>NC_139045.1:44786272-45986272 GCF_965140915.1 Aythya marila | reverse complement strand
TTTAAATACAGAAATCAATACTTTGCTGCAACACGTTTTTTAATTAGCTGTTTGATGCTGTCAGAAGATATTAACTGTCAGAAGATATTAAGCTCAGTCTTAGGTATCCCCTGAATCAGGTTCTTGCTCGCAATACAGCTTAAAAATACTGAACAATTAGGTTTATGTGAGGTTCATATTTTAAATCCGGTGGGTAATATCAGAGGCTCTTGTATTTGATCTACGTGGTTCCTCCGAGTATTTTTGCCATTTTATTGCCTTGCCCTATCAAGGGAGTATTATTTATATGATATAATCCTCATTTGGTTCCAGTTTATTAAATGAAAGGAATGTGTTAGGCAGTAAGTTCTTAAGAGGTCTGGAATCTGCACTGTAATTGAATCCATTCCTTCTCAGCTAATTTATGTAATCTGATGAGAAACAAGTGTAATACAATTTGTTCAAAGAAAATGGAGAATGTTCGCTCCATGGAACAGTACCAAAAAAAGTCTGCTGAATGAAGAAGCACAGCAAAAGACAAAGTTTGAGCTGCCTTTTGTCTGTTCAACTGTACTTTGAGCATCCCTCTCAGTTCTGTTTGTGAAGGAGGATGAAATTCATGTCTTGCAGTAGAGTTGTGCTATTCTGATTTTGTGTGAACTTCTGCCCTGGGTTTTTGTTAATTTTCTGTGGCGGTGTGATAAATATGGTATGTATGGTACTGTATTCTCTAGTGTTTTATCTTCACGTCTAGCTTGTGGTTGCAGTGTTTTCATTTCTTCTTACTAGTTCACTCAGTCTTTTCTAAAACAGATCCGGGTAAGGAGCCATTTATTGTAGAACAAGGGTCCTAGATTTTTCCCTGAAGTAATGGTCTGAAATCACTTACTTATCTCATCAGAAGTGAAACTTGTTTGGTTTTGGCCCCAGCACGCACCAGCCTGAGCCTGGGAGGTCCGGCATTCAGGGCTTTGTGGTGATACACCTCGCCTGCGATAGGAGTGCATCATGACACACCGGTACTTTCAGACACGGCGTGTTGTTCTTTGCTATTGGCAAGAACCATCCCATCAGCTTCTGCCCTTCTTTTCTTGCAGTTCAACTGTGGTCTGTTTTGGCTATGAGTAGGCGTAGCGTTTGGCAGCCAAACATTAGCTGGGGTTGGAATTCCCTCCCATTTTATTGTCAGGTATATACCAAGATACCATCTGTTAATCTGTAAAGACCTGTAAGCCAGATCATGGCCAGCAAGACGTTCCCAAGCACGGGGCATGAGGCAACGTCTCCCTTCGCTGCCATACCCCACAGATCTGAGTGCAGTTTACAGAGGAGCGCAGCTTCAACCCTTCTTACCCTGGCAAGAGCGGAGAGGGAGGGAGGTGCACTTCACACCTTCCACCATGGGCAGTCCTGTGGTGCCAGGCAGAAGATGTTTAAAGCTTCTCCTGCCTTGGGGAGCAGGTGGCAAGGCAGAGCCAAACTCCTGCTGCACCCCAGTTGGGGACCTGCATGCAGGGGCTGTGGTAATCCCAGAATACAGCCTGATGCCGCTGGCTGTTGTTTCTCCCCAGCCAGGACGTGCTCTGAGGCTGCAGTCTCAGGCTGCCTGCAAAATGATCGATTAAAGCAGCTTGAGTTAGGAGCAGGTCACATACAGCAGGTAGTGGGCACTGTCCTTGATGACACCTCTTCTTGTGCATATCCTTCCACCTTTGGGGAGCAGGATGTTGAATGGATACAGGAGGAAAACAGGCTGTATTTATTTGGGTGTTTTCTTGGTGAGGGCTTGAGTATGTTTGTTTTGGTGCTTTTTGTTTTGTTTTCCAAATAAAACAGGAGGTTGTCCTTGAATTTAAAGATCCACAGTCAGACATGTCTATGATTGCCCCGTGGTGTTTTTACTTCAGGTGGCTCTGAAAGGGAAGCCTTTTGGTAACCCATTCCTGGTGTATGTCTGCTGGCCCCATTCATTGCATTTGGCATGCCACTCTCCAGCTATCATAGATAACACAAAAGATGTCAGGTTCTCAATAGTGTTGGAAGCCTGCAAATCAGAAGCTCGTTAGTGTCACTAATGATTGAGTGCCATGGATATTGACCACGAGTTAAATCCAAATTTTGTTTGGGGAAAACAGGTGAAAACATCCTGAGTTTCCAAAATGTACAGTCACCAATCTCAAAAAGGATTAGAATTAGGCCCCTGATTAGCAGGGATTACCATACTGCTAGTGATTTTAGAGTGTAAAATAACTCAAGGTTGGAAAAAAAAATCACTTTGGCATTCCATTTTTGTAAGGACGTTGCTGACTGATAGAATAAATTCTGCTGGATCCCTTAGAAAAGAGACACTCATCTTAAAGAATTTGATGAGAGCAATACTTTGTTTTGTCCTTCATAAAAAGTAGATAATTGGGGGGGGGTTCAGCTCTTCGTCACCGTACTTCATTCTTACAGACCCATCTACTTCTTTGGTTACAACTGCTTTCTGTGTTGATTGCCCACTTTCTAGGTAATACTAAGCCAAATGCTGTTGATATTATGGGAAAATGAATGGCAAGGGGTGTGAAAAGGGGAGACCAAATCAAAATGAACTCGTCACCACAGACATGGCAGCTGGAGCCCTCTAGCCACATGGGGGAAAAGTGTTCGCCCCAGTGTTTATCTGCAACTCTTGAGTCCTTTCCTTGTGTAACAGTGTTCATCATGTTTGTGTCTTTATATTATGACTCACAAATTGCATGGTCTGATTTTTTTTCCCAAGATTTTCAGTACCTACAACTATTGTTGCTTTTAGTAGTCTTTATGTTCCTCCCAGGGCTTCAGAAAACCAGTCACCCCATTGAATCCAATTCATGCATGTTGCTGTCTCACAGTTAGGATGTTTCATCACAGCCTTAAACCGTTTAGAGATAAAATGATGCTATTGTGCCAAGAGGAGAGGGGGCTGTGCAGAAGTATAGGGGGCAAATCTTAACTGCTGCTTAGCGATACGAGGCATTGGGTAGCAAGTGGCAGGTGGACACACAGGTATAAATTAGACTACATTCACACTTGACGTTTGCATGTGTGAGAAGAAAATTCTATCACTGCCAACTCAGTAAATGTTTAATTTGGAGATATATACTTCCACATCTGGCTTATACTTAAATACATCAAATATTGCCAAATATTGCTTCTTTCACTTTTAATTTCTCCCCCTTTTTCTTTTTTTTCAGTTGAAATTTTAGTCCCTTAAGAAAGATGAAGTCTCTTAAGGGAAAGGTTGGCTTTTTACAGCTTTGAGCAGGTTACCTTTCCTTTGAAATAGGAAATGGAAAATGCAAATTAATAAAATCTTGGAAAGAAAAATTTTCAGTGGTTGGGAAGGGCTGTCTTGCTTTCTTTGTCCATGCAGTCATCCTATCACCCGAAAGAAGGGAAGAGTAGGAAAACTCACTTGGAAAACAAAAATTGGCCACGTGCTTGTTTGGAAAGTGATTTGGGTTAAAGCTTCCGTGTGTAATCTGAGAGGCAGAAATGATTCACGGCTGTTTACTTGCATGAAGACAGTGTTATGATGCACAGACAGATGCATAAGGAGATCAGACCTAAACACGATAGCTCTTCGCCTCTTGCTGATTTTCTGAAAATGAAGGGAACAATCTTGCAGCACTCCTCTGTGTATTCACTCATTCAAAGGGAGCTCTGCAGGTCACGAGATCCAATACCATATATCTTGCCTCACCAGATAGCCATGTATCTTCCCACAAGCCTCAGTTCTCTCTTAATGTGGACCAGAAATGATACTGAATTAATCTTTGCGATGCTGACAATAGATATGTGCTGGTGCTGTCGGGCTGGTTTTTATCAAGCTCTTCTAAATCGTTTCGTTGTTTGCTTAAAATCTGCCAGCCAGCGTGCCGCAACCCAACCACGTCTCATGCATGGAAACGTGCCTAGCCCTTTCGGGCTGCCTTTCAAAGGGCCCCTCCAAGGTGCCCACCAGAATGGGTTCCCTGGCATGACAGCGGTGTAATTAGTAATTGTAGGAACAATAACAGCTGGTGGGTTAGGTCCCGAGTAAAGGGCACGATCAGGCATTCACTTCGGTACTTATTAGAAAAACTTTTAAAGAATACATTTACATGTTTTCGTAAGAAGGAAAACTGACTAAGGCATCTCTGTTGGGGCTGCAATTATTACTGAATGTGTTTGCACGTAAAATATTAGGAAGCGTTTAAGATAACTGCTGTGTGTGCCATTAGTTGTATCGCTTATTGGAAAATTATGCATGAAAGCAGATTACATGAAGCGTAGTGGGAGAGGGAGAAGAGTCAGGCAGCCCAGAAAGAAGCGCAGCATTTCACCAACCCAAAGCAACAGGTTGGGCCGTCACGTTCTGTGAGTACTCTTCTGGAAACCTGGTGCTTTCGGCCAGATGTCCTGTAAATGTCAACCCAAGCACCATGCAGCGATCATGAGGCAGTGTGTGATTTTTGCCATGCATCGGTGTCTGAGAAACCACTTTTTCCTTTTAGTTAGACAAGGAAATAGCTGTGGCTGAAGTTGGTATGTCCAGATTTCTTAATGGGTGGTTGTAAGGAATAACTTGTACTTTCTTTAGTGCTTTCTTTGCCACCTATGCCCTAGTGAAAAGTACGGTAAAACCCTTCTGTGCTGCATTAATAACTAACAGGTATCGCCGGGGCTGCTAGCTGCTGTAGGTAAAGCTGAGCATTTGTGGCTGGCAAGGGCAAAGTCCAGCTTGCTGCTTGCTGAGTCTCACCATAAGCACTGTTTCTCCTGCTGCTCAGTGGCATGAATCCTCAGCCTGTGATGGACAGCCCATACCTGTGCCTAGGCCTAGGAGACCTGAGGTCATTTCTTAATGGTCATCTCCAGGAACCAGAACTAATACCAAAGGGGGGATCTGTCGAAGCACCTATTTTACCTCCTTGGAAAAAGCTTGCCCTAAAACTTCCAAAACTCTGCTTTGGGAAAGACCTAGTGTATTTAAAATGTTCAGGAGGGAAAAAGAGAGGGGGAAAGGAACAGGGAGAGACAACCCCTAACGAGCTCCGAATAACTCAGTCATTATTGGCTTTTGCGGCTGCGTTTTTCAAGCTCTCCTGTCAGAGTTATGCCAGTAATTAAATATCTGATGAAGGATGGATATGCAACTGGATTTCCCACATCCTTGGTGAGGTCGGAGCAATCAGGGTCTTGAAATAAACATTTGGCTGAAAAATTCCTCAGTACCCTACACTGAACCTACTTATCTCCTGTGCTGCGGCTGAGGTCTGCAAGTAATTTTATCACGTACAAAAAAGTATTTCCAGTTAAAAGTTGTTGTTCAGTGTCACTATGTTCTCCCTTATTTCTGGATTACCAAGATGCAACATACCTGTCTTTTCTCCTGCAAGATGCCAGTTAATCTTTTTGCTTCTGCAACTATTCTTAAAAAGGAATACATAAAAAGCAGCACACACTGCCTGTACCACTTGGCTTGCCATTGAATTGCAGCACTTCTTAGCTTTAAAGCTGTTATCTCTCGAGGGGTATTGGGAAGGTAAAGAAACCAAATTTCTGGCCTGTAGCAGACATTTGTGTGGATAAATATTGTATTTCTCTGTGGGTCTGTTGATTTCTTTCAAAAAAATAAATAAGGGGGGGAACAATCTTTTTTGGTTTGTTTGCACTACAGGGTCCATATTTATGTCTGTGAAAATCTTTATAGGGCACACAATAGTGACTGTATTTTCAAAATATCCCTAAGGCACCGGTGTTTACAGAGAGCAGATGGAAGTCTGGTTGATGAGTCCACCAGCCTTCACGAGAAAGCTCGAGTGCTGTGCTCAGGCCTCATCCGCTTTGAGACAGGGCAGCTTGCTTTGTGCCAGCAGGGGATATTCTAAGGAGGAATAACAGGCCTCAGATGCAGAGAGCTGTGGGCACTAAAAGGAGTGTCATGTCCTTTGTGGCAAGCTTTTTATTTTATTATTATTTTTTTCTATCATCCAGTGCACCTCCTGTCTGTTCCTCCATGTAGGAAGTGTCTGACTTTGTTGTCCTCCTTTTTAGTTTTGTTTAAATCTCATCCCAGTCTTGGTGCTCTCTGAATTTCCTGGCATCTCCCTGTCTCCTTTTCCCCTCTCTCTCCCAGATGCTTCCCAGGAGCTCTCAGAACTGGTCATTCCCCCGGGAAGCCCTGTAACACCTCCTTGCATCGTGCTTTCCACGGGAACCAGACCCTCCAAGGTCAAGGCCCCCTCATGCGCTCCCTGATGCCGAGCCGCAGCAGGGGTGCTGCGGTGTCCTTTCGGTGCAGCCCTCCCTGGCTGCAGAGCTTGCGGCTTGGGTCGCGGCGGCCGCCCGGCGCAGTGCTCACAGCTTTTCTCCTTCCCTTTTATCCTGGGCTTAATGGCCAAGTGGCAGGGAGTTCCCATGCTTTTTCCAAGTGAGCCCACTGGGGCTTGTTGAGTGCAATCTGAGTCTCCCAGCCCCAGTAAATTCTTTTGGTGCTTTTCCAGGGGCTGCAGTGTGAGAGCAATTTAAGGAAATAATGTAATGCACTGCTATAGCAAAGATACCATCCATCTGCACATGATGACAACTTAACTGCAGGTACTGTATGGGTCCCCCAGGTTATATTTATTATGTCTCTGAAAATGACCACGAGCTAGGAAAGTGACTTAATTCCTTTCACTGATACGGCATTTTTGGAGGACATGTTTTTCCCTTACTACAAGCCTTAAATAGGCTATCCCCCCTCCTGCCGGCCCCCTTTCTTGATTAATGCCTGGAGACCATGGATTTAGAATGACATTCCAGGCTGATCTAGTAACAAGGTTTGGATGTGAAAGCTGCAAGCGTCGAGCCAAGCTGGAGTCCTTGCTATGCCAGAAATGCATTGTTTCAGCGCTCTGTCTGGGTAGTGCACCTGCGCCTACACACTGGAGCTGCCACCGAGGAAACCTTCCTGCAGACCTGCTTCTCATTACATCCCCAGATCAAAATGTTCTTTGTAATGACATGGTATCTGGCCAGCTCGCTCTCCTGCGCTGGTATACCCTGAGGTTTGCGGTATACTGATACCACACTCTCCAAGATGTTCAAAAGCTCGGATAAACATTTGGTAATATGGATTTATGGCCTTCTCCGCACAGGCAGATCACACATGTTGTAACCACACTGAAAATATTTCCTGAAGAACAGCAGGAGAAGGGCTGGGAGAAACATGGGCCAGCAGTTAAGGTGGGGAAGGAAAGGTAATTCTTCTGTTCTTAATGCTCCCAGGAGCTAATCAAAACTGCTCAAAACACGTAGTAGAGTTAGATAAGGAGAGACACATTCTGTTGGAAGGGAACGTTCAAAAGATTTCTCACATCATACAATCCCACATCATATGATGTTACAACATATAATCCTGATGTTTTCAGCCTGAAACTCATAGAGAAAAGTCAGAATTTTCACAATTGATACTTCATATGGCAAACCCACAAATGATTAATCAGACCTCTCAGGTAAGCAGACAATGTCTTGATAATGAGTAGCGAGGCAGGGATAAAGGGTGGGAGTGCTAGTTTTGATCTGTGATTTCCTGTGTGGCTTCAGACCTACATGTTTGAGAGGAGAGGCACAGTCTGCACGTGCCGCTGCTGCATTTGTCTCACGGGCATTGCCTACGATGACCCTGTGGACAGACAGGGAAGGACGGGCAGAGCACTGTGGTGGGGGCCTTAGCCATGGAAGTCCCTTCCCTAATCAGCAGGCAGGGGAACAGGGACATCCTTGAGCCAGCAGTGGGACACGGGGACACTTGGGGCTGGGACAGGGTTTGGTTGCAGTCAGCTGGGGCTGCTGCTGCTCCGGGCTGCAATTAGCCAGGGCGCCTGCAGTTTCCCCTGAGAGCCTTTGCGTGTGTTCAGTGGGTGGGTGTTGGTAGGATTCTGTCTGTAATTGTACGGTGATTTTCCACTATGCTTGCATTTGCATTTAAATATGGATACATGCCTGGAAAGGCGTGCACGTCAAGAGATGCGTGTGGCAGTGGTTATTGTAAAATGAAAGTTTTACAGAACAAAAAAAAAAGTGAAGCATAGCATGGATTTCTTTGTGCACTGGACTTGTGAAATTCTGTCTTGAAGAGGACTGGTAAAAATTCTTAAAACATGTGTAAGAGGCAGGAGCTGTGGTAGCATATAGATCTGGTTGAGTGCATAGGAACCTGAATGTATTGTCAAACTGCAGTTGAGAGTAATCCTTTTTCTTGCTGTTGGACATGACAATATTCTGTTCTATATGCAGCACAAACATAATTCCAGTACTCTAAGATATTCAACTCCGCAGAGCAGATGTGGAAAAACAATGATTACATCAGTTATAAATCATAATATTTGAGAATCTAGCTCAAAACATTAAGGAGGGGAACAACTTATCTATCCTTTTTAATTTTAAACTGCTAGAAGGTAATTAATCTGCTATAAATCAAATTTTTCCACTGTAAAACCATTGTGCTATTGCGGTGTTTTAGGGAACAATTAATCTTTTTTTTTTTTCCATGTGTACACCCCACATATACTGTCTTCAAAGAGAGATGTTCCTTGAAAACTTTTTTTTTTTTTTTTTTTTTTTTTTTTTTTTAATCATTGTTTTGCCAAATTCTGGTCTCTCTCTTTTGTCTATCACAGTTTGTAACGTAGCTGCCTGTTCTGCTTGGCAGGAGAACGCAACATCATTGTAACCTTTTGGCTATTCTCCTTGTTGCTTAATCCCCTTTTGTGTTGGATGACAGTTTTTGTGTTTTCTTGCAGCCTTACGAATGTCGTTACCTACCGGTTAGTTAAAAACAAAATAATCTTACTGTAGCTCTCAAGGAACTTTATGGATGTGTTCTTTTGTGAATTACAGAAAAGACTTTGCTGTCTGTTTTTATGCTGTGGAACAACAAATACTTGCATGAGACTTCTTGCATTGCTTCCACGTGAGAGAGAACTTCCCAGATTTGCAAAAAGGCCATTCTGAATATTCTTTTATAAAGGAAGAAAAATGCTTTGGTCAAAAAGGCAAAGAGGAGAGTTTTGTGCATGTTAGGTGCAGACTTGTAAGCAGCATTTGAGGCTGCTCTTGCTGGAGCTTTGTCCTCGACCTGACAGAGACCAAGGTTGTTTCATTTTTGATTTTCTTTCTCTTAGAATTGCAGTCTTTTCCAAACGTGAAAGCATCTTGGTGTTGGAGGACTCACAGGAGATGGGATTCACTCCTGTTCTCTGAATGGTGCAAAACCAATCCACTCTGGCCTTTAGAGTGTTTATTGAAAAATGGAAAAGTGATAAACATGGGACAAAAATTTTAAATATCAATCTCTTTGTATTATCAAACTGATGAGGAAACAGAGCTAGTCTCCCATATCCATCAGTTAAATTGTTCTTTTTTTTTTCTTTTCTTTTTTTTTTTTTATGAGCATTAGTAGCCATTTATGATGATAATTGCCATTTTATTTTTCAAAAAAATATGTTTAAAGTTTTGTGTTTCAGGAAACTGTAAGCATCAGCAGTATGCAAGAGACTGTAGGGAAAGAACTCTCCATCATCTCTTGAAGTTGTGTCAGACCTTAATGAGGAGCTGTGCAGCACAGCAGCCCTGGGAGAAGATGTCCCCTTGATTTCAGGGGGATTAGGTGTACAGCCTCAACACAAGCCAACTTGATGCTATCAGCCACAGTAGGTTTTTGAAGCAAATTGCTTCAAACTGAAGCAAAACTGGAAACTGAAGTTGATTTTTTTTTGTTATAACTTGTGATTATCTTCTGATGTCTTATTCTAGGGTGAATATCTCCTGTAAAAGATATGATTTTACAGAGTTCCAAGCTGATGCTCTGTCAGAAATGTAGTGAAATTAAGCAGTAAATGATTTTGAAAGTCAACACAGTCATATAGCAATGTCCAATTAAAGTTGTGTAGGATTTAGGGCATCTTAGCCATCTAGCGCCACTGTTCTTTTTGTATTGAATGATTTCTGTAGTTTCAGACTTTCAGTATTATGATACTCTCAATCCTGTGTATTCCTACATTTTGATGGATGTATGCAAAAAGAGTCAAGCACACCCCTTCTGTGCTCTGTGAGTAGAAAGGTAAGCTGTTTGTGAATATAAGCAAGAAAAACATTGCTTCTAAGATGTAGCTTTCTGAGGAGGTTGTTGTGGTTCTTCTTTACCTGTAGTATGGCAGTAATATCCTCTCTACATCTGCATATTGAAGGTGAGCAAGGAGTGATTCTCACTGCTTTAGCTTGTTCAGTAGGCCTGTTTTTTAAGGAGCTGAGGATTATGCAGTCTTTGAAACTACCTTGTTAAGCATACACCTTCTGGGTATCTGATTCCTCAAACCTTAGAGAAATGTGTAACATTCATGCTGTCAGGTGTTTATCTAAGATGTCTTTTTTGGAACAGATTTGAAAAGTTTAGCCTCAGTAGTCAAAAGTATTGGTTTTATCCTGTTGGGAGAATGTGCTCTCATTCTTTGTAAGGACTTGTACTTTCTTTGTTCGTTTCCTGTGATTCAAATAACCTCGGGTGGTTTGCAGCTAATGTGAGTAACAGTTACCAAGGCCAGCTCACTCACTCTGTGGCTCTTTTTATTGGCTCCCTCCCTCCATCACATCAGATCCGTGATCTGTCCCCTCACCTGCAAGACCCAGCAGATGCTTTCAGACTGCTTGCCCTGTTTATTCACGTACCCGGCAGCCTTCAAACACATGAAGTTCTCTTGCAGCTTGAGCCTCTTTTTCCTTCTCTCGCTGCCTATTGGAACACGTACACCCTCTTCCAATTCATACAGCCTCTTCCTGGAATGGTTTTTCTGACCCAAGCATATGCACAGCTTGCAGTGCGCTGTGTAGTCCCATTGTATTCAATGTGTTTAATGTAGTTTTGGGAACTGGGGCCTACATCCTTTTTATCCCTCCAGATTTCAAAGAGGTTCTGGTTATAGACTGTTTCTCATTTTAATGTGACAGTAGATGACAGCATTTGACTATCTAGTTCTACATGTGTGTCTCATGTGCTTGGGCTTTGCAGTCAGATTACAAGCTATGGCTCTATTGTGGAGAAGAGATAAGGAATGTGAATACTCTGTATGCCATTTTGCTTTATTCGTATCACAGCTCTGCCGCCTTGTTTGCACTGAAATATAAAGGTTGCCTGCCTGATCTGCCTGATGCCCTGTCATCTCTTTGCTCTGTTGCTAAACGTACATTTAAATTAATTGTGTCAGATTCCCAGATCAATAGTAATGTGTTTTGTAAACGCTTAAAAAAAAAAAAATCTGTTCTCAATCATTAAGCTGATTTGAGCCACTCAAACTGTATGTTGATGTGTATCACACCAATAGTGGAAATGAGTGAAAACTCATTTAGTAATGAGTTTTATTAAACCTTTAGCAGCAAATAAACCAGACAGTGCCTTTTTCTGTACCAAACATTCAACTGTAAGAGACTTAACTGATCATACAACAGCTGGCGTTGGCAAGAGTGAGGTGCCTGAAGTTAAACCTTGTTTTTTAGGTAACTAAATAAGTAGTGCTTTAAAAAAAAAAAAAAAAAGTTTTTACATTACTGGCTGTTAGTAACTGTCCCCAGATTTAGCAGCACCCTGGGTGCTTTTGTCCAACTGAATCCTGGCAAAAATCATCACTTAACTAGTATTGGCGAGCTGGAAACTGCAAAACCCACGTCCCAGCAATCTGCAGCAATTTTTGCATCCTGAAGCCAGGGTTTGTAATCCAGAGCTTTTCTCAGGCTGTGTTTCATAACAGCCCTTTGGATCTCATCAGCTTAGGAGTGACTCTCCCAAAGAGCTTTTTCCTCAAGGCAGGTTTGCCCTTTCCTGAAAAGCTGGCATTTTTGCTACTCATTATGATTGAAATTAGTGATGCATTCTAAGCTCTCCTGTTGCTGCGTGTTTAAAAGCTGAGGTCACTGGGATGCAGATAAAGTCCTGAGGGAATGGCAGAAAGGTAGAAGGGGATGCAGAAGGCAATTGTAGAGCAATATTTTGAAAAGGTGCCTAAAGAACTGTATTCAGAATGTGTATGTAGTTGTCCAAGTTTGGAAGATATGAGACTTGTTATGCAGCAGCTTGCAGAAAGCAGCAGCACAGCCGGTGCCCCACCTCCCCAGTGCCTGAGCTGCCCCCAGCGATTTCAGTCTTCTGGACTGAGGTGTGAGGGGAACCGAACTCTCCTTGAGGGCTGGGATCTTCAGCATGCCGTTGTCCAGTGCTGGCAGTGAAGGTGCATCTGGATGTCACCAGGTCACTTGGAAACTGCAGCCTCATTCATCAGATGAGTTGCTCTGAGGTTTCCTTTGGTCCCCAGGCCACTGGGATTTCAAAGGGTTTGTATTAGTGAGGCCTGGGAAGGAGGAAAGAATGCTTCCCAAGCCTTGAAGGTTGGCTGTCTCCCCTGGCTTTACCTCACACCACTAAACTAAAATACTAGGGGGGTGGAAAAAGCATTGATTTTTCATAAGAGTATTATTTTTCATCAGTTCGGCTGATAATTAGAAGTTTTAGCACATGGTTTTATAGATGAATTCTTTCGGGACTCAACTTTTTGCCTAAGGAGATTACAGTTGGAAAGGAAGAAGACCCTTTGAAAGAAACCACAGGAAGAAAGACAGAGATACATGCATATATTAAGCATGCTTTGAATACATGCCTTTCGAAAAATCCATCATTTCTTCTCAGATGCTTAATCAAACTTTGATCAAGAAGGTAATTTATGGATGTTAAACCTGCTTCCTTCAAAAGGGAAAACGTTGGAGTAGCTGGCCCAGCTCCACAAATGCATGTATCCGAATCGATATGCAATAATAATTTGACATTTACTTCTCTAGCTCGCCTTCCTGTCTAGTTGTTATTTAGTTCCTCCAGACTTTCCTGCGCATCTTGGCTTATCATGACTCTGATTCTACAAAGCACTTAAGTATTGTTTTCGGTGCAATTTGGGCATACATCTAAAGGTGCTGTTCTTAGAAGTGTTATTGAGGAAGACAGGTGCCATGGGGGATTTTCAAAACCCCATGGAAGCTCCCTGCGGTGCACACCACCTACTACAAGAAACCATCAGGCAAGAAATTGTCAGGCTTTGGAAATCTGTCTTGGCATTTACCTGCATCTTTGGCACCTGAAGAAACTAGCTGAATGATGGAACAAGGCTTCAGTTGTTCATCATACTCCGGCTTTTCGTTAAGGGAAGATGAAAGCTTGTAAGTGAACCTACGTGACAATCAGACAAATGTTCAACTGTGAAACGTTCATCATTTCTATGTCAGCCTTAGAAATTCACCTCAGATAATTAGTCCAAACCTTTCCCTTAAACTTGATTATTTGCTGAGAAAGATTGTTATCACTTCTGCCATCTCACTGCTGGTAAGTAGGTACTCCTGTGTCTACCGTGGTGAGGAACTGGATTCACGAAGTCCATAGTGAATGAAATTGAAGTCCCTTGTTCTCCAGAGCCACCTTCAGAACCTCAGCTGGCCACAGCACATGGTGAGGAAGTGGGACAGAGTGACCCATGCGTGCATGTTTTGCATACGTTGTTTTTTTGTTTGTGTTCTGTTTGACACTAAGGACCGTCTACGAGAGAAACTTTTATGACAGATATTCTTATATGGTGGTGCTTGGTGTCTTTTTTGCTCCCATCTCAAAATGTTTTGAAAAGGCATATTAGGAAAAAAAAAAAGAAGAAAAAAAAACTTTCCTGGGTGGCTGACTTTAATGCAATCACTGTTACTGGTACACAGAAGAACAAGGACTTGGGTTTTGTATGTTGATCTGTCAGTTATATGCAACTTCCAACAGGCCTTCAGTGATTATTAATTGCACAATATGTATAAGCTATTCATCCTGTTGTTCTTTCAACAATTACATGCCTCTTTTTTATCTTCTTCGTTGTAGCTTCAAGATAAAGCTTTTTCTTTTCTTTGGCCATAAATCCTAATGTGTTGGGAGGTTTTATTCTTTTAAAGATGGAGAAAACTAATAAGATAATAAATTCCGAGTGATTACTGCACAGCTTCTGGATCTGACAGTAGTTTCATCATTTCTTGGGATTGAGCCTATAACCCTGAGGACTTGAATTTCTTCTCCTTTCATTGCTTTTATTTCTTTTCTTTTTCCTAGCCTTCATCCTGAAATGCAAAATCCATATGCAGCTGAAGTTCAAACAATGCTGTGAGTACTGAGCAGATTTCTTGTAAAACATCTTGGCTACCAGAAATATTTTGAAGTGCTCCAATGCTGGGGATGTCTGCTAACATCTACTGAAAGCGATAGCTCCTGGACCTACACGTTGGAGTGTGATGCCAGTGACAGCGAGCCAGGGTGCGTTACAGAAAGGATGACCTGAGTGCAGCTCAGGCACCAGGCATGCTTCGGTTTGGACCATCGTGCCCCACAGCCACCTGTGCCTTCCTGCCAGCACTAAAGGCTGCTTATTGTAAGCTGAGCAGGCTGATGGCTATGGCCCTGCTGTAGGCTGCTGCTGGAGGTGGGGCATTGCATACTTGGGACACAGAGGTAGAAAAAGCCCCTGTTGTCAGTGGTGAAGAAAAAGATACCAGCCTTGCAAGCCTCTGCTTGGACTTGTGAGACTCAGGACTCTCAGAATTGGGAATGAGTTTAAGAGATGGAGCTACACAGCTAATGGGTTCCAATGCAGCTCATGTTTTCTGTCTGAGGAAAGACTTTTTGGTTGGTTTTTGGTTTGGTTATGTTACCTATTTGCACAGAAGAATATAGCAGTATACAGCCTGGGAGAATCACTTCTTTAAACTCCAGTGTATGGCAGCAGTCCAGTGTCTGGAGGTATGTTATAGATACATGCAGGAACAGTTGTCAGTGGAAGTTCTGCCAGAGTTTGAGGAAACCATTTCCGAGTTCTGAAACAGCATCTGAATTCCACAGGTCATCCCAGAAAGGCAGTGACATAGTCTCTGGGTTATTTTCATGACTTTTAAAATGTAGGTAGTGATCTCTTGTTTCATTTCCTACTTCTACTTGTCAGTCCAAACTCAACAAAGGAAAGGAAATATTTTGCACTCAGAAGTACATTTAGGCAATGATATGCTCTGTCTTATCAATGACAAATTGTTAAAATCCGTATTTCTTGTCCTGGAAGCAAACATAGTGTCCTTGTGTTCACAGCTGAATGTAGAAACATTTCTTTGCACTTGTTCAGGTCCCAGAAAGAACAGTTGTACCCAGAGATGAGGAGTGTTTGGGAAGAATTTGGAAATGAAAAGTTCATGTACCAGTCAGGATTTTGGTGACTTTAATGACATCCTTCTGAGGGAGCAAACCTGATGCATGCAAACTATAAGGACTGAAATTTATCAAACCTCTACATTTGATAGAAGGTGAAGTGCAATGGCTTGCGGCATAACAGGATGACAGGATAGAGTGGGCAGGTTGCAAGATAGCAGAGATGCACGGGAATATCATCTGGATCCCATTGCTGTATGTACGTAAACCCACGTAAACCCACTACAACGATACCCATGGTGGGGGGGGAGTGTTTGTAGATAGAGTAGATGTATCATGTGTTCCATCCGTGTTACACATATTTGAAATCATCTTTGATTCATAGATAATTCATGAGCAGAAGAAAACTTATCTGATGAGCAGGCTTTGTGCAGCACAGTGTTCAGCATTTGTGGCTGTGAGTACGTGCACGTGTGTGAAACAGAAGATGAAAATGTAACTGCCTTAGATGCTGGCAGACAGACTAACAAGATGGACTGTGCAGCAGCTGCTGAGGAGCACAGGCAGAAGAGGTATGTACTGGCTGTAGCTGAGAACATAGTTGTGTTCTCCAATATAAAATGACTATTTCATATGAAGATTAGAGGTTCTTCTTATTCTGTCAAGAAAAAGGCTGAAAATTTGAATTGTGGGATGATAGCATCTTTTGGCTGTGGTATCTTTTTGGCTTTTGGCATCTAACTCTTGTGTAACAGAATTGCTTTCCAAGTCCTCTTTATGTTGCTGCTCTTCTGACTGAGAAACATGCCAAGCCATGATAAGCCATAGTATGGCCTTGGCGTACGTGATAATGTGCCATCTTAGTTGAGTTGGTTTGCCAGTCAAAAGTGTTTGAAAGGCCTTTCTCCCTCTTTCCTCCCTCCTCAAAAGTGTCTGCCTTTTTTTGTAGGGAAGTGGATTTAGCCTGCTTGTTGCAGAATCATCTCATACAAGGCTTCAGTTGTTTCAAGTCAAGAAAACTCATGACTTTGGAGAGGTTTCTCTTCTAGAATCCTTTTGCCCAATGCTTTTGTGAGCTCTTTACTTGCCAGTCTCTAACGGCACAGCTTTGAATTGCCAATTCCTGTGCAACTCTGAACTGCATCCAGCATAACTCTTGGGTTAAGATTTGTATTATGCTCTAGTCCAGCCTGGGTGTAGGTTTCCAGGGCAAAGCAGGTTTATAGTTCAGTGAATCTTGCCAACAGTGCACACCTCTTAGTATCCACCTTGCATTTATCTCCACCTCCCTTCAGTCCATTGCTTTTCATGGTATGCTCATCGGCTCATCAGAGATGACTGACAGGCTGCTGAGAGGCAGTTCTTACAAATGGGATCAGTGGAAGCTGCAGGTGCTCATTGTCTTGCATATCACACTCCTTCCCCCCCCCCCTTATGCAGGGAAAATTGAGCAGTTTTAGGGGCAGATCCCATATGGGAGGTGGACCAGCCAGATGGCTTATCAGAAGGAGCGGGTAGGATCTAGGGGTTACAGGGCCAAGAGGAGCTCTGAAGCCTTGAGATCTCGAAGCTGCTCCAGCATACCACCGACAGCATTAAATGAAAGCAGCCCCAAAGCCAGTCTGTGTGCCCCATGGAAATCTCCTCATATTCCCTGTGCTTAACGTTCATCATCGCTCATATGGCAGGGTCTCCTGTGCAGAGTGCTTGGCTGGCTGCATGTCCTCACAGCACTGGTTTTGCGGCATCAGGTCAGGATCAGGAAAGAAATCATGTTTTTTATGCCATGCGGTAGAAAAGGGGAGTCAAGCTCTGTGAGACATTTTCAAACTCTTGCTATTCATAAGCTTCCTTGACATGG
Source organism: Aythya marila (assembly GCF_965140915.1). Classification (NCBI taxonomy): domain Eukaryota; kingdom Metazoa; phylum Chordata; class Aves; order Anseriformes; family Anatidae; genus Aythya; species Aythya marila. The sequence goes on along the minus strand of NC_139045.1, from coordinate 45,969,188 downwards.
AGTAGATGTGATCCCAGTGACCCACAGGGGTGCACTGGATGGTTGAACACACCGGGTGAGCCGCTGACCTCTGCTGAGTGGGATTGCAGGGTTGCTGCTGCTGCCTGGGAAAGGTTGGAGGGTGAGGATGTGTTTGGGATCTGCAGGGAGAAGGTGCTGGCGCTGGCAGCAGAGCACTGCTGCAGGAGCTGTCCAGAAGCTGCACCTCTGCTAGGTCAGCGCCGACTGGCACGGTGCTCACCCCTGGAACCAAGATACCTGCTGCCCCCAGTGCTGATGGGGCTGTTTGCCAAGGCCGGTAATGAGATGCAGGGAACTGCATGGCTAAAGGCAAGGCCAAAAGGATTCTTGGCATGGCAGTTCTGAGCACGGGAGCCTGTCACAGATTAGAGGCAGAGGACCCCGTTACCTCCTGTGCCAGTAGCATAAACAGGACTTGTCAGACAGTATCTGCCGTGGTGACCGCTGCTTTGTAACTGCAGGCACAGCAGAAGTGCTGTGCTTTTCTACTGCCTACAGGAAACCAAGGCATGAACAGGTCCTACATACCAGACCTTAATTTCTCCAATTGTATACAAGAGTTCACTGGAGTAACTCCGGACATACAACCAGTTTGGAAGACTGGCCATGTGAGTTTAGCTAAGTGTTAGCAGGTTTTAATCCAGTACTGACAATATAGCATGTCAGCAGGAAAAGAAACCACCAAAACTAGCTGCTGTGCACAGTAGCTGTGGACAAATCAAACTGCCTTGGTTTCCCAAAGTACTATAACAAATCTCACCCTACCTCAGTAATTGTTTGGTAAATGCAATTATTTCAATCCAAGCTGCTTCGAGATGAAAAGGGAAAGCAATATTGGGCAGCTTAAAAATTCTTAGGTGGAAAAAATAGCTTGTTCTTGTGTAACCAGGGGTCTGTGACATGCATCTTATTACAAAACCATGGTTGGTGTGGAGTCATGTCCCACTGAGGCATTGACCTTGTTCACACCAGAAAGCTCTAGAAGGACGGACAGCCCAAGTCCTATCCAAGTATGTTGCTATTTTGTCGTGTTTAGCACCATGCAGGATGCCAGTTTTCAGCCTTACTGGGAAGATTAGCAGTGCACTCCTTCTGGAGGGCAGAAAGGAGGAGGATGTCAGGATAAAGGAGCTGCTGCCTTGTTTTATTTCTATTTCTGCTCTTCTTTGTTGTCCTGCATCCCCCTATCACCCTTGTCTGCAGCCTTCTGCTGCTGCCCAACTACAGAGAGCTGGTCTGTAAATTACCAGGAGGGGGTCTGGAGCCAGATAGTTTGCATCGCAAATTCGTAGAACCACAAACTGAAAAAAGCTGTTGAGCCATCATTGTTTATAATTAGTTTTTGACTGAAGTCCCAGTCTGCTATAGGGAATGGTTTTATCTTAGTGTATGTGTGGGTGGGAAGAGAAAAGTAGAGAACTGAATCAAGGAACCAATCCTTATCCTGAGGGGAAGAAAGAGCTGGGTAGTATAACTTAACCCCATGGGATCAAAGGTGGGCCAACACAGACATAAACACCTTTGCACTATGTTCTCGCTCCCTGAGTTTGCTGATTTAAATAGTAAATACTAAGCTGGGACAACAAAGCACTTACCCTGGAGATACACACCTCTTCTTTTGGTCAGATGGTGATTGGCAACCCTCACTCTGTTCTGTGTCTAAAACCCTCTCCAGTCTGTCCAGGCCTGATGCACCAAGCATTGCACTTCCACCCCTAGAATAAGGCTGTGTAAGTCCTTTTAACATCACAGCTGGTTTCCCACTACAGACTAAGGGGAGAAAAAGGGAACCTTTTCTTGCCTGGGATTTGGCTGTAGGAAAGCAGTTGGGCAGCTCCCTGAATGTGAGCGGCCACAGGACTCCCACCAAAGCATCCCATCTCCTGGCTAGGGCTGGCACCTGAGGTTCCTCACCGCTCTGCCTTCAGCACACGTGTCCCAGGGAAAAATCTCCGCTGTTTGCTGTGCCCTGGCTCCCCCAGCCACTGATGAGCTGTAATAAAGCCTGCCTTACATCTCGCAAGAATGTCAAGTGGTTTAATGCGTGTTTACAGAAGGACCCAGAGATTTTTGGATGAAAGACATTGTGTAAGCACCATGTGGTTTGATGTGCTGCCATCTTGGTACCCGAAGGATAACTTTAAGGATACAAAAACCTGTATTCATATTCTTGTGTTTTGGGAGGGCATTTGCCTGTCTGCAGAATGAAAATCTGCTCAGACCAGAAATTAGCTGATGAATGAAAAAACAAAACAAAACAAAAAAAGGCTTGCATATTTGTCTGTATTCCCAAACAGTGTGCTACTTGTTCTATACCACTGCACTGACAAGTCATTGTTTAAAAAAAAAAAAAAAAAAAATACATTCTTCTTGCAGCTGGACTGTGGGCACTGTTAAGTCTTTCATACTCCACATGCTTAAGTACCGTGCTGAGAACTGCTACATTTGTTCCAAAACACATGGAAATCAAACAAAATAGTAATAGAAAAAATGCACACTGCAAATTTTGTCTTTGGCATTTGATCCTGTTCATCTGATACCATGTTTTCATCTGAGGATAATTTAAATATTTAAAGCCACATGTAGTTCTGCTACTAAAATCAGTTTGGTTAGATTGGAATTATAGCAACTCATAAATAGAGCTTCCTACTGAAGCTTGTTTAGAATTTATTCTACAGAAAGAAATAAGGATGAGATGAGATTGCCTAGCTCCCTATTTCCACTCTCCTTTTATTGCAACATCCTCCTGGTAGAATGCATTGATTCTGACGACCAAATTTCGCCACAACATTAACTGGCAGGGGAGAGGCTGCTCCAGAGAAGCCTTCTCCAATCCCTTGTTCCTCTGATCAAAATTCTTCTGATATCCTGGCTAGATGCATTTCCATCTTTCATGTATTGCTTTGACCTTCCTGCAATGCTGCCCTCTAGCAGCAGTAGCCCTTAACATCTTTCCAGCTGAAGCTGGGTGCAAGGACTACTTGAATCTTGATGTCATCACTTGCGTCACTTCTCAGTGAAGAACCTGAGTAAAGGAATGTAGGGGGAAATTCCTGTCTGTGGCCAGACATCTCCAAAGTCTTCCTCATAGCAGCAGCCTCCAGGTTATCTGTTGCTCTTTGTTTTAGAGGACACGGGAATGCCAGGCGGTGCAGGGTGCAGCACTGCCACATGCGTATGTGTGGGAGGGGCAGCCAGAGAGTTTTGCAGGGCATTGCCCCATTCTCTTTCTCATCAGTACCGAGTTCTGGGGGTTCCACCTCACTTTGCCGATGGCCAGTGGGTTCCTCTTGAACATCTAAGCACGTGACAGAAACTAATTCATCATTGTGCAAAAGTCCCCAACAAAACTGTTTGTGTTAGACATTTATTCCCCAGCACACAGCCTGTCTGAGCCCTGACCTTGTTTTCAGTGGACATCCAAAGTTCCCAGTGACTTAAATGTGGAAGTATTGTAGGAGTAGTGTTGGAAACTTGGCAAAATGCAGGAAGTTATTATCTGGTAGCTAATTGACTATTTCCTCCTTCAGACATTTAATTTCATTTTAATGACTGTGGGGAAGTCTTTGCAGAGAGACATTTCCCCCCACCTCCTTAGCTAATGTACAGCAAATCCTTCCTAATCTGGTAGTGGTTTTCCAGCAGAACAATCTCTATTTGTGCAATTGGTCTCATTAACAGAGTTGTGTCCTGGGGGAGACAGGGAAAAGATGCATGGATGAAATGATGTAACTGAGTAGAGAGAGAAAAGAATTTTCACAAATAATTTGTATATAATTCTTTCCATAATCTTAGATTTACACAGTGAAAAAATCTAACTACTTAACGTGGGGACTCGAGAACATAAAATAATTATATAGAGAATGAACTAATTTGACCAACTACTGTGTTAAAGCAAAACAGTTATTACCACCAAGCTGAACACGAATTACATCCACCCACCTTTTGTTCATTTTTTGCAGACATCCAAGTGTTAGGCTGCACAGAGTTCCAGAGGGCGGCTCCTACTTGCATTAACCTACTGCCTCAAGGACATAGCTTTGTGCTGAGCACACCTCAAAGTCCATTTTACATTACCTGGCTGTAATCCAGGGCCATTGACTTCAGTGGCAAATCAACCCCTGACTTCACTGATGCCAGGATGAATTCCACAAGGGTGCTGTAAATTCCTCTCCGTGTCATTGTACATTGGTCTGTTCCTACCCGAGGTATTCAGGATGTAAAAAGGCTCAGCATTATATGTAACAGTGAGGCCTACCTTTTTACAGTCTTTCAGAGTGAGGAAGAATTCAAGGCACTTTTAAAGCTCTCTCTAGCTGGAATGGAATATTCTTGCAGAAGGCACTAGAATAAAAGGCACTGAATATTCTAAGTTTTTTAAATCCTCCCTATACCCAGAGAGATTTCCTGATTTATTCCCATCTCCACCTCCTTTTGTGAAAGACACATGTCTCTGACCACTAGCAGAAAGGTAATGTGCCATTTCAGTGATCAAATGGGTATCTCAGTGAGGGATGAGTAGCAGCAGCATCACATCATGCAATCTGCAGTTACATCTGAGATTTAAAAAAATATATATAGAAATAAGCAATAGCAATGAATGTGTGAATTTCAGCCTGTTAGTTGGGTGGGTGCCAAGTACAAAACTCAAAAGGGCTGAGGCCAGGAGATAAAAAGTTGGAGAAGTCAGCACTCAAAACTGAGAGAAGTCCTGTGGACTTCCAGCACCTCCAACCTATAACTAAGGCCAATTAGCTGCTGAAGTAATTTCGTGTCCGTTTTGTATTTGACATAGTGAACTGATGTTTCCTTCCTACTCTGTGTTTAGCACTGGACATGTCAGAAGCTAGAGACCCAGTCCTTCTGATGGAGTGGTTTGCTCTGGAATCAATCACAGACTGACACCCACAGCTCTTTGGGGAGCAGGGATTTTCCCTGGGGAACTGCAGGTCAGCTCATCCTGCCATATCTGGCCCATGAGGAGACATCCACAAACTTGACTACCAGAATTACATTAAAAACAAGAGAAAGAAAAACAGTAAGGCAGCAAGAGAGTTACAGCGAGATCCAAAGGGGAAACTGTCGGTTTCCACATCTGGTTTGCAGATCTGTGGTGGTCCGGGAAGCACTTTCAGGTGGCCTCCAGAGCTGTTTCCGTCACAGTAGTAGTTCTCAAGCACTACCACTTACCTCTAGGTATAACCCAGGCGCTGAATCTTTTAGTAACACTAGTACTGAATAGATGAGGAGACAGCTAGGGGCCTCAGTTTTGGTTTGCCAGAGATCAGATACATAGGGCAACATTTGGACAGGTTTTCTAATATTCAGTAGACTTGTACTCCTCAGTAAATCTGTTTGGCTTTCAGAGGGGCTGTTGTGGAGTCAGTAACTACTCAACGTGAATGAGGAGGTCAGAATCTGTCCTTTAAGTGGGAAGAATGACATCCCTTAAAACTACAGCATTTCTATTTTGCATTTTCACAGCTTTTACAACTGGAATAAAAATGTCGTCTCTTCAAACCCCAGCCCAAATTACGAAGTGATTGCAGAAAATGCCTGTGGACTACTCTTCAAGAACAAAATGGATGGGAAAATAATAAATGTAAATCCCAAGGTAAATGTCTTTTTTTGCAGTATTCTGGATTTCCCTTATGCAATGGAGTTTGACTGCTAAACTGTTGAGTCTGATTGCAAATAGTTTCTTTATCAATATGCAGCTAATATTTCAGGCTTACCCAGACATGCTATTCCCCTTGTTAACACAGCTGCTTTGGTCCCAGTAAGGATAACCTCCACTTACCGTGTTTATGACTGAGTAGGTCTTTCCCTTGTAAAGGAAACCAGAAGTTAAACTGACTTGTACAAGTGAAATGTCTTCAAAGCTGGGTTTCTCTTCTACCTTCTCCCTTACCTTGGCCTTTCTTCCAATCAGAACTACAAAGTGTTGCCATCACTGCCAGGGTAGGCTGCACACTGGGGCTGTGTTCTATTAAGTGCCTTGCCTGGAAGTGCTACGGAGGGGGGAAACATTGGGAGAGTGAGCAGACAGAGGAGGAAAAGCAGGACTGGTTGGAAGATGTGAGGACTGGAGCATGGAATTATATCAGCAGGTACGTCTGGTGTGAGAAGACACTGTGTTTTACTCAGAGGGTCACACATGCCTCTAGCTGAAGGGAAAAGCTGTTAAAATGTTGGCAAAGCAAACTGGGGCTGGTGGTCCCTATATTAACCTCCTCTTAAAAATCAAACCTCTGTTATGAAGAGTGCCTGCAGGTGGGTAAAAGTAAATAAAAATGGAGCTGCTCTGAAACAAAAGCTGCAGCTTGCAGCACCTGTAATATCCCAAATCCTGGCAGGGCCCTCTGAACACCAGCAAATCCAGAAAGCAGAATCAGTTGAAGCACGGGCCATCTTGCACACCAGCACTTTCACAGAGGTGAATGGAAGCCAGCAGAATTCCCAGTATGAACCATCATTACTCTTCTTCCTTAATACAAAAGATTTGGGAAGTCCTGAGGAAAGTGGTCCCATTTATTTTGTTCTTGTAGCAGACTGAGATTGTCACAGTTGAATACAAACAAAGCAAATGCTCTCACATGCTGAAGTCATACCCAGACATCCCTTTCTCAGCCATAGGTGAAAACTGATTAAATCATGACACTTACTTGTATCTTTTCTGTTGAGAGCTGAATGGGTAGTATCACTATAGACAACTTCCTTCTGTAAGAAACCGTCTGTGTTCTTTGGTGCTAACTGCACTTCTTTAAACTTTACAACTGAAGTTTTTGGACTGTAGATTGAATGTGACAAACACACCCAGGATTTGGTTACTCTCAAAACCAACATGAACTAAGCTGGGCAATAATTTGTTTGGGTTTGTACAGAACAGATCCTAGGATGATGGTTTCTTTGATGTGCTTCCCATGAAAGATGGTCGCATATGAATAGTAACAGTACAAAATATCAAATTATATGCATTTCAGAATAAGTGCATTGGTTTGCTAGAAATTCAAAAATGCATACCTAAAAATGTGTTTGGTTGCATTGAAAGTGGGCCACCAATCTAACTTCCTGCAGCTGCAGAACATCTGTAACAAATAAGCAGCTCTTGACTGTCTATGTGAAAGATCCTCGCATGCCAACAGCCAGGCTAGGAAGCATTTGTGTGTGTACATTGTGTCCCCCACAGGTTGCATGGCACGAACCTGTGACTGCCTTAGAGATCCATCTGGTTTTGGCGCTTCTTCAGTACTTGCTTAAGCAGACAAAGCTTTTGACAAAGTGCAGGACAAACTGAAATGAGTAGGACTTCTCTCTTGTGCTGGTTTCAGCTTGACCAGACTTAGTGCCAGCTGCCTGATCTTTGCAACTGGACTTTCTCTTTGACCAAACAGATGATGGTCCAGTTGTTCCTAGTTGCACGTAGCTAAAAGAACTCTATTACTCTCTTTCACAGAATCATCTAGGTTGGAGGAGACCTCCAAGATCATCTAGACCAACCTCTGACCTAACACTAAAAAGTCCTCCACTAAACCATATCACTAAGCTCTACATCTAAATGTCTTTTAATGTCTTGTAAAGACCTCCAGGGATGGTGACCCAACCACTTCCCTGGGCAGCCCATCCCAATGCCTCACAACCCTTTCAGTAAATAAGTTCTTCCTAACATCCAACCTAAAACTCCCCTAGCGCAACTTTAGCCCATTCCCCCCTCGTCCTGTCACCAGGCATGTGGGAGAACAGACCAACCCCCACCTCGCTACAGCCTCCTTTAAGGTATCTGTAGAGTGCGGTAAGGTCGCCCCTGAGCCTCCTCTTCTCCAGGCTGAACAAGCCCAGCTCCCTCAGCCGCTCCTCGTAGGACTTGTTCTCCAGGCCCCTCACCAGCTTCGTCGCCCTTCTCTGGACTCGCTTGAGCACCTCCATGTCCTTCTTGTAGCGAGGGGCCCAAAACTGAACACAGTACTCGAGGTGCGGCCTCACCAGAGCCGAGTACACGGGGACAATCACTTCCCTAGCCCTGCTGGCCACACTGCTTCTGATGCAAGCCAGTGCAAGAGAGAGAAATAAGACTGTCTAGCACCTGAACATCAATTTCCATTGAGAAATCCCCATCCTCAAGCCTAGTTGCACTTATTGAACTTTATGTTCCAAGGGAACAAGCAGACTGATGAAATGACAGAAATATGCCTTGACTCTTCTGACTGCCTCTCTGTAATATTCTCTGTTTCAGGTCTACCCAGGAGACAACACAACACGGACACCTGTTAAAACAAATCTCTATCTCCACATGGTTATCTACGACCATATCGTTGGAAGAGAACCCTAAGGTCTCTTTTCCTCCCAGTGATTCCTTTAGCTACTTTAAAGTCATTTGGAAGAAAAATAAACAGGTTAAAAATAAATAAATAAATAAACAGAAAGACCTTTGCCTTGTGTTTAGGGGAAGGAACGGGATTTTTGTGCTGGTTTAGTGTTGTTTTTTGCCTAGCTCAAGGGAAGTAACATGGAAAGAAGACTCCACACTGCTGTATAGTCCATGTATCTGGCTCCCTTGCTTGCCCTCTGTGAAGTCCCACAGGGTGTGTGAATTGCAGAATCACCTAGAGGGAAGATAGATTTGGAGCCAACGTTCCCACTGCTACTGAGGCTGCAGGGTGACCAGGACAGATGGAGGTGCTGCATTCTTTCCTGGAGTAAAGAAGAAGCTACTGTCCTGTAGTTCTCCAACAATAAGGTATTTTAAATTCCTCCTGGGAGTCTCTTTTTCAGGCAGACCTGGATTTGTGTCGAGCAGCTAACACCATTAAATATGGACCAAGTCATTCACATGGTAGTGGAGGGAAATCACTCCACTGGACTGGTAAATATAAAGAAATCTGCAGCACTTTGATGAGTGGTTCCTTGAAGGCCACTTTTCATCCATTCCTGCTCTTGCTACTGTTCTAGTACCAGCTTGCCAGAAGTTCAGGCAGCAGTGTAATGGCCCAAGGGACTCTCCTACCTTCCCAGGGCACTTGGGTACGTTGCCCATACTTACATGACCCAGCTGGTAGAACCACCAATGTGGTTCAAGTCTTCTTACTGGAAAATGGCACAAAGCTAAGTGGCAGAAAGAACTTGCAGGAAACAAAAGAAATAATTACAGAGAAAAGAAGAAGGATGTGGAGGTGAAAGCAGAGGAAACAAAGGCAGAAAGGGGCTGGATAAAATTCCCTGGATGTTGTTTGAGGGACTGGATGATTTTCATCATCTTTGCTGGCCTTAGCACTTTTCACTTTTTGTGAAAAGGACAAGGGAGGGAACCAGACAAGAAAAAAAGATGGTAGCAATGCTGCTAGGCTTACCATAGGGTGGGGTTTATCTACCAGCCTCATCACAAGCATGTTCCCTTTGGAAAAGGCTGAGAGCCTTGGTCTTAGCAGTTGGCGCATTAAATATCCCTTTACTGCAAGGAGAAGGGAGTGTTCCAACAATTACAAAGTGAAAGTTGTTACTTCAAAGCTGCAATAATTTGGGAGAGACTTAGAAGCCTTGTTTTCGTTCCCATAAAACTTTCAATGTTATGAACTTCTGCCATTTCCCAAATATAATAAAATCTTTTACTGTAACGTCTTGCTTTTACACAGAGCGCTCCGTCCCGTAGCACCCGGACAGGCTGGAGGTTGGTGTGCTCGTCTCTGAACCGCAGTGGGGTTGCAGACGAAGCTCCGGGAGCATGGCGAGGCTGCTCAAGGTTTTGGGCCTCGCCTCCACCACGGGGCCTCGGCCTCTGCCTCCATCGCCGGGTCAGCAGAGCCCCCTAGTGTAGACGAAGCAGATGCCAGCAGGAGAAGGTTCCCTGCCCGCGGCGGGCACCCACTGCAGCCCTACACATCAGAGGCACTGGAAATACACCAAGGGAAAAGGCTGCTGGGAGAGCAAACAGGCAAAGACAAATTGTGTCTCTTCCCAGCGCTGGTGATGGAAAGACAAAAATCCAAGACTTGGGTAACTCTGGTTTTGGGGAGGACTGTATATGGGAGACGTACATCTTTAGAGGGAATACCATGCTCTGTTAGGGCAGACTTCTGACCTTGGTGCTTCTAGGTGTTTTCTTCATTTAACAGTACCAAACATGAAGATGTCCATCATTCCTTGCATTGCATCGGAAAACTAGGCTCTGTGGTTGCCTCAGTCTTGATTTGCAGCCCCTGTATCTTGAGGCAGCTCAAGGGAAGGGCTAGAGATTGACTTACTAAATATTTTCATAGCATTAAAGCAAAATTGCCTTGATAGCACGGCTTAGAATTTGGGATCTGTTTTTCACGAGACTAAATTAGAGAGCCTGAGTCATTCTGAAAATATTAGTTTTTGCCTTTCTTGAACACTGGAGAGGAAGAAATGCTCATTGTGAAGACTGATAGAAGGGACAATTGGTAGAAAATTATATTTTTAATTCTTCTCAACAAATGAACTGCCATTATTTTCCTCAATCTAATCAGTTTTCAACATGATTTTTAAAAACCTCAGTTGGAAAGTGGTCCCTGGAGTTTCGAGAGCATTATCTCAGTGTCATAATAGCAGTAATATAAAAAAGGGGGAAAGAATTAGTGACGTAAAACATAGCAGAAGAATTTTTTTGACTTTAGAAGTTGTTTCCATGTATTAAACTTCCTTTGTTTGTATCTTATTGGTTAATATTATTGATCCTGTTGAAGAACCAGGAGTCTAACAGAGTGCTGTGTACATCTGTAGGAAAAAGGAAGGGAATTACGACCAAATGGGCTTTATGTGTTTTCAGGCCAGTGAATACAGCAGTGGACTGTATATCCTTAAAGATGGGTAACTGGAAGGCTGTAAAGATATATGAAGCCTCATCTTTTGCGATTGGTGCTTTGGAATTGTAATTTCATGCAATTTCTGACTGGAGTGATAAACCTCTTTTGAGACAAAAGTTAAACTGTAGTGTCTGATACAGAAGAATAACACTCATTGAGCTTACAGAATTACCAACTGCTCGGTAAACTCATTAGATTTCTTCCCAGCCATCCTTGCCTGTGAGCTAACCTCCTGGTGTCCTGTCTCTTCTGATGTTCAAAACACAGGACCCCAGAGCATTATCACAAATGAAAGCTCGTGAATTACGTGTCATAGTCCTTTGCCAGTCCGAAGGACTGAACCTAGGCTCTGCTGTAAGTGAAAATGTGTCCCCAAACACTTCTGTAGTCTGGCTTGTGTTTTTAAAGAAAAGGTTCATTTCCTTAGACAAACAGAATAGTGCCTAAAACCAGCTAAGTGCAGTTTCCCTAAAATGACAGTGGTGGTTTTCCCAGCATCTTGTCGCTGTTCAACTTTGGGTAGACACATTGCAAAGTGGACATGCCAAACACATGGTAATCAAGAGGAAAGCTTTCCAAGGACTGATAACCACATGAAAGCTCCCTGAATATGCTCCTATGCTCTGTGACTCTTCAGCAGAAACAAATACAAACTGTCCAGCCTGAAATTATTGCCTGCTATAAATGCAAGAGGACTGGAAATTTCTGTATTTTGTTCTGAAAAGAAACCCTGTATCATTGCTGATCATGACATTTACTGCAGGGACAGAGTGGGCACGCTGCCATAAGATAACTGATTTTAGGCATTGATGAGAAAGTGCATCCTTGCAAAGGACCCACTGAACTCAGGGCTTTATACCAATGTGTGTTTTTTTTTCAAGCATGTTTAAACTCCATAAATGAGTTAATGGACAACAGATACTATTAGCCTGTATATGTTTTGGATTCTTTTATATTGCTTTATCCCCCCTGCCAAAATTGTAGCCCTGTTCTTTTTATGTAGAGCATGGATCTTTGGTCTTCTTTGCAGGTTCGTAACATTTTTGTTGTTGTTATTCTGGATATTAAAGTGAAGCTGAAAAATAGAGATTGGTGATGAACAGCTCCATCCTGAGCTACAGACAGAATCGCAGGAAGGGCTATTATTTAGTATTAAATACTGTGCTTTGAAATGTCATTTTAAACCAAGATCTGAAGTTTGTTGCCCTTAAACTATAACAACAGCATGGTTTGACATAGTTGGAAATGTCTTGTATTACATTAAATGAAAGTCTGTTGAGTTTGGTGTGGAGAGGCCTCAGCAGCTTTTCATTCTCAGACCAAAAGTGGTTTCATGGAAGGCCAACTGTATGAGGAACCCAAGCAATGCAGGTAGTTAAGCCCCACACTTAAATTTTATGGCTATTTAATAAGGTATCTGAAAATGCAGTGGCACTGCCTGAACTCTGAAATTCGTGATTCCAGCTGCAGTCTTGCCAATCCAGTTGTCTCTTCACAGCTGAAAGAAGGAAACAGATGATGCCAGTACCACCTCAGTAGCTGACCCCTATCTCACGTAAAGAACAACAAGACCTCCAAGGAGCATACAACTTGTTTGTTAGCTGTTCTCCTTTTGGCCATCAGTGAAAGAAGTTGTAGGGGAAAATCCTCCATTAACTCCAACTCCCCACGTACAGAAAAGAAATCAGATTAAAAATGAATAAAACCTTTGGGCAATTCTCTGCGAGGCAGGCAGGGACAAGCAGTGCAGGCCAAGCCACTGTTCCCACTGCAAAGAAAACAAAAACACAGGTGCTGAATGTACTGAAGCCATGCAGATTAGCCCTGTGTGCAGTACATGCTCTTTACAAGAAGAAAAAACATCATTCTTGTTATTTGGCTATTGTTCGCTTGAGGCATGTTTTATTTCAGCTCGACTCCAAGCAGAGTTATTATAGATCCCACAGCAGAAGTTCTCTGTGATGAGAGAAACATGTGATCTCCGGGCCCTAGAGAAGAAATTATGCTGGGAAGGCACCTCCAACGGGAAGGCTGATGCTGGCCACCTGAGCAAACACCCAGCCTAGAGAGCATAAAAAAGCGAGCAAAATGGATATATGTAATGGCTGTACACAGGAGTGCTTTGGTTAAAGTTTCTCCCAATGACACTGCCTAGAGAAAGATGATTTCTTTGGTACGCATCTCTAAGACCAAGAGCTAGGAGGCGTAATGGGAGAGAGCACCACGTTGTTCCCCAGTTAAAGAAAGGAGAGACAGTTTGTCATTTTGCAGTTGGTGTAGTGCAGTTCCAAACACAGCTTGCTGATGTGCTGTTTAGTGTTCTCCTGTGCTGGTTACGAACTTTATGGCATTGCACATGGAAACGTGCGTATAGGGGATGTAGGGGAATGATTTGGCTTGGGATCAGTGAGTCCATCAGAGCTGACAGCAGTGGAGTCTGCTGACTGGGTCATGGACCAAATCCAGTGAAAAGAGACAAGGCTGCTGCAGAGTGATGGCTTTTGGGGCACAGAGGGAGCACCTTAGTCAGACCTTCTGGGTTTATTAAGAGTGGGGCTGGCTTAGGGGGGTTGGACACATGCTGCTGGGAGCAAAGCTGGTGTCACTGACCCACGGACGTGGTGGCAGGAGCCCACCTGAGAGAGGCAAACAGATGGTGCAGAGGGCTGGTGTGAGCAAGCTGAGGTGAAGCTGCAGGGGCTATTCACCAGATGACACTGAGGAGAAGTGGATGTAGGAGCCACAGCAGTGGAAACTGCTTTTGTAAGTAAATTCTGGGAAGCCTGAAAGCCAGGCAACTAATAAACGCAAATGTGGGATTGGCCTTCACATGCTGAACAGATTTTGCTAATATCACTTTGTTATGCAAATATGTAATTATTTCATTTCCCCCAGAAAGAGTATTTGTGGTTTCCTCTTCCCCGGGACTTCCGAATGCTTGTGCGGAGGGAACAAATAACTGTGAAGTTACCAGGTATGTGCGTTACATGGCAAGCTCTGAAAAGGTGGGAACCTGGACGTTTTTGGTGGAGGTTTTAAACAGCACTTTTGAAAGGGGCTGCTGGGGGATGGTGAGGTTGGCTCTGACAGTGGCACAAAAGTTGCTCATCATTTAAATAAAGTTAATTAAGATTGAGGCCTACGAGGTGCCTGGGGCTAAGGAATAAATAGGCTAGGTTGCTTACAAGTTCAGCTACTGTACAGTAATGTGTATGAAGCGCACACCAGAGTCTCCATGGTGGATCAGATTGGAGCTGCGGTAGCAAAGAGCTGCCAAGGCCCAGCAGGGAAGGAGCAGGATCTGCACACTGGAACAGAGCTGTAGCTCGGAAGGCTGATTGACACATGTAGATAACCTGCTGTAGATAACCTGCTGTAGTCCTCAGCAATGCAGGAGAGAGCAAATGAGAAGCATGCACTGACCCTCCCTTTCTGTAGTACCATAGGTAGAACAAGCACAAGTGGGTGATCAGCTTGGAAAGTCCAGTCCTGCCCAACTGAAAGGCAAGTAACTTCTGTAATTACTAAAGGGAAGAAAAAGGAAGTCAGGCTGTCTTATGCATAGCCAGCATTTCACATAGTTTCAACTCGATTCTGCCTCAGATGTCTGTCTGCAAGTGCATCTGTAGACGCAAGCTTACACGCACCAGCTGGCGTTCGGTGCCTACTTTTGGAGCAGCATTATTTGACCCCTTCACGTCTTCCCAGTTTTTTCTGACTGGGGAGCAGGGTAAGAAAAAAAAATAGTACTAGATTACCTGTAGCTGTCCAAATGGCTATCTCAGCTCCACAGATGGAAGTCTAGAGTGACCATGCTGGATAGGATGGAGTCACTTCATAATCACACCAGTGTGTGCGCAGAATTTGTCCCATGTGGTGATGGTTATTCTTTTTGTCTGCCTGCATGTTCTGTAGCTTTTCATGCCCCTACAGCTGTTTTTTGTAGAGACCTGCCCTCCAGACTGACTAAGACCTGATCTGTACATTTGTACCAGAATGATTTGTGTTCTGTGCAGAAAGGCAGATGAGTTTATTTGGATATTCCAGAAGAAGTGATTTAGGAAGTTGGACAGTGTTTTGAGATTTGGAGCCTGTCAGTATATCATACTGAAATGTTTGCCTTGTTTTTATAAACACAGGAAAGGCAGGTAAGCTTTTATTCCACTCTGTTGCTTTGATGATTATGCCATTGAGCTGCTACGTTTGGCAAACCAAGACAGAAAAAAAGGGGGAGGGAGAAAAATAAGAAATTAACACCACATTTAGTCATCTCCATTAAAAATGCAAAATACGTAGTGTTTCTGCACCAAGTTCAGACTCATTCTGCACAAATCATTTTTACTGCTGTTGCATCAACGTCAAGGCCCAAAGCATTCTTTAACCCTTCTTAGCCTTCTGAATGAGCCTCTATGGATGAGCCTCTATCAGTAGAAAATGTGAAGAGCCGATCAGTGTGCCTGTTAGCCGGGTGGACCCAGATTGACAGACAAGTTAAGGTGCTCCATTACTCTGAGTTTCTTCTCTTCAGGCATAACTGGGATCAGTTCTGCAGGCAGCTGAAAAGCTGAGAGCAGAGTGGAGGTGTTAAACTGAAGAACTTATTGACAGTTGTTGCCCTTCCTAGGTCAAAGGCTTACTTGATGAAAATCATTGCAGCTTAAATCAGTGAAGGAATAGCGGTTGAGTCTCGGAGGGAAAAAAAAAAAACACACATGCACAAAACTGCCAGTCTTTCAAGCATGGCTACTAAAATACAGTGAATCTTGGCTATATATTGTGGAAATGAGTGAATCACTGTAGTTTGTGTCCACTGAGGATCTGGCCCAGAGAAAAGGCCTCAGGATTTGCTTGTGTATTGACACAAAGCAAACAACAGCTTTTGGCTCATATGCGTTGCCAAGAGATGTGTCAGAGAAGCACAGGATCGAGCCCTAAGGTGGACTTCTGCAGTACTCCACCTATTACTGACCTCCAGGTAGAGTATGTCCAATTAACACTGACCCTTGAGCCCAGTTGTTCAAATGTTTTTATCACCCATCCAGGTGGTAATACGCTAACTTGAATACAGTACTGTTGTGAGACAGTGGCAGAATCCTGGCTGAAGTCAGCTAAATGTTGTCCACTGGTGCCCCTTATCCAGTCAATTTATCACAAAAAGCAATCAGGTGGGTCAGGCATGACTCACCCTCGGCAAATCCAATGCTGACCGTTCCCAGACATGTTTTTCTCCCTCATGTGCCCAGAAACATGTCCCAAGAGGACGTGTTCCATGTTTCCCCAGACACTGAATTGAGACTGTCAGTTCAGTCAACAAAAAAGTACCTGTTGGTGCACCTCCTCTTGACAATGGAGTTCTGACAGGTGTACTGGAGGAGACTTCTGTCTCCCACACCCCGACAGTCCCCTGTCTTTCCTATACAAGAGCACAGTTCAGCTGTTAGAGAGCTTCTTTATGCTGATAGGCAACAGTGCTTAGCTTCTAGTACTTGGGGATCGGTTGCTTAGAGGTCATCATAGGGTGAAACTGAGCCAGGACTTGCCCATTTTTCTGGGAAGAGATTCAGATCTGAACTTTTCATTTGGCCTTTTTTATAGAAAAGTTTAAAATGTCAGAGCAGCACCATGGCCTTCATATTTCTTCCTTCTTTCCAAAGCAGAGCTAGCAGAGTTTCTTTCAAGGGGCTCGCCGTTTGCTTTTTGGAAGATAGACATTTAACTTGTTCTTTTTTTAACTGCGAGCTAATCTGGAAGCAGGAGAAATTGCTGCCTTAATTAAAAATTAGTACTAATTGTGTCAGAGAATGAAATGTAGCAAAACCATATCAGTAAATGCTGACATGTGTAATCATTGTGTAATTAAGTATAGTATATTGGCCCTATGAAACTTGGCCCATCAGTGCAACCAGGCTAGAGACCCATCTGCTTCACTTGGAGCAGAACTCAGGCCACAAAATATATTAAGAAAAACTGCAGAACTACATTTCCATTCTGGAAGTAGCGCCAGTGTCAAAATATCTACTGAAAACCAAACCACAGGTTCTTTCCATGGCCCTCATTGCTGTTTGTAAAATGTTATTTAAGAAACTGAGCTGAAAAGATGCCCGTGGAGAATTTCAGATGGGAGGTAGTCAGAATCCAAACTAACCAACCACAATTTATTTAAACCAAAATATTTCATTTTAAAGGAAACCATTTTCCCACTTTGCCAGATCCCTTTGCCTACCTCTCAATGTTTTAATACATCCATATCTTAGCAATAAACATTGATAGAGAGAAAGAAAACAAACCATGGCTGACAGGATAGCACGGTAGCTTCTGCCAGCTCATCAAAGGCCATTAAGTGTGCAAACCAGCAGTGATGAATATTCATCAATTGATGAAAGAAGAATTTCCCCCCACAATCAGCAAATTTGGATGCTGCTTTCAGATGCAGAGACTGTTGTTTGTGTGCCAAGATCTATATTTTTCAAAAGTGCGCACTGATCTGCGGAGCGTCTTTTCCAAGTATCCACATGGCTGTCACTGAAGGGAAAAGGTACAGAATTATCCAGGGGGCTCACGATCTAGCTCAATAATATGGCTTTGAAGTTGAAAGTCACAGCAGTGAAACTCCAAGAGTATCTTCACGTTGGCATGGACAGCAAACCAGCTGACCAAGTGTCTGCTGTTGGGTGAGCTGAAGCATCTCTTCAGGTTCCTCTCCCTCCATCGGTTAGAAGGGGACACCCAGCTAGACCAGCCACCTGCAGTTAGGTGTCAGTCTCCACCAGTATGCACCCTTCATAATAGCATATATTTGCAATGGTCCCCCATTTGAATTTCAGATGTACCTAAGTGGCTGAAAGTAGCAGGTTCACTGACTGATTTTGGCACGTCACCCCACACTTCTGCTTTCGCAGTTCAGGGGAGCTTTGAAAAACCATCTAATCGCACTCGTGTAATGCCTGGACTTACGCTGAAGGCTGGCACTTCCCAGTATCTTTGCACTGTACCGGCTGTGTGAACTAAGAGTATGCAATGCGAGCTTCTAGCCATGAATATTTTCTGTTGAGTGCTGAGTGCATGTTTAATGCATGCTTAAAAAATGCAACAAGATGGATAGGAAATCACTCTCAGTGGTTCTGAGCTGTTTAGTTTTAAATTAAACACAGCTTTTTCCTGCCAAGACTTGATTTACTTGCTAGATGAGGACCGGTAGGCCACATGCTTCCTAGCCTTTTGGGCAGACTGGTGTGGGCTGAGGGCATTGCGTAGACAGGGTCCTTTCAGTGCAGCATCACTGTGCAAGCTGACATCTGTAGCATGCTGTCCTGTAAGAAACAGTAATACTGAGACTGTTCCCAGTTCTGAGGCAATCATGCCAGCAAAGTGACCTTGACAGCTGGGATGAGCTGGTTTCTTGCTGGTCAGCCATGGCAGAAAGCTCACTGACTGTAGAGGCCACGAAGAAGAAACCATCCCAGAGAGATGGTCCTTTCAATTCAGAGTAAGCTCTGGTTTGGCATAGTACATTGCTGAAGTACTGTACAGTAAGCCTGATATTTATTATTAGTAGAATTATAGAGTAATTTTAGCATGCATGAGGCAGTATGATGGAATTACAAGCCTGGAGTCTGCTTATACTGATATTAGTGTTAAACCATCCTGCTGGGTTTCATGGGGACAGGAATACTGCTCAAGGGAGTATCTCATCCACTATGAAAACACTTCTGTGACAGGCTGCAGGTGTGTTAACCACTGCCCCCAGCACATCTGTACCTCAGGTCTGGCCTTCAGAAGACCATAGTGAAGGCAAGTTCTTCATCTGCCCCTCAGCACACCCCAAAAGCAGCATTGAGCGGTGGAGCTCAGGCAGCAGGTGGAGGATTGCCTGCAGGAAGGGCAGCTGGCAGGGCTGGGAGGAGCAGCTCCCCTGCTTGTATGGTGCCTCAGGGGACTTCCCTGCCCCCTCCCCTCCTACCAGAGCCTCAGCAAGTCAATGCTGACTCAGGGCTGTCGTGCTGTCAGTTAGGAGTGGGGCATAACCAAAAGATGCAAAGCAAGGTCAAGTATATTAGTATATCCCCACCCAAAACCATGCAGAGATCAGGAGTCATTGAGCTATCACTCATTAATGGTGAATTTGGAGAAAGATCGAGTTGGAAGTTGTGTCTCATTCTTAATGTTTGTGGTCCATTTTAACTGCTGTTGGGTCTTTTTCCGTCTCTTTCCGTTCTCTCTCAAATCTACTCAGATTTGGCATGCCTGCAGTGTCACACACACTCATTTTGCAGTACTGCTTGCACGGTCCTTTCACCTGAGCCTTTAGCCTAACTGTGCTGGGTGAGCATGGACGTTAATCATAGTATATCCTTTGCCTGTTACATCACTGTCCCAATCCACTTGTAAATTACTTCTTTCCACTTCTCCTCCCGTCCCATAAATGCTATATGAAAACACATTATTATACAGTTGTAGAAGCAGCTGGAAACTGACCGTTGTCTAAATAACCCATTGAATTTGATCTGTGAGATTATTTTACCAAAGCAGAGTGCACTTCCTGGTTGGAAATAGTGCATCTGTAAGAGGAAAGGGTGTTTTCAGTGGCACGCGGTCATGTTGGCAATTAAAAAGGTTCGTTGTCAGAACCGCTGTTTTGAGGATGAACCTGTGGGTGCCTTTACCTCCATGATATTCATGATGGAAGCACTATGCCTCTCTGTCAAGGCTAGGAGCACAGCGTCACCACTGCACACACTACCAGTACAGTTACAAAGCTCGGAGGGCCTCTTCTCTCTTCAATCAGCATAACTCTACTGAAACCCATGAGGTTGAACTATAAGGTGTCTGGGACACGGTCAGAGTTTTGTTCTCTGAACAACTGGCTAGTGATTCACAATACTTGCACGGAAGGAATGGAAGAGAATTAGTAGAGAGACGCAAAGGAGTTATATCTCAAAAGTCAGGTCTGAGAGTTTGCCAGCCATTATTTACTAATGAGGAGTAACTGCTTATATGTGCTAGGTCAGTTTGGTTTGTGCAGTCACAGTGCTCAGGCATTTAAAATCACGTGTCCAGCTTGAGCTAAGGATAACTTTTGTAACTTCAGGAGCTCAGGAACTGCATGTCCCACCACATTACAGGGACGGTCTATAAAGGGAGTGGTGCTTGAAATGAGTATGTGCATCTGCAGCATTCTCAAAAAAATGCAACAGCAGTCTAAAAAGAGGAATCAGAGAAAGTACTTAATGGCCCGAGAAGTCATTTTTTCCTTTCTGCCTCACACCAGGTGTCCTCTTTCTCTCTCTTCGCTCACTGTAATATGATTGTATAGGGCAAACTTTCTATTTTAGACACCTAGTTTAAACAACTGCAGTCAAGTGGAGGTGCAAGGCTCTGGGAGCCAGATTCTGAATTAATTTTGCATAAACAGTGCTTTTGCTAACACTTAAGCGATTTTAAATAAGGGCTCAGCAATAGGGTGCTTGAGCTTCTATGCTGAACCTCAGTTAGTTATTGTCAAATCCTCCTTTGCTTGAGTAGAGTGTGCATGAGAAGTATACTGTCTTGGAGTATTTCGTTTTGACTGAAATAATTCTTGATTTACAGTGGTCCAATCTCAACAGTCAGGCCACAGTTTGGAAGATGTGTTGGTTATGCAAAAGATCACAGTCATGCAGTCATATGGCCAGTGGTTTGGCACTGTAGGTTTAAAAGAGAGTTTAGTTATGTTTGATTTGGTTTTGTTTGTTTGTTTGTTTGTTTGTTTTTAACTCACATCTCTTGCCATCAGCAGGTATACAGAATCAAAGAATCATTTAGGTTGGAAGAGACCTCCAAAATCACCAAGTCCAACCTCTGACCTAACACTAAAAAGTCCTCCACTAAACCATATCACTAAGCTCTACATCTAAACGTTTTTTAAAGACCTCCAGGGATGGTGCCTCCACCACTTCCCTGGGCAGCCCATTCCAATGCCTCACAACCCTTTCAGTAAAGAAGTTTTTCCTAATATCCAACCTAAACCTCCCCTGGTGCAACATTCCCCCTTGTCCTGTTACCAGGCACATGGGAGAATAGACCAACCCCCACTTTTAAGGTACCCCTACAGCCTCCTTTAAGGTACCTGTAACATTGCTGAAGTTACAATACCACTTCCAGCGTTTCAGTTGCCTAAGAATTCCTCCTTGAGATGCACAGTTTTGCCATGGGTATAAGCCAGAAATTGCTGTTTGCTCTGAATTTCTTAGCTGTGCTCAAATGCACAATTTTCATGTTGCAGTAATGTAAGTTTCTTATATAGAGAATGAAATGAAAAGTATAGTTAGTATTGGCATTAATACTGAAATTGTGTGTGTGTACATTTATGTACAATATTTTTAGATATGCATGGTAAATTGGATGTCTCAAACCTCTTTGAAAATAAGACACTGACTTATCTTGTATTTGAGCACTTAAATATAGATGCATACAAAAATCATCAGTCTGCTTTTAAAAGTCATTCTTTCCTTCTTACCTGCCAGCAGGCACTTGCTTCTTGTAGTTACAGACAAGCTGTTTAAAGCTGTTTAGGGATGTTTAGTATCTAGGTCCTAAATTCATTGGAATTTGAAAAGCAAACTCACTTTCCAGTACATGATGTATTTTAGTTGATACATTTACATTGTGATAATCACACACTTGACTGTCACCCACTGAAAATGTGAATGCCCCATGCTGGAAATAATGTGTGCTAAGCTCCATATAGTAAAGTGTAAGCTCATTTTTCTTATTTCCCTTCTTCAGGTTAGAAACCAAGTCATTCTCCAAAGGTAAACCCATATATTTACACACCATGAAAATGTCAAGAAGCTTCTCTTCCACCTGCTGTGCTTTCCCCCACCGGGTGGATGAGGTAAGACAATCTTTGTGTTGCAGAGCATATTTTGGAAAGGACAGTGTTACACATCTGGGGTCCTGTCTGATGCTGTGGCACTGGCAAGGGGGTGAAAGCTTTATGTCCTTTTGGTTGTGAAAAGCAGCCCAGGCAGGAGGTATGTGAAATCCTCTCAGCTGTGCATAGAACACCTTGCTGCACCCTGCTGTGCTGGACGAGTCCTGATGTGCAGTTTCCCTGCCTGAGCCCATGCAGCCTGCAGAAGGCTTCCCATGCATGAGAGCACTCGTCTGCCTTCACCTAGGCATAGTACACGTCCCTTCCCAGCTCCAGGCTGCTGGGGACACTTTGGGCAGCCCTGTCTGGGTTTGAGGGTGACAGAGGAGAAAGCAGGATGCCAGCAAGTCTGGGTGACCTCTGGGAGAGGGGGGCTACACAATCCGGTTACAGTCCTTTCCACCTGCCTGCCCCGGAGGGTGCAGAGCCCAGCCAAGCCCTGAGATATCTGAGGGGAGATGGCTGAGTACACTTTGACTCAGGATTTTTGTTTTGTTGCAATCATGTTGTTTTTCTGCCTTTGGGAGAAGCTGGGTGGAGGTGAAAAGGGAACATCCCACCAGCCTATTCCCCCGCTGCCCTCAGGGACACAGTTAGTACTAGTGATTGAATTTCCAGTCACCTCTGTCTCTGCGTGTGTGTGTGTGTGCGCGTTTTTCTTTGGGTGGTGGTTTCCCCTTTGCTTTGCCTCTCGCTTGCAGCCAGAGCCGAAGCAGAAGGCGGTGCGATTGGCTGCTGATTACACAGATCAGCCCCGAGAGCCGGGGCTCACGCTCGCACACCCTCACTCACTCACTCACACACACACACACACACACACCCGCACACCACACACACCCCACAAAAACTCACCCGGGCTGCGCCCGCACCAGTCCAAGTGGGGAAGGAGCATCCGGCCGCACGGAGAGCAACACCTCCACCTCTCGCCAAAAATCAACCTGCACAGCGAGGGAAATAAACACCTTCACTGCCAGCACTGGGAAGGACGGACAGTTTACACGGCAGCGCTTTCCTCCACCCCACTTATTTTTCTTTTTCTTTTTTTTTTTTTTTTTTTTTTTTCTTTTTCTTTTTACCAACAAGAGGAAACCCCGTCTCCGGTTTTGAGCACAGCCCCGCTTCTCCTCCCGCTGTCGGGGGCTGCATCTGTCAGAAGCCAACTTCAGCGGGGGTGCCGGTGCCGTGTCGCCCGGTGCCGGCCAGAAGGGCGACTCGGCAGCGGGATGGCAGCATCGGCCCGCTGGGTGCTGTGCCTGTGCCTGTGCCTGGGCTGGGGCTGCCTGTGCCTGGCGCTGGGGGACGTGCCCAAGGCTCGCCGGCTTGGGCTGCGGCGACGAGCTGCCCTGGCAGGAGCTCAGGGCGGCCGAGCCAGAGCCGTGGCAGGTGACTACAGCCCGGGACAGCGGCGGGCAGAGCGGCTGCAGCCAGGGGACAAGGTGTCGGAGCACATGCTGCGGCTCTACGACCAGTACAGCGGTGGGCAGGCGGCAGCAGCGCGGCCCCAGGACCCGCCGGGGCTGCCGGCTCCGTCCCTCCGCCGGGGCAACACCGTGCGCGGCTTTCGGCCGCTGGCTGCAGGTGAGACCCCAGCGCCCCCCCAGGGGAGCCCCAGCGTGGAGGGGAGGGGGCGAGAAGAGAGATGAGGAAAGCAGCGCTGCCTGCAGCCACGCTTGTGGTTTGGGACACGGTGCTTACATTGTCCCGTGTGTTTTAATTACCGGGTTATCTGCTCAGCTCGGTACGCGGCGTCTCTGCTGGATGATATCTGAGTACCATATGAGGGAAGTGGACTAATTAATATATCCTCTCCGGAGCCTCCTTTTATCAGTATTTTGCATGCATAGCTTCTGTTGAAATCACGGGTTGATTTGCATGTGAGAGAGCAGTAGCATGTGCTGGCGGTCCTTTAGACTATCCACAGAACAGTTTGAGATGTTGCTGACAGTAGCGGCAGTTTGGGGCAATAGGGAATGAGTTGAGCTCAAGGATAGTCTGTGCGTGGCAAGTGCTGTACTTCAGCATCTTTGGCAGCGGCAGGTAGATCTCTGTCCTGATTACAGACTGCTGTGCACAGGTAGATTTCTGAAAATGTGAAGTCACTTTTCACAAAAGGATATTTCTGGTGGGGGAGACGTGTATAACATAGCAGTATTGCAGAGGAACCATGTCCTAGCAGAAAGAGAAGGCAGCACTGTCTTAGCACTGCATCTCTGGACTCCACTGCTCTGCTCCATAATGCATCTGACCTCTGTCAGGGCTCAATGGAAATGCCACAACCCTAATGTGACTCTCACTGTAACAAACTTCCCAAATCCACTGAATCCTGGAAACTTGCTGTTTGACAACTGTTGGGCCATCCAGAGCAGCCTGCTTTGACAGTCTCTTGGTTTTCATCACACCGAAGGGTTGACCCAGCAGTAAAACCGAGTTCTGTCTGGGAGTTTGTGACCTACACTGATTCCTTTGTCTCCCAGAAAACTTGCTGAGAGCTGGGTGCCAGACTTTGCTAAGGTTTATTTGGGAGTCATTACTGCTGATTCTTCAAAGGCAACAATGTCTATTACAGGATAGCTCTGCACAGAGATCAAATACCGTGAATAATTGAATGGCTTTGGCATGTTAGGATTCTGTGCTACAAACACTCTCCGTCATATGTTACCGCAAGTGTTTCTGTCCGCAAGAGAGGATTTAGAGGCTAGAGACTTAAATATGTTCATTTTAGAGGATGGATAGGTGGGACTCTTGGTTTGCTGTCCCCATGGAGATCTTATGTAGAAGGTACTCTCTTGTCTTTATAAAGTAACCAGTTTTTGAAATATAAATCCAATATATGTTCCTTTGTTCTGAGTTAAGTGTTGCCCTCACTGAAAAAGAGTAAGGTATAATCCAAAACAAAAAAAGGGGGAAAGGTATAATCCAAACAGAGTGTATTTTCTCCTTTAAGCATATCTGATTAAAGATATTTATTGTTCTAAACCTAGAAGGCCTTTGGTTGAAATCCCATCTCTGTGGTCTTTCTGATTATATTTATACTCTCACTTGACGTTGGGTGGCAGCAGTCCTATAAACACACTATTCACTAATCCCTTTCCTCCTCCTCCAATACTTTCACAGTTCAAGTGCCAAAGCAATAAATTGGAAGTGGTTATAAGTTTTTTGACACTTTTATAAGTATTTATGCAAAATATTTAACCAATTGGCTGTTGTCTGTCTCTCCCCGTAGGCAGCAGCAGCTCGTTTGTATGGTTATTGATGGCATCCGAGTGCATTTCCGTAAAAAAACCTTAGATCAAATGTTCTTTGGGGTGGCATTGGGGGAACATTAAAAGACTTCTGGTTTCTGGCTTCTTCCTTGCACCCGACTGCCTGGCCAGCCCTGCGATGCAAACGGCACCTCCACAGTATTTCCTTCTGCAGACAGTTCGTTTCCAGATCTCTGCTTTGACCGCCGGGCTCCTCAGCTGCAGATTTCAGTCTCCCAGTGGCTTCCCCCGGCCATAACGTGGCTGTACCAGTTGTTAGTCAGTTCTGTTGCCCTTACTCCTTCACACATTAGACCCTCCCTGCTGCTAACCCCTTCAGGAGACAGCTTTTGATATACGATGAGCAGAACTCCCCTAAGAATCCACTGTTTTCTCCTGCATTTGCAGCAAGAGGCCGTGAAGGAAAACTTTGGTGACTTCATGTGCATTTTGAGCATATATTTGGCAATTTAACCATGTATTTTCAGGAGATAAACAACTCCTTTTCAAAAACACGCCGCTCGAATAGAGCTAAGAAACCTTTCTGTCCATGTTTTTCCCCTAAAGGACTTCTGGGTCTTTGGCAGCATGAGGAAAGCCTTTCCCAGCTCCTGCAGGTAACCCACCAGGCAAATTTTGGGGACCCTAAAAGATAGCGTGGTGCGCAATGAGATCAAGAACTGGTAGGATCTGTTGAAACTCTTCCCTGTTTCTAGTCCAAGAAAAGTGGTGCTGTCTGTCAGAGCTGCAGTCTTGCAGGAGACAGGCCCAAAGAAAACCCAATATGTGGTTACTGAAAAAAAACGCCTTAACAACAGCACAATGCAAGTTTTCCTTTATGTGGCTCAGTCCTCCAAGGGGACAGGGTGAGAGCTTCTACCCTGTGTGGTCACCTCTCAAGGGTCCATCTGATGCTGCCCCGCAATCCTCCACACACCAGATTGCACAGCCAGGCTGGATAATTGGTGGTTTGTTGCTCGCTCTGTGATTCTGGGCCTTTAATTTTGATGACTGTTCACGTGCTCTTGTATTCTGGCAAATTTGGTTTTCATCTCTCCCACCAAGTTATCTCAGAACAGAATTGTCCAGTTTGAGTTGCTCAGAAAAATAACCTGTGATGCCCGTGACAAAGCTGAAAAAGCCCCAAGCCCCAAATCCATTTTCGGAGCAGTAAGGATTTACATCATCTACAGAACATGCAGTCCCATCCCAGCACCATTTTTTGTGGATTGAACTGCCCTTGTTTACCTTTACATATTCAGTCAAAGGATGCTCAGCCCATGATTTCTGGGAAGCTGTCAGGCTACAAGTGCAGTGTTGTGGGATATTTATGGGATGGTGCTAGTGGCCCTCATCTTACTTAGACCAGGCAGCATGGCAAGCTCTGCTTAAACAGAAATCCTGAGCCAGAGCCTTCCCCAGTTCTCTGCAGGTCTCACAGCAGTGGGTGGTTTTCCATCCCTTGGGACTAAACTGGAAGCTGTGGGGAGGACAGGGTGATATGTGAGCTACGGGTGAATGCTTTAACAGTTAGGGTGAGCGTAATCTTAAACTGTCTGTGCATCAGTTTCTGCACACAAATCTTCTTTTCTCCTGCCCCTTAGCAAAACCACCAAGTGACCAGCCCTTGGGCTGATACAAATCTGTTTGCCCCCAGTGCTTTCCACAGAGCTGTGCTGATCTGCAGCTTCTGAGGCTTTGGACCTGGAGGAAAGTCACAACCTGGAATAAATGCAGAGAGTGGAAAGATAAAAGCCTTGAACACAAGGCGTTCAGTTTGCTTTTGAAAGTACTTGTAATCATAGCATCGCTAAAGGAACATGTCTTGCAAATGAGTCATTTGAAAAACTCTAACTTTAATTGGAGGGTCCCTGTAATGATGTTATAGTAAAGCTATACAGGCAGAAATTACTTTAAACTCTTTTTTATTGACTGAATTTCAAGTAATTTTAGGTATTACACCTGCCCCTGGGCCAATTCTTGTGGTTTAAGAACTATGTTCTCCTCCTCTTTCAAATGCTTTTCTTTCCTTTGTTGCGGTGTGAAATGCCCACGCAAAGAGGGAAACCAAGTACTGCACGGGGAAGCCAGCGAGCCACCGGCTGCTGTCAGACTGGGAAAATCAGCAGGGGCCCAATGCTAGCCTCTGCAGCGCTGGTAACAGTAAGGTCGTCTCTGATAAGAGCTTTAAAAACATTCAGGCAGAAGACCATGGCAGGGGGGCTGGGGGTTGTTTTTTGTTGAAGTTTTTTGTTTGTTTGTTTGTTTGTTTGTTTGTTTTGTGGGGTAGAGGGAGAGAGGTTCTGTGCCCCTATAAATAAAATGCAATCAACAGCATTCTTCTTAGCACTGTGATACTTCTTAGGCAGAAGGAACTGGGCCCAAATCTGCAAATTTGCTGAGGCAAATGGGCAGGATCGGTAGATTTGGCCTGTCAGGACCAGACCTGGGATCTGGGTTTTCTGGCTTCTGTTACCACCTGTCTCACTGTGCTGTCGTCCGAGTGGATGAACTAGCCTCCAGTCCTCAGTCAGGCACAGTTTCTAGAGCACCTAAGTTCCAACGTGAAGATTTACAGCCTTGAGGAGACGGTGCGTGCACCTTTGTTTTCATACAGCAGACCTACTTCTACCAACTGAAGTGAATTATGACTGAGAAGGAGGAGAACCAGCCTTTTGCATTCTCCTTCACAGCTTTTTGTGTTTTATTGATGCTACCTGCTTGCTTGTTTATTATGTGCTAGTTTGGGATTTGTTGTTATGTTTAGTTTACAGACCTGGTCTTTCTGCTCAAAACATGTAGTAGGGAGACGATTCACATGCTGTGCGGCACATTTGTGATGTGCAATGTGCATATTCATGCACTTCATATCACAAAATAGGCATGTAAGTTAGATCCTAATTATTGTACCATTACTGCATCTCAATGTTCTTTAAGTTTAATCAAAATGATTAAACTTAAATGGGATTATTTAGCTTTAATCAGAGTGATGGTTTTTTTACTTTTGTGTGTCAAGTTCCTAGCTGCTACAACCTTGCCTGCTTTGATAGAAATAATTAAGCCAGTTTGGCACCAAGCTGTACGCCCTTTAAAAAAGCAGAATGGGATCCTCTATTTTTCCTTTGCAAAATACGCAAACCAGTAAGGGGGGAAATGGCAATCAAGTAACAGCAAAAGGCTGGAGACAAGAAGAAATCTGGCTTCCAAATCTGTGTGAAACTTTTTCCCGTTTCCAGCTCTGAGTGAACTTTCGTAGCTGGCCTATGAACCCATGAAAACAAGGTTTTACAACGGAAACACTGATATGTTCTTAACTGTGCACTGGCACAAGGGCACCACTTTAATATCTCATTTAAATGATGGCTAATGACGACTATATAACTAAACAGCCCTCATTATTGCATCCTTTTTCACCCATGGGATAGATTTGGCAGTCCATAAAAATGTCAGTGCATCCTCTATAAAGGTAAACACACCACATGTTGGTGGATTTGTTCCAGCTTATTGATGCCTGCAAATGCCCCTTGTAACATGAATATGTTTCTGCTGGTGATGTCAGTCTCCACAGACCTACTGCTCTTTCTTAAAATACCTTTTTAATGCCAGTAACAGTAACAGGCAATACAAACAGCTGCGGGTTATTGCAAGGTGAGGAAGCACAGGCCATGCCTCTGAAGATTGAGTGGCTACAAGTACTTCAGCTGTAGCACTAGGAGGTGGGTTGCTTGCTGGTTTTAGCTGCCAGTAACTATTGGCAGCCCAGTGAGTGAGCACAGCCTGACTTGTATGACAGCCACCTGTATGAAAATGTTAAGGCATTTCTGCTTTAGGCCTGGAGATAATGTATTTCCCCTTTTCCCCTGCCATGGGGAGCTTTCTCTGGGTTCTGGGTTTCTTTCGAAACAGAAGAACATAGAGGTGAGTAGTGATTTGCAGTTGGGCTGAGGAGGCCAATAACTTTGTAGCCTATCCATGTACCTGCCTTTACCTCAGGAGTTATATTCCACAGGAATACAAGCAATGAGGTGTTCTCGCTGTGAAGTACTTTCCTGCCCAGCTCATGGCTGCTGTTCCAAAGCTCTACATGGTACAGGCAAATGATACTGAAAGTATCTGATAAGTATCCGATAAGTATCTGATAAGATACTGAAAGTGCACTGATGCTGTGTCTTACCTGCTGCAGTTTGGAAGAGCTATGTCATGCAGAGCTTGGTCTTCAGAAATTCCTCATCAGGCTGCCAGCAACATATGGTAATCCCTTTAAGGGGAGCAGAGATTGCCATTAAAGCCTAGCCTCAGAGTATCTGGAAGGTAGCAGGGTATTCCTTGCATGGAGTTCTTTTCATTCCCCATATTTTTTCCTCTGCTCCTTTCCTCTTAAATCTTTGCTGTTGACTTTATTGCAGGGAAGTTGTCTGTGCTTCCTGTGTGGTACTACAGAAGAGCAAAGCTGAGTTAGTACAACTCTCTTCAAGTAAGTCCTAGAAGACTTAGACAAAAGACTAGCTCAGCTAATACTGCTCTGATAGAATTCTGCTGCTTGCAGTGCTGGGAAGTAGAAGTGAGCCCCCCAATTTACTGCTGTTCAAGTAATAATGACTGAGTTGTAATTGCATCACATTGTGTGCTGCTGTGTATGAGTGCGAGGTTACCAAGTACAGCTGCTCAGAGATGTGTGGCAGAACCTTGCCAGGCAGCAAGGTGGTGGTCCCTGCTGTGGGCTTGCTCCAGCAGCCATCTGCTGGAGGGAGACCTGGTACCAGCATCTCTCTCAAGTGTCATGTTTCAGTATGAGATACTTCAAGGAGAACATCGATTGCTGCAACAGACCATTTCACTTCTGGGCAACTAGTTTCTCCAAATGTTTGGTGTTTTCATTTTTGTCTGATACTGAAAACATAAGAAAAAAGCTATTGCAATGTCATGACCTCCCAGGGCATAGGTTTCTGGGCCTGCTTTTCTTCCTTCAACTTGCAAAGCTGACTTCATGCTTCTAGCAACAAAGCTCTCTGTTAGTCTTACTAGATTTTGTTATCTTTGAGACCTTAAAGCTCTTTTTATAGCAGACAAACTGGCCAGAGACCTCTACTGGGCTAAGACAGTCCGTGTTTCCCCGCTGGCTGCTAATCTGTTGGTGCTGGGCCCTATGGTTTGGCTCCCTTCCCCTCTCTGTTTTAAATGGATACTAGCGTCCTAGGAGATATTGGTTATAATGAACATCTATAAGTTATTGGAGTTGCTGAAGCCCTAGGTAGGTTTGGTTTAAGTTTGG
This sequence comes from Aythya marila, assembly GCF_965140915.1. NCBI lineage: Eukaryota > Metazoa > Chordata > Aves > Anseriformes > Anatidae > Aythya > Aythya marila. The sequence goes on along the minus strand of NC_139045.1, from coordinate 45,938,921 downwards.
GGGCTTAAAAATATTAATTATAAAACCTAAGCTTCAGCTCACATCAGACAGCATAACTAAAGCAAGCTGGCTGAGGCTTTCAGAAAGGTTCATGCCTCACAGTAAAATGTTGTTAGATGCTATTCAGTACCTCCTGTCCTTGGTTAGTAGTTGAAATTATGTTATTGTGGGGACAGATCCTCAGAGGTTTCTGTTGTCTGGGATGGAGGATGAAGTTTCATTTAAGGCAAATTTAATTTTCCTGAGGAAAAGGTGCATTTGTAGATACTTTAAAGCTGAATCTTCCTTTATATATCTGTCACTCATAAGGGTAATTACTGGCCTGCAGTATGCTTATTTGAGTGCAGTGCTCACATCGCACTCAGGTATCATTGTCACACAAAGGATGGATTTGACACGGTGTTCCTAAGTTGTGACAGAAACCTGGGCCACACAGCTGAGTTTTTTTGAGCTGAGAGCCAGCAAAGCCATAGGCATCTGTGCTGGATGCTAATAACCTGCTTGTAGATGATTTTGTGAACTGAATTATCTGAAACCTCTTAATGGCTTGAGCTCAGAGGTCGTTCAGTGAGAAAATAGCACCACCTACTGCAAGTCTTTGGTCTAGAGTTAAGAGTGGCTTCTTAGGCTTTGCTTTTAATCAAAGTATATGTTCCTCCTGTGTCTGTTTCACACCAGATAGAGTTTCTTTATAAACAAAAGCAGCTTGTTTTGTGTTTTGCTACAATATGCCAATTTAGAACAAGCAGTATTTGTTAAACGGAATTCTTATTAAAAATTAAAATCAAAACTTGTCATTTAACATTAAACAGGGGTTCAAATAATAACTTCTTTAACAAACATGCATGAGACACCATAAATTCTGTATCCTAAGACTGATATGCATAGTCCTCTGCCAGATTACATATTAAGCTTATAATATTAGTGATTACAAACCACGCAGAGGTCAAGTGCACATGTGAGCTTAGTACAAACATAATGAGTAGCTGGGTTTGGCCTTCAGGAATTTAAAAAAAAATTATCAAAATCAAGGAAAATCCCAGGCATAAGTGATAGCCAGAAATTGGATGGATTTGGTACATTAGTTTTCAGATATTAAGAATTTACCTACCAGAACCTTATGTGATCCACTGTCAGGTTGGGCTGAGTGTGTAATCTATGGTGTCTTCCACAAATGATTTGGCATTTTTTCCCCCTGTTTCACTGAGAATTTTTTTCCCCTAATTTCTTGAAGCAATACATGTGACATACTGGGGAGAAAGTCTCTGTCTTTCTACTGAGGCTGATTTCTCCTCTTTTAATATCTTCTTTAAATATTGATTAGGAAAAAAAAAAAAAAAGTTAGAAAAAGAGGCCACTTATCTGGTTGGGATGGGCAGACAGAGGGAAAATACTGTCATGCCCTGGACTCTGAATGACAATAGCAGTTATGATATCTGTGCCTGGAAGCGCAGATTGTCACCCAAAACATCACCCGGAGCATAAAGCTGCCAAAATTTTTGAAAGTTCAGTATTGGAAATTATTTGGTCTCACTGCTTTGGCAGAGGGCTTAATACAGTGTTTTGAGGGTGGAAGCAGAGAGGCTGTTCCTCCCTACTCCACAGGCGCGTCCTCTGTGCTTCTCTTTTCTAGGGATAAAACAACAACTCTTGGAAAACTCTGGAGTTTAAAACTTCTCTCCAGCCACTAGAGAGGGTTTTGACATGCTATGGTGTCAAAGAAGCATTTAACTCCATGTTGCCTCATTTTCCTTACGTATTGGGTTGTTTCCAGCCCTCTGGGGGGCTGTAGAGCATACCTTTGCATGACTATATTTGACTTTTCGATACAGCTTGTTTTTACAGGTCTCGATAACACTTTAACGTTTGGATCTATATTTCTCCCACTCTGAAGGACAGACATAACAGCACGTCAACCAGGAAATCTTGTAACAAAAATTAAGCCTCACCTCCAAGCCTTTCTGTCACACCCTGCAGGAGATTAAAGTAGTCAGCTATATGTTTTCACTCCTGTGTTAGGAGTGTGTCTCTGGGTTTGTGCAGGATACCTGTGGTTAAATTGACTTCTCTAATTTCACATGTGGAAATGTGGAAACCCCGCTTTGCACCACATCCCTCCTAAATGACACAGTAATACCCTGACCATGAAGATGTATTGTCCTTAGCTTGTTTCTGTCTGCACAGAGGCTAGTGGGTGCATTTTGCCACCACTGCCCATCCCTCCTCCCACCCTGCACAGAAAGACAGCTTGGTTTGGCTTTCATTTGGTTATTAGGGTTGCTCAAGTACTGTCCACTTAGCTCCAGCTACATTAGTAAATATTTTGTTACTGGTTCTCATGAAAATTGATGAAATGTCCTAGGGGGAATGACTGAATTTATCCCGTGTAATTGAAGTGACCCTGATCCAGATTATTCTAGAGGGAAATTTTTGTTGTGATTAGTGTCCGACTTAGCCAAAAGGAAGTCATACAAGCTTGAGTGTTTTTAGCCCTTTACAAATTGTGAATTGCCTGTGTCTCCACAGTTGACTTCTGAGCCTTAAAAATGAAAACAGTGCTTCTAGCCTGGTGTTTCTCCCTGCCACGTCTTTAGAGGCAAGCTGCATTCCTTCTTTGTGTGCAAGACTGGTGTCAATGCTTGCTTCTGTGCTCAGTTCTACCCTTGTAGTTGTGAAGGGCTCTGTGTCATTTATACATACAAAGAGGCCACTAAATTGGTCATGGAGGAATGGTTAACGTTGAGAGGAAGCATCCTTTGTAGCACAGGATTTCAACTTGTCTTTTGGTTTAGTTTTTGAAATATGTAGTACTTCTTCTGCCTGGCAGTTTAGCATCCTATATGTAGCTGTACCAAACATTACATGTATTTGAGTCCCTCTTTAATAGCCACTGACAATTTAGAAGCTGCCACCCAGGTCCCAAAGTTCCCATCTTGTAGGTGAAGCCCAGATCACAGAGGGGCAGAGTGGGAGGTGTAAGGGAACCAGCTAGGCTTTTTGGCACTGAACAGCTCAGTGATCAAAGCTCAAATGGCTTACTTAGAAGCATACTTTAAAGCCTGGGGCAGCAATGAGAATCATTGCCCCATTTCAATCCAGGATTTTTGTCTTCCTCACAGCCACATTCAGCCTCTATCACGAAGGAAGCAAATCTTGTCTTTCTAGCAAGGGGGCTTTGGCTCATCAGTATGATTGAAGAGTACAGACAATCCAGTGCCTGGTGAAGCCAGTGGAGCCATTCTCCAGCTTCAGCTGTGTCTTGGTTAAGGCATGGCTCAGTGCTGTTGATGTCCCATTTGTCTTGGAGAGAGAAAGACAGACTTGTAGGCAGGACAGAGCAATGTTACCTAAGGTGTTTTTACAAGGAGGGAAGAATGTTTAGAGAGAGAGAGGGAGGGAGGGAGGGAGGGAGAGCAAAACCTTACTATGATATTGCTCAAGTTTCTGGATGATAGATACAGCCTTCAGTGCATCTCTTATCACCTGTGTTCCTATGACCTGGTTTGTTTCCTGGAATCAAAGGAGTGGTAGCACATGTATGAGTTTTTCTGGACTGAGATACACATTACGAGGAAGCCAGACAGAAAGTATGTGACGTTAAGGTCATCAGTTTACCAGCTGGTCATTATTCTGAACAGTGGCCTTAACCTTTTCCCAAAGCACTGCATAAAAATTTTCCACGAACTTAATGTATAACCTAGAAGGTAATATGGTTTGGTCCTTTTGGTTTCCATAACATTTGGAATTGCTCATATTCTTATCTAAATATTTGTTTTTTCTAGGGAGCCCTGAAAGCCAGGAGCCATATGTTTTTAACTTGACTTCACTCACCAAGTCTGAAAATATCTTGTCAGCTTCGGTGTATTACTATATTGGTGATCTGCTGAACGCTAAGTGGAACTGTTCACAATCCAGAGGCTGTTCTCATGGGCACAGAAAACCTGAAATTCAAGTACATCTTTCAGTGTGGACCTTTCCTTCTATTGGGAACCAGACCCAGAGTCTGGGACGTTTCCTAATAAATGTCTCCAGTGCTTACGGGGATGTCCTTTCCTGGCAGTGGAAGGATATCACTCAGGTCCTGCACAAAGCAAAACAAAACAATGAACTTCTGATTGGTGTCAAAATGGATTTGACAAGCCATCACCCATGGAAAAGGGCACCTTCTTACTACGAACCTTACATTCTGATATATGCCAACGACTCTGCTATTTCAGAGCCAGAGAGCGTTGTCTCTAGTTTGCAAGGGCACCGTAATCCTCTGACAAGGGTCTTTCCTAGGCCAGAAAGCCATGTAAGGAGCAGCAGTGGGAAGCGGCGGCGGAAACGCTCTACAAATGTCCTGTTGCCATTGCAGAACAATGAGCTTCCAGGAGCTGAGTACCAGTACAATGAGGATGAGAGATGGGAAGACAGAAAATCATACAAAACATTCCAGCCACGTTTGGCAGAGAGGGCAAAGAGTAAGAAAAAGCAGAGGAAGAATCATCACCAGAAGAGCCAGACTCTGCAGTTCGATGAGCAAACCTTGAAGAAGGCGAGGAGGAAGCAATGGAATGAGCCAAGGTATTGCGCCCGGCGCTATCTCAAGGTGGATTTTGCAGATATTGGCTGGAGCGAGTGGATTATTTCCCCTAAATCCTTTGATGCCTATTACTGCTCTGGGGAATGTCAGTTCCCAATTCCTAAGGTACTGTTTTTACTGATCTTTTTGCACTTTCTGTTATTGTAAACTATGCACTTCTTTTTTTTTTTTCTTTTTTCTCTATGAGTAGAATGCAGCTGGTCACCTATTATGTATTGGGATACAGTAAATAACTGATATCTTTGTCTTGTACTGCTAGGAGTAGTGGTTAAAACAGCTAGTAAAAAAACAGGCTTGTAAAGATAATTAAAAAAATATTACATGGTATTAGTTTTTTTGTCCAGAGCCCAAATTGACATAAAACATTTCCTGAATAGTGCTAATGATGTGTGAACTTGTTATTAACCTGTTTAATAAACATAATACAGGCCAGACACAGAAAATCACTTATTAGACAGTAGGAGTTATACCATGCAGAAGTCTCTGCTGCCAGGCCTGCAGTGGGGTCAGTCATTACAGCATCCTCTAGGAAAAATGTGTGCCTCATGAGGCATTACTGTCAGAGTGACAGAGAGTATGTGGAGCTACAGGAGCAGTTGGGATGCTCTGCATGTAAGCCAAAGATCCCAATGACTCACTTCTGTGACAGAGTGGATCCAGAAGAAATGGTTCCCAACAGACTGCCTTTTGCAGTATCCTTTGCTTTTGATGAGATTGCATGTGGGTAGCAAGAAGCGCCATGACTTTGGTAGATGAAGTCAGCTCCTGAAAATCAAATGCCCAATGTCATTATTAGCAGTGTGCTTCCCCCTGAAGTCTACCAAGACCTAAAAGTGAGATGCAGTATTGAAGGCTGGCATAAAATGAGGGGTACACTCAAATAACACCTACAGGAAATTTCAGTGAAGGTAGGACATCTGGTCTCACTGAAACCTCATGTTCAAGAGTGCCTATTCCTGATGCTATGAAACCTTGGCAGTCTGCTTCAAAATTCATGTGGAATCTCAGAGGCTTAAGGAGTCAAGGGAGACACCTTTTGAAAATGACAGGTGGCGAATTTTACCAAAGATGATGGAGCCCAAATAAAACAAGCTGAGGAAGGAGTCTCTGTTTGAAGGAGATGATTTGTCTGACTACCTCAAACTGCAATGGCAAACTTTCAGGTTTTGGATCTAAGGGGAAAAAATGAAAGGGAATAGGAAGAGATACAGTCACTACCTGTGCATCAATGGCATTGTGCCTTTAACTTATTGTTGATGGGAACCGTGCTTTACTCAATATACAGGTTAGAAATTTTAAAATCAGTGGTCTTGAACTTCTAGAGGACAGACAAATTTTTCACTGTCCACTGTAACCATCTACTTAAAAGTGGGTTAACATTTCCAGATGCAGCTTTTGTTATAAGAACTTTATCCCAACCGTAAAAGAGTGCTGTGTGGTCTTCCGTTTAGCAGAAAATGGTACATGACAGTTAAACCAGAAAAGCTAAAGTATTTTAATTCAAAAGAGTTCACACAAACACAAAGTCTTCAGCTGATCCTGGCCTCTAAAATATTCTTCACTTAAAATGAGCTACTTGCTGTGGGCTACCATCAGAGTTGCAAAGACACAAAGCAAACGTGAAGCATGGTTCAGGGAGTTAGTGATTCTACTGGAGGTCACTTTCAGTCAAGTTCTTCTATTTCTGATGATAATTTAGGACAAGAATGTTCAGTAGCCTCTTAGAAAGGCCTGAAGTTGTCTCACGTTAAGCCCAAAAGTATTTAGGTTCCTGTTCCATAAAGTTATCAGCTCTGGCTCTTTCCATTTTCAGGCGAGTAAATCATAGCTGAGATGCTTATGAACACCCATGATCTAGCATTTGTTAGAGAATAACCATTTCAGCCCACTCATTAGATTTTGTGTGTGCGTATTTATTTTTTTCATTTGGCAGACATAAAATAGGCTTCTACCTCCTGAGGCAGCAATGGCCTTAAGAAAAGCTTTCTTTCAATAGTCAATACATACCATATATTTCAGGGTTAGTGCCTCTTCTGTCTCTATGAGGTATAGATCAAACCTAAGAATGCTCGATAACGTGCATGTTCAAAAACAAACAAGGCTTTCACCGAAACAGTTCTGAAGGTAGTGGTTTTAGAAGAATTTGTTACTGGTCTCTCCCTGCTCACCTACCAGGGGTGGTGCCCCGCTAGACCTTCTCTTCACAAACAGAGAAGGACTGGTGGAGGACGTGATCGTCGGGAGCTGTCTTGGGCAGAGTGACCACGCAATGGTGGAGTTCACTATTCTTGGCGAGGCCAGGAAGGGGACCAGTAAAACCGCTGTATTGGACTTTCGGAGGGCTGACTTTGAGCTGCTCAGGACACTAGTTGGTGGAGTCCCTTGGGAGGTGGTTCTGAAGGGCAGAGGGGTCCAGGAAGGCTGGGCGCTCTTCAAGAGGGAAGTCTTAATGGTGCAGGAACGGTCTGTACCCACGTGCCCAAAGACGAGCTGGTGGGGAAGAAGACCGGCCTGGCTCAACAGAGAATTGTGGCTTGATCTTAGGAGGAAAAAGAGGGTTTATAAGCTTTGGAAAAGTGGGCAGGCCACTAAGGAGGACTTTAAAGAAGTAGCGAGGCTGTGCAGGGATAAAATTAGGAAGGCCAAAGCTCATCTGGAGCTCAATCTGGCTACTGCCGTTAAAGATAACAAAAAACATTTCTATAAATACATCAACACAAAAAGGAGGACTAAGGAGAATCTCCATCCTTTACTGGATGCGGGGGGAAACTTAGTTACAAGAGATGAGGAAAAGGCGGAGGTGCTCAATGCCTTCTTTGCCTCAGTCTTTAGCGGCAATACTGGATGTTCTCTGGATACTCAGTACCCTGAGCTGGTGGAAGGGGATGGGGAGCAGGATGTGGCCCTCATTATCCATGAAGAACTGGTTGGTGACCTGCTACGGCACTTAGATGTGCACAAGTCGATGGGGCCGGATGGGATCCACCCAAGGGTACTGAGGGAACTGGCAGAGGAACTGGCCAAGCCACTGTCCATCATTTATCAACAGTCCTGGCTATCGGGGGAGGTCCCAATCGACTGGCGGCTAGCAAACGTGACGCCCATCTACAAGAAGGGCCGGAGGGCAGACCCGGGAAACTACAGGCCTGTCAGTTTGACCTCAGTGCCAGGAAAGCTCATGGAGCAGATCCTCCTGAGAGTCATCATGCAGCACTTGCAGGGGAAGCAGGCGATCAGGCCCAGTCAGCATGGCTTTATGAAAGGCAGGTCATGCCTGACGAACCTGATCTCCTTCTATGACAGAGTGACGCGCTGGGTGGATGAGGGAAAGGCTGTGGATGCGGTCTACCTTGACTTCAGCAAGGCTTTTGACACCGTCTCCCACAGCATTCTCCTCGGGAAACTGGCTGCTCTTGGCTTGGACTGGCGCACGCTTCGTTGGGTTAGAAACTGGCTGGATAGCCGGGCCCAAAGAGTCGTGGTGAATGGAGCCAAGTCCAGTTGGAGGCCAGTCACTAGTGGCGTCCCCCAGGGCTCGGTGCTGGGGCCGGTCCTCTTTAATATCTTCATCGATGATCTGGACGAGGGCATCGAGTGCACCCTCAGTAAGTTCGCAGATGACACCAAGTTAGGGGCGTGTGTTGATCTGCTTGAGGGTAGGAAAGCTCTGCAGGAGGATCTGGATAGGCTGGACCGATGGGCTGAGGTCAACTGCATGAAGTTCAACAAGGCCAAGTGCCGGGTCCTGCACCTGGGGCGCAATAACCCCAAGCAGAGCTACAGGCTGGGAGAGGAATGGTTGGAAAGCTGCCAGGCAGAGAAGGACCTGGGAGTGATGGTGGATAGTCGGCTGAATATGAGCCAGCAGTGTGCTCAGGTGGCCAAGAAGGCCAACAGCATCCTGGCTTGTATCAGGAACAGCGTGACCAGCAGGGCTAGGGAGGTGATCGTCCCCCTGTACTCAGCTCTGGTGAGGCCGCACCTCGAGTACTGTGTTCAGTTTTGGGCCCCTCGCTACAAGAAGGACATGGAGGTGCTTGAGCGGGTGCAGAGAAGGGCGACGAAGCTGGTGAGGGGCCTGGAGAACAAGTCCTACGAGGAGCGGCTGAGGGAGCTGGGCTTGTTCAGCCTGGAGAAGAGGAGGCTCAGGGGTGACCTTATCGCTCTTTTTAGGTACCTCAAGGGAGGCTGTAGCGAGGTGGGGGTTGGCCTGTTCTCCCACGTGCCTGGTGACAGGACAAGGGGGAATGGGTTTAAGTTGAGCCAGGGGAGTTTTAGGCTAGATGTTAGGAAGAACTTCTTCACTGAAAGGGTTGTGAGGCACTGGAACAGGCTGCCCAGGGAAGTGGTGGAGTCACCATCCCTGGAAGTCTTCAAAAGACGCTTAGATGTAGAGCTTAGGGATATGGTTTAGTGGAGGGCTGTTAGCGTTAGGTTGGAGGTTGGACTCGATGACCTTGAGGTCTCTTCCAACCTAGAAAATTCTGTGATTCTGTGCTCCTACTGAAATCTAATCCTACCTCGGGTTGATGGGAAATACCTAATTTAAGACAGAATACAAGTCTAAATACTAATTTCATACTAAATACTAATTTAAGACAAGAATACAAGAAAGAGTCAAGATCAGACTTGGAGAACATGGAGAGCAGTAGCAAAAAAGCACCAGCTATCTTCAGATAGATACATAAACCACCAGAAACAAAAAGCAGAGTAATAATAAAGAAGCAACATAATAAAAAGGTTCATTTTCTGTATGCAGAGCCTCTTTTAATACCTGCAACCAGAAAATCCCAGACATGCTTCACAAACTCAGGGCTTAATACCCAGAGTAACTGCAAACCTCTGGGGAGAAGAAGAAAAAGGAGAGAGGAAAAAAAAAAAAAAAAAAAAGCTATAAGAATGCTCCTGGCAAGTAAAATGCCTGAGATGAGTTTAGTAACCAACGGTTCTGAAGAGACAAAGTGAAGTTTAATTGTTATTTGAACTTCTGTTTGGCACTCTGGGGCATGACAGGGAGGTATTAACAGTGCGCACCACTGAAGGGAAGTTAACAGATATGGCCTGGGTGAAAGATGAGTTCCATCTTTATCTACGAGTCGTCTGTCTTCAGCTAATTCCCCTGACGTATTGCACTTCATATAAAAAGATTTTCTGTCATACAGAGCCAAAAGTATTTTAGCCAAAATCAGGATCTACTTTCCAGCAAATAATAACATTGGCCTCTGGTATGTTGTGTTTTAACCCCATCCACCCAAATAAGTAGACTTGCAGCTACTACTGTCGCCATAGCTAAGTCCAGCAGTCTCAAGGGCGTATTCTTCCCCCTCCTCTTCACCTCTGCAGTCCACCTGGGACAGGCATGTACCCAAAATCAGAAGTGGTCCTTGTCCTCAAAAATCTTACAGTAGAAGAAAGGTGAGAAATAAACAGGAGAGGTGAGTGGGCAAGTAAAGCGGCGTTTGAATGACTTCTCTGACGCGAAGTGGGTCTGATTGCCGTGAGCTAGCCATGTAGTTCAAGCCTACACCACCGTAATCAGGACATCAGTTTTCTTCCCCAAATTCTAACAAAAGGCCTGATCTGGCTTATCTGTGCAAAACTGCCTAGACTCAGTTGGGTGAGGAATATAGAATCAGAGCATTTTAGGTACACGGACACCGTGACTATGAGTGTTTGCTGCCATGTACTGCAGAGAGAGCGTTTGTTGAGAGAGCAGGTAACTGAAACCTCATGCTGAGACTGATTCCCTGGGAGCAACTGGCAGACATCTGTCTGTATTAGATATCAAATAGTTCCTCTTGTGCATTTTTTTTTAATCACATAAAACAAAATGACCTTGTTTTCCAAGGCAAATGAAAAGCAGAATTAATATAAAGGTGAAGCAAGCATCTTCTAGAGCCATGTGTTATTCTTGGGCATACCTAATATCTGGTGTTGCTAATAAGACTGTGTTTGCAAAGTGATACTGTAACCATCAGGCAATAACAAACTAATCTGTGCCTATGGGTATATAATGTTCCCTTGCTGAGGGTGAACTCCTAAAGTTGACAACCTGTTTGGTAATTAAGAACAGATGTGTTTCTTCCCCCCCCCCCCCCCCCCCTTCCTTCTCCACCTCCAAACTTTCTGGCCCTACCCTTTCCCTGATTTCAATTAGCTGGCTTGACTGCTCTCAACCCCACGTGTGTTGGGCTTGCAGAACACCACCGAGTGTGCAGGCCAGGGAGACCCTCTCCCAGGTCAGGAATGAAAGCTCGTAACTGACATCATGCGCCCCGCTCCTAATACATCTCTAATGAAATTCAACAGGGCACCGAGTCTCCCAAGGATGCAAGCAGCTTAGCAGGTGCAGCCTTAGCCACAGCTGTACTTATTCACAGATTTGGCAGTGAGGAGTTGGCTCAGCATTTTTCCCTCCCACTGCTCCTTATGGCCTCACCTCCTAAAAGAAAATCTTTGCCTGCTTTTCATTAGCATGTGCTGGACAGAGCGCCAGCAGCCCACAGGCAGTGGCCAAAATACCCCTTCTTGTGCAGGGCGTAATGCCTGTTCAGTACCCAGAGGGGCGTTTCAGTTTTCTGAAAAGCACTCACTAAAATATTTAGATATTTTACCTCTTTGCATCTGATCAGCAGGCCTAGGAAATGTGTTGGGCTCCCAGTGACGTTTGTGGAGAATGCTGCACTGGAGCTGAGTAAAGGACCAGGCCTGGATGCTTCTGGAGCTTTCACATCCTCTTGCAGAGAGAAATTATAGAAAAATGTGAATTATATACTTAAACTACTGCTGAGGAACATAGCTGCCCTTGAATTAAAAGCAAACATGAACAAAAATGTCTTTCTTAAGATCTGCCAGCTAGATTGAGAGCAATGTGTTTGTAACAATGCTGGGAGATCTGTAGCCAATAAGAGGATGCTTCAAGAAGTTTTGCTTTTGTATTTTAAGCAGAGCATCATTGCATGTCTCCATCTCACTCACCTGATAAACTTTGACTGAAACAGCAAAGGGAAAAAAAGATCAGGGTTTATACAACCTTTGTGTTTAAAATGGACTTGGATCCTGAGTATACATGAGAAAATTTGGAGTGTCAGACTGTAAACAGAAGCAAGAGGCATGCAGGACTGGGATCATTTGTTGCTCCGCCTTTCTGCATGCAAAATAGGCTCCTCAATAGAAGGAAAACAAAACAAAACAAAACAAAACAAAACAAAAAAAAAACAGATTATGTTTAACATGTACCTAAAGAAAGGCTGAGTGCTCCCCAGTGAATCCTTTCCAATTCTCTGTCAAGTGGTTCCAGTTCTCACTTGAGATTGCTTTCAGCGATGGGGTATGGAAAAAGTCCGTTCTGATTCACTTCTATTGGAATTCAAGGAACATCTGTCCCTGTGAGAATAGAGGAAAAATGCAGAGTCATGAGCTATCCCTTCCTTAAAAGGGACAGGTTAGGCATCCATAGCCAGCTGAACTGGAAGCAGATACCTCTAAATGTACAAACGTTATGCACAAGCGATTTGACGAGCCGCTACCTCACAGCTATTCCTCTGATTTTTGCGTGAAAGGTCATTAGGACTTGCAGATGAGGTAGGTAGATATCTAAGCCTCAAGACTGATTTATCGCAACACAAATCATCTCTTATCCCAACAAAACCGCAAACTGCAAATTTGGCCCGCCTGATCTTGTTCCATATATTTCTCAGTGACACCTGACTGAGCTAACTTAACCATGTGATTCCCAGGTTCTGGATGCAAGATGAGCTCTAAGATGCATTGTTAAAATTTCTCTATTACAAAAATAAGTCTCTGGCTAAAATCTGTCTTGTGCATGTTTCATGCTCATCTGCTACAGCTATTTGGATCTGGAAGGGTTTGAGGGCATTGGAAGTAAAATTTAGGATATTTAGTTTTCACTTTTCTGAATATATTGACTTTTCATTTTGTGAATGAACTCATATTTTATTTGGTTGGTTGGATTGTTGGGGTGGTTGGTTTTTTGTTTGTTTTTGTTTGTTTGTTTTGTACAAATGTGGTGAAATAACTATTTCACTGCTCAGATTTGCTTTTCATTTGTATTAAACCAAAATTTGTTTCAAATTGTATGAGTATTAATCCAGGTAATTTAGTCCTTTAGAGCAATATGTCCCCATAATATAAGGCACAAGTGACATGGGATTTGAAGGCTCAGTTATTCAGCAGTGTCACCGATGATGTATATTACAGATGAGAAGTGATTTGGCATGGAAGAATTAGCAAAACAACCTAAGCTTGGAAGACAGCAAACTGGAGCAGTTAGCATTGTGACCTGAAGTATTTCCATACTCTTCTCTGTATATGTTTTATCCTTTTTTTTTTTTTTTTTTTTTTTCCCCTGATGTACTCATATTCTACCAGCCTGACTTCCTATCATAGAAGGTGTATTTATTTTGCTCCCCTAATGAATCAGCCTGCTAACGTGTTGACTGCCTCACTCCCAGCTGTACAAGTTTATGACTAAATTGCAGCCCACATGAAACTTAATTTACATCAGAAGAGACTGCCTTGACCTTGACCTTGGTGCAAAGTCTGCTGCCTGGGCATTTTCCTGGGAAGGATGTCCCACCGAGAGCAAGAGGCCCCTGTCCTGAGCAGGATGCTCTAGCTGAAAGCAGTGGAGCAGCAGTGACATCCAGTGGCCAGCAGAACCAGGCCGGAGTCATATTCCCCGCTTCTGGCTCGGGGCGTGTGCGGTGACAACTGGGAATAGTCGAGTAAAAGACAGATTTTACAGTGTGTCGGCCACAGGGCCCTTCTTAAAGAAACAAGCTTTGTTCTGGAGTATACAGGTCCCTTTTAACATACGTGAAATTATATTTTCTGCTTTTATCTTTCTCTTGCAGGCCTTGAAGCCATCCAACCATGCCACCATCCAGAGTATAGTGAGAGCAGTCGGAGTAGTCCCGGGCATTCCTGAGCCTTGCTGTGTTCCGGACAAAATGTCTTCTCTCAGCATCTTGTTCTTCGATGAAAATAAGAATGTGGTTCTTAAGGTGTACCCCAACATGACAGTGGAATCCTGTGCATGCAGATAACATCTCAGAAGACCCTTTTGAAGTGCTAAGGTGATCACTTGCTATTCTGTGAGGTTCTTTTTATGATTTCTACTTTTTGTTTGCACTGCCAATGCATTTCCTTTGGGGGGGAGGGGGAAGAGGGGAGAAGGAAAAAAAAAAAATGAATCTATCCAAACTAAAAGGATGGAAATGACATGGATTCTGAAGAGCAGTCCCAATGAAAGGGAACATGAACTTCATAAATCTTTGAATTTGACCAAGACGTAACTCACAGCAATGGGGACTGACTGTTTCTGTAGAAATACAGAGATGAAAGAGGAATTTACCGAAGACTCTTCAAGATTTCTTAAACTGTCACAAGGACATACTAATCTATTTTTGTACATGATTCTGGAAACAGCAGTAGCTGTTAATTTTTGTCTCCGTTCTTCTGGTGACTAATGGGGAGGGAGATTAGAAACATACTATTAATCATTTTAAAGCTAAGCTTTCTGCCTTAGGTTACTGAGTAGTGCAGCAAGAAAAAAAAAAAATATCTGACATTCTAAGAGCCTTAGATAATCCAACTTAAACATATATTCCCTTGGTATGACATGTCACTGACTGCATGTGTGTACTCATTTTTGTTAACATATTACTAGATGTCAGTGCCCTTGGTGTGAAGAACACAAAACACATTACTGCTGCATGGGAAATTGTGGTATCTCAAAAGCAAAGACTTTTCTTTCTTGCCACTGTAGAAACTCAGCAGGCTAAGGGTTTGAAAGTATCATGCTCAGTGAAGTGGCTGAGTGACTTGTTGATAACAAATATTCGAGAACATATTTGCAAATAATCTATGAGTAAATTATTGTAGTTGATTCCAAACGTGAAATTATTACCCGTAGACCTTCACTAGAGTTATTTTATCAAAACCAGCTCTGGTTGGTGAGGTTTGATTGTCACGTTAATCAAATAGCAGCTTTTATTTTCTCTATGCTTCTACTCGGAAAATCAAGTTTGCTGTACCTGTTCTGTCAATTTAAGGTTTATTGCTAGCAGGTTTTGCACAACAAAAATACAAAGCATGCATTCCACCTGGAAAATTTTTGTGCAAAACTACAAGCAGGAAAGAAGTGATTTAATGAATCATATACACATCAGCGAAAAGTTGTATCTGTTATTGGGTCAATGTCAGAGAAACTTCAGGCTTTGTTTCTAGCAATATCCTCTGTAGGAGATGAAGCTTTTTAAAGCACTTCTGACTGTCAAGAACAATGTTGTAGTTTGTGCTAAGAGTAAACATTGAACCACCTTTTTGATAAGTAATCTACATAACTGCCTGTGTGAAGTAGTGTACTTACAGGGCAAATATTCATAGGGAATAAATTAATTCCCCATGGTCAAGAGAGTTCAGTTCTCTACTTTGGAGTCAGTGATTCCTTGGTGTATTGAAGGTGATAACAGTTTTTCTATGTAAATACCTTCTTGCAGTTTCTTGACTATTTGAAGCTAATTTAAACAGTCAATGATTGATTTTTGTATTTGGTCAGCAGTGCTATCATGCTTACCAACCTGAGTAATTTGCATGTGCGTAGGTGTGAGAGGTGTGGAACACACAACTTAGGGATCCTTTCAGCAATGACTTTTTAGTGCACAGAGTCTCAGTGGAAGCTGACAGGAGTTTCGCTTCAAAAAAAAAAAAAAAAAAAAAGGGCGGGGTGGAAGAAAAAGATGAGTCCCAGATGCAAGTTAGGTTTTCAGTCCTTCCCTTATCTTGCTTCAACAGCATACCCATGCAGTCAGATTTCCCCAAATCACAATCTGATACCTTCTTACTGTCTGCAATTAAGCAACAGTAATTAGCACAGCTATCAGATTCAATTGTCCTATGTTAGGATTCCAAGAGCTCTGTAGCAGGATATTGCCTTGAAGAATTAGTTCCCTGGAACTGCAAGAAAAAAGTCTCCATTTTTAAAGTGCCATCTTCATCATATAGGAGCAAAATTTCCATCAAAAGTAAGCCGTAAGTGTGCAGCTGTGTGCATTTAGATCAAGGCTCTTTTGATCCACTTCCATATGTTGGAGAAAAAGTTAGACATTCAGTGTGCGAATCAGCTTGACTTAAAAACTGGAGTAAAAAAGCTGTGCTTTTCTTCTGGCTGAAATGACAGACAGGTGCAGACAGCAGAGCTTTTCACTGCTGTGTCTCGGTGGTGAAAATGAGCCTGTCTGTGCTGCTGAGCTGTGGGGACTCTGGTGGTGGCTTTCAGGATGGTCAGGAGCAGCGATGTGCACCAGGCTGCCCGTCCTGCGGGGCTCACCTGTGAACCCCCCGCTCTGCTGCAGGGCCCACTGTCACCAGGGCACATGGGGTGCTAAGCTGGAAGGTGGCTCCGGCCCTCAGACAGCAGGCCCTGCAAGCACGAGCAGAGTTAGGGGCTTCCCCTAGCTGCCTTCTGCAATAGCTGCATGGATAAATGCCTTGTTTATGTGGCTCTGCACGGTGATGGCTACTGCTAAACAGTGCGCAAGCTCAAGCAATAAACCTAACCCAATCGAATCTTCTATTTGTAGAGAGCTTGTTGCAAAACAGATTTCATGCAGCTTGACAAGGCAACCTCGGCTTTGTGCCAGAATGTCCCATTTCTTTGTCCAGGGTGAGGTAGCTGGTGATGAGTAATAGTTTATTGCCAAAATCCTTTCCTTTACAGTAATTTTTGCTGTTCAGTACAGGCTGAAGGCTCTCAAGGTGCATGTCTTGTTTTCCATAGAAAGGTGGGTGCAGCTCAGCAGCACTTGAGGGCTGGATTTCTCACATCACCTTGCTTTAGGATGACAGCATGTTCCTGTCTCAGAACAGCACCAGTCTACATCGTCCCAAACGCAGCAGAAAAAGTACCTTGCAGCCTTCTAAATCCTCATGGGATGGGTCCTCACACTGCAAAAGAGACCACTGCCTCTGAGAGTGGCAGTCAGTCCCCCAGGGAATGCTGTCCAAGCCCCAGTGTCCTGTTTGCAAGGGGGAGGGAGGATTTGGAGCTGCTGGCTCTTGGGCAGAAGGCCAGGGCTGGGCTCAGCTGGGTGTGTGAACAGTGCCTGGCACAAGCAGTGCCAGGAACTGGGCTCCGCAGAGATCAGACGCACCTGGGCCCGCCCCTTGGATGGCAGGAGTTTCCCAGAACAGAAGAGGGTGTTGGCAGCCAAGCTTCCTGGCTTCTGCACTCCAAAACAGAGGCGCAACCTAAATATAGGAGTTTCTCCTGCGCAGCAGTGCTCTGAGTCACTCTCTGGGACTGAAGATGAGTTCAAGACTATAGGCAATGCTTTACACTGCTGTTATGAGGCAGCCTGGAGTTAACCTGAAAAGCATCACCTGTTTTCTTTTTGGAGCATCAATATGCTATGCTCGGTTTTCACTGCGATAAAGCCGGTCTTTGTCATTAACCTTGTCATGTTTGAACAAGTACAATCTTCCAAGTAAAATTTGATCTGCCTTTTCCAACTTTGTACTGAGTGTTACCTTCAATTAACTATGTACGTGAGACATTTTATGCACAGGATTTGTTTTTGCATTTTTATTTTTACATGCAACTTTCTAAGTAAAGCCATGTCTAGCATCAGTAATGTATTAATCACATAAGCAATGATTTCTGTATATAACTTTGTATTACTAGGGTCTTCAGAATAACTTCCAGCTAATGTTATTAATCACCATTTTAGTCTTAAATCAGCATGGGGGGCTTTTGCCACCTGTTGTTTTTTTAAATAGTATTAATTGATAAATGGCTCTGCTTCCCATCTAATTATATAGTATCTAATGCCTGCGCGTTATTTTTATGGCTGGCTCAAAAGATGCCAAGAGAATGTCTCAAGCTCCTCAAACACTCTCCTCAGATAGGCTGTCCTGAAAGATTCAGCACTGCCTCAGTCTGCCAAGGACTCTGGGAGCAAAGTCCCCTGTGAGGAGCAGACTGTGAGCAAGCCTCTGCAGAAAGCTCTTGAAAATCCCCTTCTTTCAGGCTGAATACAGAATCTGGCAGTAAGTGTGCAAAAAACAGGCTGCAAAATAAAACGTATTCACCCTGCAGTGCGGATACCTGGACCCAGGAGAGTTGTCCATTGGAATCAGTGACACAGGGTTACAAAGTGGGCAACGTTCTTTCATTTGTTCGGGGACCCTGAGCTTGCCAGGAGCCGAGTACATTTCGTGATGTGCCATGCACCCCTGGGGTTGTGAATCCCTCTGCTCCAGTGCTGGACCAGTCCAAAAGCTTATAGGATGCTCATCTCCGAGGAGATGCTCAGTGGTTTGCAGGAGACTGACATTTTGTTTAGCAACCCATTTCTCCTTGTAAAAACAGCCTTTGTAAATGATTTTTGTTTAAAAGTTAATGTTTGTACAGACAATGTCAATTTAAAAAAAAAAATTAAAAGTACAAAAAAAAAAGAAAAGTTATTTTGTATATGGAAAGAAACTTTACAGATACTTTTAATTTATTTTATATCTGTGGCCATCCTGTCCTTTTCATATTTTCCTCCCAACGCTCTTCAAACAATGCATTTTTCACTGTCGTTGCGAAGATGAAATGCTGGGACTGTGGGCAAGTTCACAAGGACAGGTTGCAGCAACACTGTGAAGGGCATGTTTCACTACTGATGTATAAGCTTGCCTAATTTGTATTTGTTTCCTTTCAGTAATGGGAAACTTTCACTATGAACTCTGGAGAAAATATAAAATAAAATCACTTTTTACATGAAAACTCCTTTGTTCTGTGTTGTACCCAGGTCTTTCTAAGAACCTTGAAGTTTTCTTTGCATTCTGTGTTCAGCACTCCAGATATGCATACATGTACGTCTCAAGTGCTCGTTTGCAAAGGCAATCCAAACAGAGATTGTGTTTATAGAGCAAAGTACACAGTGGCTGGGGAGTGGGTACTATGGATTCAGTTAAAGGTTAGCTAGTATGACAGTAATAAGCTGCAAAGGTTATTGGACCTGATCCAAGGCCCAAAGGTGTCAGTGGGTTTCTGTCCATTGGTTTCACCGAGTTTTGACTCCAGCCTACAAAAATAGTGCAGAAATTGTGGTGACACCCTGCAGTTCCTCAGAAGAATGAGGCCACCCTAATTGCTTTCTTGGTGTGGACAGAACCTGAGGCTGTTGTGTTAAAACCACGGAGGGAAGCAATTCCTGTAACTGCATACAGCACACAGCTACGAAAGGAAGTCGGGAGGTCCCAGCAGGATGCGCTTCTGACTTTCCCCAGAGAAGGATGGTGGTGGTGGGCTAGCTACAGCGTTGTCCTTCTTGAGTTGGCCACATAGGAGGCAGCAGCTGAGAAGCTCATGGGCTATACCCACTGTGCAGATGCCTGTCTCTGCCTCTCCTACTGAATGAAGTTACAGAAAGTTGGGGGAGGCTCAGTGGTTCCACAAAAGCAAATGAGAGCAGACAGCTGACCACTGCCCCCCTGGGAATGCATGCAAAGGGAAGCAAGGGCTCCGGTCTGCTCTGTCCCCAGGAAACAAGGAGAGTTTTCTTGTCACCAGTTCTGTTCTCTGGGCAGCTGGGAGGTGTCCCCAGATTAGGGTAACAGAAGAACCCACATGTCCACTCCAATACAAGACATTTGGCTTCAGTTATAGAAATGTTTTACTACAAAACTATGGAAAAGAAACTCTGGAAAGAAACCAAAACCACGGTACGCACAGTACAACTCCCTGCACAGCACAACCTGGCCTAGCAAGAGCACCCCGCTCTAAATGCTTCAGGGCAGGTGCACCAAGGGCCACGCTTGGCCTCTTGCCCTCTCCTGGGAAGGGGGAGGTACCTCCAGATTAGATATAAGAAAAATTCTTCCCCTTGAGGGTGGTGAGGCACTTGGCACAGGCTGCCCCAAAGAGCTGTGGATGCCCCATCCCTGGAAATGTTCAAGGCCAGGCTGGATGGGGCTTTGAGCAACCTGGTCTGGTGGGAGGTGTCCCTGCCCATGGCAAGCAAGGTGGAGCTGGATGGGCTTTAATGTCCCTTCCAGCCCAAACCATGCTGTGATTCGGTAATTTACTTCCCTAGTGACTTACTAGATAATTAAGCAGCCATGCCTGCTGCTATCAGCCCAATAATTTAATTGGAATATTCATTCTGGCTTTTGATGCAGTTGGCCAGCAGCCTTGGTAAGGGTAATGGCTTTTGGCTCTGCAAAGAACATCAGATAAGCTTTAAAAAAATTACATTTGCCACTTCTCAGCTGCTGTGCATCAATGAAATACTGGCTAAGGGAGGTCAGCCACAGTTTACCCTTGACTTGTGTGGACCAGGAGCTCACCTTATTTCAGTAGCTTTGTGCCAGCTCCCACCAACCAGCCCGAAGTCCCCCTGTATCAGAAGTCACAGTGATCTAACACTGAGGAGTTCTGCAAAAGGATGCACCTGAACACTGAGGGAAATCTTACTGATGTCTCACTATCCCCAAAACAGATTGTCATGCAACATTAGTGGGGCAAACAAGGAATCACAGACTTGGAAGAACATAATTAGCCACCTTGTGGCTGCTGTGCAGGCTAGTTTACTCTGAAACCGCAACTCTCTGTCTGGTGTGAATTTGCACACAATGCACACAATCAGGCTCTTATCTCTAACCTCTGATTACAAGAAGGAAACAAGAAAGGGGACTCTGACTTACAAAGTGAAAAGATGCTTTTGACTGCTTCCCCACTGGCCCAGTCCCTCCAGAAACTCTGCATGGTCTAAAGGTCTCCCACCTCAAGGTGACCAAGGTCCACATACCATAAGGACATGATAGTTCAAGAAAGATGGGTTTTGACTTTCAGGATTACAAATGCATGTGCTCACAACATAAGCCTGAAGGAGAATTTGCCTCAGGCACGGCCACACTGCACATCCTTCCCAGTTAGCCCACAATCTGCACGCAGGCAGGTGCTCGGGGCCTTAAGGATTAGTATTTGTGTCCGAGCTTTGCAGGTGCGCCTCATCTGCGGCACAGGGAGCTGCTCCAGGCTTCCCTTGGGTTTTGATCACTGCCTGCTAGAGGGATGTTAGTTATTACTGAGGAGAGGCCGAAGGCTCCTAGTTAAATCCAACTCCATCACGACATGGAACAAAAAGAAAGCATTCTTGCACGTGAGAGTGCCCAAGCATGGGGTTGTCTTCACAAATCAAGTTTTCCATTTAAATACACTTTCTCCTTTTGAGCAAAGCTCATGTCTTTTATCTGCTTACTTTCAAGAGGCAGTCTTTTACCCATAAAGTTAATTTTGATCTTACCTCTTGCGAGAAGGTGACGCGTTTCAAAGGATGCAGAGAAATAGGACTTTGATGTATGAAGCTTGGAGAAAATATCACTTTTTTCTTGCCATGTGGAATTTTCATGAGGTCTTTATGAAAAGATGCTTCCCTCTTTTCAGCATCGTATTTCACTTTGAGGTTCTTTTACTGCAACACAGATCAGAGAATCCCTTTCTCATAAATGAGACTTTTTAGTAAGCCCCAGGTTATCCCAATTTCCAGGGGAACTGGAAACATGATAGTGAATAGAGAGCTGGATCTAATTTAAAAACAGGTTTTTTAAGCTTTCCACAACGTTAAATTTTTGTCATTAATTTCACCTCTTCATGTCTGCCCTCTGCACAACCTCCTCCTTCCTTTCCACCTTTGGAAGGAATTGTCTCATTTTACTCACGCTGCATTCCATGTCATGATTACTGCCTCCCCTCTGTCCCTAAAACTGTACCATGCAGAAAATGTTAACCATAATGTAGTGTCAATCCATTTTCCTTGGCTTTTAATCTCAAAAGATCTTACACACTTAGAAAGCACCACAACCATTTAAACCATTTATCTGAGCACAGCCGTGCAGCCACTTAAGCAGTGAAAAATGAAACTGTATGTTCAACAGCAGACACACTCAGGTGTGTGCATCTGAGGCTCTTGATTTATTCCTGCTCATTTAGCCCTAGTTTAAGAAGTGAAGAAGCAAATCACAAATGCTCGTTGCCATGCCAGGAAGAAAGATAGTTGCCCTACAGCACTCAGCCATAGAGAACTCAAGGATACAAAGTGCCATTGTTGTGCCACCTTGCAAGAAATGAGAAAGAAGGATGAATTTATGGCAGCATGCTTCCATGCAGCCGAGAAGACTGGCTTCAATTTTCTGAGCTTTCCCTCACTTTCTGCTGTCTGAAAGAAGGCAAATCATTGAACTGTCAGAGGTGTCTAAACACAAACCTATACACAAGTCTCTTGAGAGAATGCAAAATTCTCCAGGGGCCTTAAATCTCTCAAGACTTGAGCTCTAACTGAGCGTCAAATAAAGATAAAAATCCTTCACTCTGCCACAAAGCCCGTGGGGAGTGCAGCGGGGGAAAGCCACGGCTGTTCAGAGGCAGCTTATTGAGTAGTGCGAGAAAAAGAGGAGCTCGGCTGGTTTTCACTGCATATGGGACCTGTGAAATCCTGAATGTAAGGACAGAAGAACCCATCCTAGTCCATTTCCTTGCCAAGATGCAGACCTGACCTTAGGCTTGACAGATGGGGACTAATCTGGGAGTGAGGAAGGGAATGTTTCCTCACACAACCCCAGTATCTGGGTGAGAGTCACGGAGAGAGGGTTGTACCAGAAACCCAATCCCATTTCATGCACAGCAGAGCACAGCATGCACATCTGCTTGGTGCTGCTTCCCCCAGTCAGGAGTAGGTTGCCAGGATCCTGCTGTCACCTCCAGAAGGAACAGACAGCCTCAGGAGACAGACAGCCCCTGCTGGGCAGGGAAACACCCTGTCTGCCCAGTCAGAGTGACTCTGAGGCCAGGTTAGTGTAAGAGTGACCTCGACAGCCCTGAGCAGTGTTTTTAATGCAAACAGGCACAGGGGAAAAGAGGCCAAACTCATCAAGTTCAGAACTGGACTACAAACACCCTCATTCTAAGGCTGTAAGTTTGGCCACTTGCAAGGCTCCGGCTGTTCTCTGGCCTTTGCTCTTTTATCACTCACTACAAGACTCAACTGCGCTCAAGGCAAGGGGAAAGGATGAGAGCTTTGGCTGAATCTGACCTGCCTGAAATCCCTGGGATTCTGTACGTGTCAGTCTGTCTGTTTTCTCATTCAGTGTGAGAATCTTGCACATTTACCCTGCACCCACCCAAATGTATGAACTCAAAACTCTGATGCACCGAGGTTAATTCTCCCTCCAACAGCTGATTCTGATTACCAGGTGATGCAGGAAATTCATACTAAATTCAATTTGTTAAATAAATGTGACTAGCCTCAACAATTCAGCTTCCAGATTACTCAGTCATCAGTGAGCCCCGTGGTAGAGAAATTCACTGTGCAAAGGTACCCTTATCTCTTTCACTTATCAAGGCCAGTACAGGTGTTTTCTTAGTCAGCAGTTCTTAAACAGTGACAAGCTTCTTCCCAAACACTGCCCAGATTCTTTTAATAGAAGCAGAATTTAGTTCTGAGGCCCAAGAGAAGTTTTTTTCTGAAGTCATCCAGCCACATTTATGCCTGGAGTTGGGGAGAAAGAAAACAAGATGCTTCTCAGAGAGCCTGTGCTGGGTCACTTCTGTGTCTGTTCCCCACACACCGGGGGAGATATTTAGCCCCTGTTTCCTGGTCCTTCTCATAGGAGAAGGCAGGGTGAGTGTTGTCTGAGGCATCTGTTCCACCTCCTTGCATGCTGCAGACAAGGTCGGTGCTGGCACTGATAAATATAATGGCAAAGGAAGTGAGTAAAGCTGGTGGAGGCTGAAAAGGAGTGACTAAGAAAAATCCGAACAGAAATGCCAAACTCCTTGCAGGGATGCCAACCAAATGAGGGCAGTACCTGGGCTGTATGACAACTTAGTAGCCAGTGTCCTGCTTCTCCACAAGGCCTGAAGGGGCAGCTGTGAGGCTGTGATGAAAATTCATCACTTGCGCAGAAAACTAGATGTAAGTAGCAGACACCTCACGATTTTCTCTTTCACTCTGCTGTCTGCGTGTCCTGAGTGCTTACCTGTATCTCTGCTCTCGTGTGGGAGATGGGGAAAGGCACTTCCATCTACCCAGCCCTGGATGAGTTCTCTAGTGGCAAAAGTAGAGTTTTGTCCTGCACCAAAAAAAAAAAGGGGGGGGGGGGTTGTTGTTAGTGCCCTGTGGTAAGGGGAAGAATGGTGTACAAATGGTGTACAGGAATGTTGAGGAGAGAATGAATTCAAAGAGATAGTAACTAGAAATCTGTAGCAGACCCAAAAAATGAATGTCAAAACCCATTTTCTACTGACCCCAAATAAAAATAATAATAATAATAAAGTGCAATTTGCAGCACTAAGCACAGTGTAATGATCTTAACTGACTCCTTCCAATCTCTTGCCATTTCTGGCACACTGTTAAGCCCCCCCCCAGCCTTTGTTTCTCTTTTTTATGACAGTGTAACTTCATTGACTCTGAGCTGGTGTCTGAAGTACTTCTGTATTAAAGACATTTTGACTTAGTTCAAAAAATGTTTATGTTGCATCGACTTAGCTTCTTCTTTTTCTTCAACTTACAGGTCCTGTGCATACAGCCCTAGAAATGAAATGAGCTGAAGTATGTGGGCCCTGTATAAATTGGAAAAGATTTGAGAAAAATATTCAGCAGCAAATGCATAGATTTTGCTGTAGTGTATCTGAGCAAGAGACTGAGCTGCACGAAAAGTGGCTCTGTCCCACGGATAGCCCCTCTTCTCTGTCTCTTCTGAAACATGTGGACAACAAGTACAATTCAGAATGAAGAATCTGGACTGCTGTAAGGAATGTCATTATAAGAAGAGAATGTATTGAACTGTCAGTTTATTTATCTAAACTCTGAGTTAAAGAACTTGTATAATTGCTTTGTAAGCAACTGAAATTCTACATATAAATTTATCTAATTGCTGACTTCCTTAAATCTATCATATTGGTTTTCTTTCTGCATTTAAAACCTATTTAAGTACTTATGCATAAAATGGGAAAAGTTTATAAATAAAAAAATACTATCAAAATGATGGGACGTGTTTTGGGGGTTTTTTTTGGAGGGTGGCTTATAACAAAAATTGCTGTGAGATGTGTGTGCCCATGCATATATATAATGTTTAGTGTTCATCTAGTCCCCAAAAAGAAAATCTGCTTTTTGATACTGCTAAGTAGTACTAGCTTGAAGTGCACAGCCTGAAGTGCTCATAGTCTGCTCCCTCTTCAGCAGTGTATAGCTGTTAACACTCTCCACAGACTTAGCTATGCTGGAAACCTGCAGCTAGCTTGCAGTGAGGCAGGGAAACAAAAGCAGCTGAATGTGGTCTCACTCCATCCTTCATTAAATTCAGTGGAACGTATTCCTCTGCCTTTACTAGGACTGAATGTCAAACAAACTGTTTAAATTGATTGGAGGCAAGGCGATGCCCATTCAGCAGCTTGTACAAACAGCTGCTGCAGTTTAGCTCCTGTTTTACTGCACAGCCACCAGCTGTGACAGCCAGTTTGCATGGGTTCCTCGGACTCTGCAACCTGCAGGCTGCCTGTATTGGTGACTCAGGAACAGACCAAGGCAGCTTCTTCACTGCCTTTGTGATATTCCTGCCACATGTGTATAGCAAACAGTGAGCACAGCTCCAGTGAGATTCTCACTGGGAAATGGGAACATCGTCAGTGAGGAAAAATGCCAAGCAAGATACCAAAACAGTGCTATAGATCATAAAATTAGGTTAAAAACCTCCCTTTTAAAGTGTCTCATTTCCTTGTCTACCACATCTCACAGAACTATAGAATCATTCCGATTGTAAAAGCTCCCTAAGATGATCTCATCCAACCTTCAACCTAATAGGGACGAGTCCACCGTTAAACCATGCTACTAAGTTCTACATCTACACATTTCTTGAAGATCTCCAGGGATGGTGATCACTTCCCTGGGCAGCATATTGCAATGCTGCACAACCCTTACAATAAGGAAATTTCACCTAATATCCAAGTAGGATATAAACATGACCAGGATATAAATATTTAAATAGTTTGTGTTTTTGTTTTTTTTTTTACAAATTTGCTGGACACTTCGTAGTAGGAAAGTGAATATCTAGCACTCTTAGAATAAACGGTTCCCTCAGGAGTCCAGCTGCCCCCATCAGCCAGCATTTGGCACAACACAGGGCAAGAGCTTTGAAAATAGCCTAAAATGTGAATGGAAAATAAAAGCCAAGCAGCATTGCATGCTTCTTCTGTGAGCCGCTCGGTCTTGTGCCTTAGGAATTGCACCAACAAAAAATCTGAAAAGTCAGTATTTGTGCTGCTTCCACCCCTATCCACACTCGGTGCATCCTGTGCTCTGCTGCCCTGTGCCTTTCACGGGCAGCTGTGATTGACCTTTGCCAGACGGCTCTGCCTTCACGGCTCCTCTCCCTGCGAGCTCCTTTAATGCGTGTAATTTCAAGACCAGCTTTGCCTTGGGGAAATGCAGTGTTGTGAGGCGAAGGGTTCCCTCTCGTGGCAAAAAGCAAGCATTAATCCAGAGATCCAGGTGGATGGGGAACTAGGAATTGGTGCCCATGGGCAGAAACACATCCAGATTACACCGACACCCAGCAGCTGCACCATTTCCATAGTTGTCACTGCTCCTGGCACGTTTTCGCTGAACCCACCCGCAGCGGATCTGAGTGCAGGGGGACACCGCAGGGGACAGAGCTGCTGCCAGCTGGGGACAGCAGGGAGCGAGCTGAACCCAGGCGGCCGGGCTGGGCCAAGGGTGGGCCAGGTGACCCGGGGGGTGTCTTTTCCACCCTTAATGGCTCCGTGATGTTGTGACGCCCATGATGTTGTGCTGTAATGCTCTGTTACAGGAACAAATCTCCTGGGACAGTAATATCTTAGTGCTTTGTGTGCTGGGGTTCTTAGACTGCATTCAGAAACATCCCAGTTTCTCTTGGTCAGTGCATCAGATCATCCTTTCAGTTCCTAGGAAAGAGCTGTGTGTGTTTGACCTCAGAAAAAGGTGCTGTACATCCAACCCCATGCCCATTTCCCATTGTAGATTGGGGACCACAGCGTTTTGTTGGGAAGGGACATGGGGAAAGGTCTGTGACCACACTGGGGCCAAACCAGACAGCCCTGCCTAGCCTGTGGTGGTGGCAGCGATGAGAAAAGCAGGATGATGCAGCAGGATCCCCTCTCCCCAGCCAGACAGCATGGCCAGCCTGTCCTGCACAGCTGTGGCTGCTTTTGTAGCTCCAGGGATGAGGATGGAGAGCCAGGAGTTGGTGATGTGCCTCTGCTGGCAGACAGGGCAGCAGCAGAGCCTGGCTCCACAGGTGTGTGTCCTGGGAAGGCTGCTGGGGCTCTCACACCCACCAGGCTCCTCAGTCCCAGCTCACTTCCTTCTGGGCCTGGAGAGCTCTGCCCAGCTGGTGTAAATGGCTGTAAATGTTGGCACAGGCTCTCCTTGGTGGGAGGCTGTTAGCTGCCCCAGCACTGGCTTCCCACAGGGTGCTCTTCAGCAGCTGACCCTGGGGGGAGGATTGTGGCCAAGGGGAGAAGCCTAAGGGGAGTTCGTACCTGAATGTTTTAAATTGCTGAAGGTTCTTTGGTCTCAAGTGTGTCTGATCCAGGTAAGTCAGGATCTGAGTGCTTTCCTTCAGCCACAGCTGAAGAATCTGTGTTGGAAATACCGTATGTAGGGAACCACTGCACAGGGGCAGTGGAAAAGAGCAGGGAGATGTTATGAGGGGTAAACTGAGGTGAGAGTGGTTGCTGGCTGGATGTGGTCAGAGTGATGATAGATAATGTGGAAGAGGTAAAAGGGAGTTCAGGTAAGAATAAGAAATACTAGGAGGCTTTTGGAGTTGAATGGAAGCAGCAGTGCCTGCAGAGCAGTCTGAAAATATAGCTAGTTCTGAGAGGCTATGAAGTCTCAATGCTCTAAATGTGTGAGGGTGTCCTAACTGCAAGGATCAGACCATCATTGTGCTGTGTGCAGCTGCTGAGAGCTATCCAGGACTAAGAAGGGATGGTAGTGCCCAGTTAGGAGAGGCTCAGCTTTTGGGCTGACTGCCTGTGCAGGATGTCAGCTGTCAGGGAAACGGGGGAAGAAGGACTGGATGTCAGAAACCTTTCTTAACAGGTACGTGACAAAAATTTGTTTATAATTTGAAGTTTCTTTGAGTGAGTCCTGTCAATGTGGTGTGGTCTTTCTGCCCTTAGGCAGAATTGTGCTTTTCAGATGAGAGTCCCTTCAATGTCTGTCCACAAAGTGCATTTTGTGCTGTCCCTTCTTCAAAAGGCTTACCTTGCTATCCTTTTTTCTCCTGCTTCACCAGTGTGGATACAGCTGTTCCATTCTTAAACTGCATGGATAGGAGTCTAGATCCAATGTTATTGTTCCATCCTATTTTGAAAAGAAACAAGCACAATGTTGTGCTTAAGTACACTACTACAATGACAAAAAAGACTTATTTCCCCACCTCATCCCCATATTAGTAAGTGAAACAAGAGACAAAATGCTCCTTAAAAAGTTAAGAGAAAACTTCATTATATTCATGTGGTCAGAAACACAAAACACTTGCAGTGAGTTCAAGTATTCTCAGGTGAAGCCCAAACAGACTTGGCAGACCTGAGCCATGGGGATGATGAATATGAAAGTTTACTTTGTAATTTGAATCTATGAATATATAAAATTCACTAGTTAAGAGGCTACTTTTTGCCTAGCATTGCTTATGGCACTTTCAGAGAGCCAAAAAGCATGAGTGTTTCTCAATGAGCTCTTTTTTCTGTTGTGTTCGTTTGATGCCTTCATAATTCAGGACAGGGTGACTTATTACTCTTCATACCATCTGTGGAGTTCAGACGTACATCTGAGGGTCTCTAGGGTCTTTGACCAATTTTTATGTTATAGGCATGTGAATGCTTCTGGTCTTTGATCAGAAGA
Source organism: Aythya marila (assembly GCF_965140915.1). Classification (NCBI taxonomy): domain Eukaryota; kingdom Metazoa; phylum Chordata; class Aves; order Anseriformes; family Anatidae; genus Aythya; species Aythya marila. Next base: position 45,910,379 of record NC_139045.1, on the reverse strand, counting down.
TTGTTTTATGTGAGGCATGTGTGTTAATAAGTGTTACCTTGCAGGGAGAAAGGTAAGACTGCTACCCAGAATGAGCTCCGTATATCAAGAAAATGATATAATCTTTATTAAATCTGATTACTTGTTGGTCATGGACAGTGGTAGCTTTAGTTCTTAAAAGAAGTGAAGACTTAACAAGGTTGGTCTTCCGTGTATCTGAAGAACACAATGGTATTTGTTAATGATGTTGCTGATTTACAAATTGTTGGATTAACACTTGTCTCTTTCCCTTTTCCTAGAGGGATGATCTGACTTGTCTTCCAAGCAAGAGAAAATCCCAGTTGCTGCTGCCTGTGCTGATTTACTGCTTAATTTTTCATAGGTCACTGAAACCTTGACATGTGCCTCTGGAGACTTAGCCAGTACTGTGTGTAGCTACTGTCAGTGTCAAAAGGTGACGTGTGTAAGTTGGCAGACATTAGCCTGTTTAAATTTTATACAGAATGAAATGTCTGATTTTGCAGCCTTGTGACAATGGATTTGCAAAATTGGCAGAGCTTTTGTGTTTAAATACCAACGGAGGCTACAGTCAAGGCATGCAGCAGCAAAGCTTAAGTCCTGAAAAACCTGGTTCTTAACCCAAAGAAGGAAATGTGACAAGTTGCGTTTTTTTTTTTTTTTTTTTTTTTTTTTTTTTTTAGGGCAGGATTCTCCTTTTGAGTACTTATTTCTGTCTTTGTCATACTATAGTTAAAAGTTCTTCCAGAAAAGGTTTTTCTCAAGCTCCATTTTTTCAGTCAATCCTGAGCAAACCTTTCCTATTACACCCATGCAGCTGGGTGCCAGCTCCTGAGCACAGTACAAAGCTGACTACACAAGGGGAAACCCTCCTGAAGGGTCTGGAGGCGGAGGAAGGTTCCCCAGCTCAGTGCCTGGCTGTGGCTCTTGTGGTTTAGGTGGGCCTGGTAATGCCTGGGCAGAGCTGAGTGTGGTAAGGTGTTGATCACACCTGCCCCTCTTCAGAGGGCTCATTGGAGAGCCAAACACAGCTGCTCCTATGCTGGTGCCTGAACAGCCTGCATATGAAGTCTTTATCTTCAGTGGCAGGTTATCTGAGACATTTACAGAAATGTTCTTTGCGTGCACTCGTGTTGAGGGCAAGGACCCCACTGCTGGGAGTGTTTTTGATCACAGGGGAGAGGTGACAGTTGTGTTATTTTGCTTTAGCCTGGGTTAGTTTTGCCTTGGTGGCTGCTGCTTCTATTTTTATTGCCCATTATTCTCTAGTTTGCTCCCAGCTGTACCTGCTGCAGGCCCTGTGCTCTCCCTAAGGTGGTTATGGTGCACCTGCACATGTGGATTTGATAAGGAGCTATTGCAGTGATAAAAAGTGTTGATAGGTCAAAGCGGCAGTGGTAAAATTAATTGTTCAGAGACTTGGAGTCTCAAGGCACCCATAAAAGCAGTGTAATGCACTGTATGGAGTACCACCTGTGTGTAGCAGCTGTCTCAACAACTTTGCTGACACAGGGAAAAAAAAAAGTGATGCTCAAGAGATTTTATTTGGGCTAAAGACATGTTCTCTGGAGGCTTTGTTTTTCACTTAATTGAAAACATCTACAGTACTGCTGCCAAATAAGTGATTAAGGGCCAGCCTTGCTGAGAGGGCCCCTTGCCTTGAAACCATGAAGCCTTGCTGATCATTCGTCAACTTCTTAGACCTTAGTATCAGGTTCTGCTTATCAAATAGTAGTGAACAGGAGGATTGCTGAGGTGACCGCTTTTGGGGCCTCCTCTAGGGAATTGTCACTGGATTTTTCTTCAGAAATCTTCTTGGAACAAGAAGACACCTTGCCTCTTCCAAAGGCAGTGTAGCTGCTGGAAGACACCTCCTTGTGCTGGTGGAGAATTACCTTCATCATAGGCCTCGTGTGAGTAGATTTACTGAAAGCTTTACATGAGCAGAGTGATGGGGTACTGGCCTGAAGGAAGCAGGGATGTGGTTTTATGCATGTGAGAACTATTCTACCGTGATTAGCAGTATGTGTTTTGTGATACTGGGTCTTGATCTAGAAGCCCTATACTAATGGGTATGATGTGTGCTTAAGTTATGGTTCAGTGTAAATTATCTTATATAATGACATCATCTTATATCATAAATTAACTCAAAACATGCTGTGGATAGTAAGAGGCATTGTATCTAATTTGTATCATAATCACTTGAGCAAGTTTTCCCGTTTTGATTTTTGTTTCTAAGTGAAGAATTGCCAGCCTGTCCCAAGAGTTAAGCTCTTCTGGGCAGAACTTGTGCCCAGTGACTGCGCAGAGCTAGGAGCTGGGGGTGCCCATGTCAGACCATGGGGCATGTGTGGGTTTGGGGTAGAGGGATTCTTGAGGTCCTTCAACAGGCCTCACTCAGCAGGTTTTGAATTGGTCTGACATAGACTTTCGTGCTTCTGCATGTTGCTATTGTGTACAACGTGTCAGATGTAAGTCTGCTGTAGTTAGAGGAATTGGTCTCTGGCCTGTTGGTTCTAGCTCCAGATGATTGCATAACCTTGGGCCAAGCTGGTCGTGACTGGGTGTTGAACTCTGTTCTTCCCATTGGGCTATTCAGTACAACCAAAGTGTAGTTCTTAAACCCGCATGCAAAAGAACTTTTTAGAGCTGTTGGATTTACTTTGGAAATGTCTGACCCTCAATCTTTCCTTTCTGGTAGCTTCCATTTACGCTGGTACGTGCTCAGCCTACATTAATCATCTGTGCTTGGGCCTGGAGGACTAAAAGGGGAGAAATCAGAGATACGTGGTGCTGTGGCATGGGGCTTGTGAACCTTGCACAGGAACAAGGTCAGTTTCTAGGATGGTTCCAGCACAAAGCAGTTCAAGCTTCCCTTGCTTCCTCTGACACACGAAATCATACTTGTGTACCCCTTAAAGCTCACATAATATATATGTCCTTAGAGTGAACTTAGCATATTTATTAGGGCCTGGGGGAGATTTGGGGCCCTCATTTTAGCTGATATCTCCTTCACAAGTTTGATCAATGCAAGATTTTCCTTCTCAGTTTTCCAGCTCTCAAAGTGCATGCAGTAACTCAGCTTTTCCGTAAGTCTATTGTGTTTCCCAAAGGGGTATTAAACCTGAACCAAAGCACCTTATGTAGGATTATAAATGAGGGTCAGATGCAAGGATATTCCTGAAGTCCTCTAAATTAAGAATCATTGCAACAGGTATACTTAAACAACAGATTTACAATGAGCTTCCAGTGAAACAAAGATGTTGTGTACAGCTGCGGGACATCTGCAGTCCACCTTCTCCTCTCTGAAGTCTATGGAAAGTGGCCTTTGCCTTTCCCTCTCTACAGCAGAGCCTGCACAGAATTATGTGCAAGCTGTCATTCAATGTCTTTAAAAAAAAAAAAAAAAAAGAAAGAAAGAAAAAACACTTCAAGGATGGTAGGAAGCTACTCTAAGACAAATTAGTAATTAGCATCATTTCCCTTTCTCAGCCTGGACCATGCTGTTCCCTTCTGTGGTGTCTCACCCTTGTGAAGTGCTGATGTGGCTGCCTGTGCTCTGTGCACCAAGGCTCGGTAACTTGGGGACCTTTTCCTATTTCCTAGTGCCATGCTGCTGCTGCTGGCCGACTCTGTGGCTTGGGATGAGCTGTAAAGCAATAAGCTTTGTGTTTCATCTTCCTCTGAGATCAGCTATGGCTGCAGAAGATGCACTGAGTTAGGAAATCACTTTTTTTCCCTCATCATAACCTAGCTGGGTTTTGGGACTCAACCTGTGAGGGCACTTGGGAGCAGTGGATCCCAGGCGTTTCCTTCTGTTCTGTGATTAGGGAAATGAGGGAGCCAAGAGCAACAGCGACATCTCTTTGCTCATGTGCAGGCCCCTGCAAAGCAAGTATATTTTGGAGCAGATTATAAGCATCCTGTCCAAACACCAAGATACATTGAGGAAATTGAAGCAAAAGGCAAATGTTACAAACAGGTAAAGTGAGCAAGGATAAGTTCAGAGAAGGGAAGACCAGATTTGCAGTGGATAGGATGTCCAGCATTTAAGTTTTTAAGCAGTGAAGACAGCAAACCACGACAGTGTTGTGGGTTTGTTAGAAGGGGTTATATGAGCCAGTGAAAGCAAGGTACTAAGGCTTCCTCATTTGTTTTCTGTCATCTGATCATTGTACATGAGAAAGGGCACATTCCAGTGACTTGGAAAAAGTCATTTGCTTAAGCCATGTCACTTGAGTTTCAACTAGTTGATGTTTTTACTCCACTGGTGAAGCAGAGCGAGAGCTGCTTTGGGCCCATGTGACAAGTGATGGTGCGAGCAGCTTTCACCTGTACTCATCAGGTGTGCCTTTCTGTATCTCTGGCAAGACTGTCTTGTTTTCTCCTGTTATCTGTTTGATACTGCTGTGAGGGAGAAGGTGTGCAGAGGTACGCAACTGAAAATTGCCACTTCCTTACTCAAATATTGACAGACAGAGGTGCTTTTCCTGTCCCCAGTGGTCCTGGGCTGGCAGAAGGACTTAGAAAGACTCCAAAGAGAGGCTTCAGCTCTTAGCAATTGCCATGTAGCCCCTGGTTTGCTTATGTAGCTGTGCTGACTGGTTTTATCTCTACATTTGTTGCTTATTTGTGATGTTTAATAAGAATTTTTAATCTGCTTGGATGAGTCAATGTTCTTGTGCTGTAAGAGTGTAAGAAGTAAAAACCTGTGTGGAGGAGTTTAAATGCCAATATGCCTTGTAAGAGAAGAGTCACGTTTATTTTCTACTCAGTTCTGCTTGTAGAGCAATTCACCTGCGCTACTGTCTTGGTTAAGAAAGCTCTCCTGGAGAAGAGTGCAGACCAACCGTGTAGTCTGTCCAGTCCAGGTAAACTATGAAAATTTTGATTTGAAAATCCCACAAGGGGAGGTTGAATGAGCTGGTTTGTTTGCTTGAAGAACAGATGTGTGTTGTTGTGTCTTAGTATTGCAGAACTGGGCTGGAGAGGGCACTGCTGTTCAAGGTATTCCTCTGACATGATAAATATTTGATCCCAAGGATTATTTCAGTGGCACTGTTCTTTATTTTAAATCTCCATCTAACTTGCATCGTGTCCGTTGTTGTTATAAAACTATGAATACTGTATACATCCATTCAGCATATCCACAGATACACGGTGCCACATTATTGATAGTGTTTTTGTGTTAATTACACCCACCCAATATGTGAATTGCATTGTATATAAGTGCCATTATCCAAGCACACTCTCAAACTGTTTACACAAGGTGGCAACCTTATGTAAATACAGAAGTAGGTAATTTTTGATCCATTTCTTAAAATCCTCTCCTCTGGGTGCCAGTGAGAGGTGGCAAGATTACTCTGTTATGTTATACCAAAATATAATTGAGAATGCTAGCAGCCTGCTGAGAAAGACCTGCCAGGAGAGCTGAGAGGCAGTTGGTTTTCTTGAGGCTTAAGTGGGTAATTTCCTAGTTAGAGCAGGAATGAACTGCTATGTTCCTCAAGATGAAACTTTGATTAGCTTATTCGGGATCAAAATACGTGTCGTTCTGTATCATTCTCCTTTACAAGTAAAAGAAAATTGTTTGGCTAAAGCTTTCACTGAGCCAGCAATTAGCTTTCTGTCAAATCTAGACCTTCACATAGAACACTTGCATGAGCAGATAATGTTTAATGAAATTAGTAGAGATGATAACTTTTGGCCTAACTGAAAAATGATAGGGAGAGTAAAGAGCACTTTGGCTATGGAAATACTGCTCACTTGCTGGATTAGAGTAGATGGTTAAGGCCAGTGAACATCATGTTGCAGAGGACAATGAAGAAAGAAAAAAAAAAAAAAGCAGAAACCATAGTATCAGAACAGTTGTCTTTGTTCCCGTGACTGCATGAAGCCTTGTCCCCAGCAGCTGCCTTGAGAAGGAAGCAGTAGAGCTGTAGCTGTTCCTTGGAGGGCTCTGAATGCTTGCTTGGAGAATGCTCCAGAAAAAGGCTGGTTTCAGGTGAAGTCTTCGTTCAACTTTCTCAATTTGGTTTCATAAAGGGCTGTTTTGGTGAGGAGGTCTTGTGATTTTTTTTTTTTTTAAACTTTAACTTTGAGTTGCTCAGTGTTGCTGTTGAAACACCCCTTAGGGGAGCTATGGTGCATCTTTGTTCCCGTCATCACTCAAATACTCATTGAGCATCGTGTCATGCAGTTCCCATTGGCATTTCACATACTGTTGGCCAAGTATTCATTTTGTGAGGAAAATGTCAGCAGCCCAGTTTTGTATAGTTCTCATCGTGGATTCCTCGCATTCATCCCCTATATCTGAAATTCTGACAGATTTGTTTTGTGCAGTCAAATGCTAGAGTAGTGCTCAGCACCTCGGTGTGCCATGACTCGATCACAGGTAGCGTGTTTTTCACAGTTTCTCCCCATTTGTACCAGTACAAAGCTATGGACCATTTCCTTTAGTCTGATAACATTGATAGCTACAGCTAGTTCCCAGATAAAACAGGCCTTTGTTTATAAAACCAGTGTTACCTGGTTGAGAAATGAATATACCACTGTATATCAGTATAACTGGAATGCTTACATGCTTTCCTGGACCACTGTAATAAAAATAGAGGGCTAATGTCATTAACTTTTTCAAATGTAAAATTTACACTTTTAATTTCATTTCATGATACTATAGCACAGTAGCACTTCTTTTTGAAGTTAACCATTTTTGAAGGCTGTCAACGTTTCTAGATAAAATCCTGCTGATTTCTCAAGCAAGAGTGAAAGAAAGAAGGAAGAAGGATTTTGTTTTTAAAACCAAAAACACCACAAAGTGAGCCCTGGCCAAATAAGGAATTTGGAGCCAGTAACATATGGGCACAAGGAACTGCAATGTAATTGTCACTAAGAAGTGAAGGGAATGTAACTGTGCATACAATAGGAATTGGATTTGGATCTCCCTCGTCACATTAATTGGCATAGAGGTTGCACTGGAGATAGCAATTGCTAATTAAAGTGCAAACAGTACCAGCTATGTGTTTTAGAAAGGGCTGGGGGCTGGGGGTGTGTGACAAATTGAATAATGTATAATGAAGTTGGTCTGAAAGGCATGCTTTATATCTGAGCTCTCCAGTGTTTGCGGAGCATTTTGAGTTCCATCTGTTCAGTTGTAAGTATATACGATGGGAATCACTCTCAGCTGGTACTTTTTCCTAGCCTGGATGAGGAAAAATCATCCTAAAAATGATCAAAGTGAAGTGATAAATTTTTAGGCAAAAAAAAATCTTGAAAGCTATTTGAAAATTTGTACTCCATAAAGTATAAATGGCTTCCATAAGGGCCATGTAATGCAAGTCATTTTAGATAATGAATGACACCAGAATTTTACAGCTGAGAAGGCTGAGTTAGAGTACCCACACCATTTAGTTTTGATGGTATCAAGACGAGATTTTAGAACACCCAGGATTTTCTAGATATCTAGATATTTCTAGATAAGTAGAAAATCCTGCTGAAGTGCATGTGTAGCATCTTAGGCTGTTCAATACCTTTAAAAATGTGAACCCTAGTTTAAAAAAAAAAAAAGCTGAGTTGATAAATTATGCATAGTAAATCAAATTTGGATTTTTTTTTTTTCTGTGAATATAGATTCTGATGGAAGAGCTTAATTTGTATCTTCACATTGTGAAGGAGATAGCTGGCACGTTAACCAAATCTTGCTAGTGTGGTAATCTCATGAGTTCTCAGTAAAAAGAATACAAAAAACCCCAGTGGTATGTGGCTAGAGCTCAGACCCTCTCTTAAGACCTTAGGAAGCCTCAAGGTTAGGAGGTGGCTGAATAGATTTTGGCCTTGTTTCTCCACTGTCCCTGTAAGGTCCAATGTTTTTATTTTGTATTTGAGGAAATTTCTGTGCAGTGTTACTGATTAGAATGTTTTGAAGACTTTTTCACTAGTCCTCAGGCCAGAACACATAAGCACAACTGAGGAAGTTGTATCAAAATGTTTTTAATTTCACATGCAAAGCAAGATACTTTCATTAAACTGATGCAGCATACGCAAAGTACCCTGAGCTTTTTTGAACATAGAATAGAGACACCTGCCTCCTCAAAGCATGTGCCTTTGCATGTGACTTGTACCACAGCATTGCTTCAAATGTATTTAATAATCCTAACGAGACTGAAGTAACTATTGATAATGAGGCACATGGGGAAATTAATGACTTAGAGAACACCCTGACAACACAGTAGCATTTGCAGCATGGCAAAGAAAGGATTTAAGAATGAATAGGAACAGATCCTATGCCAGAATGAATAAGGATAGTTATAACAAATGTACCCAGGGACAAAAATTCAGTTTAACTTATGATAACAGGAGGCAGCTATACAAAGACAAAGCCTCTGAAGCAGAGGGGTTCATAGATGTTAATATAATTGAGAACCTTAACTCCTCAAGACAAAGGAAGAAGGAAAGGAGAATGGACAAGAAAAGAGCTTTGAGGAATTGGATATCCAACAGGCTGATTGTATTTTTAGATATTTTGAGGATAAGCAAGTAGCCTAAATCATTAGCAAGGGCCATCTCCTGTGGATTCAGAGCTGCCCTCCTACAGGATTTACTGGTGGTGTAATCTCTAAATCATGACCAGAACAGTCAGTGGCTAAACTAAAGAATCAGTCAAGCGTTCATCTTAGTATTTTGAGCACAAGTGTGTTGGGGGAAATAATCTGTGCAACAACTGTGGGATAGAGGAAACCAAATTGCTAAAAATATTTTTTTTTATAAAATATCACCCAAGTTTCAGAAGATGGGATGCACCAATAGGAGTTCATACATATAGGTTACAAACATCTACTCAGATACTTCTTGTTCAGGGTGCTCTTCCAAAAGCCTCTCTAAATATTGAAGGCGGGGAGACATGTGAAGGAGATCTTGAAGCACGTTTGATTTCATTACTGGCATTTAAAATATAAAATTTGGCAAACTCAAAATGAGAAGTTGAAAGTGGTAGTCCTTCTTTCTATTTTAAAAGGAGTGCAAGAAGTTTTAGAGGAGATGCTGACAGGAAAACCCAGAGATGGAAGACGTGAAGTTTTGTTACGAGTGAAGTAAAATTGCTGCACAGAAGGGGATTCTGTACACAGGACAGGGTGTCATAATAATGCACAGTATTCAGGCAGATTTAGCAACCAGCTGTAACTTGTGTCTGAATGCAAATCTTCAAGCACATCAGAAATATTCTCTGTCCATTTATGGATTCTAGTGCTGAAGGCAAGTTATTTAAAAGGAAAATCTGTTCTAGAGCAGAAAACAAAGTAAAAGAACCCAGAGAGTCCTGTTTTCTAAGAATCTGACGGATAAAAAATATATTTGGGTGGGGTTATTCACTTTTTTTTTTTTTTTTTTTTTTTTCCCAAAATGAATGTCTGTAAAACTTACCGATTAACCAAAATAACTTTTGGAGAAAGGGATGGCTGATTTAAGGTAGCTGTGTGTGTGGTGTTGTCCAGTGACATACACCTCACCGTGCTTTAGTAAAGTCTGCACAAGTAGAACTGCTTATTGACTTAGACGAAAGCAGAGAAAACAACTTAGTATCAAAGTCTGTACAGTTTCTCGAGTCAGACAGCCCTGAAGAAGTTGCAATTGAAGGGCATGTTTAAGACTTGCTGTGAATGTAGATGGACAGTCAGGAGGAGAGCTGGTGAACAGTCAGTTACTCGCACAGCAGCAAGTGTGAGGTTTCAGCACTGCTGTCCAGAAGGGACCAAGTCCTTGGTAGTTTCTCTGGGGTAGTTTCCCTAGTAAAAAAAAAAACTGCAGGTGTTCAACACCCTAAATCGCACAGGTATGACGAATGGAAATGGTTATCCTGTTCTTGGCAGCAAATCACCTAGCCAAAACATAACTGTTTGTCCTTAGAAAGTGTAAGCCTGTTTTCATGGTTTACGTGGAAGCACATACACATCCCTTTGACAAGGCAGGATTTTTACTTTTTTTGTTTAGGAAAATGGATTTGAGGCTACTCCATACATGTTTGGCTTTATAAATAAAGCAGTAACAGATCCAATTTTCCATGCACCAAAATGATTGCACACGCATAAGTGAGAAGTTTTTTTTTTTTTGAGAGAAGAGACCGTCCAGTTTGTACTAGTGCAGGGAATAACTGTGACCTGCCCTCAGGCTGGGTCTAGGTATGGTGTTTTTGTTCGCATAAGGCACTAACGTGCACTCTCTGGAAGCCTTAGAGGGGTAGCAAGGACACCAGTGCTGTGTCTTCAGATTTATTTGTGTTTCCTTTCTTACACTTCAGTACTCAGGTAAAACATTTACTCTAGTGAGGAACTGAAATCCTATTTCCTGTCTTTGTGTAAAATTTGCACCTTAGAGATGTTTATTTTCCTCTTACAGTGGACATCTTCCCTTGTCTGTTCCAAATCATAGTGCAACCACCTGGTTGGCTGCCTGGGACCCCCGAGGCTGGTAAGGAGGGAAGAATTGTATTAACAGGCGATGCTTGACACTGCATTCGTTGTAAGGACAGCTCCCTGCTTATCTGTGTTCTGGGTCTGGCTGGGTTGGAATTAATTTTCTTTGTAGCAGCTGCTATAGTGGTATGTTTTAGGTTTGTGACCAAACCCAGTGCTGGTAATGCAATGATGGTAAAGAAAAATTTGTGGTTTTTCACAGCATCAAGGCTGGTTTTTCCTCTCTCTGCCCACCTTGATAACACACTGGGGTGTATGCAAGAGGTTGGGAAGGGGCACAGCAAGGTAGATATCCCAAAGGAACCAAAGAGGTATTCCACACTGTATCAAGTCAAGCAATAAAAAGGGAAGAGGGAGGGCTTAGGGAGGTTGGCATCTTTTTGCCTGGAAACTGGCTCAACAAATCTAACTGTGTGAGCTGGTAAGCAATTACCTCTGCATCACTTGTTTTGTTGTGTTTTATTTCTACTCTACTACTTCTTCACTTTTTACTTATTTTTTTATCTCAACCAATAAGTTTTTATTGATTTTTTTTTTTTTTTTTTTACTCTTCCTTTCCTCTTTCTCTGTCCCACCAGGCACACAGGGGAAGTGAGCCACTGTCTCTGTGGTGCTTAGCTGTCTATTTGTGTGAATGCACAACACTCAGCATAGCGAATGGTTTTATGTTTTATCTAAGGTACGTTTTCCTTGCTTGCAGCTTCCTGGATCTCACATGGTGTCATGTCCAAGTTGCATGATGTCCCAAGGGCACTGCCATCTGCCACACATCAGTCATTACAGGCCAACGTCACCAACCCAGTCTCCACAGACAGTATTAAAAAGGTCTCTTTGCCAGGTCCTAGAGCATTTTTCTTTCTGAATGTTTACATATGAGCATGAGTCACAAATTATCAGTGTAAGGACAGTGTATTTGTTTGCATCAGAACTGTGGGATTAGTAAAGTCCATGCTTGTGGTTTTTAGAGATGTTCATCATTAATTTACACAGCGGTCTCCTGTTGTGGTTTGGTCAGGATTTGCGTCAGCACAGGAAAACATTTTCTGCTCCCAGGAACCATTTCCAGTTCTGGCATATAAATTGTAGGACTGTAGTCACTTCTGGAATACTACTACTAACTGAGTATTCTAGGAATAAAGCCCTTTCATAACAGTAGGAATTTTTTCTTCCATATGGGAAGAAATAGAAATCTGAACCTAAATGCCTTCAGAGCTGGTAGAGAAGGCTGTGAAGGAATCTTGCTGTATTGCTTTCAAATTAAATATTGTATTAAGCAACTGTTGCCTCCTAGGATTCTTCTTATGACCAGATGGAAACATTAACTGACAGCATTATACACTGTTTTGACACTACACTTGGTGTCTGCAGAACTGAGATCTGGGCAGACAGTAGTTCTCCCTTTTGTTTAAGGACCAATGTCTGTGGCATGAAGTGTCTTACCCACTTTTCTCTGTGGAGATGCAAAGTGAAGCAGGTGTAGGGAGCGAGGAGTAGTCAAGAATTTTGTGGGAAACACTCATATGGGGCTCTTAAAGAAGAGAAAAATAGCTTTCTCACTAGTTCATGATGATCCTCACCATGGTTTTGATTGTTTCTTTATCTTTGTCATGTTTTTACTCTGGCTCTTATTCCAGCTACTTGAAAAAGACTTATTTATCTGCTAGGCTTTTGTTGTTTGTGGAAGGGTGTATTTCTCCCTAGCTGCTGAAGCTGACTACATAAAAATAAGTCAGAATAGTTCAGAAACTCACCACGCACAATCCTGGCTCTTTATCCTGAGGTCTGTGTGAAGATGCACTGCCATGTCAGAATGGGTGGATGGTAGCACAGCACGTGGTGGAGGAAAAAAAAAAAAAAAGCAAGAATAGGGAATGCATCAGTCAAGGCAGCCCAGGAGTTGGAAGCACTTATCACTGCTGCTTCCACCCTGCTCTGGTGTTTTAAGACCAAGAACCTGAGTGCAGGTGTTAGTCCCTAACCACGGTACTGTTTGTAGGATGCCCTCCCATTCTGACGCTCCTGGAGTAAAGCACTCCTTTCCTTTGTTGGCTTTGCAGAGAGATTTCCCTTTCTCTTTTCCTCTGAAACTAATGAATTAAATTTCATAAGATTTTACTTCCTTTAGGTTTATAGAGCTGTCAATTTACATTTTAGTAACAAAAATTACCACAGCTATTTTGATTTTCAAGAGTAGTGGTATAAATGTAATATAGCATCTAAATACTTTCCCTTACGCACTCCTTGACTGGAAGTCAGGTTTACTGTTGAACAGAGAGATAATGCAGTTAAAAATGCATACAAGTTTTTGTGTTTGTGTGTGTGTGTGTTTTTTTCCATGTAGCACAAAGAGTAAGACTGGACATAACTGTGTCATGAAGCAGCTTGCACCAAACAGTTTGGTCAGAGCATTGAACTCGCCATGCCATAGTGCATAGTGTGCTCTTCCAGATTTGTGTTTAAAGGTATTTCGGTGGGATTCCCATAATAATATCTCATTTTGTAGTATCAATATGCTCTCTGTTGCTATCTTTGCTCTTCTTATTATTTTTCCCCAATTTCTCTCCCTTGTCAATGTTACTGCTCCCCAGATAGGCAAAAGAACGATAGATGCCTTTAACTAACTGATCTTGACTTTTTTTTTTTTTTCCTTTTGGTCTCTTCCTTTGTGCCAAGCTCTCCCACTTTGATGTATTAAACAGGATTCTGACTTTTAGGATGCATCTGTGCCATACTTACTAAGTAGTCCTTATTTTCCTTGCAGGTTGGAAAGGAAGCCTCTGGTGTTGCAGCCAGTGGCATAAGCCCTCTCCTGGGCTGGATGCACTCAGATCCTAGCATGATGTGTGGTGGGAGCAGCAGCCTGGCCAGGTCTTGCCATTCTGTGGACTGCAGCAAGAAACAGATAAGGAAAAGAAATCATCACTTTAAGCAACTAGCCCAAGCAATTACCTTGCAAGGTGTTCCCGCTTTGTGCAAGTCTGGTCCTGCTGCAGCTCCACACAGCTCTGCAGACCTCCTCCCACAGGCTGGAAGATTAAAAAAGGTATTCTGCTGAGCTGAGTGCTGTTTAGAGGGTGCTCTGCAGAGGAGGGGGTAAAGCGGCAAGGGCAGCAAACGAGCTCCTAGCGGCTGCCCCCGGCCCTTCACAGCGCCTGGCCGCGGGGCGTCAGGAGAGGCGGGAGGGCCTGAGGGAAAGCGCGGGCTGGCGCTTTGAGGTTGGGGGCGGGAAAGGCTGAGGCAGCTCTCAGTGGTACAAAATGATGTTTTGGGAGGGAAATCTGAGGTAATCTGGAGGGGGCAAAATGAATGTTTTTGGAAGAAAAATTAGAGCTAGCCTGGAGTGGACAACATAGGCAATAAGGGGGGGGGAGGGGGGGGGGGGCAATATGAGGTAACTTAGATGGAAAAACAGGACTCTTTTTCCTGGAAAATCTGACATAACTTTAGAGGATGTAAAATTATAAAATACATCCTGGGGAGAAATGGAGCAATGCGGGAAGGGGGAAATCTGAGGTAACAGAGGGAAAATTACATGAGGAAACTTACAGGGGACAAAATGAGCTTTTCCTGAAGGAAAACCTCAGTTAACAAATAGAGACAAATTGAGTATTTTTTTGACAGAAACGTTGATGTAACTTTAGAGGATATAAAGTGACACTTCTGGGGAACAAACTGAGGTAACTTACACAGGAAAACCAAGTATTTTTTGAGGGAAAATTTATAGTAATTTAGAGGGGGAAAATTATTTTGGGGGGGTTGTTGAATTAAGTGTAGAGGATAAATGGATGTTTTAGGGAAAATCTGTGGAAACTCAGAAGGGACTAAGTGAGCTTTTTTGGAGAAAAAAAGATGAGGTAACAGAGGAGAAAAAATGAACATTTTTTTGAGGGAAAGTCTGATATAACTTTAGAGTATACAAACGGTTGCCTTGGGGAAAAAAATAGGTAACTCAGAGGGGATAAAATGAGCGTTTTAGGGGGAAAAGCTGTGGTAATATAAGAAGATATAAAATGATATTTTGAGAGAAAGTTGTGCAGTTTGGGAGGGAGGGAAATCTAAGTTAAGAAAAGGAACAAAATAAAGGTCCCAAAAATTTTGAGGTAATCCCAAGGGGACAAAATAATCATCTTCTATGGGAAAATCTGTGGTAACTTCTAGGTGACAAAAAGCATTTTTGGAGGGAAAACCTGAAGTAACTAGATGATACAAAGTGCATTTTAGCGGTTGGAAATTTGGGACATTAGGTGGGACAAAAATGAGCACTTTTAGAGGGGAAATAGAAGGTAACATAGAAGGGATAAAATGAGCATTTTGGGGGGAAAGCTGCAGTGACATTGACGTAAAATTACATTTTTGGGTAGAAAAGCTGAGGTACCCTTAGAGGATACTAAATGGTACTGTCGGTGAAGAACTTGAGGTAACTTATATAGGAAAACTAAGCATTTTCTGAGGGAAAATCTATAATAATTTAGAGGGAGGAGTGATTGGGAGGGGGGATGGAGTTAACTGCAGAGGGTAATTGGACATATTTTGGGGAAAACCTGCAGAAACTCGGAAGTGACACAGTGAGCTTTTTTGGAGGAAAAAGCTTAGGTAACTGAGGAAAAGAGGAAAAAAAAAGCATTTTTTCAGAGAAATTCTGACATAACTTTAGAGTATACATGTACAAACTGACATTTGGGGCAATGGTAATGGAGTGCTATTTTCATGCATAAAAGCCATTTTCATGGGGACCGATTCCATTTAACACTGGACCTCTGCTGTTTTCTTTCAGTGACAGCTCTGAAGGGCAACTTCAGCCTCGACTCTGCCATGTTGTCTCTGGAGGAAGGCTGCAGAAGGATCACCAGCACTTCCCACTGAGCACGGGCCGGAGTTTTCTTGTGAGTGAGAGGCAGCAGGGCAGAAAGCAGAGGACGGGAGAATAGAGAAGTGTCCTTGCTGGGGCTGCAAGGAGGAAACCAGCCTGGCTGAGTGAGGGGTGCGCCGAGTTTTAGGCCTCGCAGGGTGCCACAGCGAGGAGCCAATGCTTCTGGTGGCTCACGGTGTCCTCCTTCCCTTGCAGCAGCAGCCGAGCTGGCAGAGAAGGAAGAAAGAGTTGTGGTGTGGAGCTGTGAGGCAGAAGAGGAGCAGGGTAATGATGAGGAGCACAGGGACCCTCCTGTCACCAGGCCTGGGTGTATAGAAGATGACAGCTGACACCTGCGATGCCCAGTCTGGTTTGTGCTGGGTAACCTCCCTGGAAGCAGGGATGGGTCTTGGCTTCTCTGGCCTTTGTGGCCTTTTCTCCTGTTGCTCCTCCTGGTTGCCAGCAGAGCTTGGCCACCCTGTAAGGACCATAAGAGGCCATGTCTCCCTGCACCAGATGAGCCCCCTGTAAGCAGGGGAGGGCTGTTTCCCTGCCACACTCCTGTGGCCTCAGCAGCTTTCTGCCACATGGCAGCCTGGCCAGCATGACCCATTGTCATCAGGGTGTGTCACAGCCTTTGCACTTTGCCATCTGGGAAGCCTCTGGCACGTTTTGGTCTGTGGTCTTCGTGCAGCCCCTTGCGACGAGTATGAGGCTCTCCTATCCTTCTAGCAGAGAGAGAGGGGTTGCTGCCTGGGCACTGGCTGCACTCAGCTCCCTTTCTCCACTGGAACACAAGCTTTGGCCCTGGCCCTGGTCCAATCCCTGTCCTTGCCCAGTTTGCTGTGATTGAGTGAGCAAGTTCACTTGTACTTTAGGCCCCTGTTACAATCGCTGCAGCCTTGAGGGATGCTGCAGACCTCAACATCCCAAAACAAGAGGCTTCACAGGTGGCCAAGGCCAAAGGAACAGGGCTGCCCTGTGAGACAGAGCCCAGCAGCGCCCCACCTTCCTGGGCACTTGGCACTGCATGCAGCAGCTGGGGCCCTTGTACAAGCAGCAGAGCCGGCTCCGCGCCTGCTGCCTCACATGCCCAGGGGCTTGGTGGCTGTGGCATGGGGGAGCCTTGAGGCGGCCACCTGCTTGGCTGCTGAGCTGAGCTGAGCCCTGAAGAAGCAGCAGATGGTGTGTGGGGGGGTCTTTGCCTGAGGGCACCTGACTTGCCGGCATACTTGCCGTGCACTGTGGGACGGTGTCCAGGCCACGTGGGATTTTAAGTGCCTTTGATCCTCATTTGAGCAGGCAGTGTCAGGTGTTGATGTTTATTGATCATAATGGGCCTAAGCAATCCTCTGCATAAGCTTTGCCTCATGGAAGTGTAATAGAGTTATGGTTGCCCTGTGTTTACTAATTTCATGTGCCAAATATTATAATGAATCACAGTGTAACTATTTACCTCTTCCTTTCAGGCCTTAGAAACAAAGTATATCCTAGGAGCATGTAAAGATGGATTCCAATGATGTCTGCCTTGCAAGAAGACTCCAAAGACAACCATCAAAGTATCCAAAACCCAGTTGGTATGTTTTATGCATTGTGTTGCTCTTGGTTTTTCTGTCGGTGAAAGTCAAATGTCTTTTTCTTTAGAGACTACCAAAGTTGTTATAATGTTCAGTACATTGCATAACTTCTGTCTAGCATAATATGTTTGCAAGAACTTTGCTTTCAGGGACACCTTTTAGCTTTGCCTGTTGCAAACTTTGCTAATAATGTATTGCAAACCTGACTTAGTTACATTTCTAGCATGGCAGGGGGGAAAAAAAAAAAGGGACTTTGAGGAAAAGGAAAGGTGTTTACAGCAGGTGTTGAGCTTGCCACTTGTGTTGCAAACTGTTTCAAAGGGACATCCATTTCAAAATTTGTGGTAGCTTCTAAAGTAGTGACTTGTGCAGTTGGTGAGGAATGAACAGCTATAAAAAGACATAAAGTATTTATCAGCAGACAAGGTTTTACTTGCATTATTTAATATTCTTGAATAATGTCTTAAAATAGTGTAGAACATCCTAGGCCTCCGATAATCCCCTCAGGGTTGTTGTCAGGCATGACATTAAATGTGTGGAGCATGGAGTTTGATTGACTGGCTCGGAACACAGCGGGTGGTGTTCCTCCTGCACCTGAGCTGGGGACAGGAGTGAAACCTCCAGAGTACCTTCTTGTGTACTCATTGCATTCTAGCCAGGAGCATGCCCATGTAAAACTGGCTCAAATATTAAATGAACAAATTCCCTTTGCAGTGGAAGAGTTTGGGTTTGTTAGTGAAGCAGCAATTGATTTGAAAATACAGGAACACGTGGAATGTTTAGGCCGTAAAGTAGGTAGTGGGGCTGGGGATAGGTCTAAGCTTGTTGTTCCCTTTGCAAAACGTGCATGTACAATGGTATAGCTGACTTAAACAAGCATAAAAACACTTGAAATCACCCTTAGTCTCCAAAGATTATTTGCTTTTCTTGAATAAATATGGAAAGGTCTTGTTAAGGTGTCTTAAGGACCTTTGCAGGTTCGTTCTTCCTTTTTGTGTTTCCTTTTATGTTTCAAAAGATTGAGTGACAACTCAGAACAGAGTTTCAGTGATGCCTTGGATTATTTGTCATCTTCTGCCCTTTGAGTATCGAGAATTGTTCTTGCCTTGACTGATTTGACCTCAGGTCAGGATGGCTGAATTTGAAGGAATTTGATGCTTAGTGATGTGGTTCACTGCAGGGTTGGAGAGTCATTGTTTTTTTCCATGTTGTCAGCTTTGTGTCAATTTTGAGAACATATCTAGCCATCATGAAGTCAAAGTGAAAGGGGTCAGTGCAGCATTTTGTGGAACAGCTTTTTCAACTGTTTTACTTGGCCTTCAGTAATCTGCAGAGGGATTTGTGGCAAGAGTTGTGGATTTACTAATCCAGCAGGTTGGCTGTTCTCCCTTGAGAGGACTTGTCCTTGCTTATTGTAGCCTCATGGGATGGCCTTACTTGCTTGAATTGAGGTTCTGCAAATCCCAGCCAGAGAGAAACCCTCCTGCCAGCCGAAGGAAAGAACTGACAAGGACTTTTGTGGACGGAGCCCACTGGCCAATACCGCCAGGTGTAGTGCCTTGTTTGTGGCTGGTGGTGCTTCTGGCAGGCCCCTCTGGTCTGCTTGGGATGGAGGAGGCACTGGAAGCACATCTCTCCCTGTCATTAGGCCCACAGGAGCCTTCCTGTCACCGTACCAGGAGCTGAGGAGCATGTCGCTTACGTCCTGATGCAGAATAAGCAATGCAGTAAGCCTTTGGTTTGATTGTCACCTGATGACAGTGGTGACACAGAAATGAGTTGTTTGTCCCACATAACCCCTGTGCATGGTTATTAAGGGAGGCATTGATAGAGGGTTGTGTTTCAGACGTAGAACTGAAAATACTTGACATTCTCTGAAATGTCTGCGTATGAAAGGGAGTAAGGGGACAGAGTAGCTGTTGTAATACCCTTGGCATCAGCTGAGGTGACAAAAGAACAAGTCCTTCCTCCTGAGTGCATAGGATTATACTGACCCCCTTGTCACCCGGCCAGAATTAAGAAAGATTTTTAAAAGGACAGTCTGATCTCTAATACAACAGGCTTATCAAATTGGTAAAGGATGGTCTTGCTCTCTTTCCTCATTTTTATTTATATGGATAAATCTTTGCATGTTTGAGTTCCCTGCTAGTGTTCCAGCTCAGCAGAAGCCCTTCAGTGGAGGTATAAATCCAGTCCGAAAGCAGGAGGGCAACTAACCTATAGAAGAGTGTCTGAAAACGTTGGGGTTTCCATTTTTTTATGGGTAGCGAAAGAAGATTGTTAAGCCTAGTATTCCGTTTTAGAAACTTTGTGCCATGGGTGCTTCTGACTGGGAGAAAAACTTTGAATGCTTCTATTAAGTGTTTGGTTCCCCATTTGTCAGAGGAAGACAGGACGATTGCCCCTGTTTTTGGTTTGCAAGTATGGAACAGTGTTCTGAAGTCTCAGATGTGAAATGGTCTCCCTTGAAGATGCAGTGTGGGTCCATGGTCTGCTTGCAAATTAAAATGCTTGACTTTGATCAACTGTTGTTGTCTCCATCCCAGTGCTATGTTAGTGCATCTCATCAGTTGCTGTGCTAGGTGGTGTAAAGCCTGTTGGACTAATTGGGGCTTCCAAGCCCTCTACAGGTAGGAACTAGGTGTTGTATCAGGAAGTATTAGAATGTTAAGGGAAACGCTTAAAGGGTTTTTAGTGTGTTAAAGCAGTTTGATTCTGCTGCCACTTGTGTGGATGCTGACAGAAACAAAGGAGAATATTAGTTGTGCAGGCTGTTTATTGTCTAGGCTGCTACACTTGCTCTCTCTAAACTAGTATGTGCAAAGCAGGGTTTTATTTTTTGACTCGATTGTACAAGAGACTTGCATTGGGTGAGTGGCCAGTTCAGCTGCCTTCTGCAAACAGGATGTGTTAGTGCTAATGTTCTGCTCCTTCCTTGCCACTGACTGCATCCGACTCCACTTGTGGGTTGACCTGTGTGGTAACTGCACAATACTTGCTGTACAGTGAGCAAATAAAGTGTCCTTGAGAGGAGAAGTGGATTAGATGCTTTAGAACTGCTTGAAAATGCAAGATGTTGTGAGATTGCTGATAGAGCCAGGAGCCATAATGGCTGTAATAACATTTGCTTGACTTTTAGGGCTAATTGAGGTGCTTAAACTGTACCACGTGCTACTTCAGCTGCTGCCAAGCTGTCAAGCCAGTTTTTCCTGGAGCAGAGAAATTGAATTCCTCTCTTTTTTTTTTTATTTCTTTTTTTTTTTTTTTCAGACTTTTCAGTGAGGATTAGGGTTTTGATACATAACCTAAATGTATAAGTGGCATTAGGAACTTCCTGTGCCTGTGCTTGCAGTAAGCCTGGCAGCTTTGAGAACAGTGGTGCACAGAGACATTTTTTTCTTGCGCTGTCTGTGCCCTCACTTGTAGCAGAGCAGAAAAATAAGCCTAGCACAGCAACTGTCAAGGCTTGGACTTGAGATACTCAATGCTGATGTGGAGACAGTTATATTTCACTGATAAATTTCCATAAGCTTCAGGCAAGATTGTTTTTTGTACAACTGCACAGTGCATGAAACTGAACATGCAGTGCATCCTACGCTGACAAACTGAGGTGTGGAGCCTTAGCCCCAAGCCCTAGTCACTGCCTCAGGAGGGGCACAGAGGCTCCAGGCAAGTTTCTTTCTTGCTGACAAAAAGATGATCTATGGAGGATGTTACTCATTGGTAGTCAGGGCTGGAAATGGGTTTGCTTTTTTCTTTTGCCGTTTGACTTTGAAGTAGTTGAGTATTCCTGAGTGTAAATAGAAAAGGATCCTGTCAGGGAGTGTTTTGTGCGTCGGTACAGGAAGGAGGTGTATGCGCCGTGCACAGGACAAATCCTGTACCACAGGCAACTTGAGGTAATTTGCCAGTGCTCGTCTGTTTGCCAGCAGTCCTGCAGCGTTGTCCCTCTTACCACCCCTCTGCGGGGCCCCTTTCCTTTTCTATGATAATAGTGACATTCAGCGGGGAAAGGGGAGAAGCAAACATTGAAAAGCCCAGGCACTGTGCTGGTGCCTTACTTGATTTGTTTATTTTGGTAAGCTACTACGCAGTGAACCTGCGCAGCCTTGTTGAAATGACAGAGGGGGAATATGCTGGTGGATGGCCTGGATAACGAGCCCAGGAAAGAGCGGCCCTGGCTTGGCAGCGAGGAGGAATTTTTCTGCTGAGCTCCTCTCTTGCTGAAGGATATTTGCCTGGCACGGTGACAAGGAAGACCCCTTCCTCCCTGCTCATATATGGCAAAGTTTCTTGCTGAGCTCCTAGGCTGCGTGTTGCCAGATAAGGGTGCTTCTTCTGCATGTGAGGTAGGTGACTGTGCAGCGATGCTGTCTGACTAGTGATTTTTAAATGTCTCCGGAGTGTTGCAGGTACCTTCTGGCAGCTTGCGCGCCTCTTCTCCGCTGAGCAATAGCCAGGGCTGGGGCAGGGGTTCAGGAAACTGGGATGTTTTGTGTTCTGTGTAATAGTAACCCCCCAGGGGTGTTTACTGTTCCACATGTTGGTGGACAAAGAGCTGGAGCTTAATTGTGTGCTGCTGCTCACCTGAAAAGTGCTTGGCTTAGGAAATGAACAGCCATCGGTTCTCCCACCCCCAAATATATGCACGTGAACTGACACATCTCGACTACCAGCCGACAAACAAACTCCCTTGGTGTGTACAGCAAGACACAGCACGCACCTTAAGTTCCCTGTCTGAATTTTGGGGTGAAGATAGGGCTGCAGGCATTTCTAGCATTCTGGAAAGAATATGGTTCAGAAAATGAAGTTCCTCAACTCTAGGATGAGAGTAGTGCCTCTGTAGTGTTCCTTCTAGGTGAACTCTCAGTGCTTTGGAGAAGTCTGGTCTAAAGACTCAGGAGAGGATTTTACCCCCCATGCAGTGTATTTAATGGGAGGGTTATTAGCCTAGTTTTAGGGGCTCCAGTCCAAACCTGGATAGCAACTTACTGCAGCAATATGCCTTTGTGTGTGGGCAGCAGGAGCAGAGGAAGAGCTTGCCTTTTAGCATGCATTTGGGGATTTGGCTGGTATTTCAAACGAGGTACTGCTGAACTCAATTTCGTCTGGAGAAACAGCACTAAAAAGGTTTATTAGTTCAGAATTGCGCAGTTCTTCCACCGCATGGATTATACCTGACAAAAGTATAAGTAAGTTGGCAAATAAATTGTCGATGTTTTTAATTTAAGTTTGCCGGTTAGCTTGCGTTATCCCCTGTGTCTTAATTGTCGGCAATATACGTGAGCTCACTTGCTGTTCTGTGCCTTAACCTCCTGTGGTAAATAGCTTCTTGAAAGCATGACTTGAAAGATCTGTTCTAGTTCAACAAATTGCTTGGTGTACTTTTTGTCCTGTGCTTATGTGATTGCTATCACCACCCATCACAGCAGATTGCAAGTACCGTAATTAAACTTCTTCATTTAAGAGACGGGGTTTAGCATGTAGCTCTTCAGTTGAGCGTGTGCCTGTGCCCCTCTGAGCCTGTCTCTGGTGATGAAACCCAAATGAATCGGTGGTGTCGCTCCAGAAGCTTGATTGGAGTGCTTAAGGCAGCCTGAATGGAGCTGATGGGTGAGAGGGATATCCTCAAGCAGGCTTTGGGTGAACGGTGCTCAGTGGTTGCAGTCATGGGGCAGCTTGGGGATAGTGAGAGGCTTCCAGCTGTGCCTGCCCTGTGGCCCTTGTGGCTCAACGGGACCTGGTTTGCCAGCTGTGATTGTGTCTGGCACGGCTGGGTGTGCAGAGCCTTGCCTCAGTTTGGCGAATGCTCTTCAGACCTTTCTGAGGCCACGCTTTGCAAGTGGAAGCTAGCAGGCATCAGGTCTCCTGGGCAGCCTCTGGGTTTTAGTAGAGTTTGTCCCAGGCAAGCCTGTGCTGCAGCTAGGCGATGTGGCAGGGCTGCTGTGGAGGAAAGTGCTCTGCAGACCAGCAGGTGAGCATGAGTGGCAATGAAGGATCTAGGACTACTCATGGTAGAATGAAATTTCATTTCAATAGCTGTCACTGTCCAGAATGAGATTTGGAATGATCTATTACACTGGAGAAACTTTTTTTCCCAAAGTCAGCTCAGTATTGGCTTGATGATAACTGGTCTGCGAGGAATTAACATGGCCTGCTTTGCTTGGCCTCTGTTTCTGGGGCAGTCTCTCAGGATAATAACAGATGTAGGAACTGGTGGTTCTGGAACCTGGCAATCGCCCACAACCACATGGCTGCCAAGGAGCAGCTGCAGGCCAGCTGGCATGCCTGGTAGCACTTGAAATGGTTCTGTGCACCTATATTTAGGCAACTAATAGAGTCTGTAATCGTTTTGGTTGGGAAACAGGCATTTTGTGTTGGTCAGCTGGGGCTGTTGGCTACTGTTCCTTTGCTGGGTCTCTGGTGCTTCCAGTAGGAGCTAAGCAGCTTTGTTTATATGTATGCAGCTACCTTTAGATGTGCTGACCTTCAGCTTCATCCTACCTCAATTTTTATGCAGTCTTAATTGTGCTCTTCTCATTGATAATGAAAAATGTGACAAAGCAGTCTGAAACCAATAACAAAATGCTAGCGGGGGTGATGTTTGTTCAAACTGTCAGCATCTGTCACACGAGAACAAGATGTTCAAAGCGTGGTGTGATCTGCCTTGTGTTTGATATTGGCAAGCCTGCACCTCCAGAATGTCTGTAGAGAGCAGTGTCTGTAATGTTTGGTGTGTGTACTTCTGGGTGCTCATTGGGAAATGCTACCTTTAGGTTTGAGAAAGAGCATGGATAGTACAAAATTTTGTGCAATCTTTTTGCTTGTTAATGTACCCATAGATACGGAGGGGTGTGTGCATGTGGCTGTGCAGGTAAGTATTAGTTGCTGCTTAGAAGCTGATAAATATTAGGCTACCTTCAGAAATGACTGGCAAGGGTAGGTGCAAGTAAAATATCAGTTACATTTGACTAGTGGTTTCCAGAGGCTTGTATGTTGATAAAATAACTTACATGTGCATATTAGCAATAAATGGCAAGCAACAAATAGGTCTGGCTTGACCAGGAAAGCATTGTGTGCTGCTGGAGATCTGGTTTACATCTAACCACTGCAGATGTAGATCCTGTGGCCCAGTGTTTTGCCTCCTGTGGAAGAAAAGTCCACTGCTGCTTTAGCTTCACATGGTGGGCCGTGCCCTGCATTGACCTAGTTTGCATTGACCAGTTTGATGCAGGAAACCTACCAGTAGAATCTGTCCAAATATTTCATCTTAATGAATGCTTCTGAAGTCAATGAGTTGCAGTTTTTCAGAGGTCAAGTCCATATAAACACAACAGGAAATCCCAGACACAATCACTGGTTGTTCCTGGGTCTTGTAATTAAAGCACAAGTCCAGCAAAACGTTGTTAGGCCAAATGATGAAACAGTTTCTGGAGAAGTACTTGGTCAAAACAGCAGACTGATTTAGCTACAAGCAGGGTTTTGCCTGTTGTTCAGTCTTAGTTTCTTGGTGACTCACAAGTGGTTTAGAGAGCTATTAGAGTGATGTGATTTGTCCATTAATTACATGCAAGTGTGATCAGAGAAGTTCACCCCCAAGAGAATGCTTCAGTTGCTCATGCATAAACACCTTGCATTTGTATAAAGTTCCTCTTGAGACCTTGATGTAACTGAAGTGGTTGAATGGTGGTTCAAAGCCTAGCATACAAAAAAGTCTGATTGGATTTCCTGCTGAATTTGCTGATGACCAAGTAAGAAGCTCTCCACATTGCTCTCAGTTTAATTGTAATCTGAATGCAGGGCCTGTAGTACTCCAAACAGATTTTGGTTGAAAGATGCTAGGACTCCAACAAGGTACAGAAGTCTGGGCTTTTAACTGAAGGGATTAAAAATACTTTACTACTCCTTAATGTTAACTTCAGACTGAATTCAAGAGTAAACTTATTGGACACATTCGTAATAGCTGTCAAGTCATATCGATTGCTGGGCTGGGGAATCTTGAATGTCTAAATCTGTAGCTTAAAAGGAACTTTAATCCTTGACTAGTGTGACTACTCTACTTGCTAAAAGAGTTTAAGTGAAAGCTAGGTGGAGGTGATGTGCACAGGAGAAAATAGCTTGTAGATTTCTTGCCAGGAGGCCTATCTTAAAATTGTCACCATTTCACGGAGTCAGATTAAAAACTATACAAAAATTATTCAGAAGGCCTTAGGAGTCATAATGCTGTGGGAGCTTAATAGTCAGTTCAAAATAGAATTAATTGTTCTGGTGTGTGCCTGTGTAAATACCAACTTGTGATATAGCAAGGAGGTTATGATATGTCACCATGATTTCCAAAACGTAAAATTGGAAATCATAATTTACAGTTGACAAATCTATCGAAGACTAACCCAAACCCTGGAGAGCAGCAGGCAGCTGTGTTCATGGCTTCCATCACTGGCTCAACTGCCAGCATTACTGTCCAAGGTCTGTATTTATCACTAGTGGATTTGTTCAATCCGTTTTGTACTGCCTACATCTTTCTGCTGACCAGTAATGAAATACTTAAGAGCACTGAGACCTGAAACTGCAATTAGGTGTCCAATCATAAGGGCTATGTCTGGCTAACATTTCTTTGAGACAAATGCAAGGAAATGTACCTAGAACTCAAAAGATTGCTCAAGGCCTAAGCATACAGAAAAGCCACAGCATCTTCATGTGTTCATGACAGTCAAACTTCAGAGTGTCTATGAACATGTTTGCAAGACTTTCCTAACACTGATGACTGCAAGGGGTGTGGGTTTTTAATCTCTTAATCATTAAAGAGCGTTTAACTCCTGGTTAACTTCAGGAGTTAGAAACTGTCACATCACAGAACAAATGTGAAACATTACAGGAGTTGACAGTCTTCAGACATGTTCAGCGTACCAGCAGCATCCTTTATAAATCAGCCATCAGTCATATCTGTTCATCTTCAGACCTGGATCCTTCTTAGCTCTGGGCATGCAATTTCTCTTTAGCAGTGCTGGGATTAGGTCCTGCGGAGTTGGGCATTGTCATTTGACTTGCAGATTTCAGGAAGTTATTCAATGGACAGTCCCTCAATTTCTTGTGGGGGGTGGGAAAGAAACAGAATACTTTGTTTCTGCTGTACTGGGGGGTGGGAGGGGTGGGGAGATAGTGTGGTGTAATCAAAGAGCATTTAATCTACTGAAAACACTTGATATCTTCTGAGTGTAAGGAATTTTACCTTTAGCTTTACTCAAGCTGTTGATTCTTAAGATGACTAATGTCATTCAGATTCTTGGAACTGGAAGTAGAAAGCTCAAGGTTTGATCTGAAAAAATCACTGCAGGATTCTGCTGCGCTGTTTGATTTTTATTTTTTTTCCCCCTTTACTTGTTCCTTCCCTTTTTTTCTCCGTGAGCTTGAAGCAGCTGCCTTGCCTCCTTTGTTTACTGAACTGCTCCTAATCTCATAAAATGTTTTTTTCCCCTGAGGAGAAAAGTAAGCAAGCATAAAAGCATCCCTCTTTCTGTTCTTCTGGTAGTTTATTTTAATTTGTATGCTCAAAAAGAGCCAAGCAGAGGGAAGCTTTGACACAGTTTGTTTGTAAAATGCAAGTGAAATGGTTCACATAAGGAACTTTTGTTGTTGTTATAGGAAAAGAGTTCATTCCTGTGAGCTTTAGATACTTGCTAGCAGGAAGAGCTAAGTCCTAAACTAAGTGTTCCAGATGTTATTTATTTGCTGAAGGACAGTGAGGGATTGGCTAGATTAAAACATAGTTCGAAACTGTATGTGATGACAGCTGTGAGTACATCAACTTAAAAACAGGAGAAACTTTATGCTTCTAAATCCTATAGAGTCCAATTTTGGACAAGTTTTAGCATGTTTTCGCAGTCGAGGATGGAGATGTACGTGGAGCTGATGGCAGTACCACGTGACAGAGTGAGCTTCTCAAGTGCTTTGTGGTCCCTTTACTTAGACAGCAGTGATATCAGAGGTGGAGTGGTGGTAATGCTTTTGGAAATTCCATTCAGAATTTCAAGTGTCTTAAGGTTAAAGTGTGTGGGTCTGTTGCTGAGGCTTAATCCTCTGGACTTGACTCCTGAGATGCAGTTTCCTAGGTGCCCTACTGAGCAGGGGTTTGTTAGCAGGCAGCATGACATAACGGAAGCTCTAATCTATTCCGCATCTGGGTATTTGCCATCTTCTTTTTCCATGTTCTTAAGGGTTTGTGAATTAATGTTTTTTTATACAGGTATTCACCTTCCTCCATGAAAGCGTAGTCTCCTGTCTCCAGGACTCCAAAGCTTAAAAAGCAGGGGGTGGGGACTAGAGGTAGAGTTGTTGGAGCTGGCCACAGCTCTGAAGGGAAGGTGACTGAGTGTGTCATGTGTCTGCTTGCTTAGTCAATGAAAACCTGGAAATGTACCTGCTTGTAAGCAAAATGAGAATGCTGATTCAGAAATAGGAATTGAACATTGTTATAGCAGCAGCGTTTCAAGCTCATTTTAGTTACTTAGGATGCTTCTTTTCACCCTTGTCAGCTAAACCAAACATGTAGTAATATTTCAGCAGCAGCTACCAGCATTTGAGCTGTCCCTACAGCAGGGCTTGGATAATCAGAGCCACCTTGTGCTAAACCTGTCAGTACTCCTGAGCTGTTGTTGAGGCCAAACATTGTGGTTCTCATCTCCTGACTCAGGACCTTAGTATATACAAAATAAAAGAGGGTTGGGATTTGTTACCTATGAGAAGGTCTGCACCATTAGCCTTTGCAGCTCTTAAAATGGGCAAAGTTTGTCTGCCTGGGAGACATTCATTAAGGTCAGAAAGGAATGATACAGTTCTAAAGATCCAAGAATTATTTAAGAAGCTATTGGCCATGAGATCTTTCTTGCAACAAACACTGTGTACTATAACTGTAGAGTGAATTTTTGCTATGTCCTATTTAGGAGAATTAATCAATGTTTCAGAATGTGCGCATTAGATTTCTCTCCTATTCTGCTCTGTGCATTGTGGAATAGCTTGTGTGTACTGACCTTAAAATGAACTTCCTGGTTGTCTTTCCCCTGTCTGAATCCTGAATGTTTAATGAAAATATCAGCCCACATTACTTGGAAGGGGGATTACTTGTCTTGTATTTTTCATGTGCATTGAAGTGACACAAAGAAAACATAGTATGGTAAGGAATAATAACAGTAGGGGGCAGTTTTCTTCAGCTGTAAGGTTTGATCAGATTTTCAGCTAGAATCCATTAAACTGAGAAAGTGCACTTGATTAGAAAAGGTATGAGAACAATACCTGACGTAATTTCATTGCTGGGCTTCATTGTAGTATTTCCATGGGAGGGGAAAGAAGGAAGTATTCACGTTTTGTTACTATCGTTAGATATGAAAAATATTGCCCCTGTATATGATTTCACATTCAAGTGACTCATATGCAAGTTCAACACCAGCAAGGTGTGGTGTTTGGCTGATGTTGTATTGTAAACTTATGTTTAATTCTCTGTGCTTGTCTTCAAATTTGAAAAGTAAGCTATCCAATTCTTAGCATGAGATTTAATTTAGCCTGCTCAGCATCACGTCTGTTCTTTCCCTCCAGTGCTTACATACCTCTGTTTGACAAGTGGAGTCCATTTGACTTGATTTCTTCTGACAGAATGCATGTCGCTTGGCAGAAGCATGTGAGCAGCTACTGAAAGATGAACGGAGGCATGAACTTTTGCAAGGAGGTCTCGGGAGGCAGGTCTTTCTGTATGCAGTTAGCTTCCAGTGCTGAGTAGACAGGATGTTTCTTGAACATCTGTAATTGGTCTGGAATTGATTTTTATTCTAGCCTTTCTTGATTATCCGTTATTTGAGAAGAGGTGTTCAGAGCATTTGATGTAGATGCCTAACTTTAAGGGAAATACTCAATGTGGGGGAAAAAAATCATTTTGAGGAAAGAGAAAACAAAAATAACAATGTTTCTCTAACAGAAACACAAGTGCTTTAGAACAGAGCTCAACTTTCCCCCTCCTATTCCACAGCAGAGACCTGGAATAAGTCAGTGGCAAGAAGGTTCTTCAGCATAAACCAGCTATGGTACTGGGTGGGCCATTTCCCTAGGCTTTGAGACTTTTTGCATCGTCCTCCTGGAGGCAAAGCTTCAGCCATGCTTCATAGCAGGTGTGTGCTTCTGGAGACCCACAGCTACTTTTTGGGAGTGAAAAACAATTTTATGCATGGCTGATGCAGCAGTCTGGAGAAGACATTATATCCTTAGAGCTCACTTGGAAATAACTGCACTGTAAAGAAACGTATGCTTCAGTGGAAGTGATGAAGCATTGGCTTAAGGTTGCTTGGGATACCTCAGGTGTCAGGACTTTTGTCTAAAACCTTTAAAAAAAAAAAGGTTTAAAAACCTTTAAGAAGGTTTTAAAGGTCTAAAACCTTTAAAAATGTTTTTTAAAAGGTTTTAAAGGTTTCAAAGTTTTTTGATTTTTTTGTTTTGTTTGTTTTTTAAAGGTCTTAAAACCTTTAAAAAGGTTTTTGACTTGTAAGGTATAAAGATAAGACTGGCAAGCTTTATTGGCTAGTTGCATTTTCTTGCTAAAGAACAAGTCACATGCACTTGTTTTAAATGTTCTAAGCATTTTTGAAGCTGGTAAGGCAAAATAGTCAGTGGAGATAAAGAGTATTTTGTTGAAGGAGAAATGAATGCAATTAACAAATCTGTGGTCTTAACCTAATAAGATAGGCTACAACTTTTTAATAAAAAAGCTATCATACAAACTGTATCTAAAGTGTTAGCTTGAGGTAGGTGTAACTGGAAAGGTGGTATAAGTGGTAATCCTGGCAGCTGTAGAGTTAAGATGGGTTGCAGTAAGGATAAAAATCATGCTGTTGCTCATTTCTGAATGACTGAAGTTTGAGCATTGTGTTTAAACATGGAGCTCTTTCCTGGCTGTTTATAAAGGTGCTTAGGTACAAATGTCTTTCTTTGAGTCCACATATAAAAGTGTAAAGAATCACAGGTAGGAATGGCATAGTTGCAAGTAATGTTTGTGCTACTTTTCCTGAATGGTGTGCTTGCTTCTTGTTCTGAGTGGGCGTTTTGAATTGCTTGGAACTCTGCTAGGCTGAGCTCCCCTTGGCTGAGGTGAGCCTGGCTACAGAGGTACTGCAGGCTGAGCACCGCTGGAGTGGTGAGACCTTGACTACGCACAGAGGAAGACAGCCTATTAAATTCAGGGGGGTCTCCACATTTCAGGATACTGGTTAATAAAACATGTGATTTAATTCATAACAAATGCACACAGAACAAGTGGCAGCAGCATGTTCTTGTTGTTTGCTTCTTTGTTTTTGTGTTGGTCTTTGATAATGTACTTGCAATGCAGTTGGCAGGGAATATCATTATATATAGAACTGGTTTATAAGCCTCTTGAATAAGGTTGCCTTACCAAATGTCCATAATGAGTTTGCTCTTAAATTATTTAAGAGTTCATTTGAAACAAACTCTTTTAATGTATCCACTGAATTGCCTAGTGTACTTGGGAATAACCAATTATGTATCATGTGAATGTTTGTTTTTTCTTTAATTTGGTGTTAGTGACATCTGGTAACAGTGTTGTTGACAAGATGGTCTAAAGGCTCTTTCCGCTAGAATAAAGCGTGACTTTTTTTTGCAGAAGTTTTATTTTTCTTCCAAAAGCTGTAGCTGAGTAATGGTTAGGGATTGTGCAGAAGCTCAGAGCTTATCAGTTCTGCTGATTTTACACAAGCTCCAAGCGTTCTTTGCTGGTGCTGGTAAAAGCTGTGTCTGTAGTTGTTGGGTTACTGCTCAGCTGGAACTTCTGAATGGTTACCTGTAGAGTCATACAGTAGATGACTTGCCAGTGCTCTGGGTGGGATCCAGGAATTGCTTATGTATCTTACTTGGATGGCCTCTTATTTTCATTGTTTGATGGCACTCTGGCAAACCTTAAAACACCTGTTGAAGCCAGTTCTGTTCAGACTCTATCAAGGTGCATGTTATTAGCTGACTTGGTGCACTTAACTAGAGGCTAGGAGAATTTCAGGGCTGTGCAAGGGCAAAGCGTTAAACCTCAGGATTTGGTCTCAGGCTATTTAAATGTTTGGTTAGAGAGGAGACACAGCACAATTAAGCGTTCTGCTTGCTGTTTAAAATTAATTATCCTTTACTGGCTTCCGGATTTGCTTGTGTTGCCTTAGTGGCTTTTTTCCTTTGATCAAATTGTCTCTGAACATGAAGCTCTTTAAGAAGAATCATGAGTGTTGTCTAGGCAAGTTTCTCTTCTGTGATGTGTGATTCTTAGGTGAAAAATATTTATTTCCACATATCTGAGCTGTATTTGGAGGATGGCTTCTCAGCTACGCTGCTCCTGATAGAGGGGTAGGGATGAAAGCCACAGTTGACTTGATACAGACTTGACTTTACACCCTGTTTCCTTGATGCTGTAGTTCCCAAGAAGCAGGGAGCGTTGCACGCTGCTTCAGTTGTGTCCAGTCAGTAGCAGAGGCTGGGAGCAAGTGTACTTCTGGTGAGCTCTGTAGCTGCAGACCTGCTCCATGCAGGAGAGGTGCCCAGGGACCTGCTGGCTTGCATCCTGCTTGGTCTGGCTGCTGGGATCAAACACTAAGTGCTACTTGCAGACTGGTGTGTGGATGGGGTGTAGGAAAAGGATATGGTGACAGATAGCTCTGATAAGAACTTGGAAAAGCAGCCATGAGTACCTTAAATGATTTTTCTGTGGTATGTTTTTACCTTTTCTTTTTCTCCCAGCTGAATTTGTTTTCTTTCTTTTCTAGTCCAGACAGTCCCGTGGTGGTGTGAAGCAAAGCACTAAGCAGAAGGTATGCTCAAACTTTTTTTAAACAGTCGATTTGTTTTATTTCCCCTATAAAGCATTTGGGTGTATTTGTGTTCAAAACATGCTAGAAAATTGGGAATTCTTGAGTGACCTAATACTTTCTCTGACTGCCTACTGACCTGGATGCATGTATTAGTAAGTTATCATTTGAGCAGTAATGATATTTTGGGTTTAAATCATGCAGTAACAAGCTGATCTAAACACTTTTTTCAAGTGGTTTTCATTTGAAAACCACGTAGTTCACCACCCTAAAACCACTTGGTGTTTGGTGTTGAAAAGACTAGATCTGATTTCATGTTACACAATTTTGTATCTGTTTTGTTAGACCAGTCTCAACCATTTGTTTTACTAAATGGTCTCACTGAGGTTGCAGATAAATGAGGATGGTAGTGTCAGACCTTGGGTCACTGAAAGCAATGTGCATTTGTAATGCCAACGCAGTCACAAAACTCCAGAGCCATTAAGGTCACTGGAAGGATTCTCAATGACTTGAGCAGGAATTGAAAGAGATTTTTCCAACAGGCCTAGGGCTACATTTTTAGGAGACCTTGCACTGGTGTTTTTTGTGGATAATTGGCAATTTTGCCTACAGTTGCAAATCTGAGCGGGGCTGTATGCAAATGGAGCTTTCACACTTGGCCCTTGTAGTTAGTAATTACTGGGTGATATGTGTAAATCTGGGAGTTGATGGAGAACTGAACTGATGTTTTCCCATTTTATGTGCTTTTTCATTTTCTTTCTACTTCAAGGAAATTATCATCTTTTGACATGGGTGGCTGGAAAACTGTTTAGAGTGCAGTATCAAGCAGGAAGGTTGAAGATAGGAAATGAGTGGCAGGTGCAAGCCTGTCCTTAAGCTGCTCAAAAATCACAGCTGAAAAGTGCCCCAGTGGTGCACGTGGAGTTCTTTGCACTTGCCTACAAACAACAATTAATAAAACTGAAATCTTTGAGTGGTCTAATACTGAGCTGAGGTTAAAAAACTGTCACTTCCCTGGGGCTTTCCCTTCAGGGTATTAAGGATCACATGCAGGGGAAGAGACTGCCTGTGGTCAGTGTGCCAGGGACAACAGAACAGCTGGAGTCAGACATGGTTAGTGCTAGCAGTCTGTCAGGTAGATATCGGGGGGGAGGGGGAGGAAATGGTAGAATGTGAATTATTACTGACACCTGGTATTTTCCTTGCCATCCTGATGAGTTTCTCAAGTTAAATTTCAGGATGCTTTCCCTACTATCACCCTTTTTGTTTTGTTTCTGTACTGTCTCCTTAAGCTTACTGCTAATTCTGGGTTTTCCTCACTCCCTAGCCCACTAACCTTGTTACCTTTGTTCTTTTCAAACACTGCACTTGCTGGTCCCTCTTACGCTTTGCTGCCTCATGCAAATATAATGAGCTGTGGTAGTGAGCTGTGCTGTTGGAGTGCTCCCACTGCAGACTCCCCAGATGCTTCATTATTTGCTTATAATGCTAGCATGCCTGCAGGGCTTGGTTGAAAAGGCTGTGGGGAAGTAAACTTGACAAGGCAGAGAAGTTGGTAACCTTTTGCCTTTTTTCCTTTGCATCAGTACAGCGTTAGCCGTTGTATCAAGTGATGCCAGCTCACCAGTGAAATAGCCAGTTGTGCAGGCACTACCATATGTTTCTTCTTTGCTCTACTGCTAATAGCAGTGGGTAGCGTTAGGCCAACTAGATCTTAACTCCAATCAGAGGTATAGGGCAGAAACGTGATATTTTGTTGTGAGAAAAGGAATGTTTGTGCATGTGTGTGCTCATATCCTGCTTAGGGGGAGAAACATGACCCTGGAGTGATGTTTTCTCCTGGTATGAGAAAAGGAACACCTCCTTGTACCCTGCATGTAGAGGATGGAGGCCGAGTGCAGGAGAGTGGAGGTGGGCTTGAGGTAACAGTGAAGGGTGCAGGAAGCAGCTTAGTTAGCCTGAACCAGGAAGAGAAGCCAAACCCTTCAAGAAATAAGCTTCTGGCTGATGAAACTAGTCGCAGAACACAAAGGGTGCGTGTTTGCCCTACCTTGCTAGCCCAGGTGCTTTAAGCTTTCCAGCTGGAAAACTAAGCTGCCTTCTGACAGACTTGATAGCAGAAGCTAAAATCCTTGTCCTCTTTAATTTGTTATTTAAATCATAGAAAAATGACATCAGTCAAAACTTACTGAGAAGACTTTGTCACCGCAGCTGCTCTTCCCCATGTGCTTCCACTATCTTTTAAAGATAAAAGGGGCATACAAATCTGTGTGTAGAGGTGGCTGGCAGGTAGTGTGGCCTCTAGGGGTCTGCTTTCATTATGCCTGTGTAATTATGACTGGCTAAGTGTCTGCAAGCAAGCACATATAGAATTAGTAAAGCTCACTGATTGTTCTAATGGAAACAGTGATGTGCACCAACTCTGGAAGGCGTGCTCTGTTCTCTGGATGAACTGCCCCTCAGCGTTCCCTCCCCTTGGGCTGTGTTATGGGAACTGGGCCTCTGAGAGAGGAACTAGGAGGCTGTCTGCATCTCTCAGTGGAATTGCATGCATGGTTGGCTGTCTGGCTGCCATGCATGAGAAGTAACGTGGTTATCTGTCTTGAAATAACGTGGTTAATGTTCTCTGTGGAGCATGATCGCATGCAAGGCTGAAGGATCTTAAGTGCTGCAAATCCCATCGTTAGGAAGTTGTGTTCACCAGAGTGCCTTGGGCTGGCCTCGCTTGCTCGGTGCTGGAACTGCTGCTGTCAGTTGTGTGTGCTTGCTTTATCCAGCTGTGACTACTGTAGGGGAAACATGAATGTTGTGTAATGGACCCTACAGAGCTATGTCATAATTAGGAACTATTATGCTAAATTTAAGTGTGTTAGGTGGTCTGTCCCGTAAATACACTTGTTTCCTAGGTTTTCTGCAGCACAAAGTTGAACAGATTTCTTTAGTGTTGTTATTAGCATATTCTAAGTGAATGAACTGACTTTTCTCCAGGTGAGTTAACAAGTGGGAGTACGGGATCTTTAAAGATGGGGAAAGCACTGGAGGTGAGTTCCATCTTCAGAAAAAACTGTCCCTATACTTTTGGTTCTGGAAAGACTAAAACTTGTAATACTGTACAGGTTTAAACAGGTTACAATGCTTAGGCGAGGTCACTAAACTTGAGTTAGGCTATAAATATCACTTAGTTTTTCTCGCAGATTTTGTTACAGATCAGCCTCCTTTCCTTGTGAGAGGTTGGCAGGTGTCTTGTGTGTTTCCTGTGCAGTCTAAATACAAGATCCTGTAAGGAAAGAAGGTACCAGCTACGCTTGAACTTGTAAAAGCCTTTTAGCCTTCAGGGCTGTTCCCTCTACTCCTAGGTAAAAATTGTCCCTCTATATCCTTATCAACACTGCTTGGCCAGAAGTAAGGCTTTTTTTTTTTTTTTTTTTCAAGCAAAGGACACTTTGCTAGTGTTGATGGAAAGCCCAATTCAATTCCGTTGCTTAAAGTTAAGTATTGCATATACTGTCAATTAAGAGGTGAGACTCCTTTTGGACTGCTTTAGACATGTGCTTGGTTCAGACAGGCCTCCTTGAAATACTGCCTACGTGAGCATTTTGGTAGTATTTAAATGGTTTCCCTTAAATATGTCTATCTGTCTCTATCTCCAATTAAGTGAACTGCTTCCTGAAAAGGATAAGTGTTGTGATGAAAGCTGTAATTTTTCTAATGAGCTGGATCTTAGTTAATTTGCAAGCTCTAATAAGGTATTCTTCAGTGAATAGGTTTGCTGCGAGCCACCTTATTTTGCATCTCCTGGTGAATGCATCAAAAGCAACCACTCTTTATTGCCAGCCTGTTTCCTGAGCATTATTTGGGTGTAGCCTTTGAAGAAACCTGGGGGATCGTGCTGGTGCTCCTGGAGCAGCTTATGCTTAGACCCCACGTGTGATGTCTACTGATGTCACTGGTGGAGAGGAGCTGTTAGCTGCAGCACTGAAGTGTCCCCTGTCCTTAGGCTTTGATGGAGAAGGCCCGTGGGAGTCTTGAAACAGAAATGGTGTTTTGTAGCAGGTGGGGGTAAGTAGTGGGAGGATCTATCCATCAGTGCCCTAGCTGTGGGACAAACTTGTCAGGTTTTCCTCTTTTTTCCAGTGGGCAGTGTAGCTATTGATTTCTTGTCAAGTTGTCACAGCAGCTCTGGTAGCAAATGAGGGCTGTTTCGCCAGCATCAGAGCTTAGCTTTTAAGAACCCATCAGATAGTTACTTGGGGCCATCATTACTATTCTGCTTTGGTTTAAAAGATGTGTAATAGCTGGTGATTATAGTAATGACTCTCTGCATCTCTGAACTTGCCCCTTGTGTTCACTTCATCAGCCGCTATTACGCTTTTAATGCAGTCTGTTGGCAATGAGTGTAGGCTGGTAGGCTTCTGAACCTACTGGCCACAGAGGATTAACCGATGAAGAAGAAAGGATGGGGGTTAAAGGGCCAGGTGAAAATCTACTGGGGGAAAAAAAAAAACAACACTTTGAACTCAGGTAAACTGAAAAAAGTGATTACACTAGTAGTTATCTCAGCTGCGAACAGCTCAATGATAATTTCCTGTCCATTTTTTGGTCCTTTTTATATTTCAGTATGGGGTGGGAAGGAGGTCCATTATGGTTTAAAATACCGATGCTCTTGGAAGTGAAAATTATCGCAGTGAAAATCTTAATTCAGTACTTCTATCGTGACAATTTGTCCTACACAACAGGGTGAAAGCCTCATTAAACTGGCAATAAAGGATAAAACTTTTTTTTTTTTTTTTTTCTGGGATTTTAGCCCTAAAAATTACACTTAGAATTCACGTGCTTTTTTTTTTCTTTTTTCTTTTTTCTTGTTCCCCCTCCCCCAGTGGTTACAGGGTACCTCCTGTTCCTTTCTCCCTATTTATATTTTTCTTAATTGTTAACTCTGGAAATGCAGTACAGAATGAGAACTGATCTGTGAGCTTGACATACGCCTCTGAGAACAACCCTGCTGTACAGTTAGGCAACCCAACTGGTTGTGACAAGCTATGCAGCCAATGAAGAGATTTTCCTTTCTTCTTGTTCTCAGGTGTTAATGTCTTGTTGTGACTTATGAGCAATTATACCACTTCATACCTAGTGTGTAGCTGTTTTCGTGCAATTACTGTTCTGCACTTGAAACATGTATTAGGAAAAAATACATTTGTTAACCTTGCCTTGTGAGTCATGTGTTGAAACCTTTTAACCTGGCAGGAACATTCATCTGTTTGTTAACAGGGTAGCTCAAGCTGTTTGGCTGAATTTCTGGGTAGCTGTAGCTGCAGCAGCAGGAATTGTCTTGGGCTTAAAAACACATTATGTTAGGTTCTGCGCAGTGCCAGTTTCTTTGAGTGTACTAAATTGGGAAAAACAGTTACAGATAAAGGATAAAACTGCTGGGAGGTTGAGATGAAATGAAATTGGTTTTTCTACTCATACAGAAATGGGTAGCAGAGATCAGGCTAAGGTGGTTTTTAATCCAAGCAAAATGCTTTAATGAGGGCCTCTGCTTTCCTGATGTGGGAGGAAGTGTAAAAATATCAAATTTGGGTTCTTCCTATGAGCTGAAAACTGAACCCAAGTCTCTGAGAAGATTCTCGGTGACTAAATGAGTTAATGCTAATTAACTGCTTTTATTGCTGTAACTAACAGGGTAGTGTGGTGTGATTGCTTTTTCTTGTGTTTGACTTGGGTCATAAATACCCTGCATATGTTCAAGTTGCTAGTTAAAACAGGTTCTGAGGCTCCCTCACATATTCCAATAGCCCATGCTAAACCTCAGGCAGAGCAGAGGAGCTATTAGTGGGAGAGAAAAAGGATAATGTGAATTCAGAGAAGAAAAACTCGCTACAAAGACTTCTGTATAATTAACACTGATGCTGAATGTAATCTAACTGATGCAATAAAAATGAAAATGTAGTGTGGAAGAACTTGAACATGACTTTTTGTGTGCAATGAGGACAGGTGGCTATACAAAAGGGGCTGATTCTGAAAGTGCCGAGACCTGCAGCTCCTGTCACCTTCAGATGTTTTCCCTAGCAGGTGACAGCCTAACATCTGAATGTCTTTGAGCCCTTTGAGAGGAGTATGCTCAAACACTGAAGATGGCTTCCTGGTGAGTAGAATTGGGTTGGTTTTGCAAGTGGCAGCTGAAGGGCATTATAGGATGCTTATATCAATCCACTGAAACATTTTGTTTGAGTTAATCATAAATTTCTTCTCCAAATCTCAAGGGTAACACACCTGTGCTTTCTCATGACCTGAGCCACCCGCCTGCTTTCCTTAAGAAATTAGTATGGATGCGGGGATGATATAAATGGGGAAACTGTGGGCTCTTGGGAATCTGAGACTTCAGGCGTTTTTGTGATACTCAGTCTTGTTGCTCATACCTGTGTGTGAGGGCTGATTGTGCTATAACCTGCTAGAGAATCCTTTCCTGACATGAACAGCTGGAATCGGGGAGGGGCTGATTCTTAGCTGGTAGGCTAGTTTCTTAAATAAAACCCAGGCCTGGTGGTGATGAGGTTTTGTCTAGTCCTAGAAGCTTTCCGGTTGATGGTTGACTAACAGCAGCAGGGAAACAGTCCTGCTGTTTTGGAAGGTAAGGAGTCTTTTTCTTCAGGCAGGAAGAAGATAAGAGGTTAAGTCCAAGGCTGAGGAAATTCAGGTTAAGTGAAGGTGTGACTGTGCTGGAAAGATGTCACTCATTGTCCTTTGGGACAATGTGTTTTGTGGAGAATGAGGTAGCATTTAGGATGCAAAAATGTATTTCAGCTG
This sequence comes from Aythya marila, assembly GCF_965140915.1. Lineage (NCBI taxonomy): Eukaryota > Metazoa > Chordata > Aves > Anseriformes > Anatidae > Aythya > Aythya marila. Next base: position 45,871,840 of record NC_139045.1, on the reverse strand, counting down.
CATGGCTGTGCTTGACCCAGTAGTTACTTGTGTAGTGCTAGATGTTGTTTTTCCACGAGTAAGCCCAGTTGTCTGATACATTGCAGTTACTCCGGAGGGTAAGAGTTTCGATTTTTAGGATGAGAAACAATGGAAGAGAAGACTTGTTGAACTACTTTTCCTTTTAAACTCGTATTAACAAGTAAAAGATTTAAAAGGTCACTAATTTGTTCAGTATATGTAATTGGAATTCTGTGTGAAATTCCCTCCCCTTTGACTTGTCTTGCTAAGAGTACTTACTCTTGCTAAGGGTATTTTTAGAGGAAACCTTCAGGGCTTCCTCTGGGGCTGGATACAGTCTTAGGGCTCTAACCCTGTCACTTAACAGACAGAAGTATGTATCTTTCTGCTCCTGTTACCTACAGTAGAAGAAACCCCAGTAATATATGAAACCTAATGTTTGTTTTTCTTAGCCAAAAAACTCATTCTAAGTTTTGGAACCTATTTTTATAAATGTTTGTTATTTTTCTGTTGGCTTCTTAATGTTTATCTGAGAGTGCTTTGGATCACATGTGTGAATTTCAGTTACACGAAGTCTGAGTTGTCTAGCTTCAGGTGCTTTGTAACAGAACATCTCTGCTTCATGCTGTATGCTTGGTCACGCGGGGGATTCAGCTTCAGTGGCAGAAAATCTCTCAATGCACCAGTTCCCGTCAATGTGGGTGAAACTACTGTGAACAAGCACTGAGGATTGTTACCTTCCGTGCTTGACTAATATGCTGAGCAGCCTTCAGGCATACAGTAGGCTGAAATGTTTAGTGCTCATTTCTCCAGCCTTTTTGAGGAAATGCTTGCCTAGAGTTGAAATGCTGAACATGTTTAAGGAAAAAAAATGTATCAACTGATTCCAGTTTGAGAGCCTAATTTTGCCTTGAACTCTTAAGTTTTTAGGTCATCTCACAGGCAAATATTACGTCTTTATTGGGTGAGCTATTAGCTCCACTTTGCATTAAATGAGGATAAGTAGTTTTCTTTGCCCTGTTTTGCATCTTATCCCAACAGCTTTTCCATTAATTGTGCTGCAAACCTTCATTATCTAAATAGGATGCAGATGATGGTCATTAGACTGGAGGGTTGATCCTGCTGGCACAGTTAACAGTTTCTTCACTGGGGCACAGGAAAATATAAATTATCAGCTACATTTGGGTTAGTATTTTAGATTATTTCTGTATATTTTATTGCTGGGTTGGTGTTGATACTGTTTGTTCTGGAAATAAAACTGATTAGAGACTTAAGGGCTTGATGAAGGAAAAGAACTAATGTATTTCTAGCAGGTAGTGCTCATTCTTGATGTAACATTCTGTTTAGAAGTTGAGGATGTTATTGAAAGCATTGCTGTGCACAAGCCAAAGTTGGTGGGCACCAGGTTACGGTCGTTGTTAGTACTTTAGGAATATTGTGCATCATGTGCTGAGATGCCCAAGTGCTTGCTGTGTTGTGCAGAAGTGATTCATACTGACAAGGAGATAAAATGAGGTCCTGGTACGTGAACACAGATTTCTTGTCAAAAGTATTGGTGGTTTGTTGAAAGTTAATGGCCCTTCTGCAAGTGGATGGAGGGTGACGCATAGAGCACGGGTGTTCTCTGACTGACCCCTCACTTAGGAGTGTCTCTTTGAGCCTGACACCCCTCCAGGAATGCCTTGCCTGTTACAGTAGGAGGGAAAACTGACCAGAACAGCTGAAACTGACCATTGCAGAGAGCTGTGGAAGGGACAGCATTCACATTCGATTTGCAAAAGTTTTGCTGGACTGTACTTGAAGTGCTTTTGTGCATAGATACTGTGATTACTGTGGGGAAAAGAAGAAGAAGAAAAAAAAAAGGACTATTTAGGGTTCCATTGAGTCTTCCTACTTGCAGTTAACTCCTACTGGAACTTTGAGTATGCTCTTTTACAGAACTTCAAGCCCAGAATATTGTATCATGTAAAACAACTGTATACGTTACAGCACGTTGCACAACTTAACACTAGAGAAACTTTTTTATTCCATGTCACCTAGCCGAAGGATTAGAAGAACCTAAGGGTAGCATACAAGTCTTGATACCAAGGTAAAATTTTACTGTACAGTAGTGATTTATTTTAATGTTTAGAGACGTTTTGTTAAAAGAAAGGTGTTTTGTTCATCCTCCAGAAAATACAACAGTAGTTGTCCAGACTAACGGATCTTATGTCCTTTATTTTTCAGACTGTGCTCTTCAGGACATTGGCCAAGGAGAAGCCCTTAACTGCCCACAAACAGGTAAGCTAACCTTCAATTGTGCACATCTTTTTAATATATTAAGAAAACAGTGGCAACTACATGCTTGGGTGCTCCTAAGACCAAGCAGCCTATGCAAGTAAGTAGTGTAATGCAGCAGGGAACTTGATAACCTGTGATTGAAACAGAGGTGAACACCGTTTGATTTTGTCTTCAGTTTCTGGGGTAAAGTTTTTGGCATGTTGCTCCCTGATCTGACTTTGCGCATAGGTGATTATGGGAAATGCTGCTGCCAAGCTGTTCAGATAGCTTAATGTTTCTTTTACTTGAACTTCTAATATATTGCTTTTAATACAGATGGAAAATGTTGGAAATGGATGGAAAGTTAAAAGAGGTAGAAGGAACCATTATGGATTAGGGATTTGGAACAGAATTCACCTGAGAAAAAAATTTGGTTTTTAATCACCCTACCCATTGTGAGCCTGTATCCAGCTTCAGTAAAAAGGGTTGCTGTGCTGTGACTTAGCACCCTATGGAAACAATCCTGCGTTGCTTCTGTTTTTGTGGTTTTTGTTTTGTTTTGTTTTGAATCTGAAATGTGACAGATTGATTTTTGACTTGATGTAAGGCTTAACTTAATGCCAATTGCAGGGAAAACTGCTTGGATTTGTATTTCTGAAAGATTTCAGGTTGAATCTTTTAAATGTATGTAGAGGTCATTAATTAACTATAAGAGGGGGAAAAATAATATTAATTATAAGGGGGGGGGGGAAATAGGAAAGGAGCTCCAACAGTGTATTATTTTATGTGATGTAGACATGATTGTCACAGGACTGTAAGAAGCTTCTGTGCCATTGGTCTACATACTTAAATATCTTGGAGAGAATTTCTTCATATAAGGATTGTTCTTGGCCATCATCTTGCTTGAGTCAATAACTGTGGCTTTGGAAGATTTTTGTTTCTTTTTTTGAAAGAAAAGGGTCTAAATGCATTCCTTCTTTACAACTACCAGGTCTCCTATTTGATGTATTTCACTACTAATATAGATAACTCTTCTACGCTACAGAGTTTGACTGTTCTCTACAGCCTGTTGTGCAGACCGGCAATGACAGGCAGGTTTTATAGTGCCTCTGTCAGCTCGAGGCTGTTGCTGGTTTTGTCTCTGCTTTCTAGTACCTTTGTAGGACATGGCTTTGGTAGTTCTGCACGTGTCACAGAGTTCATATTGCTTTTTCAAATGTTTGTATCTTATGCATCAGACTTACTCTTCTGAACTTCTTCTTAATTAGTGACTTCCAGAAATTGCAGTTTCTGGATTACTTGGATTTGCGTGGGTTGATCTTCATGTTTTTGTCTTCTAGTTGCACTTGACTTTTTTCTCAACCAAAGCAATGAGAAAACTGCCTTTATTTTCTACAGGAAGGCATGAATTTAGTTTTGCATTACCTAGGGCTTTTATTTCATACTGCAATATTGAAGAAATCATTGAGTTGTCACCAGTGCAGCATGTTCCAGTGGTGCTGGGAAATGTGATGTTGAGCATGGGAAGACCAGAGTGGAGTTAAAAATGTGTTGTCTTTGGGAGAAATGTCAAGGAGAGTCTGGTTTGAGAGAAAAGCTGGAGCTTCTGTAGGTTGGCTGCCTTAGAAATGTGTGAAGGAATTTGGAACGGCTAATATTATGGTTCAAGACTAATGTCCAATAGTTTAATGACTGGTTGCGGATCACATTGTGAAGGAAGGTCTAGTGCATTCAATCGCAGCATGTGGGAGAAAAGGGCTTAGTATTACTCAGAATAGAAAGCAAGTCCTGCCCAGGGCAGTGTGGTTTGGGATCATGTTAACACTTTGCTTATTGGCAGGTAGGTGGCACTGCTGAGAAGGCCACAGTCTCTCCAAAAAGCTCCCAGTATTAACTGTACCACATCATTGCTCGTGTCTGAGCATGATTCTCTACTGAAAGACAAAAAATTATTTAGCCAAGGTATGTTTGACAGAGAAGCAATCAAAGGCAGACGTTGAAATAGTCTGTTTGATCAGAGTGAAGTGGAGAAACAGAGGTTAAAAAACATGTAATGGGAAAGGAATGAGAAGAGTAACCCAAACGTAGCTGTGAATTTTTCTCCGAAGGAAAATGGAGCTTTACAGAAACACTGTATTGAGAAGTTCTTCGTTAGTACAGAGGGGCCTAAGAAATGTTCTGAGGACATACACTGTCAGGGCAGGTAGATCAACTGGGTGCAGAAACAAGACTCGTCCATGGTATCAAGCAATTTATTTGCCCCTTTTCCCCTCACAGGAAAAAGAATCTTAAAAAGGACACAAGTCACCAAGTGTTTTTCTCAGAGGCTTGAAAGCAAGTTTGAGTTGAGAGGTAAAAATGTGTGTATCTTGAGCCTGAAGAAGCCCAGGGCATCACTCAGTGAGTAGACACTCTTCAGATTACCCCAAGCAGTAGCAGGTGGCAGTTTTTCAGGCTTTGTTTCCAGCCACAGCTCTATCTCAAGAAGCAGCTTTGGAGTGAAAAACACAGGAAAATAGGTGAGCTAGTATAAAGTCATTTATTTTATGAAGGGACATACACATTTCATGCATCTTAGTCATGTACTTGCTAAATGGAACTTGGTAATGCATTCCAAGTACACTATTAACAACAATCCTTTCACAACTCTTCATCCCTTCAAGAAATTCCTTCTTGTGCTCAGATGCCTGGGGAAACTGGCTGCCCGTGGCCTGCACAGGTATATTCTTCTCTGAGTAAAGAACTGGCTGGAGGGCCATGCCCAGCAGGTAGTGGTTAATGGAGTTAAGTCCAGCTGGCATCCTGTTACAGGTGCTGTCCCCCAGGGGCTGGTACTGGGGCCTATCTTGTTTAGTATCTTTATTGATGACCTGGATGAGGGGTTTGAGTGTACCCTCAGTAAATTTGCAGAAGACACCAAGTTGGATGAAATTCTTGTAGGTCCTTTCCAACCTTGTGCATCTATGATTCTGTGAAAGGGGTGCGGGTGAGATCAATAGATGATTTTCAAGCTGAGGATTCCTGTTGATGATTGGGAAACACAAGTAAATTTGAGAACGAAGACAGGAACAACTGGACATGGGATAAGTGAGAATAGTTATGATGCTGCATTTTTGTACTCAAAATAATAAGTAAAAGTTCACGTCTAATATTGTGTCAACATGTTCACTAAAACATAACTCCATGGAAGGGGCAAAGGAGAATAACACATGGGTTTTGTCTGTCTCCATCTCCAGGTTGATGGATAACGTATATAGCTGCAACAACAGCATGCTCAGGTTTGCTGGGGGTGCTAGCCAGAATGCACTGACTTGTGTGGACTGCTGAGATACTGAAGTGCTCTGCCTTCCCTGACAAGCACTTCTTGTGTTCCTTATACCAGTATTTAATGTCATGATTGCTGATGTGTTGATGAACCTTGCAGAATAGGAGTTCATCTTAGTGCTGTGTGGTTTGGCAAACAGAACCCCGGAGGATTATCTGCTGACTGTGATGAATTGCATTGTAATGAGGATCATAATACCAGCAGCTGAGCCTTCTGCTGGGGGATGCACCGCATGGGGTCTGAATGCTGCAGTTCTTAGTCAGCCCCCGTTGACTTGAGTTTCCAAAGTCAGCAGGAGCGAAGATGATTTCTGTCCCTGTTTTCTCCCTGTAAATTTTTTTTTAGGAAAAAGCACTTGAACTTCATTATAAAGCTCAGCTGTCCATAACTGGTCCTGTCATGGTTATAAGTCATATGTATCTTCCCCCTTCTCTGCATTTATTTCCTGGGGAGCAAGAAGGATGGCCAGGATATCAGATGGTTCCAGAAACCTGTTACCACTGTTACTCTTCTTACACTAGCTACTTAGGAGTTGTGATCCTTAGTTTCAGTAACATTAGTAAGGCTAACTTCTGCTACTGAGATGTGAAATTTGCCAGGGCCAGTGAAATTTGGCGTCATAATTTGACTACGGATAATATCTTTTTTTTTTTTTTTTTCCTATCAGAGGAGCCAGGAAATATCATCTCTGTCCTATCCTGTAGCCTTGAAGCTGGTGTGTTTTCCTAGTATGTAACATATTTTGGAACTTGGTATAGTTTGTTTTTCTGTGGATGTTTGTGACGACAATATAAAACAGCTCAATAAAAAGGACCTTCTTTAACTTGAGTAATAAATGCAAAAATTGTCAGGCAGTAGTACTAAGACATTAATATGAGAATTATATGTTTCTGAAGATTGTCTGCCTTGGGTGGTAAATCTCTTAGCATTTTTAGTGATAGCAATCCTGTAGGATAGAGAGATTTATAATTCTGAGATGTCCTTTTGTTTTTTTTTGTAGATTCTAGAAGATGTGTTTGAGTTTATTGCAATTCATGTGTTGTAGGATTTCCTTAAGAAAAACGGGCAATATACTTTAAAGGAAGTGATCAATGCTGGAGCAAAATCATGCTGCAAGAGAAGTTTGTAAGTCTATGGCAGGAGTGTTATACAATGTGTTAAGCCCCTGGCTCATTCTGTTTAGTAAGCCCTGGTACATGCTGCAGAGGCTTGTTTTCTGCCATCAGGCTGTAATTAGCGTTTAATTCGGCCTTGCATGTTTTTGAAATATGCAAAGGAAAACCTTTTGTTTCCTGTTCTCCTGGCTTCAGTTCTTTAGTAGTTGCCCTTTGTCAGTGTTGTTTCCCTAAGACGGCTTAAAGTTCCTTTTGGAACTGAAATTCTTGTTTCAATCTTAACCCTCTATGCTTTGCATTTAGGCCTTGCTCTAGCATTTAAAATGGAAACTTAGGCCCTGTGTGTCAGTCCTGTACTAACCCACGAAGGGGAGGGCTCAGTTTTCAACTGCATTTTGAGGGAGGCATATGTGGCATGTTATGGATGAGTTGTGAATCTTCTTGCAGGGGGGGGGGGAGGGGGGCTATCAACACAGCTAGGACTCGATCCTACTTGAGTGCTTAAATTTTTTTCGATCAACTGATCTAATTTAGTACCAACACTTTGTTGGGCAAGTTGCCACAGCTGCTTTCCTTCTCAAAACTCTGCAAAATAAAGGAAATCCACTTCTGTTGGCTTCACTTCCTGTGTTGGATTTAAATTATCTATAAGCCGAAGGTGATGCCTCAGCTGTGCTGTTTAAATCTGTGAGGAAAGTTCTGTTCAACTTTAAAAGCATGAAAGCAGAACATGGATCCATTTGAAATCGATATCATGGAGACATAGAACAGAACGTTGGATTAGTGCTTAACCAGCCGAATGCTGCTGCAGGTTGTAAAGTCATGTCCTAGTCTGCTTCAAAATGGCTGTAAAATCAGGTACTGCTAAGTGTTTTTCTGTGGCATTTCAGAATCAAACAGTGCAAACCAAATAATGAGCCTTGTTCCTAGAGCCCTATCATAGAATTGTTTACACAGACCTGCAAATGAGATGGTATTAAAAAGACAGAGCTTGTATTAGACAGAATTTGTCTTTGAGTACAGCAAAAAGAGCACAATCAGGATGAAACTTAAGAGCAGTTAAAATGTATTGTTTTGAATATAATAGCTTTTAAGCAACTTTGAAGGATCCCTTTAGCAATAAACACTTGTTTTGCTCCAGTGCTATTTCCCAAACTGTGGAAAATAATATTTTTTATATCCCCTCACACTTAAAAATGCAAGTAAAAAAAAAAAAAAAAAGCCACTAAGATGAAACTGAAAAGATAACATGAGGAGTAGTTACAGTTGCTGTCTTGTCCCTAATGAGCAAAAAGGTTATATAGTGGATGTAGTTTTCTGAAGCAGCCTGGAATTCAGCTGTTACTTCAAAAAGCTTGAAGATCTGAGGTTTGCCAGTGTGTTTGACTTGTGACGCCCCCATGTAAAAGTTAGTATTGCAGTGCTCTGCTGGGGACCACAGACAAAGCAGTAAGGATAAATCCAAATGTGATTAAAATGCAGTGAAAATAGTGCTTAGTGTGCATGCAAAGTGTGGGCCAGCCTGGTACTACAGTTCTGTGGGATGTTAAAGCTTGAAGCTGGGCCCCTTCATCAGGATTGTTTTGATGATTGTCATGTGGATGAGTGGTGGAAAGCCTTAGACCAGGCAGGGGAAGGTACTGACTGAAGACTTGGATAGAGCAGTAGTTCACAAAGATTTTTTTAGAGGAGGAGCTCGGTTGGGATTTCCTAATCCTGTTGGAATTCCCTGGCCTTCATATTTATAGTATCAGAATACTTGTTGGACAGTAACCTGACATCTCAGTACTGAGGACCTAGCTTGGTGTGCTGCTGTACTCTGGATTGTCTAAACTTCATTTTCATGCTTAGCAATCTCTTTCCAAAGGGCTCTAGTAATATAGCCTGTGGTAGTGTTGGGTGTCTACTTTCCCTGAGGTGTTGTCAAGTTTTTCTTCCAGTTCCCCCTTTAATCTGGTACCCCTCATGCAAGAACCTAGGGCTGTTTTTTTTTTTTGGTGCAAAACTGTCCCTCTAACTTGGAGGGCTGATGAGAAATTGCTTAGCTGTGTTTTTTTCTGTAATAGTGATCAAATTGTGTAGCTTGCCATTGTACTATATTTCTTCTTCCTTCATTAAGCTTCTGGTGTATAAAAATATGCCATTTGTTGTGCCATAATTATAGTTTAGAATGGGATTGTATCCTTCTCATCTATTTCTTGTGTTTGGTCATGAGGGATGCTTCACTTGTATGTTACTTCTGGATGCTCACATCAGAACGACCGGCTGCAAGAAACGCTTTTGCGTATTCTGATGATGGAGGTGTTTTCATGATCTTTCCTGATGAGTGGTAGTAAATCTTGTGTGTTTTTAGAGACCACAAACCCTCACTGGCCATAAGAGCTAGAAATGTATTTTAGATTGACATGTAGTTTGAAGTTCTTTATTAACCTTTTGGTCTTTGCCCTGTTGCAGTGGTACCTAATAATCAGGTTCCAACTCATGAGGTGAATTTATGTCATTGGGGGCTAAGAAAGTGTGCTGACATAGCCATACTGTGGATTTTAGAGTATTTTTTTTTTTCCTGCTAAAAGGGATCCTCTAACGGGAATGTCAATCCATATTTAATAATGCATTGTTACTTGTATTTTGCTCATAGCTATCAAGGGTGCCAGACTTTGCTGCAGAGGCAGAGTTTAACACCTGAAGAGCAGCATCTCTCCCAATTTCTTACTCTGTAGAAATCGGGCATAATTTCATACTTTGTTGTCTGAAAAAAACAAAACTGTTGATTGTCTTGTGTTTTGGAAACACTGCAGGAATGGAGATACATCCCACAAGGATGAATATTTTGTTAAATGTGTTATCTTCCACTGCTTTCCGGACATCCATGCTTTCTTCCCTCTTGTGACATGAAAATGCCTGCAGTGCTCCCTGTTCCCCTGCTTGTGGCATCAGCTTTCATTGTGCAGCTGCCATCCAGCACCTTCTGCTACCAAAGTGCAGCGGACATGAGACAGGCTCCTGGCTGCTTGTTCTTGGTCTTGTTTTGTGTTTCTTGTCCATAGCTGACTCAAAGATGAGAAGTACACAGGCAACAGGCAGAGATGAATGCTGTGCTGGCACGCCGCCTTTTTCACTGCTCTGCGCTGGCGCTTTGACCCAGAATTGTGGTGTGCTGGGCACCTTGGTCCCAAGGTAGGTCTGAAAGCTCAGCTCCGGATGGAGAGCTGGCCACCAGAAGCAGTGGGTGCACCTGCTGTGGCTGCTAACGTGGGACTTGGCAGCAGTGCTGAGCACTTGTGACACGTAGGGGATTGTATATAATTAATGCTGGTGTCTTTGTGAATACTTGTTTACTGAGACCTGGCTTAAGATCACAAAGCTTACTCTGTGCAGCATGCCAGAAACACAGCAGATGGTCGTGTTTTGTGCCCTTGTAATCTGCTGTGTGTTTGGACCAGTGACCTAGAAGGGATGGGCTCTGTGATGCTTTGCCTGCTCTCTGTGGTCTGCCATTCTACCCACAGTTGTGCCCCTTTTGTGGGCAAGGTGTCATTGTGAATGTTAATTTGAAGAGATTACACTGCTCTCACAGTGGATGGTATCTAACACAGGGTTAGCAGCCTGAAACCAGGGGGGTTTAGGCTGCTATGGAAGTAGCAGGCTTTGGAGGCATCCCATCTGTGCATCTGCACAGCTCTGGCCATCCTGATTACAGCGTAGCTCCCGCTGTGGACACCTTCTTTCAAAAGAAGCTGATGAATATTGTAAACATGCCGGGAACCTCTCCAGACTAAAACTACTTGACAGAAGCTGTCATCACAGGCTTGCTCAATCCTTTCTTCCTCTTGATTTCTCTAACTCTCCCCTGCAACTTAAAGCAGGGCTGGCAGGCTTTGGGGAGACTGATCAGTGGCAGGTTCTCCTTGCACCGTAGCCTGCTGCTGCTGCTGGCATGAAAGGTGGCTGGAGATAGTGGTTGCTGGTAGTGCTGCAAGGTTTTGTTAAGGCTCGGGCTGGTTCACTTGTACTGTGTCAGCCCTTGGCTACCCATCAGCACTGTCCATTGGTATACTGGAGGAGAAAAAGAGGGAGAGTGAAGCAAAGACAAATACTGCCTCTGCTTTTGTGATAATGTAAGGGATCCATTGGAGTACACAGGAATTTAAACAAATTTCCTGATCCAGTGAAATCTCTGGCAGATTTTTCCTATCTCCAATGAAGTATCGTGCAAATTCTGTATGATCGTTGTGTGTTTAAATACATCCATTTAAAACTTAAGTAGAGCAGGAAAATAATGAAATGGCTTTACTGGAATTGTACAGATAGCTCCAAACCCCAGGCAGCTAGTGACAAAAACTTGTGAGAACAGGTGGGAGTCCCACCCCAAGAACAGGAGTTCATTTAGCAATGTGGTCAAGCTGTGCGTTTGAGCAGCTACCTGAAACAAGTAGGTCTGCAGTTCTGCATGGCTGTAGAGCAGATTTCTGCCTTTTTGCACCAAACCCTTTGCATGACTGAGTGGTAGAGTTGAAAAGTGGAGGAGGCACAGCACCTCAGGTGGTGGGATGGGGGAAGGATCCCACGTTATCTTAGCTTTCCAAGTGAGATGCTCAAGCAGTGTAAATAAGTAGGAAACAGTCTACCTCATAATTTGGCCTTGTGGGATGTGTTTTTTTTAATTCACAACTCGTGCTGAATAGTTAGCGCAATGATGACTGTACAAAGCATCCTCCCGTGAAAGATAAATGAGTTAAATAACAAGCCCGTTTCTGGTAGGAGTATCCAGATGGTGCTGTTGTACAAAAAGTTATTGGCAGGTTTTCTCAGCGTAGGATTGCTGCTTGCTATGAAGAGCAGCTTGTACTGTTAGGAGTTTGGTGCTACAGAAGTTTGGTGCAAGTTGTGGTAAATGGCAACTTCTGACTCTGCAGTTGAGTCAGTCCCCAGGCAAAGAACTAGACCTGTGTTAGGCCTGAAACACAGAGACATGGGAAAAATGCATGCTGTTGGCTGTCTTTTCTGACTCAGAGGTATAGAACTACATAGTGCAATCAGATAATTTTCTTGTTGTTTTCATTAGGATTATTATAAGGGGAAAAAATAAGGATTCTCTTCATAGAAACCCCCATTCCTTTGCATTATGGAGATAGGAGGCAGGTGGGTGTTCTGAAGTAGCTAGGAATCTGAGACAGAGGTGGTAGTTTCCAGTGGCGAGAGAATAAAAGTAGGTTTTGCTTCTGATTTACTCTTAAGCTAATAAGGCTGCTGCTTTTAGTCAGTAAAATGCCATTAATATTCCCCGACTTTAAAAAAAAAAAAAAAAAAAAAAAAAAAAAATCCAAATAAATTTCTAAATTAATTGCAGGTAGAAATGGAACTGCATGGTGTCATTTCTGCATGATGAAGGGCTGCCATTGAATTCTGAGTTTTTTACACCCTAGGAGGGTGTTCAGTGACTGGCAGACTAGTGAAAGTAATGGCAGCTTTATAATGAGGGGACTAAAAGCTGAATGACAGAAACAGGGAAGAGAACTTGAGCGTCGTTAACTTAATCACTTCTAATTTCAGTTCTCTAGGTTTTTGTTAACCTGTTTACTTAGCTCTAGTGATCACTGGGGATAATGCCTTTGATTAAATGTATGTGGTGCTCAGTGTCCTTGGGTGGTGTATTAACAAAAAGATGAGATGACACTTGTCATTTCTGGTAAGTTATTAAAAGGAAAAGAATACAGCTTAGAATGTATTTGAGATCTCTTCAGTTCTTCAAGGTAAATAAGGGCCAAGTCCTCATTTGTGGGGGAAAAAAAGCATGAAATTGTTTGTGACTTTTCTTAAAGCAAATACAGTTTAATTTTGCAAGGAGAATCAAGTCCCAACAGGACGGGCAACATATCTCTGAAGTTCCAAGGACTTCTTTGAAGAATGCTTTTGTTTTGGCCAGTTTACTTGGCTATTAAGTTATGTGCTAATGATGCTGATAACTGAAGCATAGAAGGGCAATTAACCTGTTGTATTAACTTACTAAATAAAATGCTGCCTTCTCCACCCATAAAAACCACTAGGCTCCCACTTAACCATGCACTTGCAGGTATTTGGTCAGGAGAAAAATGTTGCAGAGCATGAGAATAACTTGTTGCTTGGTCTGAGTGATACCTGTTTGTTTTGGAAGATCAGCTGCTGGGTTCTGCTTAGGAAGCTGGTCTAGGACTGGAAGTTCTGGATCACTTTTTGTCAGTTTCTGGGTGCTCTGGTTAAAAGGGTTCATCTGGTCTGATTTTTACTTGGATCCTGTCTGTGGCTTTTCTTTCAGAAATGCTGTTTGATTTATTAAATGTATGAACGAAAATTTCTGTACTGGGATTTACCATTATACCTGGACTGTTAGGGAATTTTGTCTTCTTCCTTCAGCTTCTTGTTCCGTACTAGCAGGACCCACAAGGTGGCAATGTCCCACAGTGGGATTGTTAGGACAAGGACAGCAGACTTGTTCTGCTTAAACCTGGCAGAAATGCAGGTAACTCGAATTTTGTTTACAGGAGGGAATTGCTGGCAGGCTGGAGATAAAACTTCCAGGCTAATGACTCGAGCTTTTGAGGGCCTGCCTGATGGGGCTGCTTGGGCCAGAGGTGCTCTGTGCAGTTACCTGCGTGGCAATCTACAGCTTGGCTGGGAGATGTTCTGGAATTCATGTCCCCACCTGATAGGTCCCTTTTTTTCCTTCCATCTCTGTTGGGTTGGAGCATGGTTTTTTTGTTTGTTTGTTTTTAATTAAATTTGCTCACAATGGGTTTCTGCTCTTCCTGTTAATTTAGTCTGCTTTGTAGAGATCCTGTTAGTCTTGTCTGATTATGCTTGATGTAAGTATACAGAATTTACGCCTTTCAGATAATGACTATAGTCCCTACTGTGGCAATGTTTGGTTTATAATGAGGAAAAGTAACATTTGTTTCCTAAGGTCAGGTTAGTCACATTTCCTGAAGCTGAGATTAATCTGATGTGGTTTGTCTTAAATAATGAATTCTCACTGTGCCACTACATGGCAAGTGAGTTGTGATGTGCACATAATGATTCCCTTAATGAAAGTACAGCATCTCAGTAACTTCTGCAATGTAATGTCTGTCTTGGTTGGCACAGAGCCCTTCATTAGCCTTTTCATGTGCACTGTAAGGTTTGTCTTAGTGGAACTCTTTGATTCCCTAAACTCTGTTGAAAAACATACATACATCTTATTTCCCTTCTACGTTTAAATAAGGTCCCTGGAAATAACACAACTATGGAGGGAGAGAACCTGGCTTGCTAAGTAGCTGGAGAGTAGCTGCCTAAACACTCTTCAGCTTTAGAGCTTTTTGACACAAGTTGCACAATGTAAATATGCTTGATAAGATCCTTACTTAGTGTTATGTGCTCTCACTAACTGATCTTCTATTAAATGGTTAAGTTCTGAAACTGTATTCCAGTAAGCACTTGTATCTTCAGACACTGGCTTACAGTAAAGGATGGGTCTGTATATTCTGTTCTTCCTGTAATGCAAAAACTATTAGGGGTTGAAGGTCTCTCCCAAAAGCTGCTATTTTAGCTGCTAGTGTCAGACCTTTTGTATTGTGAGAGGTCACACATAAGCATTGGTGAGTATCTAGGTGCTTTGTAACTCAGGTATGCTGCTTAACAGTTTTAGAGAATCAACCCTTTCTCCAGGCCTTATCAGCTTCTTTGCTTTTTCAGCTGTCTTAAGGTCTATGGGAAGTAGTAAGAAGCAGTTCTGAAGCTGTGGTCTGGTAGAGTACTTTGAGCAGATCAAACAACACATGTCTGCAGTCAGCCTGGGCTGACTTGAAACTGCTACAGCTATTTCAGCTGGTTTCAGCTTGCAGCTTGGTTGGTGGCCAGCTTGTTTGGGCAGCAGTACCATAAGGGCAGTAGAAAATCAGTGCCTGCCAAGTTTTCCTGGGAAGATGGCAGTTCTGAATATCTGTTTATATTTTATTTACTGGAAACAGAGCTGATGTTTGGCATGCTGACAGCTCAAGGCTTGCTTAAATAATGCACTTCTCCAAGATTTTGTTTCCTTAATGTTTTCCCCACCATTCATGCCAATTTTTTGGGGGGAAACAAAACCAAGGACCTCAGTGACAATCCATTGGAGCTGGTGGTTACTTCCAGTGCTTTCTATTCAGCCATACCACTTGGCTTTCACACACTCTTATAACAAACTTGGAATGCTTACTTGCTCCTTTTTTTTTTTTTCCTGAACTTTGCTGTTTACTCATCTCCACTATTAAAATAATTCAGGGGGCATAGTTGGCTTCAACTACTGGCAGTGTGTTTTGATTCTTCACTGTGGCCACCTACCTTTGTGTGCATTGAAAATGACTGGAGAAAATGGAGCATGTGGGCTAGGCTGACACTGGCTGCACTGGCAGCCAAGCTGGTGAGGGAAACTGACCCTGATAGGTAATGCAGGGGTGTGTAGCCCTCCTAAAACATCTCCTTTATAAAGGACTTGCATTTTTCAAAGCAATATAATCTTCCCCTACAGTTTTATGTGGTAGATGCTCAGCCACTATTAGAGTTTGCTTCACCAAGCAGACAGACCCAGGTAGTGTAGGGTGCAGTATGTAAGGGAAGAAATTACAAGTCAGATGCCACTGAAGTGTTAACTTAAACTGCCTTGTAAAAAGGGCTGACTGCTGCACTATATTGGAGTACAGCTTCTTTGGGTTGATTTAGAGCTCCGAGTGCTAGAAGTTTCCCCTTTGTCACGCAGTCAACTTCAGGATAAAGTGAGAAAATGGAGGCTTGAGCTCAGATCTCCCCAGGTCCATCTTGCTGTCTTGTTCTTTGTTGTCCTGTACCTCACACAGACTAAATTTAAATTGTGTGGAAATATAGGCTTCAAACATGTAGTAGTTGAAAAACCATGACAATTTCTAATCCCAGAACCATTGAATCATTCCGGTTGGAAAAGATCTCTGATATCAAGTCCACCCATTAAACTAGCACTACCCAGTCCACCAGTAAACCATATCCCTAAGCACCACAGCTCTGCCTTCGTTGAATCCCTACAGGGATGGTGACTCAACTACTTCCCTGGGCAACCTGTTCCAATGCCTCATAACTCTTTCAGTGGAGACTTTTTTCTTCCCCAGTATTGGACCTAAAACTCCCCAGGTGCAGCTTGAGGCCCTTTTCTCATGTTCTTCGGCCTGGGAGAAGAGACTGACCCCAACTGCTACAACCTCCTTTGAGGTACTTGTAGAGAGTGATTAGTTGTCCCCTGTGCCTTATTTTCTCTGCACATTTCTCTGTGCGGGACTCCACTAGTGACCGGCCTCCAGCTGGATTTAACTCAATTCACCACAACTCTTTGGGCCTGGCCACCCAGCCAGCTTGTTACCCAGTGAGACGTGTACCCCTCCAAGCCATGAGCAGCCAGTTTCTCCAGGAGAATGCTGTGGGAAACAGTGTCAAAAGCTTTACTGAAGTCTAGGTAGACCACAGCCTTTCCCTCATCCACTAGGCATGTCATAATTAGTAAGGATGGAACAGTGGTGTGCTACTTACATGGCTGGTCAGAAAAGTCCTCCATCCCTGTTTTATTATTGCTCTAAGTCAATGAATCAGCAAGTTTGCAGATGACACCAAGCTGTGTGGTGCAGCTGACACGCCGGAGGGAAGGGATGCCACCCAGAAGGACCTTGACAGGCCTGAGAGATGGGCTGTGCTTACCTCACGGAGTTCAACAAGGCCACCTGCAAGGTCCTGCTTCTGGGCTGGGACAACCCTAAGGACAAATATGGGCTGGGTGGAGAATGGATTGAGAGGTGCCCTGAGGAGGAGGACTTGGGGATGTTGGTTGGTGAGAAGCTCATCAGGAGCTGGCAGTGGTATCCTGGCCTGCATCAAAAGAGGAATGACCAGCTGGGGGAGGGAGGTGGTGCTCCCCCTCTGCTCCTGTGAGACCCCACCTGGAGACCTGCATTCAGCACTGGATCCCCCAGTATAAGAAGGACAGGGACCCATTAGAACAAGTCCAGAGGAGGCTGTGAGGATGTTCAGAGGACTGGAGCACCTCTCCTACGAAGACAGGCTGAGGGAGTTGGGGTTGTAAAGACTGGAGAAGAGAAAGCTCTAGGAAGACCTTATAGCAGGCTTCCAGTACCTAAAGGGGCCTACAGGAAAGCTGGGGAAGATCCTTTTAGCAATGATGTGTAGTGATAGAACAAGGACTAATGCTTTTAAACTGAAACAAGGTAGATTTATATTTCATGTAAGGAAGAAACTCCCCACCGTGTGGGTGGTGGGGCCCTGGTTCAGGCTGCCCCGAGAAGCTGTGGCTGTCCCATCCCTGGCAGTGCCCAAGGCCAGCCTGGGCTGGTGAGAAGAGAACCTGCCCTTGGCAGGGGGCTGGAACCAGGTGGGCTTTAATGGCCCTTCCAACCCAAATTATTCTGTGAATCTGTGCTGAGCTGTTAGGTGCTGAGGTGCTAATGTCCTTCTGAAAAGCTTCAACCTTTTGGCATGGAAATGGCTCTCTTCAAAGGATGGGAAATCGTTGTTATTGAGCAATTATCTCTGTTAAATATCTGTGCTGACAAATGCTTGGGAATTCATCTACTTGGGAATTCTTCTGCTTGATTAGAGCTATTAACTAACACGTGGACATTCTGAGGCTAAGGACAGCCTTGAGACAGAACTGTAAGAAAGTAAAATCAGACGGTAAACCCAGCACTGTGATCAATCAGCAAGTGAGTGCTTGGACTTCACCGGACATCTTTAGAGTTATGCTTTGGAAATATTTTTGATCTTCCCTGAAATAATTGAAGTGTTTGTGTGAACAACAAAACAAAACAAAAAAATACAGTTGGTTCAAAGTAGCATTGATGTTTCCGTAGTGTCTCTGATTGAAGGCTTTCTGCTCGTTAGACATGACAAATTGCCAGTTATGGTTAGTCATTAAAATGGCACCCTTGGGGAAAGACGAGATGGCTTGTGTGCTATATGAATAGCCATACGTGTGTGTGCGGTGATTGTGACTTGTGGATCTTACAGCCATCGGTGCCACCGATAATAAATCAAGACTCCTGCCTCAGAGGACCTTTCTCTGATGGGAAAGGAGCTATGAAGTCGGACAGGGGCATTTTCCCCTTCAAGCCTGCACATGCTGCAATGAGTTCCAGCACTTGTCTTTGCAGGGGAATACAGGGGAGGAAGTCACAAACCAGAGGGATGATTTATGTGAGGAGAGCTGGCTTCTTCACCTGAATCACCTGGAAACCTTCTCTGCAAATAGAGTCTGTGCTCCAGTTTAATTAGCAATTGGTAGGCTTGTCTTGGGAATTATCAGTTAGTGTATTTTCCAACAGGAGCTACTAGTTGAAGGAGCTTGTTGGGCAGCTAATTAATACAGATGAGAGGCTCTGTACAGTGACCAAAAACTGATTGTAGCAACTTCATTGGAAAATGTCAGTTCTTTGAACACACATATGGAAAAGAGTAACTTGCTTGCTCCAAGGGTACCAAGTGAGAGCAGCAGAGCTCATGATGTTCTCAGCCAGTGTTTTGTATGTTTTGCTTGTCTTGGGACTGCACTCTGCTTCTGTATTTGTATTCTCTGAATCCTTTTAAACAGAAGGGACCCTGAAAGTGAGAAAACCACTGTTTTTGAAGGAGTACTTGTTATCCCAGTACAGGAACAACAGCAGTTGGAGCCATCCTGGCTGCAGGTAACCTTTAACTTCATCTATTAGTCAGTGATTCAGCACTGAATGTGCAAAATGCTATTCATGTTTTTATTATTAGATTATTAGATAAAGGGAAGGAGGGCTGAGAAATGGCATACGCTGACCGCACACCATGTAAATTGTTGATAGTCATTCAGTTTCCAGCATAGTGAAAGCTCTTGAAGTACCCTGGAGTGATGTGTATGGAGTTACTTCCATCACCTGTCTTAGATCCAAGCAAGTACTAGCATAGCTACAGGAGGAAGAGGAACAATTTCTTCCTCTAAAAAAAAGGCAGAGATGGAGTGAGGCCCAGTTTTTGGCCAGATCAGTGAGCTGAACCAAGTGGTTGTTTAAACACTGAGTGACAAGCTGCCTTTTAAGCAGCAGCCTGTGTGAAGCCCAGCTACCCCTGAGTATCAGTGAGTGAGTTAGCAGTCCCCAACATCAGTGTGAGACTGACTTCGTTGCTGGCCTGGCGCAGCTGTTTGTGACTAATGGGACAGGGTAATCAAGCTGGGCTGGCCATAGGTCAGAGGCTGTTGTTCCAAACTAGAGCTCTGAAATACCAAGCATCCTCTGAGGAAGCTTCATTGCCTTTCCGTGCATGTTTCCTTTACTCAGAATGTCAACCTTGGTTTTAACCTGAGGGAAAATACAGCGTGTTTCATTGTGTAAACTGAGACGTGCACCAAACAGCTTTCCAAACAGAGTGCAATTATTGGCTCACTGATACACAGGGTACTAATTACCTCTGAAATGCAGCTCAGGCTCCTATACATTATAATGGTGGCAACAGAAGATTTATGATGCCAGCTATTTGTTTCTGCCTTTTTCAAGGGATTGGCTGCTGGAAATGTGATAAGAACACTTAAGCGTGTTATTTTTGGTAAACGCTTCTTTGTGGTATAAATTGGACCTAATTATGATTAAAAACTTGTTTTCTTTCAACTTTCTGGAAGTAGGCATGGGGTAGACCCGAGCTGCTCTATGATCATCAAATAGAAATATTTCTATTTGAAAACTTTTTTACTTTTGTGTCCTCCAATTAGAGGAAGGGTGAAATAGGCTGTGCAAATGCAGCGTGGCATTTAGCATATAGAAGAAGAGAGGACTTGCAACAGCACCGCATGGTGAATATGAGGTAGAGGCACAGCAGAGAAAACAGCTCAGTAGAACTGTTTTTGATGAATGAACAGGAACCTTATGAACAATAAAGCTAGTGGTAATCTTCCGAAATACCCTTCCGAAATACCCTTAGAACAAATGGATATATAGGTCCTAAAAATGGCCATCAAAAGCATCGCCCTGTTGCTGGTGGCTGTTGGGAGTCAATATTTCTTCTGACATAAAATAGAATGCATCAAGAAATCCTGGAAAATGATCGTTGTGTCCACGCAAGAAACAAAGCATTCCTGAAGTGCCATGCAGACTCCCAGGTGCCTGCCGCAAGGTGAGAGTGCTACCTTGGCTCCTGCTGAGAACAGATGTCTTCAGATAGAAGGCGGATCGAGGGGGAGCAAGGTTCTTCTGCCCATGGATAAGGCTGACGGGTGGGCAGTGGTAGTGCAGTCCTTCAGCTTGCAGGAGTTTGCCAGAAGGTCAGCGCGCCCTTGGCAAGTAATTTATCTTGACAGCACCAGCTGTCAGTCAGATGTCCCAGCGCCGCTCTGCCTGCCACTCTCCTGTGCTGATGGCTGAGATAAATGCCAGGTGCTGAGTTGCTTGATGGTGGAGGAGTGGATTGTGGAATTCCGTCTGCAGTTCTTTTCTTTCCTCCTTATAGGCTACCTAAATTTTTCTTAAATACAAGACGGTTCAAGTCAAAAAAGGGAGAGCGAGTTGAGGAGGCAGGTCAAGTGTCTTTTGGAGAGGCTGCTCTTCATGGAACACAGATGAGTTTTTTTGAGCTTGCATGGAGGAATTGTTTTCACAGATGCAGGTCTCCTGGTTCCTGTCTCAATGCTACCAGTGTCCTCTGGGAATTTAGGTTTCCTCACCGTATGGAAATGCATTTTTCCTTTTACATTAGGTGAAATGTAGCCATCCTTGACTAGGTCAAATGTTGCATGCAGCTGTTATTTTGGGAGCTTGCTTTCAGTGTGAGCTTCTGATGTAAGTCAGTGGCAGCGTTGTCCTGATGTTACTTAAGTTGTTGATATTTGGGCAAAGGTTATACACGTATATTACTACAAGCTCTGAGTGAGGAATCGAAAACTAAAATGGAGAAAGCTCTCCCTGCCCCTGTTTTTTTTTTTTGTTTTTTTTTTTTTTTGAATATTCTTAAATTAGGGTGATGCACTCCACACAATGTAGGCCCCCTGTAGTGCCACATGCTGTTACCGAAGGCAATAGGAACTTGGCAAATAGCTCCCCTTGGAGCAGGCCTGGGGCTGTGCAGGTGTCGGGAATGCCTTTTAAATTCTTCACCTGTCTTGGTCCTTTGTTAGGCTGGTTGTATTTTACTGTACAAGGGGAGGGGAGGAGAGGGGGGGTTCTCAGAGACCTGAGAAGGACAGGTTTCATACATTTCCAGGTGGTTCTGAAAAGCACATCTAAATGTGATGATACCAAATAGCTTAAAAGAAAAGAAATATATGAAGTGTTTACTCTTAAGGTTGATCTGTATGCTAGGCTTATAAAACATTTTAAAAAAAAAAAAAATCATGGCTGTTTACCTGGTTTAATGATCAAGGAAGGCCAAGCAATCCAGTTCAGATTAATATTTAAATAAAACTGCAACTTCCATTTTTTTAGGGACCTACAAAAGTGGTTATTAGATGCCAGAATAATAAGAGAAGACTTTTTTGCTTCTTGCTCCTCCAGCTTTTAAGCATTGCCATGTGTCAATAATGATGGAAGATGAGTAGAATTTCACTCAAAGTTTGTTTTCTTGATGAATTGCATTTGGAGTTGATTTAATTATAGCACAAATGGATTAAGCTATATGGCTTTGAAGAACCCCCTACTAGGCACTGATCTGGCTGTTTGTTGCATGTGAAGGTGTTGGAAGTTGCTCGGGGGAGAAAATTGGAATGGGAACTTCCCCGTACAAAGTAAGATGTAGCCTCAGGGGATTCCTTTGCTCTTTTCAGGGGGTGACTGCTGACTCTAAGATGAGGCTGAAACACCGTGTGCAAGAGCATCAGGAGGTGGGTTTTGGAGGACTAGCAGACAGCATTACATGTGTTGCCAGTCACTGAATGTGGGGGATGTTTGGCTTCAGCAGGATCCCTGGTTCCTTGTAATCTGCAGGCTAGGAGGAGGGGTGTGTGCTGGAAAAGGCTTTGAAAGCCGCTTTGAAGGAGCGATGATTGATTTCTTCTCCCTCTCGTTCTTCCTGTTTCCATGCAAGGAACAGCTGTGGAGAGACTGGGTTTTCCTCTTCCAGCACTATCCTGGGTTCGAGGGGATAGATGCCTTCCTGACACTCCATGGTCTAAGGTCAAGCTTTGCTGCTTAAACTGTGTGCTGGCTCAGAATCTGAGCTGTAGTGCGATTCCTCTGGAGCCTGTGACTGTAGGCTTACACTGATTTCAGCCACTGACAAAGCTGAAACAGCGAAGTCCTTTCAGATGATAGAGCTAAGCCACAGGGAACATGAACAAGGCTTCTCCTTGCTTGGTAGTGCAGGTCTTGGAGATCATCTCCTCAGGAGTAGTCCTGTGCTGCTGCAGGAGCACAGCCTGCTACTGGCAATGAATTTGTCCCAGAGCCCTTAGTTTTGGAGAACAGAAATACTAATAGCTCCAAGAACCACAAGAGGAAGTTATCTCAGTCATCTTTCTCAGATGAGCTCTTCATGGTCAGTGCTGGATGCGCTGTTTTTCTTCATGACACTGGCTCTCTGGCTGTGAAATAAGTCAGTCTGAAGTGAGAAGCCTTATGAACAGAAAAGCAGCATATTATGGATGAGTAACAAACTGTCAGAAATAATAACTGTGAAAAGTCCTTCTGGAGAGGATTACCAGCTGAAAACTGTCTTAAGCATATCTGCAGTTCACAATTAACTTCTTTACATTAAAGGCATAGTGGAAAATGGCTGGTTAGAAATGGTTTCCTCTCACCTTTTCCTGACCAATGTGAACTATCTGTGCAATTTTGTGCTAACCTTGCCATTGCAAATAAACTGCCTGTACCCAAGCCAAAGGTAGACCTATATGGGAAAGTGTATCCTGCGTTCTGTACAAGAACGTGCAGCCTGTAATGTGCAGTGCTCAGAACAATGAGTGCATCTTGCAAACAGCACATAGTTACCTGAATCCTTTGAGGGCTGAACCATCCAGCAGAAAAGAAACTTGCTGAATCAAAAGCAAGTTGCCTGTTCTTTTCTGCATGTAGTTGTTGGTGGTGCCCTGGATTTTGATGCTGTTTGTACCCACCTAGAGCCTGGCTCGTGCTTTTAGTTTTAACAAATTAAGTTGCCTTAAATCAAGTGAGGCACAAAGTAGAGGGGGAATTGAAGGACTGTTCAAAGTTAAGTAGGAAATAAACAGGCTTCTATTTCAGTTCTTATGCTGTATGTTTTATGGAGCTGGGAGTTTGAACAAACTTGCGATTACTGGGGAGGAGGTAAGTGCAGAATTGGTCATCGTGACAGAGAATTCAGCAATACTTCTTGCTGTGTAAGTGTTCTGCAGTTCAAGTCACGACTAAAGCATGCTAGAAAGCTAGGTACATAGTTTAAAAGTTGCTGGTCCCTGCTAGTTGCAGAATGGTGCCAAAACAAAATGCAGGTGTCACGATAAATGCAGGTCCCTGGATGGAATTCAGTGGTTTGCATTATGTGATGGAGAAATTTGGTCCGAGATAAGCCCATACTTCAAAGCTGAAGTTCCGATAGGAGGTTTTGTGGAACTTCAGGGTACTTACTGAATCAAGGTTGAAAGCTTTGTTTTTCTGAAGCACGTGAACTTTCCCCATCACTTTTTTTTGTCTAAGATGACTGGCTCTGATTTGATTGACTGCTTGGTTGGATCTTGCTGTGTTTGCATCCTTGAACAAATCATTTAGAACTCGTTGCTAATGCTGGAACACAGAAGCCACAGGGAATGCGCAGCTCTTAAAGAAATTCAGGTATTGTAGTGCTTTAATTGCACTGTTACCATTGGAAGTCCCTCAGTAATTTGCACACTGCTAATTTGTGCAGTTCAGCAGCATGGGTAGATCAGCTTTCTCTCGGCAGGTCAGTTAAGTGTGGCCTTTTGCTATGGGACACTGTGGGGCTTGACTGTGGAGCAGCAAGGAGGCTGACGCAGATGTGCAGCATCAAACAGTGGCACAAGACAGCATCAGCCATCGAGTGACAGGCTGACCCTAGACCAGTAGAGGTGAGGACGCTGAACCCCATGCAGAGCAGTGGGAACTCCTGATGGAGGGCAGGACCCCTGCATAACAGTGCTGTTGCATGGGTATTTTATCCATACGTTTTGCAGGTCATAAGCCTACCTCCACAGCGATTCAACTGTTTGTGTTAAGCAGTTTACCATGGAATGTGCTCATAGTTGTATGATGCTTGAGAGCGGAACACCTCAGATTCATCAATAACTGCAGTTGACTCGTATCTGCTGCAGAAGACCAAGTATTCCTAAGGAATAATCCATTTGTCTAACAGGCAGGTATGCAAGTCATCACATCTAATTCCTGAGTGTTAGTGACTTGGGTGCAAATTGAAGGTAGAGGCAGCACAGAATGACTTGGAAGAGATCCCATCATATATAGGGTAGTGTGATTGCAGAAGGGAATGAGTTGAGCCCGTTCTTTTGATGAGGAAGCACAATGTGAAGTCTGCTTGAGTTCAGTTTGTCAGTGTGCCAAGTGTTTTTGTGTGCAGCCTGTTGGTGACCGTGAGTGTCAGGTGAGAGGGCTTTCGGAGCTTCCTAATAGAGTGGTGGGAAGGGAAAAAAAATGCAGAGGATGTTGCTGCAGGAAGAGTTCTCTAACTGAGATTATTAAAGTTGTGTAACCAGAATAGGCAGGACATGTGCCAAGACAGGGAAGGAATAAAGACAGTCTCCTAAAAGTCACTGTAGGAGCAGGTGAAGGTAATGGCTGCTGCACTGAGGGTTTTTGAAGAGGGGCTTTTTGAAGAGGGGGACATAAGGAAGAAACTCAGAAAAGGAAAAAGGTCTTTGTGTATTATAAAGCTAGAAAGACTGTCATCTAGTCTGTGGGCTGTAGGACATGTGGAAATTAGTTATTTTCTTTAGGAAGCCATATAATCTTCTTGAAAATTTTTGCCAGTGATGGGAGTCCACATTGTCCTGTTTGCAAGTTTTAGTAAAACATAGCCCTCTGCTTCCTTGGGTTTCTTTGGCATCTAAATACTACAGACCAAGGCCAGATCTCTGTGGAACTTGCTGGAGAATTGTACGCATTTACTGATCTGTTTACTGCTCATAGTTGTGATCTGAGATCTGTTAGCCAGTGTTTAGGACGCTACATGGGATACAGTTTGTAGCTGAAGGCATATGAACTTATGTCTCTGCATATAGATGTGTAAGCTATCGCCAGACTTTTTGGCCCCCTTTGTAGACAGCAGAGATGTATGAATCTCTGAATGAAGCTTATTCCAAGGTGGATGCCTAAATTGGAGACACCTTAGCCCAGAAGCTGATTCCTGCTCTTACTGCATCATGTAACATGTTTTGTAAGCCATTTAATGAAACATCTTGTAGTACCACGTCACTGGTAGTAGTGTAATAGCCAGTGACCTAGGATAGGACAGAACATTGAAGAAAAGAGAACTGAAAATATAGAAATGAGTATCTTGAGAAAGGGTAAAAGGTGTGTCTGAAAGGAGAAGGAACAATGCCTTCTGCACAAAACTGAACTAAGGAGAAAGCGAGAGGGATATAGTACAAGTCAAAGCTGCAGAGGTAGAGTTGAGGGGAATAGACGCTGAAGAGAGGAAGCTGACCTGATGGCTTCGGAGCTGCAGGTGAAGGTTCCTTCGAGTGGAAGGTACATACTAGAACAGCTCTCGATCACTGTCTTTCACATGTTGTCTATTAAATTTCAGATAGAAGCATGAAGAGAAATGGGTAAACCTGGAATTATGGGTCTAGAGCTATTTCGGGTTTTCAGCATGCTAATGAGGGGACTTTTAGAGGCAGAATGAACTGCAGATCATCTGTCATCACGCAGTGTGCTTGTGATTAGGGTGGGTTTGTGGTGACAGCACGGAAGAGAGAGTGGGAAGATATCTGGGTTCTATTACTATCACTGCCTTA
This sequence comes from Aythya marila, assembly GCF_965140915.1. Taxonomy (NCBI): domain Eukaryota; kingdom Metazoa; phylum Chordata; class Aves; order Anseriformes; family Anatidae; genus Aythya; species Aythya marila. The sequence goes on along the minus strand of NC_139045.1, from coordinate 45,846,204 downwards.
CACTTACAGATTGACTCAGCTCTCAAGACTTTACTGCTTCTGTTTCCTGTAGATAAAAGAAAGCTGACAGGATATTATTCCCTTATTTTGCAAGGGTGTGACGATGATGTAGGCCAAACTTGCCACTCCGGTGGTTCTGATTTTTGCCTCTCATTTTAGAGCAGTGACAAGGGAAATGCTGAGTTACTCAGAACTCCTGCAGTACTTTCTAGCTGTAAGGCTGGGCTGTGACTGACCCTCACAGCCTCATTGGTGTAACTGATTTCCTGACTGACCTTGTGGATGGCTATTCCAAATGAGTTTGGAAGCGTTCACACAGGGTTCTGTCTTTGGCTGAACTGCAATTGGCTTTTAAACTGCAAATTCATTTGGGGCAGCTTGAGACAGCAGCGATGGAAAGGCAAGATCTGTCTCAAGGGAGATTGGCTGGGAAGGATGGCACCATCTCATGGATCTACACTTTGCTGAGGTCAGCACTTCCAGATATGCAGTGCTATTAATTCAGCCCCGCTGAAACTGGCCTTTTCTCTTCTCACCTTTATACCTGTAAAAATACCCTTCCTTTACTTTATGACCTGCTGTGTTTGCATTCCTTGTTTGGACAGCGTTCTTACACGGCAAGCTTGAGGATCTGAGGAAAAGCCTAAACTTGTTGTTAGAGCAGCAGTGCTATTACAGTGTATCACTATCTCAGACATGGGTCTTGTAAAACAGGTTTTTAGTCCTGTACCAATGAACGCCTGGTGGTCTGCTGTCTTCTGTGGTGCATGAAAGCAAGCAAGCAAATGCTGCCCATCCCACCTCCGGCTTGCTGTTTGTAGGTCTGACTCTGGAGAAGATTTCCAAGGGAGCCTCAAAACTGAAAAGAGGTGGAAGAAAGCCATGCACACAAGAAGGCGGGAGGATCTTTTGGTCCAGTGTTGCACACTTGGGGTTCCTGCTTAATTCACAAAGTACAGTAATGTTTGGTCTCCTCTGAAAAGAGCAGGACTTCATCTTGGCCAGAATGTTTGGGGTGTTTAACTTCTAAGGAGCAGCTACTTAGGATATGGCACCCTGGTTTAAGAAATCAGGGACTAGATAAAATTGCAAGTGTTAAATCAGAGTTCTAGCAGTCAGCCTGGTCACAATACTACTTAAATCCAAAGAAACAATTTTCTAATGAGGCATCCTTCCAGGTGTACTTTATTTACCTATCTACACAGCTAGAAGATTTCAATAGCTGAGAAGTAAAAAGAGTATAATACAACTACTTCACAGCTCGGTGGTATTACTCTATAACAATCACTGGGTACATACCTGTCAGCTGCAGTGCTGTTAGTGTTTTGAAATACTTGTAAACTTGATGGTATCTAGGAGGAAGGGAAGAAATCGAGGGCCCTTTGAATTGTAATCCTGCTTGCAAATTAAAGTTCAATCTCACCAAGTCTTCAGCTCCATCTGTTGCGCTCTCTCCCATCCTTCTCACAGCACTGAAATCCTAATCATGGGATGCTTTTCCTAGAACGAGGGACCAGGATCAACAACCAGGTTATTTATAGACAGCAACAGCCAAGTTGGTGCAAGGTCTCAGTTGCTGTAATTTTGCTCATAACTTTTCAGCACATTTGAATTTTACTTCTCAGAGCAGCCTGGCTTGCAAAGGGCACTGAGCAGGCATTCACTTTGCAGGAATTTCAGGTCAAGCATCGGTTTGTTTAGCTGAGACCATCAGGTTTTAAGAAGTGCTTAGGTAACATTTTTCCAAGTGTAAAGTAAGACAAAATTGGATGGTTTGACCTTGCTATTTTTCTTTGTAGTATACAACTAGAGACCTTGATTTTCAGCTCTATGCCAGAACAAGAACTGTTGCAGGCAGCAAGTCAGCTGTAGCTCAAAAGGTCTTCTCAGGTTGTAAAGCAGAGTTAAATGAAACCCAGAAATCTTTTTCAAGGAATGAGGTGGCACAGGTGCTTCTGTAAAGCTCAATACACTGTATTGAAGACATGAGGGACTCGGTGTTTTCATCACTAACCAGTGGATGAAGGGGAGCAAACCAGATTAAAAACATCAGTGCAGGGGGAAGCGTTATTACCTTCAGCTAAATGTTTTGCACACACTGAAATGACAGTCTGCCTCTTGAGGCCTTTTTAGTATCCTTGGGTCGTGTAACCTTTGAAACCAAGTTCAAAAAGCTTTTTGAACAAATGAAGTCTTCCCACCCATTTCAATGATCCTTAAAAATGGTAAATCAGGGAAAATGGCTAATTGCGTCAGTTCATCTTACAGTGAAGGTCATGGGAAGCTGGAGTAGGCTTTATTCTTCTTTGGTAAGCCCTGGTGGAAGTGGAGCTGGCGCTTGACATTCAGGCATGATGGTTACTGGATGCCTTCCTCAGAAGCAGGGGCAGCCGTGTACTGCCCACCGTACATGAGAACCGTGTACTCAGCCCACTTCATCGTGGTGCTTTGTTCTGGGGAGCCAGGCGGAGCAGCCCCCAGCCAGTAGCAGCAACCTCTGGCCCCTTGATCCATTTGGAAGGCTGTCTCTTCTGTGTAGGGTCTGTGGGTGCCCCAGGCTTTGTCATGTGGCTGGGTCACTAATGGCTTTCTTGGGTTTGTGGTTGTGGCTGCAGGGAATGAATGTGGTCTTCCACCTGGGAACAATTGATTTGTGAGGAAAGGCATCATGCCACTCTTAAATGTCCTCTTTGAGAGCCCAAATAAGACCCTTTTGTAAATGGTTGTTGTTGTAGTGCTTTACTGTGCTGCTTGGATTGTGCTTTGCAGAAAAGCTGCTGCTGTGTTGGAGGCAAAGGAGTGAAAGCCCTGTCCACTGTGCTAGTCATTGTTAAACAGTCTGGGTATTTAGTTTCCTGTCGAGGGGACCTTTATTTAAAGCTAATTACAGGGCAGGCTTGACTACATGTAGTTGCAATTCCTGAACTTGTTTTGCTGGTTTCAAAGCAAAAAGGCTTTCTTAGTCTCAGGCTGGTCAGTTATCCCACAAGCTCACATGGCATGTGCAAGCTTAAAAGGCAAAGTGAAAAACTGAGGCTGGGAGCAGAGGAAAGGACAGAATTAAAAGCAAATGCTCAGCTTGCCTTGTTCTGAGACATCTCTTAACCCTTGGAGGGGCAGGCTCTGTACTCTGGTCTCTTAGACAAGAGGTGGAGGAGCTGAAAGAAAGGCATGAAGAAACTTCAATCCACCTGAGCCATGAGGCACAAGGTGAAATTGCTCCCTTGCAGAAGATCAGCCTAAAGATACTAAGAGATGCAGCCATGTCTTTTCCTGAGGTGGTTTTTGGTTCAGGATAGCCTACGTACCGGTGCATATGCCAAGAACTTCAATAACTTACATCTCAGGCTCATCAGGATAATTGGATCTGATCGAATATTTCCTTTCTATTTCATATTTAATACTTTCTCCAAGCTCTTGGCAATTATGGTGTCACCTTGGTTTGTTGCCAGACTGTTCAGAATGATGCCCTTTCCATTACTTGAGAGAAAACAGTCCAGACAGAACGATGGACTTTTTCTTCTGTGCTGAGGCTGACCTGTACAGGTGCAGGGAACACGTGGCGTTCAGTCGGTGAGGTCCTGTTACAGTGCCTAGCCAGTGCTGTTCTGTGCTTACAGGTACACGCGTGGAGCACTGCAAGTAGAAACAAAAATTCAGCCCTTCAATGGATGAAGTCATGAAAGTCACAGTGGGCTAGGCTGCTAGCTAATGCTTAGGTAAAGCTAATTTTCTTGGCTTTGAAGAAGTGTTCTTTTACATCCAGTGAACACCTGGTCCAGGGCATTGGCGTGTTTTAGTTCTGAAGTCCAGAAAGGAAATTGATGATGGCAGAATTTGGACATGGGGGACTTGCATGAATTTGGGTGCATCTTTGATCTCCTGGCTCAAGTATGAGGGTTTGAGCCCTTGAGCCTAGGAACAGAAGAATATGGGATTGTGTTATTAATGAGTATTTCTGCTACTGCTGTCCTGTCCTAAAACAATGGCTCAGCTTACTAAAAGGGAGGGTGGTCTTTTTTCTGCAGTATTTAACTGATGTTGCAGGGCTGCGTAGGGAAGTCTTTGTGTCTGATGCAGATTGCCTCTAGGTAATATATATACATATATGTGTGTGTGTGCATGTTAAATGTGTTACACTATGAAAGTTGTGGCAAGCAAGCAAAAATAAGGGCACAGGATGATAATAAAATCAGGACACAGTATGACCATACCAGACCATAAACACTACCAAGTTCATATGAGTAAGCGATTTTCCAGACAAGAGAAAAAAGGATCATGAAGATGGGGAGTAAACCTGAAATCTTCATACTACTCAGTCAACAAGATGAGCATCGTGGCAACAAAATGTGCTCCTGGCATGTTAGGGAAACATTGTAAAGGTGGCAAAATCAAGAAAATTACATGTCTCCTGTGCCCTTATTTTTGCTTGCTTGCCATGCAACTGTTGCAAGGCAGTCTGTGGCTGTGGCAGTCACTGCTTCTAAGAGGTGAGAGCAATGCTAGAAGTATCAGTATTACTGGCTTCATAGATCTTATTACTATTTTTTATTTGGTAATGTAATAGATTCTGTTAACCTTGGCTGAGATTAGACATATGCAAGCATACAGTGCAAAATTAGTTCTCAGTTCAGATGAAGATGGTGGCATTCAGGACAGACTTGTTTTAGTTGCTCTTAATGTGTCAAACTTTGAGGTTAAATGTTCTTTGCTAAATGTCCTGGTTATCTCCTATTTAGATCTTCTAACTCTGAAAATTTAACTTTGCAACTTCATTCTTTACTCATTGTAGTTTATTTTTGTATATCACCTAAGTGGTATCTCAGGGCCTGTGTCAGATGTTCAGTCACATTCTGTGCGCTTTACTGACAGTCCGCTGCAGTTGAAGGTCTATGGGAGCTTCCTTTGAGATGTTGTGGGGAGATGAGCAGTGACTTGTACTAATAACAGATCAAATTGTTCACTAAGTTGGGTGACCTTAATAGCTCATAACTTAAACTCCTTTTGCAGCAGTTTAAAAATCAGTACATTAACAACATGAATGTTACTTGTCTAGTAACCAAGAGACGGACTTAAATTCCCAGGGATGGAGTTGCTTTGCAGCCACTCAGTGCTTCCAACTTTGTAAATGCTGCACAAAGGTAAACTAACTGAAGAGGTGACTGAAATTGCTCCTATTCCTTTTTACATCAGTGAATTGTAGCATGTGTGTGCTACTTCATGATTTTCACAGTGAAGACGCTGGAGAGATATTTTTCCCCATGTAAGAGAGTTCATAATTTAAACCTCATCTATTTCTGAAATGTAAAAGGGTCTACATTTAGGGAAATGATACCCAACCTTTGTCATAAGTGTCAAAGCCAGGCTCTACTTGCTTGCTTACTGCTTTACAGAAAGGTGTTGCAGCATGTTCCCAGAAATCATCAGTTGAAAAACTGCTGCCAGGCTGAATGGAAATGTGGCATCATTTTTGTGCTCCTGATGAGCGCTGCACTTCAGGCTTCCTTATCCTTCCTGCCAAGGTTGTTGTTTGCTGGGTACAGCGAATGAGATTTGTCTATTGCCAGTTCTTACTTCTGACATGGCCTCATTGTGACTACCTTCTTCCCTGAACCACAGGCGTGCAGTCTGTTTCCAAGATATTTAAAAAGCACTCACTTGGTTTCATTGTGTGGTTGTTGGCTGCTTCAAGAAACACTTGCTTTCAGTGGCTCTGTGAAAATACAGGCAGCTGACAAAGAGGTCTGACTCCAAAGGGCCTGATTGTAGATACTGCTGTCTGCAAGGCAATTGGGAGACCTGTGAGGTGAGTTGCAGCTTTGTGTAATGGGAGATAAAGCAGGCTGGCTGAGAAGGGCTCCAGAAGCAAGCATGAATGTGTAGATGTGTTACTTCCTCAGATTAATCCCTCCCTCATCTTTCCCTTCTCTCGAGCAGTGCGTCTGAAGCACAGAGAAGCAGAAAAAAGGTCAGGCACTTACTGTTTTTAAGGAGCTTGTACTGTCTTGTCTTGTGCTCCTGCTTGTCCAGTGTTGTAAATTGTCTCAAACTTCCTCCCTGCTCCCCAGGGTGGCAGGTAAATGTCAGCGATGGGATCAGCGGGCAGCAGAACTCACGTGCCTGAATACCTCATCCAGTTTGCACAGTAAGACCTGTTCCTGGGTTCAGGCCAGCTGAGTTTGTTTTGAGCAGCTTATTTTAGCCTCTGAAGAGATGACTGGAGGAAACCTTTCCTTATCTTGTTCCGGAGACACCTTGTATTTCCCTGCTAATGTGAAGAAGTGCAATGACATAAAGCTAGAATCTTCCTTGGAGCTACAGCTTCTTCCTAACCTTTAAGTGTACAGTCCTGTTACGGCTGAGCATTAATTGAGTTTCTGAAATCAGACCCATGATTGCTTTCCGTGGTCTCATGAGCATTTGGTTGCTGTGCTGCATCTTTGTTTCCTTGCTGAAGAGCACTCAGGCTGGTGGGACAGGCAGTTTCCCCACACATGTGCATGTCCAAGTTGTCACATGCTTCAGTGGCTCCTCATAATTGCAGTCTGTGGGACAGCTACGTGGTGCTGGCAGCTGGATGATGGAAAAGCCCCACAACTTCTGCTATCACTTGATAGCAGAATCAGGCAGTTCAGGACCTGTCCTGAAAACTCCCAGTTTCTCCTGTGGTTATTGCAGCTTGCTTGGAAATTCTGCAGGTTCAAAATTGAAAGGAGATTGAATCTTTTAATTAGAAACATTGTCAAAATCCATGCAGTTCTGAAAATGACTCCATGAATTTTGTGGAGAACCTCTTTTTTTCTCTTTTTTCCTTAGATGGGTGAGCTCAGGTTTGGAAATAATGTTGTAATCATCAGATCCTGTTTAGCGTGCACTATAGATCCAAATAATCTGTTGTAAGGCGTTGGGGTAAAGGGCCAGTGGCATACTTAGCCAGAAAACAGTAATCTGTTACTGATGTCACAGGATAATGCTTCTCTGAAAATCATGAGAAAACCTTTGGAGTTGGCTTGACGTAGGTACCTTGTGGTGGAGGGAGTTGCTGATGCTGAGCTCGGGTGTTGGTTTCCTGCTTTTTTCTTTAAGGAAGTACGATTCATTTAGAGGGGACAGAATAACATATAAACAAAAGGAAAGAAGATGTGAAATGGCACAAGATGTGGGAAAACCCTAGTCGAGTCATAAACTTGACTGTCTTCTGGGCAATCCTGTAAGCCTGTTGGCTCTAATTCAGAAGGAAGGGGTCTGGAAGCGGGGAACTTTGTAATATGATATAAAGCTGTAGAGCAAAAGCCTGAGGCTCTGATTTCTGTCTCCTGTGGTTAAAATGGTTTAGGAGGCTTTGGCCCCGGTTCAGCAAAGCACTTAAGTTCATATGCTACCTTTTCTTATTAGTCTCAGTGGAACGATTCACATGGATTAAACTAAGCCTGAGTTTGCTGGCCTTCCTGGAGCAGGGGCTTTACAGTAGGTTGGAAGCATGAAATTAACACCCCTAAAGATGGTGTTGACGTAAAGCTGATGTAAAGAAGCTCAAGTAAGAGCAGCTCGGAAGGCTTGGAGAAGAACGATGGTGTGATTGGTCTCGTGAATTTGCTGGGCCAGATGCAGAAACTTGTAACAAGTCTTAATAGTCTCTAGAAGAAACACAGCAAATTCTCTGAGGTGGTAAAAACTCTGCTCAAGTGTCGAGCCAGTTCAGAAACATGATGTGGCGCTGTGTGGGTGCAGATGGAGTTCAGAGCTGGAGATGCTCTGGGGGTCCTTGCCTCTCTGGAAGCTGCTGCCAGCTTTGCTACCAGGAACAGCCATGTATTGGACAACTGAAAGCGGAGTCAGAACCTAACTGAACAGTAGGGATTCACCTGTGGCTCTGCAGACAGCACTAGTGCCGTACAGAGGAACCAAATGTGTTTCTTGTTTTGGATAGTCTGCGGTTAGCTGCTTGCTCAGGAGCCCCAGCAGCTCGAGGTAAGCTGCTGTGCTCTGTGATGCAGGCAGCAGAAGCAGTCCTCATTGTCTCCTGAAGCAAAGCAGTAACTGAACTCAACCATTTGGCATTTGCTTGTCATCTTTTACGTGTATTTCTGCTGGAGAGCTCTCTATGAAAAATGCAAAAGGACCCATTTCAAGTAGCAAATAGCAAGAACTCTAAGGCTTTTCATAACGTGTTATTGATGGCATCAAAGCAACAAATGTAGGACACTACCAGATCCTGAAATCAGTGTTTTCTTGTATAGAAAGTGTATGTTTGCAAAGTGGTTAATTGCTTGCAGCTTGATAGCGTGAGCATGTTGTTGAGCTTTCCAGTATGTCAAATGGAAACCTCCAGCTGCTGCTGGGTTCCAGCTCTCTTTCTGGGCTGCTGTGGCTCCGGGACAGCTTTCTGCCCTGAGCTTTCCATGGCCAGCATTGCATCTTAGGTAAGTTGTTTGTTAAAGCACATGGGGCAGTGTGTTTGCTTCTGAATTCAGATTTATGTACAGGCCAGCAGGGTCACAGTGATGCTGTGGAAAGCATGTGAGAGGGCTCCTTTTCTCCCCAGAACGCTCACTGCCTGATTTGTGGTCTCAGTGCTGCAAATTGTCTTTGTCCTCTTGAGGCAGAACAAGAAGGCTGTTCTTTTTCTTGTCTGTGTCTGTGATAGAAAGAGCCCTGAGAGAAAGACGTCTTACACGTGAAGTCTCCATCTGACTGGGTAACTGGATTTTGTGAGATGCTGCCCTTTAGCCCTGCGGTAGGGTGTCTGTGTCATGTACTGCTGCAGTAAAGGTTCCTGTCGCTGAATGCCAGTCCATCTGTTTGGTGCCTTGTAACTTCATGACTGGGGAAATAAGTTATTCCTGGTTTGAAGGGGAAGACGTGAGGGACAGGCAACCGCTGTCTGAGCCCTGTTCAGCTCTTTGAGCTGGCTTATTTTAGCTTGGAGCCTTTGCATTCCTTTGGACAGTACAGGCCTTAAAAATAAATTAAATAAATAAAATCCTGATGGGTGGTAAATAAAAGATGAAATTGAGCTGGTGGGATGAATAAGGGGCTGATGCTGTTGAATAGTGGTGACTGTCACTACCCTTACAAAGAAAGTTGTCTGATCACACCATTACTAATAGTACTGTGTTCTGGGGGACTCGAGTGGATGTCAGTGTCACACTGGGCTGGCAGTTGCCATGACTTAGTAAGAGGCAGGATTTTGTCTGAAGTTGTGAGATGCTATAATGGAAGGAAAAAAAGGCAGAAACTACTCAGTCAAGTGCTAATATTTCTCTGCTGGAAGTTCTCAGGCTTACTGCTCTTCTCCCTTTGCATAGTAAAAGATCGCACTTGCAGCCCTACATCTTGTTGAATAAAAACTCGTCAAAAAGAAATCCACTGAGCATTGCTCAACACACAGACTTCACATCCAACCCAGTAAAGCTCTGTGCTTGCACTCTCAGCTCCCACATGCTTTACTGGAGAGACTGTCAAATAGACCTCCCTCAGTAATCCTCGTCTTGAAGATCTGCATGTCAACACACTCCTGGAGATGCAGAAAAGGTCTGGACAGTGCTTTGGTCTGACCAGGGCACCTTGTCTATCATTACTCCTCAGCACCAACTGAAGGGCCCTACTCTGAGTGCTGAGCACCTGGTGTACAACAGCTTTCTTCCTTTTTACTCTACGGAAGCTGCCTTCGTGCTTCGTTTTACTGGTAAAGCTGTGTAGGGCTGAAAATATTGCATCTGAACTAATAAGGATGAGGCAGTGGTGCTGCTTGTGAATTGTAATTGCAACAAAGGCCAGAGTATTCTTTTGAGTGTTCAAACGCAAACCAGAAGCAACAAAGCCTGAAGAAGCAAATTTGTAAGCATCTCTAAGGATATATTCAGAAGAGCTGATACACAGATAACAGGAGATTATTGTAGCCTTTTCTAATACCTTTCTGATAATTGTGTGGACTACGAAATGATTAAGAAAACTGGAGAGCGCTTAAATTGATGGCAAGAGGAAAGCAATTGGCAAACAATGTAGATGGATTGGGAAGCATGTACAATGATCCTCAAAGAAGAGCTGAGACAGCAAACAGTTGAGCTGTTGATGATGTAAAGAGTTAGAACAGGATGAGACTGGGGAAGAAAAGAAATGTTCCCGTGTCAGAGGAAAATCAGGTTGCAATGGTGAAAAGTGTGAAGTAATTTCTTGGACAATAGTGGAAGCCTCAGAGTTTTGAGTCATTTAAACCTGGGTCCCAGGACAAAACTCCAAAATATACTGTAAATACCTACCTTGTAGAGGAATGGATATTGCTGTGTTTCATTTCAGTCGCTTTTCTGGCAGGAGCACTGACTGTTTTCTGGAGTGGAAAGTCAGATGAGTTGCAACTTGGCTGGGGAGAATGGAGGTTTCAGTGGTGTGTATGTGTATTTTTTTTTCCCATGCATATTAGCAGCTGAGGATCAGATTTGTTAGAGTGCTTTCAAGTTAAGCTCCAATAATAAAAGTATCAGAATAGATGTTAAGACAACATGAAAAATTGTGTAGGAATCACTTTACATTATCAGATCCTGAGTTCTTTACAGAGCTGTGTTTTCCATGCTTCATTGAAGCTAACAGGAATTTTGTTGCTGGTGTCTTGCAAATAGAGGCTGTCCCATGGTAAAAGCCAGTAACGGTGTACTGCATCCGCCATTTAGAAAGCTCAATTACTAATTTTTTCTTGGAGTTAGTGCTGTGAACTGAGTTTGTTACCTTCTTAAATCTGCAGTACAACTGTTCATGGACAGCTGTTGCATCAGTGTTACTCACCCTGACCAAACCTGACCTTTTTAGAAAGTGTTTAAGAGAAATGCAGGTAATGAGCAACTTTAGTTAAATAATGATTCACTTATATTTAAAGCTGTATTATACAACATCTTGAATTAATGGAAGTATTCATTTACCTTTATAAGGTTTTCTTTTTTACTGCATGTCCAAGGGAGGACAGGGCTGTTTCAAGATGCTGACTTCTCATCCCAAGCAGAAAGACATGCAAAACTGGTTTCCCAGATAGCATTCAGCTTATCTGTCACTGTCAGAATTCCTAAACTGATGTGACACTAATGTGTGAGAGGGATTCCTCATATTAGTGTAGTAAGTGTCAAAAAGCATAAGCAGTCAATTTGAGGCTAGATGAGATGGCTGTGAATTTTAAGGCTGCAAAGTCTCCTTGGGGATAAATTATTTTGTAAGTACTCAACGTTTTTATACTCAGCCTTCCTTTTGTAATAGACCTGCCAGGTGTCACTAGAAGCAAGATATTAAAACTAAAACACAGACTTTGTCCAACGCAGAGAATGCTTCCAAAGGTGCTGAGGCTCAGTGTGCTTGGAATAAATCAAATCCTCTCCAGCTGCTTATCACCAGATCAAAGTAGCATCAGTAATTACATAGCAGCCCATATAAAGACTATCCTGGATCCTTCTACCTTTTAGGCCTCTGAATTTGAACGACTTTTGCCTCTTGACAGGTGGAAAATTGAGATGGAAAAGAGAATCTTCATCTCTTGGGAGAAATGAAGGCTTGTCCTAAGCAGAAGGCAAGGCCTGAAATACAGCTGTGACACATGTAAATAAATTGGAGTTGGCCTCCAAAGAGGAACTTTTCCTGTCTGTGTGCAGCTCGTGGGTTAGCTTCATCTCCCTGGACTGCTCACGGGGTGTGGGTCGGAGAGAGAGAAGTCTGCCAGGGGTCATCAGTGTTTTGCCTTCATTTCCAAGCACAACAAAGGAATGTGATGTTTGCGAAAATGTGACTCATTGGAAAAGGTTTTGGCTGCCATGTGCCTGTTAGGATTGTAACGGGAAAACATCTGCTTTCCACAGTCTGTTACCAATCTGGAGGATGCTCACGGTGGTATATGTTAAATTGACTTCTGAAGTAATGTTGATAGGACAAGGAGTCAGTATTACGAATACATCTTTAAAAGCCTCTCTGGTACTGAGGATGAATATTATTTCTCTAAAATTTCTCAAAGTCTGAGTGTGTGAGGATTTTGTTGTTGTGGTGGTTTTTTTTTTTTTTTTTTGCTTTTATGAAAAGCCATGTGCTGATGTAACAAAATGAATGGGGTTCTTGGTTTGCAAAAAGTAAAGGGATGCACAACTGAAACTGATAATGCACACAAGTATAGGTAACAATATTAGCTTTATTGCTTACAGGATGGACTTTGTTACATCTCCTTTGTTTTGAGTAATGGGAAATATATCTAGGGGACAGATGGTATACCAGAGATCTGTGGGATGTGAAGGTTGCAAAACTTTTATAATAAAGACTGTCAAAAATGCAGACTTTTATCATGTTAATTGCACAGCAAATACTCATTGCAGCATATAGGGAAATGTGCTTGGTTTTGGTCTGGCTGAAGTTATATAAAATTGCTGTCAAAAGCTTAGACATGATTGGTTTTCTTTTTTTCAAACTTACGAGCAAGTCCTGTGACTATTTCAGCATGACTCCATCAATAGACCAAAAGCACGTATGTGTTGACAGGTCTGGACTTGAGAATTCGTATCCAGCACAGTAATTTGCCTGTTGCATGCTCATCACCTGACTCTCCTCTATGCCCTAACAGTTTATATATGCATCCTGCTTGGATCACATTTGGAGGAAGCATTGGCAGCTGGCCTAAAGGTTATATATAGCTCTGCACAGCAGGGTATGTAACTTCAGTTCTGGGTAACTAACAGATAACCAAAACCACCACAAAGAGAATGCAGATGCAAGTCTGTAGAAGGAAAGGGAAAAAAGGTCATTGTTCTCTTTATATTCTTGTTATATTCTGTATGTTCTCTCCTATATGCTCTTTTCTATATTGTTCTCTTACCTACCAGTTACACAGCTAAGAGTGGCTACTTACAATGAAAGCATAGTATGATAAGGCAATCATAGGTGATACAGAAACATGTATAACATGTAAATAAAATACCAGTGGTATGGAAGGAATAGGCTTTTTTAGGTGAAGTAATGGCAGGAGTACCTGCAGTATGGGTTAGGAAGTCACAAAGGTATAATAACTAAACATTTCAGGTACATTTAAATATATATTACCTATTATATAGATTCTGTGTATCTATATTTATGTATTTATACATAGAGAGAAAGAGAACAGACTCCAGGAAGGTATAGATCATGTAACAGCATGCCCAGCTGTCACACTACTTGAAGTACCAGCGCTGCCCTTTATCTGAGGGCACTGTGCAGATCTGGAAATACAAAAGGAAGTGAATTGGAGAATGTAAACATAGAAGGTGCTGTTTGTTCTGGATGACCTATTGCAGAGCCTTGGGCTTACTGCAGAACTTAGGTTTGCCAACGGCTGAAACTGCATATTTGAAACTTTTTAATAAGTACTAGCATTGCGTGTAATATGAAAGGCCAAACAAATATAACCTGGCAAAAAAAGATCTCTTTTTTGTTCAGCTTGATTTGTGTTCTAGGTGGGCTATGTAACATAGATGGTGCCGTTGCTGTCCAGCTGGAATGGATAACTGCTGATGGGATATCCCATCTGGGCAGCAGTGGGTGCAGCCAGCAGCCTGCGCGCTTGCCATAGGCTTGCTAGAGCTGAGGGCAACACCCTCTGAGCTGTGCTAGGCACTCTGTTCCTTCCCAGAGATACAGAAGATAAAATGCTATTGATTTCAGCTGGTCCTTACTATTTCTGGTTATTTCTAAAAACTATTCTGGTGTACTTAGCAATTACTTTCTTTCATCCATTCCTCAAGAGTCATGTTTGGAACCATTGTGAGTCTCTGACCCACTCTGGCTGGCACTGAGCATGGGCTCACCTGTGTTTGATGCAAGTTAGGGAAGGCTTCAAAATAAATACTTAGTGATATAGCTGTTTTGGCTGAAAATATTCTTTAAATGGTTCTGAGTGCACTTAAATTTGAGGTCTATATAAGGTTTTGTAAGCTGTCTATTGATTTGTTCATTTTTCTTTTCCATTTTTTTCTCTCATGCTTTTATCTCAACAATTACTGCAGCTTGTCCCAGAATTTGGTAATAGTACATGAGAAATGAGGGCAGCCTTCTAACACAAAGGTGCTATTGGCAAGCTGGTGTACATGAGTTTATTTGTTGCAACAGTATCCAGGCCCATATCTCCCTGTGAATGTTATTTCCAAAAAAACACCACCACGATTTCATGAAACTCCTACTTAGGCTGAGATTTTCCCTAGTTCTACTGATTTATGTGTTCTCTAAAGCCCATTCCCTTCTAAACGATTGTCTTCATCACCTGGAAGAAATTTAGACAGCTGCTACAGTCCAGAGGGATCTTGTGCCACTTTTTCCATGTAGTCTGAGTCTGTGTATATCACACTGATAGCATAAACTTTAGAACTGTGATGCATTTTTTCCCTTTTTGTTTATGTGGGAGGTTTGGTAACTGCTTTTTAAAGGGCACATTTTAAAGAATGATCATTTGGTGAGTAATGAGGAAAAGACAGAATGTAGGAGTCTGCTTATCTGGAGAAAGTAATGGGAGAGTCCTGCTCTGAAAGCAGTGACGTGAATTTGTTTTGAGATGTCACTCATGTAGTCTTTGATTCCCGCAGGGCAGGCCTCCTTGAGACTGCTAGCTTATGCCTGACAATGTGTCAAAGACAAAACTGGAGCTTTCTTTAAGCCTAAGGTAAGCTAGAAATCATAGAATCATTAAGAGGGTGGAAGAGACCTTCAAAATCAAGCCTGACTCTCAACCTGACCTACGCAGTTGGACCATTAAACCGTGTCCCTTAGTGCCACGTCCACACGTCTCTTAAATGCCTCCAGGGACAGGGGCTTCCCCGCTTCCCTGGGCAGCCTCCTCCAGTGCTTGACCAAGTAGTATTAGCATAGTACTACAGCTACTTTAATGAAGAAAAATATTTTTATCTGGCATGGTCTTGGGTAAGTCTGCCTAATGTTTTTTGAATTGGAGAAGACAGTTGTGAGTGGTTATTGATTTCCTGCCCATAAGCGGTGCCTTCTGTGCGTCTGGTCTGCATTTCCACATGTCATGTATTTCCTGTTTATCTTGTGTTCTGTGGCAGTGGGAAGCAAATCAAAATTCCAAGTATTTTTTCTTTGACACAAGCTATCAGAATCAGGGCTGAAAGTTCAAGTTGAACAATTGTTATCTGCTAGTGTATAGATGAACAGAAAGGGTCAACAGCAAGGGGGCGGAATTGGCAAGTGGCATATAACTACGTGTTAGCAAAAACTAGAAAAGAGTTTGCAGCACGTTGGCAGGACCTCACAGAGCTGCAAAGATTTGGAGACGTAGCAGATGAGCTTAAATGCAAACCATTGCTGGATGGGACATGCTGGAAGTAAGAATTAGAGTACTGTTGTGGTATACTTTATTTGTGAGCAGACAGGAAGAAAAGCAAGGTTTTAATGTTGACTGTTCAATGAAAACAGATGCTCACTGCATAGCAGAAGATACAGAACTGCATACTTATACAGCTAAGGAGGCTACTCAGTTTCAGTGTATTAGGTAGGATAAAAATGAATGAAGTTTGCCTGCACTTGGTTTCTGGCTACAGAGGAATCCTGCCAAGGATCCAGGTGCTTTCTGCAGTTGAGTAGGTTATTTCTCTGAAGCACTCAAGCAAAGTTGGGGGCTTATTAGAGGATCACCAATCCAACACAGATATCAAACCCTGTTGTTTTTTTTGTCCTAAATAGTATGATGTGCTGAAAGTGTTTATGACAATATCCTTTATTACTGCAAGGAAGTCTGAAGTTTCTGAATACAGAGAGATGAAGAATTCAGTATTAAAATTGTTCTTGAATACTGGAGCAGCAACATAATACAGGCTGAACTCTGGACGTACCTATGATGAAGGGAAAAGAGGGAATTGTAACTTTTACAACTGGCCTGATTTGTGGGGTTGTTTTTAAACTAATTCTACTAATAGTAGCAGTGGGTAGCAGATTAGGGGCTGTGGATTCATAATAATTCTTCTAAAATGTCTGCAGCTCATCTTTGAAACTTTCTGTTGGACTTTAAGACTTCAGCTTCTTGATGAATGTCTGAAGAGGAAGCAGTCTTGGAATGTAGGACTGAACTTCAGAGAACAGAAAATATAACAAATTTTGTTGCACGAACTACTGTGTCCACAAACAGTGAAATTGCTGCTTGCACCCAAAGAATAAATAAAGATGGTCTTCCATACATGTAGCACAGCAGCATGTGTTTAATGGCATAAAATTGTAGTTTATCTGTCTATCCTGTTAACCAGAGTGGTGAGAACGAGAGGAATTGGTGGAGTTTTGTGTTTCAAGTTGACCTGACTGGTGCAGGAAAGGAGGAAGGCAGGTAGGGAGGGAGGCAACTGGCTTGGGACAGAAAGAGAAAATGCACAAGAGCAACATGTAAGCCATATAGAATGTGTTTAGGCATGTGGCAAATAATATGAATATATTCTAATCTGAAGAGTTTCACTGTGATCCTCTTTGTGGAGCAGCAGTCCCAGAAAAGGTGACTGTTGATTTTCCTGCAGCAAGGAGCGGTGGGAAGTAGGACCCATCCCAGCTCCCTGTCCTGTCAGGACAGCTCTTTTCCATGTGGCCTTCCTTTCCAAGTGTATTTCTACTTTCTTGGCCTCCTGTAGTCTTCTGAAAAAGCAGCAGCTCCTATGCATCCTGAATGTGGACTGACTAGTAAAATAGAAGACCAGGTACACAACTAATTTTAATCTGGCTGAGTGAGGTAGGAGGTACATTACAGGGAAAAAATGCCTTGGACACAACTCTCAGGTTGCCCTTGCTAAGCAGCACATTCTCAGTTAACTTTACATCCTGGGATGCCATTCATCTCCCGGTGTTATTAACTGGCAGATTCCCGAAGAGACAGGCAGCTTTGACTAAAACAGGCTTTGTGATGTCCCACACTGTCAGGTGTTTGATTTATCTTGCTGTTTTGATGCGTCTCCCCCACCCGGAGGGCAGGGTGGTTACGGAGCCGTCCCAGCTTGCTTGGGAATCTGCATTACCAGGCCTGCAGTGTTTTGATGCTGTCTGATGTGCTTCCCTTGAACAGCTGCCGATTGCTGTGGCGCAGCTCTGCTTGGGCTGCAAATGCCCTGGAGCTCGGGCACCTTCTGTGGGGGTGAGAGAAAACGGGCTGTTGAGGGGCGATCAGTTTCTTTCTCCCCCAGCCCTTTTCAAAAACTGGGCTTAAAGACAAAATCCAAGCGAAGGTGTGACGCTGTCTCAGGTTAACAGCTAGTAGAGCTCTGTCCAGTGAAAAATACCTGCACCTGAAGAGCTGCCAGTTCTGTGCATGTAGCGTAAAGCTTCTCAGCATTGAGTTCTTAAAAAAAAACAAACAACAGAAACTGAATTTTCAGTTAGAGACACACCATTTGATGGGAACTGACAGAGCATTAGTACAGCAGCCTCCTGTCCAGCACTCCTCGTTTAACAGCCCTCCATCCCTACTTTCATCTCAGCTGCTGTTCATCAGATACCATGGCTTTATGCCTGGAGCTCTTAGTATTAGCGATATTTATTCCTCCTACACCGATTTCAGCTGATGCATCAATTAATGCAGGATTAGTTCTCAATCATAAAGTTTCACAGCAAAAACGTTCAAATAACATGTTTTCAGTTTTACAGGGGTACAGTACAGGTTTCCACTTTGTCCCTTTCTGAATGAGCCTTTTTGGTGGCAGGTAGCTGCATCAGCTGCAGCTGCTGCTGGCATTATGGTTTGTTGCTACCTTCCACGTTTCTTTTGCTGCAGCAATTTGAGTGCCTAGGCAGGGGGAGTGAATATAGTTGACGTTAAAATGTAAAAGTAGCATATTTACTAAGGTAGAGTTTGAGTACTGTGGCTCCTGATATTCAGTGTCTTTCCTTCATTCATTGCTGCATGCGGCTTTTGTGACTGGTCTGATTTTTTTTTTCCATTTTTTCTCTTTTTCCTTGAGATGTCCTGAGATGTTATTATTGCCCTTAAGTAGGGTTTGGAGTGATTACATTTAAACATGTGGTGTGGATCAGAACTGCTAAATAGGCAAAGCAAACTTCTTGGAAGTTGCTTGTTTGCTTATTGTATAGCAGTGAGGTCTGTTTATTTCTCCTTCTTGTTTTGTGTAGGCTGTTAACAGGAACTGCACCTTGCTCCTTCTGCTAGCTCCTTTCGGAGCAGTTTCTGCTAGGAAAGCTATTGCGTGCCTCCCCCCTTGTGTGAGCAAAGTAACAGCTGTCTGGTCATGGGGCTGCTGGAGGCAACTCGTGAACCATGAAAATTGCCTTGCAAGATGGCACCTTTTGTTCTTGGGAACGCCAGTAAAATGTGCAGTGAAGTTGGGCTTTGGGTGACGGGT
The DNA here is from genome assembly GCF_965140915.1 of Aythya marila. NCBI lineage: Eukaryota > Metazoa > Chordata > Aves > Anseriformes > Anatidae > Aythya > Aythya marila. Next base: position 45,827,869 of record NC_139045.1, on the reverse strand, counting down.
TACTTGGCAGCATGTAAACGTGCCTCTCCCTTGATTAGCCACCTTATGCTTGTATGTGACATGAGAACCTTTGCCATAGCGCTTCTCCCCTGCGAGTAATTCGGGGTGTTTGCATTGGTCCAAAACAGTCTTGTTTTGCTTACATCTACTGGTTGTAATGAAACTTAGGGAAGAATTATGTGGCCATGCAATAATAGGTAGGAAGAACAGAGTACCTGCCTGATCCAGGTGATCTCCTGGCAGGTATAACTAAGCCCATGGCAGCAACAATACAAGGTCAGACTCGAGATGGCTGCGGTCTACTAAGGAATATACTGTGCCCATAGGGAAATACCCAGAGAGCAGTAACAAGAGGGCATGCTTAGGTGAGATTTGCCCCATCTACTTCCGTGCCTTTGAAATATTCTCAGTATGTGGCTGTTCTTCAGCCATGGATAGATTTCTCTTCCATGAAATTTTTGGTCTAAGTTTGAACTTAGGCTACCTTTTAGGAACCAGAGCTGGCTTCTGCAGTGAATTCCATGTGTCGTGTTCTGCTCTTTGTTTTTTTGGCCGGACTGCTGTTAGTTCCATTCAGTGTCTGCTGGTTCTTGTTTGAGAACAGTCACGCTCAACTGTGTATACTTTTGAAGACCTTGCGTTGCAGCAATGTTTCAGGCTCCTACATGGTCTCTGTATGCAGTCCCTTGTGACTGAGGACAAACCTGGTGATTTGGAGCAAGTGGTGTTGGAACAGTGTAGTCAGCAGGGTGGAACTGTAGGAAGCAGCCTTTGAATATGCTTCTGACTCTTTGGCTCTTTTTAAATTGCTTGTTTTAGTGTATGATTAGCATTTCTGATTTTGTTCAACTCTGACCCTGATTTGAATACTTCTTCCTTTTCCTGCTCTCCAAATGGAATACTGACATGAAGTTGTGACGTAAAGCTGGCAGCTTTTCTGAAAATCTCTGGAGTTGAAGGTTTTTGCTCAAATTTCATTGTATCTGCAGCCATAGTACTTGGTTTGGCAACACTTGGAGAGTGCAACCTGGCTGTTTTACTTTGTTGGCCCGGTTCACACCCACTGAGAAGGATGTTGTCTGTGCATTGGATCCCTGGCTCCTGACTTGTTCCATAACCACTTGACTGCATCCAACAGCCTAATCCCTGATCTCCTGCACCTTAGCCACAGCAACCTGCTACATCCCAAAGAGGAGGGAGGAGATACTTGTGACAGCCCTGAGTTTGTAAACTGTCTGAAAAAATAACCTCTTGGAAGAGTGATAATAAGAGGTTAAAAGAATTTATCAAACCGTGAAATACGTAATTACGTGACAGGAGTCAAAATACATCTGTTGCTCAAATACCGAGTAAACTTCTGTACTACTATAGTACTGTTTCTCTTAGACCCAGTAATTCCTCACAAATGATTTTTTTTCTTTTTTTGGCCAACAGTCTTATGTATGAGTTCTTGCTAAGCTCTTGAATAGTCACTCAGCTGTAGAACTCCCTTTCTGAAATGACAATTTTTAACAGAACAGGGCACTTGAGAAGATGACCAGAGGTCAAAGCATCACCCTGATTTGTTTTCAGAAGTGCAGTGCATCTGGCAGCTGCCATTGACATCAAAGGAAACTTTCTGGTGCTCAGATCTCTTTAATAGGCTGTGTAAATATCAGTCTTCTCCGGACAGCAACTTCTTAATATGTTGTTTCAAATACCTGAAGTCTCTGTTCTGGGAGACTTGTTGCTGCAAAGACCTTTTATTTGCTCTCGTATTCTATGCAAGTGTCACTGGCTTTATTTTTGCTTGAGTATCTCAAGACATCTAAACAAAGATATTAATGAAGAGAAAGTCGGAAGTTCTTGTTTATTTTGTACAGGGTCAGCGAAGGAATGATATTTCTGAATGGCCTTCAATGGGATTTAGTTTCACATTGAATTTAAGATTGATGAGTATGTTTAGCTCAGAGTTCACTGGAAACTGGAAATTGTGAAATTCAGAATAATTGGTTGTTAGCCAGGCACACACATCGGTACGCACGATGTTTTGAGTCACAGGCTTAAGCTTGTTGGGTTCAAGTATGAATTAGCAGGATGTTGGTATAGGCCGTTACTGTCACCTGATGGGACTTGAGTCTTGCAAGAAGCAGGGGCAGAGGACATCATATCAGAACAGGAACAAGGAGGGATGGATAGATCTGGAACAACTGGAAAATGTGTTGGAATTGTTGGTAAGCAAACTTTGTTTGGGATATTTGGTAAGCAGAGTGAAAGGTACCAGTTTGGGGATGGCATGCCTTCTGAGGTTCTCTAAAGATGCTGGCTGGACATGTAGGCCTGAGTCAGCAAAAGTCAGGTTCAGATTCCCCTAAAACTTTTATTTTGCAGAATGCAGGTAAGGAATTTAATGGTTAGAATTTGTCTGTGGCTTGCAATAGCTCTTGTTGAAACATACAAAAACCTGTAGCTGTTCTCAGGCACCCTATGAATTTCATGGAGGAGAAGTCGCAGCTTTGGAGCCTGTCAGAATCAGTCTCTGTTTTTCAAATGTGTTTTCACATTTTCTGTCTTTTTGTTGATGTTCAGAAGCATCCCATATCCCAGGCTCTTAATCCAAGCAACCTTATGACTTTATTATGCTTTCCTTTCTGTTTTAGTCTCATTCTGCAGTGGCTATAAAGGAGTTGCCCCAAAATCTCATCTGTCCTTCTGCTGTTGCTCGCTTCTGCATTCTCAAGTCCTGAATAAACGATGCTAGCAATATCACAAAATACATGGTACACGCTGGAGTAACCATGCCTTACCACATATGACTTAAGTTTATTGGGGGGTGGAGAAGAAACACAATACATGCACTTAGTGACACATTCAGTGTGACTGTCACACTGCAGAATTTTGTTGTGGAATAAAAGCAAAATTGCAGGAGTGCCATTAGGCCACATGAATATACTTGGAGCTTATGGACGCTCTGTGCTCAAGTTTTCTCCACCTCCTCCAGTGATGTCCTTTAATTGGCTCACCAGAAAGTTTTCTGCTTGCTCTCCATTTTGTGAAACTGTTTCCTAATGTCTCCAACTTCTTAAAACATGCTGTGGGATTGTGGGCAGCAATTCAAGAGGAAGAAATGAATGATGGAACCTCTGCTAAATTTTTATTTCCTTCAGTGAGTGCCAGCTTTAATCCCAAATTGCAGCCCTGCTTTCTTCCAGAGATGCACATGCTCTGGTTTTCTGCCAAATTTTGGAGCCCTCTGTACCTGATCAATCCTTTACACACTAGACTTGAATTTCTATGCTTCTCAAAAATTGGGGAAATGAATTCAGTTAAGTTTTATTTTAGGCTATTGTCTCCAAACGATGCCAAAGGTTTTCTTTACATTTGTTATCTTCTGAGAGATCATTCATCCTATCCGTTTCCTTTGATCTGAACAGAGCTTTTTGGACACATATCAAAACTTCAGATCAAGACGCGAGTTTCAAACTGTCCAAATCAGGTGGCCTTTGACAGAGCATTGCATATCGAGAATGTGTTTTTGAAGCCTAACTCAACCATTGCTGTCTGTGCTGTGATAGTTTTACCAGCTGAGAACCTTCTGCTGACCCATGTTACTACTTTAAACTGCAGCTTCAAGTATGGAGTTTAGGGACGACATCTCTTCATTGGTGGATTTTTATCCTTTTTTCAGACATTATTCTTGTATCAAAATTTTGTATAAGAGATATTTATCCTCAGAATTTCACTCAGAACTGGTTTAGTTAAACCATGCTTACACACGTCATAGACACGTAGGTTATGGTATAGGCCAAGCTAAGGAAATCTAAGAATTTATTTTGTAAGGTTAAGATGGCTTTAGTTAAACCAGTTAATCTCAGGCCCTTAATTTGTTTGTTTTGGTGTGCAGAACTTAACTTCATTGATCTCTTTTAAACTCTAACCACAACTTAAGTGGCATTGCGCTAGTAGCTTATGAATGTGACAAAGTTATTTATACTCCGTGTGAGATGGAATGCTATTTCTGTGTACAATAGCCACGGCAAGTACTAAAGGCATCCTTTCATTGGACATGAGAGTGAGTCTCATTTGAGTACAAGAGTTCCAGTGGACCGTGGATTTTTGTAACGTTTCACTTCAGAAAGCTGCTGCAAAAGTTTCCCTGGGGACTGTACCATGTCCTCACCCCACCCTGATGAGTTGGGCAAGGCACAGTTCAGCGGGGCTCAGCTTCCTGGTAGGTCCAGGCAGGGGAGGGGGTTAGAGGCCAAATCCAGACCGACTTCCCCTGCCCTCCTTTTCCTTTGTTGTTTCTCTCTTGGCTTTATGGGCTAGACCGGTTAAGTGCTTAATCATTTGCTAACCCACCCTGGCGGTTAATTTATGTTGTAATTGATATGCTGGTGCTTCAATGAGAGAGTGGGAGGGATGGGTCATCTGGAAAGAGGCTTGCCCTCCCCTCTGTCACAGTTGGCTGCTGCTGGAGCTTTTCTTCCTGAGGTTCTTAAAATAAACTAAATGATAGTTCCCAAATTTTTTGGCTGTGTGGGACACATGTCACAGTGCTGTGCAGTCAGGGCTGAGTAGTGAAGGGTGGTGGTTAAATTGGTTAGAACCTCCCTCATAATAAGGTGAAAGGAGAGGGGAGTTGGTCTGTTTTCTCTAGCATGCTGCCTGCCCATGTTTTCCTGTTCACAGGGGCCCTCCGGAGAGAGGTCAAGTCCTCTCTGTGTCTGCAGTCAAAAAGAAGGATGGCTCTGGAGGAGATGAGTTTAACAACAGGATCTGAGGATGTTCCATCTCTGACGGGCCTGAGGTTGTAATCAGGGTGGGAGAGCACGCACGTTTTAAATGTCACAAGGGTGAAGCACGTTGATTATTGTCTGTAGGTGACACATGATCTTTGCCTGATGGTGTAGTATCTTTACTTACCTAAGACCAAGAAGTGTGTTACTTCTTAAACCTCCATTTTACAAATTGTTAAAAGATTTTTTTTTGGTCATCCAAATTGAGTAACATAAATTGGAAATCCTCCCATTAACTACTGCGGATCAGTAACCAGCAGGTGAACTCTCATTTTGTTAGCTCAGGTCATAACTTGGATTTGTTTAGAGGTCATAACTTGGATTTGTTTAGTACAGCTTAAGCATGGTAATTAAGCTACAGCATTCACAAAAACTCCTAAGGATCGGGATTGGATCCCTTCATTGGCTTGGGTGTTTGTGAAAGCTGTTTCATAATGCTGTTACTTCTCTTGTCTTTAGTCTATCAGTTTGCTCTCAGAGGTGCAAAAAAGCTTAGAAAAAATGGCATTACTAACATGTGTAACTTAATCCATGTACTTTATAGTCTGGAAAAAGCAGCAGCTGCACAGAACATACTAATCATCATGAATCGCATCCCGAAATCAAGGCATTGATCATAAAGCACTTGACTACAGTCTACAGTAGGTACTACACTAAATCTTTGACCCTCCATAGCAGTTCAGCTGGGACATATTGAGGCATTTATATTCCATGCAGGGAACAAGCCCCACAAGAGAGAACGTGGGCTCTAGGGGGATGAAACTGCAGCGGTTAACTCAGGCACAGAGACAAATACTGACCTTTGCTAGCTGGAAAACAGGTTTGATTTTCCTGATGATAGTCACCTTGAATAGATCACTTTCCTCTGAAAAGGTCACCTGTGACACAGCTCCATTTTCTAATGGGATGAATGGTGTTTAAAATCAGAAAAAAAAGAATAACCTGTATTTCTAGATCAGCCAGCATTAATATATCTAGTCTTGTACTTATGAAAAGCACTGCTGGCGTGAAAGAAAGTTCTTATGCTCATGAGTTTTCAAAAATAGTTTAACTTGGAGCTAAATACTGAAATCATCCCAGTCTTGAACTGAGCACAACAGAAGGTACTCAGCAGGTGTTATTATCTGGCCTTTACTGAACAGCAGGAGACAGGTCTGACTGACACAGGGTGGACTACGTTGTAAAGAGCTTCGTTCACCACTTCGTGGGTTTGTAAAGCTCTCCTGTCGGTCACTCGTGACACTATTCATTCCTGTAAACAGTGGGTGTAGCGAAGCTGTGTAGGTGTTGAAAGATAATGATTCAGCAGTAGTGAAAAGGAACTTTGCTGCAGTTACTGCCCCAGACAGGTATTGATTGATGCTTTCTTCATAATTAAAGAGTAAGCTTCCTTGTGCGTTGCGTGTTCAATCGCTGCTCTGAGCCAGAGTTCATACGTGTGTGTCAGTTCAGATTCGGCAATAGGACTACAAAGCAGTGTGCTCATCGCTCTGTGTATGCTCCTTTGCTCCAATACAATATAACATAGCTTCTTGGGACAGACGCTCACCAATGATGAGGACCTAACTTCCTGATTGTGTACTTTGCCTGAGGATTAGGCCTACTAAAAATGAATTTATAGTGAAATCTAATGGCTTTTGCTACTAAGACCCTTTAGATAAGAGTTTACAGACCAATCTGGCCAGCAGTCTCAGGAGCTCTTCCCTTACAGACTACAGTCAGCTAAACTGCTCTGGCATTAATCCCAGCACCCAGCAGTGTGATCCAAGACCTTTTCAAGAATGGTAGCTGCAATGCCAGAGTGATCTGGTGAGAGGAAAAATGTTCACAACTCATATATCTACATCTGCTTTTCAGTTTTCTTGTTAAATTCCCCATGCTAGCTAAAACCAGTGTCGGTAGTTCTTTTGTAGATGTTGACTTACAGGTTTGATCCTACAGTTCTGGTACTAATTCCCTCCTTTGGGGGGAAAGAACATTGTCTAGTTAATGCAGATGAAGTTACCTCTTCCTAACAAATCTTCTCTGTAGGCATAAAATTGCAGGGCTTATATGCAGTATTGCTTCTGCTGCCTGTGGCTACTTTTCCTGGGGTTACACCCACACTCTGCAGTATTAGCTTTGGAAAGTCCAAAAAAGTTACAGAAAACACTGCATCAATGTGAACCGTGTTAAGGGTTTATCTGTGGAAATAACAAGCTTTGATTGCAGGGATCTCCAGGCGATGAGAGAGTTTTTCTAAGATGGTCTGGAAATGGTTATGGTTACTGACTCAGTCTTGTTGTTGACCTGACTCTGGTGCCACCGAGCTGTTCCCTTGGACTTGGGTCCCCTGGCCTGATAGCCCAGACTGGCACAGGCTGTCCTGCAGCTTGACAGGTGAGCAGGCAGGCATTTAGGAGTTGCTGTTCTCTGGCATTACTGTGCTGGCACATGATGAACACATGCTGAGGTTGGTGTGGTGGTGGGGCTTAAGCTCAAATTAAAATTAAATTCCAGTCACGCAAACGAGAGACAGTAGTAGAGCAGGGGACCAAAGGAAATTCAGCTTTTGCATGAGTAAAGCAGCTGAAGAGAGAAAAGAGAACCACGAGGAAAGGTTGTAGGATGAGATCTTTTATTAGACATCAAAGGATCCCCATGGGAACACAGCCTCTCCAAATGAATTCACAGAAGGTTGCGTTTGCTGTTGAGGCAGTTGTTTTTTTCTGTTACTGCATGGCAAGACAGCTTGTTGAAAGGGACAGTTGGTTTCTGCAAAGCCGTAGCTGAGAAGACTTTTCAGTTTCCAGTTTTGCTTTTTATTCCCACATTGATAGAAAAGACACCTAAGGCGTGGGTTTAGTTGTTAATTGTCCCTCAGACTTATGTGGGACCTAGGATCAGTCACTGAATGTGTCTGGTACTTGAGACATTAGTTCTCATCAAAGCTAAGGATGAAATAATGCTCTTTGTCTTGCCTTGTTAGGTTTCCTGTTAAATTTCATAGTGCACCTTAGCCCATGAGAGTAAACCGTCTGTGTGTGCTGTAGTGTAGCAGGTCAATAACACATCGTTACCTTGAGCAGAGTCAGATAATTAAAAAGCTTGCTCTCCAGCTCCCAGAATATCGGCCAGTCCTAGGATGCTTTTGAAGTGCTTTAGGCTGTGCCGGTTGGGATTAGTTTGTTGGGCAGTGTACGTGACACATGTGGGTATGGAGAGGAGACCGAGTGAGCGTATGTTAGCTCCAGTGCAGGCAGACAGTAAAAGGCAGTGCAGGAAAACAAAGCTCACGGCTGGGATACTGGCAGGTTTGGAGAGAGCGGGCAGGAAGCTTCCACGCATGCATGTTGCTGTTCATTTACCTGTGGTGTGTAGTCTGAGAAGACTCACACCAGTAATCACCTATGAGTGAAAGGCCCATTTGTGCTGAACTGGGAGACATGATAACAGTGGTGTCTTAAGAGTGAATTACTTCCAAAGATGAGCTTAACTGTGGTCTGTTGTCTTACCAGCCAGGACTGTTTTCTTGTGGAAATGGGGAAGTACAGGTTGGTTAGGAGGTGGAGCTCTGCAGATGCTGCATGGCTGCAATTGCTTGCTACCTTATACAGCATTACCAGAGGCCAAAGCTCCTCAAACCCCTTCTTCTATTATCAAACCAGCATTTGACAGTGCAGGAGAGGCCTTGGCACCTGGGTTTAGTGCTGCTGGACTGGGAGCTTCTCAAGGTCCAAGAAGAGGCCAAGCAGGCCCTGTTCAAGCCCTGCTGTGTTGTCTCCAGGGATGTTTCAAGTGATTCAAAATTGTCAGCGACAATTAAGGATTTCTGCTCTTTCTGTGTGAAGAATGAGCTATGTTTTTAGCTTTCTCTTTTGGATTGCACAGTGTACTTGGCAGGGCAGACTGGAGAAAGCAGTCAGGCGATGGCCCTGCCTGGAGAAATGAAAGCAGAACTGGGCGGCAATGCAAGGAGCATCTTAGGTCATTGCCTGCCCCAAAGCAGGAGTGCCCGCACCATGAAACAAGCCGAAAATAAAGTTCGTGCTTCACAATGATGAAAAACCTCAGTCTGGTTTAATCAGGAAAACAAAAGAGAAAGAGGAAGCTGAAGCTGTGACAGCAGGAGAAGGAAGTGGAGAGACCAAAGGGTTTTTTTGTGTCTGTGTGTGTTGGAGTATAATGTGTACTTAACAGCTGCAGAACTCAGTAAGTTTCCTTAAGAAATGTTACTGGTGAGCTGGATGTGACTCACCTTTAAGTCCTAAATACTTTAAGTATACACCTAATACTTTAAGTCCTAAACGCTACTTATCACAGGGATATTAATTTCTTTTGAATTCTACTCTTGCAAGGGAGATTTTTCCACAAGGGCTACAGAAGACCAAAGGAGAAATTCATGAGCCACTCAATCCAGCACAAGAAAGAGCCAGGCAGCTATAAAATAACAAAAACCTACGTGGGGAGTTAAGAGCAGCATACATTTAGGAAACTACCGTGCTCCTGAAAGGGTTTTGAACAAACCAGGGGAAAAAAAATGGCTTGAGTTAAGGATGATGGTTTTAACAAGAGCACGGTGCTTTCTGCAGGAAGGTGCCGTGCTGGGCTTGTTGCATGGGACCGTGGCTGGGGGGGAGAGGTCACACCAGGGGCTGTGTCCCTGCCCAGAGGAGGTGGTGGCTTCACGTGACTGTGGAAAGAATGGCATGCCTGTCAACAGCTGGGTGATTCAGTGCTGTGCTGCTCTCCATCCTGCTTTTCTTGCCTACGTGTCCCCCTTTTCCTCTCTGTTCCCTCGTCCTGGTCTGTGGACAGGTTAACCCGCCTGCAGAGGTTGAGATGGGAGCACTTCTTCGTGACCCATCGGGAAAAACACTGGCACAGGCAGCACGGGGAGTGTCTCTTGTCCCCACAGCCCCTTTTGCCTTTGTTTTTCATCTCTTGTTCTGTGTGTTGCCCTGGGCATAAGGAGTGCCTTGCACAGAGCTCATTTCTTTGGGTCTGTTCCCCCATGGGAGACATGACAGCAGCTCCCCACTGCCCCTACCAGCTCCGTGGTGGACTGTGTGTTTCCTTGGCAGCCCTGGCAGGAGAGAAGGCCTGTAAATAAATGCAAATAAACTGTAGAATTGGATCCAGGCTTAAACTAGTACTGGTATTTCACTCTTCACATGTCTTGAAAAGTGGAAGATAAACAGCCTGACATTCAAGAGAGCTTTGCCTTTTAGATGTTTAGGTAATTCAGAGAAGTTGTGAGGCTGTCCCTCAAGAAGCTCTTGAAATGAGTGTAGGTCGTGAACCAACAATGTAATCAGTTAAAGCTTTGAGCCCCTGAGTCAGCTGGTTTGTGCTTGATGCTGGTTCAGTGGTGATTTATGCGGCAGTATAACCATCGTAAGGGAAGGCAGCATCCCTGACCAGGGGACCTTCACAATTCACTGTAAGAAGCACGTCTGAGGAGATGTGATGGTCTTGACCATAGTTCAGGGTCAGGAATTCCAACCCAGCTGAGCTTTTTTTGCTTTGTCATTGATTTTGTTCCTATTTTGCTCACCTCGAATGTCAGCATGCAAGCAAGCTTAGCTCTGAAGGAAGATCTTCTTGATTCATGAATATTTCTCTGCTGCTGACTTCAAAGCCTTATCCTCAGTTGCTGCTCTGACCAGCCCAGTTATACTCTTAACCATATAAAAACACATTCTGCTTTTGGCAAGCATGTCTTCTTCCTCTGAGAGAACTTCATATTCCTTAAACCATCCTGCACAAAGCATTTTATTAGCCGCCGTAGCCTATGGACTTCACTTGCTTGTTCAGAAAAAAACACCTCAAAATAATGAGCACACATGAACATCTCTCATGTGAGTGCTGTGAACACCAGGCAGCAGCATAATAACAGCACCAGGTGAGACCAAAGCTGTGCACATCCTGTCATGTATTTTCCAACAGTGGCCTGTAGCAATGCTTGTGGCAAATAGTGAGAAGCAGGGTGATGACAGTGATGCATTTGGCCCGATGCTCCCTTGCTGTACTCAAGGACTGCATCAAACAGTTTGTGTGTAGGAGGAAGTGATGAATTGCTTTGAATTTTTTAATGAATGCCTGCTATGAGAGAAACTAGCTAAGGCTGGGGGTGTGTGAAATCAGCTCGAGCAAGTTACCCTCGCTTCTAATGTCTGGGCTTCTTTTATCTCGGAATGGGTCACGTTTTGTTGCGCTGAGGTTTAAGAGCATTCCTTGGAGCACTGAAGGCAGCCTCTCCCAAGGCTGCTTTGTGCAGTGGGGTCACTCACCTTAGATATTAGCAGTCACCCGCTCCGTCCAGGCCTGCGTGTGCTGCCTGCCCCGCATTCCTGCCCTCCAGATTCTCCAGGGCTCCCTTTGAAGATCTCCTGTGCACTTACCTGCCTTTAGATGCCCTTTGCTTTAAGCGCTGTGTTTATTCTGCAAGATAAACATCCCATTGCTAACTGTACTTTCAGCATGGTGCGTTTAGTTTCTGCACACAAGGCTCTCTAAGGGTCGTCTGCCCTCTAATCTGATGGGACAGTTACTGCATTCAGCAGGAGTCTGACTGTAATTTTAAAATTGTGTTATCCCCACCTGCAAAACACAGTTGGAAATGTAGCCTGGGTGCAAGTAGACATAGATCTGAAGTTAGCGTTCTGTCATCTGCCTTGTGGTGCACTTCATGGTACTGTGTTTCAGAGTGTTTTTCAAGAATGTAGTGTGGAAATAGTTCTGTCAGTCAAGGAACGTAGTGTGTATGATTTTCAACTAAAAATGTAGTTAAAACAATTAAACCTGAGTGCTAAAAGTTGGAGTCCGATGGCAAAAAAGGATTCTGTTTGCAGCGAACCAAAGTTGGTATGGCTTTCCAGATTGTCTACTGAGAACAAACTCTGCTCAACAGATGGAGGGGGAGAAAAGGGAGAACGTTTTTAGCTACATGCCTGCTTAACACGTTTAAATCAGAAACAATTAGTTTCATGATAGTGCTTCATGATTTTTAATCTGTACCAGAGTGGTTTTGTGGCATCTTTGCAAAAGTCATATGTATTTTCTGTAGGTTTCTGATGGGATGATGAGATTATTCCAGTCCTTCTGTGTTGTCATGAGTACCTTTTAGTTTCTTGTCTTTTGTGGACTATTGGCAGGATTTTTCTGTCTGTTAGTTACAGGATTTTTTTCTTGTTGCGACTTGCTAGAATGCCTGGAAAGCTTTGGGCAAAAGATGAAGGTTTTCCTATTTTAAAGAACAGCTTTGAATTATGTGTTTGCCTGCTCAGTGTGACTCTCATATGCTTGTTAACCAGCTGATAGAGGAAATAATATTTTTCCTGAACGTAAGCAGCTTGCAACAAATAAATAAACAGTCTTAGATGGGTGCTTTATTTAATTGCAATTTACTCAAGGACTTGAAGCAATTTAAAACAAACATGCTGCAATGCATCATCCTATAAAAAGACATTAATGACAGTCACAGAAAGAGTTTGTCCTTCTCCCAAACCCATGGCCATATTCACCCTAGCTGCAAGGAACAGGACTGTGGAGATGCACCCAAGCCTCTGAAGAAAATAAGTATATGATATAATTGACAATCTTCTGTTTCTTTGGTGATTGGATGGACAAAGAAACCTTTTTATCTTTCAAGGTGAATTAGGCAGTTTTACAGGTTTATTTTAGGAACTCTAATCTTGCTGATAGCTATAAACTAGCTTGTATCTACTGTTTAGATCCTAAGCTGCATGCTTTGCTGGGCCTGCCAGTAGATTAATTAATTTGCTGGATCAGAGCTCAAAGGGACAAATTTCCGCACCATTAAAAAGCCCAGAACAGGCAGTAATACTTCCAACTCCATTTGAACAAAACCAACCCAATGATAATGTCCATTTTGACTTGATTTTCAGCGTTATAACCCTAAAACACCACTTGCTCTTATGATAAACTCTAAAGCACTCCAAAATGGTTGGGAACTTGCCCGGCCGGAGGCAGCCCCGCTGCCACACACCGACTATTTGGCTCTACAGCCTGCTGGGCCCTCACATCTGGGGGATGCGTATCACTGCAGAGAGAGCTTTAGGAAAGGGGTTCTCAGCCCGCAGCTGACCCGCAAGGACAACCCATCTGTTACAAGGGCTGGGCTTTTTAAGCTGTCGTGATCATTCCCTCCGAGTATGTGTTCTGGTAAAGGATTTAAAATTGGGTCTGAAAATCCTAAAATCCTTGGAGAAGCTGAGATGAAAACCAGCTTACGCTTTCTGTGCATCCCTCCCAAGGCTTGTTTCTGCTGTTCCTCCAGATGTGTTGGCCTTCGCAATCAAAATGTAAAGAACTCTTTGCTGTTCATGGTTGGGGTTTTCTTTACATTTCTGCTAAGTTACTGAAAACGAAAGAACTGTGCATTTGTCTTCTGCAGGGGGCAATATTTGTTGCAGCAGCAGGAATTGCTGCTTACAGTGCACATCATAAAGGCTGGAGCTCATGAGCACTTCAGAGCTGCTGTTGGAGAGCCTGGCTCTTGCTTTTTAACTTGCTGATGTGAGCTTTTGACCACAGCACGAGGTAGGATGCTGTAAGAGTGAACACAGGTGTGTGTGCATGTGTCTGTGCAAGGGAGAAATCTCAGGCCCCCCTCCAGCCAGGGCTGTCGACACTTCACATGTGTAATAGCAGAGCTGCCTTGGCATAGTTTCTGTGCAGTGAGTGCCTGCACTTTGCAGTGCTTAAATGGAGCAGTGTTGAAAAACAGATCATCTGGAGCTGATGTGTATGTACATCATAAGCTGTGCCCTTGCAAGGGCACAAAATGTGCTGGCAGTCTCTTCTGCAAGAAAATAATTTTCTCCATCTGTGGTTCTGTTTACAGGAGGATTCTAAATATATCTCTCACGTCCTCGTGGTGGTGAAGAATAAGCCTATTCCTGCTGTGTTATAAGCTTAGAAGTCAATGGACTCTTGAATCTTGTTTTTCTTAGAATACACTGGGCGCAGTGATACTGCCTGAACGGTTTACTAATGAGATTCACGCTACCAGTGAAGGCACATGAGCTGTTATAGATGAAATGTTCCCTGCCGTAGTTGTCCCCTCCTGTTGTAGTACATACTTCTGGCTGCTGGGAGGGAATGTGGGACATGAATGTTATGAAGCAGATTTATCCTGAAACCGTTGGCTGTTCTCTGGCGTGGGTTCAGCAGCATTACAAGAATAGGGCCCTGCAAGAAATCATTTGATGTTTTTCTCTTCCTGTTAGATGTCATTTAAACTTTTTTTTTTTCCTTTTTAAAATAAGTAGGGACAATAAAGGAATTCCTTAAGGAATTAGCTTCTCAAATATGTCTTGGTGGAACTGAACTAGAGGCTCCCTTTTTCCTCCCCTTTCTTGATCAAATTGCTTGAACTTCGCAAAGCAGTTTCTGGGATTTGAGTGAGCGAGCAATTACGCTTGATTGTTATGCTGGAGTTACTTGGCAGGAAATCCCACTTACTACTCTTTACCTATATTATGTGGCTACAGTGGAGCAATCTGTACCTTAGCGTCTAGACTGCCTGTGTGTTTGGAGAAGAGGCGCTTTAAGGTGCGATCTGTCTGATCTATTTTAAAGTTGGCCTTCAAAGAAAGTGAGTCACACCTGAGAAGTGCATGTCTCTCTCCTTGGTCTGCCAGGGGGACTCTCAAAGATCAACTCAAATAGTTTTTATCTGTCTTTAGGTGAAGGGAATCCTAATTTTTTTCCCCACTAGCAAGACACAGTCTAACGAAACCATGCTTCTGCCTCTTAGATCGAGTCTTTGTCTGATATCAGAAGCTCTTGGTTCTTGAGTTTTAATTGTGTTTTGAGACCCTGGCTTACGGGGGATGTTGCTCAGCAAGAGCAAAGAAAGAATGGGAATCATTAAGGAAGTATTTAAGTCCTCTGCTTCATTTTTGGCTCAGCCCTCCAAGATAACAGCTGGTTTTGACAGCTACAAAGTTGACAATGGAAGCTCAGATTAAACATGAATTTCTGAGCAGAGTCTTTCTTTTAACTTTTAAAAGCCCAGTCTGTGTTCTTGGCATTTAAGTTTGCTTAAAATTGACAAACAAAGCATACAATTTGGGAAACTTCTTTTCTTCTAGGAAAACTGAGTTGCTAAAGACTGTGTAGGATAAATGCTATGTCGAATGCATTGTGCTCGGATGGAAAATAACTCCCTTGCTTTGCTTTCAACATGGCATTTCTGGGCCAAATAAATGTAGGCTGAAGCTGTGGCTCTTCTCTTGAGACTAGAGACAACTGTGTGACAGAAATGAACATGGTCTGTGTTTGGGTCAGTTCAAAAGGAACTGCAGTCTCATAGAGGTGGTGCCGGCAATTAGTTTTTCAAAGCGCACTGATTCACAGACCTGATTCTCTTCTTCCTTTGGCTAGGATGGTTAGTTTCTCTAGGCAAAGTGTGTCTGTCTGTACAGTGTTTCACAGCTGCCTCGCTCAGGTGTCAGCAGCTACACAGAGGCCAAGGTGGGAGCAACAAGGTTTTGAAGGTACACAACTTCAGAACTGCACATTCAGGACACCTTCAGAAAGGGTAAACCTGGAACAAAATGGCCAACATGCTTTAGGTGTCCTGCTCTTCTCACTGTCAGAGGTTTTGAGTGTGTTCACCTTGAGCCATCACAACGAGAGGGGTAGGTTTACAGAGGTTAGAAAGCAGTGTGCTCTGGCCACCTTTTGGAAGATACCATACGGTAACTTTGAGAAGCTAAAGAGCCCGAGAATATTAGTCACTTCTGAAAATCGTCACTTGGGATCCTGCAAATGGGCAGGACAGATGGAGTTCCATACTCCGGGTCCCTTTAATGAAACCAGCTTGTTCTGAGTAGAAAACGCAGTGTAGGAGGAATATGGCATGTGGTAGTGGCATTTGAGAAGCTGTTTTGTACTTTCAGGTGAAAATCATCGTCACGTTCTGTCACTTACCTCTTCTGTCATTTGGAAGGGAAGGACAAAGGTCTTAGTACAACAAGACCGTTTTAAACCTTAGGAAAACCACTACGTAGATAGCAGATAATTCAAAGGTTAGGGTGGTGAAAGAGCATGCCGGGAGAAGAAAAACACTGGCTTCTTACTGGAGGAAAAGGAGTAAGGTGGATCTGGAAATGCTTTGCCGAGAGAGGGAGAAAAGCATGCTGCTGGTATTGCAGCAGATGTTTTGGACTATTTATGTTAGTAGGTAACAAATCAGAGAAGGACACCCAGCTGAAAAAGCAGCAGCAACTTGGGTGGAATTATATGAAATGAGCTTTCGGGAGAGGATGCTGTAGAGAAGCCTTGCAAAGGAAGATTCTGTGATAAATAATGAAATGGACTCCTAGCAGAGGAGGCAGATGCCGTTTGCTTTGTTTGCCTGCAAGAGAGTCTAAGAATATAGTTAGTTGTGCGATTGTGTATGTGCTCTTATGCTGCATGACACTGCATTGTCATGTAGAACATAGGATTTTGCAGGAATTTTGGATGAAGCCAATTTTTTCAATTGCAGAAAAAATGTTTCAGGCATTGGAAAAAATGCAGCTGAATGGATGTGTATTTGGTGTTCAGATGCTGGGTGGTTTTTTTTTAATGTCCTTTCTTCACATTGAAATAGGTGAACTGCTGTATAGCTGGTTTTCACTTAACCTTGTGCTTAGAAAGGGACGGATGTGGTCATTTGTTACTATTTACTTACATATTACTGCATTGTACTGAATGTTTTGAACCAAAATATAATTAAATCTGCAGAAGATGCTGAGCTGGCTGTTGTGGGATAGCCAGAAGCAATTTATGTCCTTGTTGACATTTCTTTTAGGTTTTGAATAGTAGCAACTTGACTCTTTTTTTTACAGCGTTATGTAAACTGAATATGTCACTTTGCCTGTTGTACTTTCTGCCTGTGGTGCAACTTATTTATAGGATAATTCCTAAACCTATTTATCCAAGCACTGCCTAGTCCTTGCACCAGTTCTGCAGAGCAGTGAAGATGTCACTGGTCCAGATCACCATGCCTGGGATACAGTGAATATTCCCATCTTGCCAGTTTTTGGTCTGGACTCTAAGCTGCAGATCCGCCATCTGTTGTGGTTTCCCAGATACATCATGTTGCAGAGGTAAACATGAGTTGCCTGCCTTTTGATACATGTACACCATGCTGTCAAAGTGTACCTGTTGATTTTAATAGGACGTTTATGCAAGCGCAGGAGAGTAACTTGTTAGCAGAGAAGAAAGTTCGTTGTATGTCAGAGCAAGAATACAGAGACTATTTCTGTGTAAATTTACAGAACCAAAGTTCCCATGGTTGATTCGGGTTTGTTTTTTTTTTTCTATCTACGTCAAGTTCTGGGCATGGATGTCTTGTCCAGCTCTGTCTAAATAGAAGTAGTGGAAGGATACAGAAGTGACTCTTTACATTCTGAGCTTCTTGATTCCTAGATAGTTATCTAGTATTTCTAGGTAGTTATCTAGAAACTAGATAGCTTTTATACCTCTGCCCCAAAAGCATAGGTGTCCTGCATCCTTCTTGTCTGCCACTGAGCTGTTTCACAGCCCTACCATCCAGACAGCTGTCAGAAACTTTCTGGATGTGTTTTAGGAGTATTTCAAATCAGCCCTAGCAGTTTAAAGTAGTGGAGTCGGAATGAAAGCGTAAGGGGCCCACACGTGTTTAAACTACATATATTTATGAAAGGTGAGACTACTGTGCAAGCAGTGTTGATCATAAAATTAGTGATCTGACTTTTTTTTTGTCAGCTTCTTTTCCCTGGGGCTGAAACATCCTCACATCCTCTCAGCACCAAAGAGCAAGGTGGGGCTCAGCAGAGCACTGACTTGTGTGCTTGCTTTCAAGATGCACAAGAAATAGTCTCACCTACTTTTTCCATGGGGTGTGCTGTTGTTTCCAGAGAGCTAATTGTAAAGCAGAGTGCATACACTGCACGTGGTTGTGCAGTGAATCCAGACTGAAAAGCTGTCCTCCTGTGTCAGGCTTTTCTTTTTCTTTCTCTTTATCTGCAGAGTCTCAACATAGCCCATCAACTCTTGCCTCCTTCAGCGAGCAGTGAGGACTTGTGGGTGGCTGGGGCTGTGTCAGTATCTGCTGCCCACAGATGAATGCTACAAAATAAGGGTATTTAGTACAAAGAGTCCATTTCAGAACCTGCCTGCTTGTCAGGGGCTGTTCAGGGTGGTTTGTTTTTCATTAGCAAGAAAATTACAACTCTGCTTCTACATTAAATGATTAATGCTTCTGATTACTCTGATTTGAGACAAGTGAACTTGTATTACTCATACAGTCCTGGTGATGTGTCTTGGCCTCTTTGTGTTCTCACCTATTAGCTGATAATAGGAAAGATAATTAAGGTAGATAAGTGTGTGACTGAGGATTTTACTTGGAAGAAAGCCATTTTGCACAAAGGGCCAGCCGTACCGATAGCCTCCAGCTGCCTGGTGTGCAGGGGCTGGTCCCATTGCTCTGCAGTGGGATCGGGAGTGTTGGCTGCCCCTACAGATGAGTCCCCAGAGAAGAGGAACTGAAGGCTCCAGCAGTTTGGGCTTTCTCTTTTGACATAGGCAGGTTTGGAGGAAGCAGAGGTGAGACTCTGCTTTCTAAACACGCTGCAAACACTGCCAGCTCATCCTCCTGTGACTACATCAGGAGGAACTCCAGTGCAGTCAGCGGGCCTAGTGAAACTGGTGGGAGAAAGAGGAAGGACAGAGCTGCTCAATGCCAAGCGTTTGCATGGCTTTGGAGAAATCCACATCATAGCTGTCTCTGAAAACCCAGACCTGGCTTTTCGTCCTTTATGAAGGTGAGCCTTCCTCCTAGACCGTGGAAGCTGATGTGGTCCCTAGTGTGCCCAGAGCCTGCACCACCCGTTGCAGCAGGAAGCAGCTATGGCCCACCTCTGCAAGCTGTTTGCAGACCAACCGCAGTGCTGCCACCAGGTGTGGCAGCCCTTGCTGGCAGCTGTGCTGGCGCTGTGCCCGCATGTGCTGTTGGCAAACTCGTAGCTAAATGTTCCAGTATTCTGGACGGGGTAGTTAGCACACGCCACATGTTTAGCTCAGAGAAACCATGAACGTAATTGCAATGTGTTGTGTTTTGCGAGATGGTGCCTTACAATTACTTTAGGTTGAAAAAAACTATTTATTGGCAGTTGTTACTTCTTTTGGATGAAGTTAAAGAAGCTTTTTTGGGAACATTTCATTCTACTGAATGGGTTCTGCACTCTCTACACAATGCTGTTTTATTGTATAAAGGGGCAAACTGACCGAAAACCAGTGTGTGTATTCAGTGTAGCTCTCCGCTGTTTTAACTTGGTGAATTGCATCTATTTACATAACAGATGATTTTGGCCCAGCTTGTGTAGCAGCTTCACATGCTTCTCATGAACAAAATGAAGCAAGCTGTAAACAGCCGACCCGGTGAAGTGCCTGTATCAGCCTGTTGAATAACGCAACGTGGCGGTGCAGTGGGATCCGTGCTTCTGTTAGTAAGAGCTGCAAGCTTTGCTTTCGCTCCTCATTCTCTCTCCCTGGTTGTTGGCAGAAAAGCCTTCTCACCCTGATGATAAAGAAAGCTCTTGAAATGGTATTTGAAAAAGGTAGCAGATAAAATGGGCGGCATGTACTGGGCAAAGACAACCAGTCATGTGACTGGTAATCACACTGGGGTACAAGAGAAAGGCGTTTAACAGCAGCTGCTTCCTCTCCTTCACAACCTCAGTTGAATTCCCTTCCTAACAGGAGCGTGCGTCCTGTCGGAAAGAGATGGCTGGAAAAGATTTTGGTCATCTGTATTTTCAAGAAAATAAATGGCCAAGTTGAAATCCCATTTTTCCTGGGGCAGGGGCTGGAGAGTCGATAACAATGAGCTGATGTAATGCCAGTTTTAGAGGCCGTGGTCCTGTTTGCCACACGCAGGCTGTGCTGGGCTGCAAGGTGAGGTGACAGCTGCAGAGCAGAGGAGGAGGCGATTGGGAAGATGCTGCGACAGCATCTTGTGCTCAGGCGGAGCGAGTGGGAGTCCGGCTTCTGTTCTATCGGGGAGGTATAACAGAAGGGAGAACATTCATTCTCCATCCTATGGGGTCATTTCTAAAGCCTGTGACACGTTATCCAAAGATAAAATGCTTGTTAACCCAGCTAGCTGTTCCCATCAGATAGAACTGAGCAATGTGTTAATGCCCCTCAGCAAACAAACAGCCATCTTTCTAGCCAGCAGGATGTCTGCTTGTGAAGCTGTAAGCAGGTTCACTTTCCCCCTAACTTCTCTGGGCTTTTATTTATTTATTTTTTTTCTGATTTCCCTTTTCCTGCTGCTGTTCCTTTAGCATCTTGAGAATGGCTTCAGGAACAGAAATAGGAATGTCTTCAATTGGTATTTAGGTTTATTCTCTTAAAATTTGTGTAAAAAACCTGTGGTTTCATTGGTTGTGTGCTATCAGGCTGTACTGATTTTACAACATAGCATAACCCAAGGCTTCCTTCTGGGCTGTGGACAGCTTTTGTAGAAGTTATGGTTTTATGGGGAGGTTGTGCTGTCCAGGTGTGGGAAGAGAGCGACTTAGGACTTTGAAGCGAATCCTCACTCAAGCTTCAGGCCCACAATTGAAATGCCATGCTGTGGTTCAGCTCTAGTTCTTCAACCAAAAAGTCAGGCTGAAATGTTTTCCCTGTAGAGATCAGTAACACAATTCTCATTGACAGCAGCAGGGCTGCTTTCACCTTACTTTAACAACAACCTAAAAAATTGTGAAGAGAAGAAGGCAACTTATTCCCTGCTGTGCAGTGTAGTGTAACTGTCTGTACCCCCCTACCCATGGTAGGAGTGGATTGCTTGCCACGAAAGCATGTTGCTGGGAGGCAGGTTACTCAGCCTGGTGGCTCTGCAACCTGAAAATGGAATGAGCTCTGTGTTTCTCTAAGTGGAGTTAGTGTAAAGGGGCTTGCACGATAACAGATTTGTCACAGCTTATTGTGAGAGAAGGATGAGGAAAAAGAGGGCACCGTTTATGGAATACAAATTGGAAGCTTGAGCTGTACATGACATGGATGCTGAATGGTGGTTGTAAAGAGGAGTCTAAATGGAAATGAACAAGGAAGATGGATTTCTTTCAGTTTGACAGGCTGCATTTTATCCATCAGGTCTGTAATGATGCTGTTGCTCTTACATGTAGGAAAGCTGACCTGAAAAGGCAGGGACACGTAGCAACCTGCTCTCTGCAGGCTAGATGTTTTCAAAAAGCAAAAGGTACCTGAGCTGCTGACTCCTTGCAAATGTGTGGTGTTGTTTTGTGTGTGTGTTTTTGTTGTTGTTTTTTTTTTTTTTTTGCTTGTTTTTAAATCAAGCAAGCAAAGAGATGGCTACAAAGCATTATTCACAATAGAATAGCTTATGAGAAGTTAACTGTGGCAGAAAATTAATGCAACTGGCTAGCTTGTATGTGACTATCAGAGAAAATAACACAGCTTTTGATTTGAAGAGCATGAGAGATCAGTCTTTGCGAGTATTTAATAGCATGGATGCTTCTGAAAGGAGGTGGCTCTAATCCCTCTGTAATATGGGAGGGCATTCTCATTGGATAATGGTAACATGGATGGCAGTTGCTGTACTTGCCCATGGCAGTAGGGTTGGGATTAGATGATCTTTAAGGTCCTTTCCAACCCAAACCATTCTAGGATTCACTCCTACCTACCTAAGCGAGGAGGACACTGTAATGCTGCTGCAGCAGGAGAAGCAGTATTGGGAATTGCTCCCTGCTGTGGATGCTCACCGCAGGACCAAGCAGGGGGGAGGGAAGCAGTTCTTCTGTCTCTGCTGCTCAGCCTGGAACAGCCCGACCCCAAGAGATGGATGGAGTGAATATCCCTGCAGCATCAAAGCTTCTGTGGTGTTTGACCTCAAGCGTTAAGTGTAACACAAAAGAAATGTGACTGGGGGGACCCAGGAGCAGTAGCCAGCTGTCACTGAGGGGGATCTGTGGGCAGGCTGGGGAGCTGCAGCCCAGAAGATCTGAGCTGAAGGGAGCTGTGGGAGGTTCTCCTGGGCTAAAAGCGAAGCTGTGAGCTTTGAGCAAGCGTGTTCGCAGAAAGGAAGGTGGTCAGATGAAAACTCATGTGAGCCTCATGTGAGTGCTGGGATGAACTGGTGAAGGGGAAGGCCATTCAGCAGGGGAAAAAGAGGGAGCTGAGGGTTATTTCTCACTTTTCTCCGTTATAAAGACTTGGAGAGGGGGCTGTTGTGCACAATTTTGATGTGGGAGCACTGGTTCTGGGGGCCTGCATATGGTAAGCACTTTCCAGGGACAGAGGAGAAAATGGTTTGCTTTCCACAATTTTTGAAAGACAACATGAGATAAAGGATGGGAAAACTGCCTATTCCTAATTTGTTGATAAGGAACTACGCTAGTGGGACTAAATTTGCTGAGAACTGACTGCAGGTTCTCTGATTTCCCACATGATTTGGAGAATGCAGCACTGTTCTCCTCCTTAGGATCCTACTGTATCCATCAGAGGCCAAATAAAAATAGGCTGAAATATCTGAAGCTCCTTCAGAGAAGTCTGCTCCATTTACCCCACTAGCAGCAAGCTCTGTTGCTGTGGGGTGGGGGAAGAATGTGAGGGGACACCATGTGAGATTAGCTGCCTCAAAAAAAAAATGAGCATTTGTACTAAGTTTGGCTGATGCATCTCAAATGGGACTGTTAGCATTATTTCAGTTTTTGCATGTTTTGCACGTACATAGATCCCATTTGACTCTGGTTCTGATGAGATTGTCTTAAATTGAACACAAATGCTCGCACACTCTCTCAAAGCAAAGCATATCCCCAACAGTGCTGCTTGTCTTAATGGTATTTTCTATATGACGTGGGTGGCACCCAGCAGAAATGGAGCTGCTTGAGCAATGCACACACAAGGTCCCAAGCAGCTGCCTGTAAGATGCCATTTGTCAGTCGCCTTGAAAGGGCAGAAGCATTGGGAGTGCCTATAGATGGGATTTTTTGGCCATTACTTCGAGGAGCTGGCACGGCTGGCAGATCTTGCACTCTGCCAGGTCCAGTGGTAGCTGGCAAAGTGCCCTCAGCACTACTGGTGGTTGATAATGAGCAACCCCTGTCCTTCGGAGTGCTGGCAGATAACAAAAAACACCTGTAAGGTAGGAACAAAAGTAAGATTAAGTTTTGGGGGGGTTGTTTCATCTGGGGGGTACGCAGCTACTCAAGTGATTAAGCTATGCTGCCTTTCTGTCGTGGAGCACGATTCCACTAAATAGTCTCAGAAAAGAAGTGGAGCTCTTGAGTTGCTGTGACTGGAAGTCCTCTGGCACAAGGTTGCTGCAATGCGCAGCATGTCCATTGGGGCAGAAGGAAGTTTCTGGGGTTTTCCTTCTTTTTCTATTTTTAGCCTTTCTGGAGACAGGATACTACTCTCATTTCCTCCGTGGAAATCCCCCTCCCATAATTTTTACAGCTTCTTTCTGTGGCTTGAAGGGAATTTCCAAAGAACCTAGTATAGCTTCTGTTGAAGTCAGTGGCAAAGCTGCGGCCTGCACAGTGAGCAGAGACGTGTTCAGACAGCCTCTAGCTTTCAAATTCCCATTAGAAAATACCATTTTCTAAATCACTTCCTTAGTGTTGTGAAATGACATATTTGTTGTGCACAGTGGGATCTTAGCACTGCAGTGGATCTGCTGGCAAATGGGAGGGTGCTCTGTAGCTGTGGCCTCCCAAAAACTGTGTGAGGGATTCTCATGGGTACTGGTGCCTCTGGCAATGGAAAAGTGCCAGCCCCACAGCCTCCAAGATCCACTCGGAGAAGTCAGCAGGAGGGGAATGGTTTAGCCCTTTGTAGCCACACAGCTGTTAGAGTGCTTTTGTTGACCTGGCTAGGAGCTCTCTGGTGAGGAGAGCTGATTTAGAGAAAACAAACAGCAAACTGACCAGGAAGAAAGCTCTGGAGAATTGAGCTTCCTGAATTCTCTGCTAGTTCAGAAGCGATGGTATGTAGTGACACGGGGAGCTGGAAGTCTCCGGAGTGTTTTAAAAATTATTAAATGTCAGGATGGGTTTTTAAATCCTTAGCCTTTGGTAGCACGATTTAAATTGACTTTTAGCATATGTCATTTGGGCTGAAAGGCCTCTTTAATTTTTGACTTGGAGATATGAAGTGTAATGGATCTATAAATAATTCCCGAAAGGATAAAAGGAGCAGGGGTCTTTTTCACAAACTCTGTTTGTAATACCCTCGGTGACTGCTGGGTGATAGCGAGCTGTTCTGAAGCTGGAAGCACTGGCATAGCTGGTGCGGGGTTGGTGTTTTTCCCCTGCTATCAGACTGTTCCAGCCTCTTGTCAGTAAACTTCAGCGCACTGCCCGTATCGGCTGGTTTTATTATTAGCCAGGGGTTACTGCTGGGCACTGGGTACTTGCGGAGCCAAGGAAATTAACTGCAGAAGGAGACCTTGGGCAGAACTTGCAATGGCCGTGCATTGGAAACCCCTGAAATGGGCGTGTGTTTTCATTCAGCCCTGTTGTAACAGGATTTCAGAGGGCACTGCACCCGGGAGGCGATGAGGTTTTGGGTGCCGCTTTCTTCTGCTGGGTCTCGGCCTGGATCTGCATAGGAACTTGCGGGCATCCCAAGGCTGCTTGGCATCTGGTTTTTAAGGCAATCTGTGCTACAGATAGTGGCATCACATGGTTTTGGGGAAACATTTGAAATGCTGCAAGCAGGCAGCAATAGTCCAGCTTGAACTGGAATCGCAGCCAAGGAGTTGTTCAGCTCCAGAGGCCCTCTCTGTACAGCAGACTGCATACTGTCAAAACTCCTTTGGACTTGAGGATTTAAGCATGCCCTGAAGACTGTGTCACTTGTGTGGTGGTTTTACTCAGGTGGGCGACTGAGCTGCAGCACAGCCACTCTCTCACTCCCCCTCCTCAAAGAGGAATGGGAAGAAAAGGGCTCAAGGGTTGAGATAAGGACGAGGAGATCACACGGTAATTATTGTGATGGGCAAAACAGACTCAGTGTAGGGAGATAGTAAGATTTATTGCTTATTACTAACAAGCTAGAAGAAGTAAGAAACAAAGGAAAGAAACCAAAAGCACCTTTTCCCCTCCCATCCACCCTCTTCCACCTCCTCCCCCCGCGTGGCATGGGGGAATAGGGGTCTATAGCACTTCTTCTCCGCCGCTCCTTCTCGGTCACTCTCGTCCCCTGTGCTGTGGGGTCCCACCCACGGGATGCAGTCCCTGATGAACTGATCCGGCGTGGGCTTCCCACAGGCAGCAGCTCTTCCAGAACTGCTCCAGATATGGGTCCGTACCACGGGGTCCATCCCTCAGGAGAAAACTGCTCCAACCTGGCTCCCCTACGGGCAGCAGCTCCTGCCGGGTCACCTGCTCCTGTGTGGGCTCCTCTCCACGGGCTGCAGGTCCGGCCCGGAATCTGCTCCGGCAGGGGTCTTCCACAGGCGGCAGCCTCCGTCGGTGCAGGGCCACCTGCTCCACCGTGGTCTCCTCCACGGGCTGCAGCGTGGAACCCTGCTCCACCGTGGTACTCCATGGGCTGCAGGGGGACATCCTGCTTCACCATGGGCCTCACCACAGGCCGCAGGGGACTTCTGCTCCGGCGCCTGGAGCACCTCTCCCCCTCCTTCTGCACTGACCTTGGCACCTGCAAGGCTGTTCCTCACAACTCTCACTCTCCCAGCTGCTGTGTGGCAGCATTATTTTTTCCCTGTCTTAAATCTCCTCTCACGGAGGCGCAAACAACATCACTTGTTGGCTCAGCTCTGGTCAGCAGTGGGGCCCTTACCTAACATGGGGCAGCTTCTCACAGAAGCCACCCGTATGGCCCCCAGCTACCAAAACCATGCCACGTAAGCCCACTACAACTTGCCAGAGATTTCTCCTGCTTTTTACTGGCCTCTGAGGAAGCTTTTCTCTTCAGCCCGTCTCCAGCAATACCGACTGCCCAGCAGGGCTGTGTGCTTGGCATGGTGCCACGTCCTGTCGCTCTCTGGCTGCTGTGAAGTGCAGCCCCAGAGGAGCTTTCAGCCAGCCGAGCCCACAGCCGCGTGTCTCAAGGCCTTACCTTCAAGCAATGTGATTGTTACCACTGACTTTGCAATAAATCTTAATTCAAGCTAGATTAAATACAAACAAAGGTGATTAATTATTTAAAGCATAGAAAAGACCAAGCCCACTGGGGGAAAAAAGAAAACTGAAACTAAAAGCAAGCTTTATTTGCTTATATCAGGATGTTACCTAAAAAGTGTCATGTATTTGGCTGGCATGCTGTGGACACTTTTTGGACCCACAGTCCTAGAAGTTGATGGCCTAGCTTTGGTCTTCAGATTTCTCTGAGAGGATAATTTCCTGGTGTTAGCCTATTTCATGTGGTCCTTCTGCCTTTTAGGAATTTTCCAGAGGTTCTGTCCACTTTGTCCTTTTTCCTCAGATTTTATGTATCTCTGGCAGCTGATGACTGTGACAGCTCCTGAAAAATCCAGATATTTCAGTGGAAATTCGTGTCATTAATGTATTAAGAACTTCCTGACTCATGCAGGTGTTAAACTCTCACATCTTTCACCCCACACGCCTACTCTTCGGAACATACAAACAGCAGGTCTTATCTCTTGACCCGATCTTCACATCTGTGGCAATATTTATATAAGCTATAAAACTAGATACAAACATCCAGAAGAAATAATTAATTCATGTTGCTCATTTCTGGGACTGGAATGCAGTCAAATGTGGTGGTGATGAAACTTGAAGCTGATAGATGGCCTGCCCCCCACATCCACATCACCCCCATGTGCATAGTTGGTCTTGGGAGGGCTATTATTTTTTTTTTCAAGTCCGGAGATCTGTCATTGTCTCTTCTAAATGTGGCACCTTGCCATATCATGGGTGTAGGATAGGTAGGATTATTGGCAACATAGGTATCCATGCTGTTTGGCTTGTGTTACAAATTATATACAAGCACTGGAAAACAGATAAATGTTTTCTGTCACACATGATCACAAATATTGATTAAAATAAAATTGGTTTGTTGAGTCACAGCATTCAATTTTTAACTAAAATTTACCAAAATCAAGCCCTTGAATACAGAACAAATGCCTGTAGTGGTTTTTGTTTGTTTTGTTTTGTTTGTTTGTTTGTTTTCATATTTAAGGAAAAAAAAGCAAATAAGCCCCGAACCAACGCTTTCTTCACCATGGCCTCAGCAAAGATATTGTTTGAGGTAGATCTTGGTCTTCATATAAACACTTGGAAAAAAGGCATGGGAAACAGTGGAGAAAAGTTATTTCCACTCCACATATAAAAGCAAGTAGTAGTACTGTGCAAAATACCACTCTTTCATTTCTCAGGGACTTTGTGTATGTTTTATTTCTGTTTTTGCATCACGTGAACTCCGAGTAGCTGGGCTTTGTTTTGTCTTTGAACAAAACCAAATCTTTCAAAACAAAGCTCAGATTAGACTGCTCTTTTTCATCCATTTTGTGGTCTGATCATATGAAGTTAACATATTTCCCATGGTTTCCAGCCAAAAGCAATAGTCTAAGTTTCATGTGAAACTCAGTAAACATTTGTGTTGAGTTGGGCTCAAATTTTGAGGTGATTTCATGCAATCTGCGATGACTTTCAGGATTACAACTGAATCACAGCAAGTAGTAGAAAATACCTGTCTTGGTTAAGTTCCTTGTCTACCTCCTGGGTATTTAACCTGACAACTTAATGTTTCTGTGCTTGGAAATAGTAAAATATAATTATGGTACCACCTGCTAGCATCCTTTGAGCAAAGAGAAGCAAAAGGCAAATCAAAGCCTTGTTACACAAGAATATGTAACTGCTGGATTTTTTTCTTCCCTTTGTTCTCTGACTACCGGGGAAAGTTTCTGCAATCTAAATGTACTGTAGTTCTCTATTTTAAATATCTGATTGTTCTAAATATTTTGAGTGTTGGATGCTACCACTGGGATGAAGTGAATGAGAGAAACAATTTTTTTCTGTGAGTGCTGGTCTTCTGAGTGAGGCTTGGTGATCTTTACTGAGGTGCAGGCAAAATGAGCCGTCGACCCAGGAGTGATTGTGTTGGGCTCAGTCCTGCCGAGTGCTGGACTTTGTGGGTTCCATCTGTCCAAACACTCCACAAATGCACAAAATACCCAAGAGGCTTCATTACAGGCACACAGTGTGCTCTTAAGTTAGGAGGATATCCTTGGCTGGATTGAAGCCTGAATGACTTAAATAAAATGAGTCAAAGTTTTATTCATGTGCACTAGGGGAAAAGAGACAGAAGAACTGCCAATGAAGTTGAACCAGAATGGGGGAGGAAAATAAAAGATGAAATTTTTAGAGTTACTTGGATGCTTAATGTTGTGCCTTGAAGCCAGGGGTATTCATTTCCCCTCCTGTGTCTTAGCACAGGATGAAATGCCTCAAAAAGGCCGCTGAGCAGTGAGTGAACGAGCAGCTGTATTACTGAATGCAGTATTTCTTCTCTCTGAGCAGTGACAAAGGTGGATCTGATCTAACCACTTTTCTCCACTACAGTCCTTCCCCACATCATCCTGGTGCTTTGGCTCTGGTTCTCCTCTGATCCCTTTGCGAGGACCTGTGTGCCTGTAGAGACTTCCTGACAGTGTTGTTTCCCCAAAACAGGCGACATGGAAAGCTTTTCAAATCATGCTTTCTTCCCAGTAGGAGTGGACTTAGCAGTTCCTCGCGCCACAGCTCATGCTTTTGAGGGGAAAATCCCGATGCTGCTGGAGCGATGTGCCCTGCATGCAGTAGGAATTTAGTGAAGTACTGTGCTGAGACAGGTAGAGTCTCAAAAGGAAATCTGTGCTTTTAGTCAACTGCATTCACTCCTTTCCCTGTGGGTGCAGGCAGTGCTGTTAAAAATCATCTTCACTCGGTGAAGATGATTTTTTTTTTTTTTTTTGGATCTTCACCAAGCCTAGATAAAGGCTTCTGTCCTGCTGGCTGGGCAGGGCTGCCACCAGCACACAGCCTCAGTACCGTGCTGTACTGGCACCGTGATGTGGAACAGCAGGTGTAGCAGGATGCTGGCCAGACCCTACTGAGATGTAAGTGGCACTTTGCACCTCGTTGGATATCAAAGGGGACGTGCTCAGAACAGAGAGTTCCCACATCCATCCCTGGTGTCTCTGTAAGTAACAATGTGCTGTCCTGGCTGCCTAAAATTAACGCAGAGGTATGTTTGTACATGTGCTACTGCCAGAAGGGACGTAGTTCTGCATCTCTTGGTGTTTTTTTCCTGGCTTTGTTTGTCTTCAGTTGTGCTGGGAGAACTGTTGGTGGGACAAAAGGGCGAAATGCTTTGGGAGGCAGACATAAAATCTTTCCCTTTACTTCTTACCAGTACCCAATCTTGACTCCTGCCATGGGCTCCCACGTTGTACCAGCCACAGGCAGGGGTGAGCTGGGCATGAGCTGCAGGGGGAGAAGCTCCTTAAGTTGTCATCTGCCCAGGAGAAGTGGCTCCTGTCTCCTTTCATGAGTTTTGAGGCAGGTTAGTTTTCCCTTCACTTACTGCATGTGCGCAAACGGAAGGTTGCTTTGTATATTATGGCGTTTCTGTGCTGAGGGACTACCACTGCCCTCAGGTGAATGAGTGCAGGTTTGCTCTGGTGTGAGTGAGTGGTCAAACAGCCCTGGGAAAAGGGACAGCAAGTGTCAAGAAGATTTAATCGTCAGGAGGTGAAACATCTCCTGCTAACGATGCAGACTAATCACCCAGTGCCGCTTTGTGTGCATCAGTGTCAAATGCTCTAATGGGTCTAGTCAGAAAGTATTTCAGTGATTACAAGCTGTTTGTGATTAAAATTAGTACAATTACATGAAAGAAATCGGATTTGTTTAGTTGCCCAGAGACACCTTTTGTGGGAATTAGACCTAAATTTCCTGTATTAAAGGATAAAACAACCCGAAGAGAGTTCATTTGGAAGGTTATGTCAGCATCAGCCCTAGTGAGCCCTGTATTTTCTCTGACAGTCTGTTTGCATCTCTCGTATGTTGTTAAAGAAAACATTTCCCTTTGAAATGCAGACAGACTTCAAAACATGAAAATAATATGCCTGCCAAGAAGAAAGATCATTTTTATTGGTGAAATTAATGGAACAAAGTTAGAGAGCAGAGATGTGCATTTTCCCACTCTAGTACTAGGAATGTGTTTGAGTTTTTTCTGGACAAAAGCAGAACTTAATACTTTCCTCCAACACCCACACACACGTACTGAAAATTGGCAAGTTGATAGCGTCTGAATTGATTCAGAGCAAGAACGCAGAGTTTGAGGGGGTGGTGGTGGCGCATTTCTGCTTAAATGTTTATTTTTATATTTATTTTACATTCCTGCCCAAATTCTAGTGGTGCCATTTAGTGGCCCCATTATATGGCAGCAGCGGATTTACCTCTGAGCCTTGCCCACTTGATGCCAGGCAAGAAGAGTCATAGTAAGAGCCTTGTCTGGACGTTTGTTTTTATCAGCTGTTTTCTGAAACAGCCCTGCAGAGCTTGCTTCTCCCCTTGTCCCTGTACCTGTGGAAGGTACAAGCAAGCTGTGACCTGGCAGGTGAGCAAAGCAGTCTAGAGATTTTCATTCAGGCCAGTCTGAAGGCAGCGTGTCTCTGTGGCATGATGGAGACGATGAGGGAGAACAGACCCTGGTGCTCGGGGATTCTGCTCAATGCAAAAGATACACAGCTACCAGTCTCACTTTGCCTCAATGTTTAGGCAATGCAGGCTCTGTTGACCTCAGTTTGGATTTCCTGCTCTCTAATGTTTTCTTCTTGAAATCCTAGCTCCTGGAATCATAAATTTAAATAAGAATCTCAGTGTATGCAGAACCAAAGTTGTTTTGCTTTGTGTTTTTGAAGCAGCAAGGGCATTAAAAATCTCCAGGCTATTAGCTGTGAAGCTTCAAAAGCACAGAGGTGACTAGATTAATAAGGAAAAGAAAGGTGGTGTTTCTCTCAGGCTCTGGCTTCTGCATCCTGGGAGTCTTCCCTATTCTTTTTAACTGATTAAAGGTAGAATTGTTGTTTGATTCCTGGCTTTATTGTAGTGAGGAATATTTTTATCTGGTTTTAGCTCTCTTTCCACGAGCTGGTATTGTTGCACAGACAGCTTGCCATATGTTTCAGCCTGCAATGCTTTGTTTTTCCCAGAATCTGCTTCTGCTTTAAATTACTGTTTCTGCAAAGTCCTTGGTGATTTTTCAGAAGGCATTCATACTTGCTTTGTAGAAATAATCAGGGAATCAGCTGGGAGACTTCTCAAAACATCTGGACAAATGCAGGATTACTATTTCTCTGAAAGTATAAGTAGGGAAGCTGGGGGCCAAGCATGTGTGTGTGGCCAGGGGAAAGTGGCAGGGGATTGCTTGAGAAGTTGTTTGCAGGGCAAGGGTGCACGCAGTCATGTTTTGATTTATGAATAATCTTGCTGTACACTATGCAATTTGGTAATTCTTATGCATGTTATAGTAACCGGGGCCTTTCCATTGATTTCCACAATGTTATGCAAATTTGTACTAGCTGAAGGTTTGACTCAACAGCTGGAGAACAAAATTCAACTTCACTTAGCTAGGAGATCAGCTGCTAAAAGTTGCTGTTGTACTTTGATCTTGTGAATTAGCTGTTTGATTTTAACTTCACTGAGTTCTCAAAAAAGAAAATAAAAGATTTTATTCATTTTATATATAATCTAAAGTTCAGTTCTCAACTGCTGAAGGAATGTCTCTTGGGAAAGACGGTGTGTTTCTGAAGACCATTCCTGCCCTGTCATCTATGAAATTTGTGCTACCGTGTTTGGTTGAGAATCCTGTCAGTTCAAGATCTTTTAGGATTTTTTTTTTTAATTGGAATTTTCTCAGAACAGCAAATGTCTTTGGTGTCATTATGTTTGTGCGCTTCTGCCTTGCGGAGTAGGTGAAAAGGGATAACACATCAAGTCCTCAAGCTCTGCTCTGAGAGCAAAAGGTAAAGCAGCCTGGAAGTTGTTCTTTCTCAAGCCAATGATCCTGTAACAAGTCAATACTTTCAATGTTTTCAATATTCTCAGTATTCACAGCCTAAGGGCATGGCTGGATAAGGTGGCAGTTCTATATTCGGTGACTTGTTACCATGGCAGAGCTGGTTTGAGATCATTATCCACCACGAGAACCCCACTATGGAGCTGGGATCCACTTCCCTGGCTTCAGTGTAATTGCTTCTGCCTTGCACAGTAACAGAAGTTACAAGGGGGCTGCCAAAGGGTGTTATGTGGGCAGCACATGGTCTCGCATCTGTTTTTCAACCTGCTGAGCTGTGGAAATGCCTCTAGATTGCTCCCCTACCATGGGAGGGATATGCAGAGGTTCAAGATTATGAGCATCCTACTGTGAAGGTGTGACCTAATCAGAGGGATGGATTTTTTAATGCCTCCTGATAAACTCAGTAAGACGAGGAAGGGTTTTCTCCCCCTGGGGAGACGTGCAATTACTCCATTCCCATGGCAACTTCTCTTCAGTGGAATGAGCAGGGCTCTGCAGGATCTAGCAAGTGCTGCAGCATTAGTTTAATAGCCTTTTAATACTGCTTGGCCTAACATCAGCAAAATCATAACTTTACTGTCTTATAAAATAAAAGTTTGCATACTTTAAAAGCTGCTGTAGTGAAAAACGCCAAGTGAATCAGAAAGTAAGCTGACCATTGTAGCAGTATGTAAGAAACACTTGAGTTTTTGTCTTTTGTCAGTGAGACAGAATTGCGTGCAGTGTAAGGGATGCTAGCCTGCCAGCCATTTCAGAAACTTCTTGCTGCTGAGAAGGCAGTGCATGAGCCACATGGGAGTCTTCATTTTTCAACTATTTTAGACCCAAAATGGCACTTCTTCTTGACAGCTCTCCTGCAAGAATGAAATTTCTGCTGTGTTGTGAACGTGAATGGTACTAAATATTGCCAGCCTCGAAGAAACCTTACCGCTTTCAGAGTTCCTTGGAGTGCTTCATATTTCTACAGGTAGAGCTCTTGTTACTGTACTGTTTGAAGGGAAATTGTTATAACAGTTCATAACATTGTCAGTATATAACACAGAAGAGCTTCCTCTACCTTATAGCTAACTGTGTACGTTTTAGGGGAAGGGAACTGAACAGGCTTGCATTTCAGCTCTCTCCCATGACTTGGCAGCATCTTTTACTTTAATTCAGAAGACTGGTGAGAAAGGTGATAAGTTGATCCAAAGGTAAAGCAAGCTCCTCTTCATTCTGTATCTTCAAATGCACGCTGACTTTAAAAAAAAAAAAAAAAAAAAAAAAAAAAAAAGCTTGTATTTGTTGCTGTAATAGTAATAAGTAGAGATGTGTGGTGGTGGTATTGTGTCAAAATACACCACGTTCTGCATAATAGGTCACCTAACCCTAAACACCCCCTATGCAGGTGGTGGGGGGAGAAGACCTTTTGTCCTTCAGCCCCTGAAATAATTTCCAGTGAGATGTTTAGTCTTGCTGGGACCACAAAGAAGGAAGCAAACATTTGTAAAGCTCTGCTCTCAGCATGCTGTGTACTTTAGCAGCTGCCCTTCTACTTAAAGGTGCAGGCAGCAGAGCTGTGAAACTATCAGTGATGCAAAACCAAGATGCAGTTCAGTTAGAAACTTTAAGTGCAGTTCATAAGTGAAAGGCATGGATTTCAAAGTTTCAGCCTTAAGAGTTTCATTTCTCCCTGAAATGCCTGAAAGTCTTCCTCCTGCCTCTCTGTTATCACCATCAGTAAGAGGACTCTGCATGCCCAGTCTCTGTCAGAGCAGGTCTTACCTGCCCTAGCCAAGTTCTTCATGATGACATAAATATGTCCTTGAAACCAAAGTATTTTTGCCAAGTTTTCTTTGCAGAGGAAAGTGGATGGGAAATAAGCATTTACCATTCGTTAGCAAGCCTACACTGCTGTATAATCTCTACATCACAGGAGTCTTTCTCAGAAAACGTCATTGCAAAAAATGCATTTCATTGATCTGTCTGCCCTCAGCCTCTGTACTGCCTTTTGTATCATTTAGCTAGAAGGATAAAATGAAAAGGATTTTTTCCCAATAGGTTCTTGTATTCTGATAACGATTTTCCTTTGCTCTCCCAGTTTCCCCAAAATACCATCTTTCAAAACAAAATATTGCTTGGGAAAAGCTGCAATTTCTTCTGTTTAAACTGTGTTTTGGGAATTTGAGAAGGAAAACAGGCTCAGTGGTTGCCTTTGTGATGAGATTTTTTTTCCTCCTGGTTACTGCCAATACTATCCTTCACTAATCCTAGTAGTAGCTTGCATTTTGTCTGGGACGGTTCTTACCAGCTCTGTAAAGGCCTGATCAATAATCTAATAGTGTCAATGGAAGAAATTCCCTAAGAGTCAAACAAATATCAGCTTCCCTGCCAGGGTTAGGCGTGCACCGCCTGCCGGGTGTGGAGATGCTGCATGCTGCTTGCCTTGGGCTGCAGCTCACCTCTGCCACGCTCCTCAGCCAACTTCCCAAACGGGGCAGGAGCTCGCACCAGGAGACAGTCTCTGCTTATCCCCCAGGTGCTCTGCAGCCAAGCTGTGATCTCAAGCAGCTTTCAGGTTGGCCCTGGCTTGTGTCCCACCTAACAGAGGCGGGGACGTTTCAGGGCTGCGCTCAGAAAATGAGAAGCCACCCAGGGTACAAAATCTTTGTTCCCTCTGGCAAGCCTATACTGGAAATCTTCAATACATGGGCATTACTGTCACTCTGCAGCCTTCTGGGTAGCTTTGCTTCCCTTTTAAAACAAACAAACAAACAAAAAAAAAGGGCCTCATTGTCCCTGAGGACCTGTTTTATTTGCCAGATGCCTCACAGCAAAGCATGTATTATTTCTTTGTATGAAACGTCTGTTTTTCAGGCTCTGTAGATATATTCAGAGCATACCTGTGCAAATGGCTTCCCTTCAGCAGCTTGATCCTGAGCTCTCTGAAGCAAGTGTAAATAAGGGGGGGTCTCTCAGATTCAGGCTCTGTGTAGCAAGACCTGTTTTTCTGCAAGCATTACATACAGCTAGGCCTGACTGTTGGTTCTGAGTTGCGGTCTCCAAAATGTGCCAAACATGGAGGCTGATGTAAATCTTTTTATCTTTTGTTCACAAGCGCTGTTGTGGAAAAACAAGTGGAAAACTTCAGGCTCTTACTTGGTGGTACGGCTCCCCCGCACATACTTGGGTTTGTATGGTGCAAGGACATTGCTCCGAGCAATCTGAAGATTGCTTGATAGCATTTCTTTATTTGTTGCTATACATTTTTAGATTGTATCAAATTCAAAACCTATTTGAAGTTTCTGGTAAGCATTTGGCTCTTCTTTGAAATGCAAAAGGAAAAGTTCATATCATGGCTTCATTCCATAAAAGCTAGCAACAGTCCTCGTGAGGCTCAGGGGCAAATGCACATGGAAACACAGACACTTTTGGGATAACCTCCCTCATTTCAGCCAGTGCAGAAGTGCCTGCTGACTTCTGTGTTTGGAGATGATTTAAAAAAAAAAAAAAATGTTATTAAAGAAAATTAGTAGCGGATATTCCGGCAGTTGTGAAGAATTCTCAGTAAGGTAGTACTCTGAAATGAGAAAGCTTTTGTATTAAACCAGCTGGGTGACTTCTGTTTGTGTGTGAGTGTCAGAATTGTGAACAACTGACAAACCATTTCCAGTGGTTTGGTTCTAAAAATGTGTGCGAGTCTGAGATTTCCCCACTATCAGCATTAGGCATGTGGTTGCAAAGGAAAGTGACTTAAAATACAGCCAACGTAAATCAAAATCGGAAGTCGAAGAGAACATCTGCTTTTTGCTTTTATCATGTGACAGTCTTTTTTATGGACTTCCTCAAACCGTAGTCTTGAGTCTCAGCTATCCCTAGACCACTTTAATGGTAGATCAACTCCATGTTTCAGCAAAAAGAACAACAAAGGAAAAAATGAGTTTTCAATCCACACTTCTCTGAATTGGTTATATCTTTGTTAGTTTTCAGTGGCAGAACTGAAAGCAGAGTTTTGCATGAGTTCATTTTTTTTTTTGTCTTCTTATCTATTTACAGTGAAAGTAGTAAGAGTAACCTTTATCTCTCCCTATCCCGTGTGCTTTCGTGTTATTGTGACTCATGGATCAGATACATGGGGCAAAGATTGGAAGAAATGATTAATAGTATGAAATTACTTGAACGTCTGACGCTTCTAAGGCAGTGTACGTGAATGGTCTTGTGGAACTGAATTATCTGCAGGTGTAGGATTTGCTCTTATTGTAGCGCATGCAATCTGAGTGTGGTCTCTGGCTTGGCTCTGCCGTGAAGAAGAAGAAAAAAAATCCAGAGGGCACAAACAGGCCCACTAATAGAAAAGGTTTGCAGGTTGGTCACTGCCGTCCGTCAGGATCCCTGTGTAGTGTGAATACAGCTGCTGTGCAGCTCTGTGTTGTGCAGGATGAGGGCCCTGCCTCCAGGGTTAACTTCTGAGAAGTTCACATGTGTGAACTTATGAGCTAATGCTCTGTTGAAAAAAATGATTTTAAGGACAAATAGATAGTTCTGAGCAGCATGCTTACATCTGTTTGTAAATAGCCCCTTACATGCAAACTTCTGGAGCGTACTGTTAGTTGATGTGCTTTTTTTCTTGCCTCTGAGACGTGCCTTTTGTGAAACCTGAAAACCTCATTTCACTGGCAACTTTCATCACAGATTTGGAGTGATGTTGTACTCAAGTGTGCTGATGAGCTGGGTCAGTGAGCGCCTCTAACACTCTGTGGTTAGGCCAGCATGCATTGCCTTTAGGACTTCCAGGGGCAGATGGTTGGCTTTAATGCAGTTATGCTTTCATTGACTGTTCACATGAGGATGGGCCAGGGGTGAAGATCCCTTATTAGAAGCTTCGCTGGTCCCCCTGTTGCTTACCAAAATTTTTAACAGCTGCTCCAGACACTCCAGCTAAATGTAGGCAGATGAGACTGCGTGACTTATCCTAATATGTGAATGCAGGCCCATGGTGGCTCTGGTTGCCAGCAGCTATTTTCTTAGGAAGTTCTTGTTGCTTATAGTTTATTTGTCTTTAAGTACAATGTTTGAGTCCCAAATTGTAATTGGTGATAAGAGCTACAGAGATAAAGGTCTTTGAGTATGTCTTCCTTGTGGTTGCTCAATGGAGTACACTGCAGATGACATAAAATGAAGAGTGGTTTCCTGGTGAGGAGACCCCTCCATGACTCCGCAGCTGGAACTCCTGCAGTGAACTCCAACAAACTTGCTGATCCCTGGAGTGACCTAGCTCTGCTCCAGAAGGAAAATATCAACAGCAAGGGGCTGTATAGCTAGAAAAAGCTCCATGATGATGCTGGTAATGCAATGAATTCAAAATGCAAGTGATGGGGGGAGAATAAATATCCCTGCAGTAAGGATGCAGAATGTGATTTTTGGAGTTATGTAACTTAGTTTGCATTTTCGACTACTCACTTCTGAGCTAACTTGATTTTCTAATAAACTTTGCATTATTTGCAGTCTGTTCAGTGGTCTGTGCTTGGAGGTAAGATAAACGTGGAAATCTGGAAAAAGAAGTACCTGCCTTTGGAGTAATACATAGATGAAAAAGACTGCCTGCCCTGCAGATCTGCTGGGGAGGAAAGCCTGGGAACTACCAAGTGTAGCAGGAATGAGAACTAAAGAATGCAGTTTCCAGGCTGGGTATTTTCTGTTTGATCACTGGATTTACCTGCCTGTAAGCCAAGTGGATCTAAGAGGAATCTGTAAAGAGAATATTCTGAATCTATACAGAGGGTTTGTAGCTATAAGATGAGTTCTTCAGGCTGCCATTTTGCTGTTTGAATCCGTCCCTTGGAAGCTGAGGATCCAAAATGCAGTTGCCTCCAGCTCACGGATGAGTGCCAAGATCTCTGAAGCCTCCTCAGGCAGTTGCCTGCTTTTGCTAAATGAACGTTTGCAGTCGAACTCTGGAGTTTGTAACAGGAGGAGTCAAGAGCCCACAAGTTTAGATGTGTGCTGTAGTCCTAAACAGCATTGGAGAGTTTTGAATGTATACACAGCAGTTAATTCATGAATTTACCCTTTAAACTTTTGGAAGTCTCATGCACGCTCAGAGGTCTTGTGATGGTAACGGCCGCACAAAACAAAGGGAACTTGTGCGTTGGCACAGACGCCTTACCCTGTAATATCCAGCTAGACTCAGCTGCAAGAGTGAAGCCAGCGTCTGCAAACCCTGCTGACTTCTTTGCAGGCCATTTTACTGGCAGAGGCGATAGAAAGAAGCAGCTGGGCTTGGCTGAGGAGCTTGCTAAAGCACACGGTGAGATGCCACGCAGGTTGCCCAGTGAGCCCACGGGCCTGCCACGTCAGCAGCCTGTGCTCTGTGATTCCCTGCCCCCTGCCAGGGTGAGCTGACTGAGAGAAAGCACACAGGGCAAAGGCAGGAGTAAGACTTTTTAGTGTAATTTATAAGCCTGTGCATGACAATCTGTATCCGACCCGTATTTTAATAGATGGAGTTTTAAAGTCTCAGAGGGAAATGTGGTTGTTGGGCAGGAATGATCTTTGTCAGGGAGAATTTGGAAAGCTGTTTCTGTGCTATCTAGCAATGTTTTCTGCCTTTCTATGGAGCAAATGCATTTCGTAAGTGGCGTTATTTCCTCAGTTCCTCTTTGTACCATGAAAAGTTACTTGTGGTAAAGGCAGCTGGCGTGGGATTTTGCGGGGTAATTTGGAGACAATTGGTGATTGAAGGCTGGATAAAAATTGAGCTGCCCTTACTTCAGGGGAAAGCATAATTCACCTTGGGGCTGCAAGGCTGGGAGGTGCTGAGATGGAACAAAACAGAAGCCCTCGGAGCCCGCGGCTCTGGGCATTATTTCTGCTGAAGCAGGTTGGTCTCCCGCGTGTTGTTCCATTTCCCATGTGTCCAGATCAGCCCTTGGGCTCTGCGGAAGGAACTGGCATTAGCTCAAGAACAGTACTGATGCCTGGGGTTGGGCGGGATGTCTGCAGTCCTGTAAAGCATTAAGGACTGTTCTTCGAGCCATTAAGCCCCACCACAGCTCACATCCTGGGAGCACAATTTGCAGCATGGCGGGGTGTGCGCTGTTCTGTCTGGGTCTGGGTTGCAGTCATCAAACTTTCCCTTTGTGCCCACAACGCAGACAGCGTGGAGGGAATTATTAAACCCAAGGAAGTCAGCGATGAGGAGGGAGGCGAGCTTTCAAAGGAAGTGTGCGGTGGGGTGGTAAAACTCGAGCAAAGCAAGTATGCGATATCCAAAAAGGATCAGGCTGCTGATTGGATCCACATGTCACAACAAAGTGCAAGGGGAAGACATAACTAGCACAAATATGGGCAGACTGAGCTACGGCACTGGGAGACCCAGCATGTCTTTGACACAGCCTCATCTCAGAAATGGGAATTTAGCTCCATCTCCCTGGGAGCTCTCACGAGCTGCTCTGAAGCCTTCATAGGATCCTTTAGGCAGAAGCCTTTTCCAGTGTGTTCTGCAGAGTGCAGGCAGTTGTAGTTTGGGAAAGATAACGGACAGGCACAGACTGTACCTCTCTCGCGTTTAGTTAGGATTCAACTGCTTGCTGTTGATGCTTTTCCTTGCTTTTAATCTGTCTTTACTCCTGCTGGGCTATACATTGTCTCAGGAAGTAGCTGGAGAAGGTGATCCCATCAGAAGCAGAGAAATCATCTTTTCTACTCAGCAGTAAAACTTTAGCCTGGCGTTCAAGACTTCCATTCTTGAACATCAGCGGTAAAGCCTCTGCACCTTTTTTTTTGTAGGTGCCTATGCTACAAAAAAAAGTTAGCTCAATTTTAAGGCACTTAAAAGTGCCACATAGGAAAAGATTTAAGATTTTGAAGTTGCTTCTATTAGTATTGAAAAAACCCTAGCCTAATTTGTGAATTGGTTGCACGACTTATACACTCAAGTATCTGTGCAACGTGAAATTTTTTTGTCCTTACTATTATCACCAAAAACAATTACTATGAATGAAAATGTTTCTAAGTACTCAGTACTAAGTTTCTAAGTTGCTCAGTTAAAGCAAGCTGCGAAAAATACCAGCAAACAAATAGTTTTTTGAGAATGCTCACTTCTGGAGAAGCTGTCATATTTCAATGAAAAAACCTTCAGAGGAAGTCCACCAGATATAGTTCCCTATGTTTGCTGGAGAATAACAAGATTTCTTCTGCTTCTGAAATAGTAGCCGAGCCACCATTCATGTCCTAAAAGAAAGAAGCATGATGACAACAGTAAAATAATAATTAGTATAATGCTGGATTTCCCATCAGCATAGCTATTCTAGACCTCACAAATGACAAAATGTCAATTACAAGGATGCCGCCTTTTCCTGAATTATTTTCTAAACCCCAGCGTGGTAAATTCTTTAAATTAGTGCAATACTTCAGTTGAAAGCACTGTAAGAGATGGGAAATTTCCACACTTCATGCTAAGTATCTCAGTAATAAAAGTAATAGCCATCGTTATTGCAATGCCACAAACAAGGGGGGGAGAAAGCAATCTCATAATTACAGCAAGCCTTTTCTGAAAGTGTCTGTCAGGGTGAATTCTAATGCTGGCATAAACAGCAGTAAATTATTGTCCATGGGTTAGAAATCTCTACAATTAAAAAGGCACATGAGAACTAATAGAGAAAAAGATCTTTGGGAGGGCCAAGCAAAACCCTTCCGGTCTTCCTGACCTGCTCTGCTCCAGCAACAGCTTCCAAGCAGGAGCTGGTTCTCAGCTAGAAACCCCCTGATGATCCGAGCAAATGTTGTGACTTGCCAACTACTGAATTTAAAATGAAGAGCCCTTCCATTGTGTTGCCTCATTTTTTCTTCTTGTATCTTTTTTGCCTTCCAAGAAAATAATGAAATGCCAGGAAAGTAATTTTCAAGAATTTACCGGCAGCTATTCCACAGATGTTCCTTAATAGCATGTGGTGATGAAGGAAGAAAGGTCAGGGAAGGATATTGAGAGAATCACGTTATCCAGGGCAGTATGGTAAACTCACATACTCGATGCAAGCCAGAGCTAGAAATAGACACAAAGCATGAAGGAGAAAGAAAACTACCAGAAATCTTGTCTGCCTTCTGAAGGTAATAAATTAGTCATCATCAGGTGTTCTTACATGTATAGAACCTCGGCTTCAGCTAGGCTGTCGTGTTCAGCGCTTTTTGGTCTTTGACCCTGTTTGTTTGTTGCTGGAAGGGAAGATGACCCGGTGGTTAGCAAGTTGGCCTCAGAGCTGGAACACCGGAGTTTAAAAATGCCTAAATGAATCACTGTTGTTTTTCTGGTAAGGACATCTGGTTCTGAGAGCTCCAGCTACGAGGGTGTCCTTGGGAAGCAAGCAGACACCCTCAGTGACTGCTGCTACCAGCACCATCCACCCCAAGAGGGATGTGGGTGTCAAGGGCTTCTTTCCCCTCCAGATTAGTTTCTGACTGCAGTCAGAATCTCCAAAGAAAAAATCTCCAAAGAGTGTTTTGAGAGGTGGACTGGTTAACACGCTGGATCTGGGACCAGTTGAATTAAACTTTATCATTTATTTCCCATTTTTTTGAGTAGTGCACTGTAGGAAGCAACAGCCCTCTGCTTCACACTGGTATTTTCGTTTCCCATTTGAAGCGCATCTTTTGATACTTCAGAGGGGCCATATAGAAAGATATGTTTGGAAGGCTTCGACAAGAAAGGAAGCAGCTGTGTATCACCATATGAAATGACTTTTATATTCTCCAGTAAAGATTATGCTTACTGTGGAGTAAAATTGTCGAACAAATTCAGGCAGACGCTAGTGGCAGTGCTCCTTTGAGGATTTTGTTGCTTCTGATGAATGAAGCACAACCCTTTAGGCTTTCTGGGTTACCTCTGCTGGGTCTGATCATGTTTAAAGCCCTTTACTGCCTGATCCTAAGGTGAGTAGAGCAGACTGGAACAATGCCCCTGAACCATAGGTGACAAAAAAGCCACCTCTGTAGTGGTTGGTGATGGGAGCATTGCCTTGTGTGCTGCAGTTAAATCAAGCACAGCTCTTTTGATGAAACATGGAGTAAGGTTTCTCTTCTTTCCATAGAAGAACACACAAGAAGTCTCATGGTAACTAAGACCAGCTGCTGGAGTCATGAATTTTTATGAAGGGCTTTCTGGCAGACACATTAAATAATGCCTTTAGTCCACATATTGGCTCTCTGAAGTAATTTTTCTATCACCGGCTCTGCAGATGGGTGATTTGTTGCAGCACAGGCTGCAATTTAAAGTTATTGGTCCCTACAACAAAAGGCTCTTATACTTGTCAATGTTGTCGCATTTGCAGTTTCGCTTCCGCTCAGGATGATGCTAGTAAATAGAAGAATTATTGAAGGGAGAGGAAGAGG
Organism: Aythya marila; assembly: GCF_965140915.1. Lineage (NCBI taxonomy): Eukaryota > Metazoa > Chordata > Aves > Anseriformes > Anatidae > Aythya > Aythya marila. Next base: position 45,785,672 of record NC_139045.1, on the reverse strand, counting down.
GAGATATTCTTTCACCCCCTGAGGACTCACTTTATATTTACCACTTTTAGCGCCAGTTGAATTTATTTACATTTTGGTACTGGGTCTGGCTTCCAGGCTATCGGAATTGTTCACACACGTGGCTTCTCTCAAACGAGCATCACCAGAGCACACCCTTCAAGGACTGATATTTCAGAAGTTGGGCCTGCAACAATATAATATTTATTTCCCAAATGGGCCCTCGTGGCTCCATTGAGCAGTATCTCACCTGCACGCCTTCAAGGCTTGTGAAGGAAAAACTTCCAAGTTCTGTAGCACAGAGGTTGCATGTTGGTAAAGGAAAGCAGAATCTATTCTGTGAAATGCAGTGGAGGTCTGTTGGGAAAGACTATTGGAAAGAAATCCCTATTGCTTGAACCCAGTGGGTTCATCTTATTACAGACGTGTTACGGTAAGACTTTCAGATGAGTCTGGCAAATTCTTCTCCATGGTATCTCTTGAAAAATAAATTCCAGTTTTCACCTCAGACTTGATGGTGTTCTAGAACACCAGAACCCGGGGAGAAGGTCCTTCTCTGGTCAAGTTCAGTAACTAAAACTAGTGGGGTGATCACCTACTGCTGATTTAGCCACCACCTCTCCTTGCTACCGTGTTTCAAGAGGCTGGGTCCTGTTGGTACTTGGCAGCTCAAGCTGGTGCTCTGAAATCTGGTGGTTGCCGTTGTAAATGATGCTCATAAACATTCTGCTAACTGTTGGGAGCTGGATTGGCGGAAGTGTTTTTTATTTCTGGTTTTATTTTTTGTCGCCATGCTCTGGGTGTGCATGATGACAACCTTTCTATTTGGAGACAGGGCTTGTCCAGTAGCTACATGGAAAGATGCTGGCTTTGCAGTGACTGAATGAGGAAAAGACCATTGCTGCTTGCCCTGTAGTTCATTATAGCCATCAGTGCCCATTGCAATGTTAACTCCAAGGTTTCACAAAGCTTCTTTCCCTTTGCCTGTGTTTCCTGGCAGCCGCATAGCTTTCAGTTTTGTATTTCTGCAGCTCTGATTTATATCTGTTGGGAGGGGGATGGAGAAGGCCCGTGATGGTTCGAAAACTGGAGTCCATTGATCTGTCATTTACTCTGGAAAAACAGTGTCATCACCTACCTGCCTTTGCTTTTGAAGCCACACAGTGCAGGCTTGGAGTTTTTACATGTAAGAGACTTTTAACAGACAGAAATGCACGTGGATTTCATACTGTTCCTTGCTGGCATTCCCCCTGTTTGATTACAGCACAGCTGTACAGAGCTTAAACTGTAATGAAACGGATTAGTGAAAACTGCACGTAATGACCTCTGATTTCCTCTTACAGACTGCAGTCCCCCTTAATTAGCTGCTACAGCCTCAAGTTCTGTTGTTGCTTTTGTGGCTGGAGTTTATTTTATCCAAGTCAGTCCTTGTTTATTCAAATGCCTTCCCTCCTTCTTCCAAAGCATAATATTTGAGGGAATTTCTTATGAGGTAGGAACTTTCTTAGGGCTGCCTTACAATGCATTTAAGGCTAACATCTGATCTGTGTGAGCAAGTGACATGAGACAAGGCCTGTATGGCCCTGCAGGACATACACAGGCTGAGGAAGAAAATAGAAGGAGCTCGTGGAAGCCAGTGTTGGCTGTCAGCAAAAGCAAAAACCCTTTTGGCTTTGATCATGCTCTTTTGTTTGCCAAGAGAGGCAGAAACTTCTGCATGACTATACAGAATGCCACCTGCTCATTTGGCATTGTGGGTTGTCTGAGCTTACTGTTAAACTAATCCTGTCCTCAAAGGGTGGTTATTAATTTTGCAGTAGGATGTGCACTTTTACATTGATTATTCTCAGCAATCTTTATCTATTTTTTAATCTGAATTTAGCCAAGTTCTACCCCTATACTGGAAAAAGGAAGGTGCAGGCCTGGCTCTGAGTACAATAACGCGTGCTCACTCCTCAGAAGTAAATAAATTTGTACTGATATATCCCAGTTTGATTATTTGGCAAATGGGTAAAAATTGAGGTGTTACTGAATTTCTCTAGCTGGAAGCAAATGGAAATCATTTTGTTCAAGTATTGTATTTACTTAAAAATATGCATATATATTTCATATTTCAAAGTATTTTCTATCTGATATCTGCTCCATTACAGCAGTACGGCTGTGCTAGGTTGATGACAACAGTAAAGCAGTAAAATTTAAACCTCTTTGTGAACATGAGGGGGACATCACTCGTCAGTGTAAATCTCCTTCCTTTTCAGCCCTGACCTACATACCTACATTCATGTGCTCGGTCTGAAGCGTGTAAATGTTTAAGGAGTCTCTCCTGGGTCAGCTCCTATTAAAGTCAAGCATGTGCATTAAGAGTTTGCAGAATTTGAATCTTGGTTTCTGGCAGAGTGCCTGTAGTTTTTTATTATCCTATAAGAGGCAGGGGGGAGGAAGCAAGCTGCCATTGAATGCTAGTGAACTGACACAGCAGACGAGTTGCAGCCTATCGTGAGTGTAAAAATATGCCTGCTAAACCATATTTAGACAAGCATGTACCACTTCTTCCATTGCAAGACTAGCTGGTTTGAAGCCATTTCTCTTGGATGAAGTAATATTTAAACAGTTTTCAACTGAATATTACTTAATAAAATGAAACACTGCAGAGTCAAACGGTGTCAGTACAAGCTACTAACCCTACATTGTTTTATTTGAGACTTTGTTGTGTTCATTTTTTACCCATTAAAAGTGTTGACTCAGTGACAAGTACTTGCAGATGCAGAGAATAACGGCAGAAAAGACCACAGAAGTATCAGTTTCCAGCCTTTCTATCCCACAGTTTTTCAGGAAGGCAAAATCTCAGGAGGTTTGTGCATGGAGAGATGCTTATCTAAATACACAGCTGGCACAACCAGGGCTCATACCTGTAGCTGAAGAAGCTTTTGTTTGCTTTTGTGTTTCACCTTACGTCCTGTCTGGTGGCCAGTGCGTCCTGCAGTTTGCGAGCTCAGACTCCAAGCTTTCTGGGACACACACACTGTGCTTAAAAATAAATAAATATTTTATTATTATTATTATTATTTATTATTTTTTTAAAAAAAGGAAGGGTTGAATGCTGAGAGCCAGCTATTTATTGTGCTTTGGGTGTAGCAGCTAGTCTGTTGCACGTGTTGGGGGAAGGGAGGTAGCTCTAGGACAGTTTTATTCTGCAGGGTTTTGTAATCCTCCTCGCGTCTGGAAGCTGGAGGGGGACAGCTGGGGACGCAGCAGGCAGCCTTTCAATTAAGTGGAGGTGGTGGTAATCTTGTCAGTGACACTTCCTTGTCTCTTGACCAGGCAATTTAACAGAACCGACAACTGGTAAAAAAAAAAGGGCAGATTTTGGAAAAAAGTACAGATTTTGAAAAACATCTGATAACCTTTTTGGGCGTGTGGGGGGGAAGGAGTTGAAAGTGTTCAAATATCCTGCTTAAATATTCCCAGCTGTAAACGTGCTTTTTTATTATTATTTTTATTCAAGCCAACCTTTTGTTTTGCCATGTTGGCTAATTTACATAAGGTTTTAAATTAAAAAAAAAAAAAAATTGAATTTGAAATTTGAGCTTTTAAAAACTATAGAACTTTTCAATCCGAAATGGTTGGAATTGTTTTTTCATGAACATTCTATTTTTGGGTGTGATTTCAAATTGGTATCGTGGTTTGGGAGGGAATTTTCAGCATCTTGAAAATATTTGCAGAATGGGACTGCTATTCCCCAGGCAGCTGCTGACTACTGTCGTGACAGGGCTGAAGATGTGGATGTGTTGCTCCCCAGAACTTGACAGAGGTCACCCACCAAATTCCTTTCACATAGGCTGTCAAACTGCTTTCATCTGTAATAAATCTTCCTTTCTTTCTCACCAATCTCCAGTTGGAGCAACACCATAAAAGTACTAATGGCATTATTTTCTCAGTCTTCTGGACATCGCTTCATTTCGCCTGTCCTGCTGAACTGTAAGCCTGTTTTTCAGTACACAGTGGTGGAAAACATACCCTTCGCAAAATAGCAAGCACAGAGAAATGCATGTGCATATTTTATTTGTACTTGAAAACAAAAGTTGTGGTTTGGGAAGCCTTTGAATCCTTTGTGCACTGGTTGTGGGTAGAGATGACTGAACTCTGTCCAAAGACTTGTAGAGGGCACCGTCATGTTTTATTAAACATCTGGGAGGCATACCAGGCTTCCTGCAAGTCATCTGGTACAGAAGGGTCTCACTAACCAGTGCTTTGAGGTTTGTCTGAGAGCCATCGCTGCCGCAGGCTAGAAGGATGAATTTCCTCCAGGAGGTGGCTGACGTGGTTAGGATGATTGGAAGCGATGGAGGAGGACGGCTCTTGAGCTGGGATATTCTCCACTGTGCCAGAGTCCCAGACTGGCTGCGTAATACACGCGTGCACACATGAGAAATAAACCATGGGCTAGTATAAGCTCCAAGCAACTGTAGCTGGACCATTTTCTCTCCTTGATAATCCATTAATTTGAGACTGTTTTGTCCCCGCAATATTTGCAGTATGAGACTCCACGTGCGAAAGGCAGTTCAGAGCTCTTCCGTGCCAGTTCACCACTTGAGGCAGGGTTTATGAATGTTAGAAAAAGCAGAAGAAGGGTTGGTTTTGGCTTTGGAAGGAGATGGCTTGTTTGTTTTTGTGCGGGGCTTTTGTTTGTTTTGTTTTAATTTCTGCAGGCTTCCTTTGTTTCCGTTTGCTCTTCCCTGTTATTTTCCCAAAGCAGCGAGTCGGCTCCCACAGCCCCGCTCCCAGCCCTGCTGCCCAAGGGGAGAGGCACCGGCTGCGTTACCTACTTGTGCGTCAGGCCTCTGCACGAGGTGCCACTCATCCAAACACATCGGGCTCCACCGTTCCCAGCCCCTAGGATGGCAAAATGTAGTGAGCGAGGGATTTTTTGGCTGCCTGCATGAGTGCAGGGAGCCCCCTGAACATTATTATTCAAACCCGTAAACCTGCGCCAGACTGTTAATGTCTTGATGCTTATTCAAGTGTCAGGGAGCGCTGGCAGATGTCAGAGTAAATGGGAGGCCGTCAATGAGGAAATTGCTTGCCATTCACAGGGCGATTGCTGCAGGCTGTCAGGTAGGTTTGAGAGGATGTCAGGCTGAAACGTGAAAGGGGGGAGAGGCAGGAGAAGGTGGGGATGGTCCCTTGTTTGGTAGGCAGGGGGGAAAGCCTCCAGCAACAGCAACCCTACATCAGTAACTAAACAGAAACAAAGATGCCAGCATCCCCCTTTGGAATAAGGCTGGTAAAGGAGGAGTTTGGGACTTTTAAAGCTCAAGGCATGTGGCAGTTTCAAGTATTTGCAGTGATCCAGAAAGGGCAGGAGTCAGTTCACATTCAGTATTCCAGTTTCTCCTGGGGTTATCCGTCATCTGTGTATCATCAGACACATCAGGGTCCTACAGCGGAGCTTTTGTCCATAGTTTAAAAAGACAATATTTGCACAAGGTATTTTATGTGTTTTGAGTAGTCTGCTTTGCAGTTAGGAGCACCTCCAGTAAACTGGGCTCTGGCAGCCAGTGAGGGGATCTGGATTTGGTTCTGTTCTTGGCCTTACGTGCTCACTTGCTACATCATGTGCCGTGGGAAGGGTTTCTTCATTGTTAAGAACAAGTGAAACATTTGTCACATCTGCAGATAGGTGAAAGGATTTATTTGTAAGATATTTGGGGAAAATTTTATGCAAATAAACAGGAAATTTAATTCACTCTGGACAGTTTATTCATTTGGGGTCAGTTAAACATAGGCCATTAACAAGACAAGTGACCGCAGTGAATCAACAACTTGAGAGGTAAAAAATCAGGAGTAAGCCATGCGGAGCTGGAATCGACTCTACCCACCTCCTGTGTTTCCCAGCATTTAAGAGACATGAGGAACTCATGAAATGTCTTGCATTGTGCTGTACTTGGTTTTCGGTAGTTTCAAATTTGTATAGTACCCCAATAGTACTGTCAAAGTGATGTTCACTTAAAAGGAGACGGAGCCATTTGTTCCTAGTGTAAATACATTTTTAAAGTAAGAGAACTCCTGGCATTTTTCATCACAGCTAGTGGCTCCTCACTGCATTAACATCAAGGATGCAATGCGACTGACAGGTAAGAAGCAGCCTATAAGCCACCTTAAAGGAAGGAGCTGCTGTTTGTCCTTGAGAGCTGAAGTTGCTTCTCCGACATAATTTCAGCTATACCTGGCTTGAATTACAGGTATCTCACTGTCATGTGGACCGGTCCTGTGGAAAGGTCAAGATAATTCAGTTAGATGTGATGACAGAGAGTGTAACGATTGTTCTTAGAGTTCAGATTGTGGCAACCCATTGCTGTGGTCATCTTCACCGCTTGCCTCACAGGTTTCACGGGAAAGAAAGCAGAACTTGGGTGATACCTTATAACAGCCCTAGGACACGCGAGCAGTAGTAGCTTGGATAAATCCTCTTTGTTACTTGGGAGAGAAATTAATGCTCTTCAAGGGACATCTGTCTTTTCCTTCTGTTCTCCACCCAGGTCAGCAGTCAAGGTGAATATTCTGAAGGTGAGTGGTTTCCAATACTTGATCTTTGTTGTTACGCACGGGTTGTCACCCACTTAATTGACAGAAGCACCACATGTGTAGTGTGAGATGACTGAATGGGGTCCTTGCAGAGTTGCCCTGTTAACTCTGAAGCTTTGGCTCCTGGATAAAGCTTCAGAAGTTGGGTACTGCACTCCCTGGCCTGCCACATAATACAAAATTAGATAGATTTGTGCCTTTCTTTGGTGTCTAGGCAGTATCTGTCTCCTTTCCAAAGAGCACTGATATCCCTTGAGGCTAGACTTGAGAGAAAAGCCACCTACAATTTGATTATTTCCTGTACGATTCCTCCTTAGCTATGTTATCCCAATGCTCAATTTCCTTCTCCCATCTACCATGTAGTATTTAATCCTTCCATATCGTTGTCAGTCTGCTTCCATTTCTTTTGCACGGTCTTGGTGCTAACAGGGAGGCTGCTGAGGGGGCTACCAGAGGCTGTCTCCAGCTCCGGTGCCCGCTGCACAGAGGTGTAAGGGGTCCTTTCAGCACGAGTCCAGCTCAGGCCCCTGGCTGAGTTGTCACTAGTGAGAAAGAAGGAGCTGTGCTGGCAGGCTCACACGTGCTTGTAGAGCAGGCAGCTTTCAGAAATTTAGTTTGTTTGAATTTGGGTGTTTCTTACCTGGAAATATTCAAGGCTAATGACAGTGAGCATATTCTTCCAAATGTCAAGTCTCTGAGTGTCTTCTCAGAAGGTAAGAGTAACACGTAAAAAAGAAGTGTAGAAAACACAGGGGCATAAAATATTGGACTTTTACCCAGTACATTTTCAGAAGAGCAAAAATAATTTTACCTGAGACTTGCACTGATTGTGAAGGGCACCTGGCCCCCTGGCATCAACAGCTTTAGTTCAGATTGTTTAAGTTGTGACTAAGTTGTAAGTCTCATTGCAAAGTACGTGTTACAGACAGTACTGTGTGCTCACCAGAAATCTCTTAGTCTTGGCTCACAATTGCACTGTCACACCGCTCCATCAAAACATTTCAGACTATGCTTTTGTATTCTCCTTTGTCAATTGCTGAAGCATATTCATAATTTCTAACTTGAAGGCAAAGTTTAAGTGATCTTTTGGGCTTAGGCCCTTAATCTAATTTAACACTATAAATTGAGCCTGAAGTAGTTTTTTGAAAATCAGAGTAAGACAAGATGTTTGGTATCAGGGGCTGGAAATGCTTTCAACTGTGTAGGTATCTCAATAATTTCAGCAGGATTTCTGTGCACAGATCTAAATGTGTGCACTGATATTGCCAAATTAATTCTTCCTTTTGAATTTGGGATAAATGAATGCAAACTCTGAAACTTTTCATCGGTCTGTGTTAAGAAGCCGCTGTGTATGGGATTCTAAGTACTTTTTGAAATGCCAAATGTATGTTATGTGCTCTGTATGTAACACGACTTCTCTACAATGAGTTAAATGCTACTTTTCATTTATTTCGACCTTCCCCTTATTTGAAACCGCAGGTTAGTTTTGGCAAGCATTAATAGCTCTTAAATGATTTGTAATCTGGTTTTAATATGATCCTAGTTCAAGTTCAATGTGAATAACCGTAGGGCTTAAATGAAACCTGATGTCTTCCTGCTTCATGCAGGGAAGTGCTACAGACCACAGGGTAGGGCCCGAGAGGTTTACACAACAACAAGTATTGAAATGTTAAAAGAACGGACATCAGCCGTTTTCTCTTAATTCTTTTTTGATGGTTCCTTTGGAGTTGCAGCAGGCGGCTAGCAGCTAGTCTGGCTGAGTGTTTCACATTGCTCTGACAGAACTGTCCAGACAGTTGCTTGCTGAAACAGGACGGAGTATTTTTCTCTTATTCCTTAAAATTCGACACTGGTTAATAGTAACACAGGCAGCACTTGCACGACCTAACTAGTAAAAGATCACTTGGTAAACTGAGGGAAGTGGTTTCTTGTTTATTACTAGGAAATAACAAGTGTTTGGCTGAGGGGTGTAGCACAAGCAACACTGTATGCTCTGTACATAAACTCAGGGCTAGAATTCCCCAGAGTAGTGAGGGAAACAGGGATATGAACAACTAAGGGAGCTGGAAGGATAAAAGCTGTTCGAGAGAGGGGAGAAGACTGGTAATGGTACCAGTTTACATCCTCGCGAAGTTGGGGTCTGAAGCTTTCTCTAGTTTGGCAGACAGGTCAGAACTGACTTGCTTTCTTGTACAGAGTTGCAGGCTATTTTCTTTAGAACTGAAATAAGAGTTTTTGCTGTTTCCACAAAATCCACTGTCACCCAAATTCCTCAGAGGTAAGACAAAAATAGTTGATGTTTGAAATAAGGAAGAAGGAGTGGGCTGTTTTACCAGTAGACAGATATTCAACCATACAAAATTTGTGGAAGTTAGTCTACAACAGAAACTGCAGAGAAGTAGCAAATCTCGTTATCCGTTGTAGGTATTTCCAGGCATGGTGATTTTTCTCAAGTTTCATTTCCTTATGTCATACGATTACATTAAACAGTCTTCCCTTCCCCTTCCATTCTGTATTACTTTTAATTCTTACGTCTCAGAGAAACAGTGAAAGGTATGAATATGTTGACAAGAAACTTACTAGCATAGCTACTAGTTATCAAAAAAGTAACCTGAATTATCTTGAAAAAAAGTATTTTTTGTTCTATGCAAGTATTGAAAGTTTGGGAATTACGCACCATGTTCTTTGATAGTTGACATTGGCACTGGTGTTTCACCCTGCCTTTTCTCAAATGGTCAGGAGCCTGCTTACTACTAGTCTGCGTGGTAATTTTGTATGCATTTGTTGGTGAGGGATTATAACTATCTAACAGATGAAAAAACCTCTTCTATCCTACAATGATGTTTGTTTGGAAGTAATACATTCAGATTCTACATTCAGTAAACAGGTTTTTACAGTAGTAATGAGGGTGGAGATACAATGGGGCTTGGGATCAGATTTTCCTAAGAGCTCAAATATGTGGACAGAGTGGTTTGCAATTTGAGTTTGTAGTCTGTATTTCCACCACAGTGGAGGGCCTCTGTTAAAGCCTGGCCTAAATGTTGGCCTTTGTGCCAGCAGATCCAGCCATGGGCATGGGCCTGAGCTGTAGGAGAACTTTGTACCGTGACTGCATTTAGTGTGCATCAGTCTAATTGGTTTAATCAGATCCCATCTATTTTATTTTATTTTATTACTTTATTTTTTTTTTTTACTTTTTATTTGATCTTAATTCCCTTAATCCGTGTTGCTGTTGTGACCAGTACCCTATACAAAATTATAAGAACAAATAAGCAACACATTTTAGCAATCCAGATTGGGCACGTCCTAGAAATGTTGATTCATAATTGTGTTTCTCTCACCTCCTTACAGTTTGTGACCTCCTCTAAACGCTTGCCAAGTGATTCATAACCGCCTGCACTACTGCAGAGTGGCTGAGCAATGCCAGGCACAGCAGACGAATTGCCTCTCTTGCCTAACGCGATACTTCGTTGTGGCCCGGTGAGCTGGAGCACTTGCCACTCTTGCAGCAGCGCAGCGCTGCTGATTCACAGGCAACGCGTGGCTCTCTGCACCACCCTGCTGCTGCTCTGGGGTTGTCCTCTCCGCTGGGAAGCGCAGGGTCTGCCTTCGCTCTTGCCAGCCTGGACCAAAATAAACCAGGCTTAATGTGTGTAAATGTACCGTTACTTCAGCACAATGTTTCTGCTTTAAGTCAAAGAGTGTGGCTGAAAATACATGAGATGAGGGGAGGAGAAAACCACTCTTTGGTTTCTGAAGGGGGCAAAAGGAAAAAGGGAAAATCCTTTATCCGGATGAAGTCTGAAATTTTTTCAAGTGGATTTCTTGTAGGTATGCCAACAAGAGTTGTAGATTTGTAGGGTAAACAGGAATTTAGCAAGAATATTAAATGATGTATTGCACTGGGAAACCTGTTACAGACAGGAAATGGCGTTAGAAAGAAACCTTACAGAGTGGAGCCTGAGGAAGATAAGCAGCACCACCCCCAGACATACACCAAAGAGGGAAAAAGGACGAGAAAGGTGCGTGTGAAACTGCTGCGGCCTCTGACTTGGCCTCGTGTCATCCTCTCCTGAAGTTACGCACCAGTGTCATTGAATGGCCTTGCCCTGTGACACTGTGCAAGGGGACAGGGCGGGCTTGGACGCGAATCCCCAAGTTGAAGAACTCGCACCTTGTTTCGGGAGATCTCACATGCACATTTATCAAGTCCGGATTCTAGAAGGGGATCGTGTGGGCAATTTACTATTATTATACTGCCAGCTCAATAATTTTAAAAACAGATTTTTGAAGTTCTTTCTTTCTAGAGACTGAATTTATAGAGCTGGAAATACAGGTAGGACCTCATGACTGGCCAAAGCAGCTCAGGTTTTTGTGTTCCTTTGCCTGTTGAGCACAGAAATAGCCAGAGGCACCTGTCTTGCAAGCGTGTAACTACTGGGGATGGTTTTTCTTCAATTACTGGGAGATTTGATGCTTTTGGTAGCTTCACCTGTAAATGATGAGCTCTGACCCGATTTGACCGCCGAGTGGGCTACCTGGGGGGGGGGGTCTGGGCCTGGCTCTGAGTGCAGGGAGCCGGGCATGGCCCCCTGGCAGGCCGGCTGGCAGCCCCCGAGCCTCGCTCCCCCCTCGCTGCCCGCCCTGAGGCGGCGGGGCCGGGGCGAGGCCTCCTCGGCTCCGCCTCCGCCCTGTGAGGCGGCCCGGGGGGGGCTGCGGGCGGCCAGGCAGCGGCAGCCGTGGCCCGGAGCGACTGCGGCCACCGCCAGGTAGGGTCCGAGGGGCTCCGTGTCCGTCCATCTGTCTGTCTGTCCGTCCGGCTCCTGTGGTAGGGACAGGCTTTCCTCCCGGCTGCTGTCTGTCTCCTCTGTTTGTTTTTGGGGGGTTGTGGTGCTGGTGTTGCGTTCACCCAGCAGAAGAAGCACTTGGAGGTCGGGTGGGTGCGTGCTTTTTCCTGCCACCTTCTCTGTATCAGCATGGGACGGGGTCCTGAAACGCACGGGAGTGTGATGCCCTGAGATGCTTTCCTCGTTTTCATTTAAACCCAGCTGCTCGGTTGCTGGCTGCTGATTTGGGTGGGGAGGATGGAAAAGCACCGATCCGCCAGGTTGTGGTTGTAGGGTGCTCGGGTGGGACAGGTGGCGGTGGGCTGCTCGCTGTCGGGACACGGGCTGCGTGTGGCAGGAGAAACTTCAGCGCCCCGTCCTCAGCCAAGTGTGTGCAGGCAGGGGACAGCAAGATGAACAGCCGAGGAATGACCGGAGACCGCAGCTACGCTGCTCTGGCAGCAGACTGCAGACCAAGGCAGCCCTAACACCGAGCAGTGCCTCCTTGCCTGCCTGTGTGTAAAGCTAAATACAGCGCGGAGCGGCAGGGAAAACTCCAAGAGGAGTTCCCCTGAGCAGAGTGGAGGAGAGCCAGCTCCTCCCCAAGGAGAAAAACAGCCTGAAAAACTCAGCCCTGGACAAAGAGGTGCTCTCAGCCCAGACCGACAGCTGTCCCTGCATGGCAGGAGAGCTGGGGGCTTGCTGTCAGGGAGCCTGCCCCTGAGGGAATGTGCCACTGGTGGGAGATGGGGACCCTGGCTGGCAACACCGCGTCTCTGTTCCGCCTCTTTATTCTGAAAGCTGGGAACAGCATCTAGAGAGAGATGTCTCCCTCAGCCTTCTCCTGCAGCTTTCAAATGAAATGTGTTAGAAGCTGGGAATCAGCTGAAAATCAGTGCTAAGAATACTCCGGACAAGTAGGTAGCTGGTGAGCCGTGGTGGAGAGACCTAATAGGTAAGACATTGCTTTGATTTTTGGGTCAGTGATGGGGGCATCGCTGCTTTAACCAGGCAGGACTGAAACAGGCTATTGTAGGTTGGTTAACTCCTTGTAAAAGAGAAAAAGAAAGTACTGGTCTCTCGGGGGTTAAGATCACAGTAGTAGCTGATGAAAATGCTTTTTGTCCAGCACAACAAATCCCTGTTTGTTTGGGTTCTCAATGGTCTCTTTCTCCTGGGTGCTCTGGGGGCAGCACAGTGTGTTGTTACCTGTGCTGTAGTTTGATGAGCTACCTGGGCAGCCCTCGGGCAGCGCAGTGAGAAAGGTGCCTGGTACCTGTTCCTGGTGTGGTGAGCAAGCTGCTGGCACGCCGTGATGGGAACAACAGTGTTAGACTGGAGTCCCATTGGAAAGGAATGTGAAGTGGAAAAGCTGAAAACGAGGGAGTTGATTTTCGTAAGCATGGATAGTTTAAAAAAAAAAAAAAAAAAAAGTTGGTTTGACTGGGGCAAAGATAGGAAGGGGCTGTGTGTGGATCGCATTGCCAGTTTATACTACATGGGTATAAGGGTCTGGTGTTACAACACCCACTTGATCTGACACTATTATGTAGGTGGATCTTCCTGCCTACCTTTTATTACCTGACTGCTTCAGTGTTGATGTTCCCCTTGGAAAAGATGCTACAAAGCTAAATGGCTAAATCTTAGTAGAACTGGTACTCTCAAGTGCCTCAGAAATAATCAGCTGTGAAAGGGTTAAGCGATGTTTGGGGCCAAAGATGTAGAGCTAGGGCTAGCTGCTGCAAACCCGGATGCTTCGTGGCTCCAAGCTTTTCTGAGTATCCAGCACTAGGTGTCGCAAAGAGAGGAGGCATAAGAAGCACTGCATGGTTCGCACTCTGGGGCTTTCCTTTCTAAATCAGAGGGTTTAGAAACTTTTCCTTCTACACAAGACTGCAGGCAGCTTGTGCTGGGATGTTGAAACAGGGTTTGAGCTAGTTCGTCATTACACGTAGAAATCGTGGTGGGAGTTCCACGAAATGACTGAGAAACAGATGAGCTCGTAGTACTCGCTTCTTTCTTGGCGTGGGTGTGTTGTTCTTCGTCACTGTGTCCCTGTTCGGTCTGTGGAGCTCCTCTCATTAGCTGTGATCCTTCTCACCCATTTGGAGAGATTAGTGTCAACGCTCCAGCCCTGAGCAGGGGAGCTGTCAGAGGAGATTTGTTTTAAGGGGCACTGTCTGGAGAAGACAGCCTCGACTTCTGGAGGTAAAGATAATCCAAGCCACTCATTTCCTTGTAGCTTTATGCAGTGTTCCTTAATCAAAACTTAATTCTGTCTTTGAAGAATAGGCAAACATGCTGAGCTGAAACAGTTGTTTGACCACTTTTTTGCTGCTCAGCATACAGTTGGGCAGTACAGAATAAAGGTGTAATTTGGAATAGGGTGAGCACATTTCAGCGAAGGAGAGACAGGATTTCTGACTGTTCCTGCCTGAGCATCTTTTTCAAAATGTTGGTCGGTATGCAGGTGTACTCTGCATGCACTGACAAGAGCCCTTTGCTTGGCGTAGGTTTGTGGGGCTGAGCCACATCATCTCATAAACACTTGACTACAAAATGAGCTTGCAGCAGAAGTTCCAGAGCACGTCCTGCAGCCGCAGCAGGGACAAGGCATCATTTACAAACAGGAGACAAAGATTCTACCTCCAGCTGAAAGCTAGGCTTAATTTCTTCTCGATTACAGCTGCTGTGAAAAGTAGCATTAAAAAAGCTAAATCACAACAGTGAGGAACGTGTGCGGATTGCACTCGGTATGCCTGCCTTTTTAATTAGAAAATGGGCAGGATCGTGGAAACAATAGAGCTGTCTTCCCAGGTAGCTCTAGAATAGCACTGCATGACTCAGATCCACGTATTCTGACTACTTTGCTTTTGATTCATTAAAATACATCTTCTCCCCAGAGTAAAATGTTCCCTAGGTCACCTGCCCCTCCCATGGGGTCAGGTATTCCGCTTACGTCTTGTCACAGCTGAAAACAAGGCCAGAAATACCAGCTCACACGCCAGTGGAGAGAAGAGACCGGGAAGCTGTGAGTCTGCAGCAGCCAGCACACTGAGGCATTTAGCTTCACAACCAGTAAGACAGAGGATAAATATGCTTGAGTCAGGTTGGGCAGTGGGGGATTTTCACAGATAATTGCTCTCACAGGTAGCAGGGCAGGGGCTTTCTGCACGAGAGCAGCGTGCTGACCTGATGGCACCTGCCCATCAGCGCTGTGACTTGACCCTCCCTTAAGCACCCTGCAGAGATTGGGATGCTATTACCCTGAGTTTATGATGATCCTTTCACAACCCAAGCTGGTGTGTGTTCGCTGAATGCCATACCTCTTGTGTGTTGCCATAGTACGTGTAAGCCTTTCAAAGGCCAGGAGGCTTTGGCCCATCAGTTGCAGAGCCCAAGGATCCCTGCCAGGTCCCCGAGGCTGACAGGTACCAGCAGATGCAGCATGCCGGTGGATTCCTATTACTGCCCTGCCTACACTAGGGTAGAAAGTCTTTGCAGTCAGTTTGGCTGGGCTCCTTTCCTCCTTGCTTTCCCAAGCAGCTGGTTGAATTGACTGCAGCCAGCTGCTTTACGAGTCCGCTGTGCCTTAGAGCCAGCTCTGCTGGAGAAACCACTGGCTGATATTCAGCCAAAGAGGTGTCAGGCAAGTACTGCTGACTCACGTACAAAGCCCTGTTTGCTCTTTACAGCCAGAATAGGGACATCCCTCTTTATCTGCAACCTGGACACTGAAAGGTTCAGGTTTCTGTTTGTCTGGAGGTCTCTTCCAACCTAGATGATTCTGTGGTTCTGTGAACTCTCATATAGGCTGCTTTTAACTAGCTGTGTATCTGTAACTGTTGGTAAAACTTCTGCTGTTCATGGAAACATAAACTGTTACTAAAAGGAAAGCCAGAGGTGATGTGAACCTGTTGCCTCAAACCAGCATATTTTTTTTCTGCATTATCTAAATGTAAAAGTGACGTGTGGTGAGGTTTTAGGTAGGGCCAGTTAAATAAACTGAAATAAGGACTGTTATTTAACACTATTACAGCCTGCTGTTGTAAATTACAACCTGGCTGGCTGTTATGATTATGAAAGGGAATGGTGCTCTCTTCTTGAGCGTATTGTGGGTTTCACCAGAAGACCAAGCACAGATGTCTGCAAAGTTCTACAGCTTTAAATTCAAAGGTTGTCTGGCTCTGATGAGGTTGAGGAGGGAACCATTAGAAGAGAGCTCCTCGCTCAAGGCCGGTACTGCGCTTCTGGCATTAAAACTGCGTGATACACCTTCTGTGCCCCTTCTGAAAAAAGATCTTGGAACTTAATGAAAGGAGGTAACCCCACACTAATCCCTCTTTGTACTGTTGAGGAGAGGAATGCGGTAATGAGAAACCGAGTGACTTGACTAAAGCCACGTGAGGAGTTTGTAGCAGAGTCAGAAGCAGACCCAAGCTCTCAGCTGCCAGGTCTGGGCACTGAAATGATGCTTTTTTTGGTTGGCTGTGGACGCAGATGTGAGCAGTTGTTTGTGAAGCTTGTTGTCCCTGTGTGCTTATTTGGACCCACTCGTCGCCACCGAGCGTGCTGATAAAGTCTGTCTTTTGGTCTTGGTGACCTGAGGTGGGTTAGGATTATGGAGGTTCGTGTCCCTCTCACATAAAATGTCCCCCAGGGTTAGCGGGAATTTGATACCTCATTGAGATCAGCTGTTATCTGTTCTGTATGGGGAAAAACACCCCCATCTCCGTTGACAGCATCAGTTTTCTGTTCCTTCGCTTGTATGAAGAATGGAGCAGGCGAAGTTTGAAGCCCACAGGAGGTGTTACGCGTGGTACGGAAATGATAGAGAGAGTCGGGGCTCTGATTCACTGGTGGGGATGGCATAGCACAGATGACATCTCAGCTCCCAGCTGTCCACCCCACCCTGCTCCCCGTTCCTGGACAACTGAGCCACCGTGAATCACCTGCTGAATCACTCAGTTTTAAACGTGATGTTTTGAAGCAAATCATCGCTGCTGATGGTTTGCCTTAAAACTCCTGACTGCAAACTGCAGGAGTTCATCAGCTGATCGATGAGCAGCTCAGCGCGCAGGAGGCTGGG
The DNA here is from genome assembly GCF_965140915.1 of Aythya marila. Lineage (NCBI taxonomy): Eukaryota > Metazoa > Chordata > Aves > Anseriformes > Anatidae > Aythya > Aythya marila. The sequence goes on along the minus strand of NC_139045.1, from coordinate 45,769,175 downwards.
CTGGTGAGCTGCTCCGGCCTCGAGAGCTGCACCGTGCTGCGGGAGGGGAGCCCTGACTGTGCAGAGGTGGGTTTAATGAGCATATTTTTTTTTTCCTGCAGCATTTTGTCTTTTAGGACTAAAATGTTCAAGAGCTGTCTGCTCCCAGCAGAACACATGGCGAAAGTCTTCTGTATTTCTCAGGGTGCAAACAGAGGAATGCCGTGCATTTCTAAAAACCTCACCCTGCTTCAGCAAGTTAAAAAATAAAATAAAATAAAAAAACAAAAACATGAGGCTTTAGTATTGTGCTCATGTGTGTTAAATGTGCTCGTACTCTTATTCCAAAGCTCTCAGTTTGGCCCTCAGCAGTTCCAGCTGATTTCTTAACACTCTCTGTTGGGCAGCCAATAATAAGCTGTTTTTCTTGATGGTGCTTGATCATGAATTAAATGGAACGTTTTGGACAGAGGAGATCATGCTCAGCTTATGTATTGGTTTGGTTTTAAAGAAAGTGCTTGGAGCACTTGGACATTATTGGATATATAATATATATATATGGAAAAATATATAACATATATATGCACATATGCATTATATAATATATATACATATATTATATAATAATAATAAATGGAAAAGGTCCATTTATTATTTTTATCTACATGAAATACATCCTAGGAGATATTAAAAAAAAAAGTAGGTTCTTAACGTGATCCCAGTACTGGTTGTGCATCGAACTTTCCTGGCTTTTGGTCCAGCTGTCTGCTCATAAATTTTGGTAGGAAAGATAGCTTGGTGTGTTGTCTGCTGTTAAAGATGGGTGGTATTTCATTGCATGCTTTGGCTGGTCTGAGGCCTTTGTGCATGCTTTGCCATGTAATTCATTCCGTAAATCACTCGAGGTTTACAGGAATTGCTATGGAGCGTGCGGTGGACTGAACTTCTCTAGGATCTTTGGAGGCTTGTGACATATAATTACTGCTGTGCAAATCCATCATGTCACTGATAACAGATACTTACTTGGCTCATGTTTTAAACCTTTGCTCTGACATGGGAAAAAATACGATGTGGGATTATCAAAGAGATTTACAAGTTGAAAGAAACAGTAATGGGAGAACAAGCCCTATCTTGAGCAGGAATTGAATAAAAATGTTAAAGGGACGTCATCCTGATGTTGACCACTAGGGGGAAAAAAAAAAAAAAAAAAACCTTGCTAAAAGATTTTTCAGTCAGTGATGGTATACAGTTCACATAATGTCTGCCTTTTTGAAGAATAAATGTCATTTTCAGTTTTAACCTACAGATAAAAATCTCAGCTGCGTTGCCATCATGATCAGATAACAAGTGTGTTGAGAAAGCTCATAATACACTCTATGTGCGGTCTTGTTCTCATGTTCTGTGTTTAAAGGCTGCTGCATCTGAGAGTCCAGCAATACAGACGGCTTAATTTGTTTTATTCTGGAGGAACATATGTCCTGTTCTCTCCCTTGGCCTGTGTGATTTTCCTGCACCTGGGATTTGTGCCATGCTGCAGCCTGCCTGCCTGCACAGCCACCCTCAGCGCTGCTGGACACGCATTGAATTCCCTGCCTCAGGGAAGAAGAGCATGGGGAAAGGGTAGAAGGGGGGCTTGGTTCTTCAGGCAAGGAGTTAGAGCACATCAGCATCACGAGGAGCTTCTTTATCTTCCCTTTTTTTCTACCCTTGCAGATTCTGAGAAATTCAAAGCACGCTCAGTAACGCCCTGCACTTTTCTTAATGCTCCCAAATGTACACACAAGCGCGTGCATGTCCATCACGCTTGCAGTTAGTTCAGTATCCTAGGGCTTTAGTTTCGAATTACTCAGGACCTGCCTAATTACTGTGCCAAAGTTCTCATACGTGGGTGATCAGTCAGCAGTAGTGCATCTGACCCTTCCCACATCATCAGCTGGATCTATTTTTACCAAGAATGAAGAAAGAGGAGTTCCTTTCCGCGTTTGGGAGGAAAAAGCCTTTCATTGAAATTCACTTCCTGCTCTGTTCTTTGCATCCTGGCATTTTTCTTTTACAGCCTATTCTTGCCTGGGTCGTTTTTTGAGAACTTTACAAAATTGTTCGTCCTCTGATTTCAGTGAAAATGAGGTGGCTCAAGGCTCACTTACTTTGTTTTGCCTGCCAGAGATCTTTACTTGCCCTGCCAGAGGCCACGATGCACTCACTGTTCTCTTCTGGATGTAAAATATATTTCTGCTGTTATGTCACTGTCCAGCAGGATCACTTCCAGATAGTTTCCGCCCTCATGTTACTCTGTGGTGAATTCCTCCTTAGTTCCTCTTACCTTGCTCTCCATTTCACCTAGGAAAAGATATGTCGCTTGCCTCTCCACCTCCTCTGTGAGTGCGAAATACCATTTACAGTTCCCTGCCTCTTACAAGAAATATTTCTCAAGTATTTTGTGGCAAGGACAGTATATAGGTGAAGGAAGGGTAAGTCAAAGTTGGTGCTAAAGTCACACTGTCAGAGTTGTATGGCAAACTGAAATACGTCAGGGAAGAACTGCAAGAAACAAAACTTGAGCTAGGATCCTTCAGTGATTGTTTCCGTAAGGCGTATGAAGCACTGGTCTGGGAGTTTTCAGATTTCTTATCTTGGTAATAGCATGAGCTGTAGAATTTCACTTTACGTTTCAGTGCAAAAACCAGATGCTTTGTAAACAAAGCAAACACACCCAAGTTGTGAGGAATGCAAAGGGTGGCCTCTGGGTCTGGTATGCTTTTGTTCTGGGTAGCCTGGATTGTTGTATAAAATGCTCTACACTTTTCACAGACACTGAGAAATGGTTAAGATAAGGCTGGATGTTGCAGCTAAGCACCTCGTCCTTACTTCCTTTCTGTGGGTTTCCAGGGAAGCTCATCCTAACTTGCTCCTGTTTTCCCATTTTAGTGCAAACTGTTAAGATCTGTAGTCCCAGCACTCCTCTGTTTTGCCGTGCCCCAGCTTTATAACGGCCTCCATCGGAGTGCAATCCTTCTGTCAATGTGGTTTGGGGTTTCTGACGTGTGTGGTGAAGCAGCTCTGTGGGGATGTAATTGCACATTTGAGGTCGGCATCCTGGGTGAGGAGGTGTGCTTTCGGACTGCTACAAATTCGGTGACCGCTCCCCATGTGGTGTGGGAGATACCTGAACTAACAGAAGAGCTGGAGATGTTTGGCAGTGGCTTTAAAGGCACCTTTCAAGCTTAGTACTGAACCTCTCTGTGGGTGCCCCCGTAAAGGATGCACGTTACCCACATTGTTTGTTTTGGTTTATACCCCTGTTAGGCTCTTTACACGAAAAGAAAACAAACTAATGTAATCTTCCTCTGCTGCTAGTAGAAAACTGATTTATTCTTTTTTCTGTTGCTGAACATAAAGGTTTGGATGAGCACTTGGCAGGCTGGAAGCTTTGTCCTGATTCCTTTAGTTCTGCCAGACTGGATCTTGGCAAGGAAACCCCAGGAAACAGTGGGGTTTTGAGCGTCTCGCCTTCAGGTCTGACATTTTATTTACACAGCTCTTGCGAGGACTGTTGAGGCTTCTTTTTTGTGAGCGTGCTATTTGAAGTCAGAGTTACGGGACCTCAGTGTTCAGGATCTCACATTCTCCTTGATGATACCAAATGCAGAAACAAGTTTTATTTGTCTTTCCACAATGCAGAGTTACTGACCTGTATCTGTTACAGGAAAGCATCACTTCTAGAGCCAGGAAATTATTTCAGTGCTTGTTCCTTCAAGTCAGATCAAGTTAGAATTAAAAAAAATAAAATAAAATAAACATTTTACATGTTAGAAATAGCCAAATGTTTCCAAAACCCAGGTTAAAAGTTCCAATTTTAACTTGGGATGTTTTTCCCTAGAGTTATCTTTTCTGTCTGTTTTTCTAGTTCCAGCCTGTCAGATGTATTGTGGTGGCTTATCAATATTTTGAGGTCCTAAGATGCATCTGCTCTGTGCACCAAGACTTTGTGGGCCAGATTCTGCCCTGTGCCTGGCATTTCACTTCCAATTCTGAAGGCAGGGTTGGCGTTATGTATTTAGCTCCTGAGCTAATTAGAACAAAGCGTGCTGCTTTTTGTCTCCAGCTCCACGTGAAATAGAGCAAAAGGGTCAGGGTACTTGAGGAACCCTGGTGGAAAAGCACACGTGTTATATGAATCATCCTGTTGGCTGTGCTATATTTATCTCCGTCACACTTTGATATCATCCCTTTTCGCTGCACAGAGAATGTGCCCTCTGTCTTGTTCGCTTAGGAATGAAATCTGCCGTGCCTGAACTCGGGGCGCACAGGACATCTCTTCCCTAGTACGGTGTGGCATCTTGCTGAAGCAGGACCAAACCATCTCTGTCAAGTGGCTTCCAGAAATAGACAGCAAACAGCAAACAACATGTACTTTTCAGGGGCAGTCTTTGTGGAGTTTTATTTCATTGTTATGAATCAGGACATCTAGAAATGACCTAAGGATATTTTTGTGTTTCCTCTTGATTCAGACACCAGGAGACTCTGTGTCGCAAATTTAGATCCATCTGAAAAAGGATCTGCGTGATTCTGGGACTAATTGTACTAAGAGCTAGGGGACTGCAAGTTCCTAAAAGGTCTCTCCCTTTGGGAGTTATTAGAGTTAAGCACTGCCTGCTGACTTTCTAAAAATAAATAAATAAATAAATAAATAAAAATCACATATTTTAAAGGGTAGTATTACATACCATGCCTGTGTAAAATGAGTTGGAGAAAACCTTTCTGTGACTCACACCTGTTCCAGTTCTTACCGTGCCAGACGTTAGTGCTTTGATGGAAGCGGGGGCTTTTCCCCAAATGCTGTATCACCTCAGCCTTTGATGAAATCATTGCAGAGGGTGACAGCAGTCAGGCCGCATCGTACCTGCCTGGTGTCTCTTGTGCAGGAGCCTCGTTCGGGTCAGGCCTGCACCTTGTTCTGCAGCGCTTGTACTTACTTTATTCTTCTCCTCTCCCCAGTTCGTCAGGCTGGCTGGAATTGTATCCCTGGGTGAACAGCTGCACAGAGCGACTAATGTGACTTTTCAGACACTGAGACTCCTCGCTTTGTCCCTTTTTGATGCAAATATCAGTTGGCTTCTTGCGAAGCAGGATTAGCGCAGGTCATGTAGGCCAGGAGGCTCTGTTCCCTGTCCCTCTCCATCGGAGCACTGGAGTTTGGCTTTCCCTTATTGTTTACTTACTGAATCCCTCAGTCTTGTGCTGGTTTGAATGCCTGCATTGTCCAGACGTGCTGCCAGAAGCAGGGAGGCTTTGGCTCTGTGCGCGGTGCTTTAGGTCCCCAGGAATCTAGCTAATAACTTAATAGCTTCTCATCTCTACCCAGCTCCCTCTGAAAAGTGCTTTGTTGCGAGCTGCGCAGCACACAGATGGCAGCGTGCTACTTATCTCCGGGCTGTCACACTGCTAGTTGTTCTCAAAACCGGGTGCCTTTGCAGACTGGTGTTCGCCGAGGTCTGGGGCTCTAAAGAACCTTTTCCACAAATAGGATTTGATACAATGGAGAGAAAAGCAACAGCATCTGCGCTTACAATGATGGCTCAGAGGCATTACAGCTCTTTTCAGGCTGTCAGCACACAAGTGCGGCAGCCTGTAGAAATTACCTTCACAATTTTGCCTCCCATGCCTCGTAGCTGTGGAGAGGAGTGGAAGCAGTGCACGGTAGGGTTTTGTATTTGCTGCGTCTACTCCCCAAATACGACCAGCCCATTAGCACTCAGCACACAGTAGCTGCTGTAGTAGAGCTGAAAACTGCCCATATTTGTGGTTTAGAAGGTGGGCATAAACTTGGCTTGCAGTCAAGGCTGTAAAAACCCAGGTTCCTTACACCGACAAGACCGGCTGCTACCAGAAGGCAGGGGAGGAGAGGAAAGGAGAGTAAAACCAGCCGGCGAGTAATCACAGTGATTTTATCTTTCTGCCCTTTCGCATGCTGCATCACCAAAAAAGATCGTGGGTGGTCCCATCCCCCTTGCCGCCCACCCACCACCGTGGATGGCTGAACAGCCCACAGCACAGGCTCATCATTTTCCCCAGTAAGGCATTTTTATTCTGCAGGCCCTGAGGATGCAGACTGGTGAGGAATTCCTTCATTTTTCCTTAGGAGACTGAAGCTGGAAAGCAGAGGGCTGGATTTCTCGCCACCTTATTAAATTTTGAGGAAGGTTAACAGAGCTCTGACTCTGCTTGCATCTTTGAAAACACAGGTAAACTTGGACAGCACTTATAAGCTGTGTGTGGGCATATCCTTCCAAATTTCTGTGGAGTGGAGGTGGAGGTGGATGCTCCAAAGCTTCTGGTCTTAGCCTGGATCACGCCTGTCACAGTGTTAAAGGGAAAACCAAGCGCTGATTTATCAGGGTGAAGTTAGGAGAATGTGGCAGTCGTGTCATGTAAGGAGACTGTCCTCATGCACCACCTTTTTTCAGGGTTTCCCTTCAGGCTGTCCCTCTGTTGGGCTCTGCCTGCCCCCGACAGCCTGAACGTGCTGCCACATCAGTGTGCTGCTCTCATGGCTCTGCTGTCGAAGAACGTTATGCCATGTGCCCAGAAGTGTTCAGAGGAAGTTTGCTTTCCCAAAATCTCTGACAAGAATCTTGAATGTTCCTTCTCACTCCTAACCTCGACCTCTTATCTGTAACTTAACAAAGAAATGCCAAGATATAAAAGAAGAGCCTGGCAATTGTGATAGGCAGTGATGAGAGCCTTCACTGGACTTTTGCACGGGCTGCAAGACAATGCAGTCCTTATTGCTGTGTGCCAGTGACCCAGGGTGTGATCTTGGTTTGCTTGTTTGTTTGTTTTTCCTAGTGCAAAGTCATCTCATGTGCAGAATGCCTTTTGTGTTACACCTTTTGATAATAAAGTCGTATCTCTTCTGGGCATGTGTCTCCTCAGGAAAGGATGCCGCAGACACCTCCCTTTGCAGCGATGTTTGACAGCAGCGGCTACAACAGGAATCTCTATCAGTCCAAAGAAGACAGCTGTGGAGGCCTCTATTACCATGACAACAACCTCTTGTCGGGGTCTCTGGAAGCTCTGATCCAGCACTTAGTACCCAATGTGGATTACTATCCTGATGTAAGTATGTGCACCCAGCGATCTGTGTGGCTAGGCCTGATGTATCTCAGGAAGGGAAGCTTTCAGGCACACAGCAAAAGCAGAATGCGTCACATGAAATTGCTAAGGAATGGGTTCAGCTGGCTGGTAAACATGCTGCAAGTGAGTTCAGCATGCAGGAACTCACCTGATGTTGGAAATCTAATCCTCTATTACTGCTGTTATGGAGCACAACCCTCGTGACTCATTTATAAAGAAAATACCTAGTATGGCTTACTGTTCGATGGGTTGTATGTACCACTGACCCTTAAAAATCTGTCAAATCTTTTGACAGCAAGCTGAGGAGAAAGGACAACCAGGATGACTTGATCAATGTGTTTAGTTTAAGAATAAACAGTTCTTAATGCATGTGTCCCATAGCTCGTCTCAGGCCCGCACATATTTTGCAATTATCAACCGAAATGTCAAACTACTACCACATTGTTCGGAATCAGCAGCAATTGGACATGAGAATAGGGCATTTCTCATTTGAGATTTTTTGTCCTGTCCAGATGCATCTGTGCATTGGGATATTTTATATATCATTTAGAAAAGAAGAATGATACCAGAAGATCTTGGAAAGGGAACGGCCAAGGGACAAACAACATCACTTTTTGTTGAAAGACTCTGGCTGAGGACATAAATCTGCTTGTATTCAGCTTTTGTTGATGTCGTAGGTGCATTTAAAATTCCAAGACAGGAGCTTTTGAAACTTATAGCAGGGTTATCAACACCACAGAACTGTGCTTAAGTTATTGGTTATCCATTAATGCTTAATGTAAAATTTAAACGTATAGCTACTTAGATGCTGATTTGTCAAACATTATTTCAATTCTTGGGGCTTGAAATAAATGTTGTACATTTTCTGATGGTGCCATAAATCCCTTAGTAATGTGAGGGGATTGGAGTGTGTATGATCAATATTGATCTCACAGTGAGGTCAAATCGCTGTGTTTGGAAAATCAAGGTAAAGAGCCCTTTCTTGTAGTCTCTGAATGAGTTTCTATTTCTTTATTCTGTAGAACTAAACTCTGTGCAATTCCCTCCACTTTCACCCAGGAAGCAAGCAGTACTGTAAGAGTTGAACCTAATCTGGGTCTTCCTTCTTAAAGGGAGCATGAGGTGATGGTGCATGGTATATTGAAGTCAGACAGGCAAATACAGCACGGTAGAGATGGTCTGTGTGGTGAAGTTGGGAAAGTTGGGCAGCCTGGTTAACTGACTTATTTTTTGTTCACTGTCTGAGGACTGTTTGTTTAAACCAGAGAAATATGGAAACAAGCAAGATCTGTGTTGGTACTCTACGTAGCTTGGACTTGCAGCATGATTTTTTTTACACTGTTGGGCTAGGAAGAGTTGTGCTGTCAGGTGCTGGTTCTCACAGAGGTGTACTGCAGAGCAAGGGAGATGAGCTGAAATTTTATTCAGAGTAATTTCAGGTACTAGGCTTATAAGAACACCGCGTACAAAACAAGAGCTAAACCAGCCCAGCCCTGTCTTGTTTTGGTCTAATCTTGCCTAATTTGGCTCAAGCATGATGGTACAATGCTGAGTCTGGAGCAATGACAAGTGTTCAATTAAATGCTTACTGCTGTAGTAATAGCACTTGGCACAGCCACATGCACAGTTCTGTTTTGCAGATACTAAAGTATTAGGAACTGATTTGTCGGGAGCAAATAATGAGAAAATACCAAATGGTGGTGATTTATCCCTTTCTCTGTCTTCCTCTTGTTTGCAGAGGACGTACATATTCACCTTCCTTCTCAGTTCACGCCTCTTCATGCATCCCTACGAGCTCATGGCCAAAGTTTGCCATCTGTGCATTGAGCAGCAGAGACTAAGTGAGCCTGGCCTGGACAAGGTAATATCCCTCACTCTGAGAATCTGACCTTTTAGTCACTGACATTTGTGGGAAATCTTCACGCTGCTTGGCCCATCCTGCCTGAGGACTGCTGCTGCTGCTGCACTGTTCAATTCACCACTGCGAGGGACAGAAATAAAAGCGATGGCTATTAATGACTTAACCTGCAGTGATGGCTTTTGTTTCAGCATTCCAAAAGCCTTAATGTATAGAGCCAAAAAGTTGGAAAGACATAATGATGAATTAAGCACGTGAATGGGAATTGCACTGACGCGTCTCACGTGCTTAAGCTACTGTCTTGCTTCAGTCTTAGTGGCGTGGCTTAGCTTGCTGTCCACTTACAAAGGAATGCATTTTGTCAGTGTTTGTATAGTGTCTAGAGTGAAAGGAAGCAGGATGTGGATGTTTGCATGGTACCTCTTCCCCAGGAGAATATAACGCAAATTAAATTAACAAATGTGAATCATTACACCATTTTCTCACTCTAAGGTATTGTACATGTGTAAGTGGTAACTGAAGCTTAACCCTTGGATAGTTGGCCATAAATTACAGAAACGCTAATTACAGAAACATTTTTGCACTGTGACACTCCTGATAATGAAGGCAAAACATTTACATATATGGATATATAGATTTTTTTTTTTCTTTTTCCTAAGATTTTCCACTTACCTGGGACCTAATTTCCGTCCCAGTTAAGCCAATTGGCTCTGGCCTGTAATCCAATGCAGATTTAAGTTATGCTTAAAAAATTAACTGAGCTTCATACCCTTACAGTCCATGGTATCCTACAGAAAGGGATTATATTTCCTTTGGGTTAGCTGTGTGCTGTATTGCTCTTCCGTGTAATGCTCCTCCTTTCCATTTTCAATAGAACCGGATACGAAAAATTGCACCCAAAATCCTGCAGCTGTTGACTGAATGGACAGAGACGTTTCCTTATGATTTCCGAGATGAAAGAATGATGAGAAACTTAAAGGAGCTGGCACAGAGAATAGCCAGCGGTGATGAGGTAAGTTGTCTGAGCACAAAGTTACTGTATAAAAAGGCAGTTCTTTAATACTTTGATATTGCATAGTTGTTGTTTTTGTTAATGACATGAAAGGGCTCTGGGCAATCAAACCAACTTATTAGGACAGTTCTTGAAGACAAAAGGTTCTGCCTGGTACCTAGGCCTAGGAAGAAACCTGGAAGCATGAAAAGATCCTCTCCCAAGCACAGGCGGAGTTTGCCCCATCTCTGAAACCATGAAATAATTGCGCATTGTGCAGACAACCACAACTTGGCTTGTTTTTTGTTCTTAATGGTTTTGCTTGGAAGAAGCCGGGTAAGACACTGGGAAGCCTTGCATATCTGAGAAATCCCCTGGTAATTTGTTTGATTTGTGTGAATAAGATTTGTGAGAATCTGGCTTCTGATGTTTATGTCAGTGGAAGAGAGATAGCAGGTTTGGGAAAAAGTTTTGAAAAGAAAATCATCAGGAAGAATTGTCTTGTGCTTTAAGCATTGGACACGGACTCAAAGAAAGCCTGTTGGATTCCTTCCTCTGAAAGCAGCACATGAGGAAGTCAGGAAGAATGGTCTTGTTCTAAGTGCCAGTTCTCAGGTGCAAGTAAAGTTTCAGGGAGGTCTTATGAAATATTTTGTTGCTTAATTGATGCTTGTCTTGTAAATACTGAAGTAAACTCAACCAAAATCCAAGGCTTATTCCCACTTAGTGGGAAGGCAGTTAACAAGGTTTCAATAAGCAGGTCATGTGTAGCTGGCATAATACTAAGATTGCAAAAGACATTGAAGTGGCATTTGGAAGAACTATAAACACAAAGACCAATTGCTAAATCGCATCATGCTTCTAGTCTTCCTCAGCTTGGGGTTACTTACATAAGCCTTTGAATAATGATATGGACAAGGCATAAAACAGCCTGTTAACGAGCTTTGGTAGGTAAGCTTTACTGGGAGGCGGTGTGAATGCTGCCAAAGGACTGAAAAGACCTTGGGAGCCTATAAATAAGGGTGAAAAAGAACATACCTAAAATGAATTTAGGAGAGGAAATAAATTTCTGTGTTGTGAAAGGGAGGAGAAACAACAAAGGGGTGAAAGGAGTGAGATATGGTATGGAATATGAATTAAAAAAATCAAACTTGATGAGCAAACTTTGAATTGCTACAGGGTATCTATAGGGGGTTTTGGATTGTGAACAGGCAGTAAGTTTGCTTTCACGGTGTGGGTGCTGGGAGACACCTTTCACTTTACAGTGCTCCTACAATATTGCTTTGCTCCTTAATACTCTTTTAAAAGGAAGATAGGGAACTGACATCCAGTTCAAGGAAAAGTTGTAAGATGTCAGACTCTCACCCACTTGAAAAAAAACACCCATTGGCATAAAAAGAGGGCGAGTTGTTTAGCCTCCAGAAAGTTGAGTTGATGGGAGCAAAAGCAGGGTGGAAAGAGCAACAGGGAAGGATTTTCTACAGTGAAGTTCCTGGCAGTACACAACATTTAAACAGTGAAATCATCTATAGAGGAGAAGGGCAGAAGTTGGACAAGCTCCTAGAAAATGATCCGTGGGGAGCAATCTTGCTCTGGCAGGGAGTTTCAGATCTTTCCTAGCTTCCATGCTAGACCTCCAAGTGACTTCAAGGTTTCCTTTAGACAGACAAAAGGAAAGCAAGCATGGCAGTAAATTGGCGTGCATTACTGTGAGCTGTGTGGAACAGCACATGGCAAATTCCTTGAGCCTGCTTTTCTGCAGATTGCTGGGTTGTGATTGTGTGAGTCATTACTTTGAAGGATACAAAAGAATCGGTGTTGTCTGTTCCTGTTCACTACATCTTTTACTTGTAGCTGCTTATTCCACTTTATGAATTACTGTGCTCCACTGGTGTTAAGAGCTATCAGTAAGGGTCCAGCTAAGACCATTCACCACATGAAGATACTTCTCCATCAAAAAAGTCTTTGGGATATTGAACCTTGATCTTTCATTTATTTATTTACTTTCCCCTCAATTTCCTCCTATTCCTGCTACTTTTTCTTTCTCTGTGTCCTAAGAGGTCACGCTCATGAAATATTTCCAGATATTGTTCTGGTCTCTATTATTGCTTAACTGACCTTTGTTTCAAGGTAAGTCTTCTGAAGCTCTTCATTATCAGCCATTGCCTCCGGTCACCTGATTAGTTCCATGTAAACACTTATTGGTGTCTTTTCCTGTAAAAACATTTGATGCATGTATGCAGAGCCACACCAAAGCCATGTCCTGTATCCCAATCTCTTCTCATATGCAGCCCAACATTGTACCAAGCTCTCTTTTATTCCACTATGATATCATTTAGGGGGAGTGACTGTGGAAACTCATTTAGCATGTGATATTCCACATCTATCAGACAGTAATGACTTCCAGTCACAATCTGTACAGGACAGGCACCAAGAGGTGACCTTCGGGTGAAGTGTCCCATCGCTTTCTTCTGTGCTGTCCAAACCTCAGAGTTTTTAAAATATAAATAAATGTCATCATTCTTACCTTTATTTGTGGCTACAAGACTTGCTAGGTGTGGTACAAATATAGAGGGATGTGTTTTTTTAAAAAAGGCCTTAAGAAAAAGACAGAATATGACTTAGGAAGATGTATCAATGATAATCTTGATCTTACAGCTCAAGTTGCTGCATCAATATAGGAGGTAACAGACAAGTTAATCATAAGGCATTCTAAGAAACTGACGTGTAAACTTGTTTTCCTATCAACTACAGGGAGAGAGGAGTGTGTAATTTTTTGGAGTGGAAATGAGAGTTTAGGGAGCAGGGTGCTACAGCCTAAGAGTTCAAGATATCTTGTTCTGTATGGTCATGCTAAACCAAGAGTTCAAGTAGCTTGGATTCGCATCTTCACCATTTTTTTTCCCTGTGTGGGTTGACAGAAAGAACAATTTCAGATGAGGTTTATTAGTTTTGCTTTTAAGATTGACCCACTAATTGTTTGGCAATTTCCACAATAAGTAATCCAAAGTATTTCACATGCTTTTTCACATGCTTTTTCAATCTCGGTTGTTTACCAGCTGGGCAAGAAAATGCTTCATAAAGTTCTTTTAAATCAAATTTCAAAGAATTTGGAAGGGAAATAGGTCAGTGAGGCATTTTTGTGTATGTCATCTAGTGCCTATTTACTGAAGTGCACCACTTGAAATAATATTTGTGTCTTCATGAGGAGTGCGTTGATCCTTTTTTGAAAAGCTTAGGATCCCCCTGTTCTCTTCCCACACCATCCCTAAGTGAAAAACATTGCAGTGTGTATTTGTCTAGGAAATCAAAATATATAGAAACCAGAAGGCGATTATTTACCAAGTAACAAGCCAAGTTTAGCAGGGACCTCAAGAATGAGTTTGACCCAAAACAATGCTGTTGAATTTGGAAATCCATATAAGTGACAGATTCATTTATATGGACTAATACAAATTCATTAGAATGCAGGAAACATTCAGGCCTTTGACTGATCACACTGTGGTGGGCTGCCAGTAGGTGTTTTGGATGCTTATTTTTTCAACTACTTTTGTTTTCCATTAATATCTGTAGGCTGGTATCTGGAATTTGGAAAAGTGACCACCTGGGGGGCTGTTACAGAGTTGTGTCTACATAAGTCAAGTCCTGCTCTTATGCAAATTTGTTCTTCTGGTAAATTAAACAGGGCAACACGGAGAGGCCTGCAGGATGAAAGAAGGAAAGATGGCTTTATACTCTTCTCCTTTCTCTCAGATATACTGCACCTTTTAACTCTAACTTAGGTGAAGCTGGTCTTGTTTCATCCCAGAGTGAAGTAGGCCCTGTTATCATCACTAAATGACCGTATGTTGTTGGGGTTTATTTGCAGTCCTAAGCAGCAGAAGGGGGAGAATTTTCATTTCTTGTATTTTATCATGTGACCGGTACTTCATTTGATGCAGAAGATTCTGCATATTGTTCCTGTCGTAACTTGGCTAGTCAAATCACTGTTAAAGCCCTGAGACAATCAGTGCTTAAATGCTCATCTGGATTCCTTTTGTTCTGATGAAATGTCAGTATCAGATACTCACATACTAGCATGTGTCCTATGTTTGCAACAGGATTGTCAGGCGTCAGCATCATTCCGTTTTGCTGTCATGCAGCCTGTATATAGTATCCTCGCACATTTTAAGAATGTCTCCTAATTGTTTCATGTCATGACAGATGTATCGGAAGAACGTCCAGCAGCTCCTCCAGAACCTGCTTCGAAAGCTCGCAACTGTTAGCCAGTATGAGGAAGTACTTGCAAAAATTAATGCAACGTCCACAGATCGCCTCACGGTCTTAAAGACCAAGCCCCAGTCCATCCAGAGGGACATAATCACAGTCTGCAATGATCCCTACACGTTAGCTCAGCAGCTTACACACATAGAGCTTGTGAGTTTTTATTTTTCCATTATGATTTCATCCTTCTCCTCCCTTTGATATGCACATTAACCTAGGATCTGACTTGATTGCTTGTGTGCTTTTTTAAGGAGAGACTTAATTATATTGGACCAGAAGAATTTGTCCAGGCATTTGTGCAAAAGGACCCTTTGGATAATGACAAGGTAATTAGAGATCTTGAGCAGCTCTGAAGTGTGGCATTTCACATCCTAGAGTTCAGGTGCCTATGAACTAGAAGTTCCAGCAAACAAATGAGAACCAGCAGAAGCAAACTGTAAAGTGAAAATGCTTCTGTACTCCTCTTAATAATTTTGTTTTACCAATGCTTTTTCTTTCTGGAGGAAATGTCCATGAGCTCCAGAACTCAGAAAACAAATTGAAATCAGTTTAACACATTTGCTATGTTTTCTGATTGAAACTAAGGGGAAACTTAATCCTCTGAATCTTTTCTTCCATCCACCTACGTAGTTAGTCTACAGCTGGAAAAAGCTGAGATTAACTTTGGCTTTTGCATTACTCATTTTTAACATCTGTTCTTCCTTTTACTAAACTCTTGAACTCTTTGCAGCAAACTGACAACTGGGGCAGTCTGTAGGTAGAGCGCACATCATGAAAAGCAGGCAGTGAGCTCTGTATCGACATAAAATGAAGGTTAAAGATGCTGTATTTTTTGCTAAGTGTGCTGGAGATACCTCTTTAGCTGCTGGATTCAAAATTACTTATGCTTTTTAAATTAACTGTGCTAAAGTTATGTAGTTAACACTAGAGTTACTATCCAACATAAAACTGATGAACAGAATAGGATGACCCAAGCTTATAATTTGTGTTTTTGTAAGACAGTCTCTCAAAGTTATTTTAATTTAATTTAATATTAAGCAGATATTTATCTTTGATTACTTGCACAAATCTATCCTAATTCCCCAAAGCATGCTGGTGGGATTAAGAGCAGGTGATGGATTCTGCATGGCTGCTTGAGTGCTTTACTGAGCCAACAGCTCAGGAGGAAATGATGCATATCCAGATACAATCACTGCTGCTTTACTTCTAAGGTTTTGTTTGAGGGCAATTGAGTTGATCATGGTTACTTGACAGGGTCTCGAGATGGCAAGGCAGAAAGCCAAAAGGTCCATCTTAGGGAAAAGGTGAAGATTACAGTAAAAATTGCTCTTTTTCTTCTGCAGAGCTGCTACGGAGATCGAAAGAAGACCCGTAATCTGGAAGCCTATGTAGAATGGTTCAACAGGCTCAGTTACTTGGTTGCAACAGAAATCTGTATGGTAAGCAAGGACTTAATCTGCTAAAAGGTTTTGCTTTGTCTAGTTGTCAAAACCATGGAGCCTTTTTAGGTTTGGTGTCCCTTCAGTATGCCCTTGGACTTTCCATTCTCTCAGCTCCACGTTTATTCACGTGTGTCTGAAGAGGAAATAGGTTGCATGTTTTTAGCATCGTACTTGTGCATCCGCATTGTTCATGTGACAAAGTGGTGATGTTATACTTCATTAGTTCTTTCTTTTGGGGATGCGTTAGAGCTCTCTGTTTCCAGCTGAAAGTAATGCTCCACTGTCATCTTTTGCAGCCTGTGAAGAAGAAGCACAGAGCAAGAGTGATAGAATATTTCATTGATGTGGCACGGGAATGTTTTAACATCGGCAACTTTAACTCCTTAATGGCTATTATTTGTAAGTATGCATCTTGAGATGTTTAGTCCCTGTTTGAATCTGGATAAATGAATTGTGGTGCTTCATAGGGAACTCTACAGCGATGTGCAGTTGGAAGGGGAAATGGCAGAGAATTGCTAGATGTTTTTGTAGTATTACATATGTAAGAAATTAATTACTTTCTAGTGCACATCACAGAAAAAGCTGTTTTCCCTGTAACTCTTCAGAGATCTAAATCTCTGCTTTTTGAAACAAGTTCCAGTGCTGAGTTGGAATAGACACTCCTCCTGAAATATGGAGGATTGATGACTTCTATTATTTCTACAGCACCATAAATATCCTATCAGTTTAAAAATTCCACACTTTTATATCAGATGGGAAAATATTGGGAATATTTATAGAAATTATAAAATTTCCCAGATACCGTAGCTTTCCATTACATTTGTAAAAGGTGGTGTTAAGACAACTCAATTGACTTTTTTATTCCACATTCACGTTTATCAAGACCACATGAACTTATAGCATGGTATTTTTTGAGAGATTTTTCTGTAAAAGATGTTGATTTTTGTTTCCAATGTTTTTTTACCACTGGAATTTCAAGAAAACAGTAAGTCTGACTTCAGAGTATCTCTGTTGAAAACATTTGTTATTGTTAATAGCTCCTTTGCTCTAGAAATACTTAACAGCTTTAGGCACCTCAAAGATTTCTGAATGCTCAAACAATTTCTCTCTCTTACATCCAGCTGGCATGAACATGAGTCCTGTCTCTCGATTAAAGAAAACATGGGCAAAAGTGAAGACAGCCAAGTTTGATATTCTTGAGGTAAGTTTGACCAGTACTGGACACGTGGCTGTTAATAGCATGCTACTTTAAGCAACTTTGAAGTGCAAATATGGCTGCTTTCTGACACATTTAATTTAGTGTGTGTGTGTGTGTGTATATATATATATATATATATGCCCACTAAGAGCATACATATATATATATATATATATATATATATACACACACACACACACACATATATATATATATATACACATATATATATATATAGACACACATATATATATATATAGACACATATATATATATATATAGACACATATATATATATATGTATGCTCTTAGTGGGCATTCCGGAAGGTGTAATAAGAATGTTTCAGTTATCAAGTGCTCTTTCAACTGGGAAGAAGGACACTGAAGCAACTGTCTTGTTACTTTTAAAAAAACACCCCCGAAACGGCAGTATTGTGATTAAGAAAAAAGAGTAGGTAACGTCTTGAGAGGCAGATATATTCAAAAAGGTCGGTGTGGATTCACCTAATGCAGTTCTACCTTTGAAAATGCAGTGTAGCTGTAAGGCAGCTGCCTTGTTCATTCAGAGAAATTTATCTTGAATTGATTGATTGCCAATTACTTCCAGGTAGTAGATGCCTTTGGCAAAGATCATGTAAGTGCAGTAATACAAGAATTTGTGATCTACCCAACAGATTATTTACCAACAAGTTAATTAGCGTGGTCTACATGGCAATCGGTTAACTCAGTCTATAAGTAATACAGAGACAATGCAATGTTCTGGTCATGACGCAAACACGGAATGCTTATTACTATCATCCAGAGATTTGACTCGGGCTATGACAACAGATTAAAACTGGACAGTTGTAGCCACCTCACACTTGCTTCCCCCACCCTTGGGTGGGAGATAGCCTTCCTTGTGTCAAGGGGTGGCTGCAAAGCTCTTAATCAGCTCTTAATATCACAGTCCTATTTAATTCAAACCTATTATGCAGGCTGGGCTTTGCTGGTTAAGGGCATTTCATGAGCAATGCAGTCATCCTGGTTACTGACAGCTTTAGCTGCCTGATCTTACTCTGCCACAGCAGCCAAGTCAGCTCTGAGAAATCTGCATACATAGGAAGAGTAGAATATTAGTGTCAAGACCCACTGTTGTCTTAATTCATGATTTTGGCTTTTGAGTTAAAGCTGAAGCTATTTTATTGGTGAAGAGGGAAATAAAAGGTCCTTAGTGCCTGCCTTTGCTTTCCTGCCCCTGACTTTCATTGTGATGAGCGAACATTTTTTAAATCGCATTTCTGTTCTGATTGAAAGAACAGATAAAGAGATGCCACAGTCCTTTAAAAGGCTGTGTTTGTGGTGCTCTTACACAGACCTCTTGCTTTTTAAAATAGTTGCTCAAGTGAAAAAGTGTTGTGTGTGGTGATGACGCTGGCTCTCTGGAGCTCATTATTTACATTTCTTCATGCTTTGTAGCATCAGATGGACCCTTCCAGCAATTTTTATAATTACCGGACTGCTCTGCGTGGAGCCGCTCAGAGGTCCCTGACAGCTCATAGCAACAGAGAGAAGGTATGTTTGCAAATGACTTGGAAATGGGCAGAAAAGAAATAAGCTTGTTAAGTCACATGGTAAGCTTTTGTCTGGGGAGTCTGATTTTCAACAGTTCTACCTCAGTGTTTTTTTTTTGTTGTTTGTTTTGTTTTGTTTTTTTTTTAAATAAAATCTCAAAACAGAATCCCTCACTCTTCAGAATGTCTAAATACTACCTGTGAGCTAGCACCTAGATAAATGCAATATTTGAGGAAACCAGGTGGATCAAGAAAATGACTCTTTGTCACAGCGGTCTGCTGAAATCCAGTCTTGTTTGGTACTGGCTGAAAGTTGCAAACATGTAGTATTTCAGTATTTGTTCGATGAGCATTAAATATACTTTGGAGTTTTAGTGAAAAAGGTGAGCTGAATCAGGTAGTAGTGAGATACAGTGGGTTAAAATCCCCCTTTGCAGATTTCTGGAATGACTGCAAATTATGCATTAACAGAGGTGGCATCTTTCTTTACTTTTAAAAATAATTAGCTTCTAAGAAGTAAGGTGGATTTGGTCGCACATTCATGCAGAGTCTCGGTTGTAGTTCTTGTGGAAAGGAGCCAAATAGCTTCCTAGCTGCCATCCACTTAGGAGCTGTTGTTCGTCAACTGCTTACAACATTAGCACTTTGTGCTGTGTTTAATAAACCTGATCTTGGTGCTCATCAAATAATTTAAACTACCAGGCAGCATGAAGCAATTCCATGTGCAGACTGCTTGTCTATACTGATGTTATGCACATGTAAATAAAATGTTTGTTTGCTTTTTTCTCTGAGTCCTCAGGATCTGTTTGCACAGCATTCAAAACATCGAAAGTTTAAATGTTGATTTTTTTTTTTTTTTTGAGAGAGAGAAAAGTGAATTTTAAGACTTCAAAGAAAGAACTTTTACATATTGAAATATTGCAGCCAAGTCTCGCTTGGAATTTGTGGTATGGTGATATTTGTTTTGTGCTCAGTTGCAACAAGGATGTGCAGCTACGCAAATTTTTATAGGATGCAAGTTGAAATGCAGTTATTTTCAGAATGTAAGCATGTTCCAGCATTCTCCAAAGGCAAATACTTGGATTTGTTCAGTCAGCAGGAAGTGTTCTGTTTTGAACCAGTCAGCGGTAAGGATCAATTTCTTGCTTGAGCTCACAGAATCGTAGATCAAAAGTCATTTATTTAAGTGGGCTTATAGTTCCAAACTTTGCCATATTGTTCTTTAGCTTAGATCTCCCCTCTTTTACCAGACAAGTCTCTGTCAAAAGGGATAGCTGCATTCTGAAGAGATACCCTGCAGGAATTTGGGAATTTTGTTTACCTTTTCTACCACCTGACTTCAGTTAATTGTTCTCTATAAAGCAGTATATTTTGATTCAGTACAGACTCAGAATATTCTTGTTCTTTCCTTAGATCGTGATACCTTTCTTCAGCCTCTTGATCAAAGATATTTACTTCCTCAATGAGGGCTGTGCCAATCGTCTTCCAAATGGTCACGTCAATTTTGAAGTAAGTAGAGCAGTGTGGCAGTGAGTGGGGTATTTATATAGCCTCAGCCCCTTCAGCAGAAGGCTGAAGGCAGACTACGATTCAGCTTCCACTGGATTCTAGGAAAGCAAAACTAGACTGTAATTTGAATATATCTGTTACTTTCACAGGAGTTAAGAGGTAGTCAGGAAAATGCAGTTTTGCTGAAGTTGGAGTGTTTATAGGAACTTATTCAACAGTCACAGTTTTTAGTGGGAAAAGTCAAACTTCTTCCCAGTGCTCAAATTCATCTAAACATTTCGATTCACATGCTTATTATGCCTATCCAAAAATTATACAATTTAGTATTTTGGGTCTTCTTTTCAAATTCCAAATGTAAAAGTTAGGTCCATCCTTTGTCAAGATACACATACAGTAATTTTGTGCATGACAGTTAAAGATCATCTCTGAAGAAATGTGTGACAGAGCAGCAGTGAAGAAGTTCTGGGTCCCTTTTGGGAGTTCTTCTGCCTTTGAATTTACACTTACCCAATCATTTGTTTTCTTGTGCTTAATGTTTTAAAGAAGCTTGGGTCACTCACACAAAATTACAGTAATTTCACTTCTTGTAATCAGCCTCAACTAGCCTGGTTCTAAAATTAGACAATGTTTATAATCTGGAATACCCTTTTTCACAAAGAAGTCAAGTGCCCTTGAGACATGTTAAACTTCTCTTAAAGTTGTCAATGAGTGACATCAACACACTACATGGGGAATTTTTATTTTTGGCATAAACTTCCAGCAAGAAAAATGAGTGTTTCAGATCGATTAACTTAAAAAATGGAACATCTGGATTTCCAAATGTCAGTATGAAGCATCTGGAGACTTGATGTGAAAATTACTAAATGCTTCACTGTGAAACAGACAAACAATAAGCATCATCAAACTTAAAAGTTAGGCACAGAACTATTACCAGCTCCTTGAAAAGAAATCGAGTGCAAATCATGATCTACTATTTATATTCATGATTAACACCAATTTCACCATGGTGGAGGAGTGGGAAGTCATCCCAGGTTGAAGTAGAAACACAAAAGTTAGAAGCAGAGTTGTTCAGTCATGTTCAGTACTAGTTTAAAAGCTGGGAAGTTCCCAAGCCTGGGGCTTGAAACCCAGGGCTCTCTCTCTTTCAAAAATGTTCAGGTAATTAGTACTCTCCAATATAGCATCTGTTTTGTTTCCTGTTCTACTCTGGCAGAAATTTTGGGAATTAGCAAAACAAGTCAGTGAATTTATGACATGGAAACAAGTGGAGTGTCCATTTGAAAGGGATCGGAAGATTCTGCAGTATTTGCTCACCATCCCAGTCTTCAGTGATGATGGTAAGGAGCTCTGGACTTTGTGCAGGTCGGGTGTCACTGACTATTGCTTGTCTCTGTACATGTTAACTCATTGCTTCTTCCCATTAAAAGACTGACCCGAAATATCTTTGTCTGAGAAGTTAAAAAAAAAAAAAAAAAAAAAAAAAAAAAAAAAATTAAAAAAAAAAAAGCTTCTCCCTTATGAATGAGTGGGAAAATAATATTTTTCACATGACGTGCATGTGGCCTAGGAAATTCAACTTTGTCCTTTTCTCTAAAAAATGAATGAAATAAATGAAAAAAAATAATGATTTGGATATGTGGTCCCTGTAAATATCATCTGAAGTGTGTATATATATGGACTTTCAGGACACTTAAAAGGGTGCTGCTTGAGAAAGAAAACTGGGACTTGGCTGGTTTCTTGTAAAGCACCATTGCCCTGGGCTCACTTTTTCCTTCTGAGTGCTTTCTTCCACTCTCGTGCTTTTCAGTTTCCAATAGTTGTTTTTCCCCTTCAGGGTAGTCTTTGTTCTCATACACTTTTTGTTAGTATTGTCTGTATGTAATTATAAGCAAAATGCTGTACTTTCTAATGGGAATCTGGAGCCCTCATCTGAGGGATGGATAATAAAAGCCTGCTTCAATTAACTTCCATCCATTTTCCAGGGAGAGCACACTTTAAAATGCCAGTAGGTTTAACGTATTGTATTTGCTTGTGATTGCAGCACTTTACTTGGCTTCTTACGAGAGTGAAAGTCCTGAGAATCACATTGAAAAGGACAGATGGAAGACTCTAAGGTTTGTGTCAAAGGTTACTCGCATCAATAAATAAAGAGAATAGGATATGGAGCTAGCATCAAATAGTTAAAACCAAATGGCATGCTGTATGTTTCAACAGATGGGGCACAGCATCTGTATAAATCCCCCTTTCACTCTGGGACTCTTAGAAAAATGAGCACAGTCTTTATCTGTAGCCCTCTCAAGCCTTCTCTCCCTTAGGGGATTGGTATTAAAGTCAGTAATTGTGTATATTAATTTCTTACGTTATTCAGTGTAGGAAAAACACATTCTAAACTTCAAAGAAATCTGTACTTCCTCACAAGTACTACAGAGCACTCTGGTTTCAAGCAGACATTTCTGGAGCCACTCCATCCCTTTCTGCACGTAGGTTTTCAGATAGGTTTGCACAATGATCATTCTGTGTCAAATGTATTCATGAAACCAGGTAATGATTTATTAGAATCCAGTCTGGGGAAAAAGGAATCGCAGCAAATGCTGGCTTTCCTTTCACTGCTGGCTGAACATAGCCGAGTCAATTCTTTCATTTTATTAATTATGGAAAGATACAGGAACTATTACAGCACTGGTTTAGCTTCTGCTTTGCCAATTAACTTATTAAAAAAAAAAAAAGAAAAAAAAAGGGGAATTTATGGCAGCACAGAAACCTCATCAGGTACTTAGATAGAGACTTAGAATTAAATAGGTATAGATCTGTGTTTTCACCCATAAACCACACCTCCATGTCAGTTTTTAAGCTATCACTGTCCCAAGGAACTGACCATTAGGCAGTTGTTCTTGTCACTGTTTCTGGCAGCTGGTGCAATAACACCCAGAGGCACCCATGAATATAACACCCCAATTCTCCTGATCCACTCTGGGAGGCAGCTGTGCACTACAACCATCGTGTTTTTTCCTGGGATATCATGAGGGGATGTAAGAGTTACATATGACTGGTCCCAGTGAATTTGGGGAGGGAAGGAAAACGGAGAATTACAATTAGTGTATGGTCACTCCGGCCCAGTGCATCCCACACAGAGGCGAGATGGACAGAGAAAGACTTGGGGATGGATCTGTGGTAAAGCTAACTGAGACGACATACATAATGGTTCTCTTCTGTACATTTCCCTCTTTGTTTCAGGTCAACACTTCTGGGCAGAGTCTAATGCACGAAATAGCTGCTGTTTCTGCTGTTGCTACGTTTCGTGGCTCGTTGAGGGGCATGGCGTGGTTTATTTCTTTGTGTACTGAGCAGCGTTCAAAGTGATGAAAACTGCAGTCAGTTGAAACACCTTGTCAACAAAGATGAGACAAGTTAACTCAAGAACAAACAGGCAGCTTCTCACATCAGACAGATGAAATTAAATCACAGCCCACTCTTGGCTTAACTATTGATTGAAGACAGCGCTGGCAGAACCCTTTGAAGAACTTAGATGCCGCCTATGAATCATTTCACACCTGGATGAAGTATTTTTCCCCCTCCCTATGCTGGAGCTAGCTGCTATGAGGACTCTGCAGAGTTAATACTGGATTATGGAGGGGAAAAAATTACCATTCCTTTCAGTGAAATCCAGGTTTGCATCGAAGAACTTCATTCCTAATAAGCTGAATATAGCACGAACTCAGCCTGACTGGGATTGCTAACAAGGGAAAGGACTGGACACAACATATTGGCTGCTGGGGAGGGAGAGTTTCTCCCCGCCACTGTAACGGTGGCTATTTTTTTTTTCTTTATCCATTATGTTTTTGAGTTGGCTGCTGGCAGACAAACTCATTATTAAGTTATTTAAAAAATATAAAGTAATAAAATTAAGGCTGTGGTAGAAAAATATAGTAGCTCTGTAGCTTGGACTATTTTACAACTTCTAGAGAGCTTTTTTTTTTTTTCTTTCTTTCAGTTGTTTACAACTAACCACTACATGCTACAGACATTCTTATTTTTACTATGCTGTTTTGTTACTCTTATTTTCCATACTTGACCTTCTTATATTAGGTTGAACAAGCAGACTTTTCTAGAATGGTCTTTGAGAAACTGATGTACAAGCTATGTTAAAATATGAAAGTATGTTTTTAAATCATTTTTATAATAGCTTTTTTGAAAGGGTAACAATGGAGAACACAATCCAGTATGACAGAAATAACAAGATGCCAAAAAGGAAAAGAAAAAAAAAAAAAGAGGCTTCTCAACTACATCTGTGAACAAAGCAGTCTCCCTTTGTTTGCTTTATGGATTATAGTTATGACTGTGAAGTAGTTCACTGTGTTACACACCTAATAAGTTTGTAGTAGCTCTAAATACTTAGCCACTCTATTTATCCTAGGAAGAACCTGATGAGGAAAAAAAGAAACTGTAGCTGTAGATCACCCTGGATGTGAAATCACTAAGCAAAGGCACATACTTGGGAAAACAGGTATTTGCAATTATCCTGCCACTGTTACTTTGAAAAAAAAAAAAAGCAAAGAAATAAGAATAAAGATATCTATTTGTTGCACTGTATCTCTTGAGTTTTCAGGTAAACTGGTATTTAATTTCTGATCATCCTTTTTCAGGCAAGTGTTTAATTTCTGAGTTCCGTAAGAACATGCTGAAGTAGCCTTAATCAATAAGAATAATGAGAATACATACTGTCCTTAACTACTGCCTGTTTGCTGGAAACAAGGTGCTGGAAATCAGTGAGTTGCATATTCCGTGGGCTCCAGCTATGGGAGTGCCTCAAACCCTGACGTTGCAGAAGGATTCCTCTCCTCTTCTCCCATTCAGTGAGTTAAGGTGAAGGAGAAAGAAGAGACCAGGTCTTTGAAAGGAGACTTTCTGCAGTTCACAGATTTGCATCCCAGCTTCTGTCAGGTGAGGGCCTTCCAACCTTTCCCTCTACAGCATTCCCCATTGTCGAGGCTTACAGGTAGGACTTAGTTGATGTACAGTGCTGACAAAAATGGTGTATTCCTCCTCTACATCTCCTGAAAATAGGCTGATATCATCATAAGGTTCATAAATGAAAGTAGCTTCCATGACAATATTTGCATCCTTATTACCCCTCTTTTTTTTTTTTTTTTTTTTTTACATTTTTAAGGAAAGCCACAATCTGTAGCAAAGGGTTAGATTACTTGTGAAAATAACTTAGGCACTTCTCTTCTGCACTGTAACACAGTTTGACTACACGCCTGGCTTAGGAATGGATTTGTTATTTATGTGTTTGAACAGAGCCTTTGTAAATGAAAGGAGAAATAGCATTAAGCTGCCTCCCTCCAGCCTGTGGGCTCTGGGTGTTGTCTTGTGGGCCAGGTTCTTACAGAGAAGAGGCAGCACACAGCAACAGAGGAGGCGGCTGCGTCCTTGGCACAGTAGCTGGGCAGCAGGTGCAGGAGGCTGCGACTGGTGCTTGAAAGGAGAATGCAAATTCTTTAGCCCCAGGCAAGCCAGAGGCCGCTCCTGTAGGGGTTATAAACTCAGTGTTTGATGTCAGAGTGATGCAAATCTCATCACACTCCGTACCCTCTCCTCCCACGTTCCGTGAACCTTCTGTTCTGGGTGTCCACTCTGAACATTGAGCTACTGGTAGGCTGTTATCATGGGCTTGAAAACAGCTAGTAGCTTGTACCTGGAGCAAATGAGGGAGAAAATGACACGTATGGCTAACCAGCTCCTAAAGGAAACATTTCAGACTCTGAAATAAGATGTTACAAGAACTCAACTCCACAGGACTTAATATCCCTGTTCAGAGCTGACAGATGCTTGGTATGCTTGGTACTTAATAGGGACAGAAGGCGCATCAAAGTCTGCCCTGTAAAAATAGCTCACACATGACCTCTACCTCTTCTTCCTTGTGGTGCAAGCAGAGACAAAAAATGTGGATCTTAAGGACCCCTATGAATCAACATACTCAGAAGAGTCTAGATGTCCAGCTAAGCCCCCATTTTCTTTCTCCTACTTGGGTACAGTTTCATGCTATAATCATGAAAAAATAACTTGCATGCAAAAATGTGCAAATGCCTGCTTAAAACTATCATCTCCAATGAAGCTGTACTTCCAAGTGATGTTGTTTTTTTTCTCAGCCTTCCTAGGCTGTGTGGTCTTGACAGAGGGGAAAGTGTGTGCAGTGGGACCCCTTGTGGGCTTATTGGGGTATTTCTGCCGGGGGGGAAAAAAAAAAAAAAAGCTTCTGTAGTATGTCTGCTAGCTCCGTCAGCTCCTCTCTGTCTTTTCTTGGTCATGCTGGACAGATTTTTTCCAGGTACATAGGAGAGACAGCCGTGTGGAGAGAGGGGCTAACCCTTCAACATTCATTCCCTCACAACTCCATCTGTCCTGTTCCTGCAGCTGCTGTCAGACAGGTCCAGATGGTCCCACTTCTACCAAGCAGCTGTACCCTAACCTACTTTTATGGTCATGAAGTCTTCTGTCATCAGCTGTTTTTCAGCTTGAAAACAAGGCTGGTAAGGATTTTCAAGGGAACCTGCCTATTTACGATGTTACTGTCATTAGCCTTCTGCTAAACTGACACTGCAGGCTCCAAACTGATGGAGTAGGTCAGTGGGATGTGAAGTGTAAGCTTAGTGCCAGCAAGTACATTACTGACACCAGCAGATGCTCTGCCATTATTCTGCTGCGCTGCATTAAGCTCTTCTGGAGTATGTTTATTTTCCCTTTGCTAGAAAGTTCTAGGTCTAGCACAGCCTCAAAAGATGTTTTGTTATAGGCCAAATACATACCCTGTGGGGTAGGATTTTCTGCTTTACTACTGCTTCTCTCCCCTGGCCTATGAAGTCCAGAGGTTGGAAGAGAAGTCGTTCTTAGGTCTTGTAGCTGCAATAGAAAGCAGCATCTGGAACCAGACCATTCCAGAGAGGGACACACCAAACACAGCATCCGTCTTGGTGTTACAACAGGATGCTTTCGTAAACCCCAAAGTTTCTTCTTGCAGTCAAAAGTCAAGATGACATAGCCTTCCCTAGAAATTACCATTTAAACTATAAACCAGCCCAGGACCTCCTAACAAAAAAGTATTTAGAAGGAAAAACAAACAAACAAACAAAAAACCTGGCCTTTGAACTGCTTTTTTTTTTTTTTAAATGGCAAGTATAGTATTAAGATTATTTCAGAGCGAGCAAGGCTTTCCTTAGACCTCTTTCTAGTTTTAGTTTTCCTGGTCTACAAAAGAAGTCAGAGGAGGATCTTTGCAGCAAGGGAAAAGATGATATGACAGGAAATGGGTTCGCATTTCCTGAGACATTTAGTTAGAGACAGCGGTATTGAATGGAAAAACAAGCAAGCAAGCAAAGTTTATGTTACTATAGTTGGTTTGACTATTGAACTTCATTTGGACTATGTCGAACTTTGGGCTTGCTGACACAGAAGGTCTGTTTGTAACCAGAAATGCTGTAGTGACTCTTGTTACAAAGGGAATCGGAGGATTGCTTCATCTGTTAAACTAGACAAAGTGATCTATTGCTTACAAGGAAATAATAATGTGAAGTTCTAGCAAAAGGGGTCTAATAATAAAACAGTAGAAGTTAATATGAAATCAGAGCAATTAGTAAGGAATGTACTTACCAGTATGGATAGGTGATAGTTTAGAAAGTTAGCATGTGAAACAAGGAAAGAACACATTTATTGAGATACTTTTTTCCCCAACATCATGTTTCACCAGTGCTGCCAGCGTAACAAACTCCTCTGATGGAAACGTCCTCAATGGAGAACGTTAGGGTTTCCCCTTCATTTTTGTTTGAGCTTTTTTGTATGCATTTCTGTATGGCAGTGCAATCAGGTCTAGAGAAAATAGCAAATGGTGTCCCTCGATCCCCATGTAAGCCAGTTTGATAATCAACAGAGCTGATACTCAGAAGCCATTTGACCCCCATTTAAAAATAAATAAATAAATCATGGTACTATATGTTCTCAATCAACATTGCAGAGAACAGATGTTATCTGAATTCTGAGGGCTGAGCATTAAAGAAATCTGATCTGTAAATCTCTGTTTTAGGTGCAAGTGTCAGTCAGCTGTAACCACTGGAAGCTCAGGGAAAGGAGAGAGCGAGATGTGTAGTGCACCATGCTGTGACTTTGTGCTGTGCTTATAATGTGTCATCTACATTCTTCTCTGATAAAGCAGCATTAAATTGTTTATTGAGAAATTATATTTAATTTCTCTGAAAGAAAAGTGGTTCACAAGTGAAGGTATGTTACTGAGCTTTATTTATTGCACTATCTGTGGTTTTGGGATGGCAGAGTAGGAGAAGCCAATATTTTCTTCTAAGTTCCTTTTCAATTTTCACGGTGTTTATAGTCCTGTGCATTGAAAATAATCCCTTTACTGCTCAAATCAGAAGTCTAGCTTGTGTACCACAATATTGGGAGCAAATGCAGTCAGGGTTCTTTCCAGTGAGTGCATTTTAGGATCTCTTTACCCGCTGTTTTTTCACTGCAGCTATCAGAGTTTGTAATTTCCACTACTCTTCAAAAAAATAGAGTGATTCTCCCATAGTTACATGACTCTTGGAGCAATACCTCTGAGAAATACTCTACCTGTCATACTGCTAATGATAAACTGCAATTGGAGTCCAAACTTCAGCCCATCAAACATAAGCAGAAAGCAAATTTCTTTGCAGAGCTACTTCATCAAACTCACTGAACAGGAGGTAAAAGGCTATGCCATATTTGCAGGGTGCCTGGCATGTAACAAGACAGGAACTTTGAAAGTCAACTCAATTTAAATGCGAGTTGGAAACAGAAGCATCACTGTGTGCTACTCCTGTGGACTGTGGTGGCGTGCAGTACAAATGGCACAAGCAAGAGGCCAGTTTTGGGATGCGTGCCAGGGGACACAGGCACTCCCAGCTGGGGATGTTCAGGCTGCGAGCCAAAGCAGCTCAGCTGAGCTCCAAAGGATGCACCAGGGCAGATCCCCAGCTCTGGACGTCCAAGGGCCTGGGCTGTGCCTGGGCCTCACCTGTTGCAGCCGCCTCAGAGAAGCGCACCAAGGCGGCCCTGGCCCCAGGACTGCCCTGCCCTGCACACAGGGGTGCAGGCACCTGCACAGTGAGTGTCTGTGGCCCTGGTGGAGAAGCACTGGTCAGGAGTCGCTCACTTTGCCAAGCAGATGAGAAATGTGGGGCTTTCCATGATCTGAGCCCAGTGCTGCAGGCTGGTTGTGAACCATCCTCTCAGGGACATCTCATGTAGAGATGGGGCAGATCAGCAACCCAAAATATCTCAAGCATACAGAATGTGTGAAGGATTTCCTGCCTTGGGAATTCCCTGATCACCTCATCTGTGCTACCACATGGCACTTAGCTGACTGGCATGTGGCTCACTAGCATGTTTCAGTGTGTATTTTGAAGTGTGTGTGTAGAAATATTTTTATGTGGGGGTTACAGAGCTCCTGTTGCCTAATTATTTTAGTATATCTGTCTTAGGCCCTTGGTATTTAAAAGCCTTTTCCTAGCACATGCTTGGGGCCATAGAACACATGTTTTAGCTCCTCCTGCCTTCTTGACTGCGCTGTGATTTTCTTCACAGGTCATACATGTATGGCGATTTCTGTTTGCCCATCGCAATCTAGCCTGATACCTGCAGTGCGACGGTGAAGCCCTTGAGTTGGAACAGAGAAAGAAGGGAGGGAAACCAGCTTGCTTTTTTTTGTCTCATTGCGTTAAGCCTCAGAACAAGCTGCAGGTCATCCACTCCCCTTGTGTGTTACTAAACATGGGCTAGGACTGGAGCGTTGTCACAAACATAGCTGGGAAGGGACATGGAGAAAAGTCTGTGACCGCACTGGGGCCAAACCAAACAGTCCTACCTGGCTGCTGTGCCTGTGGTAGTGGCAGCAATGAGAAAAGCAGGACGATGCAGCAGGGTCCCCTCTCCTCAGCCAGGCAGCTCGGCCAGGCTGTCCTGCACGGCTGTGGCTGCTTTTGTAGCTCCAGGGATGAGGATGGAGAGCCAGGAGCTGGTGACGTGCCTCTGCTGGCAGACAGGGCAGCAGCAGAGCCTGGCTCCGCAGGGCTGTGTCCTGGGAAGGCTGCTGGGGCTCTCACACCCACCAGGCTCCTCAGTCCCAGCTTGCTTCCTCCCTGGGCCTGGAGAGCTCTGGCCAGCTGGTGTAAATGGCCGTAAAAAAAAACAGTTTTTATATGAACATGTTGAACTGTTGAAGGTACTCCTGCCTTAGTGTGTATAATCCAGACAATTCAGTATAATCCAGATAATTTCAGGAGCTGAATGCTTTCACTGACCTGTGAAAAAACTGTCAAAAAAGCTGTGGTGGAAACACTATCAAGAAGTGGTAGTGCCTATCAAAGGGCTTTAGTAGATGCCTAAGGATTATTTTAAGGGTTGAACTGTTTCCTTTTTCCTAGAGGGATGATCAGATTCATCTTCAGAAAAAGAGAATATTAAAATCTCTGAGGCTGGTCAGATTTACTGCATAACTCTTGGTAAGTCACTTAAACCCTGACACGCACCTCTAGAACCTGATCCTGATGCTGTCAGTGATTGGGGAGCAAGTGAAGGGTATGGCTGCTGGACATTGGCCTCAGTATAACCTTTTGCACTAAATGGCCAATTTTTCAAGGTCATGACAAATTAGTTACGAGTCCTTTGAGGTTCCATGATTATGCACTAAAGTAGGCTCTAGCCAATGCACACAGTAGCAAAGCAGAAGTAATCTTGGCAGTCTTTGTTCCTGCCTAAAACAAAAGAACAAAGAAAACACTAAGCTGATATTTTTAGTGCAGGATAATCCTTATGCATACTTCTCCCCATCTTTGACATGTCATAGGTAAAACTGTTTGCAGCAGAAGCTTCTGTGGCTCCCATTCCCCACTAACCTCTGTCCCCTCTGCAGCTGGGTTCTGCCAGCTCCTGAGCACAGTGCAGAGCTGACTGCACAAGGGGACACCCTCCTGCAGGATCTTGGGGTGGAGGAAGGACTCCCCAGCCTCTCCAGCTCAGCACACAGCTGTGGTTCTTGTGGGTTAGGTGGGCCTGGTACTGCCTGGGCAGAGCTGCAGGGCTTGTTTGGGTGTGTGGGCAGGGACCACCCTTTTGGGAGGGCCCACGGATGAGATAAACACAGCTGCTCCACAGATCATGCATCAGCAGTCCTGGGTGTGAAGTCTTCCTCTCCAGTGATCGGTTACCAAAGATTTTTGGTAGGGATTTTCTTTTTGTGCAGTTTTGGCTGAGGGCAAGGTCCTCACTGGTGAGAGAGGGCTGGGAGTGTTTGAACAGTGGGGAAAGGCACCAGCAGTTATTTTATTTCTTGGCTTTGTGTGACACCCTAGACAGCGTGGATCTATCTTGGCATACAATGCTCTTTTACCTGAAGAGCCAAACATAAATGTAATTTAAAATAATCCAAAATGGTGATCTCTAGAGCAAGCGGGTAATCCCAACATCTAGCTGCTCTTTGTCTATTTGTAGTACCTGACAGTATTTGTCAATTTTGACTCAGTAGGTTGTGAAATTACAAGGAGAAGGAAAGACTCTGCTCATGCTCTGGTTGTTTTAGTTTCTTCAGTTTTTCATTTTACCTTGTCCCCATCTCCAGAATATCTGAACATTT
Organism: Aythya marila; assembly: GCF_965140915.1. Taxonomy (NCBI): domain Eukaryota; kingdom Metazoa; phylum Chordata; class Aves; order Anseriformes; family Anatidae; genus Aythya; species Aythya marila. The sequence goes on along the minus strand of NC_139045.1, from coordinate 45,737,589 downwards.
TACAGTGGCACCAAATAGGTTGTAGTGTCCTAGCTGAATTGCTGGGTTTTTTTGTTTGTTTGTTTGTTTGTTTTTTTTTAGCTTTAGTCCAGTTACAAAGTAGCTGTTTAAAGATAAAAGTTCAGATATATGTGACTGTCTAGGAAATAGGCTCAGTAAAGTTTATGATGATATTTAATTCTCATCGGATTTGTACCGCAGCCTCAGGCAGTTTCCTGGAAAAGATCCACCTTTCAGGGCATGTGAAGTTTTTCCTCCCAAAAGCACCTCCGCTTTACAGAAAGGTAAAAAACCTGTGTCTTCATCATGAAGTTATCATTCATAATGATTTGCTAGCAAGGTAAATGTTCTCAGCCTACTATTAGAACTACATTGTATGTCTCTTCAAATATCTTAGGAAGCAGTTTATTTTATGTAAATTAAACAGTGTAAGTCCTGGCAAAATTCAGTGCATTAGCAGAGGAGATAGTATCACACAATGTACCACTGAGAATTCAGAGGCACTGAAATATCATTCATAGCTAAATTGGCTTCTTTTGCAGATGGCTACGAAGTGTAACGGACGGCATAAATGCAGCTTTAAATCTTAGCTAAGTCTGACAGAGAAAAGAAATTAGTTCTTTTTATGATAAGCAATGCTGATAATGCACGTGACAGAACAATTTGAATTGGAGCCTGAGCATACACAAGCTCTGACACATCAAAGTGTCTGGCATCAGATCACACTGTCTCCCCTTTAGCATCTGTTTGGGCTTGAGCTGAAGCTCTGAGGACTACTAACAGGGTGAATGAGAGCATTGCAGCACAACTCTTAGCCCCCCAGGCAGCACAGTGGCTAGAGGAGGATGGAGAGCAGGTGAGAAGTCTGGTTTGCTTCTCCTCCCATGTGAGCAATTCTGGGAACCCAGTATGCACTGGCTTCCCGCACAGCTTTCCTCCATTATCAGTGAGAAATATAGCATGCAAAGGCTCTCACCAAAGGCCAAGCTTGAACTGTCTGCTACAACCATTTATGTAGCAGGCCAAGGTTGCACCCTAGACTCCCCAGTCATTCATTTTCTTATCTATTGTACTCGTAGATAGTAGGGAGAAGGTCCCACACAACATTGCCAAGACATGGTGGTCTGGCTACTCACTCTTGATCTGGTCTGAACACAGGATGGCTTTCAGTGAATCCCACCTCTCTTCAGACAGGCTGTTTTGATCATGAAGCTCATCTCTTGTCCACTTTCCCCCTCACCTAATGAAAAATAACAGGTTTGCACTTAACTTCAACAGACTAACAGAGGTATCTGACTTTCTTAGACTTTCTCTGTCCTTACTTGCTTCATCTGTGAGGCTATCAGGCCTACATATCCTCCTAAGTCTGGCTCCTGGAAATTATGGGAAGCTTCCTCATTAAAAAGGCAGATCTCTAACTCTTTCCCATGCAGGTCGCTGTCATTAACATGTATAAATCCTGCAAAAGGAAACAGACCCCTTTGTGGTCAGGGGTCTTATTCAAGGGCTTCACTTTCTAGGTTTTTTGTTTTTTGTTTTTTTGTTTTTATTTATTTATTTAACTAAAAGTAAAATAAAGAATTGGGTAAGAAATGTGTAGTAGCTGAAGACTACATTTTTTGTGTGTCAAACATTTTGACTTTTTTTGCTTTATTTTCTTTGTATTTGCATCTTTATTTTACTGGTTCAAGAACTGCAGGTTTCTTTATCAGTAATTTTAGCTCCAGCTGGCCGAACACCAGTCAGACAAGCATGTCACCTCTGTGCTATGCTCTGATATTTGAGCCCCACAATCTCAAAGCATCCCGCCAGTTCAAGCACTATGCTTTTCCAGTTACACATCCTCAGGAGTGGAGTTTACTCCCATCCCTGAGCCCAGCTCTGACTGCAGGCATGACCTGCTCCCAGCTCCCCACAACTGCTGTGCAGGTATGATCCTTGGAATGGCCAAGTAGGGCCCAGGGGAGGATGGAAGCAGGACAACTGGTAAGAGACCAGGGACATACTCCCCATTTTGGGTAGCAGCACTGGGGAGCTGAATGACTTCCCCAGGTGATAATGATTTGAACTAGTTTGTGTTAGCGACAATGTATGATAACACACATTGCATGGATTCAAATGAAAATAATCTGTAATAAATAAATCATGTCGGATTTACTTATTAGATAATTTAAGTTAAGCCATAATTTAAGCACGCGTCTCCCAAGCTTCAGTTTAGTGCTTCTACATTAATGACATCCAACACCTCATGTTAAGTGGGCCTGGCTAGTTACATTGATGAAGCAGTTCTCAAAGAGAGCCACATCCCTGCTTCCTTCAGCCAGTACCCCGTCACTCTGCTCCTGTAGAGCTGTTAGTAAACCTACTCACACAAGGCTTGTGTGATGAAGGCAATACTCCACCAGCATGAGATGTCTTCCAACAACTATGCTGCCTTTGGAAGAGTCCAGGTATCTTCTTGTTTAAATAAAGTAATTTCTGAAGAAAAATCCAATGATGAGGCCCAAAAGCAGTCACAGAATCCTTGGAGGAGGCCCAAAAGCAGTTACAGAATCACCTAGGTTGGAAGAGACTTCCAAGATCACCTTGTCCAACCTCTGACCCAACACTAACAGTCCTCTGCTAAATCATATCCCTAAGCTCTACATCTAAATGTCTATTAAAGACCTCCAGGGATGGTGACTCAACCACTTCCCTGGGCAACCCATTTCAATGCCTAAATTTGCCTTAACAGTGCCTTCCTACATAAACAATGCCTTGTTTATGTATTTTACGAGACTGGAAAGAACTGGGTATCTACAGAGGGTGATTCATTTCATCACTGGGATTGATGCCCCATTTAGCAGACAGAGCATGCAGTAGTCCTTAACCCTATAAAGTTCCTCTCATGCATATATTACTACTGCTATCAGTGGGAGAGCTTGAAGACCTTTCCAGATGCATCATACATTGAAGGATCTGGGTCTTGTGTAAGCAGTGCTTCTTTAGCATTTACAAATTGATGTACCTCTTTTCTCCCTCTTCTTGCTAGGAATAATAGGCTCTATCTTGCAAAAACGTTCTGCTTGCCAGGTTTCACTGCACAGCTAAAGTAAGGCTAGCAGAGCTAGGAAAACACTACAAATAACCACTAGATGTAGTGAAAACTGTTTGCACCTGTTCTCATTTATAATCATTGCATTCACTTAGCTGAAACCAGACAATGCCAACAAAGAAAGAGGTAAGCATTTTTGTTCTTCTGTAATCATCTTTAGAGCATATTATTTCCTTTTCTACCTGTCTAAGAGGCAATTTGGGAAGAAAAACCTGTCTGAAGAGAGACCAGGCTGACCGGTTGGCCCAACTTGAACACATAGATGTGATGTGGGAGCATAATGGAGAACAAATTACAGCCAAGTGGGCTGCCAGGCATGCTGGGAGGGATCAAACTTACTACTGGGGCAGAAAATGCAGATTTGATTTATCTTGGGAAGCCACAATGCCAACAGTATTTGTGGAATAATACGGCAGAAACCGAGTGATGAAGCGGCATGCACGATGGGAGAGGTACATGTCTGGAGAAGCGTGGTACAGCAGCTTGCATTGGCCCTCTGGGTTCCAACAAAGCCAGCAGGTGCTCCAGGCTCACAGCAGGCACAGCTGTCATCATGGTGACTGGGAGGTTTCTGCTGGGAAAGGAAACTGGAGTAGCACCCTAGGAGGAATAAGCAAAGATATCTGTCACTGTGGAATACCACTTGAGCTACACTGAGATACTGAAAGTCCTTTCAAAAATAAAATCACCCAAGAATGAGCTGAAGACAGTGGAAAAGAGTGGGTACATCGTGTTCTCTATCACCTCCGGGCAGACGGAAGGATAGAACGGTACAATAGCTTGCTTAAAGCCATGCTTATATTGCCTGGAGAAAGGGAATCTCAAGGGTTGCACGCCTCACCTCCAGGAAGCTGTGTGACTAATCAGTACAAAGCCAAGAAACTGTCATCGTGAGTGCCATCATTTTCTGCCCTGCAGAAAACCTTATACCCCTGGATGAAAAAGTACCAGTCAGCTGCATGAACACTGGGATGGGGAGGTGAGTTTGTCTCTCTCCCCCCTGCAGCTGTTGAAATACCAAAGGAGATCAAGTTCTAGCCTCTATTTCAACAGGGTAAATTTCCTTAGCGTGTAAACCCGCTCTTGTTTCCTGGAGGAGCACATACTTTGCATGACTGTACTGGCTTGTGTGTGTATGTTTAGTCAGAGTGGATGTAATAAATGGCTGAAATGGGACCAGTTGTCAACGAGATTATAAAATGTGTAAAACTGCTGTTGCCTGAGAAGTGTGTCAGCTGCTCTCTCCCGAGGAGATAGAAACAGCAATTTTACAAAGTGTGTATTTAAGCTAAAAATAGCTTTTTCTACTTGGTCGCTAATTCCTATGGGAAGCACTATTTCTGGGAGTGTTTAGTATATGTTCTGTACTCACTGGAGCTATTTCTTGTGTCCTGGTTTGACTAGATCATGCTTTCTCTTAACACAGCAGGCAAAATCAAGGTACAGGAGTACTGATAAAGGAGAAGTACTAAATTTTGCTGTTTCAAATGTCCAAAGAAATAGATACATATCCACAGAGATCTGCTCAACTGGATTATGTTTCGGAGAAAACAATGGAAATTATGGCATTTATATGAGACCTTTCTGAATTTCTATACAAGGTAAATTTGAGACAACGTATGTCCCTTGCATGCTCGGAAGCTGTGTTTCTTATGTAAATGCACAACTGTGAGCGTATTCTTTTAAAGAGCCATCAGTTCATCCCCATGGTCAAAAGATAGGTCTAGAAGTTATGTTCATCCTTGGGAAATAGCTTACCTGTCATAAAGACTTGGTAAGGTTAACAACCTCAGTTACGGTTCTCAGATTAGGTTTCTTACATATAAACCATGTAGGACTTTGTTCTAGTTCTGGCCGTGAATTCCCAATGTTACTGTATTTACAATTTCCTAAAAATCTTGCTTCTTAGAAAACCTGGAGGTGTTAGGAAGATGAATTTTCAATTTGAACATAATGACAAAAGTAAGGGAAATAAAAAGTGAAAGATGAAGAGATGAAAAGATCCAGAAACATGTAATGAATTGAAGAGCAGCACAGGTATCTTCTGGAGTGAATGAGTTGATCAAGTGGAAGCCTTTGTGCTTTCCAGAGTTGACATATTTCTTGTTTTCCATTTTAAACTGTCACATTTTTGGCTTTATACTGTCTACCCCATTACTCCAGGTGGCAGATTAGGCCAGAGTGATGGAAAGCACTGAAGAAGTAGCTCACCTGAAGCTGAGCACGGTAATACAGGGTTTAACAGTCCAAGCCAGATTTACAGCAGCCCATAGTAGTGTAGTGCTGTAATTAATGGGAGACAGCGGTGTCAGCACTGTGTGAAAGTTCAGTGAAGTCTGACTGTAGCTGTGAGAAAATCCAATTTCTGTAGAAATATTCTGTGCTATAAATGTTTGTGGTGAGAAGGCGATAGACAGTGACGGTACTTGGGAGTGAAAAACCTCCCTTCCTTTGGTTTTCAAGCTTGATTCTGAAACATGGCTGAACGTGTCTGTCATCTTCATATCTCACCCAGATGATGAAAACTGTGCAGGAAGTCTGCTGACTTCTGTCTATAGCATGAATTAACAAACTGTAATTCTGTTCCAGGAAAAAGGATTCTGAGGAGGCTGAAGTGAGGGGAGCTGTGATGAGGCTGTAAGTTCAGAAGTCATCCTTTTGTTTGCATGGCGTCTTAAGACCCAATCAAAATGACCTTATGGATGTTTATAAGTTAGCATTAGGTGCAGACAAGTCCCCAAAGTCCCCTAAATATACCTGTTGCAATGATTATTAATTTAAACAACAGGTATACAGTGAGCTTGCAGTGAAACTAAGGTATCGTGTATAGCTGTGGGATCTGCAGCCCATCTTCTCCACCCTGAAGTCTACAGAAAGTGGCCTTTGCCTTTCCCATGGTACATCAGGGTCTGCACAGAATTACATGCAGAGCCTGAGCTGTTTCCCTGCTTTCATCAAAGCTGAAGGCAGAGCTCTCCAACAGGCTTTCACAGTCGGGCACCAGAGGCTGATGTGAAAGGATACCGGGGGAGGGTGGTTTGCATTGGCAATGTGCTGTACTCATCTGATAGCTCAGCTTCTCTCTCACCCCTCTCTAGTACCTCTGCTCTGCTTCGGTATTTCTTTAGTGAAATATCTAAGAGGATACTTCTCAGAGCAGCAGAGCAGCTTTTTGTTCAGAGTGGCAGTTTATCACTTAAGAAGTAGATAATGTAGGTAGCACTAACTGAAATCAATCTCACAAAATGATCTGTTGTGACATTTACATGGTAAGTTTGCTGAAACAGATAAGTTACATCAAGAAAAAGGTTGGAGCTGAAACCTTGACACAAAATACACACACACACATAAAAAATCTGAAAAAAAAAAAAGTTAAAAAGGTAGTTGTTAATCTATACCCAGCCCCAGTTTGTTTGTGATTTTCAGCCACTGAGGCTTTGATGCTGCATATCAGAAACATGGGGAGAAAGGCAAAATCAAAAAGCAGTATTTTTACAACCAGTCAGACCCATTTCAGAGCACATTCTCAAGGCAGACATTGCTGCCTATGTCACCCAGTGCAGGTTGTAGAGATGGCTGCAAAATGCAGCTATGAGATGCTTACTGCCTTGTGCTGCTTTTCAAACAGGTTGAAGCTGAGAGCACTGTTCAATTATCCTCCATTTGCTGAACAGAGTGTGGCTGGAAAACAAAGCAAAACCAAGAAACCATAAATGCCAGATCTGGTAAAAATCTATTTCTGCGTTTTTTCATGCTATTCTCTGTTTTCTTATACCTGTGTGGGCGTATCACAATTTGCCATTGGTTCTGAGCCTTTTTTTTTTTTTTAATTGCAAATTTACTGTTGGCACGTTGCTTAAGTGTTTGGCTGCACTATTGATGCTGTGTGATGTGGGGATGGCGGAGTCAGCAAAGCAGAAAAGCTAATTTGTCCCTTGCGCATGGGGACCATCTCCGGGTAGATCTGTGTGGTGCTGGCAGAGTTGTCTCCTTCTAAGGATAAGGAGAGAGTTTTATTTTCTAGGGCTGCTCATACATCCCCTTCTGTCAATATTATGGGAAGTAAGTGAATATTTCTCAGCAGTGAGAAGATGAATTCCAGCTTGCTGCTCTTGAGGAGAGTGTGTGAGGATTCCCGGAAGAGGTTGGTTCAATTACAAAGGTTGGAACTGAAACTAATCATTTATTTAGCAGGGAACAGAGCATTTTTGTTAAGATAGTTTCATATGCATTCCAACGGGGGCTTGGGCTCCTCAGGCTCCTTTTTTAAGTAAGATGTTGAACGATGAAATCCATTGCAATTGAGATTTATCCTGGTTAATTGTCATGGTGCTTAGGAAGTTGTCCTCTAATAAAGCAGCTGTCCCTGTTGGCTCTGGACTTCCCTGTTCACAGAGCACTGTAGCTGTCTTGGTGTTCTGCTTCTCGTAGCCACAGTGATGGCAACAGCTTCATTTATGAAAGATCAGATTTGCTTCCAGAAATATTTGAAGTCAACAGTTAAATTCAGAAACACAAAACATGAGTAATCACGCACAGGCACTCAGAGTGGAGTGAGAATTGAAGAATCATAGTCAATCCTATGAAAATATCCCTGGTTTCTGGCAAAATCCTTAGCTATATCTATTATGATGTTTATTCTGATGGAATTTTTAAAAGTATGCTTATAGATGTTTGTAAATACTCTTATGTGGTTATCCAGAACTGCTTGAAACACGTTATCGAGGTGTCCTGACCAAATCAGCAGTTAAGATTCTTTGAACCCCATAATACAGTGATTTCTTTACAGAAGAATATGCTTACACTGTCAGAATCCTCAGATGAGCTTTTGTTTTGGGTCCACAACTCTAAAAGTGTTTCTGAAGAAGTTCAGTCACGTGAGTACCACAGGAGAAGCCTGCCTGGGAGTAGCTCTCCTGCAGAAGCAGAGAGTAATTGTCATCTTGATTGGAAACTTAGTGGGTTTTACTCGGAGCATTGAAGAAATGTTCTCTGTTGATTCCTGAGTGCTTTCCCAGAATGAGGAATATTATACTGATCTGTGTTTTTTTGCTGTTGTTGTTGTTGTTTGTTTTGTTTTGTTGTTTGGTTTTCTTTTTGTTGCTGTTGCTTTCTTTTCTTTCTGCGTTATCTGTATCCCCCCCCCACCTTCTTCCTTTTGGATGGGCAAGTATATGTCTGTGTGTTGCCTGTGGAGCAGAGCCACTCTTCCACCTGGTCAGGTAATTCATTAGATGTGCCTCAGTTTCCCTTGGGTGATGTGCAAAAAAGGGATAAAAACACAGATGCTTGCAGATCCTAAAAGTGCCAGCAGCCATAATACTTCAGAGAGAGTAAATATTTCCCCCGATTCATTGCAGGTATTTTTTGCTCTGCAGACTGAGTCTGTGTTGGCAGAAGGAGCCCACAGTCAGCGTGCACAGCCAGCTGTCCCTCAACACCTGGGACCAGAAGGTCCCCATAGCTTGAGGAGGGACGAAGATGAGCTGTGAGGTAGTGGGGAGCAAGCAGGAGAACAAATCCTTGCTGCAAATACAGTTAGTTTTTCTACCCTTAAGCCGAGTGGTAAGATAAAAGACCCTGCTCAGCTACCCTTGTTCAAGAGGCATTTGGATAATGCCCTGAATGTGCTTTAATTTCTGGTTATTTGTTAAGTGGCCTGGCAGTGGGACTCGATGATTTTTGTAGATCCCTTCCAACTGAACTATCCTATCCTAGTCTATTCCTTACATTTTTTCAGCTGCTGTCACCAACTGAAGCACCAGATGTCTGCACTGAACAGAAAAATTAAATATAGCCTCCAGAAAAGCAGTTGGGAAAGGAAAGGAGAACCAAGAGGCAGGGAGGGGAAGTGCAAAGGACCTCAAAGGGCCTGGAAAGTGAGGTTCATCAAGTTCCAGATAGCCTTTGTGTAGGATGTGGTAGTGGTGGTAGACATTTGGCATCAGTATTAGGAGGTACTGGTTGTGTGATTTACCCTGGCGGATGGAGCATTGTGCTCCCCCAGTCTTCAAGGTCTGGAGTTAACCTCCACCTCTGACCTTTGGGGCCTATAGGCACACACATATGTTTAAAAAATTTCTAAATGAACTGCATGAATGAAAAGGTAAAATATAATTTAATTACAATCTTACATATACTTCTGTCAGTACTGCTGTAAGAAATGCTCTCAAATTCGTTGAGTTAAAGAAATAGACAGCTCCCCCACACTGTCAATTAAAAAGTTCCAGTCCAAATGCTTTTTTTTTTTTGTTTTTGTTTTTATGTTTGTGCTATCTCTGCTTCTGTGACCTCCTGTAGGACACAGATAGACAGCTGTTTGTTTATTCACATGGGTCCAGCAAGACATTTTTACCATATGTTCCTCTTGCTTATTTCTGTTTTTCTTTTTTTTTTTTTTTTTTTTTTCTTTCAGGCTAACAGGCCTGTCACATCACAGAGGAAGAAAAACCATGCATGGTCATAAGCAAGAGTCAGTTTGTCCAGATAAAGGGATGGAGTTGGGCAGCAGTGAAGAAGGCTGACATGGTAAGTACACGGTCATATACAGCCAAGCCATGGGAAAATACTATACATGTAATTCAGGACAGAAAAATGTTTAAGTGCGTGCCTGCCTAGTGCATTCAGTCTGAAAAAAATATGCCACCTCCCTAAATTCTGCTAGCCTTTTTTTGCAGATGTAGTAGTTATGTTCTTTATGAGCTATAAGTTGTGATTTCTCTATTCCACTGTCTCACAGACATCTCAAATGTCATGTCTCTATCTCCCTTGTCACATGCAAGCCTACCTCTGATTCTAGCTCCCCATTTTTCTGGTCCCTGTAATTGACATTTATCTTTCTATGCTGTCTTATTAGGCTTGGGATTTGTTTTCCTAGCTTTCAGGTGCCTTTCTGCAGTGCCCTGGTCACGTTAACCACAGAAGGGCACCTAGCCACATGTGTGAGATTGTAAGCCATGTTCAGAGCACCACGTGCTGAATTGCCTTGCTGGATAAAGACAGGGCAGAGCCACTCACAGAACTCAGTTACTTCCTACTTTTTTTTTTTTTTTTTTTTTTTTCTTTTTAGCATACTCAGCTTCCTCTACGAATCTCAAGTTAAGTTCTCCCAACCTGGAAATAAAACTAGCTTTCTTGTTTTTTTTACTGTTGCTTATAAATGCCTCAGGGCTGGCAAGGTACGGTATATTGTCTCTTAGTTCTGCACTGAACTGCCCTCAGTGACTATATATTTATTGTTTGTTTCCATTTATTTTCTTAGAAACGTTAACACAAAAAAAGACTCTGTCTGCTCAAGGGAACACAGAGAGGCTGAATGAAGAATTTGAATGGGAAAGATTGTTCTGTAGACTATTTTGTGAGATAGAGAAGTTGTAGTCATTGTGTGCTTAGAGGAGAGAAAAAAGAAGAGGTTTCAAAGGTCTTGACAAGGTGTGTGAAAGGCGTGTGGAACCAACAGCCTGTACAGTAGCACGGGGTGGCATTCCTGACTCAGGTCAGCCAGTTCTTGTGCTTAAAATGATGTACAGCCTAAAGTATCTCACTGAATCACGCTATTGAGAAGCTCTGGAGTAGTATGCTTATCACAGAACTTGTCTTAAGTCTTTTATTAGCATGTCAGCTGTGGGAACGTCTGGGGAGATTAATTAGTCTGATTTGTCCCATGATATCCATAGTCACAGGATTCAAAAATGTAGCTGCCCTGTGTCTCTATATCCACAGCAGGGTGACTTTAGTGCTCCATCATGTCAATCTGATTTTGCCTCCAGGTCCCAGTAGAATCTAAATATGTTCGCTGCCCCTGTTAATGGTCATGAGTAGCGATGTCCTATGTAATAAAACTACTAGCTGAATATTTGCCTTGGACATGTGCTTGTAGCATTTTAATCAGATCACCATTGTTAAGGTCACACACTGCACTTAGGCAGGCTACTGTTGTGTAGTTATAAAGCTGCATCTTATGGGTTGCTAGGGGAGGAATGACACAGGCAATTATCACAGGGTCCATGGCAAAGAACATCAGGTAGAGTAACTTAATTAAGGTTGTGTAATGTGTCTGAAACTGGAAAACATCAGCAAGATATAACCCCCCTGGGAAGCTTTGACTTCAAGTGTAAGTGCTGGGTCAAATGCAGGCTTGTTGAAATTGAGACAATATTTCTTCTGTAATACTTGTCCTAAACAGAGGAGATTGTTTCATTTTTACTTCCAGTTCCAAACGCAACACCATGTAAAAGTATCAGAAAACACACAAAAATAATTCCAGTATTGAAGTTGCAATTCTGAAAGGCTGGCCAGGGATAAAACATAACTTTAAAGGTCTTGATTTTCTTATATTGAAATGAGTCCTGTTGCTTTTTGAAGGACATTAGGGACATGTACCATCTCTATAGCACCACATAAGGATTCTGATGCCAGGAGGCTCTGGAGGAACTTTGGACTTGTTTTTTTAAAAAGACAACACATTTTAATTGATGTTGTTTCAGCCATTAAAAATGGTGAATGATGCGTTTATTGGTCCTGGTAAAAAGCCATCCTTTTAAATTACTGATTCAGCAGACTAGCCACAGAATTAAGAACAACATTTTTACAAAGCAAATATGTCTAGCAATCAGAAAGGAAGAATAGCATTACTAATCTGTAATCCCCAACCATTTCATTCTTATCTGCAAGGAAAATATATTTAATAACATTGTTTGTTCTGTTTCAAAATGTCAACTTTATAACAGCAGGGCACAATCTAAAGCTCCATATTTTCATGTTCCTGCTCCTCCCTACTTTATGGTACTAAATTTGATCCAGTTTTTGATAATAGACAGCATTGCAAATGGAAAGGATTATAATTAGGACATACCCATTATACTTTACAGGTTTTATTACTGTCCCAGAGGCTTGCAAATAATTGAGTGGGAATTATAGACTATAGGGCTTGTGCAATACTGGTGTTCTTTTAGTACATGCTGTCCAGGAAATAATTGAAAGTGAAAACCAAGTTGCTTCAGAGCAATTTCAACTCTATCTCCTTTTTATTGTGAGAAAGCCAGACCAAATTCTTTTCCCACCTGGAACAGCCAATAGCCAGGCTGATTTTTGCTTTCCCAGGCTGATTACTTATCACAGATTTTTTTTTTTTTTTTTTTTTTTTTTTTTTTTTTTTGTGCTCGCTAAAGATCTCAGGATGTCTTAGTTTCTCAGGTACCCAGTTGAGATTCAAAGATGCCAGCTACACTTCTGAAGGATGCTCTCTGGGGTGCCAGGCTCTGAGACCCAAGGCTGGCAGGTATCTTTCTCTGTCAGTATTTTAGTGGATGTCTTATTCTGTCAACATTTTTCCTTTATGGCTGCTCTCCTCACACATCCCTCTGCAGAGGCTTAGAGGGGTGTTTGGGCATCTTACAATAGCTCTATGAACACTCAAGGTGGCCAGAGACAGTGCAGGGCTTTGCTGTGTATGGGCTTTTGGAGTCTTCTCCAGGTCCACTGTGACCAGTTAGGCTGCTAAATCAGTGTCCACTTGTTGTGAAGCCAGACTGACACCTGGGGGTCCAGAGGATATCTCTCTCCTCCCCCCCACCCCTGTTTATTCCACCTTACCCACACACAACCCCATGCTTCCCATGATGGCCCTTCTCACCTGCCATCACCAGGTCCCCCCAGTGCTTTCTATCTGTCACTGCTGTCACAGGAGCCCCTTTGGGCAGGGAGCTTTGCTTCTGGGCTGCAATTTAAGAAATCTGTCTCCTGTGAAGCCAGACACTGGAAATTAATTTGGGTCAACAACAAAGTCAGTCACTCAGTCCTTGATGCACATACCTAAGTTACACTACAATAGGTATTTTCATTTAAGTGGGGTAGTTTTTTGGCATTTCTGTATGGGGAGAGGAAGGAGGAATTCTCCTTTCTCAGTCAAAATGTCTTTGACCCATGAATGCAATTACAGGTTATCTGAAAAGACACACCTCTTGATAGACTGATTTCTACTTGCATCATCTGTAAAAGGCTCTGTTTGATTTCTGCAACTTCATGCTGGTCCAGAACCTCATTATGACTGCTGAACCCAACAACCTGCAGCACTGATCTCTAGATCCTGTATTTTTCAGTTTCCATCTGTTCTGGAATATAAAGCTGGGTGATTGCTGGTGACTTTCTGTTGAGGTGAGTCACCTTTGAGCTGGTCAAGTAACAGCATGACCTCCAACTCCCCAAACCTAAGCTATAGTACACTCATGCTAACCTGCTCAAAAGGCAAAAGAAAAACCCCAAATAAAGCTAGAACAAGTAGCCAGAAAAGCAGATTTTGAAGTTTTTGAACTAACTAGTGCCACATCAAGTTCATTCTGAGTCTAGATTGAACCAAGAATTCCTAGCTGTATCCCCCTCATACTGCCACCCTGGAATGCTATCTGGTAAGAGGCTCTGTAACACATACCAGACGTTTTTTAGAATAGGACATCTTGGGATTTCTAGCTCTAGCTAATATTGCTGGCTCTGTATACTCTGGAGTTTCTTTACCAGGTTAGTTTTCTAGAGCGTGTTTCCACCTTCCCCCTGCACCCCACCTTAGTCTTTGTAATATCTTTTCCACCTTACATGTTCCCAAATTGAGAGTCAATAGGGAAGAAAAAAACAAACACATCTGAAGCAGCTTGGGCTATGTTGCTCTTTCAGAACTGATTCCTATGCACACTAGTGAGGATGTTATGCATAAGACATAAGTCAGTACTATTGTGCTAGGGAACAGCAAGAGGAGAGGTGCTTTCTAAGAGAACATGAGCCACAAGCCAGGCAGGTGAAAGGGACACAGAAACTGGACAGCCAGCAGGGCAAGGGCCTTACTGTCCAGGGTCCGGTGCAACAGTACCTGAGTGAAGGAGCCCAGCAGAACCAGAGATCATGGCCAGTCCACAGGATTTGGCAATATCAACATGATGAGGCAGATCCAAGGTCAAGCCAAAAAATCATCTCATACGTAAGGTTTAAGATGAAGGAGCAAAGACCCTTGGCTGAGCTTAAATAGAGCTCCTGGACCCATAACTGTGGGGAAGGGGCTCCAGTGAGGGTGGTCAGGGCCATTAAGGGTTATGAGAGCCTTCAGGGCCTTGACAGTGTATTCCTTTCAGAGCTTTGCCACTCACTCCTGTTTGTTCATAGACTACTTGTTTCATTTCTCTGTTTGGGACTGTGCTGTCCTTGCTTTTGTTACCTCATCTAGTGTGATTGCAAACACTTAAAATAGGAAGTCTTGTTCCTTCCATGCCTGCGCAGAAACAAGTGTAGGAGGGCCTTTGTCTTGCCTGAGTCTTTTGATAATAAAGCGTGTAGTATCTTAGACAAGTGTGCTCCTGGCAGGATTGCCACAAAAACATACACTTTTGCAACAGGAAAAGAGGATGCTGACAAACTGCTGTACGCCTCGGTGGATGTGACAGATTTTGACTTTCAGAGCACAAGCAATTGCTGAGGCATGTTTTCTCATCAAATGCTTCTCCTCTGATCACTACAACATTGGCATTCGGAGGTTGTGAGTAGGCAGCAAAATGTACAGCCGCTGTTTATTTATAATCCTGTCTTTTGTAATCGAGAACTAGATTGTAAGTAAATGTGTGCAGCTCTCCTCAGAGGGGTCCTGTGAGTCTACGTGAGCTGCTTCGCTGCAACCCCAGGCAGGGACTGCAGCAGCCACGCTGAACACGGATGTCTGTTAAAGTCAAAGGGGGATTTACAGGTGGGGAAATTGGCGTTTGCTCATGTGATGGAGTTGCCTGGAATATTTATGTGATTGATATGCCTATGTGGAGGTTTTTCACCGGTGGGGCTGTCAGGATGTAGAAGGGAAAACAGGAGGGATTTCAGGGGCAGTGTGAAAACCACTGACAGGGTATTTCTCCTCCAGTGCTGGCAGCTTTGGGCAGCAATTCTGAGTTTGTGAGTGGGGCAAAAAATAATCTGAGGTGAATGTAAAGACACTCCAAAGAGGAGCAGTGAAGTATAGAGAAGAAAATCAGAGACCCAGAGTCCTAGAGGCTACAGCTTGGGGTCAGACTGAGCCTGCCTGACAGCGCCAGTAGGAGCAGCGTGTGTGCAGCTCCTCGGCTGTTGTGAAATCCTTTCACTCAGCGTTTGGCACTGTTAGAGCCAGCACTCCTCGAAGAGAAGAAGCTGTGTGGAAGCACCATGGAGGCACCTGCCGGGAGTGACCCACCCCTGTGAAACCAGGACAAGGGGGCAGCCAAAGAGCTCCAGCCTACCCGAGGACGGACCCGTGGACAAGCGAGGGGGCTGCAGCAGGCAGGAGGGCTGCGTGCCGCCACCCGGGAGCTGATCGGTGAGCGAGGGCTGCAGGATCCCTGCAGCAGCTCAGCTGCCCACCCGTGAGACACGCCAGGCCCTCTCTCCGGCCCAGAGCCCCCTCAGCACCGAGGCCCCGGGTGAGTACTGCTGCTTCCCCACCCGCCTCCGCTGCACCTCCTGGCCACCCGTGACGGGCAACGAGCACAGTGACGGGCAACGATCACAGCGTGCGGTGGCGTTTCCACCCACCTCAGCTCTGCAGAGGCATCGGGCTGAGCCTGCCAGGTGAGAGCAGCCCCGTGAGGAGGCCGGGGGGGTCTTGGCAGAGGCACCAGCCCAGTCTGGCTGTGGTTTGCAAGCACAGCCTGGACACCCAGCACTGGCTTGGGCTGAATCTGCCGAGTGGTCTGCGTCCTCCTCTCCAGGTAGGGTGAGTCTTTCCGCTCTCCAGCCCTGTCTTGGCCAGTGATGGACCCACAGAGGATGTGAGATGCTTTGTAGGAAATGAACAGGGCATGCTCTCTTTTTGTCTCTTCGCTTACAGGTGAAGACTGCTCAAACCTTTGAGGTGTAATGTTTTGAGTTCTCTGTTAAATTGCTTACTGTCGTGCTGAATTTTACTGCCTGGCTTTTCTTGAGTCCTGTTTATATGTGGCCTTGAGAGTTTCCTATACCAGCAGCCAATAAAGGGCACTGCATGGAAACAGTAAGATCTCAATGTTTGCTGCATTGTGCACTGCCTATTAAATTTTGCACATGCGACTGGAGAAGTTCCTGTGTTTTCACTCTAGTTCATTTGTTACATTATAAACTTTAACCTCCGAGTCATCAGCTCTTTATTTGGTAAACCTGTTGTGCTGCTGCATTCAATCTTCGTACTGTGTTTTCCTGTGCCTTAGGCATTCACCCTATCCTTTTTCAGAGGTCATTTTTTAAGTCTGGGATGGCCTTTTTGAAATGTGGTGAATGCTACTGCATGTAGTGTGGGAGGCTGTTGTGTGTGCTAGCAATATTTCCAGTAATCTTCATTTTCACCTACGTAACAAAACAGTTTAGTTTTATTGCGTGCTGAGATAGGATTTTTGGTTGAGCCATAGGCATTAATAAAAAAAAAAAGTCCCTCTTCAGAGATGAGTTGATTTGGTACCTTGAAGTGCAAGTTGCTTAAATTCTCTTCTGAAGTACTGATTTATGTGTGATAAACTTTATTAACAGCATAGTGCTGTCATCACGCCAAAGCACCATGCAGCAATACTTCTATAAAACTTAGTAAAATACTGTCTTGATAAGGCAAAGATTGGAATCCAAGGGAAAAAATCTTGTTTCACCTGAGACAGGAGTCTTCTCTGCCTCTGCTATAGCAAGGTACAATTTAACAGGCTTCATCAGGAACCTGAGCAGGCTTTTTTTGAAAAACCTCTGTGTGGTGCCTGGGCAATACAACCCTAAACTCATTCCTTCTCTCCCAGCAGAGATCTCTGTAGGCTCAAACTACACCAAGCTGTGACCTGGCACTGTTGTGGTCCACATGTGGGATCTGGAAACAGACATTGCTCCAAGATTGCTTCTGGCATGCAGTGGGTTAATGGTTGTTGAATACTGGACCACTAAAAGAAGTGTGCTAGTTTTTTTTCCCCCCTATATGCATGGATCGAATACACTCTGACCTAAGCAGCAGATATTGCTTCCTTGCTTCTCTTAAAACAATAGAAGATATGCCAAAGCTTGTGTCCAGGGAAGAAGGCAGGTCACTTTGTAAACCCTCTGATTGCAACAAGGGCTGGGAGAGCAAGTGTTCCAACAGGAATCCAAGCTCTTTTTTCCTGGTCACTTTTCCTGAGTAGATGACAGAGAGGAACAGTTTTCCATGAAAGCTGATCGTTCCTTGACAGCAGTAGCTGCTGTGACACTAACAAGCCTGAGCCAGCTTTTAAAGTTTAAGAGCTCCAGAACCAATGCCAGCTGCCTGCTCTTGGTGGGAGTACATCAGGTCAAACTGTGTTCAGCTCTCAATTTGTTATCAAAGGACAGCAATGTTGTTGAAACTTTTGGAGTGGGTCCTGTATGAGGAAGGACTGATTAGGGTAGAACCCTTTTTTTCTGGGAAAGAATTCAGACACACATTAAGGCAGAAAGGTAGGACAAAAGTTTGCAAAATAGCATAGAAAAGATTAGGAGAGAGATTTTTTTTTCTGAAACTGGCTCCTCCTAACTTTGATTTGTACCTGGTTTTGTGCTGGAAAGAAAAACAAGAGGAAGTTCTTCAGGCAAGCAACAGACCTATGCAATTCCTTGCCACAGTCTCTGCAGATATGAGGTTTACAGGGGTTAGAGGGAAAACAGGACAAGTACAAGGAACTGAGATCTACTGAGGATTAAAAATGCCTATTGGCCTCAGTAATCTGAAATTTGGAACACCATTTCAATCAAGTAGGCTCTACAGTTGTCCTGTTGGTACTCTTTCATGGCAATCTCCTTATGGCCATAGTTGAAGACAGTTTATGAGCCTGCCAGATCCTTGTTTCCTGGTCAGTATGCCTGTTTTTTTTAAGTGTTATTTGCCCATATCTTTACTAAATCACACGTTATTTCAGCCAGACAGATACATACCCACTCGTTGAGTTTGTATGATCAATAGCTATTCCTCAATGGGAAAATGAAAGAACCTTTCTTTTTTCCATTTAGCATATTTCTTGATTTAACAATAGAACATGAACTTTTCTTCTTGATTGTTTTGCTTTTCTTGATTTTTTTCTCTTTATTAGGGTGATAGGAGCTTATATATTTCTTCAACAAACAAAAAGTTACAGCCACTTTTGCTTTGTATCTACCAACCCACCACTTCTTCTTTGCCCTGTATTTCTCTGGCTTTCAGGACTGGGAAGGATGAAAGCCATCGGCTACAATGTTTACTGCAGCCTACCTCAAATTTAGCTGCCAGATAAATAATTACCTGCCCTTTAACAAAAATATTTTACTTCTGGCTGTGTAACTAAGTAATATTGCAAATGTGTTTTTGCACCTAGGTCTCTGGACAAAATGGGGAACTTGTCAATGAAACCCAAGCACCTGAGACAGCCAGATAGACACGTAGCAAACCTCTCTATTGGTTGTGCTGGCAACTATAAGTTTCTGAAGGACCCAGGTCTAGGTATCCATGTGACTGGGCAAGCTGATGTTCTTTGCAGCAGGGTGGTTGAACTGGAAAAGGAGCTGAAAAGAAAAGATGAAGAGTTACAAGAAGGTCAAAGTCTTGTTGCTGAGCTTCAGGAGCAGCTGGCTATGCAGACTAAGGTCATAGCAGAACTCACCAAGGAACTTCAGAGCAAGTGTATACAGCTGAACAAGCTGCAGGATGTTATTAATACTCAAGGAGAACACTCTCTTCAGCCTTCTCCATTTAGAGCAACTCCAAAGAATCAAGTCTCTGCTGACAGGAGGAAAGGAGCTAAGGAAGGTGTATCTGCAGAGCCAACAACACAGCTGTATGATTTGAGCAAGCAAGCTAAGTTTTCCTTTGAAAAATCAAGAGTCCAAAAGGATTTCAGGTAAGCTTATTGCAGAGGGGTTGTATGTTTGTGTTACAGGAATATAGCTGCGATCCCAATGATACTGTCTTTGTGAAAAATTACAATTTGAGTACCCAATTTTTTTTTGCATAGCTTTTGTCACTATGGTAGTTAGATGCTCGCTGGATTTCCATTTAGCTTTCAACCAAGAATCATCTGCATCCCCCTAACTTCAGATCAAGTGGTGGGTGGCATCTGCATCTTCACTTTTAGCCCCTTCAGTGTTTGTCTTTACCGTCAGCTAAGCAGAACCCGAGTCTCAGGTCCAGGTTTGCCTACTGCTTAAAGTTTAAGCTGTTCTCTGGAGTACTGATGGGCAGAAGGCTAGATGTCCTCACACAGGGGTGAATTCTTAGTCCTACCTTATGGATGGCTTAGGAAGGAGCAGGTGGCCTCAGTTCAAGTGCAGCATAGACACCAGTTCTCAGCTGTGTACTAGCTTTGTCAGCCCGGGGTCAACTCACTCTTGCAAACTATAAGAATTGTTTTTTACAGCATAATTAACCTGTTAGTAGCTTCCTCCTCTTCCCCCAGATTCAGTCCTTGTTAAGGAACCCATTTTAACTTTTTCCGCTTTGAATCGTTACACTTCTAGCCTCTACAGAAGACAGAAGGAGCAGCAGTTGCAGCTCACCTTGTGGATAATTTTCAGACTAGTATTCTTACCCATACTGTAGACCCTCTTTTACCTTACAGTTATCTGATTTAATATCATGATAGCCAGCAAATATGTGGACTTCAGCCTGCAAACAAAGTGTCTCCTCTTTGTGGGGAGCTTTATTATTTTGAGGAGTCCATGACACATTTGAACCTGTACCGCAGTAGAACTAGGAGTTATCAGGCTCAATGTAGTTGTCATCCATCCTGTGTTATATCCTCAAAGCTATCTTTCGAGCCTGAAGGGCTGCCTGAATCACCCTGAGGAGCTTAAAGCTTCAGCAAACAGTGTTTTTCTGTGTATGAGAACTAAGGGAACTGTAATTACAACTTGTGATAAAATGTTACTACCTATCTTCTTGGCATAACCCTTGTGCTGAAGTCCACCAGATTGTTTTTTAGGGTGCTTTCAGAAGTAGAATTGTAATAACACTGCAGAGTGAAGCACAGGACAGAATGATTTACCAAGTGCAGCACAGACTTCACCATTCAGTACAAAAGCAAGTATTGCAGCTTATGCAGTCTAAGCATAATGGTGATCATACAATAGATTAGAGAGCCAGGAATTTTCTGTCTTGATTCAGTGGCCAAGCAGTTCTAACACTGCCATTTTTCTTGAATGCCATCTTCATTTTCTTGTCTTCCTAAACAATGGCATGAAACAGAAAGGATAAAGGAGAACTGGTCATTTCATTTTCCCTCCCTTTTATCTTTAACAGTCTGGTTCAAAATAGTTATGGTAGGGCTCCCACAGATCCATAACAATTTAGAATACATCATTCCTGTATTGATTTGATCTTGACTGTAGTGGAAACAACTCTTAGTATTCACTGCAAAAGCACTAAAAACAGACCACCCTACTCTCCTCCCCACCATTTCCAGCTTTTGTGTTATTCTTTTCACCTTACTTCCTTCTGTTCAATGCTATCCATGTTTCCTTCATTTGCACCTCATTTTTAATTTTAATGGCCATCACAGAAGATGAGAATTCAGCTTTCATTTGTCTGCTAATTACTGTCCTGAGTGTAAGTAATTTTATAGTGAAGTTGAACTCATCATTTGTTTCATTACACACTGCTAGTAAGTGCATCAACTCTGCCAGAGTAATTAGCATGAGAGAATTAGCTATGTTGCTCCCTAAGCTGAAGTGAGAAAAAGTAAATAAATAAATAAATAAATTTGGAAATGCAACCAAAACTTCAGCTTTTAACACTAAATATTAATGGAACATTTGTTGTAGCAGACTCAAGAGCTCACGTGAACTTATTTCTTGGCAGGATTATGAATGAAGAAAAGTATATCATAGAATCTTAGAGTATCTTTATTAAATCAGAAGAGCTAGAATTAGGAAAAATGATTTCTAGGGTATCCTCTGTATTCGATAGATCATGCCAGAGATTAAATTACCTTTTCTTACATTATTAAACTCAAACTCAACTTCATATTTTACCCATTGTTCTTAAATTACCAAGTAATCTTCCATAATTAACCATTTTCTAGATCTATTTTTGGTAGGATATAAAATGGCAATATATCCAAGTTTTATTTGTAGATCTAGGGACATAGTTCAATAGTTACTAAGACAATTAAAAAGCTGATTATGGACTCTTAATAGCATTACAGCAACAAAACTTATTTTTTTTAAGTGGTGCTTTGTAGTAGTGTTTTTTTGTTTTGTTTTGTTTTGTTTTTTTAAAGTCTGAAAAGTAAAGTAGAGGCATGTCAGAATAGCTCTGGTTTTATATACACTTGCAACTGTCTCCAAGAGTTCATGGCTGAGGCTCTGAAACTTTAGCCTGCATTGTGGACAGAATTCTGCTATGCTGTTGAAGTGACTCTGTTCAAATATCTTGGGCTTTGAAAGACAAGAAACTTAGACTAAAACCACCAAGAACTGGTGCCTTGAATTAATGTAGCTGCAGTACACTATCAAAAACTCATTTCCTGTGGAATAATGCTCATTTGCAAGTTGGCATGTTTTTTTTCTGTTGCAGTCATTATTTGTTGGATATATGTCCTTTGGACAGCTTTTAAACTCAGAAAAAAAGTTTAGTATCTTTATCAAAAAGCTATTTTATAAACTCACATACATGATACGCACCAAGGGAACAAATTAGACTTTACTCAGGGAATCAAGTAATGGGTGAAGACTTCTCTCAGACTTCTAGGATGAGGTCTGTCTTCTGATGCAATAGTGACCAAGCTATCTTTTGATCTTCCAAATGCTTCAGAAGTGAGGAAATAACACCAGAAGTGCTAGAGGCATAGTAGTGCTGTGTCCATCACCTAGGTAAGCCTGTGATACACGTGCACTTGTTGAAGTCATCCCCTTGCAACTGAGATAAAATGCCTAGAGGTTCAAGCATTTGGTTTCCTTACACAGGTTGTAAATACTTCAGTTGGCATTCATAAAAGGACAAAGTCTAACCTTGACTGTCTACAGAGTTCTGTCCATCGTGTTTAAAAAAAAAATGTTTCTTTATCTTAGCAGTGGCTATAGGAGCTTTTAGAGTTGTTAGTGTAAGCAGCTGCTTCCCCTTTATAGAGTAAGGATTTAATGGAGCCCTGAGGGGAGAATAAAAACCTATCTCACATTTAACAGTTATGTCTCCTACCAGTCAATACCAACAGAAATCCAAGCTCTCTCATCACTAGGACACAATTAGATTGAGGGAAATCAGTGCTTCCTGAAATATGTCATGCCCTTAACCTGTGGGATGACAGGTATCTCCTCGTGGGAGGGAATTCACTACTGTTCATGGAAAGATGTTTTTGAACTGTCAAATGGTATTTATGGGAGTGTGACTGTTTTGACAAGGGCCGCAAGGAACATTGGTAAAATAGCTAACAGCAGGGAAGGGAACCAAGCCTGGACAGGACTGCTATAGCATAGCTCAAGCAGTGCAGTAAAGGAAAGTTCTGCTAGTGGTGGGACCCAGAAATACCTCAGGAACACCAGAACAGTTGTATGGAGCTGTGCATCCCCTTTTTAGCCTCTAGAAAGAACAGTGCAGTAACTGGTACAAATATAATATCAAGTGTCACCTGTCCTTTCAGGACAAGTAATTATTTCCAGCAGGTCTTAAAGCTAAGGTAGGTGTAGGGGAAACAGAGAAAAACAAAACAATATGTACTGCGCTGGATGCCTATGAAATGAGCAGGCAACTGACTGAAGAGCTCGAGGCATGATTATGATACTTCTAGGTCCTTTGCTTAGTAGCCCACTGCACTTCCTGAACCAGCAGCATCAGAAGATTCAGTATTTCTGCAAGCTTTAGTGCTTGCTCTTAAGTATCAGTTTATAAGCCATTACTGTATTTTATTGCAGTATAATGTGCATGATGCAGGCCAGGATAAATTAAATAAGCAAGGTCATTTTCAGCAGAAAATCAAGTTAGAGACTATATTCTAATAATGCTGTTGCTTTCAGGAAAAGCTAAATTATTATCTCTATTTCTAAACACAATCTTAACCATTACTGCTTGATTTTATTTTCTTGCCTCTTGTCATTACCATTACTGATTTTCAGACATTATATGCCTAGTAACATGTTAAGTCTACCTCTGTTCATTCCTGATTTCCCTCAGGAAACTTTCCCACATTACCTACGTTTGATGAAAGCTTTGCCTTGTTTTACAAATAGAAGCAAGAGGAAGCCTTAGATGTTCCAGAAAGCTGTGAAGGTGTTAATTTTGTTAGGCAGTTTGCCTACACCAGCATAATAGGAACAAAGGGACTTGAAAGCAGAATGTAACTTTCACTGCAGCAGTAAGAAAAATCACTCAGTAATTCCATAAAAGATTTATCAATGCAGCGTTTGTTTAAATGCATTCATTTCTGGCATGCATTCAAAGCACTACAAGGCTTTTTACAGGAAGCCCTTGACCTAGAGCATGTGTCAGTCAATCAGACTTCACAGGCTGCCCAATGTGTACACAGAGCCAGCTTTATCTCAGTTGATCACTCATTGTTAGTCAGTTCAGCCAGCTTTGATTTTTCCACATTCTCTCCTTCTTAAAATCCAGCCGCTGAGATCTTCTATCAGCTGGAAAAATACACTGATCTTGTTTTTAAAACATCCTTTTCTATATCAACATTTCCCACTCCAGGAGACAGTGCAGAGACAGCATCGCAGGGAGCAGTAAGAACATGGCTGGTCCCCAGGGAAAAGCAAGCCAGGAGCCTCAGATGACCACACAGCACCCTCTCTGACCAGGGTACCATCCCACAAGGGCCAGACAGGTTAGGCAGAGCAGGGTGGTGATGACAGCACCCAGCATAAATCCCATCCAAGAAGTGATCAGTCCAAGTGCAAGCTCTAGCCAGGAAACGTAAGCAAAGTACTAACAGTGTGGTGCCAAAATCCCTCTAAAAGACAAAAATAAATCCCTATAACATAACTCAAATAAATCCAGACTTCCCAGACCTGAGTGTAAATAGAGTATACATGCCAATGGAGCAGTGGGTGTGTGAATGGAGGTCCCAGGTGAGGATGATGAGGTGATGGCCTGTTACTGCCAGTGGGGTCCTCACAGGCTGCTCCTTGATCTCCGGTGTGCCTGCTTTACATGCCTTTTGTCCGACTTTTGTGAATACCCCAAAGCTTTTCCAAAGACATTTCAATAAATCCACCCTGTATAGTTGTACTTCGCCAGGGGCATGCTTAGGGAAGACTTCTCCCCTGTCTGCTCCTTCTTAAGGAGACAGGGCCAGTTTGTCATCCCAAATGGGCAGACCACTACCACACTTTTACACAGGTAGGAGCACTTATGCTGTTGTTTTTTTTTGTCATCCACGCAGAGAAAGTGGATACAGCAGAGGTAGGCAGAGTTTTGTGTGTAGGAAGATATAGTACAAAGAGCAGTGCTGAAGGGAGCTGCGTTAATCCTAGCCCTCACCCCTGCCCACCCCTTACACCCTCTATCCTGGGTTTATTGTGCAAATGTGGGGACAATGTTCAGCAGGTACTCTGCTAGCTGACCTTCCCATGGTGTCCCATTCATGACTTAGTTTAGTAGCTATGACAAGGGAATGCCATAGGATCAATGGCCTTTTGCAGGTTCAGGGCAAGTTCTCAGTTGTTTAATCACAATCATTTACAGCTTGCTTCATTTTTCCCACCACCAATGTCTTTTAACATGTTCCTAAGAACCAGCAGTGCCATGTTAATCATGCTTTGGCATACTTTTTTTCCTTGCTGCTTACTTCGCTACAAAGCAGAAACTCTTCATACCGTCAGTGTTGAATTTAAATCTGTTACTATCATTGGTGTTTTGTTTCTGCTGGCTATTAAGAAAAAAATAGGCTGGAATGTTAGAAAAGTGGACCTGATTTTATAAGAGGTTACCATTTCTGTACAGGCAGAGGTATATGAAGACATACCTTTCCCATTTCATTCCTTCACATAAGCAAGGCTGTATATTTTGGTCGTGCATTGCAGAAAGCACGGTGAGAAACAGTGCGAAACATCTGGAGAGTGTTCCTTTTGCTTGGAGGCTTTTCACATCTAACATGATGCTTTCTTTGATGGGATCATGCAGGAGGAGAGAGGCCATGGTGTGGCACTGCTTCTGGGATGCATGTTAGTTGCAAGGATTGTAATATGCATCAGTGATACTGGTCGTGCTGTCAGTGTTAGAAATTAGACGAAGCATGTTGAGAGGAATGAATGCCTGGTGAATAATATATCCCAGCAGTGCTTGATCTTTGAAACTTTGCTTTTTGATTGAAACCAGTGAGAAGAAGCTCATCACAGACGCCCTGAATAAAAATCAGTTCTTGAAGAGACTGGAGCCTCAGCAAATCCGAGATATGGTGGAATGTATGTATGAAAGGACTTTCCAGCAGGGGAGTTATGTCACCAGACAGGGAGAGCCAGGCAATCACATCTTTGTGCTCAAAGGTGAGTACTGCTTGCCTGTACAATGTGTAAGTGCTAAAACCAGGAAAATAATTTCTAAGTCTTTGCGAGAGACAGGAATGTTGATATCTGCATTCCTAAATCACTCATGCTGGCCCCACTGAGGGCAATGCAAGTTTTATCTGTGAATCAGTGAGAGCAACAAAAAATACCCTAGAAACCTGAACCTTGATTTAATGCTATTTCCTGGTAAAATAAATTGAAGTGCTTCTTCCAGCTCTGAAACTTAGAGGCCAGGAGAGGCTGGTTTATACCTGCGTTTCAAGGCACTGTTTGCATCCTTGCTGCTCCCATTTCTGTGCTTGAGGGAGTTGTGAAGCTAGAAATGCATTGATTTACTTTCCCTCCTCTCTGTGGAACAGAGCTCTGATTTAATGCATATTATCCTGCTGATTTTTGACAGAGGGCAGACTGGAAGTCTTTCAGCAGAATAAACTCCTCTCCTCAATACCTGTGTGGACAGCATTTGGTGAACTAGCCATTTTATACAACTGCACACGGACAGCTTCTGTGAAAGGTATACAAAGTGTATTATAACAATATGGTGTGGACTATTGTGAGGTTCCTGATATATCCAGTTTATCTTTGAAATTGTAATTTAAGAGATGTTAAAATCCTAATTTGAGAGGTAATAGAGTATGTAGGAATTAGTTGCTGTTGTACTTTTTTGTTTCCATATCATTAAGTTATTGAGTCTCACCAAGATCCCTTTACATGTTGCATTTGTGACTGGCATTAAGGAGAAGGTTGAGTTTGATTGTGAGGAAGATCAGGAATTGCTAGGTGAGACATGGTTCTTCTCCATGGAAAATACTGGCTCTTCCTTAGTGCTTACTGTCTGACCAGGATAGAGGTGTGTGCTGCTGAGATACAAATATCCATCTTCCTTTACTAGACTGGGTAATAATTCCTTAAATATCCCTAGATTCATTTTCTAGTCTGCCATATTATTCTGTGACAGACCAGTAAGTGACCAAATAGGATTTTCATTCCTCATCCCCATTTTTCCAATCTCCACCATTCTGTGAAAATAACTCGTGTTTGGAGGCTCATTTCTGGCCTTGTCTCAGTCGAGGAACCTTGAACCACCAGTAAGTATGAAGAGTTCATGCTTACTTAAAAGGGAGCAAATGGAATAAAACAAAAGTTGTTTGCTTTAAAAACTCATGGTCTTTGTTCCTGCACCCAATTTAAGTACTTAATCATTGCTGGCTATGTAGATGGAGTAAGCTCTTTTTCTCTCTTTTTTTTTTTTTTTTTTTTTTTTTTTGTGGCTGCCTGATAAATAGAACAGCATCACTAATGTGATTAGTTTTTGTCCTAGCATTTGAATCTGTTCCCTATTTTTCTTTTTTGCATGCTGTATAGTATTAGCGTTGTAAAGTGATGTTTCAGCATAGTAAGATGTCATGCTGTTTTGGATCTTTATTAGCGTGAATTGTTTTTGAGGCAGGACAAGGTCTCTCCAATTGTTGACAAGAAAGGGTATTTGTATACTTAAAATCCCTCCAGAAATCCACACCTCCCCACTAGCTTTCCTGTGTTTCCTTGTGCTGAAGGAGGAACACTGCAATGCCAAAACTGAGCAGAGCTAGCAAATACGTAGGCGAAAACTCTGATGCGGATGCTGGATCTAGTCAACCCCCTTACCTGCAATGTTTGAAAAGTGACAAGCGAAGGAGTTTAGCCAGACAGCATTTTAATGGCCATGGTTACCCAGCAGCATCTTTATATGCATTAGCTGTATTTGAAACTGAGAACAAGATTTACTGCTGTGTTTCTTTCTAGATTCCTCTTTTTCTGTCTCATCTTTGGAATTGCAGATTTTTGTTTGTTTGTTTGTTTTCTAGCTATGTAATTGGTTTATTTAGTTAAGGTACAAGATACAGGAGATGAAAAGCTTTAATACTTGTCATATTTTCTTAATGGAAAGTAAACTGAAAGATGTTGTTTAGGAGAAAAACAAAACCAAAACAAAACCTTTGCTTTCCCTTCCAGCATCCAGAAACATTTTTTGAGCTCTTTTAATAAATGCCAGTTAAGAGTGTATGTGTACATCAGGATTAAGTACAATGACTGACAACTGACCTGTGCATCTTTTTAAACCTAGCATTGTTCTTTCCTGTAAAAATGGTTTTATGTTTCTGATAAATAGTTGAACTGGGGAAATCAATTGTTATATTTTATTTTCCTGTAGCTTTCTGCAGCATTTTTCCCAGAGAAAAGTTTTATTCCTTCAACTTACAGAAGGAAAACTACTGAGTACAATGTAGCACCTTGAGAGAGAGAAATAGAGAGAGATTAGATTAAATAGAATCACCGTATTTTGTTGAAAGAAATAAAAAGTGCAGCGTATTCTGTTGTGTCAGTGACTGCACACAGAGGCCGCTTAGTTGTTTGCATCTTTGATGCTGGGTCTTGTGAACACTTGCTGCATTAATATTTTTATTACCTTCCTAAATATAGTCAGTAAGCTGTAAGGTTTGTTTTGTTTGCTCTTCTTTCCCTTAGAAAATGGTTAAATTAGAGGAAAATATGTGTGAAGATCATAGGATTAAATGAAATTACATGATTTTCTTCACCTCTGTTATTCCTATCTTCTTCCATATCTCACAAACATGGGCATGTAATCAATCTGAATTAGAGATGGATCTGAGCTGTAGCATTCAACATTTATGTCATACATTTATGTCACGCATACTTCAGCCAAGTTTTCTTCTTTCAGGTCATCTGTTTTACAAATTACATTGGAGTTTTCAAGTGCAAAGTATATCCATGATTAGGAATATATTTTCACGAGCATTCAGCCCTGATTATGCCCATAGCAAATGGCTAGTTGTTCAGGGTTACTCACTCCGTGGGGCTGCTTTGAAAGCGCAAACTGAAGGAGCCATTTGGGAATCTAAGCCTTATTTTAGTGAGGGTTGCTAATGTGGGAGCTGGATTCTTTTAAA
Source organism: Aythya marila (assembly GCF_965140915.1). Lineage (NCBI taxonomy): Eukaryota > Metazoa > Chordata > Aves > Anseriformes > Anatidae > Aythya > Aythya marila. The sequence continues at coordinate 45,709,104 of NC_139045.1, read as the reverse complement.
AGTCTGATTGCATTAGGTGTTGCAGATTTAAAAATTTGTCCTTGGGCAATTTGTAAAGGCTAGTCTATTTTGTACCATGGCCTAATACTGTAATATCTGCCACCAGATCATAAGGAAATGTTGCTGATTTGTTGTTTTGTTTGGTTTTATTTTGTTTTCTTAAAGCAATCACCGATGTAAAAACATGGGCATTGGACAGAGAAGTGTTTCAAAACATCATGAGAGTGACAGCACAGACAAGGCAAGAACAGTACAGAAGCTTTCTTAGAAGGTAAACCTCATGCATTTGTGTTTCTAAGTACTGGTCTGAGCTAGTTGGTAAGGTGCACAGTAGTATTGTGCTTGTTTCTTACAAAGGGACAAAAAGAGGTGCATTAAGAAATGCAAAGGGCCTTAATAACCTGAATATTTATCTCTTTCAATTTTTTTTAGGATTCACATAATTATTTTGTTTATTTTGACTGTCTTTATCTATTGCATTAGGAAACAGCAGTATCTGCTTGATGAAATGCATGCTTTTAAGTAACGGAACAAATGTATAGGCGGGTTACATGGCTAGAAGTTAAAAGGATGTATTCAATGAAGAGAGTTAATGAAATCGTCCTACTAGAAGTTCATTTGCTGCTGGAGTAGATTAAATAATATATTCTTCATCCCTTGGAGACTTGAATATGAGAACTATGTATCTTTATTTATGAACTCTTTCCAATATAAATTACTACGAAATCTGCAGAGAGGTAAAGGAGAATAATACTCTCTCATACGGGGAATACTGAGAAATGTGCAGTTTTTTCCTTTAGAAGAAATTAAGTTAGAGGTTCCAAATCATAATTAGCTGATTTCATATTTTCTTTTCCTTTAAAAAAGCATCGCCGTTCTGATACAGTTTCAAACTGAGATCTCAAGTCTGGCCTTGCATGTCTTTTTGCATCCATTGCTTGTCTCCATCTTTGGTTTCCACCAGTATTTCTTTGTTGAGCCCACTAGCTAGAAAGCTCCATGATTTCCAAACTTTTACCAGTCAGAGTGCTATGGAGGAGAGGTTTTTCCATTCTTAGCAGCAAGTTCGCTAAGTCATCACAGTAGCTGAATTCTCTTTTAATAGTTACAAAAGTAATAGTGAAGTTTCTAACTTTGTCTGATTTCGCAGTCTCCGCAATGCTTTTCAAAATACATTATTGGAGTATTATAGTGTCTTGTTTTTGCAATGAATGGATTCTGTATGACTGTATGTATAATTTTGAATTTGGGCCATGTGCCTGCTAGAGCTTTTTCTACCTAACAAAATACAAAGGTGATTTACAAACTAAGCAATGTTTGCTACATTTCTATAATTGTGCAAGTTCTGCTTACCTAAAAAGCAAGATGTGAGAGTGTTTTGACCTTTCAAATAAAGATTTAGTGCATGTTTTATATTATGTGTTTTGTATCACAACACCAGTTTAGCTAGTTATAAAGTGTGATTGTACAAATTATATAATGAGAAGAAATCATGGGGAAAAAATGTTAGTCATGTTTTTTGTTTTTTTTTTGGCTTTGCATTTCTGTTTTCTGGTAGTGTGTCCCTCCTAAAAAATTTACCTGAAGATAAACTAACCAAGATCATGGACTGCCTGGAGGTGGTAAGATACTGTTAAGTTTTCCTGAACGGTATTACTGGCATACAATGTGGATATGTAATATTTTCATTTGCCCTGGAATACACACACTGCAAAATGTAAGGGAGAACAGACCTGTCTGTCTTAGGGATGCATCTGACAGCAGCATTTGGAGGTAAAATTTAGGTATATAGTCATGGCTGTGATGTTTTGAAAGAGTAGTGGTAGCTATTGATATTATTTGTATTGGGAAAGTCTTTAGGAACTCTGGTCTTGGAACAGTTCTACAAATAATTGGAGGAGAAGAAAAAATTAAGTGGATTTTTAACAAATCACAGAATTGAAAGTTAGCATGGAAAAAGTTCTTGACTGAAAATTAAAGAATTGGGCAGTGAAGGTGGGATTCCTTAGCAGAGACAGAAAAGCTGGTGGTTTAATCCAAGCTGGTGCTTGGAATACATGATTTAGGCACTGCCACTGTGGTGACAAGCCCCAAATTACGTTGAAAATGGGACTTGGATTTGGAACTCTTTTAACAGCTTTTTATATTTTATCCTCATTTTTTCCCTGATGATACCAGTGCTAATATTTTTTATTACATAATACTGCATTTAGGTATGTTACAGCCACCAAGCTTTACACAGTGGCATATTATTATGGGACACAACCTATGCTGGAGTTAGGAAGTTAAACATCAATGGAACATTGAGACATATTGACAGCTCTGCAAACAACGCAATTTATCAAAGAAGCTAATGTTAAATCAGGCAATGTTGTCTCTCTCTTTATCACCCAACAGGAGTACTATGACAAGGGAGATTATGTTATTCGGGAAGGAGAAGAAGGAAATACCTTCTTTATAATAGCAAAAGGAAAGGTAAGATGTAATAAAACAAACTTATAACAAATACAAACACTGCTATTTCAAAAGCTGTCTTGAGGGGTGTGGTCTTCAGTAAAATCTGTTTAGTTGCTTTTATGTTCACAATGCTGTGATAAAAGCCTGGAGTAGTATTGCAGAGATGGGAACCATATTTTCTTTGGCAATGAAGCCATGTTACACTGTTACAACATAATTCAAGTTTGTTCTGAAGTTTCTCAACTCTGTAGCAAAGATATAATGTCTTTTTTGTAAATGACATTTGATCTTCTTTCTTCTGCGTATTTCATTATCTGACAGGTTAAGTAAACCATTTTACAGAACAAACACCAGTTGGAACATGTTTTCCTTATTTGTTGTATTTATTTCATGAATTGGCAATCCAGGAAACGAATTTGAAACAGTGAAGTGCTACTTGAGGAACTAAATAATATAATTTGCTTCTTCCAATATTTTAAACTATATTGGTGCTCAAATATGTGGTATGATAAGATACTTATTAAAAAAAATAAATAAATAAAAATTATAAAACTCTGATTATTTCATAAATTCTCAGGGATGGTTTATTTGTAAAGGTACAAAATGTTAGTTAATATTTCTGCAGGGTTTAACTGAGAAGCCAAAAAGATAATATGATGTCTGCTCACTGTGCAAACCTGAAGTATTTTTATTTTTTCATTGAAATTGAATTTATTTTGCTTTGTTTTAAAAGGTGTGATGAGAAAATGTTAGAGGATGAGAAATAATACATAAGTTTGGTTTTGCCATTTCATCAAAAATGTGGGAGGGGCTGCAGGATGTTTACTGGTTTTAATTTTTGAGAGAAAGTAGAATTTACGTTTATTTGTTAAATACTGCAGCTTCACTGAGTTTTAAGCATTTATGAAATATACCAAAAGAAGGGGAGACCATGGGATGCTTTGACTTTTACCTTCCTAATTTTTTGTTCCTGTCCTTTTAAGGTGATAGTTACCCAGAGTACTGCAGATCACTCACAGCCTCAGCTGATCAAAAGTCTACATAAAGGAGATTACTTCGGAGAAAAGGCTCTCATTAGGTTAGCTCTCACTGTCTGGTGTATAGTATTTCAATGGATATGTCACTGTGTCAGATTGTACGCTTCATGGCTGTTTTGAATATAATCAAAACCGTTTGAATATCAAATGAATATAATCAAAACCATTTGAAATGCCAGCAGGTCAAGGCAATGGCTGAATTTGTCTTAATATGTTTTTTGTTTCCAGAAAAGACTTTAAAACTTACACTGTCATTTACCTTTGTTTTTCCCTGAAACAAACAAAAAAAAATAGTAAAATTGCTGGCCCTCTCCTCATTGTTGCTTTTTGTTTCTAAAAAGTTGTGATGAAATATTGTTCCAGGCTCTCTATGACTCCTAGCATGGATAAGTTCAATTGTTAGGAGTACAGAGAGTATGTGACCTATGTCAATAGCTTCTTCCTAGTAAATGTTTTCAGGCTTTCATGAGCTGTCAGAAGGTCCTGGTTTATTATTTCTGGGCTCCAGATAATTTTTACCCATACTGCTGCATTACATGATGTCAGCCCTGTTTTGAAAGAGTAAAGCTCTGGCTTCTGGGGATCTCTTCCTGATAGAATTTTTGTAGGGATTTGCCTAGCGAAGTTGCTGTGGTCACTCGTTTAATTTTAAACCTGTGTTGGATAGCACTTGCAATAAATAAATAAAAAACTTCTAAACTTTGAAGAACTTTTTTGTGCTCATTATCTTGAGCATTCGCTTTCTTTAGTTTCTTTTCACTGTGCTTTGTTGGCCTTTAGGAACTGCTCAGGGTATCTGGGGCAATCGTGTCTGTCCTGGTTTCAGTTAGAACAGAGTTGATTTTCTTCCTAGTGGCTGGTAGAATGCTGTGTTTTGGCTTAGGATGAGAAGAGTGCTGATAACACCCCGATGTTTTAATTGTTGCAGAGCAGTGCTTATACTAAGCCAAGGACATTTCAGCTTCTTGCTCTGTCCTGCCAACAGGCAGGCTGGGGGTGCAGTAAGAGCTGGGAGGGGACAGACCCAGGACAGGTGACCCAAACTAGCCAAAGGGGTATTCCATACCATCTGACGTCATGCTAAACAATATATAGGGGTGGCTAGCCGGGGGAGGGGGCCTGACTGGACTGCTCGGGGTTAGGCTGGGCATCGGTCAGCGGGTGGTGAGCAATTGCATTGTGCATCACTTGTTTGTACATATTATTAGTAGTAGTACTATTATCATAATTGTATTATTATTATTATTATTATTATTATTATTATTGTTATTGTTATTATTATTATTATTTATTTTTTTTTTTTTTCCTGTCTTATTAAACTGTCTTTATCTCAACTCACGGGCTTCACTTTCCATTTCTCTCCCCCGTCCCAGAGAGGGAGGGGGAGGGTGAGCGAACGGCTGCGTGGTGTTTAGCTGCCGGCCGGGTTAAACCACGACAATGTCTCAGAGGTTACATTAAGACCTTGAAAGGTCTTTTTTTTTAGTAACCAACTGTATGAGTAAATTCACATAAGACATAAATATTTTATAGTAAGCTTTCTTCATTCCCTCTCACAACTGAAAATATGACAAATATATATAATGCACAATAAACTCCCAAATACATTTGGATGTAAAACTGCCACTGGAAAGTTGGGCCAAGAGAAGAAAACTGCACCTCTTTTTACAGTTCAAGATTGTTGTGTTGTTTCACATGTAGGCACTCACGTGTTTGATTGGGCAATAAGCAGTCACAATTTTCAGCTGATGTAAAAGGAATTATTTCTTAAGAAGACATTTACAGAAATTAAATTAAAATATTTACATATAGGCTATGAAAAAACAACAACAAAAGATTGAGGAACTTAGAAAATACTCAAATAATTGAGTTTCTGGGCACCTTCACATCCATTTCTATGAATATTTATGTGGATGATTGAGTGGAAAATGTTTGGTGTGTGGAATGTTTTATCTCTGAGGATCAGTTCTGAAATGCATAGTTAGTCTGTTTGAATGCTATTTACATCTCCACCTAATTTTCTGGGAGGTTTCTAAAGGGTCATGATTCAAACCCTATTGAAGTGGGAATACAAACTGTGCTAGACAATAGTAAGGACCTGTAAAATGCTAGAATTGTGTGTATTTGGTTTGGCAATATTAATACAAATACAACCTACAGAGGCCTTGCAGGAGTTTCACCTCTAGCAGCTGTTACTCTCTGTGAATAAGTACAGTGTAAGGTACTTCAAGGATTTTGATATGCTTCTGAATTCTTCTAATCTGTTTCAATTCTTAGTGATGACGTCAGATCAGCAAACGTTATTGCAGATGAATATGATGTGGAGTGCCTTGTTATAGATAGAGAGTAAGTATCATGCTACACTTTAAGGAACGATCTGCATTCTTTTTAGGCAGAACAACAGTAAGAAGTAACTTCAGCATGCGCACAACCACAGTGTTTTCTTAAGTGAGTACTGAACAAGTGGTTATACTTTTGGTATTCTGAGCTGTGGTCATGCTTTAGACAGAGGCCTAATGAAGAAAGACTCACAGAGAGTGCACGGAGAGAGCAGAGAAGCTTAGTAATAGTTCAGCTATTCTTTTCTTTCTCTCCTCATGGTGGTGATGTTTGACATTTAAGTAATATTCTTTGGCTCAGGGGACAGCAAAATCCCTCACACGTCCTTGTTTTGGGTATGTCCATTTGTCAAGGGGATCATACAGCCCAATTTGCTGATTTTGTCCAGTAGAGGCCAATTGCAGACTTCCTAAAGTGGAAAGTTGGAGGATATAAGGAAGAAGATTCCCAGTGGAAAGCAGAACAGCACATCCACGTTTCTCAGGGCTAACTGCTTCAAGGATGCCTCCTTGGAACGTGGACAGCCGCCCTCCTTTTCCTTGCTGAATCCCCAGAAGGGTCCTGCTGAGGGCTAAGATTCTGTCCCATCTTGGGACTGACATCTTGAGCTGTGAATGCATTTTCCTCTTTAGTTCTTTAGCTTGTTTAAATGGGTTGAAGAGAAGCATGCCAGAAGCTGGTGGTACACCATTCCCACGGTGCTGTCACCAACCTGTGAAGAAGGAGAGGTGATGTCAGTTGCTTTGGCACTGCATGCTCAGGGTTCAGTCCATTGGAGGGAAGGAGTGATAGCCCTAGACCCACGCTATGCTAGTTCTTGTGGTAGGGATAGTGGAACCACGCTTAATAATCGGTGTCTATGACAGTCAAACTATGTCCAGACTGCTCTGAATTATTTCAACATAACAGGAAATGATCTGAGATCTGGTGCTCTGTCCCCCTACCCTTTCACAAACCAAATTTGGTACTTCAGTGGGTTAGCGCCTAATCAGATCTCTTAAAACTTGTACCATCTAAATAATAGGGTCAAGTTCTGCCTGGGTCATAGCTTAGGGGCAATGTAAAGTCCTGATACAGCAACACAGATTTTTGTTTCTTTCACTTTCCATAGTATGTACAGTAGTTTATACTATTTCATTGGGTTTTTAGGACATTTAATCAAACCGTTGGAACTTACGAGGAGCTCCAAACCTACCTTGAAGGCTATGTGGCTAACCTGACTCGGGCTGATGAAAAGCGACATGCAAAGTAAGTCAGATCATTTGTTCTTCTTCATATCTTCTTCAGTATATAATCACAAAAGAAAAAAAAAAAGAAAAAGAAAAAAAAAAGTGATAGATATGTCAGTAAAATCATGGATGGTAGCTGATGGAGTTGGGCCTTTGGAAACAATAGGAATCAGTACACTAAAACTGTGTAGGTATGGTTATTGAGTCCAAGGAGTTTTCTTTTCTGAAAATTAGAGTACATAGAGTCTCAGTATATTGATTTCCAACCGAGAACTAACTCTATCCAAAGAAAACTGAACACAGAAAAGAAGTGAAAGTGTTTTCAAATGATGGACTTATCTTTTGCTTTCTGATGGTAAGTTGACTGGTAAAACCACTAAACATCAACCTCAACCCCCAAAGGAGTTAATGAAACTGTATTACTGTACAAAAGATAAATTGCCAAAATTGCCAAAAGATAAAATTTCCAATAGAAATAGGCAGACATAGAAGAAGCAGTCTATTTTTAATGTTTCAGCTAAGCAGTAGTGTTGTTAAAGGGTTTGCTTCTAATGGTGGACCACACCTATTGTTTCTGTGCCTCTGATTTCAGCCTAAGCACTGCTGGAATAATAGCAGAGTATGTTTTTCTTCCGTGTAAAAATATAGATTCACTTCTGTTTCTGCTAATTCTGCTCGAACTGTTACACTAGAGAAATTTCTTCTCCAAATTAAGAAGAAATTTCACCTCACCTCTCTTTTTATAGGAGTATTAGGGTACTGTGATACACATTGCTGGCAAGGAAAGCATTAACCTATGTTAATTGTCTTAATGCAGAAGAAGATCCTTCTGTGGACAGTCGACCAAAGAGGTGACTTTGGAGATGATACAGCTGCAGGAGAAAGTAGCCCAGTTCTCTTCTTCCCCATTCCAGAATTTAGAAGTTGTCACAACTCTCGGTGTTGGTGGGTTCGGAAGGGTTGAGCTTGTAAGAGTTTGTTTTAAACATATTCAAGTAGTTCTCTGTCTTAAATAATTGATTTAGGTGCTGAAAGATGTGGAGGATTTTAACATTTATTCTGCATGATGTGACTCCTGGACAGAGATAATTCTATATAAGGCTTATTAAACGGTATTTTCAAGACTTAGATGTTCAAAAAACCAAATCCACTCTTGTGTGCTTTCACCTCTTGTTGTTAAAAGTATCTTCATCACTACATGTATATTCATCAGTTTGTGCTTGTGATGTTTACCGATGTGCCTACCCGTATTGTGTCTCCTGAATTGCAGGTCCTTTCCCCAGATTCTGCCTGAAGTGATCTCCAGGGTCACATAGCCTTTGTTATTGGAATTGCTTTGGTATGGCAACAGCTACAGGAAACAGTGCGATCTGATTCTGAGCTGTGTTCATTTTGAATTTTCCCACAATTTGTAATGGCTCTTTTGGGTCATATTCTATAATATGAACAGATATGTTTCTGGGATGTGAAGAGCCTCATTAGACTTAAGTCTTAAAATTCCACTTTGCTCTGGCTGGGTACCAAATATCTGAAAAAAAAGTGTGAACACTTCTTCTACAGGTTGCTGGACTTAGTAAACAAAAGGTGATACTAAGGAACACATATAGTCTTTACAGTAGCTAGACAATCAGTTGTTTTATTCTGAATCACAATTCACCAAAGAAATTTCCACGTTGGTTGACTGCCAGTTTGGGAATTCTACAGCTTCACCTGGAAAATAAGCTAAAAATTAAATTCTTAGCTAGCCATAGAGCACTGATAGCTGCTACTTTGATTTCCTGGAAGCTCTGTTTTATCTTCCATTTTGGATAATATTTCATTGTAAACATTCTTCATACACTACCTCTGCTTTTTTATTATTATTTGTATTATGCTAGTATTTAGAGACCTCAAACTGAAATTAGGACCCATTGCAGTATAAACTAATCTTAAAATACAGTGCCTATCCAAACTGCTGCTGTTTTCTCTACACATAAAGGACAAAGATAGCATTATCTTCATTATAGTGAAGTTCCCAAGTATGGACTGGGACCCTAAAAAGCTCTCATGCTTTACTTAAAATCATACAGAATAGTTGTGCAGAAAATCTGGCATTTATCCCTCATTCTAGTCATCAGTTTCAGTCCCATGCTGTGTTGAAATGGACTGACACCAATATACCTATTGAGAACGAATGGACAAAACTTCTTTACCTCATATGTACTTACCGTTTTTATTCACAGGTTAAAGTGAAAAATGAGAACATCGCTTTTGCAATGAAGTGTATAAAGAAGAAACATGTAGTGGACACCAAACAGCAAGAGCATATCTATTCTGAAAAGAGAATTCTTGAACAGATATGTTCTCCATTCATTGTGAAGTAAGTTCACCGTAGAGTTTCCTTAAAACCTGACCCACTGAACAGCATTAGAATGAGGTTTCACATAAATGAGTTCTGGAGAAAAGACATTGTGGGTCTTGCAATTCATTTTGCTTGCCCTAAATAGCTGTTTTTGTGTCTCCACAGACTGTATCGTACATTCAAGGATAGTAAGTACGTATACATGCTACTGGAGGCTTGCCTTGGAGGCGAATTGTGGAGCTTACTGAGAGACAGGTAACAGAAACAGAAATGGAACCTTGTCCTTTGAAATCGCCAGTCAGCTCCATACATCTGCTGAGTAGGTTCTCTGTTTAGCTTGACTAAACAGAGTATATAGATCTAAACAGGTATAGATCTATTACGGAGGCTGTGAACGGGAAAGGGATCAGATTTTCAAAATTCATAGCCCTACAATACTTTCTTCCCCACTCCTTTCTAAAGTTAGAGAATTTGTTGAGCAATCATCACTTCTTTGTATACACGAGATGCTGAAAATAAATACTTCCTGCTGGTTTCACAGAAGAGCCATACCATTTCAGTCTCATTCTGTTAATTTCCCATTGGATTTGAAAAAAGAGACTATTGGGGTATTCAAACTTTCTTGGTGGCTGGTTTCTAAGGAGTAGGCATGAGCCGATGATAGTATGGTTTCTGTATTCATGGCTAGACTTGCAATATGTGACTGCTTTTAGCAGAGCAGCTCATCAGTGAACATACTGCAAAATAAGAACCGGATAGCATAAACATTGTGCCAGAGGCTGTCTTTGAGCTGCCTGGAGGACATAACCCCTGCAACTGTTTGTTCTTCAGGCTCAGCTTGTCTCTCGTGGCCCCATCTATGTAGGTAGAGGAAGAACGTGTCTCTAGTGGTTCTAATGCTGGTGTCTCTGAGTTTGCTGCTGCCCACCACCACAGTTCACCATCTCTCCAGGAAGCAGAGAACAAGTCCTATGAAAAACTGAGCAGCAGCTTCCTATACAAAAGGATAGGGATCTGTAGAACTTGAGAAAAGGAATGAGTGAAGTGTGTCCTAAGCTAAGACATTGCATTATCAGGTAACTAGCAGCAGAGCAGTCTTTCCCTGCTGACAACCATGGCATGGGCAGCTGCCATAAGAATATTGCACTGTCTGCTGCTGAAAAGTCAGCAATGAGCCCGAGGAAGAAAACACTGTAAGCAGCCCTCTCTGACTGAGAGAAGGGGAATCCTTCTTAGCAACTAATGGAATCCCTGCTCTGGCTAGAAGTGCTGTGGGATCTCTGTTAGCATTAGAGAAGCAAGATGCTTGCTTTCATGAACCTGTCTAAAAATGATTACTTGGAGTAATTCATTTGTACACATTCACAAATATAGAGACTGTAAACAAGTTAGGAGAGATCATCTCTTTTGGTTGCTTCTTTGTGTACGAAGAGGCTGGATCCAATCTGTCAGCATGGGAACAACCAAATTCAGCAAGAGGTACAGAAATAATTTGTTTGAAGATATTCTTCAGATATAATGGTACTGTTGTCCTAATACAATGTTTGATTTAGTTCACATTTGGAAGTACTGTCCTTCAGGGAGGTAGGACTGAGGATTTTGCTCCCTTTCTTTCACCAGAAAGTGTTCAAAGCAAATTTGTTTGCAAGTGGGATTGTTCTCTGTGATAGCACCTGGCATTTCAATTGGTTGAAAAATTCCTTGTTCTCATTTTTTTTTTTTTTTTTTGTTTTACTGTGGTGTCATTTGGCTCTTTTATTATAAAGTGGCTGCATTTCACTGTCAGATGAGGTTATTGTGCACTTGCAGTGTATCTAAACCTTTGGGATTTTTTTGCAGTGAGAGATGAAGTATCACTCAAAATATTGTCAAAACAAGCAAAATGATCTACAAAATGTGATGATTCAAAGGCTGTCTCATGAAAAGATATTTGGTTTAGTTTCAACCACATGAGTGACATACAGAATGTCAATGCAAAAATGTTGTTCATGTTCTGGGTGTTACATGTTATCTGATTATTGAGTGAGGTATTTTTAGAAGTTAATACTGTCTGCAAAGTTAATGATTTTTTTTTTCTTCCAGAGGCAGCTTTGATGAACCCACTACCAAGTTCTGTGTTGGGTGTGTGACAGAGGCTTTGGACTATCTACATCACATAGGAATTGTCTACAGGGACCTGAAGCCAGAAAATTTAATTTTGGATGCTGAAGGATACATAAAATTGGTAAGACATACTGTTATCTTTTTGTGCCCGTATCCTGTTTCCTTGCAGGGGGATATAAATAGGCAGCATGTAATTATAGTACCAGGATCCTGGAGTTTAATATCCCTTACTTTTCAATAGAAAAGAGGGCAGGCTACTGGTTGTGTGGTGAGGAACAAAGACATTGCAAAGCTATTTCAAGCCACAAAATGGGGATCTGCAGCCTCCAAGAGCTCTTGCCACAGAGTAAACCCTAAAAGCACTGTCTCCCACCAGCCATTCTTAATGAAAAGGCAGGAACCATTTTTTCCCAGGACCAGAATGCCCTCCCTGTCCAGCCTCAAGCAATCATAGGTTCTACATTATCTCTGTAGAAAGGGAACACAGTGAACAACTCCTGCTGTACTTGTCTATGACAGTCAAATTGGAGAGAGATTATCCTTCAGAGAGCTTGAAACATCCACTCTTGAGGACAATGAACAACCCACCCTTTTCCATGGGCAGTAAATCTTGTATCCTCAAGGAGAACACGGGTTGTTCTGTCCAAAACAAGAAATCATCTGGGAAATTACTCATGAAAGTAAATGGGACTACTAATACTCAGTAATCCCATGGAATTACTTCTCTATCCTTCCCAAACACTGTAATCATTCAGCTATGAACAATTGGTTTTACTGGTGACTGTGAGATCTCTAGAGGAGGTGTGGAAGCAATTAGGACCTTAAACTTTCTCAGTGCAAAGCATGTCTATGTTATACAGCATATGTTCATTTTCATCAGGTTGATTTTGGATTTGCAAAGAAGATTGGGTCAGGGCAGAAAACCTGGACATTTTGTGGAACCCCTGAGTATGTTGCCCCAGAAGTCATTCTGAGTAAAGGCCATGACTTCAGTGTGGATTTTTGGTCCCTTGGGATTCTTGTGTACGAACTCCTTACTGGCAGGTAAGTGCCTACTACTCCCAAATTCTTACCTTATTTATCTGTTTTGAAGAACACTTTAAAGGTTATTTTTAAAATGAATTTTGTTATTTTCTCCATCAGTAAACAGGAACAACTTGCAAACTGATATGTTTTTTTTGTCTCTTCTATGTGTCTACTCATACATCATTTCAGAAATGTCACAGACAATCGAGGCAGGGGACCTATCCTCAGTTCTGGCTTATCCATACAAGGAAAGAGCCAGACAGGCTCTACACAGGTGTGGAGCACCTTTAACAGATGCTCATGCTTCCTATAAGGAAGACCTAACAGCAGGCCGTTCTCACCTTCATGGGGCAAAGGGGTGCAGAGGGTTGGGTGAACTGTGAGCAGGGCTCATTCTTTGTCCCCATGCACACTTGCATGACACTTCTTTGTGTCCAGTTGATGTTAATACAACATGGAAGTTTCTGAGTCAGGCTCGGGGCAGGGTTTGCTTTGACAGACACATGTCATGCAGTATCCCTGATTCCTACAGGCAGTTTGCCAACTTCACACCCTTCAAGTACCTTAAACAGGCTGAAATGCAGATTGTCAAGCTAGGAAGGTGTTTTTTTGTTTGTTTGTTTTGTTTTGTTTTGTGTTTTCATATTCTCAAATGTTTGCTTGGATAATAAATGACCAGATGTGTTCTTGCCAGCAATTTTATGTAACAGTGTGTTTTCTTTTTCTAGTCCACCGTTCTCTGGGGCCGATCAAATGGTGACATATAATTTGATTCTCAAAGGCATTGAAAAACTGGACTTTCCTAAAATAATAACAAGGCGGCCTGAGGATTTGATCCGCAGACTTTGCAGGTAGGAGGGGCAGTTTGTGACAGAGACTGGGTGTAGATACTTTGAGCTATTTAAGATCCAGACTAAAGTCATAAATTCCTTACAATTCCATTTAACATTGTTATGCCTAACATGGTCCATTCTGATTATGTTCAGTACACATGCATGCCTCAGAGCGTGTCACGCCTCTTAGTCTGCACAGCCTTAAATGCAGGGTGTGGGCTTCCTCTCTAAGTATGAATTTTTCTGTAGTTTTCTGAAAGACATTTTAGGGAAAATGTGTGTAGCTTAGGGCTAAGGAAGGAGCTTGAGAACTTAAGTTTTATTACCAAGTGCAGTGTTTTAAGAAATGCTTCGAAAATTACTTAGGCATATAGCTCCTCCACAAACCTTAGGTCCTGATTTAAGGGCTGGATTAAGCCCATTCTAAAGTGTGCAAAAAGGTTCTGTTTCAAAAGAAGCTGCCTAACTCAGAAGCATTAGCACATTGTCACAGTCACAGCCTGTGACTGGTGACGCTGCTAACTTTGAAGTCCCAGCTCCTGTGGGATTTCATTCACGGCTCTAGGAACACATAGCTGTGTTTGCGCAGTGGGATTAAAAGGATCTTTGAAGCTGCAAATTTTGCCCTGCCTCCTTTTACAACTCATGAACAGACCTGCTGGCCAAGAAAATGTAAGGTGTGCAACTAAAATTCAACCACTTAGCTTTCCTACTACTACTAACAGCAGTGTGAAACTGTCTTGGCTTCTAAATTGGAAGATTTCTCCATCTTTGGGAGAAAGGAGGAGAGAGAAACACCTCCTTATGTCTCCTCATCTGACTATATGTTGTATGCAAGCTTCCTCCCTGAGTAACTGTTCAGGGCAAGCAGTCAGGACCAATGCTCTTTTCCAAAAATAAGAACATTCTCAAAATTTTTATGCTTATTCTTTTTCTGTTTTTAAGGCAAAACCCTACAGAAAGATTAGGTAATCTGAGGAATGGAATTAATGACATCAAGAAGCACAGGTAAGTGAAAGAAACTGCCAGGAAGAAATTTTGTTTTTTAATTTGAGAATATTTTTGGTATTTTAGAACCCAGTCCACTAACTCCATAAGGCTTCAGACGCTTCCAGACAGATTGTGTAAGAGATACTCGTGTTGCTATCGATTACGTTTGCTACTTCAGCAAGCAACAATATCAACATAAATCCTCAGCAGGATCAGCTAGAAACATCTTCTTGTTGACTGGTTTTTGTTACAGGTTGCTGACATAGAAGTTTAATTCCATTTGCAGAGAAATGAATGCCAGTAGTATTCAGGATTATCTGCCCTCTTAGATCTCCTGAGTCTCTGATCTAAAGCCAAACAGTTGCTGTTCAATAAGAGTAGTTAAGGGCTCTGGAGCAATATCAGATTTATGTCCTCTTTCTTTTAATCAAGAAAGACCTCAGTGGATTAGACATTTCCTGCTTTTTCTTTTCATCTTAGTTATTTCTAAGCCCTGCAGTTTGTTCTGTGGAAAAGAAGTGCTTTGGCTCTTCTACTTGTCTCCCTTTTCTCATGTTGTTAAAAGAGAGCTGAATCCCAAGGCGACACATACATCTTTGCTTGGCAGTGCTTATGCATATGCATCCATGTGCACTAAACCATCTACTTTAGCCTGCCTGCCACTTCAACACTTCTGCAGAGAGAGGATGCCATGTACCTGGTGGTTCTGAAGCTCTCCCTGCTACTGCTTCCTTGTATGGCAAAGACAGAGCTGAAGCTTCCCACTTCTAACAAGTGTGTTGTCACATGGACTGTTGTCATGCAAAAATGTTCTATAGCCCTTGTTCACATGCATTTAAACTTTTAATAATATAATGCTTCTAACAGAAAATGGTCTGTTTCTCAGTCTTTCCCTGTCAGTCTCTCATTTCTTTTTAATCAGGTGGTTGAATGGTTTTAACTGGGATGGTCTGAAAGTGAGGAAATTAACATCACCTTTAAAAAGAGAGGTATTGGCTCTGGCTTTCAACATCTTCATGCTTTACTAATATAAAGGTGCTTGACTGCAAAGAAACAACTGATGAGAAGTGCAGAATTTCCCCCAAATGTATTTGCATTATTATAGCTCTCCATGTTTAATGAAAGCTGAAGGAAGGAGAGAGAGACCCAAGCGATACATAACTTAAATTCGGTTAGATAATGGAAATGTAGTTCTGCCTGTGTACTTTGCAGTAGTTTTTCACCATTATTATAATAAATGGTGATGATGAACCAAAAAAATGTATTTTCTTAGATGGGCATTTTAAGATGCACTGCTCACTTTACTGTGCAGAGTACAAATTCCTATATTTTCATGGTATTATGGCATATCCATAAATAAACTTCACCTTTTAAGTGGACCATTTCTCTTTGCCATAAAATGAAAAAAAGATTGAGGGTAAAGAATCTGAAGCTGACTTTGAACACAATTTGAAATAAACAATTCCACGATCTGCTTTGAGTAGTTACCCCATGTTTGTAGATGAGGTGTTAAACAAATTTGAATCAAAACTGAACTTAGCATGGCCCAATTTTCTTACTAACTTTATAGGCCTCTGGATGAAATCCTGGATTTCATAATATTTGGGGAGTGTTTTTGTACATGGATGCTAATGCTATTGTTCTGTTGTACAAGTTAATTTCTAGAGTTGTAGCTTTTAAAGAAGGAAGAATTTAATCCAGTGAAAGAAATCATCCCTTGTCATGTTAGCCTTTCCTCCCTCCACTGGCAGCAATATAAATGATGCATAATCAATAGAAAGTATTTTCAAAAGGTACCTTCTGAAATAACTATGTCTTTGTGTTTTTCACGTCATAGTTGTCTGGACCAACTGACTACAGCTACTTTGATAGCTATCCACCTGAAGAGGGAACCCCTCCAGATGAACTTTCAGGCTGGGACAAGGATTTCTGATACTTCCTTCTTCTGGGACATTTATAGAGACTCATAGGCATCAGTTCTAAACCAGTTCTCATGTTTCTTGCTTAAAATCAAAGCACGCAAAGTTTTTGACAAGCATGATGTTCCCTGAAGAATAGAAGACAGTGCAGCGACCAGAATCTGTTTGGGTAACACACCAAATTCTCTGTGTGCCTCTTGATAACAAGGGCATGCAGATGCGACCTGAATACTTTTTGATACATGGTGTCTCTGTGAGCATTTTCAGGCACTGTGGGTGGGATGTATGGTTTTGCTATTGGAAGTTTCACTAGCTACTATTTTGATATTAAAAAGGTTCCTACATGTCTTAATTTTTTTAAAAAGTGTTAGGATTAGAGGCCCATGTGGCATTTGTCAATAGATGACACTATAGGCATTTATTTTTCATTCTATTATAAGTTTATTGTTTCACTTTTTCCAGTAATGGACAGAACTGCTTTCATCCAGAAGCATGTAGAAATGACGACTTCTGCAACGTTGATTTGATGCTGCAGTTGGAAACTGCTTACCAGTTTAGTTTTGCACTGGGTTGAGTATGTGAGACAGGCTGTAACACATCAAAGGAAAATCCAGTAAGAAATGAGTTGTATGCATAATAGAAGTTTCCTGGAGAAGCAGACTGTAGTATGTGTTTTTCTCTAACTGCTTCAAAGAGCTATGTCAATTTCTTAAAATGCTGTGCTTTTATGTAGTGTGAAGGTGAAATAGATGGACAAAAATCATTTACCTTGCAAGAAAAAATACGTAAGTACAGAATCCTGTGTTCTCCTTCAAACGTTCTTTCATTGATATTTTAGTTTTCATTGGTATTTTGCAGAAGCACTAGATATGTTTACATCAGTGCTAAAACTCCCACCCATTTTCAATGTTCTGCTTGTTCTCACTAGATGTGAAATACCGTTTCAAATCATATTTCATTAACATATACCTATTCTTAGTTCTACATGTACAGTGGGAAAATAAGACAGGTGTTTTTTTTTTTCTTTTGTTCATGAATCGGTTTAACTATTGTGTTCTATTTTGACCATCTTCCTTTCTCCCTCCTGGCTGTGAATGACGTTTAGAAAGACAAGAAATGACAAGCTTTTCTCAAAAACAGTATAGAAATATGATTGTTTTTTGTTGCTCAAATGTTCAAGCTCTATTTTCACCTTCTTTGGCACAAGGAAACAAATTGTGAACCAGAACCACCAAACAACTTGAGCAAGGAAGGCCAGCAAAAAGCAAACAAGGTGGTCAGGAAGCTGCGAGGAGAGTCTGAGGGACATGGACTTGTTCAGCCTGGAGGAGGGAAAGCTTTGGGGCACCTTATATGACCAGGTAGAGCCTTGAGAATCTCAGTCTGAATCCATTGTTGGCCCTGCTGTGAGCAGGAAATTGGACTGGAGACCTCCCGAGGTCCTTTCCAGCCTGAACAATTCTGGGATTCCAAGAAATAATTTTAACTGTCAGCCAGTGGTGTAAGTAGAATAGAGCAAGATGTGCTTTCCCATATGACTTTATATATGCCTGATTTTTGTCACTTATCCTTTAGATCATGAGAACAGGGGAGTCAGTCTGAAACATTGATTGGATAATAAATGCAGTTGGATGTTGTGTGATCATGGTTTAAACAGAAAAACTCTGCTGCGCTCTGTTATGAGCCACAACTGCTGTAGGAACAGACGTGTTCCTGGGGTCATGCTGGGCTTCCGGGCTCAGTGCATCTGCAGCCCCTACTAGGATTTGTTTCATTTCCCGCTAAGGCAAAATCCAATCTAAATGGAGATAATGAAGATGCCTCAGCATCCTGTATTTCACATGCTGGATGGAAAATCTCCCAGGAAACTTGTTAAATGTGCTCAGGGCTTAGTTACTGATGACTGCTGTATGCTTAGGGGCTGGTCATGACCTATCCCAACTGGGCAACAGAGGGACTGCCCCAGGGACTGTCCACTTTCCCCATTTCTGGTAAGTGAAGGAAACTGAACCTCCACTTCCTAAGGCCAGTGCCAAACTTCATTTTGCCTTTAATAGGAGTCTACAGGGACCTGGGGCTGGATTCCCTTAGTAATTGGTGAGGAGGGAATGTTCTTTTTGGGGGAACTTGTTCTTTACTGAACCTCTGCTGGATGAACTTCTGGTTGTGCTGTGGCAGAATGTTCATTTGGCTGGTTTGGGCAGAAGGCTAACAAAATGCTTCCATAAAAAAAATTGTAACAAACAAGACAACGTAGTTATTGAACTTATTTATTACACTGTGTGGGCTAATTGATTTTTCCATGTTAACAAGTATTTTTTACTGCTGAGTGGTCATTGGTTTGACAGCAAATCACTTTACGTATTCTGTAGAAAATTCAGTCTAAGTAAAGTAGTATTTTCCACTGAATGTAAAGGAGGTTGGATGGGGCCCTTGGAGGAAGACAGCACCCACTTTTCTGATTCTGTTTCCCTGCCTGGTTGTAAGCTATCATGGGAGCTCGAAGCCAGCAAAGCCTGTGTGAAGTAGTGGTAAGCATACACAGCCAAGAGGGTGGAGCAGAGGCTTTAAGCTGGGACGTTAGATGCTTCAAACTCTTGCAGCTAACTCTGCTTAGTAACACCAAAGAGCAGATTCTCTTTTCAGGATTTAGAAAAGCATTAGACATTATGGATGTGTGTTTCTCTGTGTGTCCGTTTCTGTCTTTCTCTCATAAATATATTTATTAAAATACTGTTGAGCCAAGTTTTATAAAAAGCTTTCAAATGTATTTTTCCATTGTATTTATAGGTAATTTTCTTTTATATATATAAATATAACATATATATATATATGTTTTTTAAGTGAATAAATAAAAGTAGGATGTTTAGTGCGGTTAGCAATTAAGCCTGTGCAACTGTAGGATATGTTTTCTTTATACAGCAATCATATATTTTGTTTAATCTGCAGTGTGTGCAAATAAAAGAAGTCTACAGTGGAATGTGCAGGACTTTCCCTTTGTACAGTCTCATTCCATACAGCGGTCTGGATTCTTAGTCCTGAATTGTGCTTGGGGTCCACATGTTTCAGAAGAGACTGAGGCAGAATAGACTACCCTGGGCACAGAGTCACAGATGTTACTTCTTTCAGCACCCCCCCAGCTATGCATTCCCTGGTTGACACTGAGAAAACATAATGAATGTGTAAGACACTACAATAAATGAGGTCCCAGGTCCTTTTGTATTTATGTAGAGGTCCCACGTATATTTGGTTCATTTCATTTCTGCCATGTATGCAGATGTCTGAGCTGTAATTTTCCAGAAACAGAAGCTCATACAGTACAAACTAAACAGTACTTGAACTAACCCAAACTGTCTTTAACATCTGGAAGTACTTCAGGCTTCATCTCCAGCCCCAGGGGAGTTATGATGTTGTAAAACAAGAGCTCAGACTGGCAGTTCAGGCTCAAGTACCTCCATTGTGCTGGAGATGGTGGGAGATCTGAATGGACAGCTATGAGTATGATCACATTATCACTTACTGTTGCACTTCACAATTTTAAGGTCAGTTAAAAACAGGTTTTGATACTCAGGTTTTGGGCACACTGTGGATACGTCTGAGGTCACTTGTCTGAGGTCTTTCCTCGGTGCTCTCACTTCTGTTATAACTTTCTGACAAATTGCTTTTATTTCATGGCTCTGAGCAACCTGGGTGTCTCTGCTTTTTTTCCATTAAATTCTGCCACTAGAGGCAGGAGAGGTGATGATTCTTCCCAACGGAGGACAGAGTTGAAGACCAGTTGGCCTGCACTGCACAGATAGAAGCAGCTCTTCTCAGCTCCTGCATTAGAACAGAGACGTGGGTGAGCACCTCAGAGGGACACGGGCAGGAGCAGCAGCAGAGCGTAACCCAAGATTCCCAGGTATATGCTATTTCTATCCAGCTAGCGGGAGTGATTAATTTTCACCATGTCCTCACAGCTGCCCCGTTGGGTCTCAGGAAGGGGGAGGCTAGCTACTCTGTTCCCTGAGATAACAGCCTGGTTCTTTACATTACGCGCAAAATCACAGTAGACAGAGAGTTACAGTTTCAGAGTAAATTAGCCTGTACAGCAACCAAAAGGTGGCTAATTATTTTCTTACAAGTCTGAGATTCTTTGTTTGCCCCACTAATGTTGCATCACAATCTGTTTGGGGGATAGCGAGACATCAGCAAGATTTCCCTCAGCATTCAAGTGCATCCTTTTGCAGAACTCCTCAGTGTTAGATCACTGTGACTTCTGATACTTCGGGCTGGTTGGTGGGAGCTGGCGCAAAGCTACTGAAATAAGGTGAGCTCCTGATCCACTCAAGTCAAGGGTAAACTGTGGCTGACCTCCTTTAGCCAGTATTGCATTGATGCACAGCAGCCGAGAAGTGGCAAATGTAATTTTTAAAAGCTTATCTGATGTTCTTTGCAGAGCCAAAAGCCATTACCTTTACCAAGGCTGCCGGCCAGCTACATCAAAAGCCAGAATGAATATTCCAATTAAATTATTGGGCTGATAGCAGCAGGCATGGCTGCTTAATTATCTAGTAAGTCACTAGGGAAGTCAAGTCCATCCCCAGGAAGATGGCTGGACACACCATTTTGCTAAAGAGAAAATGCTCAGGAAAACGAAAGCTTAAATACACCCTGGTGTGTCTCAAAATGGCTCCCAGCAACGTTGCATGGCTACACAGCTTTAGTGCCTGGCGGCCGAGAGCTTACATTACTGGCATTTGCTGTCATGTGTCCTTTTGGTTAGGGAAGCCAACAGAAATGTGCTGGACCTTATCATGAGCTATGTCTTCTGTGGCATGTTGCCCGGATGGGGACCAAGCAAGAGGGGACGGTGTCCTTGTCCTCTGGGTCAGCAAATTGCACTTTACACAGGGGATGTCGGAGGCAGGTGTCTGTGCTGGGGGACACTTCCCCCCACCCCTTTGCATCCAACTTCATGCTCGTGCTGTGCCTGGGAGGTGCCACAGCCAGGCAGGCAGGGAGGTGGGAGCATCCCCCATGCTGAATTTAACACTCAGGTGGTGACAGAAGGCATAGACTGAGCTGAGCCCAGCTCAGCCCTGACCTTCTGCCCCAGAGCCAGTGGCTCCAGCTTCCCCCAGTGAGTAGGATGCTGGGGCTTGGCCTGGTTCCCCTCACGTTTTGTGGGGGACTGACTGCCCCTCTCAGAGGCAGTGGCTTCATTTGCAGAGTGAGGATGTTCCAGCTCTCCTGTGAGGAGCTGAACAGCTCCGAGGTACCTTCTTCTCTGTGGTGGGTGAAATCTGTTTTGCAACAAGCTCTCTACAAATAGAAGATTAGATTGGGTTAGGTTTATTGTTTGAGCTTGCACGCTGTTTAGCAGTAGCCATTACCATGCAGAACTGCATAAACAAGGCATTTATCCATGCAGCTATTGCAGAAGGCAGCTAGGGGAAGCCCCTACCTCTGCTTGTGCTTGCAGGGCCTGCAGTCCAAGAGCCAGAGCCACCTTCCAGCTCAGCCAGCTTCCCCTCCATGTGCCCTGGTGACACCGGGCCCTGCAGCAGAGCGGGGGGTTCACAGGTGAGCCCTGCAGGACGGGCAGCCTGGTGCACGTCGCTGCTTCCGACCGTCCTGAAAGCCACAGCCACATTTCAACCATCTGTCAAAGAATAATTCATCAGTGTCAACATCCTGGCTGGGTAGCCTGTAATAGACTCCCACAGTGACATCCCCTTTACTTGATCATCCCTTAATCCTTACCCAGAGGCTCTCAACTTTGGTGAGGTGGGCAGGGACGGGGCTCAGGATTTCTATTTAAGCAGAGCTCGCTGTGCTGCCTGATTTAAGTAAGTTAAGGGCCACTAGCACCATCCCATAGCAGCAGGGAGGGTTTAATGTGTGAAGGAGTCAGGGCAACAGAACTGACTAACAACTGGTACAGCCAAGTTATGGCCAGGGCGAAGCCACTGGGAGACTGAAATCTGCAGCCAAGGAGCCCGGCGGTCAAAGCAGAGATCTGGAAATGAACCGTCTGCAGAAGGAAATACTGTGGAGGGCTGGCTGGGCAGTCGGGTGCAAGGAAGAAGCCAGAAACCAGAAGTCTTTTAATATTCCTCCAATTCCCACCCGAAAGAACATTTGAGCTAAGTTTTTTTTACAGAAATGCACTCGGATGCCATCAATAACCATACAAACGAGCTGCTGCTGCCTACGGGGAGAGACAGACAACAGCCAATCGGTTAAACATTTTGCATAAATACTTACAAAAGTGTCAAAAAAAACTTATAACCGCTTTCACTTTATTGCTCTGGCGTTTGGGCTGGGGCAGCGCTGGAGGAGGAGGAAAGGGAGTAGCGAGCAGTGGTGATAGCACTGCTGCCACCCTGCGACAAGCAGCAGCACGGGTACCCGCAGCTCTGCCCGCATCCTGCACCGGCCTTCCCAGCCCAAGCTGGGACACCGAGCTGGAGGCTTTCTCCCAGCTGTGGCCGGCACTGAGGGCCCCTAGTGGGGCGAGTGGCAGCGCTGAGAAACCATGACAATGGACAGACTGGGAGCTGACGTTCAGGCACCAGCACCAAAAAGGTACAAATTTCACTTGCTTTCTACCCAAAAGGAGCCCCTCTGCAGGAGCTTCTCCGCCAGAGCCTCTCCGCAGGGGTCTCCCAGCCGTGGTGTGTCTTGTGGATGGGTGCACACGGGTATGGGAACACGCACAGGTAAGGGCTCAGGGGGCACACACGTGCTTCAAGAGCTGAGTTCTGTATTAACTTGTAAGGTAAGCACCTGCTCTGCTCCCGTAACAGATGCTGGCCTTCCTAGTGATGATTTGGCCCTAATTGATGGTACGTTGACACCTGGGTCTCTTAAGTTGCATGCCTGCTAACTGGGTGTGACTGAGCCCACAGACACGGGGCCTCTCAGTCCTCACGTACTGCAGACTCCTGAGAGCCCCCACCTCTGCTTTCATGCACCCTGGTGGCTGTTGCTGTGACTGCTTTGGAGGGCAGGGAGCTCAGGCAGCATCGAGAGCTGTGTCTTCCCAGCTGCAACACGAGACTGCCACCTCACTGGGGGCTTCTCCAGCACAGCTGATGGCACATGGGAATGACTGAAAGCCAGGAAGCCTCAGCCCTGAGCCCAGACGAGGAGCACAGACCTGGCAGCACTGGGGGATACCCGGTGTGGTGTGTGGGGCAGCTGGCAGGGTTGGGCAAGCAGCAGTTCCCCAGGGAACGCCATGGTGAGGAAGCTGGCACTGGCTAGGGGTTAGGAGGAAGTGTTTCTGCTTGTGGTTTCGTGTTTATTTGTCACTGATCCATTTGCTTCTTTGGTCTTTAGCCAGCTTGCTTGGTTTGTCTTTCTTTTGACTTCAGACAATTTGGTTTGTTTACCTCTCTTTGGTGTTGAGGAACCTGGGTAGGCCACCAGGGGGTTGGGTTGTATTATTGATGCTGCTAATTGATGCCTGAAGTTGATGGAACGTGCAGCTAATCACAGCTCTGGCTCAAGAAATGCTCTTTCTTGTTACAAGGTGCCTCAAAGCTCCAGCCCTACCCAGCTCCTGTTCCTGCTTGTTCCAAGCTCGCTGCAGTTCCAGCTCAATAAAAGCTCTTTCTGGTTCTAAGCTAATGGGAGCTCCGGCTCCTTGGAGCAATCTGGTGTGTGGCCAAGGTCGTAAATCAATCACTGCCATAACTTCGTATTAATATGAACTGTCATCATTGTCCAAATATGATATAAATATTGGACAATTAAGGCAGTAACTATTCCAGACAATCAGTACATGTGGGAAGGGGGGAAAGTGCCTTTTTGTCCATCTCCAACCCTTTATTCACCCTGATGCATGCCAGCGTCCTTGAGGTCAGGGACCAACACGACTGGACCCCCACCTCCAGTGAGGGTCTGCACGCCCAGTGTGCTCCCCTCCTACCGCCCGGCCCCAACACCCTCCTCCCTCCCTCGCCTGCCCAAAAGCCCACCTATGCAAGGCGCCCCACTGTGAGAAACACCTCAAATACATTTCTTCAGACAAGATCTTCTGCGAAGCTATTTTATTCACGGTTGCAATGGCGGGCATCCTGTCAATCAGGAGCGCATTTTAATAATCAAATCATAACCTTTTATTCCCTATTACCCAATGCCTGATTACCTCCCCTGTTTCCTCATTGGCTGAGTGCTACAGGTTCACAAGCTACTTGATGCTCCTTTATACCATATATGTCCAAATTTTCTTGTTTTTCAACCCTTTAATTTCTCCTTTCTTATGTTTTGAGAATTTGTGATCTTTATTTTACTGTTGTCACACTGCTCATCCTGTTTTTCTCAAGCTTCTACCTTATTTTGGAACAGTGAGGCCTTTTGCTGTCCACTTATCTACTTAGCATTTCTCCTTATTATGACTACACAACTACCTTGGAATACAGAAAATTATTCTCTACTGAAAAAACACAACTTACTTTCCCACTATTCCCCCCTCTTCTTTTCTTACTCCTATTGTTGTTTTTGCACCTCTTCATATACCGCACTCGAGTTTTTCCAACATTAAAGTGCAATATTCTTCTTCAGATGTCACGAGGGATGACAGATATCCAATGTCGTTATTATTACAATACCAACAAATAGTTGTTTGAGCCAATTCTATTCAGGTAATCACAAAATTAGTTTCTCCCAAATGTTTCTATGTCCCCAGGAACTTAGAAATCTTGAGCTACTCTATGTAGGATCATGTTGTGTTTGTTTGTTTTTTTTTTCCCCAAATATTTTTGAGATCAGTCAAATTCATCCCATTTGATCTACATATATACAGCAACTTGTATTAATTACAGTGTATGCTCCTCTGTATGAGGTTATTAATAAATCAAATACTGTTTGATTCTAGAGTACTATTTTTGCAAACTTATCTTCTAGATCTTCAATATATTTACAATATTTTTGTATTTTGAGATATTTACAATAGGTTTTTCTAATTCATTCACCCTTAACCAACGTAAAAAAGCACCTTGCAAAACTGTGAGATGCTAGAGAATTTTACTGGAGGATTACCTGGAGTCCACTTAATTCTGCGTGTGGTCTCAAGGGACTTTGGTTTTGTGGGTCTTCAATAATGGTTACATTTGGAATTATTGCCTCCAGGGTGCAAGCTCCCTTCCATTCTAGGGGCAACACCTTCCTGGCTTTATTGCCACATAGCCAGTACCACCCCTTGCCATTTGGGACAGGCCATCTGGTTACAGGGTTCTCATGTTTTATCTAGTGTGCCTTATGTATATTAGCATTCCCATGGCTACCATATTTAGTACAGTATGGATTATTCCCTATTTCATGGATATTTCCACACCCAGGGTCACTAATATTTCCCCAAGTTTTCTATCAATGTTGTTTAAAAGGCACCTTCGATAACACAGTATATTGTAGCGAGGACTAGGTGTAGGGAGCTCAACTTCAAAATCTGTTCCTTACCAGGACTGGGTATGATCTGTCATTTTTAGAAATCTAGAGAATCTAGACACAGTTGCTGCTGGGAATAGCAATCAGGGACAAGACCTTTTCAGTCTTTCTAGGCATCTGGGTGCAAATCCAACAATTTTTTCAAGATAGAACTTAAGAGATGTTCTGGATTAATTGGAAATGCTGATTTTATCTCCATCCTATCGCTAATCCATTGAGAATACGTATTACTAAGATAAAATACATAATTTCTATGTATATATACACCCCTGTAATAATTAAGAAGGAACAATTAAGAAAAACAATAAAAATCACAAACTAATAAGGATTCTTCTGGTGGGGATTAAACACCCCCCTTTCTCCCACTTCCAGGGAGTGTTCCCTGGAAACACTCCAAGTCTGTGTAATTCAATCCCTTTTACTCATTAATTCATGAAAAATTCTTCTTAGGAGAAGTTAAAGGTTTACAATAGGTAGTTTTAACAGTTTTAACCTTAAAAGTCTTTGTTAATGCAGTCTCTCAGGTATCAGGGTCAGCTGATGCTCTTACCCAGGTATGAGTCCATTGTTTCTCAGCTGTTCTTGCTGCTGTCTCAGTAGTCAAAAGCACTTGGAACAGTCCCACTCAGGTTGCAGTTTCAATTCTCTCCATATTCATATCAGATCCCAATCTCCTGCTTGGAATGGATGGACCAGGGCTTCCATTTCAGCTAATGATCCACAGGTCCTGAGAGATGACCAAGAGGATGACAGCCCAAGTATATAGTTCTTAAGAAAAGCATCTTCTTACTCTGTTTGAGGTAATCCACTCCCTTTGTCCATGTACAGCAATCCAAGTTATATTTCATATGGTGAAATTCCCACATCTTTTCATGGTGCAGTTTGAATTTGGAGAAGTGCCAAAGATAAGCACTTTGTTTGGGGAAGCTGAGTTTCCAGAGCTTAGTCAATTGCTGCTTATTGTCTGATCCTCTCCACCCTTCCAGAAGAGGAAGGATGCCAAGGAGTGTGAAATTTCCACCTGATTCCTAGAGTCCACATTAGCCCTTGCAATATTTCTGACATAAAGTGATTTCTTTGATAAGAGCCAATATTTTCAACAATTCCATACCTGGGAGTTATTTGTTCTAGAATTACTTTCGGTACTATGTTCGTAGTAGCAGATACTGAAGGGAACACTTCCACCCACCCTGACAAATGATCTACCAGGACTAACAAGTGTTCAAATCTACCTACTTTAAGGAGTTCTGTAAAAGCTACCTGTACATTTTGGAAGTGTTGAATTCCTGGCTCTTTGCCCCTTTGGGCTGACTGCTGATAATTTTACTATTTACCTTTTGACATACTACACAACTCCTGCATACTTGTTCAGCCACAGTATACATATTCCTACACATACATATTTCCGTAGCACAGCATCACACATTGCTTGAATTCCCCAATGACCCTCTTGATGTAAAACAGTTAATATTTGCCTCATTAGCACTTTATTCAGCATTTCTCTCCCATCAGGGAGTATCTATTTTCCTTTGGACTTCATGACTCCTAATTCCTTAAACACCTCTTCCTCATAAACTTTTACTTCTTTTTAGTTTTGGATAGGGGTAGCTCAACAATTCCCTGAATCCTCTCTGGATTTATTCTTCATTCCCCCTCAGATACTAGATACCCTAAATATTTGACCTCTCTTTCTATGAATGGAAAGGCTTAAGCTTTTGGGAAGTTTCAGCAGTTCCCCCATCCTCTGGCTTGCAGCTGCACATCCCCGGTTCTTCCTGTGCCCCTCAGGGAAGCTCAGCACCACCTGCTGTGCCCCCCGCAGCACCCCAGCTCGGAGACCACAGCGGGCAGGCTGCATGGCTGCAGGGCCACAGCTCCACAAGCACAGCACACCCCGCCTGGCCTTGCTGTGAGTGCTGGGCAGCAAGCGGGGGACACATGCTGGGGCCTTACGGGATCGGAGCCACCACAGCAATCGCTCCGCTGGCCTTGGCTCTCAGGATGCTGGCACACGTGGCCGGCTCATGCCCGGTTTTCACGCAGCCCCACAGCCATCTCTTCAGCGTGCTCCCTGCTCAGCCTGTGCTGGGGCTCGGCACTGCCCCGCCTGGGTGCGGGACCTTGTACTGGTTGGACTCCGGGCCGTGCATGGGGAATGTCACCGAGTTCACTTCCCAGCCAGCACGGCGCTCGCTGTGGCTCCGTTTCTGGGGCGCAGAGCGAGACAGGACGTGGCTTGTGGTCGTTAGAAGGAGCTCGCGATACTTCGATACTGGAGCAGCCTTCTGACACAGCAGACAGCCACCTACCCGCTGCTCTTACTGCTCGCCTCACCCCTTCCACGTGGCTTGCAAATGGGACTGCTCGTGCATCACATTTGGGTCCACAAGGCAGAACAGAGGCAAGGCGATTGTAAGGCCAGAGGACCGCGGGGCCCCAGACAGGCCCACCAGGAGGCAGAGCATCAGTGACACTGACCAGATATCCCTGCACCAGGTAATAATACATGTGGTGTTTACGTCCTGGTGACTTAACTGGCCTTTTCTGCAGCACAGATAACATCCTGAGGTGTGTGAGTGCTGAGCCTTACCCCATCTTCATCTTGTTCTTGGTGCTAAGAGCTTTGCCTGTGATATCACAGTGTAAGTGCCCTACTGCACCACGCCACCCTGCTCCTCAGCTCAGGAGCCATTCCTGCTTTGCATCATCACAGGTAAAATCAGACTCAGGCTCCACAGCCCGTCCTAGCCCTTGCCACTCCAAGCCTTTTTTTAAGCAACAATTATTCTTCCCAAATTAACTCTCATCTCCTCTTCCTGCATAACTACAGTTCCTGTTTCACAAATGTTCCTGTTCCTGTTTTACAAACGGTGCCTCCAGGTGCTGGGGTACCGGCACGGAGCCCTTCCCACCTCGGCAGAACCAGAGGCTGCCCCAGGAACCTCGCAGCTGGTGGCTGCAAGGACCGCAGCTCCTGCCCAAGCTACGGGATGCCGGGGGTAATGGCCCTCTGTCAGATTTAATATTAAACAGCACATGCAAATGGCTGAAAGCTATTCTGAAGCACTGTCTGATAAGGCTACGCCCCACTCATGGTTTGAGATGAGACATCTCTTGCTCTATGTATTGTGAGCTGGCCAAAGGTCTGCTCTGTGCCAGGGCTGTGTCACACACCTGACTGCACAAAACACAGGTCTGAAAGGCTGAACTCCCTACTTAATCAGTTACTAATATTCAGGTTTTTGTATATATATATATATATATATATATTATTTTTATTTTTTTTTTTGGAGGTATGGCCACAGGTTTGTCTTGAAATAGACGTTGAAAAATGTATGAATGTTTGTCATGTGTTCTCATCTGACAAATAAGCGTACCAGGACTTCTTAGCAGCTGACAGGCAGATGGCAGGCATGGCCTTGAGGACAGTAAGATAAATAAATTGATTAGGGTGGAAGCTCCTTATCTCTCAACATTCTAATCAGTTACTTCAGAAGGAGCAGGTTTCAAGCCCTGAAGCAACATGAGGTCTGGGTTCAGCTGCTCCTGCCAAGACTTTGTGTGACTGCAGTCACAGCAAACCCCCTGAGATGTCAGAGTCCCCCTGATGAAATCTCATCTTACTGCTCAGGAACCATGTGCCCGCACTGTTCATCCTTCTTTTACTGCTAATTTTAATGGAATTACCTCAGTACTATACTCCTACAAGACTTTCAAGCATCTCTACAACTAGTGAAGTTCACAGCTTAGTCCCAGCAGCCTCTCTGGACTGACTCCCCACTTGATCTGAGCAGTTTATGTGCTTGCTGTATGTGAGGAAACCTCCCAGTCAAATTACATAACCCCCATCCACCCCCACAATGCTGCAGAAAGAGAGGCTGAATACTTTTCACTCCTTGTTTCAGACTGCAGCTCTCTTTTAGGTGGTCCCGAAGGCAGGACCAAGCACCCACTGAGCTGCTTGGAACTGATCTGCACGAATGATTTGTGACCTCAACTGGAAAAAAACAAAACAAAACAATCACATTGCATTCTAGGGGTGAGTATCTACGACAACAAGTGTTTGTCATCTCCGTTTTCCTTCTTTGCTTTATCAGTCATGCTGATGATAGTGATAGCCTCCTCTGGGTCATGTGCTCTGGTTTTTGCTGACTCAACAGGGGATACCCAACCTGAGATCAGGTGAGAGTGCAGATGTGCTCCCTGCATGAGATACTGGTATTTATTTAGTCATATATTTATTTATTTATATATTTATTTAGTCATTTATTTAGTCACATAAGTACCCTGTCAAACACTACTGGGACCACACTGTTGTCTTCACTAGTTGCTAGGACGCTTGCAAGTCTTGTATAAATTAAAAAAAAAAAAAATCATGTTAAAATTAGTAATAAAAGAAAGGGTAAGAGCCCAGGAATGCGATTCCTGAACATTAAGAGATTAACTCACTCATCTACAAAAGCTGGCTTGGTGCCGGTGACGGGGCTGCAGGCATGTGACAGCAGCCCGGCTGGGCTGCAGACGGAGCTTCTCCAGGCACGACTCGCCTTTGGGCGTGCTGAGCTTGGGAACTGCAGCGGACCTGGCGCAGGGAAGCAGGACAGGCAGCAAACCTGAGGAGCAGAGTGCTCAGCACCACCACCACTGCGTGTCTCAGCACAGCTGCTGAAAAGCCACGGCCTCTTTGAGAGGATGTCCAGGCACAGCCATGGACTCAGCATGTGCCAGGGATCAAGTTGCCTGCATCAGGCTGTGCCAGGCGTGGTTCCCCGCACAGCATCAAGGACATGTCCCCGCCGTTATCCCACGAAACCACCACCACTCGGCGGGCTGAAGAAGAGGTGAAAGTCCTGCCTTGCCCTGGCCCTGCCCTCTCCGTACCCCTGTGGAGGGTGGAGACTCCCTGGGGTGACGGCACAGGGGGAACCCAACTTGAGCAGAAGACGCGATGACGCCGGAGCCACAACCTGTCCCTGCCGGCCGAGCCAGCGGCCGGGGACACCGCTCTGCTCCCCACGGCTCCCACCACCCTGCCTCCACCTCAGCTGTCCTGCTGTCCTGACCCAGCGCTGAGGGTGAGTGACAGGCCACAGCCCCGCCGCTGTGGCTGCAGCAGGCACATCTCAGGCTGGGGGCTTGCTCTTCTGCCCCCGGGGCACACAGGGGCTGTTCTGCCACTGCAAAGCGTTTCCGTCATGGTGTGCCTGGGTTTGGTTATCTGTTTTATCCAGCGGCTGGGAAAATGTGACGAAACACCTGCCTACTTTTTCCTAGCTCTCGGAGGAACTGGATCAAGAAGTTCGGCGTAGAATTCAAGAGTATATGATTTGCAAATGGGGGGAGAAAGCTTCGAGGGTTAAAGTAAAATTAGTGAAACGGTGAAAAGTTAAGACTATTTTGCAGGAAGAGCCGCGTTCAGAGCTTGCCTGTGTGTTTTGATGCACCACAGACAACACTTACCCAAGTGCAGAGGGCTGCTCTGCACCGAAGGCAGGTTACAAATCCCCAGTAAATCAGTTTCCAATTAACATGCAGATTGTCCGAATCACATTATCCTTACTTACTCAAGCGGTTTTATTTTCCTATGCATTTTCCTGAGAAAGAAGGCTGTGCAGCCCTCTGAATTTATATTTATCCACAGTTTAAGATGCATGTCTATAATAGAAACCATTTCAGCTAGCACGCCACAAAGCTAAACTTTGCACCCGTTATCGATAAGAGAAATTAAAGCTGTTTCAATAGTAGTTTCCCTGGCAGGCTCAAGGATTCAGAAAAAGGAGGGCAGGTTATGATTTGAAGGCTTTGACCTTTGTCTAGAAAACTTTGCCAAAAGCTGCCGGGGTCACCAAAACTCTTCCTCCCTAAGTAATTTCAATTCAAATTCTCTATAGAGATAAAATACTTAAAGTAACCAGACAGATTTTCAAAAATCAACCAAAATGCACTGCTGAATTTTGCCACTTGAAATTTTGCTGCCACTTTACTGGGATGTTTTTTTGTGTTTGAACTGCACATTTTGCCAGTGCCAAAGCTTTGAGGAAGACTGGCATGAAGGAATGTCACTTAGCTTTTACACATACAATATATCTTAAGGCTTTCAATCAGATTCACTTAAACAGTTTGAAAGACTCCAGATAGGGTTTGGTGCAGTTAAAAAGTTAAGGTAAGTTTAAGTCAGTGGTAGTTTGTGGTATGTTTAGTTGTTTCTAGTTTTGCTTTGTGCTATTGCATATGAACAGAGAATAACACTTTGTATTTTTTAAGTCTGAGAAGCAGACACAGAAGAGTGAGCACAATGAGTTTGTCTTTGCATTTGAATGTCAGGCAATGAGATTTCATGGTATATTTAAGAAAGTAATTTCATTTTGCCACTAGTAAAATGTTAAATCTCAAGATCCAATGTTTTGTCTCCTGAAAAAATTTTCTGAGACTAAGTCTCTCTGAAGGAAAGTGTTTTCCATTAGGCTTGAACTGAGATCGATGCTGAAAGCAGTTGCAACAAAAATATTTTAGAAGGTTTGGGGAAAATAAATCCAATTTGTAATATTCCCAAAGAGCGCATCAATTTTATATTCAACAGATGCAAAAATAATGGATTTTAACCAGAGCTGGTTTGATGAGGATATGAAATATTTCATCGTATTAATGAGTGTTTCTGAATACGGTAGCCAGTACACAATGGCATTGACTCTCCTGCTCCTTTCTGATCTGAAGTATTTGATATCTGAAAGCAGTTTGCAATTAATTCTAGGCAACTACATTTAGGGAATTCTACATTGCATACGAAGTGATTTGATTAAGATTTTGTCAAGTTTGTTTCTTTGTCCTGCAAGTGTTCTGAATTAGTATGCTTCATAGCTCTATCTCACGTTAAACTTGATAAATTATTTTCTGTACAAGAACTACAGTAATATTTACAAATCCATTGTTAAGAAGCAATTACAAACAGCTAACAATTACATTTGCCATAAAGGAGCATCCTCCTGTATTCCTATGGAGAAGCTTATTGATAGATCAGAAGTGAAAGGGTTTGTTTATAAAATGAGCATCTCACTGGCAGCACTTACCCTACAGTAATGTAAAAAACAAAAAAAAAAAAACAAAAAAAAAAAACAAAAAAACAAAACAAAAAAAAAAAAAAAAACACAACAAAGTCTCCAAAAGAGAGAACCAAACTACAAGCCTCATGCTGGGGCGCACAGACATTACTTCTGCGGGTAGCACTTGCTCCTCTCCCTGTGCTGTGCCAGCCATGACCCAAAGCGCTGCTGGAACAGCCTGCCAGTAAGCAGCAAACCCAAGCGAAATGAAAATCAGCGAAGCCATTCCACAGACTCCCACCTCACACAGCATGTTCACAATGTTTCATTGGGAATACTGAAACACTAAGCTGAGAAAAATCTGGGTGAGTAAAATACTCATCTAGGTGCTGTACAGATGCATCAATATACCTAGGGCAGTGCTGCGCTTTCTTCTGGTGTATTCTGCACCCACATCATGCAGCTGGCTGCCCAGTTTTGTCAGAAGAGGTGGCCTTGGTGGGACCGTGCAGCCCTCACATGCAGAAAGCCTGGTCCTGAAGGCAGCGCTTCACTCTGCTCATCACTGCTGGGGGCTTGGCTGGCTGTCAGACAACCACAACAGCATGCCAGCATCAGTGGAAAAGATGCTGGAAAAGATAAGGGCTGGGTTTTTATGTGACCATATGACTGTGATAGATTAAATGGCTGTTTTGGAGAGGCTCGTTTTATTAACTGCTCTCCCGGCATGCCTGAGAAGGTCTCACCATCTGTGTTCCCTGCTGCAAGGGAACAGCCATGTTAACGCAGGGGACTGACTTTCCCACAGCTCCTGGCAGCTCCCCTTGCCTCTCTGTTGCCCCAAACTGCTGTGTTACCAGCATTTCCCCCGGGGCCAGCTGCCCTAGTTAGAGTCAGAGCAGTCCCCCTGATATACATGGAGGGGCTGGATCCTGCCCCTGTCTCAGGTAGCTCGGGCCACTCGGCAGCACAAAGGGGACAAAGCTCTGCCTGTGCAAGGCTGGCAGCATCCCCCAGGAGCATGTTCTCCCTGTATTGCCTGCAGCTTGAGATGGGCTTACAGGTAGGAGCCTGGCTGACAAGGGGTCAGTCAAGGAGGGGTAATGATGGCTATTACACTGCAACAGCCTTCCAGATTTGGCATAAAAACAAGCCCAAGGAAAAGAAAGCCTTGGGAACGGTGCCAGTTGCTGCATTCCTGTAGCCTCACCGAATTATTTCGATTATAAACATAAACCAGCGATTTCTAAATTTTGCTGTCACTGCACAGGAGTGCCAGGGGTGAGAGGAATATCAAGCCAGGTCCCCCTGCCCCTCACAGGTTGCAGCTGGCCTTTCAGAGAGCCCGTTGTGCTGGTGGTCTCAAACATGCTGGCAGAATTTACCTGCAGCGCTCCTCTGTCCCAGGCTGCCCTCCAGGAGGAGCATCAGGTCAGCAAAGCCCTGCAGTGAAAGGTGCCTGGAGCTCACACAGGAGAAGGGCTCACTAGGGCTGGGAGACTCCTCCCCAGATGGAGAGAGACTGGGATGGATGCATCTGCAAGGCCCCCAGCAGGTCCAGTGCCACACACTGGGCCAGACACATCCTTCTTCTCCATACCTAACCAAGTTTTTTCTCCCCTCCCCCCATTTTCTTAATTTCTAGAGGAAAAATGGCAGGAGGCCAGTCCTACATAAACATTCAGATGTCAGAGTCGAGCACAAACGGCATCCCGAGCAGCACGCTCTCTCCAGACCTTGAAAACCAGGGAGGAAGCACACTAACTTTCCACAACATCTCCTACAGTGTGAAGGTGAAGTCTGGGTTTCTGTGCTGTAGAAAAACAGCGAGCAAAGAAGTTTTGAGAGATCTCAAGTAGGTATTTTGACTTCTCTTTGGAGTAAGCCCATCTTTTATTTCTGTTCCTGGCAGAGAAGCCCACTGCCATCACTCAGCCATTGATCACAATGCGCAGAATTATATAAATGTTACATGTAATAGATATCCTTGCTTTCACCTGCCTGAGTTATGGCCATGGCCAGAGTACTGTGGTTGTGGCAAATGAGCCGCTTGTGTACTGTGTATGTTTCTTAATCTGTAGAACCAGAAATTTCCGCAGTAAGAAATTAAAGCAGAAGAAGCATGGGTCAGAAAGTAAAACCAGGCCTCCAAGGCTGCACAGTGCTAGACCACGAGAATGGTCGTCCTGGGCCAGACCCTAAGCCCAGGTACTCACAACAGGCACCAGAGTTCAGTGCCAGACAAAGCTGGCATCACAACACGCAGGCATTTGCACGTGCAGCCTGCCTCTTGCGTACACAAGTACTTGCTGAGTGCACTTTTAGGGGCTAGGCAGAACTATCAGCAACACCTGTGCGCGCTCCAGCAACCAGGAGAAAAAGCAGCAGCATCCTCATCCATCATTTCTACAGGCTCTTCTCCCCACTTCAACACTTAAAAGCTATTTCCACCCAGCCTCTGAGTGTAGCCTGCCTGAAAATCAGATTGAGAGAAACTCTGAACTACTGATGTCATCTATCTATTTTGTCTTACAGTGGCATCATGAGACCAGGACTGAATGCAATTTTGGGGCCCACTGGCAGTGGTAAATCTTCGTAAGTATCCCCTCTGTTCTATGCATCATTTACACCAAGGAGAAAATGAATCTGCACATATTTTGCAGTAATAGACAAGAATGTCAGGGAAAGATTTTGTTTCATTTACAACTTTGCAAATCTCACTGATTTCTGAGAAATACCTGAATTCAAAACAGACAGTCAGCTTAAATGACAAATATGTAATTTAAGTGTAGCACACTTCACTGATACACTACGTATCATTCTGGGTTAAGCTCCTACTATTGAGTGAATGGACACAAGCTGTGAAATTGCACAGACCTCACTTCCTTAAGAATCCAAGAGAAAAGAAACTCAGCTCCTTGAAGGCTGCCAGATGTTTTCTAAATAGCATGCTTCTACTATGGAATGCTTACACATTGCTGTCCATCTTGTGTCATCTGACCTCGCACATGCCAATTACACAAAGTGACCTCCTTCTCTTCTAGGCTGCTCGACATTTTGGCTGCAAGGAAAGACCCTCATGGGCTTTCTGGTGACATTTTGATCAATGGAGCTCCTCAGCCTGCCAACTTTAAATGTACCTCTGGATATGTAGTGCAGGTAGGACAGCATTCATCTCCCCAGGGCTGCTCCTGTCCCCTCCTGCCCACAGCTGCAAGAACTGGCATCAGTGCTGCAAGTGCACAGCTCTCACCTCCACTTGCCCAGGGGTGGTGTCACTAATGCTGTGGTCTGTCTGGGGTGGGCTGGGGAGTAGCACATGCCAAGAAGTGAAGGAAAACGACATCCCTCAGGGTGTACCTTTCCCTCCTTCCTCCTTGGAAGCTCCTGCTACACGTTGTAGCAGTTGCCACCACCCCTCTTCATGCAAGGACCACATAAAACACAGCTAGATGCAGTTATCAGGGAAAACACAAATTGCCGAGTGAACATCGAGTATCTGCTCTTTCTCTTTTGAAGGATGATGTGGTGATGGGAACCCTGACCATCAGAGAAAACTTGCAGTTCTCAGCAGCACTCCGTTTGCCAAACTCTGTGAAGGAGCAGGACAGAAATGAACGAGTTAATCAGATCATCAAGGAGCTGGGTTTGAGCAAAGTGGCAGATTCCAAGGTAATGGCATTTAAATGCAATGCCTAAATCACAAAGAAATATGAAGTGATTTAATTAGTCACGTGGCAGATGAAAAAAAAAAAAAAAAAAAAAAAGGAAAAATAAAGTAAAGCAGCCCAGAGAATTTCAGTACTGTAAGAATTAACAAGGCCTCTGCGTGGTGACTGGTACAGGCTCTGCGCTGCTACTGCATGCGTTATCACACCATGGGGACAGGGAAAGGTAGTGAGGATACTGCAGCTACCTCTGATGTTAAGAAATTTCTTACAGCTCTTCCAGAATGCCGCTGTGCCAGGAGGATGCTGGTCACTGCAGCATGTGTTATCAGGCCACCTGACACAAATTTCTTGTTCCGCACCAGGTTGGCACCCAGTTCACTCGTGGGGTGTCCGGGGGAGAGCGGAAAAGGACCAATATCGGGATGGAGCTCATCACAGATCCCACCATCCTCTTTTTGGATGAGCCAACCACTGGACTGGATGCCAGCACCGCTAACGCCGTCCTGCTGCTACTGAAAAGGTGATGTCCTAGGAACCAGTGCCTGCACTTTGTTTGCACTTGGATCATGTTTAGAATAAGCAGACAAGGAAATCACACATATCACTGTTTTCCACCGAGCCAAAACTGCAAAGGCAGTAAGAAAAGGCAGTCTGGTCTCCCAGTGCCAAGCAATGTCCCAGGTGCACACCTGGGCTGCTGTCTGTCCCTGACAGCTATGTTCTTAGGTGCAAGTGTTTATTTTCACATCTGCCTTGGCCAGAACAGTGATAAATACGCCTGCTGTACAGTCTGACTACAGATATTAGTTAGAACGCAGCTAGATTCTTCCCCATGACAACATCTCAGCCCTATCTTTGGGAAAACAAAAACTTGCAAATTTTACATCATTTTACATTTCTTACACTTCAATGACTTAAACGCCCCTCTCCAGAGCCTTCCAATTTGCACCAGAGCCTTCCTGGACCTTCTCCCCCTGCGGCCTCCCCAGCGAGAGGGAACTTCCCTTTTCTCACAGAGGCACTTTTGGTATCACCTATAGATTTCCTCTGCATCCTTTTTCCTTCCCCCTTCCCCTTTCTCACATCCTGACTTAATTGCCCTTGACCAAGCCTTAACTGACCTTGCAAATTCTCTGTCTAAATGCTGAAAGGACTCTTGCAGCTAACACCTCTGTTACACTTCACTCTCCATTCAGGATGGCAAAGCAAGGAAAAACAATCATCTTCTCCATCCACCAGCCACGGTACTCCATATTCCGGCTGTTTGACAGCTTGACGCTTCTGGCTGCGGGGCGGATGCTGTACCATGGCCCCGCTCAGCAGACCATCACCTACTTCCAATCTATCGGTGAGCATAACACACCGTGGTGACTGCTGCATCTAGATCCGCAGCTTGCACGAGCACTTGAGCAAGAAAAACAGCAATAGTACGTGATGAGAGCTGGATGTGGTATGGATTAGCAAGTCC
This sequence comes from Aythya marila, assembly GCF_965140915.1. Taxonomy (NCBI): domain Eukaryota; kingdom Metazoa; phylum Chordata; class Aves; order Anseriformes; family Anatidae; genus Aythya; species Aythya marila. The sequence continues at coordinate 45,671,215 of NC_139045.1, read as the reverse complement.
AAGATTTTAACAGGCTGAGAGTTTCTCTTGGGGTTCCACCTCTTGACCTGTATGTGTTTTGGATGATGGGGCTGACTTCTAATCAGCTGCTCCTGGGCACATGTTAATTAGACAAAGCATGGGGTGAGGTTCAGCAGGCATTCAGCAGGCTGGGGTTCAGCAGCACCGCGCATCCCTCTTATAGGCATGGTGGCTGCACGCGGCCTCTTGCCCATCACCGAGCTGCCACTTAGCGCTTGTCACGCTCTCACTGCAGGCTACAAGTGCGAGCCTTACAACAATCCTGCCGACTTCTTCCTGGACATCATCAACGGGGACTCCACGGCGGTTACGGTGAACAAGACCGACGAAGACAACTCAGGTACAAGGCAGAGAGCTGAAAGCAATATCTGCCACGTGTCTGCAGCCAGGTGTCCAGCCCAGCACAGACACATCCCTCACAGTGCCAGGCGAGCAGTAACAGTGTTGTACACACATACGGTTATCTGTGTGCCTCGGGTTATTATGTACTGCTGACCCGTGTTGCTTTAAGGCTATGACCTTCCTAAATACTGTTTGTTTATTCATTGAAAATAATTAGCACTTCCTGAAGTAAATACCAAATTCATGTACAGCCCTGCTATATAAAATATTCCTGTCTCTGCAATAGTTTGCCTCTCATAGAGAGGTGTTTATGCATTTACTGCTGCTATCCATTTCTTCAACAAGCTGACCTGCATGCTTTTGTGTCACAATCAAATTAGTAGGTGTTAAAGGCAAAATAATATTTGCCTGTGCTGAAGCTGTAATGTCTGGGAATTTAAGGAAATCTTGTTACAGCTCAGCACAAAGTAGCTGGTTTCATCTTCAAGGCAAATCAACTGAAGCCCTGCACTAGCTCTAATGATAAACCAGGACAATTATTCTGGTTAGGAACACATTTGGTGTAGCTATGCCAGTTAGTTTTAACATAATGGAATAGCTTATCTGTTCTGAAATTCCTTTTTCTCACCTCCAAGTAAGCTGGCAATAGGGACAGGGAAATGCTTCCCTGAAGCTGGGGTAAGGCTGAAATCATCCCCAAACCAGCAACTCTCACCTGCACTCATGCATGCTTTTTTGCACAAGGCTGATTGCAGCGGGTGTCTGGAGCTAAATATGCATATCGATTCTTCTCCTTTGTTAGTAATGCTCCCACCCCAACTGCAGAACTCTTTAGGCCTAGCTCCTAACGCATCTTCCCATCCCTTACACTACTCTTTTTTTTTTAATCTTTTTTTTTTTTTTTCCAACCTTTCCAGCAGAGAGTGTTGAAGAACACATTGAATACAACACAACCTTGGCTGAGAAGTTAGCAGAAAAATACTGCAACTCTACCTACTATCAAGAAACAAAATCAATACTAGAGAATATTTCATTGGGAAATACAAAGAAAACAAAAGCATTTTTCAGACAAATTACATATACCAACTCCTTCTGTCACCAGCTGAAGTGGGTGTCCAGGCGCACGTTCAAAAATCTGGTGGGAAACCCTCAAGCTTCCATAGCTCAGGTAAGGTTATTTGTATCTATCTGGTCTGTAATAAACATTCACTTTCAGCTGCTCCTGTATTAGACCAGCTGTGGGGAAGAGTTTTGCCTCTTGGTATTTTGACTGAAGGTAGCATCTGAAAAAAAGCGTGTGCAAAAGGTGTGCTGTTTCACAGCTCACCAGAGGATGCTCTGAATGCTCCCATATGAACAGCACAATGAGTTCAGTGACGTATTTTGGGCTACATAAAACCTCGGGAGGCAGAGTCTTCTTCAGCAAGGTGTTCTGCTCCCTGCTGCTGGCCAGGGACAGACAACCTCCCCACAGTTGCACACCTTGTCTCAGGAGCATGCCTCAGACTCTAGGCTGATTGTCCAGCCTTGTCACAGCAGGATTTGCCCTCAAATCTTGCCCCTCACCTCCACCCAAGGATAGTTCAACAACTATGATTGCATAATTCATTATCTTAGCTCACTAAGTGTTGGCTCGCATGTAGAGATACTTTCCCATCTGTTCACAATGAGTGTGATACCTTCTGAAAAATAAGTCATGAAAATCAGAGCCTAGCCCTTGCTACAAAACATGAGCATGTTCTACCCACTGGCTCTGTTAGCGCTGCTTTTTCAGCAGAACCAAAGCCAGAAGTGTGGTCTGGTTCAAAGTCGTGTGTTGCCTTCACACACAAAGGCTACCAGGAATCCCCCAGTGCACCAACCAAACCCTGCAGGCTGTGTGCCACCAAAGCTCCCACAGCGATTCACAGCAGGGAAAGTAATAAAAAATCAGGCCCAAGGCAGGGGCAGGGACTGCTGCCTTCGGTACATTCTACATAACAAGTGAGCAAAGCAGCCAGTGTGGAGTGGAAATGAGCCCAGAGTTGCCAAGGTTAAAAGGCTCCGAGTACGTGTGTGTGTCTGTATGCTGATCTGATGGAGATCCTTAATAATTGCTTTGTAAAAGCTTGACCTTGTGACAAGAATTAGACTCTCACCCATCTCGTAATACCCCAAGGTTAACGGTCCTGACTTTTTCTCACAATCTCTTTTCTTTCCCCACCTCGTTAGGGATGGATTTTACACGCATGCCTTTACAAGTACACGCTTCATTTAGCCTTGCTCATTAATCTCCTCCAAAGGGGTCTTGCTAGGATCCTTGCTTTGCTGTACACTTGGCTTCGGAGCTCAATTATCCCTGACAGTTGCTCCTGTCGGCAAGAGCTTGGGGACAGGGTTCCCCAGACCAAGTGATTTAGAGTGGTAAGGCTCAGGCATGGTTGGGGCTTACAGATGACAGAACTGCCTGATACCAATGCTGTTAAGAACAAATCCCATGAATAAGGTGTGCAACTGAGCCCCACAGTGGTACACTGGGAAGTGTGAAAATAATTGCTGAGGCTTTGAAAGCAACGAGAACAATATTTTTCCTGCTCTTTTAATTTTTTTTACATTTAGGTGGTTGTTACAGTTTTCCTGGGACTGGTTGTAGGTACCATTTTCTTTGGACTTAAAAACGACACCACTGGCCTCCAGAACAGGTTAGTCAGTTCACTCACTGGATTTCTAAAAGCTCCCTCATTATTATGATAGGATATGGGACAGGATTGGATAAGCAACCACTGAGAGCTTTAGGAACCTATCAGCCTGATTAGAGCAAATGCTCCTCCTCAGTACATCTGGTCATGCTGCTTTCGTGATGTGGAGGTGAGGGTGGTCTCCTTCCTCCCTGCTCAACAGCAATGCAGGAACCCGGTCCCGCCTGGTGTGCTGCAGCCTGGCTGAGCCGTGCAGCTGAAGGGAATGATGTTCCTCAGCAGGATGACATTTTTCGGTGCCCGTCAGGCAGCTGAAAATGCAGAGCAGCAGCAGACTGCAGGGAACTGCTTCAGAGCACTGACATATCCACTGTCTAGTTTTAAACCACTTATAAAAGTGTGACAGCAAAGTTTCCTTGTCTTTTATCAGATATATGCCTCACAGCCAGAGAATTTGTAAACTCTCAGCAAATTAAACTAAAGAAAATAGGAAATTCATTTTCAAGCTTTTGACTGTATCAAAGAACAGACTATCCTTGCCCTCGTGTAGCAAAATGCTGTGCGAACCATATCAGCTTTGCTGTGGCCCCAAATTTGCAGCCACACGATTTCCTGGGGAACACTGTATGGGAGGTCAAACGCTGCCACACGCCAGGGCCACAATGTGCATGTGTGCCTGCACATGGCGCACTGGAAAAAAACTGCATTTCTATCACGTTTTTAATGCTGCCTACCATTCTGCTGTTTGTAGAGTTGGTGCCATGTTCTTTCTGACCACCAACCAGTGCTTCAGCAGTATTTCAGCTATTGAACTCTTTGTTGTGGAAAAGAAGATATTTATGTAAGTAAAACCTATTAAAACATGAACACGGTCTGTTGTTAGAGAGGTCATCTGTTTGCTTATCTTCCTGGACTTTTAAGTATGCCTTGTGTATGGTTTTCAAATTACTTCCCTGTCAGTGCTCCATGCGTACTCTTAGCCTGTTAGTGAACTGTCTGCAAATCCCCCAAACCATATCTATGATTGCATATGCCTCAGAGTTTTAAATTAATATTTATAGGAAGAAATCAGAGAACACCCTATTTAGGTATTGATTAGTAAGATTGTGACTTGATAGTGACAACATTAAATAGTGCCTCACCGGACTCTTTAAGGCTGTACAGTTTGCACTACCGAGAAAAGGAACGTTAATTAAGCATTACTCTCTCTGTTTTGCCAATACAGATCTTTACTAAAAAAACATGTGCACAAGTATTCATATTGATTTGCATATGAAAACAGCACCATTACTGTAGTGAATGGCTTACTGGACACTAACATTACAGCCTATCCATGAAAGAACTTTATTTTTTTTCCTTTTTCCAGTTTATACCAGGCTTCATTTGTCTCCAAGTTAAAACAAATTTACTTTAGTGATCAGATTTTGTGACATGCTGTACATATTTCTGTGTTCCAGACATGAGTATATCAGCGGGTACTACGGAACAGCTGCATATTTCATCTCAAAGCTAATGGCTGATTTGATACCCATTAGGACTTTACCGAGCATCATCTTCACCTGCATAACATACTTCATGTTAGGCAAGTATTGCCTTCCATGCTTCCGTTACCAGCCCCCCAACAAATTGACAAGGCTCTCACTTGTATATATGCACATGTATATATGTAGATTTATATTTGCTAGAGCACTACTTTGGCATGGCACCAGTTATTATGCTTGCCTGCAGCATGCCATGCTTTTACAGACACACTTCTTAATATTTGAGCATTCTGGTCAGAACATGCAGTGTGTTTCTTCTCCACTGCCCCTAGAAAGAGGAGAGTCACAGTCATTACCATACATGTTTGATTTCTTCCTTTTCATTTATAGCTGTTTTAACTTTCAGCGACTCTTACGAGATACTTTTTTTATGCTTGTAATAATACCTATCAAAGGAAAAGTGTTTTGTTTGTTTGTTTGTTTGTTTTGTTGTTGTTGTTTTTGTTTTTTTATAAGAACATCATGTAGTTTGAGTTATTGTCAACTTACTCTTTCTGGTGAAAAGTCTTCTGGTTAATGAGCAGAAATTTGAAATTGCTAGCACCGACTTTTACAGCGCTGTAACGCCTTCAAATGCCATGCTCAAACACATCCCAGGCAGACTGTTTTCCTAGCATAACTCTGCTGACAGGGCATGCACATTTTGGATGTCACAGTCCAACTGCAGTCTTGGGTCTCAACCACACAGCCTATGCTGGCAGACAAGACATTCTGGAGGCAGCACAGCACTGTAGAGCTTGTGGTATCGCTTTTGGCAGGGTCATACTGAAAACTTTCTTGTTTTGCTCTTTAAGGTTTGAAGCCGACAGCAGAAGCCTTCTTTATAATGCTGTTTACCCTTACAATGGTGTCCTACACAGCCACTTCCATGGCTCTAGCCATTGCAACAGGACACGACGTGGTCGCTGTAGCCAACCTATTCATGACTATCACATTTGTTTTTATGATTGTGAGTAGCATTGTTTACTTCACTAGGGAGAAATCCAAACTTCACAGAGTTCAGCCAAATTCTGCAGAAAGACTGAGGGGCTGAGTTTGGATTTGTGCTTTCCAAAACAACCTGGGGCTGGGTGCAAGGCGGGGAGAGTTTCCCTGCGGTATTCTCAGCAGCTCCAGCAGGCAGAGTACTGCCAGCAATGTGGAGAAGTGCTCGCAGCAATGTTCTTTATTTTCACTCTAGATTTTCTCTGGGTTGCTGGTAAATCTCACGAGCATCATGTCCTGGCTTTCCTGGCTCAAGTACTTTAGCATCCCTCGATATGGAATGACAGTAAGTGCTGTAGTTTCCTGTGTACTGACATGAAAATGATTTGCTTAAAAGGAAGCCCTTTACTAGTGGTAGAAGAAATTCCAAATTTAATGCATTAATGAGCAAAAGGTAAGCTAGTTAAATACAGTGATCTTCAAACTTAGTGTGGTATCATCTTGAAAGAAGGGCTTCTCATCAGGTAACACCCACGGCTGTTTAGAAGAGCTAATTTCTATAAGAAGGAAGGACCTCAAATGAGAGAGAGACAAAGCTAACTAATTAGCTTTGCACTGGAACATAGTAGGACGAAAATGATACATCATAAAGAACAGCAGTTTTATCCCTCAAAAAGTATTTTTTCTCTTTGCCATCAAACAAACCCACGTCAAGCTGACAACTTTTCTCCCATTTTTTGATAATTTAAGGCATGGTGGTGTTTCACTGAGAAATTGGGGCTGGGATATTCCTGTGCAAAAGCACTCTAACCCATGGATGCTGTTACAGCTCAGCTTACAGACACTCGAGCATTGTGCTGTGTGGACTGCACACATTTCTCTCTTAACATAAAAGACACTGAGCTGCTCTTGGTAAAGAGTAGATTTGGCCAACATAATAAATAATTATACCATCATACTTTTACAATATATATCAATTTAATTATGCCTCAGCTTGCTAACTTATCATTCCTTTACCTGCTAATTTCTATTGTCATTGTTTCTTTTGCTTTAAAAGGCATTACAAATTAATGAACTGTCTGGTCTGAACTTTTGCACCAACAACACAGGGTTTCCTGGCATGGATAACTTTCAGACGATAATCCCGATGTAAGTATTTGGGTACATTAAAATGAATCCCACCATGAGTCTTAGTCTGTTCATGGACATTTATCAATGACCAGCAGAGCTCACAGGAGCTTTTATATGGAAGATGGACTCTTACTGGGTTTTTGCATCGGTCTGCAGAGAACGGTCTGTGCTTTGTCACACTTTGTTAACATTAGACATACCTGCCATTATGCTCTTCTTTTTTTATACTGTATTTACTAAAATGCATATGCACATTATGATCATGAAGCCTAACAAAATCAGTTTCAGCCTCCTGCAAGAAACTGACTGTAGCTACCTGAAAAACAAACTTATAAATAGAAAATAAAACAGCAACATTTAACAGAGGTTTGCCCAGCCTCCTATTGACATGAAATTAGAGGACAACTTCTAGGGATCTTCCTAGATACTTAAAACAGACAACGTTTATAAATCTGTTTGTATTTATCTGTAGGTGGTGTACTGGAGACCAGTATCTTAAAAGTCAAGGCATTGACATGAGCACCTGGGGCCTGTGGCAGAATCACGTGGCTCTTGCCTGCATGACAGTAATATTCCTTGCAATTTCATACCTGAAACTCCGCTTCATGAAGAAGTTTTCTTAAACCAAGAAATAAAAGCTCATCTGGCTCTGTTCAGCAGCCTAATAAACTGACCATGCAACTGACTTGATTATTTTTATGATACCTCCTTTGTACTTTCCTGATCGCAAAGCTCTCTGATGTAATGCTGATCTTTGTGTAACATTAAAGACATAGTGTTGATGTACTTCACTGAAACGTGGCACACTTCACTTCTCTTTATTGCCGTAACAAGCGCACAAGTCCTCATTTCCTCAGCAAACCACCCAGTCCTTCAGCACGTTCCTGTTCGAGATTTAACAAATGAAATTAACATTTAGTGGCTTAAACCGACAAAACAAACCCTGTACTCGCACCAGCAGGCACAGAGGGCAGCTTTGGTTCTAGTCACATAGTGACTTTACACAGCACACTGAATTTAAATATTTGGAAGTGCTTCTGTTTCAGAAAGTGCCTGAAGGCCCTGTCCTAAAACCAGTATCTTTTTTTTTTTTCTTTTTTTTTTAAACAGTAGGATTTAGTATGGTTTCTTTGCCATTGCTATAAAGGCAAAGATTACTTGAATTAGCAGCTTAAAACCATTCTTTAGAAGTGTCTTTCATGGCAGACGAAAGATGGACATGATTTCATTTACAACTTCACCCACACTGAATCATTCATACATTTACAATTCTGAAAAAGTTTCAAAACTCTTAATGATGTAAGGCCAATATAGTTTTAAAAACACAATAATTAGGCACGCTTAATCACAAATTTATTGCCAGTCCTCAAAAAGTACACATATGCAATCATACAGGAAGGTGTTAAATGTGACCTCAATTTTACAGAAAACAAAAACAAAAACAAACAAACAAAAAAAACACATGACAAAGAACACATGCAATAAAATAATGCACACAAAAGAGATCCATGACATTGCCAAGAGCCCTGAAAAACTGAGAAAAGCCAAGTACTTGGAAGATCGTTAATATTTCTCTGTTCAGTTACTTGAACATACTTGGTTTTCCCAAAATAGGTTATGATCCTTAGTTTTAAAAGCAGTCTGACAGCTCTGCATTACAACATATGCTGCCATCCATTTACACTTTGATATAATAACATTAGTTTTTCAAAATGAAAACTTCTTGTTCTTATAATGAATTGATCTCCTTATTTAAAAAACTATGCAAACATTCTTTATTTTTACACTGTTATGGGTGAACCAAAAGTCCGCCTTCAAGCATTTCCATGTATGTAACACTAACAACTAGAACCAAATATGAATAATAGTTTTGTGTTACTCAGGTCCCCTATTAGTTGATTTTACCACATTTTGATTTTACCACATATCTATTTTGATTTCACCACATACCTGCTATTTTGATTTTTACCACATATCTAAACATACAGACTTCCAAATTAACAAAATAAATATACAAATAGAGTATTTCTGGTTTTGTTTTATAGTGGGACGATGAGGCCCAGCCTTGACACAATCTTACAAGCCAGTGGCGTGACAAATATTTCTGTGTTTAAGCAAAAGATTTATTCTATATCATCTGTATTTGCCATAGAGACATCTCAGCAAGCAGCATATGGCTCTGATTTTGCTATGCGTAAAAAGATGAAGTAACCAAACTTAAGTTGCTCCTGTTTAAGCCCTTAATTTGGGATGTGCACATTCCATCTTCATGGCACTTCTTTGCTCAGTATAGGCACTTGCTACTCATGGACATTTTCTGCGGAGCATAAATATTAATTGTAGTGTAAGTTTGAGTCTTTTGCTGTATGGGAGAAAGAAGAGATCAGCAAAACAAACCTCAGGTTTCTCAGCATGGCAGTTTGAGCTGTATTTTGTGGCTGAACAGGTTTTGAGTTTAGACAGATTTCCACCTTATACACAGAAGCTGGGTGAAGGTGTTAATGATTCAATGTTAACCCCATCAGGAAGCCAGCTTACTTTGCTTTTAACTCATTTCATTTACTTCTATAGATTCTTTTCAGAATTAAATTTATTAAATAATGCCTCTCTATACTACTTTCCATATATTGATAGACATACACAAATATATAAAATATTTTATTTACACTGACATATCAATTTATATAAATCAAATTGTGGTCTAATTCTTTTAGGAGTCAGGTCCCATATGCTCTTCCATAATTCTGTAGAAAGGACTGCATTTAAACCAAAACAACACATCATTTAGGACAGCCCCACTGGAATAGATATATCTCCAAGTTGATGCTTATTTGCTTTTTCTTCAAAGTGTGTCTTTTGTTTTTGAGGTCTGGGAGCATAGTCGTGGTATTACTTTGTTCTGGGAGATGTGACCATACCCAGCTCCCTCTGCTTTGGTTTTAAGATATAGCCAATGTCTATTTTTGTGTGCTTTCTGAAAAAAATTCATACATAATTATTTACAAGATATAATTATGTGAACAAAGAGATCACAAATATTTTTTTGCAAAGGAAAATAAGTTAGGCAGTATTTTCTGTAAGTCTTCTTTGGGACAATATTTATGTTTTTTTTAAGTAATCAAAGTGATAACAGGATCACATAAAATTTAGTAACTTGCCAGGAAAATAATTTAAGAAATAGCATATGAGCACTAAGTCCTATCCTCCTCTTTTGCTCAGACTTTAATTAAGTGAGATCCCTTCAACATCAGTGACAATATATTTCATAAAAGCTATTTAAATACGGAAAAGGATGTCAGGATTCAGCCTGACATAGCAGAATTTCTCATACAAGGAATTTATGGAAGGAAAAAACACAGAGGTTGAATGTCATTCCTGTTTTTGTTTACATTCAGGAAGCCAAGGCAAGGGAAAACAATATATTTTTTTTCCATTCATCAGCCTCAGTAGTCCATATTCGAAGCATTTGATAGCTTGACAGTAAGCCTGCTGTACCACGGCCCTGCTCGTAACGCTTTCCAGTAACTTCAGATAGATTGGAGAGCTTTCATCAACTGGGGGCTCTAATCACCAGGAAAACTTTCATCTTGCACTATGTGGATTTTGTTTGTAAAGAGAAACAATATTAACTACAGTCCCTTTGGTTATGAAAGAAAGATGTAAATATAAGGTACCTCAGCTCTCTTCTGGTGAAGCTCTGAGATGACAGATTGCTGAGTAAAATGCCAAGACAACAGGTTCCCATACAGCTTATAAAGAGACGCTGTTTTCATTAAAATATGGCACTTCTCTGGTTTTAAATGACACCGTACTTACCATCAATTTATTTCACATACCCTAGCTCTATTATGAAATAGTGTGCAGTAAACCATTTACCTGAATATTTTGGAACAGTCATCAGTTCCTGGGGTAGGAAAGGTCTGGTGATCGGTGCTTTGCAGTCAGAATGTCCTGCCTCCATCTTCAACATTTCATAGGACCCTAGGAGGAACTCATGGACAAACCACCTAAATGAGTCACAGCTATTTGGAACAGATAAACACGACGTGCTGTTTATTAAGTGGGACATTCCACAGCTTTCAGAGCTCCAGAGACAAGTATCAGCAATCTGAAGTGCACCAGAAATTGTGCATGATTATGAGCCCTTCCCCGGCCATGTTTTAGGGATAGAGGGAGTATTTTTCCTCCTATTTACCACACAAACTGCCTGGAAACTGTCCTTTACCTGGTTGTACTTTGTAGATGTTTGTTAAGAATATGCCTCCCACGAACACCACAGATGGACCTGGTACTCGCACAATGCAGGCAATTGTTGCAATTATTAAAGTTATTAATTATTAATTATTATTGTTGCAATTACTACAGCATTCTTTTTGAAGATTTCTACTCTCCTTTCTGTTTACAAGCATTTAAAACCATCCAACATGTCACCATTTGGTATCTTTCTTAGGTAAAAATTAAAAAAAAAAAACATTGCATATGAGATAGGAATATTTTTTTAGCTTTTGTGTTTGCATTCTCCTCAAAAAAAAAAAAAAAAATTAAAAAAAAATATTCACCCTGTCATTACATTATTCCATTGAAATACTGAAAAAAAGTATATTAAAACTTGGTGAAAAATCCTAAGTGTAGCTAGGCATTATTAAAGCACTTGAACTGAAGCAGGGATTTCAGCTTGTTTTATGACTTGCATCCATAAATACTTGAGTATACAATTAAGGCTTTACTGCTTGGATCAGCGCTTCTAAGACAGCAACGTAACAATATAACCTCCTAAGAAACCCAAGGGAAATTCTTTGCATACTGAGGATATAGCAAGTCCTGTGATTTGTTTTTGAAAGCTCAGTAACGCACTTTCTATAAACTATATCCAACATCATTAGGCACGATAGCTAAGAGAAATAGGTGCTGTACATACAGTGGTAAATAAATACAAACACTTCATTTCTTTACCTGTGCAACTTCCTTGATAGCTGTAGTATTACCAACTTGTGAGGCATACTGAGAAGATAACATGGTTTTAGAAATGCCTTCTTCCTGCTTCATTCAGGTCTCTGTCTCATGGAATTACCCCAACATAAGTTTCTCTTTTGATTCCTTGCTTTGTGCAGAAAACTGCAGAGATGTGAACAAAGAATGCTAATAGAGCTTTCATTAATACTATTTTCCATTTATATTTTTTTTTTCTTAACAATAAAATTAGTCAGCAAGGTTCTTGCTGAACTAATCAGTAATTATTGTATTGCTTTGATTGTTTTCTGATGGGGAAAAACAAAGCCTTCAGAGTACCAAAGCTGCCGGTCAATGCTTCTTACCTGTAGTTTATTTTACGTATTTTTCCTTTTTAAGTAGAAGATAACACTGAGGAGATCAACAGCAATGGGTTCGTGCAAAGCAATCAGCAGAAGAGTACTGCAGGTCCTTGTACAACACAGAAACAAAAGGAAAATTAGAGAAGCTTTTTCTGGAGGAGAAAAAAATCCATCAGCCCAAATAAAAAAAGGAAAGAAACACAATGCACCAAAAAACCTCCGGAGATAAAAAATACGTAGTCACTATCACATGTACCTTGAAGTGCAATGGAAGGGGGAAAAAAAGTCAAGAAGCATTAAAAAAAAAAAAAAAAAAGAAAGAAAGGGATTACTAGCGGTAGGGCAATGAGCCTGGAGTTGCCAAGGTTAAAAGGCTCCAAGTACGTGTGTGTGTCTGTATGCTGATCTGATGGAGATCCTTAATAATTGCTTTGTAAAAGCTTGACCTTGTGACAAGAATTAGATTCTCATCCATCTCGTAATACCCCAAGGTTAACGGTCCTGACTTTTTCTCACAATCTCTTTTCTTTCCCCACCTCGTTAGGGATGGATTTTACACGCATGCCTTTACAAGTACACGCTTCATTTAGCCTTGCTCATTAATCTCCTCCAAAGGGGTCTTGCTAGGATCCTTGCTTTGCTGTACACTTGGCTTCGGAGCTCAATTATCCCTGACAGTTGCTCCTGTCGGCAAGAGCTTGGGGACAGGGTTCCCCAGACCAAGTGATTTAGAGTGGTAAGGCTCAGGCATGGTTGGGGCTTACAGATGACAGAACTGCCTGATACCATTGTTTTTGCTGAGATTTGTCTTACATACTTAAACAACTGCGATGTAAAAATGTAATCATTCTGATTATGTCACCGACTTGATTGAAAATGTGTTTTTGTGTATAAAAATTCCTGTTGTGGTTTCTTGACATTGAAGAGTAAGTGATTTAATCTGGATTCTAGGAAACTTTAAAAGACTTACTCGTGCAAGGTTTTATTAATTTTAATCAGAATACATTATCAAGCTTTGCTGAGGATTTGCTGTGTAGTAGCCAATGGAATTTCAGGCTGAGTTTTCAAAATTTTAGTTCTTACAACTTTGGAAATACATTTATCACCAATACTTACAACAGCAAACTGCCTAATAATCATGTACTACTATTATTTAATTTTGTTATAAAGTTAAGAAAGTTACCCTTTTGAAAGTATTTTGTCCTAATTACAGACTAACAGCCTTCATTGACTATGCAAGTGGCCTGAGTCCAAAAAACTTCTGGAAGAGAGAATTGCCTTACAAGTACAAAATTTACACTGCTATGCTACGATTTAACCTCCTAGTTTAAAAAAAAAAATCCCGAACTTCATAAATGCATTTTTGCTGTTTGTTCATATATATTTGTATTTGTCTTTTGGTGTGGTTACTACAACTTTCAACAAGATCTTAATTTTAGTTAAATACATATTTATTACTTTGTTATTTACTTTTCTACGGATAATTGTTGTAGCCATTTTTAATGTCCTGTTTACAGGTTTTCTCTGTGTTGCTGATAAATATCTTAAGCATTGAATTTTTCTTTCCTGGATAAAATATTTCAGTATTCCCCACTATAGCCCAACAGTTCTAGGTTTTCTGCACATTTTATTAAAATAGTCTTCTAAAAAGGACCCTCATTGAATTGAAAAGCAATGATTTACTGACACTAAATGTTAATTTTTGTAAACATCAATTTTTTTGGTCAAGTGCAATCACTGTCTTAGTGTTTTTCACAAAAATGATAGCACAGCACAGCATGAGAGAGAGCACAGTCCTAAAATGTAAATAGCAGTAGTGCCAACAAAGACTCGTTAGACCTATGAATCTTCCACGCTACCCATTTTTATTTTCTCAATAATGTGTGTTTGTGTGATTATCATTCTAACAAATGCAAATAGCTTCTTTCATCCTAAATATTTTACATTTTTTTAATTAAAAAAAAAAAAAAGTTTTCCTTCTGTCAGAACTTACATTCATCTCACTGCTAGCTATCAAAAAAGGCAAATGCCTTCCAAGCATAAAGTAAATGATTTCTCTCCACTTCTTGTTCTCCCTCCTTCTGCTTGTGGGGAATGAATTCAGAAGAATTATGTGGCTCTTACTCCAAACATGCATCTCAACCTGCGCTTTCTGAAGAAATTTTCCAAAGTCAGCAATACTACAGCATACACACAGCATTCGCTAAGAAAGCTTCCCTCTTACCACGCTCAGTGACTTTTATTGTACACTGACTAGAGGCTTAATACTTAAACTCAGTATGTATGAATTTCGTTAAAAACTTATGATGATTTCACATTAAGCACTCAATTCTCGTTAATACAGTTTACTTTCTTGCTGGTGAGACAGTTGCCTACTGTTTGCTGCCTGGGCAGAACTATGGAGCTGGTATGTGAGCCTGGGATTTTCAAGCTGCATGCAACCCTCCAGATGTAGGATTGTCTGAAACAAAGGGAAAAATTAAGTGGAAAAGAACAAAAGAGTAATGGAGTTAGCTTAAACAGCAACTGTGAAATACTAAAGGGACACAGTTATTAGCAGTCAGAGCTGCTACCTGAAACAGCAGAAGATAGATTTATGCAGATATAATGTGAAGCATTAAGGAAAGCATTGTTTGGGCAATGAGGCAGTTGGATCAACCCAGTCCTCTATGCTCATTTACAGCCTGTACTTCCTTTTAACATTATTATTTCTTTTGAGAGTAAGGTATGATAAGATACAAGTAATATTCACATACAAAAATAGCATTCTTAATGTTCCATTACAAATAATCCACATGTATGGCACAATATTGGCTTTACAGATTATATAAGAAGTTTATTAGGAAGTAAAGTGCTCAGTTTTACAGATCAATACATTCTTGATCATTGTAGAAGGCTTGCATAATTAATAGCTTCCTAATAAGACCAAACACTGTACATTTATTTCCTATGCAAACTTTACCTTATTACTAAGTGACAAATGATATTAGAATCTAAAATTTAAAAATGAAATAATAAAAATGTTCAAAACATTTATCAAGTGCCCATGCACTTACTGCAAGGCCTATTGTCGACACACACGGGTACCCCATGAAAACTTAATGCACTTCAAGATGAAGTTTGTTATTAAGTAACGACACGTTACAGAAATATACCTCAACAAATACAGCTATGAATGCACATATTTTCATTTTCATAATAAACATATACTACAAATAAAAAGGAGCTGCATGATTGAATGTACATTTTCAAATACGCATTTTTTACAGGCCAGCTATTTCAAACCATACTGCCAGGTCTCTGACAGTAGAGAGACAAGAGCATCATTTTTTTCCTAGTGCAGGACAAAAAAAAAAAAAACACCTACAGAAACAAAAAGCCCTTCATAAGACTCACAATCTGTTTTCCCACTTTGTTCCATTCTTGAGCCACAGCTACCAAGAAATTCCAGTCTCCGCACTGAACCTCCTCCTGCTCCACCTTTTATTAAGTAAGTTTCTGTGCATAGGGTTTCTTGTAAACTTAAAAACAGGAAAAGGCATAAAGTCTTACTTAGTTTTTGCACGTTCTCTGATTAGAGGGAATGCGCTCTGGGTATGTCCAGGCAACGCAGTGATAAGAGCATATGCAAAATGTAGTTTTGCCCACATAGCACCACTGCAAGAAGTAGTACTAGCCTCTGGCAACAACTGCAATTTGAAATAAAAATACACCAATATAACATAAATATGCTGTTTTTACTTCGTTAAATAGGCATTTTTCCTCTATATCACCTACTAATAGCTAAGATGTGTTTGATTATGTAGCTTTCTGTTTTCCTTTAAGCTAACTGTATGAATTTAAATACAAGAGAACTGCCATCTTCAGGATAAAAACACAACTGACAGCCTCTCTCCTAAACCAACAAGCCATAGACTGAAACAGGCTGCTAGACAAAACCACACACACTGTGCTTCAGTGCCTTCTAGAGGAAAACAACGTAATTTGTGGCATACCTCCTTTCAAAAATAAAGCGTCTGTGACATGGAAAGCACAGAAAATTAAATACTAAAAATCAGTGGTTACACTGAAAACCTTTCCAAAGGAATTACGTTGAATCCCTGGAGAAGAGAGTACGTGAAAGCATATCTAATAATTTTACAAGCTGTTAAATGTAAATACAGGCTACATAGGTGAGATGTGCGTTGCAGAACTTCACAGAGCACTTGATTGGGTTTTCCCTACCATTGGGCTCCCCTCCCATCCAAGGAAGAGTCAGAATTTTTCAATCGTGTGTGATTTTAAATAATGTGCGAAGTTATTGTGTTTACCTAAAGAAGTGAGGAATATTTATCCCAATAACACTTAGATCCTCAAAACATGGCACTAAAAGTGGGCACTATACAACAGAGCTGAAGACGATTATATTAACTGGGTGTAAGAAGGCAATTGTCAAACATTACTTCTAAAATGCAAATGAAATGGAAGAAGGCATAACATATATGGTTTCTATTACAGAATGATCTGATTAACAGGTGTACAAACTCAGTGCACTTTCTTCTCTTTAAAGACATGTAGTATTTCTCAATAATACGAAAAAATGGCCATTTTAAAGTAAAATGTTAGTACACCAAGAACAACTCCAGAAAAATATACAAAAACTCAGAGTTAAAATAAAAAGATGTCGATTTGTCTCTTTGAAAAGTGTCAATTAAAATGAATGAGACAATAAACTAGTGCTGTTTTCTTTAAAAAATGTTTTTCAAAGCTTTTAAAAATTCTGTTTTTCCAATAGAAAGCAGAAAACCCACAGCTCTTCATTTGAATGGTTTAGCTAGAGCACATTTTGTCTAAAGCTTGCTGTCCTCGTGAAGCTGTTCCCCTTAACACATGTATAAGAATTCTGTCCAGGTAGACTTCCTCTTGCATTTTCATTTCCAAGGCTAGCTGGCTGGTTGTTGGTGACTTTAGCCTGACGTGTGGCTTATGTAGGTCTGAAAATGCCTTATGAAGAGAGTGTTTCTTCTTACACACCACTGGAGCTTTCCTTCAGTGGTCTGATCAGAATGGAAACAGTGGAGTCAGGCATTTGCTGGCTTAATACTGGCCCCAAACTACCAAGCCGATCCTACACATGGATGTTATTTCCCCCATTCCCTCCTCCCCCATCAATACCATCCGACTGCGAGGAAGACGGCCGCGAGTTCCTGGAACGAGGCTGGCCGTTCAGCCCCAGCGGTGTTCCCAAACGATGGCTCATTTGGGATGCCGTGTCATCTGATTCCCAGCGCTCCAACTCCTCTCGCACAAGCCGCTCCATCTGTTCCCGGTGGATTTCATTGTCACGACCCAGTCTTTCATCCTAAACAGGTACAAGATGCAAGATGGAAGTGCAGTTTCCAAACCGCAGCCTCTCCAAAATCCTATGTGATACAGGAAATCCCTATCGCACTCAAGTATTTCAAGAGGCTAGAGGCAAATCATGGCTACTGCAGTAAATGGCTTTCTTTCCACTAATGCAACTCCCAGGTTGTCCCTTTCACTTATGAAAGCATAATTTGTATTACACCTTTTAATATTTAAGTCTGCCTCCAGAAATGTAGAATATACTGAGGAAAGAATGCCCCCAATAAAGATCCAGATAGAGGATCAAGCAGATTTTTTGGGTGCAACAACAGTAAAAGCCAGGGACACTATATTCATGACAGGGCAGCTGTAAGTCTGACCCACATAACCCACCAAGACAGAACATCTCACCCACCCCTTAGCAGCCCTTTTCTGACTGTTCTTGACCCATCAGGGAGCTGACAGGTTTTAGTGTCCGCAGAAACAATGCACTTATCCTGCTGGCTGCTTCCACGTGGCGCTTTGAAAAGGGAAGGTAGGAAGGGAGGCAACAGGAGGTAGATAACCACACACACCCCCAGAAAAAATCAGGAGGAGAAGAGCAGGCTGCACAGCCTGCTGGGCTGGATCACCTTGACTCTGCCAGCCTAGTCCATAAAACTTTGTATTCATCCCAACAGACAACAAGGGATGAAAAAGCTTCTTCAGCAACTCCTCATCACCACTGCTGTCCTGTCCAGGGGTTTAAATGGTGCTCTGCAGCCGCAGTGTGACACGGGTCTGCTAGAAGATGCCTTCTCATATCTGAAACTTGCATCATGTCCCTTCAGTAACACAAAACTCCAGATTGCTCGGCCAGTGCCAAAGCAGCCACGTCATTTTTACCACAAGGCCCACCACCCTCCCAAGCCAAGCAGCAGAAAACAAGTACTGACACTAAATAAGCCATGCCGGCTGTGGCCAGCAGGTGACAACACAGGACAGAGCGGGGTTACTTACCTCTGTCACTCCGTCCAACAGCCTTCCCAACACATCTCTCCTTTTCAGTTTGGCTCTCTCCATCGCTTCAAGCTTCACAATCACCGCATCGATCTTGGAGACGATACTGCCGATTGAATGCTCCATGCGATCAACCCGCCTCATGAGTCTGAGGGCAATAAACAATAATTTCAACTTATTAAACTAAGCTGAAGGGCTTGGTAAACTTACAAGCCTCGAGATCTTACTACTAGGAAAAAAAAAAAATGTAGTAGTTTTCTGGCATTATTCTAACACGGCTATTTTCTCTGTTGTTTCAGTGACCAGGTTTTCACTTTCTTTTTCTGAGGGGTGGGAGGGAAGGGACAGATTCCCATGAGCCTCTCTAAAATACTTACAATTCAAATAATACTTGAAAGCTACAGGTGACTTCAGCAGCTGAAAATCCTGACTTTTACTGAATTATTTGACTAATATTCAGTTATAGGAGAGACTACAATGTACCTTACATAAAAATCCCCCAAGGGAAGCCCCACCACATGGTTTTGCTCCCCTAGGAGGCTCAACTTACACTTGGAACTCTTCGTAGGAAACCCCACTAGAGCTGCTGCCCCTCCTCCTGGAGCTGTGCCCACTGTCTTCATCCTCGTCCTCCTCAGAGTCATCCAAGCTCCGGGGGAAGCTGCGGCTGCTTAGAGGACGTGGCAGAGAGCTCCTGTCCAGGTCCAGATCCTCCTTTAGGGCAACACAACCCGCAGACAGGGAAGATAAAAAGACTTGTCACCTGTGCACTGGGGAGGCCAAAGACCTCCACCTTGCCATTTTTCAGTTCTGCTAAGACAGCCAGGGTAGAGAGCAAAAGCAAAAGGAAACACAAGTTTTCTTCTGGGGCAGCAAACCAGCACAGGGAGCAGATTGGCTGACGGTGCTGATGGCAAGCTATTCCTAATGCTGAGCTCACCCTCTCTTTCTCCAGGTCATCTCTCATCTGCTGGTGTTCATGCTCTGTCAACTCCTGGTCCCCATCCTGATCATATTTGGTAAATATTGCTTCAATCTCTGCATCAGTGTGGCCCTTCCTAAAAAAAGCAATAAAAACAGATCCCTTACTTTTTATTTTCAGATGCTAATTCAACTTCATGTGCTGGAAAAGCGATTCACTCCCAATGAACTTTCATCCCCAAACAAAAGACACAATGAACCCAGAGCTGCCCATAAATTCTGCCCCACCAGGTATACAAAACGCTGACCACAACAAAGCTCAGCCCTCACTTTTCATTACCTAATGGCACAAACCTCCCCTGACCTGCACCCTGATCCTTCCCAACCATCCTGGGACTTCTGAAAGACATCGCAGAGGCAAGAGCAACTTGCACAAAACACTTCACAAAATATATCTGGGCACACTACTCAAGATTATAAGTAACAGCTTCCTTACCCTTTTAGATCTTGCCGGAGTTCATCAAAATTTAGTTTCCCCCCGCCTTGTCTTAGGCTTTCTGAAATGTCATCAACAGTAGTTTTCTTCAGTTTAAGTTTGACCATGGCTTTGTTATAACCCTAAAAGAAAAAAAAGATTTCATGTTTTACTCAGCGTGAAGCATTAGCACTTGATTTCCAACAGACTTCTTTTGTGGATTACCAATATCTGCTAGCGTACACAAGCATTGATTGTGTTCCAAAAGCTCTGTCTTTTCCTCCAGCTTACCCATTTTTTATTTCAGTGCTTAAATTAACAACATGAAAATACCCCTGCAGCTAGAATTAAGGCTTTTATCATTCAGTTGGCACTGCAGGTCAGTAGGAATAGATTATTTCAAGACACCTTTGGCAGCTACTGACAGTTAAGTGACAGTTTTAAACAGTGCTGACAAACTGGGTACAACTTATATTGGTCATTTTGCTTCCCTCATTCTTCAGTTGTACAAATGATTTATAAAAACAATCCTCATCCCAACAAAGCAGGATTTCTCATTTTTCCCTGCTCTGTTTTAACAACCAGTTCCCAAGTTTAAAACACTGAATCACTGGTCATGCTAAGTATGTGTTTAGACATTTCTGACCATGGTACAGCACCACACCACCCATGCCAGAGCACATGCAGGTGCATGTCATTTTTCCTAGGCTGAGATTCAGGTCGAGCTTTTAATTCTGTATTTGAAAACCTTACTGGCAGCTGCCCTGAGAGCTCCCAGTATGTAATACAAGACTCCACTCATCTTAAAGCCTGATATGAAATAACTTGGAATTCTGTGCCCCAAAAAAATGGCACTTCAGCTTCACCAAGTGAGTACCTCTCTATCTACCTAGACAGACATATCCTGAGTCATACTCACTAGCGGCTGATCCTTTGACATAAAGTCTCAGATAGCTAAAATATGTTGTGATACAAAGCTTTCATTGTTTAATTTACATTCAACTCACACATTTATTTTAACTGAAAGATGCATATTTTCACCAGCTGTTGCCAGCTTTACTCTTTAGTTTCTATAGTGTTTTCTGGATTAAGTTCAGATGTGAGGAACGAGACATGAAACAAAACAAACCATTACTTTTACCTTTCTGATAAGGTCAGACAGTTCCATTTCTGCCTTCTGTTGTGCCATATCCGATTTGACTTCAGAATATGTATCATTGATAATGGCCAAAAACATGTTCTGTTCATGGAAGAAATGAAAAAGATGCTTAAAAAATCTCCACAAGTCCAAATCCTACTTTGCCCGTGGCCTTCATGTGCAGACCTACACATTTGTGTTGTGTTTATTTTTTTAAAGGGGCCAGGAGAAAATGGTGCCATATTTAAAAAGCACCAAGTGCTTAAGATATTGAAATACAATGATCTTCAGCTTTTAATCAGAATTACTTGTAATTAACCTAACTGGGGAATTTGTTTCTAAAGAGGGTTCATACCTACACACAGTGGTGCTGATAAAATGTGTTCTACCTGCAGAGGGTCCAACTCGTACACAAAACATCTGTGAATTCATCTAGGCATTACAGCTGGCAACAAAAATGCCATGGAGATGCAGGTTAATTACTCATCTCCTAATAACCAGCACAAACACAAGGATCTTACCCTGTTACAGCCCTGCATGTGGTTCAGAACAAAGATAAGAACAAAAAGATGTCAAATCAGACACTTGGCATGCTTGTCACCAACTCTGACGTGACTTCAGTGGCTTGTTCAGAGAAGAGAAAGAAGTGGTCTCACTGCCCCTGCGCCCAGCATTTTACTAGACCTGTGCAGCCATCACTGGAAGTGTCCTGCTGACTGTGGAATACACATGATTGAACTGCAAGCTGGACATTCAAGTCCAAAAAGACTCAACGTACTGGTATATTCAATGTGCCACTCCTGTGGAAAAGCTTTGTTAACATTATTTCAGATATAAAAAAATCCTTTTAGAAGAATAGTTTTCCAATGTCATATTGTTATACATTCTGGTCTAACACCAGAAAAAATAAGAGATACCTGGGCTACTGTCTATTTTGCTTTCAGCTGCCCAAATATGAGTGCTAAGGATGCTGCTTTCTGCCTATCTTCCCTAACTTTATTTCCAGGTCTAAGCCTGGTCTCAAGAAGCTTTCACCAACATATCCCTCTACCCAAATTATAGCATGTGCACATTAATAAATACACAAATTGCAGTGTCTGCTGTGCCCTCACATTCCAGAGATTTTCTGCTATCCCTTAGAAAAAAAAAATAAAATGTTTCTTTCCCTTGCTGGCCTCTGCACCTCTGGATTTTGTGAGGTGATTCAAAGCACCTGTCTCATGCACTTTTTGGGTCAGAGTAACCCATGTATTATTTTCCAGCTGTCTCCTCTTGACTACCACTTCTTCTCATCCCAAAGACCAAACAAGAATTCACTAATGACAAGGGTCAGTAAATCAGTCTGCGAGTTAGGATGATACACGACTGCTGTACAATTTTAGGTTAGTAAAATCCTGCTTTAATTGTTGCCACCTTATTAAATCACCAAAAGACACACCGTTCTGGGAATGATCTGAGGACATCTTGCTCGCAGAAGTTTCAGCCTGGAGATACCATTAGAAACCAGATTACTGCATAGCAATGCTAGTACCAAACTGCTGGTAAGCTACATACAGGTAGAAGATATTGGGACTCTTAACTTATATTGACAAAAAAAAAATGGTTTTACTTGATGTCCTGGGTTTTGGAGGTCTTTCTCCCTCCACCTTTTGGTATTTAACTTCTACTAATAAGACTGTAATATGAATTCAACACTAGTGTGAACAGAGAGTATACAAATGATGGCTACTCACTACTAATATCTGTCCTGTGTGAATTTAATTGAGACACTCATGTCTACATACTGCTTCTCAGATAAGCTGAGCCTCCTAAAATACTGTTTGTCTAGAAGTACAGG
The DNA here is from genome assembly GCF_965140915.1 of Aythya marila. NCBI lineage: Eukaryota > Metazoa > Chordata > Aves > Anseriformes > Anatidae > Aythya > Aythya marila. The sequence continues at coordinate 45,648,571 of NC_139045.1, read as the reverse complement.
GGTAATCTGCAGGGGAAGGAGAACCCCAAGTTGTTTTATGGAAATAAAGAATTGGTCCAGCTCTGCCCCAGATGAGGAAGACAGCATATGGGCTTGCTGTGTATACAAGCTAGGCACTGCTTAGAATTAGAAATGAAAAATTCTTCATAATTTAAAAACAAACAAACAAACAAACAAACAAAAAACGGAGCACTATAAGGGAGTGAGAACAAATATACAATGCATATCTACTTTAAAGGAAATAAAAAGCAAAAAATGTAGTGAAAGATGATGTAAAAGTGAGGCCCTTTCCATGGAACACAAGTGTGCCCCAATTAGCAGGAGGAATCCAAGAACAAGAGGTGCAAAAATGGCCATAAAAAGAAACTTGCCACCTACCCACCCCATGTAAACAAAGGTGTACATACCAAAAGAATGAAGAACATAAAGAACACAAATGTAGTGAAATAAATTGGTCCCAAAATTCGATTAGCTTCTTCAACCTCTGTGAAGTTGAAGTCTCCCAAAATGATGCGGAACTGAGTAAATCTTTAAAAACAAAACACATCCAGGGGTTGAGAAAAACACTTTTGGATCTGTGCACTTCTCAATCTATTTCACTGTAACAGTCAGATGGGCAGCAGAGAGGTCTGCACTACTATAGTACTTCCTCTGACATTGCCAAGTCAGTTTCTCAAACCCACCTTTATGCAAAACCAAACCTGTGATCAGATACAACACAAGAAGCATAACTAAGGTGGTTATTTCTGGCTTTTGGTCACAACTGACAATGGCAGCAACAGGAAGCAAAGAAAACCAATGACCCAAGCCTGTCCCTCTCCTATCCCTTCTGCTCTTCACGTATGTAAAATCTCAACCATTTCCTTCTGAAGCTGCCTCTGCCTCTCTACAGGAAACATTTTGCTCCCTATGCCCCAGTGTAAGAGGGGGGGAAAAATCTGTCAGCTTGGTAATTACCACACTTAGAATCAGGTTATGTTGTACCAAACCAATACAGGGGAAATTGATTTACTGTCCTATACTGAGTCCAGCCTCACTCATGGATTCTCGCAGATACCTACAAATGACTAAGCATTTCTAAAAAGCCTATAAATGACTAAGCATTTCTAAAAAGCAGCTACTGAGCTACACCAGCAGTGAGATGCCTACAGCTTATCTCTTTAGATAGATGTTATAGGATTTCTTTGGTCTTTGTTCATGTGTACTGAGAAATTCTTTGCATTCTTTGTTATTTTACTTACATACAGTCCTGGAAAGTGCTGAAATCATCGATCTGAGTACCAAAGACAAGATAGGCCAGCTGAGCATATGCTAAGAAAATAATAAAAAACATAATAGCGAAGCCAACGACATCTTTGACACAGCGAGACATGGTAGTGGATAACTGACTCATCGTTCTGTTGAAGTTCACAAATTTGAAAAGCTGTTGATAGAAAAAAGAAAAAAAACCTGTGAAGACATGTAAGACAGTTTCTCATAACAACTGTTGTCTGGCTTTTTACATGAGACACCTTACTGAATTTCACAAAGTCAGATAATTTATATTCAGAAATATACTTTGCTTCCAAAAAAACACTAAGGCTTGAAATGTGAAGAAAAAAAACTGTGAGAAAACAGACTTCCACTTGCACTCCTATTTGAAACCCTAGCTTAAGAGCAGTGTTACTGATATGCTTCCAAAAGCCTATTTATTTATCTTTACATTCTTTCAGAATGAAATAGAAAAACGTGAGGAAACACGATCACACAGCTGACCTTGCTTTGAGCAGGTGGTTGGACTAGAAACCTCCTGAAGTCCCCTTAAACCTGCATAATTCTGTTTCTCTGCAGCTCTGCAGTTATTTCTAATAATAAGCTGTTTTGTTTTTACACGGTGATGCAAAAATTGCATGCAACTTTGACCTACAAAACAGCAGGAGATGGGATAACGTGCTTGATAATTATCAATTATCAACTGATAATATTTATAAATATTTATCAATTGATAAGTATCAATTTGGAATATCATAGCTGAAATGCATTTATCATTGCTCTTAAGTTTTCCACTGCCAGACAATTCATAAACTTCATGTTCCTCTGCAATTTTTACATGCAGAGGACAGGAAAGTCAGGAAGACAAGTAGCACTAGAAAGGAGAAATTAAAATTAAAAAAAGAAAAAGTTATAAAAATAAGTTAAACTAAAGCAACACATCTGATTTTGGTATGAATTGGACTATCTCTCCCACATTTATGACTTGAATCAGACACTACCAACACTTCTACCAATACAGAAGTTCTGAAAAGATAAAATGGGTACAGTTAAGCCAATCTAGGAAAAAGCAGTATCCAGTACTAAGTCCTGATTTGTCAACTCAGGAATAATGAAAACATTTCCTGACATTCCTGCTGTGACAAAGCACTGCAGACTGCATCTTCGGGACTTAAATAAGGGCTGAATAAAGCAGAGAGAGAATTAAAACCTTGTTTTTAATCTGCAAGAAGGCACCCTTGTGCTCTCTATCTGTCCCATGACCAATTTTAGGAGAACACGATGAAATTGAAAGAAATACATGACATGACATTCAGAACACTCTGAAAGATCACTTCCTGATTTTAGAGTAAGGACGGGAATCTTGGAGTTACCTTAATCCAGACAAAAAACACAGTGACTGCAGCAATGTTGTTGAATTGCATTTGCCAATAGGCCAAGGGTTCAAAGTTGGGGAATGAGTTCTGATCTTCCAGCAGCTTCTTCAGGAGCATATCAACAGTTGAAGTCCTGTAGATGCTAATTCCTATAGCTGCCACAGAGAGCTGAGAACAAGAGAAATGAATGTGTGAAAGGTGATGAGAGTTTTAAAACACCTTGTTTTAGCCTAAAATATTCACAGATAGGATGATGGCACTATCCTTTAAACCCACTATGAATGCAGTGCCATTAACATCTCCCACAAAGTACATTTCAGGCTTAATATAAAGATTACCTACCACAATGATGACAATATCAAGACAATTCCAAAGACTTCTGAAGTAGTGCAATCTATGAATGTGAATTTCTAATATCTCTTCCACCATATAGTAGAGAACAAAGAGGCAAAACGCCATTTCACAGGCTGCCAGGAAAAAATCAAAAGTGGAGATGTAGTGAATCAGCTTCACTGGCTGAAACTGCCAAGACGTAAGAAGGCCTCCAGTTGCTGGAAACTCCACTAACAACCTGCATTTGGAAAAAAAGAAAACAAAAGTTTCATTTAAACAGTGTCCACAAAAAAGCACTACAAACGAAACTTGGTTTTATTTATATTATTATTTAAATCAAGTGGAAATAGGTAAAAGCCCGCACATGCTTCAAATAAGTCTTCATGCAGTTGAGTAAAGCCCACTACTGTTCCTACATCATGCCATGTGAATGCCACTGGTGCATACCTTACAACGCAGAACAGGTTGATGTTCGCATTGTATACGGAGAAATCAATGAAAGCTGCTCTCGTCCCTCTGTCTAGCCACAGGTTGTTCTTCAGGCTGGCAATCTGCACAGCTGTCACTTCCCTGCTCCTTGAGAGGTCTTGGTAATAACCAGCCCCGCTGTACGTGGCGAGCAAGCCCCAGTGGCTGCTCCCATTCAAATCCTTCTCGTTGGTGTATGTCCAGCTAGTTCAGAAGTAGTGAGACAGAGCATGTTAATCCTTCCGCTTTCAACTTACAATTAACAAAACAAATAAAATCTGACAAAAACAAACAAACAAACAAAAAAAAAAAACCTACCAAGTTTGGTAAGGTTTCTTCAAAAGCAGACTTCACAGTGTGCTGGATTTAGGTAGCATTACAAACTGGATTTTAGCTGGCTTTACAGACAGAACATAAAGCAATTCCAGAGTTGCCCCTGAGAAGTGACTAACCACACTATTCAGTATAACCCAATCAGAAAAAACATACATCTACGTGACGAACAGTACTACGTACGCTGTCCCATTTCGAAGCCCAAAAGGTGCAGTATCTTCATTAGCTACAGAATAGACATCGTAGCAGTCTTTGATTTCATCCTTTAGATCCTCGGGTATCGAGCACGAACCATTTCTCACTTTCAGCTGCCGAATGCGAGGCACCCCTAGGAGCAGGTTCTCGTAATAAATGAAGCTTTTGTTTTCTGCCATGGTTTTGTTGTTGTACCACATATCCCAGTAAAGACCATCCAGCAGAGGGCCTTCTGTGAACTGCAGAGGAAGACAGAATTTTAGTTTGCACGCAGCCAGCACTGCTTTTATACAACTTAATTCTGTGGAAATGTAAGAATATATTTTTTTTATGTTAAGGCAAAGGTCTTACTGTTAGCCGTCCTCTGGAGACGTTTCCCAGCCCTGCCCTGCCCTACTAGCATTACCTAGCCTAGCATTACCTTCACATATTGAAGGCCAACTTTGTTCCATCGCTTTGACAAAGAGCTCTTCGTGAACCAACCCCGTCATGCTAGAAAAAAAGAGCTTGCAGATTGAATTTACAGGCCATGACAGGAGAAACAAGCCACAGCAATAGCAAGAAAACAACTTGTTTATAATATTACCTTCCAGAAGTCATCCATCGTGGACAACGTTTTGAAGTCAGTTTTCTCCATTTTCGAGACAGGTGTTTCCAGGAAGAGCTGTGACATAACCCTCGTGTAGTAATACATACTGGAACTCACTGTCCCGTAAGTCACTGAAAGAGATTTGGGTAGGGGGGAGAGGTAAAAAGGGGCAGGGAGGAGAAAAAGACAAAGAGCACCTATTTGCTTGTTTTGGACAGCACTTGCATAGATTGTGCACTAAAAGGTCTAAGTTTCAGAACAAAACCCACACCAAGCAGCAACTGTCTGTCAGCTGTGATTACAATATAAAAAGCAGTGAAAAACAGATCAATCAGCCAGTTCAGAACACACAGTTCTCCTTCCCACACCTCGCTTGCTACTAATGCTCCTACAAAACCCAACATCAAGAACCACAAAGGCAGGACTCAGCAGCCTGAAAAGAGGCAGATAGTGCCATTCAAGGCGTTGGAAGAACCACGTCCTGCCAGAGCAGAAAATGATGCTCAACATGGGCAGCATGGGACATGGCAAACAACACTGAACATCTGTTGTTAGACAGCAGAACTCCACCCAAGGTGTGCAGTGCTTCTAAGAGAATCTCTCCACCGAAAATAATGGCTACTTCTTTCCCTTGTGCTGGGCCAAGCATGAGGCTGAGGACCACAGAGCATAAATTATAAAATGACATACAAAGCCCTGATGGCTTGAGAAGGCAGTCTTTGGCACTGGTACTGCTACTGCCTATAAATACTTAAAACCATTTCAAGGCTAAAACCCAGAGAAGCCTGAAAGATCACATCTACGGTGAACAACTTCCATCTGTTTTCACAGACTTACAGAAATATTTTATTATAGGGAAGAAAGCATGTTTTCTTTAGCAAATGGAGAACAAGAACTATTTTTAATAAACGTCTCCTGCTGCATGGCACGTTGCATGTGAGCCTCAGTTGTGAAATACCTGGATTCTCTCAAAAATAAGTAACACAAGGATTGCTAATAGCATTTAGCCAGAAGCAGAAAGCACCCTCCTAAGGCGTGTCACACCAAAGACCAGTCTGTCCCATAGTTATTGCTTAAGTATAAAATTAAAAGAGATAGTACTTAAAAAAAAACTTAATGAGTTAGCAGTGTCCGTGCACATTTGGCATACTACATTTCTCCCCACATTCTGTTACCAGGAATATTTTCTACAGCAGAATGAATTATGAACAGCCTGTAAGCAAACTTTTCCCACCAAAGACAAATGTGTTTTCATTCAAGTCCCTCATGCTACACCTCTCCTAGTGGTTGAGCCACAAGCAGCCTTACATTCCCTTGTCCATAAACCTGCACCAAGCACTCCTAAATGTCTCAGGAAGGAAATAAACATTAGAGTTAGTACATAATCATTCGTGCTGTACATCACATAAACAGCTGTGGGTTGTGTCACCAGAATAAGGTTTGTGTTTTTTCTTGTTTTGTTTTGTTTTAGTAATTGTGCTGTGGACAAGCAAGGCGCTCACTCCCAGAGCTGTTTGTTTGTTTGTTTGTTTGTCTCTCTGTCTTCAGGGGAAAAAAAAAAAAAAAAGGTTTTAATTCCGAAATAACAACAGCACCTTGCCCTGTTAGAGCTGATCAAAAATGATAACTTGAAAGCCATTTACACCGTGGACATTTAGAACAAAACTGCCCATGCTAAGAACTGGGGGTAACCCACCAGGTTACACTAACTTAATGCACACTGATTTTTTTTGTTATTCTCACTAGTAACCAAGTAAAACATCTATTTCCTCAACACCACATCAGGTTTTGTTTTGCACTGACTTGCTGATTGTTATGCAAATATATGAACACCTTGTTTTGGCAATTAATATATAAAAAATTAAAGAATTAAAATTAAAAAATTAAATTAATGTTTGTATGCCCAGAAAATGAAAAAACAAAACAAAAAAAAAAAAAACACCTGCCCTCAGATCTGTTATGTTACACCTTAAGCCCATTTTGGGTCCCTGAACATTATGTGCATTAGGCTGGAGATCCATCAAGCTCCTGTCTTCTGTCTCTTTTTCTCAAGTATGTCTTTAGTAAAATTGACTAACAGTATCTTGTGTGGACTCTAGAGTACATACCTAAAAACGGTCATGTGCTTAAAAAACAAATAAAACATTTTTTTTTTTTAAGAAGTGAGTTGAGGTTTGCATTCTGCTTCCTCTCTAGGTAGTCAGTAAGATTGCAAACCTTGAACCAGACAGCCATGTCTCGTGTACTTGGACATAACACTCATAAGCACAGCCTTACTGTGTTTCAAATGACAGAAAACAAGACAAAATGACACTAAAATCATACATGTCTCCAGTGATCCACATGCACTTGAGCATAAGAAACCACATGCATTAGTGCTGAAGGGTACTTACAGACACACAAGACCACGAGGAAAATCATGTATGTGACCAACTCCCGTAAAACACTTTTCAGGTATCGCTCTCTGCTGGTGTTGCTTTCTTCCATCAGTCTTGTGCCCCACAGACCTTTTAAGAAAAACACACACAGTGATACACACAGGGGTCTGAGACCAGATACACAAGTGGTACAATTAGTCGAGTGGCTTTGAAAGCTTCACCCACGTCATGTCTGCCACAGGCTCTGTGCTGGATTTTAAACTGATCTAAGCTCAAGCAAAAACTGCTTCTCTCGTTACCATTGTACAAGTCGAACTGGGCCTGCAGCAGTGCTAGCTACTCGTGAGGGACCATAATCATTTATTAACAGTGCAGCAGAACTCCTGTGGAAGCTGCTGAGTATCTGCCAGAAGTGCTGCCACTTCAATTAGGTGGTATGAAAACACACCCAGGTATACAGAGGCATGCACAGGTAGCCATCCTCCAAGATATGCTACAATTTGTGTTTTGTTTTGTTTTGTTTTGTTTGTTTGTTTGTTTCAATTTTAATATGAAAAGCATTATCGGATGAATGAAAATGCACATTCAGCACTGAACCTTTATTAGCAATTTTAAGTAACTCTCTACCTGAAAGGCTATGGTAGCTCTGTCAAACACCTGTAAAGAAAATATTTTGTAACCTCATGTTTCCTTCCTTGCACAGCAGAAATTTAGCAGCAGCCTAAGGGACCAGCTGATGTGGAGCTGTCAAACTGGACGACTGCGTTACAACGTTTGTGTGTGCTTCGTGGCATTACACCCAGCAGTCTCAAGACAACCGTGTGTAGGAACTCACTGGATGGTGCTCAACACTTCCAAAAGGGTGACAGAAAAGCAAAAGGATCTATTAAATGGAGTTGTTAACAGTAAAATGCATGAGAGTGGAAAGCAGTTAGTAACAACCGTGCTGATTTCCTCTGCCTAATACCAGAACAGAACAAAAATGGGAACAGCTGGGGATGTTCAGTCCAGGGTTGCTACCTTCAGGGAATTTATCTTTATTTAAACCTAAATAAATTTGACCTTAGTTTATGGTGGAAGGCAAGGCATATAGAAATAATATTTAACTCCTACAAGAGACTGCCAAACTTCTACTCTTTGCCTTTTCAGGCATCTTAAACTGCCAACCTTTCCAAACATTCTTCACATTCCCAGTAGATGGAAATGAAGTGACCCCAAAATTCCTAGGAAAAAATCTTGGATCTTTCAATCGTGCCACAGTAATCTGACGGGAATGGAACAGCAACAAGAGATAGCCAAAACAAGTTATAAAGCTGACAAGGAGGAGAGGGTCTGGTTGCTTTACAATTCCTGCTGCCCAGACCAGGACAGCCAAAGGGCTATGCTGCTCCCGCGAAGAGCTCCATCTGCTAGCAGAAAGCCAGGAATGAGGAAGCTCTTCGCTCGGCCTGATGAGGAGTTTTATTCCAAAAGCATTAAGGCGCCCGATGTTTGCAGAAGCCTTGCAGCTACCACAGATTGAGCTGTGACCTAACCACAAAGTCAACTGGGAAACCTCTCCTGCATATGCCCAGCAAGCACCCACAGCCTGTGTGCTGATCTCTGCTCATGCTCCTTGACTGGCTAATTACACCCTTAATTACACCCTTCACTGGCATCGGTCCCCAGAAGAAAAGAACGTTTCCAAAGCTGTTCTTTAAGGGTAAGTCTGAAAATTCACGGGTAAGGACCGCTGCTTTACCACACGAAACGCCAAATCCTCGCCATTAGGTCATTCTGGAAGGCAGAAACACAAAACCAAGAAGGTTTAGAGAGTCACTAGTAGCACAGAAGGCAACAAATCCAGCCCTTAATCCAGCAGTACGTTGCACTAGCAACCCTCATAATAAAACCGGGAAAACACTGCCGGAGAGAGGAAGAAAAGGCTGGAGCAGGCAGCGAGCTGAGCTGGCGAGAGCTGTGTCCGGGCTGTCAGCACATTACTCACCAGCAAGAAATGTGGAGAAAGCTTGCAAGCTTCATTTCTGTCCTTTTACAAAACTGTTACAAGTCGGCAAAGAACAGGAAGTCTCACAGGATAAAAACAAAACAAATTAAAACAAAAACCAGCACCAGAGATCACATAACAATCTTTCTGTTACATGAACTTTGGATTTACCCAATAGCTAGCTTGAAGCATTCATCAGCTGCCACATTTTTAGCAAACACACACAGTACTTCCATTTTTTGCTGCATTAGAATATTATTGCAGATGCATCTAAATGCATAGTGGTGCTAAGCTGTGCTGGATTTAAGGTGACATCTACCATGAGCACCAAAAACATTGTTTCTAGCCTTGGTTAATTGTTTCGTTTCATTCCTTATATACGTTTGGTACACAGGTAACACAGGAAATTAAAATCCTTCTGTTTACATGCATAAAAGCAGTTTGCGTGTGTATGTATATATGCACATGTAATATAAACATGCAATGGACTTCTACACACACACACACCTTTATATACATAAATCCAAGGTTACAATCTACGGAAGGCACATAAACTAGCCAGGCTTTATGGAAAACTTCCAAGGGCACCCAGCAGCTCTGCAGAGACGGCGCTGCCACCCCCCAGGTGCCCATAGCCATACGCCTGCCCAAAAATGCAGAGGGAGAGCAGTGTGGCCCCAGGGAAAGGTTCCTTCTCCCGAAACAACCAGAGCAACACCACGGCCTCCTGCTCCAGCTGAAGTTAACATTCCTTGCAGCGCCGGTACTAACCCAGCTCGGTACGGATCGGGTGACTGTTATCACCATTAATGAATGGCTGAAAACGGTGTTAGGTGCTGCCATTTAACAATAACCAGGAAAACCTCTCCAGAATACCTCCACGCGCACGACCTCGTACTGACGCACACGAGGACACGGTGAGGCTGGGTGACCACGCACAGCTCTGACGGGAAGGTAACTTTTCCAGCCTGGCTCTGGAAACGGCCCTCACCCTTGCCCATCAAACCTGACAACTTTCTCGGTAGCTGAGATGAGCAGCCTCCTCCTCCTCTCCTCCAGGCAGCTGGGGAGATCTGCAAAGGTAGGGGAGGCTTACATTGCAACTGAGAAGCCCCACAGACAGGAGACTAAGAGACAAATAATCATTATCAGTCGAGTTTCTATTCACTTAGTAACTCCTGTTGCAGTCTCCCTGATCGCTGCAAAATCCTGTTTCCAGCAATCCTTTTTGTTAGCATGTCTATTTCATAAACAGACAGCGAGCAAAGCATACGCTGTCATTTAACAGCACTCAGCTGATGAGCAGCAACCCGCTTATCCACGGTACCGCTATCATTTTTGGTATCCAAAGGATTAATCCTTCTTGTATTGCACCCTGTCTGGTGAAGCAGCATTTCATCACATAGATCTCTGCTAACTTTCCTCTAATTATCTTCAAACAAAACTAAGTTTGCCATATCCCAGTGCTCAGAAATCCTCATGGTTATCCACGAAATGTCACTACTGAGTACCATTTCCAATACTCCATTTTCCCTTTGACAGTTATCCTTCAAGTGTCCCGTGTCAATTTCAGGCTCACAATCAGCCCTTTCACCACGTAGCCTGAAGCCATCACATTCTCCAGAGAAGGTTGACTGCCCATGCAGCAGGCAAACGCAGTCCCCAGCGGTACCCCTACGGCACGAAAGTAATTTCCTGCACCTATAAAATTAATGGCAACAGCATTCTCGGGGTTACAGAGCCAGAAACGGACCTGTCCACTGCAGGAACCTCGGCTGCACTTGCCTGTAAGCACAAAAGGTGCGTGGGTCAGAAATCAGCAGAAACTGCAGAGAGGAACCGCAGGAATAGACCCACTGCAAACATTCCTAGGACATGAAACCAACTCTTTTTACTTTGCGGCTAAAAATAGAATATGAGCAGCGTTCACCGTCTAAAACACCAAGAGACAGCTTGGTCCGTGGCCATTATCTAAAATTGTTATTTTTTTTTAGTTCTTTTTTCTTTCTTACAGTGCAAGAAGACGGAACCTGGCACCATTTGCTGGGCAGCACATGATTTATCTGCACACACCCAGTAACAGAGAGAAGCACACCGGCTGTGTAACGTTACCACGCCAAAACTGGCCCTCAGCTTTCATCCCGAGCACAGACATTACACGTCCAAGTTAGAGATGCGCATCAGCCCCTACGCTGCTGATCGCAGCTGGCGCCGTGCTGCTTGCAGGCGGCCGGACAGGGAAGCCCCTCTCACCTCGCAGGCGCCCTGCCAGCCGCTTGGCCCAGGCGGCCCGGTGCGGGGCGGCGCCGTCGGGCGGCCCCTGCAGGCGGCTCGGGGGCTCCGCCGCCCCGCCGCGCCCCGCGGGCAGCCGCCGCCGCTGCCGCCGCCCTGCCCCGCCGCCGCCGCCGCCGCCGCCCTGTCCCGCCGCGCCGCTGCCCAGCGACGCCGCGGGGCTGCCCCACTCCACGTCCATCTCCAGCACCGGCCCCGCCGCTGCGGCCGCCGCAGCGGCTTCCTCCTCCTCGGGCTCGAAGCCGGGGTTGTCCCGGCTCCACGCCTGCCGCGAGCAAGCGGATGGCGGCGGCGACGGCGGCGGGCAGGAGCCGGCCCGAGCCGCCTCGCCCAGCCGCTCCAGCTCCAGCTGCTCCCGGCCGCGGCCCGCCATCAGCCCCGCCGCCGCTGCTGCCCGGGGCGGGGCGCAGCCGCCACCACCGCCCCTTCCCCGCCCTCCGGGGCCAGCCCCGAAAGCCCGGGGCACGGAGGGAGATGTAGTCGGGGCGGCCGGAGCGCCCCTCATGGCCGCCCGCCTCCCTCCCTCCCCCCTGAGGCAGCGCCCTTCCCGCCCTTTTCTCCTCAGCGCCCCTCCCGCCGCGCAGTCGGGCCCTGCCGAAATAAAGTTTTGTGTTTTTGTGTTAATTCCTGCTTTCACCAAAACACACAAGACACACACACACACACACACACACAAGTATTTCACCTCATATACGTGTGTGGAAGCTCCTTGCACCGTGAGCTACTCAGCTCCCCCCCCTTCCTCCCTCCCGCCACACAGCAACACAGCCCTGAGGAATGGGTTTTTCGTGATTTTATTTAAATCCGGTTACAAAATATACACAGGCAGCAGGATGCGCAGCATCCCTCCGAGGCACCGCTCCCTGGCACCCCGCCACAGCCTGGCTGGGTGCCCAGGAAGTGGCGCGCCCCAACTGGAGCATCGCCACGCGCCCTGCGTTTACAGATACCACAGCAGATCTGATCTCCCCTAGCCCCACACTTTGGCAGAAATTACAGAAAGAAGGAACACACCAGATCCCCCTTAAATTGTGACTTCGTTGTTTTCAATGCTGTGATGCTCTTGAGTGTTCTCAGCACTCTCCAGTGTCTGGTTGCTGGTGTCATCAATGGCAGGGATGCTGGCAGCTGCGCTGACCCGTCTCTCCCTGCTCTCCATGCTGTGGTGGTCATCTCTGGCACCATCCTTGCTGTCACCTCCCTCAACCTCGGGGCTGTCGAATTTCTGACGGCTGTCATTTTCCATGCTCTGGTGGCGGGTGAGCTCGCTGCTGTCCCGCTCATGGCTCTTGTCCAGCCACTCTCCACTGACTGCGCGCTTCCCTGGGGCACGGTGGGCGGCCAGTTCCTGCTGCCAGAGCCCCACTTGCTGGCTGTCCCCAGGCAGGGCACTCTCATCTTCCTCTGTGGCATCGTCTGCGATGAGCTGCATTGCACAAAGGGAAAATGAAGAGCCGTCAGCCGCCTGCCACCTGTGCTGCAGTGCTACACCTCTGCTCTGAGACAGCATGGACTCACACAAACTGGTCATTTTATAAGAAACTCAAGTCTGATCCTGGACTCAGATTTCCTGCATGCAAGCACATCAGGGCAGTGCAACTAGCATCACCGCCTTGCTTGCAGCAGTGGGCTGTGCTGCATGTCCACAGCCCTCACCAACTGGGGATGTCCAGAGAGAGGAAAGGCACCCCTCTGGTTACGCCTGCCTTTCCCTCCCGCCAATCCTATTCAGAGTTGACCCCCATAAGATAATATATCCATTCTCATCTTCACCACCCTTTTCCAATACCCACTGCACAGCCCCATTCACCTTTCTGGCAGCTTTGCGGATCTTGCTCGATTTCACCATGCTGGCTTTGGCCTTCATCCTGTATGCCACGCTGTCGCCCCTGCCCGCGTTGTCCCCACGGGTGAAAGGGAAGGGAGGGAAGGGCACTGTTACTGGCGCGTCTGTGGGAAAGTCTGTGACAACCTCATCAGACTCATCAGTGTCATTGGAATCATTATCGTCATCATCGTTGTCGTCATCCACAGCCTCGTGGCTCTTGCTTGGCACATCAGGAAAGTGCTGGAAAGCATTAACCATGCATCAGTCAAATCGACATACACCGAGGCATGCCAAGCAACATCCCCCCTACTAACACAGGGCTTAGGCACTGTTGCAGACCTATGTGCCCAAATTGTTCCTAATTTGCCCCATCCTGCCTGAAGCCTTGCTTTATTTAGAGGGAAATGTTACCGCAAGAACTTCATTTGGCTGAGGAGAGCAAGCACTGCTATGCACTGGCTGCCCTGCAGAGCTCAGCTGGCATTTAGCCATCCAAAACACTTACCGGTTTTACCGGGACATTTTCAGCGTTTTCTTCTGAAGAGTAAAGAGTCTGAAAACAAGAGAAAACTCACTATATTAGCACAAAGAGGCACATTCAGTGGAACTGATAAACAGGCTCACTATTCTTTAGGCACTTAATCCTAAATTGCAAGGTTTGGCATTGAGAGATGCCACGCTTTCTCCCCTAGTCAGTTGGGCGTACCTGCTGAAGTGATGCCAGGTCGTTCTGCGGGTGCTGCAGGAGCTCTTGAGAGTGAGAATTCACAAGGTTATGCTGTTGTCTGTGTGAGTGATGGCCCCTGGGGTCCTTCAGGAGAAAAAGGGAGGCTTTAATCCACAGAGGAGCAGAGCGGAGCCGGTGAAACTGCCGGTACCGTGCAATGTGTGTTCATGCAGGTGTGGCAGCTGCAGCACGTACTCTGTTCACACAGGATGTGTCCTCAACCATCCCCTGCCACAGGGAGAGGACTGGGAACAAGCCACAATCCCAGATGAAGGTTAGACCCAAATAGGATACTACAGCAGATGTGCCTGTGCTCATTTTAGTGACATTTGGAGTTCTATCTAAACGCTGTGGTTTCTCCTCATTCTCAGGCTCTTTTTGCTACAGTGATCTACCTCCGTCACCATCAAGACCCCAAACTAAATGCAGTAGCTGGTTCTCAGAGAAAATAATTGATTTTACAAGTTTAGAAGCTAGTGATTGGGTATAAATCAAATAGCTCTATACAAGATGAATATCATTTGCACACACCACTACAAAATTCACAGAAACTGGGTTGCAGTGCTCTTCTAACACTAGACATTGTTATCCAAGCCACAATAGTGTGTAGTAGCATAAATCACAACTGCTTTAATAAAAGACAACAGATAGAACAGAAGGACAAAGAAACTTACGTATTTTTCTTCAGAGCTGGTAGAAATGGCATGCTGCTTGGATTTAATCTTTAAGGGAGGAAAGAGAAAAAGGGTTTATGGGTATCAGTTTCTTGCTAAAGTGCACATAAAATATTGCAAGTGATCACTAATACACATCTATTATGTACTCACCGGCCACGCAGCAGCAACGCTGATAAGGCATAAGCAAAAAACTGCCACCTTCATTGTGATGTTTTACCTGGAAAATAAGTTGTAATGATAAGTCAATGAGGTAAACTACCACAGAAAATACCATAGACTTTGTCTTTCTCCTGGTGTTCTTTACTGTGCCTAGAGCAACTCTCTAACTTGGAGTCAGCCTGCCCATTGCCGTCTTATTCCTCTGTCCCCCAACTAGCTGGTTTTGCAATGACTTAGCAACTCAAAAGGTACAAGAAATTTAAAAGCAGATCTTGAAAATTGCTGAGCAGCGGGGAGAGCAATCCCACTGAGAGGACAAGCAAGCCTCTTCTGAAAAATAAGGTGCTATGCAGGTCAGTAAGGGTTTGTTATCATCAAGTTAACATCATTTCGTCAAGAGACCAGACAACACAAACCCAGCTTGGATTTGTTTTTCAGTTACTTTAAAACTAGTTTTCAGAATTATTAACTCGAATGGCTGTGAGTAAAATCACTTTACATGAACAGAAACTGCTTTTATGGACAGACTTTCATCTCCCCTGCAGAATTTTGACCAGAACAACCTGCATTTCCAAGCAGGAGATGAAGTGAAATAACTGCTCACACTGCAGTTTTAGCAATTTGATAAAAGAGTGGTGCCTGTGGGAGAGTGCTGAGCTGCAGTAAATGTTGGTGCTGACAGACCATTTCCCAGGATAAACAACATCCCTGATAAATTAAGCCAGTTCTGTAATGAACAAGGAGCATTTAAAACCGTAGTAAGCCCTAGCAGAAATGAAAGGCTACTACAGACATTTAAAACACATTAATAAGCCTGGCAGTAAGGCAGGACTCTCTATTAGAGGTACTGCAGTCCCAAGAGATGCACAGAGAAGGGCACACGTCCCACCCCTTCAGCAGCACGCAGCACCAACTGCAAGCCTGCCAGAAGAAACTGGGATATTACAAGGCTGTGGTTACATGTGGAAGGAAGCTTTCAGGGTTTTCAGTAACCTCCTGATATCTATCAGCACACAGATTTAAAACTGTGATTTTTTTTATTTTTATTTTTGGTGGTACTTTGTATTGCTTCAGCAACCACCTTTTCCCTCCAGAAGCAGACCTTTTCCCACAGAGAAGCATCAAATGCTCCTGCCCAGCAACGCAGCTCTGGAAGCTCGCCTTGGCTGAAGCTACAGACAGAATGGCATGCATTGGGTGAAAAAGCAAAAAATTACCTTGTCTGGTGCTGGAGGAGTCTGCTGTAGCAGGAGGGCTCCCGGTGATCCCAGCAGCAGCTCCTGCTCGTTGGCTGCAAGAAGCTCTGGCTTTCTCCCTTCGTTCCTGACTGCCTGGCATCTGCAACCACGGGGAATTTAAACCCTGTCCCCGAGACGGGCCACCAATCCCTGCGTGGCGGAAAAAGCTGAGGTCATGAGGCTCCTGGCCACCGTCCTGCCCACGTTCTCCTACACTTCCTCCTTGGCTTTGTGGCTTTTGAAGCAAACAAAAGCCACTCTATGGTTAAAACATTACTTATGGGCAAGATCATTAACCAGCAGGTTTGTTGAATGCACAGCAGTTGGTATCGTGTAGGAGGACTTCAGGGCACATCCGTCCTCCTTCTGTAAGGAGGCAGAGCCCTGCTTCCCAGAAACCTTTCACACCCTGTTCTGTAAGGAGTAGGGATGCATAATGCCTGCAGGAAGACCTGAACATAAAGCTCCCCAAAAAGGTGTTAGGGAGATTTGCTCAGCAGGTATACATCTTGCAACAGGAATTGCAAAGGCAGGATGCAGAATACGGCTTTCTGCCTTTTCAGCCTGAACAAGAAAACAACATTAGTCTGTCTCAACAAGCTTTCTGTTTCCAGAAACTTGTTTGGAAAGGCACACCAGATCCACTGATATGCTAATTAAAAGGTTGTGCACCATTATCTGAAATTCTCTCTCCATTTCCATTCAGTAGTATCCCCTCTGGGTCCTTTCCAGTTTCATTCACTCTTTCAGCTGGACCAGCTGAGTCACCTGCTGCAGCTGTCTGCTGCACTGAGCCCACTGCAGGACCCTTTCCAAGAACCAAATTCGAGGTATATATTCCATCTCAAGAAGTGCCATGACTAGTACTGGGAACAAAAAGATGTTGTGGGATGAAATTCCACACCTGCCACCCCCCGAGCAGCATGTCAGCTCTGCTGATGGGCGACAGGTCTGTTCTGGTAGCTCCTCGCCTGGACAGACACTGCTGCAGGTCCCCCTGCCTGGTCTGTGACTTGCTGCCATACTCACAGGCCCCCTTCCAGCTGGTGTGCCTTTAAAATAACACAGGTGTGCCATTAAAGCACAGAGAAACCTTCCCAGCAGTCATTTTATAGAGCAAAATATTCACAGCTGTCTCAAAGCCCTTATCGTTCTCCTCATTTCTGATACCTGGCTAATGTTTGATTTTGCAGCTCAACATCACTGAAGATGTTCATTTTGAGAGAGAATGGCCGTCTGTCCTTGGTCTAGCAGCAGTGAAAGAGACACCTTGTCATGGCTCCTGTCACCAGTTACCCTGTGCTTGCTAACACTTGTGTAGTTTATTTGGAAACACCACCAGGAACACACTCCAGGTAGCTCAGTGACTGTGCCCCACAGCATCACACGGGCCTACCTCATTATATTTTTGAGCTCAGATCAACAGCAATTATAAGTTTAACTTAGCCTGCTTGATAATGTCACCTTAATAATTTAAGTTAATAATGTAGAATTGGGTAAAAACCTAGTATGTCACTAACAGTTCTGAACATTCATGAGCCCATGCATGCATTCACTTGGATGAGGCATGTCATAGCTTTCATTTTTGGAGCAGCAGAATCACTATTTACTAACTTGTGAAAGAATTTTAAAGCATAAAAGCCTTCAGGAACAAAGGTTTCTTGAGGATTTAGATGGCTTCTGTCATCCCATCACATCTGCAGCTCGGTGCTTTTGGAAAGCAGGCTGTTTACCAAAGACCTTGGATGCAAATGCAGGCCTACAGCTGTAGGTGGGTGTTCTTCAGATATTTTAGCTACTACCTAATGCTGAAGCTGATACACCAGGTTAATCATACATTGATATGGCTGCTGTCTCTCACGAGAGACAGGACATGAACCCCAGGGATTTGCTTCTGGCAAACAACTGGTGTTTCCAGCCTGCTGGGAGATGGCTGTGTTTCTGAGCACTGCTGCCAAGGCCACGGGGCTGATTTTGTAAGAGACGGAGAACAATAGTCATGTTTTGCACTAATTCAGGAGCAGGACATGCAGCGACAGTTATTACTAAAGAGCTTCATTTTATGCAAGATCAGCTACTGAGGAGCTGTAGTAAATTTAGCACTTGCCTCATGCCCATCATTATGTGGTTATTCATCCTGTAAATCGTTTTGCCCAGCCGAGAAATTCCTGTGCCTTGGCAGGAGGCAGTGCTTTTCGTCCTGTCAGAGATAAGCAACAAGCGGAGCAGAAAGGGGGTAGGCTTCCACCATTTTCACTTCCCACATTAAGCTCCCAAATTCCTGCTCCATCTTGGGCATGGGGGACCCCTGCCTGCCGCCACCTGAAACACCCAGTCCTTCAGGAGAGCCAGCCCTCCTGACCTTTCCCATGTTGTCCCTGCTCGCCTTGTTGTCCCACAGCCATCAGTCCCCTGGGTACAATCCAGCCTGGGTTTCCTACTTGCCCTGGACCCCATTCAGCACATCAGGCTGAGCAACAGCTCCAGCTGCACTCTGGGACCAGAGCAGCATCCTCTGCGTGGCTGTGACTAAGGCCAGGACAGAGAGGTTATTTTTTTCAGCAGCATTACAAACGCTCTCAAGGAGAAAACCCAAGAAACACCAACTTGGCAGTGCTCTCATAAACAACTGCTCTGCAGCTATAGCATCCCAAAGAAAAGCAGGCTTGGAAAACACCGGTTTCTATGAAAAACAGATGAAAACCAAAACACTCTTGCACCGCTACCATGTCGTGTGGAGTGACACAGCCATTGCAGAACGATGCGGGGACCTATGACTTGTCTGCGTACTGCAGCACCCAGTACTGGAATACACGAGGCAGTAACATTTCTGTTCTGCTGTGCAGTGCAGATGCCAAGCTGACAAGGCAAGTGCCATTTAATCCTTGCTCAGGCACCAAAGGGGATTTCAGCATCCCACATACCCAGTGCCAGCTCTTGCCGTTCCAGGAACAACGCTGGCACAAGAGTGATGGATAGGGACAGAAAGCAGACTTTCTGGGAAAACAACCCAGATGTAAGCAGCCAGCGGACGAGAAAGTGCCAAAGTTTGACAGATAGCACCAGCTTTAACCTGCTGTTTCCTCCCCCTGTACACCGAGTGCCCACCAGCTTGCTCCTTCTGACCCTCTGAGAGTAGCTGCTACCTGCTTGCAGTTTTGAGTGCCTTCTCAAAAACAGAGGACTAAATAAATAAATAAGAGAGAAAAGAACGGTGAGAAATTGCCATACAGCTGTAGGCCAGAAATCCACGAGGCTGGATGGCCTCAGCCAGATTACATTGCTAGGAGAGCCAAAAGCCTGCTCCTACGACAGCGTAAATACAGCCCAGCTGTCTGTAGCTTCCTAAAATGGAGCCCTACGCAAGTCTCCTCCCTTAGCTTTCAAAGCCAGACATAAAATAATAGCAGTAATAATCAACTTTTCTGGATTTTTTTTTTCCCTGCTGAAATTCACTTGATTTAATACCAAAGCCAGCAAGGTGGCTGCAGGAGCCAAAGCAGCACAGAGCAGTTGTGTTATGTTCCTAACCGGTAATCCCTGGCATGAGGAGCAGAGCTGCAGACACTGCAGTGCTTCAGCGCCGAGCTGACAGGACAAGAATTGCATTTGTTTCAACGGGAAAATTGAGGAAACTGTCCGGACTACTATTAGAAACAAATGCAGCAGGCAAAAACACACAGGCTGTGGATGATCCTTCCACAGCAGTGCCGTTCTGTGGTGTACGTAGCCCCTAAAAAGCAGTTGTTTGAGAGCTGGAGGGTGAGGCTTGTAGCACCCCAGAAGGGGCTGTGCTGAAGCAGCTCTCTTGAGGTGTTGGCTCTGAAGTCTGAACGCTGATGCAGAAAGCCCAGAAGACCTGTGCTTAAATCTTCCGTGTGCTCCTAAAATGTCACCAGCACCCTGCCCGCTCATGCCTCGTGATCCAAGAACTGAGGGCACCCTAAGCGTAGAGACAGCTTTGCAGAAGACTGCTTTTTGAGCAAGGATTGCAAAGCATGGTGACAAGTCACTTCCCTCTCCCCCTCCCCTGCCCTCTCAGCACCCCTGTTTCCTATCCCTGCAGCACAATTTTCTCCTCCCAGGGAGAGAAGACACTAATGGAAAGGTCTGCGTGTGCAGAACGGGCATGGAAAGAACAGCATCGCCTCACTCTGCATTGCGAAACTGCTGGAAAGTCACAAGACATCCATTCCACCTAGCAGAGGGAACGGGGAGCAGAGAGCCCCCCCAAGAAAAGCTGCTACCTGCGCCAGAGGCAAACGCTGAACAACCTTTCCCAGCACCTCCTGGCAGGGACCAGTGGCAACCGGGTAATTTGGAGCAGTGCCAGGCACTGCACCATGTTCTGCAGCACGCAGGTCTGCGGTTACCCACACACAAGACCTGTTGTCCGCATCCTGCTTGTGCTTCTCCAGAAGGGCTGGGGAAGGTGAAGCACGAGCTGCGAGGGAGGACAGGACTGCCAGGATGGGCTGTGACCCCGCCACTGAACCTGAACTTGGACCCAGCCTGGGCTGAGCACCAGAAACCGCCCTGCTTTCGCATGGTGTCAGGTTTTTTTTGTGAGCAGTTTTCATGGTTTTCAGTCTGGGGCCGCTGTGGTGGGAAGGGGACGGATGCAGCACTGAGTCAGTGTGAAAGCAAACATCTCTCCCGGGCACTGCATGTGGAGTGGGAGGAAAAACCCTCTCGTGGACCCGGTGAAAGGAAATTAGAGACCTGGGGACTGGGTTTGGAGAGGAAGTAGCTTGGTGGAGAGGCTGATCTGATTTTGTGGGAGAACCAAAAACCATCAGGCCAGGGTCAAGGCATCCTGCCTGAGTCGGGAGAGGCTCCCCGCTGGAGGCTCAGCTCCAGGCTGGAAAGGCAAGACAGCTCCTACTCATCAGGGCGACCTGTTTTAATTAGCATTGGGACAAACACCTCCAACACCATGCGCAAGCAGAACTGGTACAGAACATCCCTTGCATCCAGCACTTTCTCCTCCTGTTCTACCTAAAATTGCATTAAAAAAAATGATGAATGTAATCTTTTTTTTTTTTTTTGATGGGATGGGAAGTAGTCACTCACACCTGAGAGAGATATTGCCATCCAGCAAGGCAAGGGACAAGTTCAGTTTCCTAATCATATATTTGCTCCCCCAGCAGCCTGCCACGCAGGAAGGACAAGCTCCTGCTCTCCTTCCTTGCTTTCCAGCACCCTTAGGAAGGGAGGGTTTTTTTTTGGAAAAAAGATAATCACATCCAGATTTAGGAAATAACATTTTGCACATAATTCATAGTGGCTACCTAGAAAGATTATTGGTTGAGTTTACAGCTATAAATTTGGCAGAATAAATGGCAAACTGTGGTTGGCATAGGGATGCACAGCAGGAAGCACACTGGAGCTATACATTAACTAGAGGAAAGGAAAGTCTAAGAAACTCTGTTAATGAGCAGGCTCAAAAGCAACAGCAAGAAGGGACGGCCACCAGGGCAACCAGCCCTGGAGAGGCATAGGCAGCATCAGGGATCTTCACATTAAGAACAACATTACAGGCCAATAAATAATGAGCCAGAAGTGCAGTTTGCTCACGGAGCCTTGTTTATCACCAAGAGGTCAAGTGACTTCTCCTCACCCATGGAAAATGTGAGCACAGAAGATGACAAGCAATTTTGGGAAGCAACATCCGTTCTGTATGGAGAAATTTGATCTGTTGTACCCAAAATAACTGATGTCGAAACAGCCTAACTCACATCTAAGCCATCGATTAGACAACAGGAGGAAGCAAGATGGGTTTTGAGAGCTCGGTTGGTCTCATCTGGGGACAGTGGCAGAGCTGCTGGGCAGCACTGACCGTGCCCCTGAGGAGCGGCAGAAACACCAGCACCTAAACCTTTGGTAGCACCGATGCAGCAGCACCTGACCCACACAGCTCCCAGGTTCTTAACTTTCCTGCACCACCCTAGCAGCAGCATATGGATCTGAAAAGCAGGAGGAAAATAAATAAAATAAATAAATAAAATTTATTTAAAGAAATAAATTTATTTAAAATAAATAAAAAAATCAGGTGGTAGCTACAGCAAAATGCAGAGCAGGGTGCAGGTCAGCAGTTCTGCCCAGATTAACAAACCCTGGCAAGAGTGTTCTGTGTTCAGCATTTGCCAAAAGGCGACGAGCTCCTTTGGGCAAGCTCCAGTATGCGGGGTCACGCACGAGGTGTTTTTGCTGGTTTGAAACTGGAGGCACAATTGCACGCAGGGCTGACAGCACGATGGGAGCGAGCTTCCTGCAACGCTGCTACGCTTGGGCTCAGCCACGGCTGTGTGTGCACATAGAAACACATCCACGCACAGTTAATAAGTTACATTCCCCTTTCTGTCCCAAATGAAATTCTGGAGTTGAGTCACACGGAAGCTACAAAACAAACGGAAAATCACAGCAACAAGAGAGAGACCTGGAGCATGCTCCTGTACAGTACGTCAGAAGCCCTAATGCAAATAACCCGTGCCCCCTGCTTGAGAGAAGATGGGAAGAGGAGGGACAGATTCCCACAAGTAGTCATGGGTGTGGGCATCTCCTCTGCTCACACCCCAAGCAAACACAGTGGTTGTTTTCAGGTATACCTTCCAACCTCCCAGACCCAGCCGCCCTGCCTCTCTGCCAGGCCACTGCCAGCACAGGAGGCTGCGGGGTAACATGGCTTTGGTACCATTTCACAGATTCACGTAGGAGGACAAGTGGGACCAGGTCTCAGGAGCAAGAGCAGGACAAGGTGGGCTGTGCAGAGAACACGCCCTGTGGCTTTTTGGCAAACACTGTGAGATTCACTGGGAGGCAGCATGGCTGCTTTTCCACTTGAGTCACCCTTTTCCAAAGTCATGCCTGCTGGATGGTCATGGTTCTTAAAATGATTGCAATTACACAGATTTTCCACCAAAGGTGACTATAACCAAAACACAGTAGCATCAAAATCTTAATGGAAACAACTCTTTGAACTAGCCTTTCATTCAGCTCGACGTCTGCCAACCCTTCCCACCCTGATGTCGCAGTGTGGGACTCACATCACTTTCAGCACAGGGCAGATTCATCATGGCTCTGTGCAGGCCCAACCTCGCAGTGCTGCTGCGAAAGACACACATTTCCTCACAGGTCATGCATGTATCAGGTCCTAGGTAAGGGTTGAAAGAAAGGAGCCAGCTATAAGAGAACTGGTAGTTTGCCCTTTTTGGTTTTGGTCAGCCCCAGCTCTGTGCTGCCCACACATCAGACGGGGCACAGAAGCCCCAGAGGTGCTCAGATCTCACTCTCAACCCACAGCTCTGCCAGCATAGCTGATTTCCCATCACCACGGGTACTGGCAGCATCCACCACAGATACAGAACAAACAGAAACCTGGCCACCTAATTGCTTTCTGAGGCCATCACTCAGAAACTCTAGCGGGAAGTCCTTCCTATAGACTTCAGTGGGGAAAAGCTGCGTTCATACACGCAGGGACTGGGTGTTGGGCTTTCTGTTACGTGGGCTGTGCAGACACTGCAAATTGAGGCCTCAGACAGCAGGGCTACTCCTGTTTCACCACCACACGGCCTGCGGACAATTAGCCCGTCTGCACCCGCTGCCCCACGCCATCCACACGCAGCAATTAGTGGGGGCACGAGGAACCCGAGCCCAACAGCTTGTGTTGGGCCAAATCCTGCCATCCATCCAGCAGATGTGCTGTGAGTATTTCTCCTATTTGCAATTGCAGTGGCAATGGATCACTTCTAAGACCTTGCACCTTTGTCACACATGTTGGGGTTAACTTTTCATTTTTTTCAGCCATAGACAAGGCATCCCAGCACATATTTTTTTAGCCCTTGGCTAAGAGGTGCCCACCTGTGCCGCATTTCAAAGGATCGTACCCTCTGGTGCTCAGGAGCATTTTCAAGATTTTCAAGAATTTTCAAGATTGCCCCCACTCAAACAGTACACAATGCTCCACTAAGTCTCACTAACTCTCTTGTTTGCTCTTCTCCACTCCTCCTGTATTGGTGGTGTTGTACATTAAAGCCACTATTCTTTGAAAACCACACTGATGAGCACAATTTCCACCACCCACACCACACTCTCATGTCTTGGTCACCTCCTCCCAACTGCCTACCCCAGCAGGCTGCCCAGGTAGCCAAGCCTCCAGTGGGAAAGGTGTTAGGGACACTCTGGTGTTAAATAAAAGCCTAAAACAGGGTCTGGAAGAGAGCAGTGCCCAGAAGGAGCACTTTTCCTGCAGGTTGTTCAGCTGTTACTCTCCAGGAAATCTCTTCATCTGAGCAGAGCCTACTCTGACGAGTGGCAGGGGGAAACTGGGCTTTCCAATGAAAACAGCGGTCAGTTGGCTTGTTTGTGTTTTTATTTCAACACAGTAATCTCCCTGCAGAATGGTCTAGGAAAGCAGAAGAGAAACGTGTTTTCTGTGAAATGTAATTAACATGGTTTTCTTCCTGTCGCAAGGTATAATTGCGCATACAAACCGAAGCACAAAAACGGGGTTATTCTGAGCTCTGGTCTGAGCATTTCAAAACACTGTGATGGGTTTGGTTTGTAAAACTGAAGAGAGGGCAGACGTCTCTCTGCCTTCCTGTTTAAGGCAGTGGTCTGGGAAGGGCTGCCATAACCTATAATGACAGCTGGCTCGCTGGGAGCAGCTTGTTCCCCCCGGTCTATAAATGCATTTTTCCACAGAGTAAACATGAGCCACAACACGTGTGTGCTCGTGAGCCGCTGCTCGACATGACAAACCCCTTTCTGATCCCAAGCAGTTGTAAAACTTGTGTACAAACACCAGTCCTGACAATCCGCATGTGCCGTGCAACGGGGCATGGGATACTCCTGCAGAATTCCCAAAATCAGCCCAATTCTGGGCAGCAACCAGAATTGGCCCTCCCCACAGTCACTGCCTCTCCCTAGCCTTCGTGCAAGGAGCACTGAGACCAAAGCCGTGCTTTCTGAAGCAAGAACAGCAATGGGGGAGAAAGGTAAGAGGGGGGAACCGAGCAGGCAAATGTTTTGATTTCCAGGGATCCACACAAAGACACAGGTCAAAGCCTGAGAGCTTCTGGAAGCACGAGCTCCTGCTGAAAGTCAGTCACCCAAAAGGTGTCCCTCTTGTGTCTGTTTTACCCTGTTCTGGCCCATTAGGTCCAGGAGGTTATTGCGTTACAAAACACTGACAACCATGGCTCAGCAAGGGTTTTCCCAGGGACCTGGTGCTTCCAGCAAGCATTTAGCAGAAAAATCCCCTTTCAGCTGCATTTGTGGAGGCTGTGACTGGTATAGCCGTGCTTCAGAAGCAGGCAGGGATGCTGAGATGCACATCCTGCCCTCCCTCCTGGTCACTGTCACCAGCAAGGCATGCGAAAAAAGCCACCTAGGGCAAGCACCGGCCTCACCCGCATATTTCAGAGAAGCATCCAGACCCCAGAGGAGCTGAACTCCAACCTTACCCCTCAAGGTACCGAAGGGCAAGGAAACACAAATAACTTCTGAGCCACTCCAGCATTGCTGCCAATCCTGCCTTCCTCTGGTGTGTGTGAAATGGCAAAAACACCCCCAAAACAGGGGTGATTTCCCCTAGAGGCCAGGGACTTTGCTCTTGGTGCCTGGAGCTGCGTAGCAAAGGCTGTGCTACCTCCTTGTGGCACCAGGAAACCCTGAAACTCTCTGCCCTCCACACCAACCACATGAGGAGTGGAAGAAGGCTTGAACTTCCCTACAAGGCCCAGCACAAGGCAGGTGGGAGCCCTTCAGAGAAACCTCTGGAGCTGAAACAGCCCGGGTATTAATTACAGTTATCCAAAACCCCACTGCCATCTGCTTACAGCATTTCTCCAGCCCCTCTAGACCCAAGGCGGGCATTGCTGCATCCATGTTAACGGGGAGCAAGCAGGCGACCAAGAACAACAACAGCAAGGAGAGCTGCGTGGAGAGCACAGAGCAAACGTCTCACACTTTTGGGGTGCCCCTGACTTTAAAACAAAAGCACTGCCAGTACCTGGGTGATGTTGGTGGTGGCCCCACCAGCTCCGGTGGCCATGGTACCACATCTCTCCAGGTGGGGCTTACAAACAGGCTGGCGGCCATGCCAGGATGAGAAGCTGCCCTCCCCAAAAGAGGGATGGTGCTTCCTCAGGGGCTAAATAGCTGTGGGGCAGGGTGTCCCTGATGAAGGGCTGGGCTCCTCCCGGCACAGCTGTGCATGCTGCAGGCAGGAACAGCTGCAGCAGGGCCTGGGGAGAGGTCGAAGCTGCAAAACCCGGGGTTTTCTGCTGCTGAGGCCACTGCCAAAAGCCTCTGCACCCCGTGTGCCAGGGGGCTGAGATGCTAAACGTCTCTGGAAACCCACAGTGGCTGACATTCCTCCCATAAGCATTTACCAAAATAAACAGCTGTGCACATGTGCCTGGCTGCTCTCCCTCCAAAAGCCTTTTCCCACTAGATGGTGCCCAGCTCTCGCCAGTGGACAGCACAGGGACACGATGGGTGACAGACAGGGAGGAATCATGTCCGGAAGGGGCTGTTTGCGGGGCCCCGCATGGCATGCGAGTCCCCACTATGAGCACAAAAGCCAGCAGAGCCTCAGTGACAGAAATGCCTTTATTTCTCCATCGTGCTGGAGGCTGGAGGACACAGGGCTTTCCTCACCATCTTGCTATGCCGCCGCCGAGCACGCACTTTGTTATACTGCCGGTTTTTGGGGTGGCGTGAGGAGGGGGGACACACACACTGCTGGCACCTCAGAGAGGCACAGAGGGGCCATGGTGGAACCGCGCGGCCCCCCTCCGAGGACCCCACCCGTCCTCCTCGCCGCTCCCGCTGCGGCTGCCTCGCTCCCCCTCTGAGGACTGGCTGCTGTCGGCACTCCAGCGGCCGGCGTGGGCACCGGGGGGCATCGGGGGGCTGCCTCCTACCCCACCGAGGTTGTACAGGGCCCGCTCATGCAGGTGGAGCTCGTCGGCGTGCCTCACCTGGTCCAGCTGCCTGGAGCGCTCCAGCGCCGCCAGCCCTACCAGCCTGCGGCCACCATGCAGGCGGCCAAAGCCTCCTGCTGAGGCTGAGGCCGATGCCTTGCTGCCCTCGGGGTGCTGGGCCCGGGCTCGGGGGCTGCCCCATGGTCTGGGGGCTGCCGGCACTCTGGCGGCGGTCCCCACGGCGTCCCCTGCATGGGCTCTGCCAGCGGCCAGCCTCGCCGCTGCCCTCCTGGGCGATGGCGCTGCCTCTGTCCTCGCCGTCTTTCCGAGTTCAGCTTCCTCCGGCTGGGCCTTGGGCCCGTCCTTCACTGGGGACGCCGTCCCCACCTCCCCGCTGCCTCCTTGCCCTGCAGCGGTGCTCCTGCTCGTGTGCTCAGCCGGTGTGCTGGCAGTCGTGCTGCAGTCCCCTGTGGTCAGCCCTGAGGATGCCGTGCTGCTGGCAGCCCCGGTTGTGACAGCAGGCCTCCCCCTGGACCTTGGCCCCTCACCTCTCACCTTGTCCCCATGGTCCCCATGGCCGCTGACCACCGCGGTGACAGTAACGTCACCCGTGGTGCTCCCCTCAGGGATGGGGACCACCAACCCTTGTCCGCTGGGGACAGCGGTGGCACCGCTCCCATCGCTCCCTGTGGAGTGGCCACCCCCAGGGCTGCTGGTGACACTGTCCCCGTGCTGTGGGGTGTCTGTGGTGGCCAGTCCCTCAGGCTGCCCCCAGGACCCAGTGGTCCCCATGGTGGGGATAGCGCCATCCTCGCTGCTAGCGCTGGTGCTGCCCGGGGCACCACTGTGCTCACCCATGTGGATGTTGGCCCTCCCGATGAAGATCTTCACCTCATCCTCTGGGGTGACCTGAGTGACACTGGCACTGCCCGGCAGCTCCCTGGTGTTGGTGATGGCACCCACATCGGGAATGTAGGCAAACTCATCCACGCCTTCGGCGTCCATGCGGACGTCCTCCTCCTTCTCGGTGACAGAGCTGACAGCGGTGCGTCCTGTCCCCATGCCACCTGTGATGCTCGCCCGCCCTCGGCCAGGCGTGGTGACATCGCCGCTGCCCTCGTCCCCAGCCCCTCTGGCAGCCGAGACCCTCTCCCACCCAGCTGTCACAGCCCTGCCCACCAGGACCCCCCACACGCCACCATCACTCCCATCCCCTCCATCGCCGTCCCCGTGGGGGCCACCAGGGTGGATGCTCTGCAGGAGGATGTCCTCGCCACCATTGACCTCCTCCAGCGACACCAAATCCATGTCACCACTGCCCTCTGAGCTAGCCAAGGTGGGATCCACATGTGTGCTGGCACCCGGGCGTGGAGCATGGCTCTCCTCACGGCTACCCGGGGTGCTGAGGTTTTCAGGCTTGGGGCTGTACCCATCCTCCAGCGCATAGCGGCCCCCGCTGCCTCGCACCGGAGCCTCCCCTTCCTCCTTTCCTGGCTGGTGCACAGGGACAGTGCTCTGCTCATCAGCCTCTTCCTTCTGTGGGGGGCACGGGGAGGGTGGGCATGGGGCAGTGGGCGCACCCTGGGGTCCCACACCACCCCCAGCACCTCTCACCTTTATCTGCGTCTGGTTCCTCCGTGTGGAAAACGAGTACACGTATTTGAAGATGTAGAAGCCATGCTTGGTGTTGCAGCCTTTCAACAGTATCTAGGGGGAGAGGGAAAAATGATTTCCCCCTAAAAATGGTGGCAGAAGCTTCCCTGCAGTGGTGTTCAGCTCCCACCACTTTTCTCACACCTGCCCCCCTGGCTCATGTGTCCCATGTCCCCTGGCTTCATTTCCCAATTTTCCATGTGATTTTTGGCATGGCCTGACCTACCCGGTGCTGTCCAATGCAGGTCCCACTTGCCCTGACCGGTGGCAGAGGTACCTGTGGGCAGGAAAACACCAGTGGGAGCCACAGCGTGGTACCCGGGAATGCGTGGGGTAAGCGGATCTGAGTGGTGCTGGGGGGGTTAATGGGATCACTAATGGGGTAGTCACTGGGGTGGTTAATGGGGTAATAGATGAGGTATTCAATGGGGTACTTAATGGGGTAGCTACAGGGGTAGACGATGGGATAGGTAATGGGGTATTGGATGGGGTATTCTGGTATTGGATGGGGTATTCAATGGGGCAGTTAATGGAGTATTCAATGGGATATTTAATGTATAAATGACGTATTTGATAGAATAGCTAATGGAATATTAGAAGGGATAGTTAATGGGGTATTCAAAGGGATAGCTAATGGGGTATTTGATGGGATAGTTAATGGGGCATTCGAAGGGATAGCTAATGGGGTATTTGAAGGGATAGTTAATGGGGTATTCAATGGGATAGCTAATGGGGTATTAGATGGGGTATTCAAGAGGGTAGTTAATAGGGTATTAGATGGGATACTGGATGGGATGATCAGAGGGATATTAGATGGGATGTGGGACGGGGCTGGGGACGGGGCTATTCGGTGGGCTGCTCCCAGTGGGCAGCACCATACTCACGGGCGTGGGCAGCACGGCGCCCAGCAGGCAGAGGCAGAGGAGGGCTGCGCGCATCCTGGGCGGCTCCTGGGGGCACAGCATCACCCCGTGGAGGGCCCCGCACCTGTGGCGTGGGCGGGTGGCCCCAGGGACAGCAGGGCAGGGGGGTTACCTGTGCTCCTCAGAGGCTGGTCCCCGCAGGCGACGCTGGGGGCTCTGTGCCCTTGGCTGAAATTTAAAGTTGCCCAGGGGGGGCCTGGAGCCAATCAGCTCCTGCCCAGGGCCATTTGTCAGGGCTGGGAGCGCCCGCAGATCCTGGGCTGGGGAGGGGGGGAGTAATTTCCATCTAAAAATGAGCCTGTGGTGGCAGGCAGCTATCAAATGTTCCACCTGGCCGCGCAAACAGAAAGCACGGTGTATAAATATCTGTCCCCGGGGGCCGCAATTGCCCGATAATTAGCGCGGCTTGCAGCCTGGCGCC
This sequence comes from Aythya marila, assembly GCF_965140915.1. Lineage (NCBI taxonomy): Eukaryota > Metazoa > Chordata > Aves > Anseriformes > Anatidae > Aythya > Aythya marila. Next base: position 45,618,815 of record NC_139045.1, on the reverse strand, counting down.
CGGCCAGCCCTGCCGTGGGAACACCAGAGCCACGCGGGGACCCTTGGACCCGATGCTGGCGTCCACCCCCCAGGGCTGCAGCCTCTCCTGCTGACCCCAAACGCTCATCCAGAAGCAAACCACACCTTGCGAGCCAGCTCTGTTCAGTTGCTTTATTGCATTGGGGTTGGTGAGATACACAGAGAATGGGAGGCGGCTGCGGCGCGATCCCGAGCGCTCCTGCGCTCACTGGCTGTAGTAGTAATCCTGACCGTAGACGTCGTAGCCGTGCCCCTTGTAGTAGCCGTACTCGTCCTCGTACGCCCGGTAGCTGTCCCCATGTGCGTAACCCTCGTGGTCCCCGTAGCTGCCCTCGGTGGGGCCCTCGTCCCCACGGCTCCCGGCCGTCACCACGTACTCCCACTGCTCCCCGGCCGTGGTGGCCTCGGTGTGCTCCCCGTCGCCCGCCGTGGTCGCCTCGTCCAGCCTGGTGGTGGCAGCCACAGTGGTTGCTTCAGGTTCCTCCTCTTCCTCCTCTTCCTCTTCCTCCTCCTCATCTTCCTCCTCCTCCTCCTCGGCTGCTGCGGTGCCATTGCCATGGGGCCCCTCCGTCCCCGCTGTGGTGTTGGTGCTCGTCCCATTGACACTGCTCTCCTGCTCCTCTACCTCTTCCTCTTCCTCCTCCTCCTCCTCTTCCTCCTCATCGCTGTCTTCATCCCCACCCTTGCCCTTCGGGGCCCCCTTACAGCCCTGCAGCACACAGGAATAACCCAGCATCAGCTGTGCATTTTGGGGGGTCCAACTTTGCAGGCCAGACACTGATCCCCCCACCCCCTGAGCTCACCTTTTGGGGGGATGCCGCGTCCCCTCCCAGCCCGCCGTCCCCAGGGGCCACCCCCTCACCTGCCACCTGGGTTCCTGGGTGGGACAGTACCTGTGGGGACAGGAGGGGACACAGCGTCAGTTGCATTTTTCTTCCTCCCACTCCCCAAATCCAACAATGTGTGGGTGTGAGCCCCTCAAATATCTGCGTTTTTTTTCTTCTCCCCCTATGGCCAGTACTCACCCCACCTTCCCCCTCCTCCTCTTCCTCCGAGCCGTCCCCCTCTTCCTCCGAGGAGTCACTGCCCTACGGAGAGGAAGAACGTGCTGCTGGGTCCCAGCAGTGTTACGAGCCCCACCCTGCAGGTGCTGGTGTGGATGTGCGGGGCCATTTTTGGGGCAAAACCCCCAGGAGTGGGGCTGAGACACCCGTGAAGCCCCCATTGGACCCACCTGGTAGCGTTGCTGCGGCAGGTAGGCGTAGCGGTACAGGTAGTACCGGCGCCTGTTCTTGAACACCTGCAGGGGAAAGGATGGAGGGGATCGGCCCTACAGCCTGGGGTCAGCCCCTGCTGCGGACCCCTATCACTCGGGGAGGGATGCAGCGACCCCGCTGACGCTGGCGCCACCGGGGCGCCTCCCTACCGCGTTTTCCTCCGAGTCGTCCGCCCCCACTCGCCGCAGCCAGCTCTTCACCTGGGGGAAAGGCTGCGTTGGTGCCAGCCTGGGGGTGGGGCAGATCGGGGTCCCCCCACAGCCCCCAAACTCACCGAGAAGGCGGAGGCCATGGCCAGGAGGCAGGCAAGCAGCAGCGCTGTCCTCATGGTGGCGGGAGCAGCGGGAAGAGGCAGAGGCTGGTGCCGTGCCTGGGGAACACCACAGCTATGCCCCAAAAGGCAGAGGGGACATTGGCATCTGCACTTCCTGTGCCCAGCAAAACCCTTCCTAAAATCATGGGGTACTGCTCGGAGGAGCTGTGTCCCCGTGAATGGTGTCAGCAGTACCAGTCCCTACCCTGCATCCCCACCATTGCCAGCAGGATGCTGCTGCCATCCTGGGTGGAAGGCAGCCGGCCCATATCCCCATAACCCATCCCATACAGCCATACAACAGCTGAAAACACCCCATGCCTCCTCTCTCAGCCCCACAAAGCACATTAAATCCCTGCGACCCCAAAGAGAAAAACACTCACACTCTGCAGCACCCGGGGCTCCCAGCGAGTCGGCCGGCACTGATTTCCCACAGCCACTGCCCTGTGGGATATAAGGCGGCCGCGGGCCCCCCCTTCCCCCCCCCAGACAGTCGCCGCCCTGCCCTGTCCCTGCCCGCCCAGAAAACCCCCAAATCTCTTCAAGCCAATGGCCAGCCCCGTGCTGATGCCAGGAGGGATGTGCCGCGGCACTTAATTGAGGGTCTGGCCATGGCTGGAGGGTATAATAATGTCCTGGGCCTTGGTTAAAATAAATATTGGGAAATCTGGTTTTGGGGTTGTTTTTTTTTTTTTTTTTTTTTTTTTCTACTGCTGCTTCCCTCTTTCGGAAACTCTGCTGCTGTTTTTTCTGTAAAACAACCAAAAAAAATAAATAAATGGCGATCTCCGAGGCCCAGCTTCCACAGTCCCTTGGGTGAAACCATGGACCAAAAAAATGCTGAGTCCTGACGGATGGGGCTGCCTGGAGAAGCCCCTGGTGAACTCACTGCCTGGGACAGATGTGTAATAAAAAATGTAGCGCCTGCTCCCGTGTGAGGTGGGATGGGGCTGGAGGCGAAACGCTTCCCGTCAGCTTGTCCCCAGGCATTGTTTTTCTGTTCTTGCCTTCATCCCCACATCAGCACGGAGATGTAGGGGAAGGGCTCCCACCATTCCCACATCTGAGGGGACGGAGAGGTCCCTCATGGCCACCCAGGGGACCAGTGGCCCCGGTGGCAAGCATATGCCTGTGGGGCAGAGCTGCATGTGCCCAGCAGGCTTCAAAGCCCACGGTGTTGCTGCAGCCATAATTACAAGGGAGCAGCAGGGCTGGCCACAGCTTTCGGCCGGCGCCTTGGGCCAGGAAAACCCGCAAAAAAAAAAAGTATATATATAAAAACAATATATAAACAATACATTTTTTCCAAAGCCATTGCAGTGCTCTCTGTTAAAGAGGGAAAAAAAACAGGGCTAGGTGGGGATGGGGACAGGCAGAGCTTGCCCAGGTTGGAGTTTAAATTTAATCAGAGCTGGGCTGCAGGAGGCGACCCGTAATGTAATTAGAGGGACGCTGCCTTTTAAAAAAAGAACTTTGACTCTAAAAGTGCTGATTTCACCCAAAATCCCGAAAAAAGCCGGGGGATAATGACCGTGTGCCCACACACCTATCTTTAGCTGGCAGGGCAGAGCCGGCACCAGCCAGCCCCGGTGTCCCCATGTCCCCCGATGCCACCCGCGACGGCGCACGTGGGGCTCGCTGTGCTGCAAGCCAACACCCGGGGCTCCACAATGGGCTCATTACTGCAGGCGATGACGAACATGGGGCTGGGAGACCAGACCCCCTGGAGCCCCAAGGAAGGGGAGAAGGACGAGGAGGAGGATGGGGAAGGCACCCCTGAGCTCTGCCCCACAGGACACGCGCCCTGGGGCTCGCACCGGGACGCCCCGTCCTGGTGCCAAGCGGCACGTTCCCGCCTGTAATTGGTATTTTTGCAGCGCGGCAAGGCGGTGCCGTCCCATCTCCTCGCCCTGCAGCTATTCTGGCAGGAAACCTCAGCACCAAAAATAAGTAAAGCAAACACAGGCAGAAGCTCACTCTACACGGGAGGTGGCGGGGAGAAGGGCAGCATGTGCCCCCAGATCCAAAGCCCATCGGCCAGGCACAGGACTGGCTGTTTTTTTCAGCAAGCTGTCAATTTTAGAGTAAAAACAGGAGGGGAGAGCACCTAAAACTCTTCAGGTATCTGGCTAAGGCATTAGCACCCAAATGCTTGCATCAGCCCACCGCAAACACACATGTCATATAATTTCCCATTTTCTCTGAGGCATGAAACCACATCAAAGGAATTAATGCTATTTACGCACCCAGCTAAAAGCAGGCAACGACTGGGGCTGCAACGCATGCTCCCGAAACGCAGGGACACGGAAACAGGGCAGGTCCCTGAAAGGCAATCACGGAGCTGTCGCAAACCCAAACCTGTTGGATGCTGCCCACACCAGCAGCAGCAGCGCAGGGCTGCAACGCGTGCGGTGCGTGGCTGAGCAGCTACGTCAGGAGGACAGTGCCAAAACCCACACCGATCAGTCACCGTGCACCTTGTACAGGTGGGCTTCAACGCTCGCAGCCAAGCACCTGACTGCGTACAGCATGCCCTTTCCAGCATAGATGCTCGTTTTACTTTAGCAGAGGACGGCTCTGGGGGTGTGTGCACTGTGAGGGGTGCTGCGCGCCGTGACGAACCTCGTGCTGCCTTGTGCTTGATGGCACAGCACCGGGTTTTGGCTGGCAGCAGCACGTGGTGCCTCCTCTCCTCTCCAGGCTCAGCTCTTCCTCCAGAAACCTGTTCCCTGCAGCTGCAATAAAACAAAGCAGCGCCTCTTCCTGCTGCATGTGATAACCTCACAGCCTGGCCCATGAGCCACCCGCCCGGCACCCCTCTGCAGCTCAGATTTGTGCCCAAAATGGCAAAAAGGCACCCCAAACCAACCTGCCCACCTCACAGCACAGCCCCGACCTTCCTACTGCCCAGTCCGTTTCCTGCTTTTCTACCCCAAATCGCACCCATCTGGGGGCAGAGCCTGGTTTGAGTTAATCCCTTCTTATCCAGCAACTCCTTCCCCCCCCCCCCCACCTCCACTCCCCCAGCCTTCTGGGAAAGAAAAGCAGCAAAGCCAACAGCAGTGGGGTCTGGTGGTTTTTAATGTTGATGAAGATGTACACAGGATACATTTCAGTTTCAAAAAGGTAAGTGCCACTGACAAGAAAAGGATACAATAGAATGCTTTCTGTACATTTCTTACAAAATATTACATACACCCCATCCCGACGTGGTGTGACATGCTCCACACACGGCTCCCCGTGCAGCACAGGTGGGCAGTTTTAGGGAGAGTGCCGGGACGCATCCGCTTGCGATGCAGAACTTGGGTTTTACCCGTGTCCAGCATCCCCCCACAAGTGGCTGCCCCACATGGCCAGCCCTCACCCATTTTGTCCATAGCATCTTCCCTGGAGGAAGCCGACCCGGCCACACAACCAGTAAGTTATGTGCCGCTGTCAGTACCCATCCTGGCAGTCATTGTCGTCATAGTCAGTGGCTGGCTTCCTGCGGTAGGCGTCCAGCCGCCGCTTGCGGCTCTCGCTGCCCAGGCTGCGCGGCAAGCTGGCGTCCTCCTGGGAGCGGCTCTGCTCATCATCCTCATCCTCATCCTCTGGGGACGCACTGTTGGTGCTCTCTGTGGATGTGCTGTCCTCGCCCGTTGTGTTGTCTTCATCCTCGTCGTCCTCGTCGCTGCCCTCCGGGGATGCGCTGCGACTCTCGGCCGATGCGCTTGGAGCATCCTCATCAGGTTTGGAGTTGTTCCCATCCTCCTCTGACTCCACGCTGTCCTCTGTGGACTTACTCTCCTCCTCCTCCTCCTCCTCCCTGGACTTGCTCTGCTCTTCCTCACTGTCGAGGTCAGACGGTGCACTCCTGTCCTCAGGGGACGCCCGCTCCTCCCTGCTGCCGCTGCGCCCCTCTGGAGCACTCACTGCCTCCTCTGAGCCATCCTCTGCGGACTCCGTGGACTCCTTGGCCTCCTCATCTGAGGCCTCCTCATCTGAGGCCTCCCTGGAGGGGCTGTCCTTGTCCTCATCGTGGCTGTCCTCGTCCTCCCCAGACCTGCTGGCCTGGCTGTCCTCCTGTGAGTTGCTCTTCTCCTCGGCTGAGGGGCTGTCCTCCGTGGAGTCAGTGTCCTCGGCCTCCGGGGACCGGCTGTCCCTGTCCTCCTGGGGGCCAACAGAGGCCCCCCGGACACGTCGCCCTCCGCCCAGATTGTCAAAAACTGAGGCGTCGTCGCCCTGCATGCCTTCACCGCCCAAGCCGGTGCTCTCCTCCTCATCCTCCTGGCTGCTGCTGCTGCCCCCTCCCCGCCTGAAGCTGCCACGGTACCTGCTGTAGCGGTGCTGGGCCATTGCACTCTCGCTGCTGCTGCTGCTGCTGCTGTCACCATGTCCTCCAGCATCCCCAGTGCCATAGCTGGGCCCTTCGCCCTCCTCACCATCCAAGGTGTCATCCCCGCTGTCGTCCTCCTCGTCCCCAGGCCAGGCAGGCAGCCTGTCATGCTCGGCAAGGTCCTGCTCTATGTGGTTCCCGACAGCGAGGTCCCTGTCACCGCCGTCCCCTGGCCCCACGCTGGCACGAAGGTGACCGAGGTTTCCACCGCCCAGAAGGGGGCCCAGTGCCTTCACCTCGTCCCCCGGCACCGTGTCCTGCAGGTAATAACAGCATGTCAGTTGCCTGAGCATCACTGCCTCCTGAGCCATGCAAGCCTCTGTGGACCCACAGCGCTTCCCACCTCATCCCCTCTGCTACTGTGGGTGGGAGAAAAACACCCAGCCCTTCTTAGCTGGGGCCAGGCATTACAAGAGACTGTCACCTTATGTTTTAGGTGTCTTATCATCCTGCAGAGATGGGACAGGTTATCATGCACGGATATATGAATAATAAGGCTTTGAGCTCAGGGTAGCCTAAACCGCAATAGTTTAGAGCACAGAAACTCTCTTTTTTTTTAGAAAAAAGGTTAATAGAAAGCACGCACAGAGAGAGAAAGTCACCTGAGCTGAAACCCCTCCAGCTTAAAAAACCTAAACCAATGGGGCAAAGCTCCCAGACCCCATGCATCCAGCAGCACTCCCCATGGCGAACATCCCAATGCCACGGGACGCGGGCACCTTACCTCAGGCTCCAGGGGCGCGGAGATGCGGTTGTGCACCTAAACACCAAGAAAACACCTCACGTCAGTCTGGGGGCAGAAACAGCAGGGTTTGGGGGCTCGGGGGCTGCGCAGGGGGGTACTCACAGGGTGGGCGCAGGCCGCAGCCCACAGCATCAGCAGTGCCAGCAGCGCAGCCTTCATCCCGCTGCCGGTGCGACGCAGCCAAGGCAGGGACGCGTGTGGTAGCGTGCAGCGCGTGTGCTGCCGGCCCCACGCTGCTGCCCCGGCATTTAACCGCTGTCCTGGGCCGCCAGCAGCCAATGGCACCAGGGCCGGGTGCGGAGGTGTCGGCGGGAAGCGGCCTCCCACGCTTCCTCCACCGGGACGCCGGCCCCAAAAACAGCTCCTGGTGGTGGTGGGGGGGGGGTGAGCGAGTGGCGGGGCTGGCTGTTAATGAGCTGACAGGCCTGCGCTCTGTTTTCCTTGCTAAATTTGCGCCCCTCCTGTCAACGTTCCCCTCCTCCTCAGCCGATTCCCCTCGCAGATACCGTGGGACGTGTTTTCCTCTTGACCTGTGACCAAATTATATCCCTGGCCCCCGCCAGATGCAAGCGTGCATCACCGGCCTTATTTTAGGCACCTCGAACAATTACGACGTGTTGTTTTGCTCCTCGTGTCCAGCCCGTATTTAAGTCGGCCCCTGAAGACCCGGCACCACCTCACATCCCTGCTTGGGAAGGGGACTGGACCCCAAAACAGGCACCAAGCAGCAAATCCCCTGGGGAAGGAGCCAGGGCTGCATTGGGTCATGATTTGGGGTGAGGTGCCCCAAATCCCAGTCACGTACCATTGCCACTCCCCGTGACGCAGGTACCTGGAGGGCAGCCACGCTTCCTCGCCTTCCTCTGCTGTAATTATGCCTCCCTCTGGCTATATTTACCTCTGCCCAGCAGAGCCGGGCAGGAAGCATCGCTGCAGCCCAGCGAGAGCCTGGAGGAGCAGGATGCGGCCCAGGGGGCGAGCAGCAGAAGGTGCTGGTGCCCAGAGCCAGGAAGTGGTTCTTGTTCACCCTCAAGCTCCTAAAAAATGGTGTGAATACTGAGTTTTGAGTGTCAGGAGGACAAGAGAAAGCCCGCAGTGACTCAAAATGCAACCAGAAGCACTTTTACATTTACTTTAGGAAAAAAAAAAAAAAAGGCCATGTGAGAACTGAGTACTAAGCATTTCCCTCAGGCACCCAGCACACACCTCTGTGCAGAGAGATCCATGCAGGTACACAAAGATTCCCTTCAGTTCTTTTTTTTTTTTTTTTTTTTTTTTTGAGTAACTTTGGGACTGATGTGCTTAGCAAGTGCTGCCCTGAGGGTTTCTGGTGGTGCCCGGGCAGTGACACCGTGCGCTGCGTGGTCTGCTGGACGGAAGTGGCCTCAACCCCCCCACCAGACCTGGGGAACCTCAACCCACCCTCACCCCCGATCCATGGCCTTGTGCGTGTGGCCACCCAGCCCAGGCTCACGTCTTGCCCATGCCCAAATCCGCCACGTCTTCATGGGGCTGCACGAGTTCAGGTCTCCCCCACCACCCCACCGACAGTGTAATATGGCTCCTCGCCATTTTGGGATCCTTCTCCACCTCCATCAGAGGAAAGCAGCATTTGCTCCTAACACAAAATGTGTTTGAAACTCCCAAGAATGGACAGGCAGTGCGAAGGCACGTAACTCAGCAGGGTATTACAGGTGGTGTTTAATACTTGTGCTTCTCCAGGAGCACTGTGTGTCTGTAGTGACCAGAACTACCAGGAACTTGAGCTATGCACAGACATTGCCCATCTTGGGTGCTTGTGGTGCAAGGGCACTTACGCTACCCACACTGGACTCCACCTCTACTCCTCCTTGTTAATGCAAGTGCATGCCTGAATAAGGCAGCAAGGCAAAGCACATGGCAGCACACCTCACCCCGAGGGGATCCCGTGCAGATCAGGTACTTCCAGCTTAGCTCTGCGTCTGCCTCATGATGGTTGAAGGACCCTTCCTGTCCTGTTTTAGTCTACTTTTTAAGAATTTGGTCAACGTGACACTTTGGACAGTATAGGGCATTAGTTGAGTCAGTCTGGCTGAGGGGCAAAAATAGCCATCCCTCCGTCTGCGCTTTAAAATAGCTCCTCCCCAACGGGAGTCAAATGTTCCCAGCCTGGGAGCAGTGTTTATTTCTCTCCCTCTTTTTTAAACTTTTAATTTCAGCTTGCGTAGGCTATGTGGTCAAACATGACACAGCCCAGCACAGCAGCTCCGAGGCGACAGGGTTCGAGTCTCTAATACACTGAGTGCATCACGCCTCAAAGGACCAAACCCAATTTAGCAGCCACATACGGGCAGCCTCAGCTGAGCATTTCCAAGCCTCTTCCCGCACACCACCAGCACATCTAGGTGGCAGAGCCCCGACTCCGTTCTCCCCTCTATCAGGAAAACCACACACACAAATCCAGTCACTACAGCTTTTATTCAAAACTGATAATGAAATAGAGAAGTACAACACAAGGAAAAAAAAAAAAAAAAGAAAGAAAGAAAAAAGAACCAATCAACACAAATGAGATCCCTGAAAACCATCAGGCTAGTTCTTTGCCTTATGCACACAGGGCACAGGTCAGCTCACCCACACCATGCTCACCAGCCATCAGGGCTGCAACATCTGCAGGAACGAGCCCAAGGAATCCCACCTGCTCCCAGCTTTTTTTTTTTTTTTTTTTTTTTTTTTCTTTTCCAGTAAGGAAAAACAAAGCAATGATGTCAGACTCCTTGACTAGCACATAAGATCAACTTTGAAAGTACCTAGTCTGTATGCCTCCAGCTTGACTTTTATTTTTTTATTATTTTTTTTTCCCAAAAGGAAGATGAAATAACCAGCTAAAAAGAGCACAGGAGGATTTTTTTTTTCCTCTGATTTTCTTTTTTAATGATATGCCCCTATCATAGTGATCTTTTGTTGATATTTTTCCTGACAGTTCTCCAGAGATAGCTCAAGTAAGAAATATTGTCAGCTAATATACATTTATTATTATGCTCCAACTTAAGAGCTGCTTGCAAACTTAGACAGGCACAGGACACTACCCATTTCAGACAGATAAATGTAGCTTTTAAATTCAAGAAAGCAGTGCTAAAGGTTAGGGTTTTTTTTGCAGTATACAAATTTCAGTAAACAATGAGCTTTCAGGAGGCATTTCAGTTTTCATTAATTTAAGGTAAAATGGAAAGAGCAAGTCAAGTAGTAATGTGAGCCAGTACAGAGAACAAAAATGAACACTTGCTAATAACGTACATATTCAAACACATCAGCTATAACCACTGTCAGCACTTACTTCCAATAGGGAAGGCCAACCTTTTCAGCATGAGTTGCTACAGGTTGTGATCTTTCCAAAGTCTCAAGTGCTTACATACAAATATTCTAAATGAGAGCCACTTCACCAGCTCAAAGCCTTAATGTGCATCATCCAGCACAGAAATTAGAGCCCTCCCTTCCTGCCTGACTAGCTGTAACCCCAAGTCACAGACAGGAGGACTTACACTCAGAGCCCTGTCAGCACCACCAGGCAGACTACAACCCCAAACAGCCTAGGAAACCTTGGAGAGGCACATCCGCACTGAATGACCAGCCCTGGCTGTAAGCAGATTCAAAATGGTTTATTTTCTTCCAGTAATAAGTAAAAAACCACGTGGACACATACAGTAGAAATAATATGACAGAAACAACAGCTGGTGTATTTACAGTTCTTTTATATTCTAAAACAGCTGAATACCCTGAGCTGGTGGAAGGGGATGGGGAGCAGGATGTGGCCCTCATTATCCATGAAGAACTGGTTGGTGACCTGCTACGGCACTTAGATGTGCACAAGTCGATGGGGCCGGATGGGATCCACCCAAGGGTACTGAGGGAACTGGCAGAGGAACTGGCCAAGCCACTGTCCATCATTTATCAACAGTCCTGGCTATCGGGGGAGGTCCCAATCGACTGGCGGCTAGCAAACGTGACGCCCATCTACAAGAAGGGCCGGAGGGCAGACCCGGGAAACTACAGGCCTGTCAGTTTGACCTCAGTGCCAGGAAAGCTCATGGAGCAGATCCTCCTGAGAGTCATCATGCAGCACTTGCAGGGGAAGCAGGCGATCAGGCCCAGTCAGCATGGCTTTATGAAAGGCAGGTCATGCCTGACGAACCTGATCTCCTTCTATGACAGAGTGACGTGCTGGGTGGATGAGGGAAAGGCTGTGGATGTGGTCTACCTTGACTTCAGCAAGGCTTTTGACACCGTCTCCCACAGCATTCTCCTCGGGAAACTGGCTGCTCTTGGCTTGGACTGGCGCACGCTTCGTTGGGTTAGAAACTGGCTGGATAGCCGGGCCCAAAGAGTCGTGGTGAATGGAGCCAAGTCCAGTTGGAGGCCAGTCACTAGTGGCGTCCCCCAGGGCTCGGTGCTGGGGCCGGTCCTCTTTAATATCTTCATCGATGATCTGGACGAGGGCATCGAGTGCACCCTCAGTAAGTTCGCAGATGACACCAAGTTAGGTGCGTGTGTCGATCTGCTTGAGGGTAGGAAAGCTCTGCAGGAGGATCTGGATAGGCTGCACCGATGGGCTGAGGTCAACTGCATGAAGTTCAACAAGGCCAAGTGCCGGGTCCTGCACCTGGGGCGCAATAACCCCAAGCAGAGCTACAGGCTGGGAGAGGAATGGTTGGAAAGCTGCCAGGCAGAGAAGGACCTGGGAGTGATGGTGGATAGTCGGCTGAATATGAGCCAGCAGTGTGCTCAGGTGGCCAAGAAGGCCAACAGCATCCTGGCTTGTATCAGGAACAGCGTGACCAGCAGGGCTAGGGAGGTGATCGTCCCCCTGTACTCAGCTCTGGTGAGGCCGCACCTCGAGTACTGTGTTCAGTTTTGGGCCCCTCGCTACAAGAAGGACATGGAGGTGCTTGAGCGGGTGCAGAGAAGGGCGACGAAGCTGGTGAGGGGCCTGGAGAACAAGTCCTACGAGGAGCGGCTGAGGGAGCTGGGCTTGTTCAGCCTGGAGAAGAGGAGGCTCAGGGGTGACCTTATCGCTCTTTTTAGGTACCTCAAGGGAGGCTGTAGCGAGGTGGGGGTTGGCCTGTTCTCCCACGTGCCTGGTGACAGGACGAGGGGGAATGGGTTTAAGTTGAGCCAGGGGAGTTTTAGGTTAGATGTTAGGAAGAACTTCTTCACTGAAAGGGTTGTGAGGCACTGGAACAGGCTGCCCAGGGAAGTGGTGGAGTCACCATCCCTGGAAGTCTTCAAAAGACGCTTAGATGTAGAGCTTAGGGATATGGTTTAGTGGAGGGCTGTTAGCGTTAGGTTGGAGGTTGGACTCGATGACCTTGAGGTCTCTTCCAACCTAGAAAATTCTGTGATTCTGTGATTCTGTAATTTCAAAATATGTATATTATTGCGAATCAGCATAAAGTGTATTTGATTGAAAAGTCACATTTTATTTGGGAATCCAAACTGGCACCGAGGTAAAATTGTACTTTACATATAAAAAAAACCTGTAAATTCAATCCTTGTACCTGGTATGCAAATGGATGGCTCAACACCACTCTCTTGTGGGCACAGGTCTGAAGGTCTGTGGCTGTATCAAGTACAAAGATGTGCAGATAGCTGCAAATAAAAACAAACCTGTCCTCAGTCCTTCCTGTTACACAACACAACGCAGGGCACATGTATTAATCAACAAAAAATACACTTCTCTCCGCTTTTCCTCTTCTGGCTTTGTTTCAAGAGCTCATTTAGCAACACACAGGGGAACCAAAACAAAGGTATCGGGACCTCCAGCATAACTCTGGTACACAACGAATTCATGCTCTTCTACACCATGGAGCCATCCTTGATGCAGCCAGACGCTTCACTGAAAGATCACCTAGCTGTCAGACACACCAGTGCTCGAGTACATCACCCCAAGTCAAATACAAGGGGGGGATAGGATGTAATTACTCAGTTTCCAAATGATATCATCTAATGAGTCACAACAGTAATTTCTAGGTTGCAGTTTTCCAGCACACCAACTACTTGGCTTCCCTCCCCCCACATACTTTGCCATGACAGTACAGCATCTTTTCCTGGTGATGGAAACGTCATCCCATAAACCATATAGTTTCCTAAAATGACCCGCCCTGGCACTGCAGGACCCGCTGCAGACATCCCCACCAGCACCTATGACTGAGACAAGCTCAAGCTGCCTGATGACATTCAGGGAGCAACCAGGGGTCTTTTCTTAACTGATTTTTTTATTTTTAAATCAAAGGCAAAAACAAACTTTGATTTGTGGAACATCCTGCAAATAACTAAGAGCTTTGATAAACTACACCAGTCAACAAATAATAAAGGCATAATCTTTCAAAACTTTCAAAAAAATCAGACCCTCCTCTTCCTCCCCCAAGTCCCAATACATCTGTTGAAAACCAAGGCAGGCAAAGCTTTGAAATCACACACACCGTTTTTGATAACCTTCTGGCTCCTACAAATTCCAGACTCAAGTTCCTGCACAGCTCTTCACACAGCTATCAAAAAATGTGATCTGATCCTAATTCTTTGGGTGGAAATCCTTAAATAGACAGGGTCTTGGAGAGAATCTGTCACTGTTTTTGTCAAGTGGGGATTGCAGGTCAATTTTAATAGCTACTGTCTCCAAACGTTACCAAAATTAAGACTTGCATGTTTCAGCTAGTGTAAGATTAGCATTGGACCATTTGTTCTAACCTCTTGGGAACTACCTGCACATTGATTTGTTAGCTGAGGATCTGCCCATACTTGGGATATTTAATCATCACAGAAAAACACTCACCTTCAATCCCCCAAGAAACTTAGACATATTGCAAAGAAGGATGTGCATGACACACTGCAAAATTCTAAATAAATAAAAATGATGGTCTTTTTTATTAACACATAACAAAACAAAAAAAAGTTCTGAAATCTCACCTCTCCCTTCAGATGCTGACTAGCTGACAGAACAGCAGAATTTCAACTCCAATAGGCATGAATCAGTTTCCAGGCAAAGAAGCAGAGATAAAAGGGGAAGGGATTTAAAGAATTTCTCACAGGCTTTTTGTCAAAGTTTGATTTTCTGTTTGGTTTACAGAGATGGCTCAGCTGTGATATCAGCCTTTTTTTTTTTTTTTTAATTTATTAACAATAATTTTCATAGTTGGCCATACAAAATAAGTTTTTGTACACTTCTCACTGTATCTCATCTCCTCAGATTCACAGTATCTGTTACCTTGTGGTATGAACAGAGTAGAAGCTAGTACAACTGTAACCTTCAAAAAACATGTCAAAACATCATCCAAAAAGAATTATTTTTCAGAATTTGCTTTATAGTTTGCACCATTCATGCAATTTATTTCACTTTACTTTGATCTCTCTGCCAGTTGTGTAAGGACAATATACAAAATGCTGTCATGAGTAACAGATGATATTGGAAGAACAGGAAATAGGAGGCTGGATCTGCTGCATCTGCCGCACACACCACTGAAAGTGCCTCCTCTCAGCGCATCTGCTCCACTAGTTGTGATCTGAGAACCTCCTCTGAAGTATGTCTGCTCAGGAGATGTATTTTCTAGAATAACAAAAAGGAAAAAATAAAGATTAAACTCATTACTAGTGAGCCAGTATAAAACCAAAAGCCACCAAGCACCTGTTCCAGACAGGTGCCACCTACAGAGCTTTCCACACATACACGAGCTCACTCTGCTAGCACCATCATTCTCCAAGAGACGGCACAGCAATGGCAACAGGATTAAAAGAGCCAATGTTCAAGGATTATGTAAGACTCCAACCAATCCCTTTGTTATCATTATCTACACTTCTTTTAATTTAGAGCTTGACTTTTCACTCCTTTCCCTTCTTTTCCACAGGCTTGCACACACCATATGCAGTATATTGAAACAACACCAAAAAGCTCAGCACGGACCAGCATTCCCCCTGCTTGCTCATGCTCCCAGGCTTGCAACGTGACTGCCCCAGCCAATCTCTTAGCTCAGCTCTTTCTGCTACACTGGCTGGCCTCAGAGCTATTGCACCCTTTCCCTTTGGCTCCCCTCCCCCTGAAAGACTAAATATGTCCTTCCCACACTGCGGCTGAGCTCCACTGGCCCAGAGCCTATGAACACTGAATGGCCTTTCTCATTCAATTAATTCAGCAGAATTTCACTAATTTATCCCCCCACCCCTCTACCTCATCCTGTGGAAGCCTAAGAGGGTGGTTCATTTATTTTTACTGAGATCCACAGGATCAGATCTTCCTTCTCTGAAGCTCCCAGCAAAAACATTTTCAGAGTCCATACTATATGCTAAAATATACCACAGGGAAAGAAGCAAAATTTTGCAAGGCTCACGGTTTTCCAGTGCGTCAGTGGATAACCAAGCAGGAGCACCTCTTCTACTGCTATGGTACTGTTTCTTTACTTTTTAATTAAAACCATAGAATATCTTCTCTAATCCTCTGTTTCCCCCCCTGTGGACTGAAATAGCTAATGTTTTCTTAGAGTACTGTTGCTTATTTTAAGGATAAATCATATCAGACATTTATGCCTGGAGCAGAAAGAAACGTGTTCTGTAGAAGAGAAAGCACTGTATAGTTATTGTGTTGGAAAAGGTGACCTTTATCTTACTGTTGAGACCATTATTTTCCCTGTGATCCTGCAAAACAATAAAGCCTTATGTGAGAGCCAGCAGGAGTGAAGCAAAATATGTACCTCTTGCAGAAGTGTACAAATGTCCACTTGAAACTGCTGGGCGATCTGGTTTCCCAACATCTGACAGTCTCCTGCATTATCAGCTCAAGAACCTCATCCGACAGAAAAGGCCACAAAAAGCAAGGTACGCCCTTGTTCTTTCCCATAAGGAAGTGAAGACACTGGAGCTGTGGCTGGTCTTGGAGGAACCTTTCACAATGTTATGTGTGGAACTGGTAGAAGCCTGTAGAACCTACAGGATCTGCAAAGGAAAGGCAGGTCCAGGGACATATAGGACAAATAGTGATCAGCAATAATCACTAATTCATAAGAAACAGAGAAAAAACATTCTCACCATTTAAGAGGTCTCATTTCATCCCATCTCAAATTGAATCAAAATAGCCTGAATTTGATTTAAACTACTTAGGAAAGATAATAGATCTAACAATTACATTAAGCACAGGTGAAATATTTTATTTAATAATTGTTTCAAGGTGTCCTCACGTACGTTCAAAAATATGTTTGAATTAAACAGCCATCAAGACCAAAGGCTTTTGCAGCTGTAAAATTGGTAACCTCAAAAGGATTGAGTCTCATTCGCAGCCACTTCCTGGTGCAGAGTGAAAGAGTAGAATAATTTCACCTTCTGGGATATGCTTTTATTACTTTCTCTTCATTTACTCTGATCAGATCTAACCATGCCTTTGTTCTGTATGCACATACACTCGTGATTCAGTTTAGGTACATGTGTGTACACACACACGCTCCTACAAGAACTTCTGAAACAGACCTAGACTTAAGGGCTCTGTGCTGATTGCACTTGAAGAAAATCACATGCACATCTTGGTTATAGAAAGACTTTGTACAGTGAATTTGTAGTTTCTGTGCTCCACCAAATACTTGTACACAAAACTTGATCCACTCACAACTATTTGTGCTGTGATTATTGCCTAAGAGGTCCACATCTTCCAAGTATTTATCAGTGAGGATAGGCATCAGCATCTGCATTTCCTACTAACAAAGCTGACACACCACCAAGGACAGTGCTTTCACAAGAATTCAAGCAAGACTATTTTATTGCAATCTCAAACTGATTCAATGGGCTGATTTCACAATTTGTTGCATATCTTCTTGATGATACTTTAGGGTACGTGAGCATAAACTTAAGCTTCTGTCATTTAATGACTTGTGAAAAACATCAACATCTTATCACATTTCACCTGACTCCTAAAGTTTTAAAGAGCTCATAATCTAAGTCTCATGCTTATGGGATGAGACCTCATGTCCCCTGTACACAATGAGAAACTGAGTTCCAAAGCTGACTTGCCTTCTAATTCTCTTTTCTGAATGCTGGACAACAGCCGCGCTCATTAGTGATGGTGGCAGAATAGGTAACTTCATTTTCTAGAGTTAGGTCTAATGACCAAGGACCATGCAGAATTATCTCCCACTGCCAGAGCTGAAACTAGGTCAGTTCACATGCTTTCTTTTGTTCATCACAAGGCATTTGTCACCTTCAGCCATGACCTCCACCAATTAATCATTTCTGGGTGGCATTTCAAAAGGCTAGAGAACCTGCTAGGTCTCAGCTGCATGAGACTTGCTATTTCAGTGACTGAACAAAAATGCTCAACCAGAAACAAAACAAAGAAGTAGCAGTAAAGACTGCACTTGCCATCTCATCTATTCTTGCAGATGATTTTATCTGATTTCCCACTTCAGATGTGGGCTTCCTGCTGTAAGCAATAAGAAACAGTGAACTGTTGTCAGATCCCTGGGTGACTGAGCAGAACTGATTCAAAATACATGTGGTACAGCACTGCTGAGGACAGGCAAGACTGGCAGGCAGGCCAAATGTCATTACTTCTAGACCTCTAGGCAAAAATCATGTCATTGATCAGTATTTCAAGTGACTGCTGACACAATTGATTAGCAGCAGCCCTTGCACAGTCCTCCTGTCAAGGATAAGCTCACAAGTAGTTTCTTAGACGGCCAAGAGCGCATTGCTCGAGTGTCTACTAAGATGCCAACAACTGCAGGACCAGGAGGAGTGAAATAAAAAACACTGAGCAATCATCTCTACAACTTAAGTTTGGAAGACATGAGCAGAAGTGTTAGGTAAAACTTGAACTACTGAGTTACAACCATCAGGTTTCCAGACCAAAGACCTAACTATAAACACTGATGTCTGTCATTTTTAATACACTTGTCTTAAGGACACACTACAATTTAACTTGTTATCTATTTTTCTCTCTCCTGTCTGTATAGACATGGCTACTGTTTTGCAAGTTCAGCAAACCAAGTAGATTAACAGACATTGTTTTAAAAGCTATTGATATGTCAGATAATTTCATTTACCGTATCATACATTTTTGCAGCTCTTGCTGGTCACAGGTCTGACCACAGGCTGTGACTGGTGTTCACCATGCTCAGTGGACAATCGGGTGCTTTTGGAGATGACAATGTCACATGCAGACCATACTCGTAGCCAACTGCTCCTCATAAAGTAACTCTGCTCATATTCTGACAGAGGCTCTTGTGAGCTGAGACTACTCCCATGTGCAAGAGCTGCAGGAACCTGCCTTGGAATGGCTGAACATGGCCCAAAGTACCTGAGTCTAACAGGACTGAGCGTACAAAAACATCGCTAGCTCCACCCGTCCCCTCACAGCAGCTCTGCACTGTTATCTGAAAACGAGTCTTTTTAGGGTTGTCTACTCAAAACAATTGTCACTGGTGAAGCAAGGCCTTTTTTTCCCATATTAAGCTGAGCAGCATGTATCCTACAGAGACCCCAACTACCATGGATGAAGTGAGTCAGAGCTTTTGCCTCCTCCAAGTTTCAGGTAAATCAATTTCTTTCCAAGACTGAAAAAGGGCAGAGTGAGGGCCTGGTTAGCATTGCTTTCTCAAGACCCCAAACAAAAGCGTTTTCCAATTACTCATTTCTTTGTCCAAAAATTCCAATTTAAGACACTACATATTATCTTTTGACCACACCTTCCTACAGATTTCACTGCGAAGTGTGGTGACTGCGTTGCTCTATGTAGATGACTGCTGCTTTTAAAATAGCTCCCACTGTAATACTTCAGTTTTGCTGATCTCAAGCGTTACAAAAGCTTGGTTTTAGGCACTGTTCTGTAGTATAAGTTTGGAAATTAAAGTAAGAATACATTGTCTTCACATTTAGATCTCAGTGTAGAAAAAAGGTACTATCACAATGCAGATCCTTGCATCATATGACAGTTAGGTAATGCTGAACTTCTTCCATGACCAACTTAATTACCGTGCATTATTTATGACCCACAAAATCGCTCATCTCTGCACCTGCCCGAGCTTCCGAGCTTCTCTAACAATAATGACTTGTCTTTTCTAGCACCAGAAGGCTAAAAGAGCAAGTGCAAAAATGCCATTGCCATGACCTTGGCAGCAAGAAGGGCAGCAGGCCTGCAGGAAGAGTTCTTTGTGCTTTTTTCCCGCACTACCCCTCAAACTAAATCCCCTGCTCCAGCAAACTGCCTCAAGTCCTTCACATGGATTATTTGTACCAAACCCAACTGTTCTCCTGGGTTCTGGCAAAAGGTTCTTGCATATTTCACAGCCAAGCCCCTGGCGCCTCACCGAAAATGAAGCGATGCCAACAGAAACACTCCGTTCACCCCTGGAGGACAGAAGGGACCACAGCCCATTGTACAAGGATGTTTTTTCCCCTTTGTTGAAGCCCAGCTGCCGTGTTATTGACTTTGCAGCTTTTATGACAGCAATCCCAGCTTCCCCCACTGCTCCTCCTTCTTTATGAATGCTGCCAACACTGAATTTTTTTTATTCATTTTTTTTTTTACTGTGGCTTTTGAACTTGTTCAATAGTTCCATCTGCCTGCCTCAAACAGCTCCCTGTACTGATAGCATAATGGAATTGGCATCAGAAATGAAACAATGAATTAGATATTTCACTCACAGCAGTCAGGTATGATACAAAGCACCAGAATTCTGAAGAACCCCAGAACTCCTCGCTCCGAAACCCATGCAAGGGAACACTTCCTGCATGCTATCGGTGCCATATTGAAAAAGGCAAACATCAGGAATTAACAAGGGCAATACTTGCGTAAGCATCACAGCTCAAGAGGCTGTTTAACTCTTCAGATGCTATTTGGTGATTTGTGGCAGATTATCCCACTGCAGATCATTTTGTCAGTGCTTGCAACTCATTTGGACTATCATGACGGGAAGAGATGCTTAACTAGACTGTGTTCCTATACTCAGTTCAAGAAGGTCAGACTTCTCTGATAATTAAAGATTGATTCTTCCCATGGGTGACTACAGGCTAGAGACTAAAAGAAAAACAATGCAAAAGATCTGTTTTGCCGCATGAACTCAAGATTTATTCCAACCATTTTTTTTTTGTTATTTGGATAAAGGTGGTGGAACCAATTTACCCAGTTAGAGCCGGATTTGAAAAACCTAGTCATAAACCAAATCCATTTATAGCTCTCAAAGTACTTTACCAGAATAAGTGCATCTAATGTGGTTTTAAGGCTGAGAAACTCCGTGATGGAAAGATGTGCCCAGAGCTGCTTTGCTAGCCAAGAACAAGGAGACATATGAAGACTACCTGACTTGTATAACTGCAGTTCAACTACTACTTCCCTCAGTCACTTGCCAGGCCTTCAAGAGTATGGCATACAGTTTTGGGGGCTATATGTTAATAATCCATTTGATTTCACCACTTTCTTGCAAGTCACCTGCATGGCCCTCAGTCTAACATAATGTGCCTTTAATCTGAAGTGATTGCCTATATGCAATAATTAGGAATTCTCTATATTGTCTTTGATGGCTTTTGTTATATTCTGTCTCTATGAGAGAATCTCAGCTAACCCTGGATGCCAAAGAGATAATTGATGTTGTATGTTGAGCCACATTTGGAGACTGAATTAGTTCATTGAGAGAAAAATTGTTTGCATACTAGATGTGCCCCACTAATTAAGTATTTTGCTCTTCATTAACTAAAAGATATTGACATTAAATAATTCAGGAACACTGGAAAACACAGCAAGCTTCCAATCTGTATATTTCCAACAGATCTAGGCATGGCAGGAACCAGGATGCTTGTTAGTTGGTTCACACTCTGGCTCCAATAAACACAAGCTCCTCTGGAATTCCACCCCCCTTTTTGGGTTTTGGTGTCTATTCTCCCCACTCCCCAATCATGAACAACTGCCTGGATGAACATTTGGAAACCATACACCGAGCCTCATGCATTTGCGTATGGTTGACCTAACTGAAAGAACCACTGCCAATTTCTTCATGTGCCAAGGAGCTCGACCAGTAACAGAGACTACGTGCATCAGTTAACAGAGGAATAGGTGTTTCATTTACATTAATAAAGGTGGGAAGGGCAACAAAGAGCAATAAAGGATAAACATTCTTTTTTTCCTCCTGCTTGTCCTGGTGATACAGCTACAGCGATAGGAACTTCCAGTGCATGTGCACTGCATAGGTGAGAGAATATACTAGCGATACCTGCAAAGTAAAAATAAGTTGCCACTCACTTAAGTAAAAATAAGTTCTCACTCACTTAAGAAGGTTGGCACATGCAGAACTCCAGTTGCATCCCATATTCTTTCAGCTGCTGGTCTCACACTGGTATGTAGCAGAGCTGGGTTTGGTGCTCCCCAAGCAGGGCTCAAGCAGTGCACTGAGCAGTCTACACAGAGCTTCTGGCTTTGAAACCTGCTGGAACAGAGCTTCACCACCCAAATCTTCCCACTACTGCAGCCCCTGGCTGTAGGGATGCCATTCAGGCAGTGTCCCAAAATTGCATAAAGAGGGACATCTTTTCCAAGAAATACTATATCAGAAGAGTGGATAAAGCTCTACAGGACAGAACTTATAACTCTGCCTTTCAGTGAGACCACCAGAGTTTGTGGGTACAGCATGCAACCTAAGCTCAGTAAAAGAACGAGGATCAAAGCACGCCCTGAATAAGGTGGTCTAACGCCTGAATTCACATACACGTGGGCACAGCATCCAAATGTTACAGGGCTTCGGACTGATCTGTAGCATACGGCAGCCACCACATTGCTTCCATCCATCATTTCTAAACCATGATATCCACAACCTAACTTGGTTTCTTTTGATGTTACTTGCAGAAAGGAAACCTTCAAACCCTACCACCATACCACTAACTGCTGGCCTGTTCAAGAGATGAAAACCATGAAGACTCTGATGCTCTTGATTTGCCTGCTAGGATCAGCTTCGGCTATTCCAGTAAGTGCTCACCACACTATTATTGCCACTCACGTGAACTTTCCCTTCCTGTGAATACTCTCTAAAATCCACATAGTTATACAAAATAATTTACATACAGATTTTTAATAATTGCCTCTTCTAGACATATCCCTTAAACCACCAACTTGGAGCCTTGGGACAGAAAGCTGCAGAAAAGGCACTGATGTTCTTAAAGCATTAAGAGGCAATATATATTTTTGATATCAAATATAAAAAGCCATTACCACATACATACCCTAACACCCCCATCCCCAGATTATTACAGAGCATATCATGCCTTGCATATCACATAGCTACCAACGCAACAGGACAAAATCTAAAGCTCAAAACAGAAGTTTGAGTTATATAAATGTATTCCCTTATAAACATTGCACTCATTTTCATAGAGGCAATAAGCTCCACCAACAAACCAACCTGTGATCCTCACCGCTCCATTGAAGGAATAAGATGCAATCCTCAAATTATCATGTCAAGTCGTCACATGCAAAGTCTCAGACGTAAAAATTTTAGCCACAATAGCTTTTGTTATTCACTATACAGAGCACTAGAAAGATTCAGTTCAGAAAACTGTACTGTGGCTGAGAAGCCAGATAGGCAGCTCTGATGGTAGTGAGAATGATGACTTCAGCAGTGCCAAGCCACGCGTGCAGGCTAAGGACAGAGCTCCCAGTTTTTCATTCATGGTCAAGCCAAATGAAAATTGCTCTGTAGTGCACCGTTCTGGTGAGCATCTGTGGCTCAGACAAAATGGACATAGGCTCCAATCCAATTAAGTTTTGTAAAAACTAAATTCAGAACCAACATACAAAGTCCCTTCTCCCCTGCTAACATTTTCAAATAATTACATCCAGCTCTGTGCAGCTTTCTACATGCATTCTATGTCACTCCAGACAGTGCTCTGTGTTGTGAAAACCAAGCAAGTATCTGTTCCTATTCAAGTTTTCAGCAGAACTGGAACAGTTGGCAGCCTACAGCTATATCCCAGAAGCAGACATCTGCATGAAAAGAAAACACAGCAATACCAGACAGATAAGCCATCAGTTCTGCATCAATACACAGCATTTCTCCAAGGCCAGTTGTCCCTAAGAGGAGGTGACTACAGATACATTGAACAAAACTTGGATCATCATATTAAGGAACCCCAGTACCTTTACAAGCAAAAGGCTCACAAAGGTTTACTTTAAAATAAAAATAAATGTTATTTTTTTTAAAAAAAAAGACAGTTGAAAACCACATCCATGCACAAACAAATTTAAGCTGCGGCACATAAAAGCTTCCTATTGAGACAGGAGACAAAATATCTTCCTCAAAAAAAGACTGTTTCATCAAACAGGGGCACCCAGAGCAAAGGATTTTAATGAAGGCTTGACCTTATTTTTATTAACTCTATAGAATTCCAAGCCCTTTGCAGAAGATTGGTTTTGGTTCAAGCTAAAGGCATACTATGTTTCAGGCCACAGTGCCCCCAAAACATAGGAAAAACAAACTACTCGTGAAATTGAGTTTGGTTTGATTTCATCTTGTGATGCTTTGTAATACATAATGACCTTTTGTAACATTTTCAAGAAAAATGCATTTCATGTAGACTAAGTTCCCACTGACCTTATTAGATTTCAGTCAACATGCGTTCTTCTCCTGAAACAGTTAAGAGTTGGAAAACATAAGGTGAATATTTTGCCTAGCACTTCTCCTGCATCACTAAGTACACTAGACAAAAGAAACAATTTTTAGATACCATCTTGACATTAGGAAACAGGATATAGCTTATCTACCATAAGCCAAATAAATGCATCTAATCCTACAGTATTTGTTTTAAATTATTTGTCTAAGTATTTGTTAGTAGAGCATTTGTTTCCAAGAATTCAAGATTCTTCCTACACTAAAGGAAATGCTTTTCCATCAACTTGGACACTTAGAATTAACTTCTATTTTCATAAATGACTCCCGAAAGCTTTGAGGAAAACCAGTTTCAGTGCTATACTTTAGTAAAAGCAACACCCAACACCCATATGTGTTAAGAAATACATCAGAAGTTCCTGCTCTCAACCTCCAGTAGTTGTGATGCTGTTTAACAGCAGAAAGGGAATCCCTGCAGCAATAGGGAGCAGTCACTTTAGAACTTGCTTTCTCCTTGAGGATTTGTACCTTGCCCTCAAGTTACTGGTTTTGCTGTTGACGTCACTGCATACAATAAAAGCCTCTCAGCTCCCCTCAAAGCTTAGGTGGAGTTGCATGGACGACTTAAACTCTAGCCATGCAGAAAGAGGGGACTGAAGCCAACTCACTGAGAAGTAGAAAGGATATCAGGTGTCAATTTCATCATTTGACCTAACTTGTTAAAAAGTCACTTACAAAGAACATAGCAGTGTCATGTTTCTCTGATGTATATGCCATTGCACCTACCTCAAAATGAAGCCCTAAGATTTATTAATCTACTTGTTAAATGTCTTTTTTTTTTTTTTTTTTTCCTTCAGACTAAGCCTATTCATTCTGAAGCCCAAGAGGAAGGGAAGACAAGGCCTGCAAATGAGGGTGATTTGCAGCCCAGCCACAGAAACATAAAAGCAAAGATACCAGTAGCAGATGCTGTGCACAGGGAGAAGCCCTGGACAGCTAGCAGACACGGACAAAGTGGTCATGAGCATCAAATGAAATCCAGAATGAAGAGCATTAACTTCCTTTCCCTGCAGGGTAAACCAGGCTTGACTTCTGATAGCCAGGAGAGTGATTCTGGCAGCAGTGGCAGAGAGCAGTCCAGCTCTGACCACTACCAGCTCAGGAGGCATGAGAAACACAGCAACATAGCCAACCAAGCACTGGGTGCTGGAGAAAATCCAGTGGATGATCTCAATCCCGATCATGAGCATAATGCATGGAAATATAACAAAAATACAGTTGGCCTATCTGAAAACACCAGTGAAAGCGATGAAGAGGAAAATGTGGAAGAAGAGGATGAGGAATGGGGGGAAGTGACTGATTACATGGATATGAAGCACAAAGCCCACCGGACAAGTCACGGAAACCAATACAGGAGACAGCAGAAAGAAAACAGCAGGCAGTCTGATGAAATACTGAGAGATTCCAGTCAGCCAGTCCAGATAACCAAGAGACATGGTGAGAAATTCAGCATAGAGGAAGAAGGGGAAAGTCAGGAAAAGCCCTATAAGGAAGAAAAAATCCCCCTCTCAAAAAGAAGTCATAATGAGGATGAGGATGAAAAATGGCAAAGCCAAGAAAACAAAGATAGTTTTCAAGCAAACCATCAGAGCGATCATGGCATGGTGATGAAAAGACAGGGTAAGGAGGGTGGTAACGTTGATAAGGACGATATCGATAGTGGTGATGATGGTGAGGAAGATCTCAGCAATGCCTGGAAAGAAGCAGCCTATGAGGAAGAGGAGAGAATCCAAAGAAATGACCAAGACCGCACCAGTAATGAGCCTGAAGGAGAAGGAACCACTGGAGATGACAGTGCAGCTCATAGAGAGAGATGGGATCACCAAAGTGTCAAAATTAAAGACCTCACTCAGTCTGAAGATGCTAACTACCACTATGAGGTGCCTAATTCTGACAGCAAACAACTGCAAACAAGTGGCTCTGTTCAGAGTGTGAATTCAATGGAACCGGTAGATGAGGTAAGTTTTCTTTAAAATATAACTGGAAGAGTAGAGAGGGAAAAAAATCAGTCCCATATTTAAGTTCTTTGTGATTAAGAGGTCCTTTATATGATCCCATATGCCCCTTGTGATTAAGAGGACATTTTGGAGAAAAAATGGGTCTACCAAACTTAATGTTTTGGAGAAGTCTGATCTCCTATTACACATTGTTCACCTAGTTTGTTATGCGTCACTTCATGTACAACATTGAAATAAATTGTCCAGAAAGGAAGCAAACACAACTCACGTAATAGCTCCAGTCCCAATGGACCATGTAATGAGATGTACTTATAAACACCGACACTTCTGTAACAACACTTGGAACCAAGTCTCAACCCAAGTACCAAAGTCTGTTCACTCCCCTCTCCCACTTTCATGCATACTTTTCCTACAAAACTGAACATTTTTCAAGGGAAGGGACGGGATCCCCTGCATGACCACCCCAGTGGCTAGCAGACTTCTGCACAGGATGAAGGATATGCACTTTTTCCCTTCAGACAAAAGCGAATATTGTACCCTGACCTTCCACATCAGGGTCAGCCACTAGATAAGCAGGAGATGTCCATCAAAAATAAAGTCATGACTGTTTGCTACATCTGTTAGTTGAACATCTACACTGTTAAAAATGTCTATGCTCACTGACCCGTTGGGACCACCGACCCAAGTAAGGACTAAAACACCAGTTCTGCCAAGCCTCAAGGCAAACCACTGCTCTGTGTCAGTCAGGGTGAAACTGCAAGGAGCCCATGTCTTCCTGGACTCCTAGTTTCTCTCCACCCGCTACTTTTTCCCCAGAAAAGAGAGAAAAGAGAGCACACTAATACTAGGCCTCATATAACTGTCACACATCTTGCACAGCAACCCCTTTCTGTAGCAAATACAGCAAACTGAGTCAGGTCTATATTTGTATCTGAAAAAAAAAAAAAAAAAAAAAAAAAAAAAAAAGAATTCCCAAAGTATTTTTTCTTTCCAAGATTTACCACAGCTTCTGCTTCTCTCTGTGACTGTACAGGTTAAGACCACAGGCAGTTCATACGGTGCGAGGAGAAGTGCAAGCAATAGCACTGGGGAGGCTTTTCCGGGTGAGTAAACCACATGCAAAGCCCACACATCACCATAACTCTCTTAGACTGGGGAATTTGATGGTCTGCAGTTCTTTTCTGCCTTCAGCAGCAAGCCATTTCACATGACTGACCTGCGCTGCTGCATCATCCTGCACCACAGATATGTTCCGAGAACAATCCCTTTCGCACACCCTTGGATTCACTCATTTGTTTCTCAAAAACATTTAGATAGCGTACATATTTTTGTGTCAGCATTGCAGAATGGGAAACATTTTCCACTGAAACTCCTCAGTTTAAAACTTCTAGCCTGAATTAAACTAGGAATGGGTCAAGCGTCTCAGATGCAGCAAGGACGCATGGGATAAGTTCCAAAGAAAGCTGAAAGTGAACGTCAGACCTTACAGGAGAAAGCTTTTTCTAAGAAACATTTCCCCATCCAACTCAAGCCTGGTAGCACCATGAATCCCTCAAAATAACACATTTAAAATTTGGCTGTATTATTCAGTGAAAGATCCAGCTGTGTTTTCAGAAACTTACGAAAAGCACTTGACTCCTTGGTGAGTGTTTGGCTCTACTTTGCTTCGACTGTAAGCAGTACTTGACAGAAACACTTGGTTTCAACCTGTTCTAACATGCCCCCCCTCTTGATCTTACCGCTAGACCCATGCAGGAACTTCCACTGCAAAAGAGGAAAAGTCTGCCAGGCAGACAGACAAGGGAAACCCGGCTGTATTTGCCAAGATCCTGCTGCTTGCCCTTCCACCAAAGATTATGAGCGTGTAAGTATTACATTCAGTGCACAGCATGTGGGAAATCCAGCTACAACACTTACAGGATACCACATTCCCCTGCTATTATTTCAAATAATTCTATTATTTCAAATAATTAATGGCTTTTTCCTGCCATTAAAAGTAGTCATCATCCATTTAAGGTTTCTGAGCATATAGCAAATACTAGTGCCATAGTCCAGCAGCATCTCAACCACTGTATTATTACCACATGAAAATAAATTTCAAGTATCTTGAAATAGGGTGTTTGAGTACAGTCACCTAATCTCTATGTAGGCATATTATAACCAAAATTTTCAGTACTTCTGATCACATCCAGTCTCTGTGGGGCATTCACAACTGCCACAGCATATTGCAACAATTACTTCATTATTGTAATGCCTCCTTTACTGACCAGGTCATTTTTCAGAACATGGCAGGGGTGTGTTTGTTTTTCACTCCTTTAGGTTTGTGGCACAGATAATAAGACTTATGACAGCACATGCCAACTCTTTGGTACCAAATGTCAACTTGAAGGAACAAAAATGGGACGCCAGCTGCACCTAGACTATATGGGCTCCTGCAAATGTAAGACTTGCTTTGCCATATAGAATTAACTTAGATATAAACAAGCCTTAGCATCACCAGCTAACCATTAGTGATCTGCTTTCTTCCTGTGCTCTCCCCCTTCTCCATCAATTAACTCATAAGTAAAACTGCCTTTCCAATTCTAACCATGTCAAACAACTCACTTTTCCCACAGTTAAGGTTATTAAGTGGCCGAATCCCAAATACATCCCTTCTGTGCTTACAACCAGCATAACCCCAGCATTATTGTGGTATTTCTTTACCATCTGAAGATTTTTCATGTCTTTACTCTCAAAAAAAAACCCAAAAACAAACAAAAAAATACCACAGTACATAAATCAACTTAATAGATGAAAATATCAAGGTAAAAAACAAAGTCACCTAAATACAGGAGCCATGATCAAGAGGCTCTAATTGATTTCTAAGCTCTTCTTCAGTTGCCGTTTACCCCAGAAAAAGAAATTCCTTTGCTCCTAGAAGCTCCGCTTTCATACAAGCAAATAGATTGATCATAGCTTCACTGCACAATGCTGCCTTTAAGGTGCACAGGTATGTAAAGCTTGTGGCTTGTGCAACTGCTAAAAGATGCACACTAATCAATGAATTATACATTTTTTATTGAACCCATTAGTTGCATTCCCAGTTTTACATATTAACTACAACAATTTTAAGATCAACTGGAAGTTTGCTAGTGAGAATCAGGTCTAACTTGGCTCGGAAATGCTTGAACGAGGAGTTAACAAGTGATCCATTAACAAAAACTTTGTTGTCTGGCACAGACATACCTAACTGTACCGATTACGAAGTAGATCAGTTCCCCCTCCGTATGAGAGACTGGCTCAAAAACATCCTCATGCAATATTATGAACGTGATCAGGATACAACTGGATTCCTAACCGAAAAGCAAAGGCATAAGGTAAGCAACCCATTTTCAGATAGGACCATGCAGTTACACTGTTAGAGGGTGACGAAGCAGCCCCCAAAAGCCATGCGCAGAATCACAGAATGGCTGAGGTTTGAAGGGACATCTTGAGGTCATCTGGTCCAAGTGAGTGATACTCAGTTTCCAAGTGAAAATCAACTTTCTACTACTCAGTAGACCTAAAGCAGAATCACACTACATTGGCTTAAAACATAGTTAGCACTTACTGCCACTGAGCATTTTTGTTCTTAAATGGGGGGGAGACAAAGGATTTATGTCAGATGAATTGGTGACAGTAAGCAGTTTCTTAACATACCAATGTCATAACTGCCTAAGAGCTGATCTGCAGACAAATAGTTAAAGTTGAACAAAACCCTGGGCTGCTCTAACTCTGGAATCAAAGATGCAAACAGCAGGTGACAGCAGGCTTATACAAAATATTCTTGAGGACTACCAAAGACTACTCCTATAAACACCGAGAGGCCCCATGGCTGACCAGGAACATCTCATACTAAATGGTATGAATTACCTGGTATCTGATAAGGCTTATTCCATGCCAAAGCTGAGTTGCTTACCCCAGAACAGTGGCTCGTGTCTCATATCCTGAGGCCACTTCCCTATTTAGCTGGGCCAGATAACTACATTGTAGGGGTTTGATTTCCTCTCCAGTTACTGCTGAAGCTCACACAGTCACCACCAATCACTCGGCAAACTTGAGGTAAACTTTCTGTACAGCATACAGCCACAAACACTAAACCCCCTTTCCTCTGCAGTGTTTTATCAAGATTCACTTCTTAAATCATCTCCTTGCTGGAAAGCTCTCTTCAGGCCAATCTTCCCTCCCTAAAAAAAAAAATAAATAAATAAAAATAAATGGATTTCTCTGTTGTCTTCAGGTCAAAAAGATCTACCAGAATGAAAAGCGTCTCATGGCTGGTAACCACTCAGCTGAGCTCCTCCTGCATGACTTTGAGAAAAACTACCACATGTACGTGTATCCTGTGCACTGGCAGTTTTATCAGCTTGATCAGCATCCAGCTGACAGGTAAAAATTCTTTGCGTGTTAAGCTCTGATTTGCAGGTCAAGCTAAGGCTGTTTTACCTTGCTATAGCACGTCAAGCATCCTCTGACATACAGGACCAGTCCCTCAGCTGATACAAGCCAGTATCCCCCCCTCAGAATTCAACTGAAACACAGGATGTTTCACTGCTATGCTGGAGCAATGTCTTGAGCCAGAATCTGCTGTCTTCTTACTTTTCATAATCACGTTACAACTAACTCTACAGCTTCTTAATTGCTGCTCATGGCCTGATCGTGGAGGAGAATGCAGTTCATGAGATCCAGCTGCCACAGAAGCTAGGACAAACAGGCTAAATACAATGGGCAGATGCCTGTCAGCAATAATTCACTAGTGAGGTACCATTTATTAAACCGATACTGACAAGCTCTCAGTTTAATGAGCAGGTACATTAAGACAGCACTAATGTCACAATTCAGAGAAAGCCCCAGTTTACCTCTGAAAACGAGACTCAGATTTCAGGCCCTCCATCAGGACACTCAGTGTTGGATCCGTGTCCAACGATTCGAGGGTGCAGTCCCTTAATACCTCGTGTTGATCACATCTAGCATCTGAGAAAACTAAGCACCTTTGCAAACTTAAGATCAATAGCAAAATGACACCACTGATGAACTGTAAACACAGGACAATGATGCTTCCTATAGCTAAAAGATTTTAAAGAAGAGCAGTTAAAGCTTATGTTAGATTATCAGGTGTAATTATCACCCTAAGAACCCAGGGCAGAGTCACTACAGAAGCACCAGAGCTTCTCTGTCAAAGCCACTGCTGCCATCTTCTAGCCACACCGAGCATCTTTGATGATCCTGGTGATTTATCACTGAAATTTACCTCTACATATCTGCTCTTTCAGATCACTGACACACTCAGAGCTCGCTCCCTTGCGAGCCTCCCTCATTCCCATGGAACACTGCATCACCCGTTTCTTCCAGGAGTGTGACCGAGACCAAGACAAACTCATTGGTTTGAAGGAGTGGTGCCACTGCTTTGGGATTAAGGAAGGTAAGTCTCAAAGACCAGGAAGATGTGCAGGACAGAGTGTTCTCATTAATGCTTCGCTAAGCCTCAGGCCATAAAGTACAAGAAAAATTCTAGACAGAAGCTATGACTAGTGTGCACAACAGCAACAGGAATAGTAATGAGAAGACAGTGAAAGATGCAAGGTTCTGAAATGGTTTACACAACCAGGAAAAAGTCATTTTCACCAGGAATAATTAGGGAGGTAGTTTGTAATAAATAGGAAATCGCTCCTCTCTGTGGTGTCTGACCCTGTATGCCCTGTCTCCACCACTCCTGAAGTATTGATTTTTCATCCTTTAGTGCCAAAAGCAAGGCTAAGCAAACTTGTGATGTAAATCATTGGTTAGAGCATACCAACTGAAGGTGCACTTGAAGAATCTCAGGCTAAGTAGTGAAAGTAACTGAGACACCTGCAGTTAACTATACTCACCTGTACCTGACGACATGCCACACAATCACCATCGTCACACTGCAGCAGTAGGCCAGGCAGAGCATTTCACCTAACCACTGCCTAACGTGACACATGGTGAGGCTGCCCAGCAGACTTGGTGTATCCTGAGGCTTCAGCAGAGGGATTTTCTCAATCCTACATGTGCTAGGCATATGTTTGGCTCAGGTCAATCCAGAGGCATCTAAAAACCTAGGCACTACTGTGCTTGTGATGTCTCCAAAATTAGGCAGCAGCTGAACAGCTGCTGCTGTGACTGATGTTACGTTAACATGATGACATTCCATCTAGGGCACTCTTTAGAAATCCACATTCTAGCCTTGAGTGGCAGCTAAGCAATGCAGCCAGTTTTTAAACAAGGGTAACAGCATTACAGGTTAATCCTAGAACAGATGCATGATAGAAGCTGAGATAGGAACACAGACTGAAAACTTTTTTTCAAAATCCTACCAGCTACTCCCTAAACTCAACCAGAGGCTGATTCACAGAGGTCAGATATTCACTGAGTTTATACTCTGTACATAACTTTTCCAGTTCTTCTGACGACACTTTATGAATAACAAACCACATGTGGAAATAAGCTATGAGTTAAAATATTCATGTACTGCTGCTAATGATTGCTCGTCTAGAGAAGGTTTTAGGGTTCATCCTTTAGTAAAGAGTGACGGTAAGGGCATAAGGAATTCCCAACTCACAAGCAGCTTAAAACCTAACATGACGAACAATGAAGCACCTACCAAAAAGGCTCGAAATGAATGGCCCCTGAATATAACAGCAACCATATTTTTTAGTGCCAATAATGTTCCCATACCTAAGCCCAATGAAATTTTCCTGTGTCAATTTCTTAATAACAACACTACAAAAAAACAATACTTTGGCATCAAATATTCAACTGTTATTAACATTTTATTCTATGTTGCAGAAGACATAAATGAAAATCTCTTGTTCTGAGCATGGATGAGCCTGTTCTGAGCCAGTATCCCAGTGCTGCACTACAACTGGTCAAATATATGAAGCCCATTTATTACTGTAATTAACAGTTTCATAGTTTTCAGAACAAAGTTGTCATAAGGTTCTTGTAGGCTGAGTTATTCTCAAATAACACAAGTGCATAACTGGTATAAATTCTCTAACAAAAAAATTGAAGAACTCCAAGTGGCTCACTGCTGAACAGAAGTGTTTTCCTCCGCATGTACCCATGGCCTCTCTGAAGCAAGAAGTAGAACTAACCCAAGAGCGGAGTTGTTGACAAAGCTCTTCTTCAGTAGAACTATAGGATGTGGATCTTACACACTGAAACCTACCTTGACATAGCATTTATTTCTTCTCCTGTTACTGTCAGCTTAACATTCTGCATAGAAGTGTCAAATAAAGATAATGTCTACATAGATTTTCTTTTTGTTCCGTGGTTTATTCATTTTTAACACTTTTGTCAAAGAAAAGCTCAAGGTAAAGGTTCAGTGGAAAATCCATGTTAAATTTAAGGCTGGAAAAGAAACTCCAGGATAGATCAGAATTATCAGAATTTGGAAGTCCTTAAATTCTAATTCCTAATGCATGAACATTATAGGCTTTTCAGCAATTTATTCTCCTGTCCCTTGGAAAAAAACAGTAGCAGTGCAGTAAGTGTGTCACACACCGAATTCCAGCTGAGCAACTGTGTAACAAACAACTTCAAGGACCACAGCAAGCCTGGGTGTGTATACAAAGACAAATTAGTGATACCTCTGCAAGATGCAGGAGATATCTCAGCTGCAACTTCTCCTCCAGTGGCTTCCTTTCTTCCACAGAAGCATTAGCTACTGCCACCATTTTCCCACAGAAAGAACTGCCACCTACTCCTTTCACCACCTGCCAGCTCTTGTTTGCCTGAAAACAAGCACGATTTAGGCATGGAAAAGCAAGGACAGAAATATTAGTTTTGAATCCCAGTAAACTTGCGATGTTAAGCCAAACACTTCAAAAAGAACAGACACCCCAAGCATCCCCTGCTCTACACAGGAAACCCCAAATACTCTTCCTACAAAGGCAGACCCCAAACCCCCCTCCACCTGAACCATGGCACCCTCCCAACTAAAGGGAATGGCAGTCCAGAACACTTTTGGGGCAGCTCAGGACCACAACTCCACCTGCCTCCTGCTCCTTCGCCAGCCAGGGACAACGGTCCCAGTGTAACTCCAGCCAATGTTCCAACAAATATAGCCATCGGGATGCTCGACACAGGAACATCTTTCATAAGCTAAGGGCAGCTGCCCAACAAAACCCTGCCCTTACATTTTCTCCTGTAAGCCCAACCTGTCACCCGCTGCACCTTCTGCGACGTCACCCAGCAGCCTGTACACATAAACCCAGATTAGATGTACAACGGCACACGCACTGCGCTAATTCCTTTGATAAAGAGCCTTTCTCTGGGACTTGACATCTCTGAGGCCATCAAGGCATCTCTTAGGCCATCAACTTTTGACAGCCTTTTCTTCTGCCTGACCGCAGCCTATTGCTTACTTGCTCTTTCTACAGCCATGAGTCAGCCCACTTAGAGCGATCCAGGCGAGTTCGTTGTCCGTTTTAGGGCAGGACAACGCACAAGGGACTGTCCTGATCTCCGCAGGCTAACCCACCAGCCAAATGGTAGGAAAAGATGCAGTGAACCAGAATTCATCAGGACAAATGGGAAAGAAAGGCCCTTAAACCACCCAAGCTACGCAGGGAAGGTGACTACCTCCCAAGACAAGTACAGCCATGGAGATCTGAAGCGCCCGGCACATGAAGGAGCCGGCATCCCACCTGCTCCAGAGGTCTCCGTGATGCCACTGCTTCCATGTTTCCACTGCAGGGCACAGAGGAGGAGCACCTGCTGACATACACATGGAGGGATGCTGCTCTCCCAGAGCGCTACACCAATGAGATATTCAGCTCAGCTCACATCTGCTGCAGAGGGGGGAGCTCCACCAGTCCATCATTAATCTACAAATCATAAAAAACTCCATTAAGAATAAGGACCATAAATGACCACCTATTTCACATTCCAGAGATAGCACCAACCAATAACAGTAACACTGCAGTTAACTTCAAACTATCTTAACATTTATCACTTCATGTCTTTACAGTATGGTGAAGTAGGTAAAAGAAAGATTGTAACCCTCTGTGGACACGATTGCTTCCATTTAGTTTGAATGAGTGTCAATTAAAATTAGAAGCATTTTGTCCCTCTACAAGTGAGTATCAGCAATGAAATGTCATTCCCCTCCAGCTTAAGGCAACCCAGTTTGAGATACAGGCGCACACACACAGAGCACCCTCCCAGCCACATTCCATGTTCACACTTACCATGGCACAGATTTATCCATCATGGTTGGTTACAACCAACGAGGCACCAGGATGTTGCTACCCAACACAGGTTGGCTGCTTACTTTTTACCGACTTGGCAATCTGAATCTTCTTTTCCAGCTCCCTGTGCTGTACTGCCTGATACCAGAGATGCCTGTTTGGCCTGATGGCAAACACTAGAAAGAAGGGAACACAGGAAACCACCACCTCTGCTGCTGATTCTGGCTCCAAGGTTCATGCCAAAAGATGCAGGGTCACAGTCCTCATTTTGTTGCGCACTGTCCAGCTTTACCTGATTGCATTCCCAAAAAACATGCATGCTAGGAACCCCAGATTACACCTTTGCCTCTGTGGACTTGCATGTGTCCTACAGGAAAACATATTAGAATTTCTGCACATTTGCTGCATGCATCTCAAGTGCATTTCTACTTGTACCTATCTGGGTTTTTTAGTCACTGCCAGGGATTTCCCTACATGGGGACTTTCAAAGAAGTCAACAAATTACTTAAGAAAAAGAACACACTACACCAATAAAGAAAACCCACTAAAAAGCACAACACTTACTTTCCGCTCTTTCATCCCCATACTCTGGAACAAACTGCTCCACCTCTATTGCAGGCAAAGAGCATGTCTGGTAGAAAATCCTGAGTGAAACAGACAACAGTCATGTCTTCTGTAATACATGCATCCATTGCCAAATATGTCGATCCCCCAAGGATTATACAAAAATCATAATATAAAGGTCATTCACAAAATCTGGCTGCTTTATCAGGTGAGAAGTAATTAAACTAAACAGCCAATGGGGTTTATGAGGATATGACACATGACACCTTCCAGCTTCCTGATGTGTGCCACACTACCCAGCACCGTATATATAGACACCGGCCGTCCAGGCAGCGCTACCACCGCAGCCAGCCGACTTCTCCTGACCCGCTGACCAGCCACTCAACATGCAACCCAAAGGTAGTACCGGGGACAGCTCTTACCCCACTGCCCTGCAGGACAGAAATCTGCTTGGGTATGGCTGCAAACTGCAGGGGAGGGAAGGGAACAGAAGGGAAAGTCCACGATGAGGGTGGGAGATGCTCAAAGCCCAGCTGGAGCAGCCCTGCACCAGCTGCTGCAGCCAACCCAGCCTGCGTGCGTGCTCCCCACGCCTTCCCTTCTGCTGGAACCGGGGTGCTGCAACTCTGTGCCATCTGCTCCACAGGGGTCTCGCTCAAAATGAAGCTCCTCCTGCTGTCCTGCATCGTGAGCATGGTCCTTGCTGTCGCCAACGCTGTAAGTACCGAACAAAGAAACAAGCGGGCAGCCAATGCAGGCAATCTTCATGTTGTCACTTGGAAATCGCAAGGTTTTGTAACAGATGGGAGAGCCTCAGAAATACCAATGGCTGGTGCAAGGCTGAACACATGTACGGTACTCCCATTCCAGACTCCTGGCTTAAGATGGAGTCCTGCTCAAACTTTAAAGCAAAAGAGAAATTGCAAGGTCACTCTCAGGCCATCAGTGGGCCCCCCAATTCCTTCATCGCACAACAGTTTCCTCTGCAGATCTTTGCTTTCCAACAGGACACATTAAAAAATCTGACCGTTTTGTTAATCATTTATTTATTTTTAAGTAACATGTAGAATGAAGTATGCTTTGCTCTAACCAAAAATTTGTTCTTCTCTAGCATCACCATGACAGTGATAGCTCTAGTGGGGACAGTTCGGAGGAGGTAAGTCTTCTGTGTCTGATTTACTGACTCTTGCCACTTCTAACATTCAGATTTAACCACAAGGTTGGCACTGAACTGGGAAACACTTACACAATGCCTTTCTTTTCACAGAACCCAAGACGACCCCCTTTCCGGCCCTTTCGCCCCATATTTCGCCCCCTCCTGAGAAGGGGCAGGGCTGTGAGCCATCACGGATGACAAGTCTGAGGTAAGCAACCTATCTTGCTGTACAAAAATACATCTGCTCTATCATGACATTTGCCTAGTTCTCACTGTCAATATTTTAATTGTGCAAGAAATTTCATGGCCCAAGCAAGAATTGAGATCTAGCTATGAAGATACTGGAACAGGCATAAAGCAGTGGTGCTCTGCACAACGTACTGTGTAACATCAGGTACTCCAGCTAAAAATGGTCTAGCCGGAAATCTTTCTTGGGAACAAACGACTACCAAAAAACATATCCAAGCCCCCGTGCCCCTGCCAGACTGGCTTGAAAAGAAAACTGCTAAGGACAGAGAAATCATTACAGAATTTTTCCTTCCACAAATAACACACCACCCTTGTGCAGTTTTTAAATCTCATCCAGCAGGATACTTTCAGTGATTTTCATTTCCTTCAGCACTGCACATTATCTTAATCACTTCACAGAGAAGAAAGAAACATGCTACTTGGACTTGCCACACTCTAGCCAGACGTATATCCAGCTGTCAGGAGCTGCCCAGCTACCTCCCATGAACACAGAAACAGCCTCCTCTTGGGGCTAAGGGCTCATATAAAACGTTCATTAAGACGTTAAAACAATTAAATGCTCTTGGTTCTAACCTGCAATTCTCCTACTGCTCTGCAGGTGCCTACCTGGATAACCATGGCTGTCTCCTGCAGGACGCTGCTGCTTCTAGATGATCTTCTACTTCCCACCTCTCCTTCACACCTTCTGTCAGCAATGTGCTGAAAACGGAGGACCACCAACAACAGGGTCCCTGTTTCACACACCCACTACTGAAGCTCGTGTGTGCTGCAGTGCATGGCTCTCAAACTTTGTCTACTTACTTCCTAAGTCTGAATAAATGCTGAGCATCAAATGACTAAGGTCTCTTCATCTCTTAATTATTTCTTGGGAAAAAGAAACACACGAACATTACTTCAGCAACCCTGCTTGCAATGACCATGAGTAGGAAAGGAAGGGAACTCCTGAGGCTGGCTTTGCCTTTTGTCCATGCTGAGATTCACAGGCTTTCTCAGGTCCTACCTGAGAGAGGCCCTACCAAATACTACCTGTATTTGGTGTATGTATATACACACACACACCAAATACTACCTGATCTGGCCCTACCAAACACTACCCAGCACTTCGTGCTTTTAAGGGCTTGTTTATTACAGACATTGCTGCTGAAGAAAACACCAAACACCAGATCTTAACTACAATTTATGATAGTGTTTTTTGTAAAAGACGTCTGTGGAAGTCTACACAGCAACAGAAAGCACTGACGCTGTCTTATAACATTGCAGATGACCTGAAATGTATAAGAGTAAGTAGGGCAAGGATTGTCAGGAAAACTAAAAGCTCTTACCTTCACTTTTCCCTCCGAAAGTTAACTAATATACTCTCACACTATTACACAGTTAAGCTTGATTAAGCACAGGAAAAAATGGCAACCAATGCTGTACATTTCCTGTTGTTAACAAATGCCTCGGAGGGCCCACATGTGCCCCTTGACCAGAAGTTACACGCATGACCTAAAGCATTAAATACAGCCAAAACATTTGGAAGATTACTCTCAAGGCCACACATCCCAATGATCCCGCGTATGGCACTGTCTCCCCAACAGCTGTACTGCCACATGCAGCGTGAAGAACATTAGAATGTGATTTGCCCCAAAAAACAGTCAAGGTATACCCTCCAACAGTGATATTTTTAGATAGACACACTAGGACATTCTCATGTGAATACCATAGTGTCAACTAGAAAGTAAGTAAAGGTGAAAACTCATCTCAAATAAGACTTCTATTCAGTGACTTTTCTAAGGAGAAACCACTCAGAAACGTTGCTTTTTTACATAGCTCTTTAATTCATCTTAGTCGTTAATTCAGGTCATCATCCTACAACTCTCACATGCCTGAAAGATCCATACTCCTGACAAGAAATCAGTGCAAAAATACAGAGCTCAAGTGTCAAAGTCAAATTCCCAATTACATGTACGTAACTTGCAATGCAACCTTGCTAATCCAGGTAAGAGTTTCTGCCAGCTGAACTTCAGCACTCAAAAGGACCTCATCTCAGTTTCAAGGCTGGGCAGCTGGTATTCCCCTCGTGTGCGAGTCTGTTCCTCATTCACATCAATCACGGCACTCAGGACCAGGATCCTCTCCCCAGTGGGCTCCCCGTTTCTCAGTCACAAGCTTAATGAAGTAGCTATGGTTGGCATACAGCTTGAGCTTCTCACTGATGTCAACCCACTTCACCATCCCAGCGTCATCACCTGCTTCCAGAGGCAAGTTATCCATTGTCTCACCTGTTCACAAAACAAGCGTTAGGACATGCTGTTTTCTCCTTCTTTCTCTTCTCACACCTGACCAGTTCTTCCTTTCCACAGGACTCCCCCAAAGGCAACAACCTGCAACTATTTCTCAGAGAGAAATCAATCAAGTAGCTCTCTGAGTCTGTGCTAGAAAACTTTTCCAGACTTGAATTAAACATTTTTTTCCAGAAATTTGAGTGGCACAGCTACAACTCTTTATTGCCACTCCTAGGTTAACACCAGGGGCATGACAAGTTACCAGAAATCATTACAACAGCACAAGCCTAGCCAATCCCTCTGAGTCAATTAATTGTTTAACATCTGATTGCTTACTTTCTCAGGTACTACCCAACAAAATATGAACTGAATTCTGAAACTTACATATGCCTGCAATCCTGTCCCCTCCCCTCCCCAAATCACTATTTTATCGAAGTCAACGAAGTAAAAAACATAACCAGCACTTAAATAAGGATGCAGAAAGGCTTTCTAGTTGCTCTGAAGTTTCTAACTTAGATTTCCAGAGCAAGTCCCAGTACTTGTTAAAAACCAAGCCAGGAAATGCTTATTAAAAAAAAAAAGTATATCAGAAACAAAGACCAAAGGAACACCATGTTTATTTTTTTCTGGGGGCTAATAAATCAAAAACCAGCAGCATATTAAGCTTCACCACTATTATCTCTTAACTACCCAAGAGTGAAAATATCACTGTATGACTTCTGTCTGTCTGACCTCCAGAGAAAGCAGACTGATTCACCTCAAGAGGGGAAAGATGAGCATTCAGGATAACGGATCGATCCAAGAACTACCAATGTATGCTCATTCCAATTAAATTATAGAAGGAATCGAAAGTACAATTGCTCT
This sequence comes from Aythya marila, assembly GCF_965140915.1. Lineage (NCBI taxonomy): Eukaryota > Metazoa > Chordata > Aves > Anseriformes > Anatidae > Aythya > Aythya marila. The sequence continues at coordinate 45,579,136 of NC_139045.1, read as the reverse complement.
GGCAGAGTAACAGAGACAAAAAGTGTCAAGAGACAGCAAATAAGACAACACAGACAAGAATGCAGTAAAGATCATCCAGCAGCCAGAGGCAATGCACCTGAAGCAGACACCGGTACTAACTGTGAAGAAATGAAACCCAAGAGCCTTCCAACTCAGTCAATGAAATAGGAAATTAAACCAACTCAAGCTAAATACAGTGTTTGGACAGTGACTGGCCTAGTGTTCTATCTATAGAACAAATGCACATTCTGCGATTTGGAACTACATAACACAAAAATAAATTATTTTCAGGCAAATCCCTTATGTTCCTTAATTCAGGACTGAAAGAAGTCCAAGGGGAATGACAACCAATACTGGTTGCAAGTGAACATGACAAAAGATGGGGGACCCTCACACCCATTGCTTTCAATCTAAGAATTAAACTCAACTTATATTCTCTTCCACTTTCATGGCTCATCTCAGCCCCATGTATGCAAAAACATCTACACCAAAAAAGCAGCAAAAAGCACAAGCAGCAATGCCTACCTGTTTCATCGTGATAGTTAACAGCCTCCGTCTCCATCCACGCGTTGTCGGTGTTACGAGGGTCATCCACATATCCTCTGTACACCTACCTCAGTGGACAATCACAAGAAGTTCAAAAAAAAGGTGGCACCATTAAAAATCACCTGCAGTCACTCTTACAGAGTATGCAATTGTCCCTTCCCTGTCTTATATCACAAAACCCTGAGCATCACAGCTTATCTTAATGACAGTGCATTCATTTTGTCATCTCCTAACTAGCTGCAAGTTACCCCGAGGCTATCTCAAAAGACACAGCTTACCACAAAGTGCTCCTGGCTGAACAGCCTCTGCAGTTGCTTTTCCAAGCTTGCTTTTTCCTCAGGAGATTTCTGCAAGGAGTTCAAGGCCTCTTCCCCAAATTCTCGCTTCAGAGTAGCACTGATCTTCTCCCCTGGGTCCACCATCCCCTGAGAGTAGAGAAAAAACAAACTGAGGAGCCTAAGACCTCCCATGCTATCAATCTTTTACTGGTGCTTAGGACATTACACCCATACAAATCATGCTCCGGTTATGTAAGAAATTCTACACTTATTTGTAAAAAGCAAGCAGACACATCCATCAAAAACTACAACAGGTGAGATTATACCTGCATTAAGCAAAGGACACCATCAAAATTAAGTATTGCCTTGTAATGCAGGAACAGCAGAAAGCCTACCAACTGATGCTTGGGAGGATAAAGATAAATTGTTTATAGGACCTTTCTCTTCCCCTCTACATCATGAGGTCATCCCCAAAAAGCAATTATATCACATGAATGCCTGTTATCTGCTTGTGGCCTTGCCAGAGGGATGTCCACCTTTTCCAAAGCTTTGCTCTTACCCCCGGGATGGCCCACTCCCCACAGTCTCTCCTCTTGATAGCTACGAACTGCAAGATGTTTTTGCCAGTAACTGGGTGAGCGATCTTATTGCCACTTCCATCCCTCTTCCACCTGCAGAAAGCGAAAAATAATGACATTTGTTGCTGCTGCTTCTTAGAAGGAAACCAAACAGCAGAGCTCCCACACAATGGCCTGTTGGAGGGCCAAGGCAGCGGATCAAGCACAGTTCTGGATCAAAGACAGACAAAAGCTGTCTGGGAAGATCTCATCCCTCCATTTTTGCAGCTAGGTCCAGAACGTTGGTATCTACTGTAACTCTCACTGTGAAGCCTTTAAGTCTAACTGTACTTCTACCTACCTGTAAGATAACAATAATTATGCTTTCTGCCATGATAAAGTATAAATTCCGGCTGCAACATTTCAAACCACCCACTCAGCACCAACAGAAGGCCTCAAACACCCAACACCGCACTCAGGATTTAGAATAACTGCAGTAATTACAGCAAAAAAAATATCTAAATAAAGACAAAAATCAAATCTGTGTTTGTTTTACTTTAAAGGAAAAAACAGCAGCATCAGTAGCCTTCTGAAAAGGGCAAGAACTAAAAAGCAGCAGCATGACTTCAACAGTGGTTCTGTCTTCAGTGCAGTATTCCTTAGCTTGCAGTTTGGTACCTACACCAGCTTCTCTGAAAGCTCTGGGTGTAATACACTTGATGTGAACTCACACAGGCTCTGGAGGCAAAACCACCATTAAAGCAGAGCACACACTGACAAAACAGATTAAACAAGCCCCATCTCCTTCTCCTGTACACCAGGCCACCCCAGTGTTTCCTCCTGTGCAAAACCAGGCACACTACTTCATTCACAGCTGAGGCACCAAGACAAAATCCTGTTCCTGCAATTTATTATGCCTCAGCTATGGTCTTTTGGTGCATTTTTCAGACAATAACAACATGTCATGTTATCTTTTAATTTTCACGTTTGTTACTGAAGAGCATTTGTACAGTGTATTTCTACTGAGTTGCACTTTCTTGATCTTTAATTTGCCTTCTCAGCATTTCAGAAGCAAAGGCTTGTAATGAACAGCAAGTCCTAGCTATTTTCCAGAACCAAAGGCTAAAAAACTGTTGTGTTCCACGTATCCATACATCTCTCCATGCACATATACATACAGGCTTACACAGAGCAACACACAAAAAGCCGCCTGACATGCAGTTGCCGGTTCCCAAATGCACAGAAAAAGATGTGAATGCTTTTGCTTTACTGCACGCCACCTTTCAGTCACTTGTCCCTTACCTAGTCACAACGGGATCGGCGGCGTGGTTTGGCCCCCAGCGCCCTAATAGTCCTCTGCCTGTGAGACCAGTCCTTCCCGCAGGATTCCTGAAAGATGCATCACAGCACATTAAATAAGTGTATGTCCCCATGTGGAGCTTCAAGTGTTCTGCAAAAGCAGCTCTAAGGAAGCTGAAATAACAAAGCTAAGGATAGCACCGTACATCCAGCGTCAGCACAAGCTTTAAAGAATAAAGAGATCCTCTCCTTCATTACCTTTTCGTGTCTGACAGTACAGGCAAAGAACAAAATAGCTTTATTTTCCAGATGACATATTCCTGATCAAGCTTTACTCCCATCACACAAATATAACCTGGTCTGGGAACCTAATCCAGCCTTCATTTTACCAGACTACACATGCACAGAGCATTTAATTACATAAAAATTCCAGAGGAAAAAGAAGAAATAAAAGTCAGGTCTGATTACACATCTGTGCCACACGAGGATTTGTTAGTGGATGGAAACACTCATCTACTCTGCCATAGTGCACCTAAATGGTATTAAAAACTTCAGAGCACAACACATGGTCCAATTGAGGGAGCAATTCCACCACACCCTACTATCAAAGGTGCTAGTGACCTCCTCCCCCCAGGATCCCACAGCCCACTGTTGGGGCAGAACTGGCTAGTGGCTTGCTGCCACAGCCTTCTTCTCAAAATAACCTTCTGGCACTGAAGTATTGTTTCTGCTGTCTTAAGAGGGGACCCTCTTGATTTTATTCTAGTAGGTACCATCTACCTAAACTGACACAGACCTGTAGGAGCTCTAAAACTACATCACTGAAATGAATATGCAACGAAAATCACTCACCGGGGCCTCCCATTTTCAACCACATACAAGCCATTCCGACTTGTCCTCTCCACTTCTCCATCTCTCTCATTAAATTTGGGAGAAAAATTTTTATCACTGCAGACAAAAAAAAAGTAATTAGAAGCAAATTAAAAACCCAACATGCAGCAGAAAAGGTTGTAGGCCAGCCACCCAACCTACAACACCCACTTGGCTAATGGGCAGGTTTAGATGGATCTTAATACATAGGCCCTCCGTGTCCTGTGGGAAGCTATACAGTCTGAGCAATTACTGATGACTGTCTCTGTATTTAAATCTTCAGCTAAGTGTGGCACTCTAAAGCATTTAACATTTTCTCCTCCTACAATTTCATTTAGAAGATATTTCAAAGCTGTTCTTGTTCACGTTGGGGAGCATTAGATTTTATCCAGTGACAAAGCTAACAAACACTTTCCTAACTGACGAGCAGCGAGCAGTTACATGCTAAAAGCAATCAACAACTTTGCAAAAGTTTACTGCCCATGCCCTGTGTGCACCTCTGAAAATAGAAGCACACGCTGGTAGGGTGGCCTACAGAAGCCTCCTTGCTGCTCCCAAAGCAATTCCCCTCAAACCACCACAGGAGTCAATCTACTGACCAGCTTTTTCCTCACAATCCATTTGGGAAGCTACACTAAAAAACAATTCTGTATTTTCAAGCGTTACCAACATCTCCTCCAAGAGCATCTGGCAGTAGGTAACTCCATACACCTCATCCCCTCACTAAGTAGCTTATGGCATTCCTCGAGAGGAGAACAGAGAACGTGTTCACGGAACCAACACACACGTTCACAGAGCAGTCACCATCAGGCATTCAACTTGCTGCATTTCCCGAGTCAGAGCCCAGCTCCAGACCTCAAGGTCTAACCAGATTCTTCTCACCTTGCATCCAGTTATGCATGCACATACTGAAAATTTTCTCCTGAGCTCTTAAATCCAACATTATTCGCGCTCGTCAAAAATATTGGAAAATACATATCAGTAAGGGTTCTGAGAATTTTACTTCTCTCACAACACAGAACAGCCGTAGGAACAGTTGCCCATTATTGCAATTAACTCAGTCGATCAGTATTTCCTCCTGCCCCGTTCAAAAAAGCCAAGGGCCACACTTTCCACTCACTTGATCTGAGGATCTGCCCACTTGGGTCCTGCCAAAACAGCCGCTGCGGTGTACTCCACAGGATTATAATCTTCCCACTGGGTCAGCCAGCCCACTTTGTCTTCGGGAACTCGGCTACGCTCAACACGCGATCCGGGATACGGGGAGGTGAGGGCTTTGCTGTGGTACCACCTGTCAACCTTGCAACTGCTGAGCATGTTAGCGGGGTGGAGATGGGACCAGTGGGCTGCAGACAAGTTACTGCAAGAAAAAAAAGATCTCATTCCTGCAGCAGCGCAGGGCAAGCCAGATAGGGAACAACCCAGGAGTCCAGAGGGGCGCAGGAGGCGGCGGAGAGCACACCCCTTCCAGAAGGGCCCCTCCAGCTCAGCCACCCCTGCGTGCACCCAGCGCCCCCCTGCAGCCCCCTGCAGCCCCCCGGCCCCTCGCAGCCCCGGTACCTGCGCGGGGGCAGCGCTGCAGCGAGCCCCAGCAGGGCGAGAGCCCGCTGCAGGCCCAAACCCGGCAGCATCAGCAGCCAGCGCGGCCATGCCCAGATTGGGGCGGGGATCCCCGGGACCCCTCCTCCCTCGGGTTGGGGGCCGGCGCCCCCTGGCTGCGGGATGGGGGCGGTGGGAGCGGTGCGGGAGCTGGCGCTGTTCCTGGGCACGCTGCTCTATGCCTACGCCGAGGCGGCGGTGCGGCTGCTGCTGCCCGCCCGCAGGAAGGCCGTCGGCGGGGAGCTGGTGCTGCTGACGGGGGCCGGCCGCGGGCTGGGCAGGGCCACGGCCCGCGAGTTCGCCCGGCGCCAGAGCCGCCTGGTGCTGTGGGACGTGGACACGGTAACGGGGAGGGGGGCTCGGGGGGCGCGGTGTAAGCGGGAGGCGGCGGGGAAGGGGGGGGCCGCAGCGGCAGGGCCCGCATGCAGCGCCGGGACACGCAGGGAGATGCGGGGAGGGCAGGCGCTGAGCCGCGTTGCCAAGGGAGATGCTGCAGCAGGAAGATTTTGGCAGCTTAGGGGGTGGTGGAAGATCGGAAAGCGTGCCCCTAAGGGACTGCTTTCAGCATAAAGCACAAATTTCTCCAACGTAAAAGACAGCCGTCTTCATCAGATGCTGCTCCGCTCCAAAAATATAAAAAAAATCTCCAAAGATGCTCTCTTCTCGAGGTCCTCCCCCTGGGCAACACGTGGGTGTGCTACAGCAGCACATAACTTCTGCTCCTCTCCTTCCTCACTCAGCACGGCCTCAGGGAGACGGCTGCGGAGTGCGAGAGGCTGGGAGCCACCGTGCACACCTTCGTGGTGGACTGCAGCAAGAGGGAGGAAATCTACAGCGCTGCGGAGAAGGTAGGGGAGCAGGTGCACGAGAGAAAGCTCAGCCAGGTGGGCTTGGTGTCAGACAGGGCTGAAAAAGTGCACCCGAGGTCTTCCACTCACGGCATGCAAGTCTTGAAATTGCAGCTTTTTGTTTCTGTACGTACAGAGATCGCAGTAGCCCTTTGGGTATCGCAGCCCAGCTCATCCTCCTTTGCAAGCCTCTGTCCCCACGAGCTCCCACTTTAGGCTTTAGACCTGTGAAAGAATGCCTTCCTTTGAGCTTGCTGAGAAATAGGCACCTCTGTGGAAATTGGAAAGACTTTATTGTAGAAAGTAAGGTTCAGGTGGTCCAGAACATTCAGTATGTCCACAGAGCCAGCTGTGACTGTGCGGACTATTTTTGTCTGTGGGTGAAGAGTCTATAAAAACTGGCATATGTACAAACATCACATCTAAATCAGCTTCCAGGATACTGCACACTTTCTACTCGATCAGGAAACACAGCATGATTTTCCTCTCCCTGAAAGAAAGATTTGTAAAAATTAAATTAATTGCTGCTCATAACCTTGTATTGTTGTGATAACAAACAACACGGGGCTGCATGTTCTTTTTGCCAAAAAGGTGAAGAAGGACATTGGCGATGTCTCCATCCTGGTGAACAATGCTGGTGTGATCACGGCTGCCGACCTGCTCTCGACCCAGGACCACCAGATTGAGAAAATGTTTGAGGTCAACATTCTCGCCCACATCTGGGTAAGGGCCGCTGGCGTGTTCATCCCTCTGTGGTGGTGTGAGTGTTATTGAGGTGGGGGCACCCTCAGCCAGGCACTGAGACCCTGCAGGCAGGAGATGCATGGCTCAAAAATGCAAAACATTTTTTGGTCACCAAGCCCTGAGAGCAGGCAGCAGGGCCAGCCTCTCCCCAGCTGCTCCTGTCAGCCCAGCAGGGCTCCAGGTCTCGATCCTGGGGCATTTTGTACCTGCCTGCATTGCTGACTCCCTTCTGGGCTCCTGGCACTGTCTCAGGTCCATCCTGGAACTGTTCTGCCTTTGCCTGTATGTACCACCTCCCTTATACCCCTCCAGAACTTCTCCCTGCATGGAGGCGACATGGCTGGGCCCTATCAGAGCTAGGCCTTGCCTTCCCCTTCCCTGGGGACAGGGGCAGCTTTCAGCAGGAAGAACAGTGGTCAGTAAACAATTTCTGCTTGCAGGGGACTGAAAGGTGTGCTACAGGTTGGGTATGCTGAGGAGAGACACCGGCAGCGTGGCTGCTGACAAGTGAAACCTAAAGCTAGGCAATGTGAACATCAGCTTCTGTCAATCCCTGGCTTTGCTGAAAGGCTCCGTTTGGAAATTGGGATGCAAATCCAGCTAAAAGGAGACCGTGTGTCTCTGTGGTTCTCAGGAGCTTGGTGCCATGCAGCCCCCAGCACCCGGGGTAGGCCTAGTCACTGAACTGCACATAACTGGGTTACTTAATTGCACATAATTGAGGCCAGCATTGAAGACTCCTAAGAAGTCACTGTTCCTTTCCTCCTCCACATGCCCCACCTCTTCCTCTTGTTCTAAAACCCTTTCCAGACAACCAGAGCTTTTCTGCCAACAATGATGGACAACAATCGCGGTCACATTGTTACGGTGGCTTCTGCAGCAGGTCATTTTGTTACCTCTTTCATGGTAGCTTACTGGTAAGTGACTTCCAAATCAGCTCTCTTCATTTCTTGTTTTTAATTGTGTCTTCTCCACCAGCACGCACGGAGTAACCGAAATAAACATCCCACTGAATAAGCTACTTCCAAAGAACAATGCCAAGGAGGAAAAAAAAAAACAAAACACAACACCCATCAAATAAGGACCCACAGAGGTACCCACTAATTTCAGTATTAGCTCTGATTGAGGTGATTCAGTAAAGGATTAATGATGTGACCAATCAACTAATGAAATCTTCTTACTTTTTTCTCTCCATACCTAATCCAGATTTTGCTTTGTTAAAAAAAAGAAAAAAGGTATCTTCTTCCCTTCTCCTTCTTAGAATGTAGCACTGCTGTGAGTTGGTGTGGTGATAATGAGACAATCCTGACTGAGCAGCTTTTTGCAGTTCTAGCATTTGTGGCAGTGACTGCAGTGGACAGAAACACTTCTGCCATCATCAGATAAAACAAGGCATTGACTGTAAAACTATTGTAATCTTTTGAGAAGATAAAAGATACGGTAATACTGAGTGCTGTAAGCAACATGACACTGCTGAGAGGCCAAAGTACTGCCCAAGTTTAACAAAAATGCATGCACAAAATTGCAGCAATACTATTGTCTGGCATAATGTCATACTGCATCTAACCTAGCCCTCTACAATAGTGTTTCCCAGCAGAACCATCTTTCCCTGGGTATGTTCCTTCATGGGGAGTCACTGTTAGCCATGTAAGAACACCTGAGCCAGGACTTTTAGCTGTATTACACTGTTAAACTTACTTGATATTGCTCCTTTGATTTGCTTCTGCTTGGTTCTGTTTTCTACTCCTGGCCTCCACAAACTTCAGTCGCACTAAATTGCTTAAGTCCTTCATTTCAAATCTCATGCTTCAACTTCACAACATGCTCCACATGATACAAGAAGCAGTAGGATTGTTGCCCATACGTATAATCCCTTTTGTTCTTAAATTTGCGCACTTCAGAAAATTCTTCAAAAAGAATTCAGCTTAAAACATTCTAAGTCAGCTGTATGGATTCACACACTATCATTTCCTAGCATTCATCTGCCTGCTTAGTACTAACCTAAGTTTTTTTTAGAGTCACCCACTTCACATCCCACTATGCCCTCCCCTGGCAGCACTATCTATTTCTGCGCTACACTGTGAGACAGTAAAAGCCAGCATTAGTTCCTGCCCCTTCTCTTAGAGATGGATTACACATCTTCCCCTGCTAGTCAGTACTGGGTGTTCTTTCAGCCCCTTTCTATTTACATCATGTTGGAAATAGCATTCCCACCTTCTCATTTGTGACATTTTTTCTTCATCAGTTCAAGCAAGTTTGCTGCTGTTGGATTTCATAAAGCTCTAACCGAGGAACTATCAACCCTGGGAAAGAATGGAATAAAAACAACATGTGTCTGCCCAGTTTTTATGAACACTGGATTTGTCAAAAACCCCCGTACAAGGTAATGTTTTGATAAAAGCCACATCTCAGCCTGCCTTTCTTTGTATTTAGATGGATTTACCCCTGCTTTAGGGCTTGCTTTCAACCTGTATATCAAAGGGTAAATAAAATTGGCTGAATATAAATCTCTTTCTGCATTATCACTTCAACCACAAGATCTGCATTTGAATTACCTGACTTTGCCTGCAGTTGAAGTATCCTACTTCGCATTCAACTCTCCCATGTATTACCTATATCATTCTTAAATTTATGCTTTCCTTTCATTTTAGGCTTGGAAGGATTTTGGAAGTTGATGAAGTTGTGAAAGAAATGATGGAAGGAATACTGACTAACAAGAAAATGGTTTTTGTTCCACCACAGCTGAGCATTGCTTTACTTACTGACATGTAAGTGACATTAAAAAAAAAAGGGGGGGAGGAAATATTCAACACAATTGCACGAGTGTAGAAGCATCACACTTGAACCATCTGATTCAAGTTTTACCATTGGAATAAGTGTCTTTTGCTTTCACAGAAGGAAAGCTAGCTGTTGGTATCATTGAAATACATGTAAATACCCCCAAATGATGGCTAGACACCCATAGTCTACATTCAATTCAGTTCCATTTATTTTCTACCATCATTAATATCTTTAACCAATGTACTAGGTCATTAAATTCATTCCTTATTTGACTTCAGTATGTCTATAGCCACTTGAAAAAGTGCATCTGTCTGCAGGAGACATTTTTTTTTCTGATTGAATTATCTCAAGTATCCTACACCACATGTCAATGCTAAGGAATTACATAGTGATTCTTCGTAATGACAATAGGAGAAATAAAAGCATTTTGTTGAGTCCTGTCGTAGGTCATTACAGCTGACAGGAAGGTTCCAGGCCTAGAAGGCACATTAGAACAACTAAATTACCACACCAGTTAGCTTCTACAGTACCTCAAGAAACCCTTGATAACAACTTGTTGGTGAGAAGACAACTTGGCTCTAACCAAAACCTCCTATTTATGAGAGCCTGTAGAGATTCTCCTGTTTTCCCCAAATTCCTCAATCAACCAGATGAGGTTTTGAAAGCAAAGAGAAGACAAAGACAATTCTCACATTATTTTTAATGCACATGCCTACGTTCCGTGTTAAACCTTCCTGGATGCAGCAGCAATGCTGCAACCAACGTCCTGCCCGGGGGATACCTGTCCTTGGAGTTGTCAGCAAAGAAGGAAGGTAGTGAAGGGATCAGAAATAAAGCTAGCCAAAGAATTTCAAGGGCTACATATCCTTGGGAACTACTCCCAGTTTCAGTGTTGGTCTCTGTCTGAGGTGAGCACGCATTCTGCACCCAGACCAGCTCTTGTCCCACCTGTGCTGCCACTTTTCCCGTGACCCAAGTTCTTATCCTAGATTTCATTGCATGGTTTTATCTTTCAGGTTGCTTCCAGAACGTGTCTCAAGATTTCTGAAAAAGCTGACAGATGTTAAGTTTGATGCAATTGTTGGACACTGGAGCAAACAGTGAACAGCAAGTTATTTGTTGTTTCCCCCATGGCACGAGTGAAAACAGAACATGGACCATGTGTAGCACAGCAGTTTTGATTCAGAGCAGAAGCAAGACAGGTATTTCCTCCAGGCCACCAACACCCTTCACACCTAGAGACTTGTCCCACACCTGCAGCAGGAACACACCTGCATAACATGGAGTGTTGCCAGAGCAGAGATGCAGCTCTGCAAGGCAGAAGGGCTGTTTTACCTGTGCATTGTGTCATCACTAGCTCCTTCCCTGCTTCTCGCATGCACCGAGGCAGACAGGAAATGCAGCAAAGCCCATTTTGGGACAACAAAGGGATTTCCTGAGTATATGTATTAATCTGGACTCATCACTGAGCAAAGAGATCTTGTGGGAAGAAGTTCGTATGGGTGGTCTGCTTCAGTTCAATGAATCGTTTAAAATTTTAAAATGGAGCATGTGTTACAGGCTTTTATGTGCTTTTGTAGTGAGTACCTGAAAGGCCACAGCCTTTTAATCAAGTGTTACCTGAATATGTTGATTGTCGCGTTATGCATGAGCAACATCAGCACGACTTGTACAGAATAAATGCAGTTCTTTACCCAAAAGGTGCCTCGCAGCAGTTCAGCCATAGCCAGCTCCTAGAGGTGCATTTAAGGCACAGCAGCAGCAAGTAACGCGCCCTCTGCCGGTGTCATTTCCCACATGGCTTGGTAATCCCCAGACTTCCTAAACAGCTTCCTCTGAAACGGGTGCAGTATTTCTTGGCCAGTTACCGGGTGCCCTCCCGCACTTCATGCTCATTTGAGAATGCAACTTATTTCAACCAAAGATAGAAGAAGTTACACTGAAAAAAAAAAAAAGACGTGGACTTGTTGTCCTCACACTAGCAGGAGCTTGTATCTTTAAATAAAAATCAAGGAGATGCTAAAAACCTGGAAGCTCCTCATTCAAATGCCAGGGGTGAGCTGAAGTGGAAGTCCATGGGACTTGTACACCATTATAGACCAGGAGAGAAAACCTTAACAGGGAAGCCAGCAACTCCTGGATAAGCCTTCATTTCAGCTCACTGACACACATACACAGCAATTAGGTTTTTCATATTCCATTCCTTTTAAACACTGGCACTGTTCATTGCACGAGCTGCCACAGCTCCAGCAACCTGGGACGATTCCTGGCTTCCCCCTCCCCACCCTGCCCTGCCCCTTGCATGGTTTCCCAGTAGGAGGGGACAATCCCAGCGCTGGGGCTGACAACCTGCCAACGAGCAGGCCTGTGTGGGGCACGGCCCCAGAGGAGCCCCGCTGTCCCTCACAAGCCACTGCCTCCTTCCCTGGGCACCACTGTGACCAGGAAGAGGTTAAGCCTCCAAAGGTCTGTGTAAACTCTCCTTGGCCTGTGGAACAGCAGAACACCAGGCGATGAAACACCGGTCAAAGACCTCTTCAGAGCACAGAGAGGTTTTCTGCCTACTTGTGCAACTGCTGGCTGCATGGCCGTTTGAGGGAGGCCTGAAGACACTGCTGCATTAAGCACAGCTACACATGGGTGACTTTCTGTGTAATCCTTTATCTCCATACCAATGTTTTCTTGGCCTCCTCAGTTCTCTTCCTGGCCACCAGAGTCAATACAGCTCAAGCTTACCCCAAAATCTGGTTGTTTGGTACCTGGTGGAAACCTATGCTATCAAACTTCATATAGCTACTTCCAGCAAAGCCCCAAACTCAAACAGAGGTATCTTGCACGCCAGCTTAGGGCACTGACGAGCCTGGTGGGGACTCTGCTCTCGTGCTCTGCCTCCCCCTTGGCCGCCTCTTGGAGCTGGCGTTCCCCTGCCTCAGCCACAGCCCCAACTGGAGGCCCGTGCCAGGAGAGAGGCAGCACTGCTGAGCTGTGAAATCAGGGCCTGGCTGAACCACCAAACGTGTTAATTAGGAAGACGAAAAAGTTTCAGGAGAAAACCAGCACCTAGCTCTGAGCATCCCCACTGGCATCAAATATCTTCTCCCACTGTAAGTATGAGCAACTGTGGAGGCAAAGTACAGCAACAAAACCTCTAACAACTCATTTTAGCTGTAAGCCAATCCTAGTTAGAAGGCAGATATGTAGGGAGCCTTCACTCTCCCCAGACCAGGGAAAAAAATCCTTGTGTACAATTATAAACATGATTCAAATTCATCCAAATTTCAAACTGAAAAGTAAAAGAGGAAAAACAATCTTTCAAACAAGACTAAGCAGTTACATTGTTTGAGGAGGGTGAAGGAATTCAAGTGATTCACAGTTGAATTCCTTCCATTTTCTACAATTATGTTATAGCAATAGTAGGAAGTAATAGTACATCCTACAAAGGCAGACCCCATTCCCCCCTCCACCTGAACCATAAAGCCATCGGGATGCTCGACACAGGAACGTCTTTCATAAGCTAAGGGCGGCTGCCCAACAAAACCCATCTTGCTGACAGTTTCCCCGTAAGCCTGGCCTGTCACCACATGCACCATTACCCAGCAGCCTGTACATATAAACCCATATTAGATGTACAAACAGCACACAGTCTGCTAATTCCTTTTGATAAACAGCCTCTTTCTTGGACTTGACATTTCCGAGAAAGAGGAACTTTTGACATCTGTCGTGGTTTAACCCGGCTGGCAGCTAAACACCACGCAGCCGTTCGCTCCCCCTCCCCCTCCCTCTCTGGGACAGGGGAGAGAAATGGAAAGTGAAGCCCGTGAGTTGAGATAAAGACAGTTTAATAAGACAGGAAAATAATAATAACAAAATAATAATAACAATAATAACAATAATGTTACAATGGTGATAATAGGAAAGTAATAATAATATGTACAAACAAGTGATGCACAATGCAATTGCTCACCACCTGCTGACTGATGCCCAGCCTAACCGAGCAGTCCGGCCCCCTCCCCCCGGCTAGCCACCCCTATATATTGTTTAGCATGACGTCAGATGGTATGGAATACCCCTTTGGCTAGTTTGGGTCACCTGTCCTGGGTCTGTCCCCTCCCAGCTCTTACTGCACCCCCAGCCTGCCTGTTGGCAGGACAGAGCAAAAGGCTGAGATGTCCTTGGCTTGGTATAAGCACTGCTCTGCAACAATTAAAACATCGGGGTGTTATCAGCACTCTTCTCATCCTAAGCCAAAACACAGCATTCCACCAGCTACTAGGAAGAAAATTAATTCTGTTCTAACTGAAACCAGGACAACAGCCTTTTCTTCTGCCTGGCCGCAGCCTATTGCTTACTTGCTCTTTCTACAGCCATGAGTCAGCCCGCTTAGAGCGATCCAGGCGAGTTCGTTGCCCATTTTAGGGCAGGACAACACACAAGGGACTGTCCTGATCTCCGCAGGCTAACCCACCAGTACTGTGCTCCAGCCAAATGGTAGGAAAAGATGCAGTGAACCAGAATTCATCAGGACAAAGGGGAAAGAAAGGCCCTTAAACCACCCAAGCTACGCAGGGAAGGAGACTACCTCCCAAGACAAGTACAGCCATGGAGATCTGAAGCGCCCGGCACATGAAGGAGCCGGCATCCCACCTGCTCCAGAGGTCTCCGTGATGCCACTGCTTCCATGTTTCCACTGCGGGGCACAGAGGAGGAGCACCTGCTGGCATTCACATGGAGGGATGCTGCTCTCCCAGAGTGCTAACCAGTGAGATATTCAGCTCAGCTCCTGTCCTCTGCTGTGGGGGGGAGTTGCAGTTGCTCGTTACCCTACAAATCATAAACACCAGTAAGAATAAGGACCATAAATGACCACTTGTTTCACCTGCCAGTGTGTTAACCAGTAACAATAACACTACAGTTAACTTAGGAAGTCGGTAAAAGAAAGGTTGTGACCTTCTGTGGACTCAATTGCTTCCACTTGGTTTTAATGAGTCTAAGTTAAAATTAGTCACAAGTATTTATCCTCTCTACAAGGAAGAGACACCAGTGAAGTCTCATGCATCTGGCACCCTCCTTGGAGATACATCCCCCCCTTATGAACACACTCATTGTGTAGGGTTTTAGTGGGAACAATCTTAACTCTGCAGTTGCTTAAAAGATGAACCAGAGTAAAAATATCACATTTATTGACTTTTCTTCTATTCCGGTGAAAACATCAGGTCGATGTTAAGTGAGATGGAAAAAGCAGATAGGGCTAAATGTTCTTACGCAGGTCCATTTAGGTAGATATGAGTTCAGGATGTATATGTAACCTCCAGTCCACATTGAATAATAGCTTTGTTAGGCTAAAGATCAGAAATACTCCACAAACAGCACAAATCAGCAAAACAACCTCCAGCTGGTTTCCACTGACTGGCACCCAGTCATAAAACTGTTCTCTACAACTTGGGGAAATTGCTGTTAGGTGGGTTCCCTCCACATGTAGAGCTGACCGCCTCTGCTCCAACATTAACAAGCCACCAAGACACAGCTGCTGAAGACAAGCAGCCTTCTCTCTTCACTTACCTGACAATCTGGATCTCTGTTTCCAACTCCCTGTGCTGTACTGATACCAGAGGTTCTTGCCTTCAGTCTCATTTCAGCCCACCTGCAGGGCCACATGTAGGACTCCAGAAAGAAGGAAACACCAGCCTCACAGGTCAGCAGTAACTTGAATTCACAAAGTCCTGCTTCCTCAGGAAATCCAAGGTCCTTTTCCTCACAACATCACAGAATGGCTTAAATTGGAAGGGACCTCTGGACATCATCTGCTCAAGCACAACCACCTAGAGCAGGTTGCCCAGGACCACACTCATGTGGCTTTTGAATACCTTCAAGGAGACAAACACCACAAATCCTCTGGGCAACCTTTCCCAGTGCTCAGTCATGCCCACAGTAAGAAAGAGGTTTAAAAAAAAAAAGTGTTTCCAGATGCTCACTTTGAAACTCCCATTTCACTTTGTGCCCATTGCCTCCTGACCTGTCACTGGGCACCACTGAGAAGAGCCCAGCTCCAGCTCCTTGACATTTGTTGAGCCAGGGGAGTTTTAGGTTAGATGTTAGGAAGAACTTCTTCACTGAAAGGGTTGTGAGGCACTGGAACAGGCTGCCCAGGGAAGTGGTGGAGTCACCATCCCTGGAGGTCTTTAAAAGACGTTTAGATGTAGAGCTTAGGGAAATGGTTTAGTGGGTCTGTTAGCGTTAGGTCAGAGGTTGGACTCGATGACCTTGAGGTCTCTTCCAACCTAGAAAATTTTGTGATTCTGTGATCCTCCCTTGTGGGATTTACAGACATGGATCAGATCCCCCCAGACCTTCTCCTCTAAGCTGAACAGTCCCCGCTCTCTCAGCCTTTCCTCACAGGCCCTTAACCTTCTTTGAGGACCTTCACTAGACTCCCCCCTGCTGCCCTAAGTCTCCCTCGTACTGTGGAGCACCCAACAACACCCAGCACTGCAGGTGTGGCCTCACCAGTGCAGAACAGAGGGGAAGAACTGCCTCCCTCAACCTGCTAGCAATGCTTTGCCTAGTGCAGGCCAGGACACCAGCAGTCTTTTTCACAGCCAGGGCACATTGCCAGCTCGTATTGAGTGTGGTATCTTACCCAGGCTGACTACTGATCATTTTCTTGTCCTTCACATGCCTGGAAAGGGCCTCCCAGATCAGCTTCTCCATCCATTTTGTACATCGTAACTCTCCATCTCAGTTAGCAGCTTCAGTACTCTGGGCACTGCTATGACACAAGCATTCCTGCAGCAACACTGAAATGCAGAACCCTATAGTCAGGCAAAGATCTTTAGTGAAACAGGCAACAGCCATTCCTTTTGTAACATATACTTCCACTGCCAAATCCATTGATCCCCCGAGGATTATATGAAAAACATCACGTAAAGGTCATTTGCAAAATCTGGCTGCTTTATCAGGTGAGAAGTAATTAAACTAAACAGCCAGCGGGGTTTATGAGGATATGACACATGACACCTTCCAGCTTCCTGATGTGTGCCACGCTACCCAGCACCGTATATATAGACGCCGGCTGTCCAGGCAGCACTACCACCGCAGCCAGCCGACTTCTCCTGACCCGCTGACCAGCCGCTCAACATGCAACCCAAAGGTAGTACCGGGGACAGCTCTTACCCCACTGCCCTGCAGGACAGAAATCTGCTTGGGTATGGCTGCAAACTGCAGGGGAGGGAAGGGAACAGAAGGGAAAGTCCACGATGAGGGTGGGAGATGCTCAAAGCCCAGCTGGAGCAGCCCTGCACCAGCTGCTGCAGCCAACCCAGCCTGCGTGCGTGCTCCCCACGCCTTCCCTTCTGCTGGAACCGGGGTGCTGCAACTCTGTGCCATCTGCTCCACAGGGGTCTCGCTCAAAATGAAGCTCCTCCTGCTGTCCTGCGTCATGAGCATGGTCCTTGCTGTTGCCAATGCTGTAAGTACCGAACAAAGAAACTGGCGGGTGGCCGATGCAGGCAATCTTCATGTTGTCACTTGGAAATCGCAAGGTTTTGTAACAGATGGGAGAGCCTCAGAAATACCAATGGCTGGTGCAAGGCTGAACACATGTACTGTACTCCCATTCCAGACTCCTGGCTTAAGATGGAGTCCTGCTCAAACTTTAAAGCAAAAGAGAAATTGCAAGGTCACTCCCAGCCCATCAGTGGGCCCCCCCGTTCCTTCTTTGCATAGCTGACTATTTTCTAGACACTGAAGAACAAGTTTCCTCTGCAGATCTTGGCTTTCTAACAGGATACACTTAAAAATAAACAACTGAATGCTTTGTTTAAAACAAACAAACAAACAAAAAACAAAACAAAACAAAACAAAAGAAGTGTGTTTTTTTTTTTTCTTTCTTTCTAGTGTGTTTTGCTCTAACAAAAAAATGTTTCTTCTTCTACAGCAAGACGATAGCGATAGCTCTGGTGGGGAGAGCACTGAGGCGGTAAGGCTTCTGTTTCTAAATTACTGGGTCTCACCAGTTGTAACATTCAGATTTAACCAGGCGGTTGGCCCTGACCTGAAAAACACTGATGCACAATGCCTTTCTTTTCACAGCCAACAAGACGACCCATTTTCTGGCCTTTTCGTCCCATTATTCGCCCCTTCCTGGAAAGGCTCAAGGCTGCTCGATCTTCCTGATTGCGAGCCTGAGGTAAGCAATGTATCTTGTACAAAAATAAGTCTTCAGCAAGCACAGCCATGACATTTGCCTACTTTTTACATTCTGCACTGTACTCATTCTGCAGAATACTTTGCAGAACTTAAGTGATTTTCATTTCCTTCAGCATTGCACATTATCTTAATCACTTCACAGAGAAGAAAGAAACATGCTACTGGACTTGCCACACCATAGCCAGTCGTACACCCAGCTGTCAGGAGCTGCCCAGCAACCTCCAATGAACACAGAAACAGCCTCCTCTCGGGGCTATGGCTTCAAAAGACAATTACACTGCTAAGGGTTCATATAAAGCATTCATTGAGATGTTAAAACAATTAAATGCTCTTGGTTCTAACCTGCAATTCTCCTACTGCTCTGCAGGTGCCTACCTGGATAACCATGGCTGTCTCCTGCAGGACGCTGCTGCTTCTAGATGATCTTCTACTTCCCACCTCTCCTTCACACCTTCTGTCAGCAATGTGCTGAAAACGGAGGACCACCAACAACAGGGTCCCTGTTTCACACACCCACTACTGAAGCTGGTGTGTGTCAAAGTGTGTGTCTCTCAACCCTTCTCTGCTTAATTTCTAAATCTGAATAAATGCTGAGCATCAAATGACTAAGGTCTCTTAATTATTTCTTGGGGAAAAGAAACACACGAACGTCACTTAAGCGACCCTGCTTGCAATGACCATGAGTAGGAAAGGAAGGGAACTCCTGAGGCTGGCTTTGCCTTTTGTCCATGCTGAGATTCACAGGCTCTCTCAGGTCTTTATCTGGCCCTACCAAATACTACCCAGCCTCCTCTCTGTGCTTTTAAGAGACTATTTATCACAAACATGGCCACTGAAGCCAACACCAGCTTTACTCTTTACTCTTTGTAAACAAGATCCATGTAAGCTTAAACAGCAACAGAAAGCATTTATGTAGTGTTAGTAATACTGTACAAGATATAACGTATGGCGAAAGACGTGTACAGGGATTTAAAGGGAACCTCAAGGCTATTAGCATGTTTTAGACAGAGACAGTCCAAGACATTAGGATGTGAATAGCTGTTAATCCTACACAGGTATGTAACCAGGGCATCGCAGCTTATTTCCATGACAGATGTATTTTTTCAGCTCCTAACTAGCTGCAAGTCATCCCGAGGCTCTCTCAAAAGACACACAGCTCACCACAGAGCGCTCTGGGCTGAGCGAGCTCTGGAGTCACTTCCCCAAGCTTCCCTTTTCCTCAGGCCATTTCTGCAAGGAGCTCAAGGCCCCTTCCCCAAATTGCTGCCTAAGAGTGGCGCTGATCTTCTCCCCCGGGTCCACCATCCCCCTAAAGGGGGAATGAAAAAAAGAAAGAGACAGAAGTGCGCATCCCTAAGGGCTCCCCAGCTGCCCCCCTCTTCAGCAGTGCTGAGGACACTGCACCCCCTCGCACCCGGCTGTGGTTATGGGAGGAGTCCTACATTTACTTGACAAAAGGAAGCAAACCCCCCGGCTAGGGGAATTTAAACTCGCAAAATTAGCATGGGCTAATGGACACGTGCCCTAAGCACAAGACACCGGCAGAATTAAGCAGCCACCGCCTTACAGGCAGCAGGCGGCCCCCCACAGCCACGGGGCACCCACCGCCCCCCTGAGGCGCCCAACGGCCGCCCGCCATTACCCCTCCTCCCCGCCCATTGGGCGGAGTGCCCGCCCGCTCCGCGCTGCGCTCCCCGATTGGCTGCCTCCTCCCCTGCCCCCCGCCGCTGTCAGGGTCCCGTGCTGCGGGCACTGCGGGCACTGCGAGCACTGCAGGCACTGCAGGCACTGCAGGCACTGAGAGCGCTGCGTCCGCTGCGGGCACTGCGCGCGGCGGGATGGGGGCGGTGGGAGCGGTGCGGGAGCTGGCGCTGTTCCTGGGCACGCTGCTCTATGCCTACGCCGAGGCGGCGGTGCGGCTGCTGCTGCCCGCCCGCAGGAAGGCCGTCGGCGGGGAGCTGGTGCTGCTGACGGGGGCCGGCCGCGGGCTGGGCAGGGCCACGGCCCGCGAGTTCGCCCGGCGCCAGAGCCGCCTGGTGCTGTGGGACGTGGACACGGTAACGGGCTGCCGAGCCCCGCTCCCCGTCCTGCCGAGCACCTGCGGGGTGCGTGGCACATAACCTCTGCTCCTCTCCTTCCTGTCCCAGCACGGCCTCAGGGAGACGGCTGCGGAGTGCGAGAAGCTGGGAGCCACCGTGCACACCTTCGTGGTGGACTGCAGCAAGAGGGAGGAAATCTACAGCGCTGCGGAGAAGGTAGGGGAGCAGGTGCACGAGAGAAAGCTAGTGGTATTCCACTCACAGTGCGCAGGTCTTGAAATCGCTGCCCTTTTATTGCTGCACATACAGAGATCACAGTGGCCCTTTGGGTATCACAGCCCAGCTCGTCCTCCCTCACGAGCCTCTGTCCCTGCGAGCTCCCACTTTAGGCTTTAGACCCGTGAAGGAACATCTTCCTTTAATCTTGCCAAAAACCACACAGACACCTCTGTGGAAATTTGAAAGACTTTATTGTAGAGAGTAAGGAGTAAGGTTCAGGTGGTCCAAAATATTCAGTATGTCCACAGAGACAGCTGTGACTGTGCAGGGCATATTCACCTGTGTGATGTATAGAAGAGTACAAATACCAGCAGTAATCAAGGGAAAAATGTCACATCTAAATTGGCTTCAAGGATACTGCACAATTCCTACCTCAAATAAAAGAATTGTAAGAAATTGCCACTCACAACCTTGCATTGTTGTGATAACAAATGACACGGGGCTGCACATTCTTTTTGCCAAAAAGGTGAAGAA
This sequence comes from Aythya marila, assembly GCF_965140915.1. Classification (NCBI taxonomy): domain Eukaryota; kingdom Metazoa; phylum Chordata; class Aves; order Anseriformes; family Anatidae; genus Aythya; species Aythya marila. The sequence goes on along the minus strand of NC_139045.1, from coordinate 45,558,617 downwards.
GGACATTGGCGATGTCTCCATCCTGGTGAACAATGCTGGTGTGATCACAGCTGCCGACCTGCTCTCGACCCAGGACCACCAGATTGAGAAAATGTTTGAGGTCAACATTCTCGCCCACATCTGGGTAAGGGCCTCTAGTGCATTCGTCCCTCTGTGGTGGTGTGCGTGTTAATGAGGAGGCGGGGGCACCCTCAGCCAGGCACTGAGACCCTGCAGGCAGGAGATGCATGGCTCAAAAATGCAAAATGCTTTTTTGTCAGCGAGCCCTGAGAGCAGGCAGCGGCTGATACTTGGCCCCTGGGGCCAGACAGGGTAGGGCCAGCCCTGGCTCTTGGCCCAGCTTGGACATGGAACAAAGCTCAGGTACAGGGGCAGCATTCAGCAGGGAAAACAGAGCGATTAGTAAACAACTTCTGCTTGCAGGGGACTGAAGGGCGTGCTACAGATTGGGTGTGCTGAGGAGAGACACTGGCAGCGTGGCTGCTGATGAGTGAAACCTAAAAACTGAAAGGAGACTGGGTGTTTCTGTGGTTCTCAGGAGCTTGGTGCCATACACCCCCCAGCACCAGGGGTAGGCTTAGTCTCTTAATTGCACATAATTGGATCTCTTAATTGCACATAATTGAGGCCAATGTCGAAGACTTCTAAGAAGTTACTGTTCGCTTCCTCCTTCCCACGCCCCACCTCTTCCTCTTGTTCTAAAACCCTTCCCAGACAACCCGAGCTTTTCTGCCAACAATGATGGACAACAACCGGGGTCACATTGTAACAGTGGCTTCTGCAGCAGGTCATTTTGTTACCTCTTTCATGGTGGCTTACTGGTAAGTGACTTCCAAATCAGCTCTCTTTGTTTCTTGTTTCTAATTGCCTCCTGCACTAGCAAGGAGAGTAAGATAGTTTGCCACTGGTTAAGTTACTTGCAAAGCAGGATGGCTAAGGAGGGGAAAACAAAACAAACACCCATCAAAAAAGAACTCATGGGTGTACCCAGTGATTTGCTTATTAGTGTTGACTGAATCAGGAAGAACATTTCAGGGAAGGAATGGTGATGTGATAAATCAACTAATATTGTCTTCCATTTCTTTTCTCTCCATACCTTATCCAGAGTTTGGTTGGTAAGAAAGGTATCCTCTTGTCTTCTTACAATATCATAGTGCTTTATGAGCTGTTGTAGTCCTCAAATAAACAATAGGTAGTTTTACTGCTTTTTACTATTCTTCATTTTAAAAACTTTGGCAGTATTTTTTTCCCCTGCAGTGAGAAATGATGGACAGCACAGGCTTGCCTCAAGTGAACTTTAAAGAAGGAAACACTAGATTTATGCATGTGAATTACTATTTCCTAAGAATTCTTAACATTCATCTGACTATTCACTGCTAGGGTAACCTAGGTTTTTCCCCTATAAATTCCACAGTGTCTTCCCCATCAGCAATATACATTTCAGCACTACGCTGTGCTGAAAAGCAGCACAGGGAAAAGTAGAATTATTCCCTGCCCTCTCAGGTGGATCGCCTTTTTTCCCCCCTCGAGTCAGTACTGCATGTTGTTTCAGCACATTTCCTTTTTTTTTTTTTTTGAGGTTGGAAATAGCATTCATACCTTCTTATTTGTGCTTTTTTCCCCACCAGTTCAAGCAAGTTTGCTGCTGTTGGATTTCATAAAGCTCTAACCGAGGAGCTGTCTACCCTGGGAAAGGATGGAATAAAAACAACATGTCTCTGCCCAGTTTTTATAAATACCGGATTTGTCAAAAATCCCAGTACCAGGTAATGGTCAAAATTCAGCATTACATGTTTCAATCTGCTTTACAACTGTTATTCAAACTGAGTATATAAAAACTGAAGTTAATTGGTATATATGATTGGCTAACAAAAATTTGCAACATTGTTTATCCTACATAATGATCATCTTCTAATTACCTGACTTGATGAAATCATGAAACATCCTACTTTATATTCACCTGCTACCTTTATATTACCACTGTTGCTCTTATATGAATGCTTTCCTTTCATTTAAGGCTTGGAAGGATTTTGGAGGTTGACGAAGTTGTAAAGGAACTGATGGAAGGAATACTCACTAACAAGAAAATGGTTTTTGTTCCATCAAATCAAAGCTTTGCTTTACTTCTTGAAAGGTAAGAACAACATAAGTATCAGGAATAACTCCATGCGTGTACAACCATTAAGCTTGTAACATCGGATTCAAGTTTAACCAATAATTTAGAATACGTGAGAAGACAATGAAATAGAAGAAATCATATTTCTTTCTACTGAAAACAGCAGAGAACAAAAAGTTTTTGCTGAGTCCTGTCATAGGTCATTACAACCCACTGTTTGCAGAGAGCTGCTGAGTGGGGAACTCGACTGCTCCACAGGCTGACAGGGAGGCAAAGGGAGACTGAGGGATCTCTTCCTTCTCAGACAGGATTTCTCATGGGCTTGCCAAGAACAGGTTCACAGGTTCTCTGAACCAGCAGCCACAAGCTCCAGAAGCAGCTGAGGAACTGCTGCTTTTTAGGCTTTGCTTCCTCATGCCAGCACCAGAAGATCTAGGCCACAGGGGAAGGGAAGGGTGCTTGAGAAGGACTCTGTTGCTTCTGCTGGCCATGAGAAGCACAATTTGTCCTCTCGGGCTTCTTCATTACCCCATTGTAGCTGCTCCGCTGGGACAACACTTTAACCAGAGCTTAGTTTCCAAACCTAGAAGGCACATTAGAACAACTAAATTACCACACCAGTTAGCTTCTACAGTACCTCAAGAAACCCTTGGTAACAACTTGTTGGTGAGCAGACAACTTGGCTCTAACCAAAACCTCCTATTTATGAGAGCCTGTAAAGACTCTTCTGTTTTCCCCAAATTCCTCAACCAACCAGATGAGGTTTTGAAAGCGAAGGTACCTGGCCTTGGAGTTGTCATCAAAGGAGGAAGGTGGTGAAGGGATCAGAAATAAAGCTAGCCAAAGAATTTCAAGGGCTACATATCCTTGGGAACTACTCCCAGTTTCAGTGTTGGTCTCTGTCTGAGGTGAGCACGCATTCTGCACCCAGACCAGCTCTTGTCCCACCTGTGCTGCCACTTTTCCCGTGACCCAAGTTCTTATCCTAGATTTCATTGCATGGTTTTATCTTTCAGGCTGCTTCCAGAACGTGCCTTGAATTATCTGAAAAAGATAACAGATGTTAAGTTTGATGCAATCATCGGACAGCGAAGCAACCAGTGAACAGCAAGTTGTTTGTTGTTTCCCCATGGCACAAGTGAAAACAGAACATGGACCATGTGTAGGGCAGTGGTTTTGATTCAGAGCAGAAGCAAGACAGGTATTTCCTCCAGGCCACCAACACCCTTCACACCTAGAGACTTGTCCCACACCTGCAGCAGGAACACACCTGCATAACATGGAGTGTTGCCAGAGCAGAGATGCAGCTCTGCAAGGCAGAAGGGCTGTTTTAGCTGTGCATTGTGTCATCGCTAGCTCCTTCCCTGCTTCTCGCATGCACCGAGGCAGACAGGAAACGCAGCAAAGCCCATTTTGGGACAACAGAGGGATTTCCTGAGTATATGTGTTAATCTGGACTCATCACTGAGCAAAGAGATCTTGTGGGAAGAAGTTCGTATGGGTGGTCTGCTTCACCTTAACTAATCATTTAAAATTTTAAAAGCCCTATAATGCACACAGTTTTATGTGCTTTTGTAGTGAGTACCTGAAAGGCCACAGACTTTTAATCAAGTGTTACCAGAATATGTTGATTGTCGCGTTATGCATGAGCAACATCAGCACGACTTGTACAGAATAAATGCAGTTCTTTACCCAAAAGGTGCCTCGCAGCAGTTCAGCCATAGCCAGCTCCTAGAGGTGCATTTAAGGCACAGCAGCAGCAAGTAACGCGCCCTCTGCCGGTGTCATTTCCCACATGGCTTGGTAATCCCCAGACTTCCTAAACAGCTTCCTCTGAAACGGGTGCAGTATTTCTTGACCAGTTACCGGGTGACCTTCTGCATTTCATGCTCACTTGAGAAAGCAACTTATTTCAACCAAAGATAGAAGAAGTTACACAGAAAAAAAAAAAAAAAAAAACAAAAAAGACGTGGACTTGTTGTCCTCACACTAGCAGGAGCTTGTATCTTTAAATAAAAATCAAGGAGATGCTAAAAACCTGGAAGCTCCTCATTCAAATGCCAGGGGTGAGCTGAAGTGGAAGTCCATGGGACTTGTACACCATTATAGACCTGGAGAGAAAGCCTTAACAGGGAAGCCAGCGACTCCTGGATAAGCCTTCATTTCAGCTAACTCATGCGTTCTTCACAGCCCAATGTTAAACCAGAACTGATACCAGCTAACATGCATGTTTCCACATAACTGTTTCTTATCTCTTCAAACACACACAGAGATGATTGAGGGCAAATTCCACTCCTTTTAAATCCTGCACTGTTCATTGCACAAGATGCCACAGCTCCAACAACTCAGGATGATTCCAGGCTTTCTCTTCCTCACCCTGCTCTGCCCCTTGCAGGAACAGGGTATTAGGGATGCTCCACAGCAGGAAGCAAGCCTAGTGCTGCGGGTGTTGGGGCCACGGCCCCAGAGAAGCCCCGCTGTCCCTCACAAGCCACCCTCCTGCTTCCCTGGGCACCACCGTGACCAGGAAGAGGTTAAGCCTCCAAAGGTCTGTGTAAACTCCCCTTGGCCTGTGGAACAGCAGAACACCGGGCAATGAAACGCCGGTCAAAGACCTCTTCAGAGCACAGAGAGGTTTTCTGCCTACTTGTGCAATAGCTGGCTGCATTGCTGTTTGAGGGAGGCCTGAACACACTGGTGCATTAAGCACAGCGACACATGGGTGGTTTCCAGTGTAATCCATCCTGATATCCTTCCTGAGCATTTGTCCTGCCAACTGAGATTCTTCAGACAATTGAGAGCTCTTATAATCCAGCTTTACCTGCTCTTATGTAGCAACAGGTCTAAGTTTGTGCTGCTGGCAAGAACAAGCAGGGAAAAAAAAAAAAGAAAGAGTTCCTTTGGTACTCATACAAACTCCATGGAACAGGACTTTCTAAGCACAAGTTCCCAGGTTGGGACAATTTAATTCCTAGTTGATCCTGTGGCTGAGAAAGGGTTTGTCAAAATTCTACTCATGGAAATAAGTTAAAATTAATAATGAACAAGTTATCCAGGTAAAGGAATTACTAGTTTTGCGTTTCAAACTAAAACCCTCCTAATGGCAAAACTTTTGAGAAGTGTTGTTGGAGCCATGAGGGATAAGGAGGCTAATATGCACACATGTCCAGTGAATTATTTGTTTTTCTCCCTTTCTCAGAAGCAACCCTGAAATTTGAAAAGAACATTTTTGTCTTGCATCTACTCTGAATTAAGTTCTGTGTTTTTGTGCGGTTCCTGCTTTTATTTGAGCTGCATATTCCCACTTTTGCTTGGCATATAGGAACATAAAAGTGAGAATTTAAACCTATTAGAAGCCTATACCATCAAACCTCATATAGCCACTTCCAGCAAAGCCCCAGATTTGAACAGGGGCATCCCACTTGCCAGCTTAGGGCGCTTATGAGCCCAGTGGGGACTCTGCTCTCATGCTTTGCCTCCTCTTGGCCGCCTCTTGGAGCTGGCAATCCTCTGCCTCAGCCACAGCCCCATGCCAGGAGAGCAGCAGGACTGCTGAGCTGTGAAATCGGAGCCTGGCTAAACCACCAAACGTGTTAATTAGGAAGAGAAACAAGTTCCAGGAGATGACTAGTGCCTAGGTTTGCGTGTCCCCATGTTTTTAGATGCCTCTAAAGAGGCTTCAGCTCCCCTCGGGCAGACCCACTCCTACTAGCACGGGTTAAAGCTCCCCACAACACCGCAGCGTGATTGGTCTCTTCAGCAAAGCCTGGGATTACCAGCTCTGCTGCATTTTATAAAGTTCTTGAATCCTCCTCTCTGTTACAACTATCATCCATATCACGTTTCTCGTCACAAACATAGGCCACTTACAAGTGAAACTTGTGTCTGTACCTCATATTGCCACCGTCTCCGAGCACCGAGGTAGCACGGAGGCCCCAAACTCACACCTGGGGCAACGCTCATAATTTAACGCTTGCTAGTAACACCAATATACACATGCAATAATACAGGAATTTAGGCAGCAGTTCAGGAAATGGAACTCATAATGCACAGAACTTCCTCAATCCAGAAGCTTAATGAAAAGGATTTTCCCTACTGTCCCACTGAAATTAAGCTGCCTGCCAGATTCCAATGAAACAAATTCCTGTTACCCTAACCCTCAAGGTTTCTTTAAACCTGCATCTAGCCACGTGCTTTGCTCTTTTTTCCAAGCACGCCTCTTGCTTTTGACGGTACAGCTTGAGCCCCCCACCACGAGCACCTCGCCCTCACTGCAAAACCCCGATCAATCAGCGCGTGGATGATTTCACACCGACCGACAGATCACATTCCAAAACATCACAAGCAACACCGTTTACTCTCATATAATGATTTCTGTGATAATGATAGTGATTTCTGTGCCGGTACAGGCACAGGTACATGTATAGGTACAGGTACAGGCAGCCCTGCAGGCGCTGCCTTCAATCCCCTCAGGGGCTCCCTGAGGGCTTCCCGCCACCCGCCACCCGCGCGCGCTTCCCGCCTCCCTCCCTCCCTCCCTCCCTGCCGCCGCCGCGCATGCGCCCCGCGCCCCCTCCAGCGGCCGTTGGCAGCGGCTGAGGCGCAGGTGAGCGGGCGGGGAGGAGAGGAGCGGGGCTGCCCCTTCACGGGCCGGGCCGGGCCGGGTTGGACGCGGGGGGAAGCTCCGGGGGGCTCCGGGGGCTCGGTGGAGCCCCGGAGGAGCAGGCGGGGCCGCCCGGTGCCTTACGTAACGCCCGGCCCCTCAGCGCGGCGAGCGGGGCCTGCGGATCCCAACGGTCCCCAAAGGTCCCCAACGGCCGCCAACGGCTCCCGGCACGGCGGGGACCTCCCCAGGGGAGCTGGGTGGTGGGTGGGAAGTAACAATTAAGCAATTAAGAGGGGACGCGCAGACCACATAGGGCTCGTTGATCAATCTCCCGTCCTAATGGGTCCGTATTCATATCTGTGTGATGCATCATGTGCGTAGCAGTGCTAAGGAGGTGGGCTTTCTGCACCTCTTGCAAAGGCTTCTGGAAGCGAAGCCTCATCTCTGCACCTGTGGCTACCAGCAAGGCCCAGGTGAAGTAACTCAGTGACTGTTGGCAGACTAAAACCACAGCAGGGGCAGCTCTGCGCTGATTATTTGTAACAGAGGTTGGGATGGGCAAGGTTCACCTCTGGGCAGCTGGGTAGGAGACAAAATTCTGAGTTAGGGGGGGATTGATAACCCTGCAAGCTATGCACCAGCTCCTACACCGCGTAAGAAGTGAGTCCCCTGTGTTAACGTGCCCAGATTATGCCTGTAGTTTCTGTGCAGCAGCATTCTCAGGACCTGGCATAAATGAAACTCAAATTGTCAATTACATGTCATAGCCTGGCATCCTATTTCACAGCTAGCCAGGTGTTTGTAAAAGCAAGTCTACTAACTTTTGTTCACAACAGAGGGCGTGATTACTGTGTACCTACTTCGATGCAGCACTCTGTAGTCCCACACTAGCCCGTATCCTCCTTCTTCCTCAGCAGGATTCGACAAACAGATGTTGTAGTAATACTTACCTGCATCAACAGGCACAGCTTCGTGGGTTGTGAAGCCTTTTATCTGTTATCTCCTTCCTGTCCTCCTGATTTTGAATGAGCCTGAAGGCTCTGGGATGCTCTGCTGGGTGCTGTTCCTAGATTTACAGGTCCAGGATCAAGGGCAGCTGGCAAACGACTTGCTGGAAACTATTTTGCTCTCAAGTTAATGCTTCCTGGGAAGAGCTGGGCTGAAGGCTGCTGTAGAGGCCCTCAGACTGCCGGTATTTTGATGGAAATCCTTGGCAAGGGCCTGTTTGGTCTTAGATGTGAAGTACCAGTGACTACTGTTGCTGCCTGCAGTGCATCTATCAACACTTCACTCTGCTTCTGAGCATTGCCCAGATTGGCAGTGTTTTTTCTTTTGTGTTCTGCTTGTCAGGTATTTCTGAGGTTACCTTGCGTAGATAAAGCACCCCTTAAGTATTTGTGTGTCCAAAAGGCAGGGTCCTGCCTTCCCCAGTGTTCTGGGGATTTTGGTGGGTTTTGGTTGTTCTGAAGTGGGGAAAAGTAAAGCAGGTCTAAGGAAGTCATGGAATATTAGTGTTTGGGTTTTTTTTTGTTGGTTGGTTGTTTTTTTTCCAAACTGAACAAAACTGTCAAGTTGTCATCTCAGAAAGCCCAGAAGATGGTTGCTTTCTGGTGTTTGATGGAACCTGGGATTAAACCTCAGGAGAGTCTCCTTGAACTCATTCACATTTGGGATCAAAGGAAGCAGCGAAGAAGCTGTTACAAAACAGTATTAAAGGATGATCAGGCAGAATATTTCCAAAATGAGATTTTATTTAACTGTGCTTGTCATGCTTTGCAGCCCACCATTTACGTTCTTTTTTGTTGAATTTTCTTCCTAGAAATAGTAGCATCTACAGCACTAACATGCGTTTGGTTATAGAAGACTGTGGTTGCTGTTCAATGTAAGGCAGCTTTTTACCTACCCGTGTGACAAGTAACACACAACAGTTATTATACCTGTCAGTTTCTGCTACAAAGACCATTGGAAATCGTGAAAGGACCTGGAAATCTTATTAGTGTTGGCTAAACCAGCTTTTTCATGGTTTTCTATGCAAGAAAGGCTGGTGGTTTTAAACAAACTAAACCAGTTGCGCATGCATTATCTGATTTTTCTGTTACTTCAGTCTTGTGGTGTACTTAATTTTCAGTAAGCACACAGGGCTTGGGCTTGCAATACAGCATGTAATGTGAACTTCCCCGTATTTTCCAACCACATCCGCTCTGTTGGCGTTCCTGCTTGGTCTGATCTCGCCTTATCAGCATGGGCAGTGGGGCAGTTTTGCAGGAGGTTTCTGCCACTCCCTGGATGGAATGGGTGAGCTGGTTTTTGCCATATTTCAGCGTGGGCATATTTCCCCTCACTGCGTTCCTTCCTGGCAAGGCAGCTGAAGCCAGCCATAGCGAGCAGCTACTGCTGGGCTGCAGTTTGTGCTGTGTTGCATGCATCTTGCCCGCTGCTAGCCAGCCTCAGCCAGGGAGGATCTCATCCCTGACGATGCCTCTCGCATCTCCTGGGCAGCAGCACTGTCGTATAGCTACCTGTAGACATTCATCAGGCTCCGCATTAGACTAGTCGGTGTTACACATCCGCACTTGCACGAGTAGATTTACGTGTACTCAGATCCAATGCCTGTTGATAAACCTACCAATAGCACAAAACCCCTTGTTTGAGTATTTGTAGTTGTGTGTAGCACCTAACTCATGGTTCCGTTTCCATGTCCTGTAGCTGAGGTGCCCTCCTCCGTTGTGCCAGCGGAGCTGTGCAGACAATCCTCTTGTTCTGGGGCATCATCTCCAAGCTGATGTGCTGGGGAGGAGGCTGTGCGCTCCATGTGTTGGCTGGCCTGTTGTCAGTTCACCACAGAGGAAAACAGAGATGGTCGTGCCCAGCTTGTGTCTGACAGCTCTTCCATTTTGCTGCAGGATTCCTTGAGGCACGTTACTTGTACTGGACCTAATCGCTCTGTCAGCCTCAAGGTGTTTTATGGTTGCTTCAATCTCAGTGTGTGGCTAGAATGAACAAATCAAAAGTGAACAAATCACTTTAGCACATTATGGTTTGCTGAAGTGAAGCAGCTATCTTGTGCCTATGCTCTGACTGACCACCCGTGCCTGTTTCTTGACAAATAGCTGGGCTGGGATCCTTGAGCCCTTTTCCGAGGACTGGAACGTCATCTCTGGATGGCTGCACTCTGCCAACAAATACTTCTAAATGTTTATAACTCGACCAGTAAAATTGCTGTGCTGCTGCCAGCAAACAATAGTGTGATACAAACAATGTGTACTTTTTTTTCGTCAGGGCATTACTCTTCCATGGAAAGTGTTAGGCTGCTGCCTACAGACTAACACCGGATGATGCCGTGAATGAGGCACTTCCTTCAGCTTCCTTACAGCCGGTAACTTACACTGCTCAGGCAGGGAAAATGCCAGTCTGCACCCAAGCGTGGATGCTTCACTGCTAAGATAAAATGAGGGCAGTGGCTGGCCATGGCAATACTTGCTTTTAGAGAAGGAAAGGCGCCGCATGATTTGTGCGCAGCATTCTCCAAGCACTAACCTCCCCTCACGTACCTGCTGTTACATTGCATTCTTGTTGATTTGAGGCACGTCTGCAAACAGCTTTTCTCTGTTGGTCTGTGGAGTCATGGTACGACACTGACAGAACAGCATGAATGCTAATCTAAATGCTTATTAAGCCTCCTAGCAAGTGATTTTTAAACTAGAGTACTTGTATACCATTCAGGAGATGGAAAATACAACTTTGTTATGCTGTCCCTTTAAGGCTGTACAATGGCAAAACTATTTGTCATTCCAGTTCTGGCTAGGAAGAGGAATAGACTGGAGCTGAAGCATGCTGACCTTCAAGACTTCTGCGAGACCTTCACGTTTCTGCAGTGCACTATCTTGACTGAAAAAACTACTGCTAAAACTCATTGCTGTTCTGTTTAAAAGCTGAGAACAGCCAAGGCTTGTAGCCAGGCATTCAAATCAGCCCAGACCGGTATTTGCTGCAAATTACACCTCTCTTCTCTCCTTGTCCCGACAGATTATATCATGCACTTCACATATATGTTCTTAATATTGTGTGTTACCTCTTCTAATATTACTCCCGTGTGTGACTCTACAAGTATGCCATGTGAACACATCTGCCTCTTTCCAGAAGTAAGGTGAGGTACAGGCTGCTGACTTCCTCTAAAACCTCTGGTTGTAAAAAAAAAAAAAACCAAAAAAAAACCACGATTTCACAACAGACAACAGTAATGCTCACAGTGATATTTCTTGAGCAAGATACAGCTTGGTAGCCCTTAGTTATCCCTGGCCAGCTGCAGTTATACAGGGACCTCTATCTCCTTCCAAGTTAGCATTTCAGCTGCTTCATGGCTTCGGCTGCTCTTTTCCATAGAAGCCAATGATTTGGTTAAAGACTCTAAATTTCAGATACTGAAATTAAGACAAGCATCAGGTTTGGGGACAGAGTAGCTACGCAACCTGGGGAACGAGACACATCACAGAAACAAGATGTTCCTGAATTGGTGACTTTGGGGAAGAACTAAAATCTTAACCTAAGATACCACTATCTGTCGCAGAGTCTCATCACAATGAAGTTGTGGTGTGTCATACTACTTAGTATGAATTCCATATTCATGTTTTATTAAACCTGTTAATTTTACCATGTGTTAAAGTAACTTCTTTTTACCTGGGGATTACCTTAGTGTCATGTGCCCATACACATATTTGATATTGCCGTCACCTGTATCAGAAGCTTCCCCTGGGACATGTGATTCCTGTCCATGACTTTGTGTATGTACAAAGCCTTGGTCTTCCTGGTGTGATTTCTAGGTTCTGCCCCTGTCGTACCGTGTCTGCTCTTGGTATGTACCAAATATACCAATCCACGTAAGCGCCCAGACCATCTCCAACAGCTTCATTTGATATGAGCATCCTGTGAGGATGGAAATCATTGCTTAAAATCAGTTACAGTTGGCTTTTGAGTTACTGCTCAATTTATTACAAAAATAAAAAGTCACCTCAGCAGTGTTGATTGAGGTTAGGAAGTGTGAGTTTGGGCTTGGTGTTTACAAAGCCACGTCCAGAAAGGGTGAAACTTCCACCATCAGCCAATTTTACGAAGGGTCACTTCGTAAACCTGGGTGTGCAGCTTGTAAACCTGGGTGTGCAGCTGCAATTAAAAGATGCAGACACACTTAGCATGTACACCAGGTGGCATAACCGTATTCCTTAGGAGCAGCGAACTATTGCTCGCGAGTCTGACAGTTCTGTCTGAAAGCCGTGTTTCTATGCCACTGTAAAAGTACCATCACATGCTACAGCTTGTGAATAACACATGATGCTCTTCAAAACCCTTGTGCAGCATTCCAACTTGTGTCTTTTTCTTGGCTGTCTTACAGGAAAGGTACGTCGCTTGCAGCAGCAGTAGAGAATATTCTAAGCACACCGCACCGTAACCTGCCTGGCCAGCTGCTGCCACCTGAGTTGTAACTGCACAGAACACGGAGCTGTCAGCCATGCTGAGACCTAGAGCAGAAATGTGTGTGATCGCCTCAAGTCACTTCCTGCTCTTTCTGATGCTTGAGGAGTTGCATGTTTACTAAGGGGCACGGGTACCTTAAAAATATTCCAGAAGAACAGAAGTCCTGCACCTAGACGTGACTTAGGATTTTATTTTAAAAGTTTCTTACTTGTGTCAGTCGGCTTCCTCCAACACCAGTGCCCAGGAGCAGAAATCGCAGGGTAAGAACAATGATCAATTCTTAGGGTAGAACAAAGAATGATCATACAGAAAGTTAACCAGCAAACATGAAACCCAAAGCTAGCCAGTGTAAGAGAGGAACATGCTACTAAATATTCCGTCTGCTTTCCAGAGTCTTTTGTCTTAAAACCTTACAGATCCATTTGTTTCCCTTGCCAAAACAGCTTGTAACCTGAATCAGTAATCATGCTTTCAATCAGTATTTCATTTTTCTTGTGGGCTTCATCATTTTCAATAAAGCACAGTGTACACCTCACTGACTTAACAGGATTCAAGTTTTCATGGATTTGTGACACAGATGAAGCTTGAATTACGCTACTGAACTGAAAACCAATCTGCTGTTCCCCTACTACTGAACTTTTATTTGCAAATAGAAAGGTGGATTTTATGTCCACCAAAACCAAACTGAAGTCCACAACAGCAGAAAGAGTAAATATTTCTGTGACAGAAGCAGAAAAAGCCATTTCCTCTCTCCCTTGCCTGTGGTATTCCAGATGCATTTTTCAGTCCTGGAAAAGCTGTGCTATCAGTACAGCTAAGATTCTTTTTGTCAGAACATTATACATCTTAGACACAATAAACTTCGTCCGCTAAAATAAGTAGACAGACCCTAAAAAATAAAAGCTAACAAGCAGTAACAAACTTTTGCAGGATGCTCATTTTCATGCTTTAAACATCAGTCTTTGGGTTAATATTAGATAAAAGCAAATCATTTTCATTCCAAAGGTTCTCTGTAAATGTACATTTCTTTTTAGTTCTTGTTGAAACAGTATTAGAATGGTTTCATTTTGCGTTTTGCTTTGTATATTTGCATAAATACACAAAACACTTTAGGACTGCTTTAGCTTTGAGGAGTTTAAGGAAAACATACGTACTTAGTAATGTGTACATACAAACATACCTGCTGGGTTAGGATCAACATGCTGTCCATGTCCCTCTGCCATCCATAGCTGTTAGGTCAGGAATGGCAGAGAACACATCCTTGCCTTTTTGTTTTTGTTTGCTATTTTCTCCAAGAAGTGAGGGGAACAAGTCCATAAACAAGGGGTTTTCCTAAAGGTACCTGCGTACCATTTTGTCTCTGGGCTGTTTTGCCTTCTTTCTCTCTCACCCCACCCCAAATAAGACTGGAGGTAGCGTTTTTTACATGGTATCTAATGGTAGGTACTAACAATAGCTAATATACTTCATTTGTCCTTTGGTTTGTGTTTTTTTGTTTTTGTTTTTGTTTTTTTTTTTTTTAACAGGAAGATGGAAAGGACTTAGCTGCATTTTAGGACTGACCCTGATGGGCTGGATTTTGTCTTGGCAGGAGCACTTGAAGATTCACGCTGAGAAAAACAAACCAGCCAATGGCTTCAGAATCCTTGGTCTCCGAGCAGGGAAAGCAACATCTGATGAAGGGAAGAAGGCGGCCACAGCAGCAGCAAACGAGATCTTCCACTGGTGACGCTGAAGATGACATCTTCGTCTTTGAGGCGAATGAGGCTTGGAAGGATTTTCACAGCTCTCTTCTTCACTTCTTTGAAGCCGGAGAGCTCTGCGACGTGACACTGAAGGTGACAGTCCCACCCTCATCCGTTGCATTTAACAGGCTTTAAATAAGTGTGTTGGAGATGGCAGTGAATTTGGGTGGGAGGGGGGTGTGTGAAAGCAATACAATACTTACTGGATCTGAGGCATGTCCAAATAAGCTTTTTTTTTTTTTTTTTTTTTGTCATTTAGAAATTTCACAACTAAAATGTGAATGTTAAAGATACTGACAGTCCCAGAGATCAAGAACGTGACTGTCACCTCACCCAACTTGCCTTCTAAGCAAGTTCCCACAATTGATCCCAATTTTTCTATTTTTGCATTCTGTGTTGCTCTTACATATCTTTCCTGGTGAACAGGATTTCTGGAACAAATCTAACTCCCAGCATTCGCAAAGAAGAAAAAGAACCTCAGTCATGTCATTCTACAACCAATCAAAGAGTAAATGAGACAGAGGGAACCAGTTTTACAATTCTTGCACTGCATTGTGTTTAAACACATTCTGTGCAGCTCATCTCTATCTTATTTATACCCTGATCACAAGATAATTATATTTACCATTTGTAGCTGTGGTTGCCAGCACCTACAAACCTTCTTTTGGGGAAGAACATTTCAGAACTGTTAACAACGCATCCCTTCCCTTCACTTCTTTTGACCTCGTCTTCTCCTTTCTCCTCTTCCATCCACCCTTGCAAAAAAGCCTCCTTTTCTATTTGTTTTATAATAGTCTTATTGTTTACAGTCGTTATAAGCATTGTTAATGTGTGTTCTGGCTAGGGAAATTGGGCATGGAAAATATACTTTCCTGTGGCTGCAATTTAACTTTCCATAAGTTAGGTTTTTCTTACTGTTCATTTTTTTGTGAAGCTATTTTGGTAATTTAAAAATACTGGATTGAAGGCTGCCAGTCCTGAAGTGGAGAAAAGAATCTGCAGAGGCTAGAGCAATGGCTTCTTACACCAGTACCTGAGTACTAACACTGTAACCGTCATAAGCCACAGGAGCACATGGGGAGACTTGTGCTCTGCAAACTTATGTCAGGAATTTCTCCTGAAGTACTGCTCCTGTCATGTGAGCAGCTCATTCCTGTCTTTGAATCTGTCCTAATGCTCCTCCATGTGTATTTGCTCTTAGAACTGAATGTGCTTACTAAACAGCTTACACCTGTGTTAATGACACTATTAAAAAGCAAAGAGCGATTCTGTATTGAATCACATCTAGAAAAACTCCAAAATATCCTATAGAATTTAAAATCCATTTTTTCCTTTTAAATCACTCACACCTTAATCTGAAAATGAAGACATACTTGAAATCTGTCAATGAAATTTGCTGCTTAACTCCCATCCCTTTATGTTAGTACAGAGTGAAAAATGACCAAGTTTGTAAGAAAGCACTACTATAACACAAGTATTAGGTTGACTATCTTTTAATGTAATTGAAATCTGCAGATTTCAAAGTGAAAAGTTTGTTTCACAATTTCTGATCAGAATTTTTAAAAATATCTTTATGGGAAATAGTACATCTTTTGAGCACATCTAACTAACTTCTAAAGCCTTGAAGTGATTGGTAACCTTTAATAATCCCTATGTTTATTTCTACTTGCTCTTATTATTGCAGTTTTACGTGATTTTGCTTCTATGAAGAGCATTACAGACTCCTCAAACAGTAGTAAAAGTGCAGAGGTTTAAATTAAATAGTTTTAAAATGTCACTTCAGAGGTTTTCCTGCAAAATCTCTACATACTTATAAAACAAGCAAGATTTTTTTTGGCAGTCACCTCTTGTCTCCAAGATGCTTTGAGAAGGTTCCTAAGGAAGTTTGCTTTAAAAAATGGGGCATGACTCTTGAAAGACAAAAAAGTTCAGCAGATGAATGATGCTGCTTCCTTGTGTTATGGCCTTGCCGTGCTCTGGTGGCCAAGTTACAGCTCAAATCTGGTTGGGATGCATTGATCTAATGTCAGCAGTGCAGAGCAAACACTGTTTGTTTCAGCAAAATACGGGAGTTCAATGCGTATTGAATCCAGAATTCTACATTTTCAGCTTAACTGGCCTTTCTTGTAGAGCTGAAGGAAAGTAACTGAAAAAATAGTTCTTTCTTTTCTTTTTTTTCACAGGTTGGTACAAAGCTCATCTCCTGCCACAAACTGGTGCTAGCATGCGTTATACCTTACTTCAGAGCCATGTTTCTTTCGGAAATGGCTGAAGCCAAGCAGACTTTGATTGAAATCAGGGACTTTGATGGTGACGCAGTAGAAGACCTCGTGAAGTTTGTGTACTCCTCCCGGCTTACGCTGACTGTGGACAATGTCCAGCCGCTCCTGTATGCTGCCTGCATTCTTCAGGTGGAACTGGTGGCAAAGGCGTGCTGCGAGTACATGAAGCTGCACTTCCATCCCTCCAACTGCCTGGCGGTCAGGGCATTCGCAGAGAGTCACAACCGCATCGACTTGATGGACATGGCCGATCAGTACGCCTGCGAACACTTCACTGAGGTGGTGGAATGTGAAGACTTTGTGAGAATCTCACCTCAGCACCTGCATAAACTCTTGTCCTCCAACGACCTGAACATTGAAAATGAAAAGCAAGTTTACAGTGCTGCTATCAAGTGGCTGCTAGCCAATCCCCAGCATCACGCTACGTGGCTGGATGAAATACTCGCACAGGTAGGGCAGAGTGAGGTGCTGGGTGCCTGTCTCATCCCCAACGTGGTTCTATATCAACTGTTTATATTTGGGTAGATTTTGAGAAGAAAAATGCTTTTACCAGATTTGGTGCTTCATCCTGTATTCATAGTGGTGTGTTGACAGCAAGAGCAGGTTTGGCCTCAGGAGCATCAGGAACAAATTACGTTCTCCAGTTTCTGTCAAGAAAAGAGTATTCACTGTAAGCTCATCAGAAGAGGGAGCGGGGGGAGCCAGCACAAAACTCTTTCTGTGCCAGAGCAGGAGAGCAGAGAATTCTTAGATTTACGTGTAGTGAAGTGGAGAACCTAGAGCCATCACTTGATATGCTTTGATACTATGCAGCCTGAAACTAACTTCCCTTGCTGGTAAGTATTTGCGCTTGTGAAAGGAGAGCAAAGCTGTTTGTTATGTGACTAGGAATGGAGATAAGTCATCAAGTTATGCTACTTCTAGAATGTTTTGTTATACAAACAGCAGAAGACCAAGGTTTTGCAGCCCTACAAACAGGCCAGGAAACACATTCTAAACCTTTTCAAGGTAGAATATCAGCGCTGATTACCTGTAGGATCCAAAAGGAGTTTGCATTTTGATCCTTCAAATGTGTTAAGAATTTACTGCTTCTGAGAGGAAACCCTTAGGCAGGCATCCCTTACAGCAGGGCCACTCACCTGAACATCATCCTGTCAAAATGGTAAGAACAAGCTCTGCATGGGCTGGTTATGGAAGTTTACAATACAGCACCTGAGGCAGGTAGGCAGAACCTGTGGTCTGACAGCTGTCACTGAACACCAGTTTGAACACGCTGCATTCATCAGAATTTCTGATATTTGCATCACGTGAGTAACATGCTGCTCTTGTTGCCTCGACACATTATTTTTTCATTTTTCCCTGTAAAAGATCTCAACTGTTTATTAAGTGACTTCCAAAAATTTTCAGCTGTATCTAGACTAGCATAATTTTTTTTTATACAAAAACCCTTCTTTAGCGCGCTATTAATTAAATTTACAGGCTATATAAGTTGAAAATTTTAAAAAGAAGAATTAGGTTGGTGTTTACAACCCAGTTATGCTAGCAGATGAGATTAACGGCTTTATTCTATTCATGGAAACCAGAATCCAGAGCAAAACAATGAGAAAGTAAAACCCTTCCTGCAAATACAGGTTGCTTGCCAAAATGCGTGCAGCCTGCAGTTGCATTTGACATTATTGCTAGCAGGAAACAGGACGGGCCTTCCTGACAGTTATTATCAACACCACAGTAAGTTTTATGGGCTTCAGTGTTACAATGAGGGTCTGAATTTTCATCAGCCTTGTGTTGTTACTCCATTATTAACCCTGTGAGCCTATTAGCACGTCTATGGTAGTGCTTTGAGGCAGCCTAAAATAAAATGGGGCCAAAGGGAAGGAAGAAATGGGATTGAAAGCAAGTGGTTAAGGGATAATTGCTAGAGAGACCTGCTTACTTGAAAAACAGGGATACTTGCCAGCCATGAACAGCACCGCTCTGCTGCTCTGAGAAGCCCCGGAGGAGCTGGCTTTGTCCCTCACCATTCTTGCTGAGCTGCCTGGGAGCTGTGTGACGGTGCTGACTGCAGCCCTTAGCAAGCCAGGCGGTGCTTTACTTCAGTTCACCCCTGTCCAGACCTGTCCCGCCTGTTGGCCTTCCTGCTGGTGCCCCACTCTGATTGTCCTTCATATTCCTCATTGTTTCTCTCAGAAGCACCAACGTGAGGTTTGCAGAAATTAATTCCTAGGGGGAGGGACATTTCAAGGCGGTCTTGAAATGACCCTGTTTCAGAGCTGCTCTGTCACTGGGGGTTGCTCGAGGCAGAGGCTGCTGGTGGCCGAGCAGCACTGTCCCACTCAGGCAGTGCCTGGTGGTGGTGGCTACCACCATCCATCAGGAAAACTCAAGTCCGAGCAGTGTAAATACCATGGTATCAACAGGCAGCTGCCAGCACGGTTACAGCCTTACAGCCCTCTTACCTTCATGTCTCTGCCTCATCATGCTTTTTTTGGTATTAATCTTTTTAATAGTCTTTAACCTGCTCCTGATATATTCCAATATTTATCTGACATCAAGATTTGATCTTAATTTGAGTGGTGTGTCCAGCACTGTAGCTCCCTCTGCTCCCTGTGGGCTTTGGCAATTAGCTGTCCATGGCCTGTTTCTTTTTATCCTGCAGCCTATCAAGTCATCCTAGAGAAGGGTGTAACTGCGCAGTCAGTAGCACCTCCTTAATATTCACTTAGTTCACACTGACAGACTTGTCACCCAAGATAAAACTCTAGAAATAAAGTCCTTTTGCACAGGCACAGCAGTGAGCTGAAAATTGGTGCCCTCACCAGACTAACCTGAAAGGGGCGATCCCATTGAAACAGCAGGCCCTGCTTGGGAAGGAACACCTGGCCACGCTCACTGCACCTGCAGCCACGGCCCTCCTGGTACAGCCAAGCTGCCCTTCTTCCCCCACTGTGAATGCACTGCCTACAAATGCACATGGTTGTAGCAAACATTTGTCACTAAAACGAACTGTTTGTCTCAGTGTTGTTCTGGAAAAGAAAATTAAAGTTGCTCTTTTTACCAAAGAGCATGGGGCTGACAGCAGGCTCAGAAGTTGCAGTCTGTTACGTGTACGTCGCTGTAAATGGTTAGATTCAGTTTAGCCAGTTACTCCAACTGTGTTCATTTCTGTCAGGTACGACTGCCTCTCTTGCCCATTTGTTTCCTTATGGGTGTTGTGGCAAAGGAAGAGATTGTCAAGCAGAATCTAAAATGTAGGGATTTGCTGGATGAAGCAAGGAACTACCACCTTCACCTGAGCAGCAGGGCAGTGCCAGACTTTGAATACTCCATTCGCACAACACCAAGGAAGCAGACTGCTGGTAATTAAATGTGTGTCTGATTATCCAGTATGAAGTGGTGTGGAGAAAAGACAGCGCATCTGCGTAGGGCTAGACAGCTTGGTATATATAAATGGTTGTTAATGCATAGCTGGGAAAACCATTGTGTACCTCTGTGGTGATTAGGTTCTGTGCTACATTTTCTTAACAGAACTTTAGCTTTTTTTTTTTCTTTGTTTAGAGCAGTATTTATTCTGATCAGCCAGAACTGTTACGTGTATTATGTGCAGGCAGTATGCCCAAAGCTCTGCAGAAAGCAATGGGCACTTACCTTTTGGTGCAAGAAGGCTGAGCTAGCTTTTAGATTCTCTGCCTAACCTACACCAAAAGCAAGTGATGAGTATTATGCTGCAAATTCTAATTTCTACATTCAGTTAAGATTTAACTAACAATCAGTTTCTCTCCCTAAGCACATCAGAAAACATACTTAAAATATGCATTGCTTTTGCAAGAGAGTAGACAGTTAATTGCCCTAGCAGCATGCCAAACAAAACCCAAAGTCCAGCATCCAATATGCAGGGCAATGACTGTGCCCCTTGAAGGGAAATACAGCTTCTCCTGAACTACGTAGTTTTCCCTCTACTCTGCTATGCAGTTTTATCCCCGTTTTCCCTGCTAGCTCTCTGGAAACCTGTTATGTCTCCTTCAGGTGTGCTGTTCTGTGTCGGTGGTCGAGGAGGATCAGGCGACCCATTTCGCAGCATTGAATGTTACTCTATAAATAAGAACAGCTGGTTCTTCGGCCCTGAAATGAACAGTAGGAGAAGACACGTGGGTGTCATCTCCGTGGGAGGTCAGTAACCTACTCAAGAAACCCTGTTCAAAAGGGACCTGTTTGCACATTTTGCTGGAATTGGTGCTATTGCTAAATAAATGCCTTGCATGGCTTCTCACATTCATGTTAGTAAAGCTTCTTCCCCATGAAGGGCTGTTGCTTCTGAGACAATCTCAGAGCACAAATCCCTAAAGTGGAGTTACTCAGCAGTCACCAAGACTTCGCTAGTACTCATGCTAGCTTCCTTCACAATAAAATCCATACAGGCAAATTGCTAAGACTGTAAGGACAGACCTACCTTCAGTTTTGGGTCATCGTCTTCTGCAGCCAGGCCCGGGCAGTCCAGAGCAGCTTAGCACTCAGGATGCAGCTCTCCTTTGTACATGGTATCCCCTGCGTTGCTGCAGCAGGACAGAGATCTGCTTTCCCTGTAGAAAATCTGGAGAGGCTGAGGTAAAGATCTGAAACGGATCTGATCCATGCTACTTGAGCTACAGAAATATTCCCTGTTTACATATCTCAAGGTTTGTGTAAAGTCTATGATAAAACAGCTCTCTGGTTGAGTATAGCATATAAAAATATCGGGTCCTTAACTTAATAAAACCCTGATACGGAAAACCTTTAAAAACATTAACCTTTGTTTGAGCTTATTTCTCCACATAGGCAGGGAGACTGTACAAGGGAAAACTGAAACACTGCCAGGCAATCTCTGTATCCAAATAACGTGCATGCCTTTCAGGTAAAGTCTATGCAGTAGGTGGGCATGATGGAAACGAACACTTAGGAAGCATGGAAGTGTTTGATCCTCTCACAAACAAGTGGATGATGAAGGCATCGATGAACACAAAGAGGTATGTGTCCCAGGATCCACACGGGACAAAATTTAAGTCCTACTCCACGATACATCATTTCTTGTTAACGCTAAAAAACTGTGCGTCTGTCCTGCCTTTATTTGGGTTTCCAAACTTTTGTTTTGCTTTGTTTTGTGTTTTTTTTTTTTTTTCCCTATTTTGTGGCCTGAATGCTAACAAACAATATCTGTAGAGTAGTACCTTTTGCCCTCCCACCCTCAGTATCCTTGTTTTGTTTTTCATTTTGGTGGGCTGGCTTGTGAAGCAGAGAGAACTCTTCCATTGCAGCCCTACTTACATTCTGATAACTAGGGCCTTTCTGCTAAGGCAGATAAAGATTCTGAAACTGGTTAAGTGTTTTTGTATGTTATCTCTTTTAAGCAACGAGCAAGATACATCAGCATGACATGCACAGTAAAATAGTTATGTCCAGTAGTTGCCTGAGTTTTGCCCCTGGAAGCACTAAAACACTGAAAGACACACTGTGGATTTTTCTTGTCTTTTGCTACTGTTAGATTCTTTTATGGAGTCATAGGACTCTCAGATCTCTTTTTTTCCCTCATTATTTAAACCAACCTCATTAATTATACATTTAATTTCATAATTTGTTGTTTCTAAAAGTGACATGTACAAGTAGGAGTGAAATACTGGCCATGGCTGCACCCTAACACAATTTGTGGCTGTGACCTAATCAAAGGAGAAGGCCTAGAGTTGTAGAAATGTCTTCTTCTTCCTCCCTCCTGCCACCATGCTGGGCATATTCTTCGTGACCTTCAGTTCTGGATTTCTGTGACATTTCTTTCTCAGGAGGCTGGTAAATGAAATGGCTGCTGTGCCTTGGCCATACCCCACCCCTCCAGTTCAAAAAGGCAGTGCCAGAACATTTTGCTGAGAGAAAACTGCCACCATTGGCTGTGGCTACAAGTTACCTGCTGAGGCAATATCAGATAAGCCCAGGATATTGCCACACCCTTTATTCTGTTGAGGAATTCTGCACACATAAGTGTCTGCAAACTTGCCCTCTGTGCAATAACACACGAATATTCTCAGAGAAACAGTAAATCAGACATCTTGGTAATTTCAGTAGTATCTCACCAGTTTCATTCTAGACCATGCTTTACATTATGCTCTCTGACAACGACACATTTCATTTCACACTCTAATTGTACTCTCATATTGCTAGATTTTGCAGCACAGGTTTGCCTGTTAGTATGTATTATCACCCGTCAAAAACTGATTTGCAAGCCATAGCAGCAGCCATACTAACAAAGTTAAATCTAGCAGGTTTTAGTTCTCCACCAGACACAACAAAGTAAGACAGGAGGTGCAAGATTCAGTATTCAGGTAGAGCAATCTAATAACTAAGAAAACCTCATGCATTCACACAGTTGCTTAGAATACTTAGGCCTTTGATGACATGCAATCAAAACAGTATTCCATGCTGCCTGGCCTTTTTTCTTTACTTCTTTCCTCTCTTTTTTTTTTTTTTCAATAGGACTTTCTCTTTTTGCAGTCTTAAAATATTGTAGCTTCAACAGTCCTGTTCATGGATGGCACAATAACATACAGATGAAGCTGAGGTGATGTTAACATAAAACTCTATATCCCCTCTAATGGGAGGCTGCAAACATACAAAAGACTTTCTAGGTAATGCTGTGAGACCGACACAGCTGTGCAGGGAATCAGCCACAGTTCCTGATCATTATTTATTTAAAACTTCACCTGATAAGCTTTCATTACTTTTCTCCCATATTTTGACATACTTGCCAGTCAGGTAATGTTGCACCTGATGCACATTTCCCATTCTCTGTAAGGGTTTGCACTGTGGTATTGATCCTATGGTTTTCTTAGGAGAGGAATCGCTCTTGCCTCCCTCGGCGGCCCCATTTACGCAATAGGAGGCTTAGATGACAACACGTGCTTCAGCGACGTAGAAAGATACGACATTGAGTCTGATCGATGGAGTGCGATAGCTCCCATGAACACTCCCAGGGGAGGAGTTGGCTCCGTAGCCCTCATGGTGAGTTACTGCTTCCTCCCAGCTCTGCAGCAAGTGGCAGAATTGACCTCAGGGACTGCTTTTCAAGTCTTGTTTTACAAGGCAGAACACAGGACTTAAACCAAACGCAGCTGGTAGGGCTGAGCTCCTCTGGCTGTCAGAATCCTACAGAAGCTTGCAAAAGGTGTGGGTACTTAAGATAATACTCTTGTCAAACTGTACTCCCTGTTTGAGAAGTACTTGAGGCACTGTGAGCAAGCACGAGAACACTTCTAAAAACAACGGGAGAGCGAGGCTAATGCTGCGGGTCTCATTCAGGAGCCTCTGCTTTGTTATTGCTGCCATCTTTGAATTTGCTGCATTTTATCTCCACTGTAATCCTCCCCGTGTCCTCTGCAAAACATCTGCAACAACACACAACCTTTTCACTTCTTTAGCTGGAAAACAGCATTTGCAAGTTAGATAAAGTTGTTGGAATTCCTACGTCAAGGTAAATAATTAGGAGGGTATGGCTATGCTGTATTTTCCTGTAATTCTAACATTGCCTATGAAAAGCTACCTAAATACAAACGTATTACAAATAATCTTTCTCTATACAAATGTTTCAGAACCACGTTTACGCAGTGGGTGGCAACGATGGTGTAGCATCTCTTTCCAGTGTGGAGAAATACGATCCCCATTTGGATAAGTGGATAGAAGTGAAAGAGATGGGCCAGCGGAGAGCTGGCAACGGCGTCAGCGAGCTCCACGGGTGCCTGTACGTTGTTGGTGAGTAGGCGTGGGGCATTTCGTCGTGCAGTTTCTGCCAAGCACTACTGTTTGGAAGGGGCTCTCCTTGCTGAAGGAACTGGGGAAGAGACAGACCTGGCCTATACTGCATGTTCTTAGGCAGGAGAAGAAAGCAAGCATAACCATGGCACATTTAACTAATCACATATGTTAAAAGGAAATAAAAACCAGTTCCTAACTCATTTCAGCAGGGCTATACTGTTCAGAACAAGATGTCTACCTATGAAATCACTGTGCAACTCACTCATCACAAGTTTCCTTTTTATATAAGTTATTACTACACATACTTGCAAAGCACTCGGTTCTGATTTCAGCACAGACCACAACAGCTGTTTGGTTCAGAGATTACACCAAGTCCCTTATGCTTTAATGCCTTATGCATTAAAAAGTAGTAAATAAGTCTTTTTTGAGTAAAATGCACCTTGGACAGCTTATCTACCAATAGGAGTCCATCACTGAAGTCGATCTTTGTTGAGGATTTTTTCCTACTCAAGTTTTCAGCAATTGTTTCTTTTGAACATACTGCAAGAGCTTGTTTTATTTAAACCTGAATAAAATCAAAACCCATGCTTACACCAGGCTTACCGTTTTGTTTTTTTTTTCTGTTCCAAGTTAGAAGCCATTTCATTATAACTACATGCAATACAATTTCAAGGAGCAAATGACAAAAATAGCTCTTCCAAAGTGAGTTTAAGAAACAGTGTTAAAGTGATATGTGTAAGGTGACAGCATAGAGAGCTGCTAGATTGATTTTTAGGACATTTTAAGAATCAGATAAAAACACAGACCTGGACACTAGCCCACTGCATACTAAGAAAGCCCCGATAATGCAAACCCAGAGTATCACTACCACCACCAAGTGGCTAAATGCGAGTACGTGATGACTCCCCCTGCAGGTGGCTTCGATGACAACTCTCCGCTGAGCTCTGTGGAACGCTTTGACCCACGCAGCAACAAGTGGGAGTATGTCGCAGAGCTTACGACCCCACGGGGTGGAGTCGGCATCGCAACACTGATGGGGAGAATTTTTGCAGTGGGAGGTCACAACGGCAACGCATACCTGAATACAGTGGAAGCATTTGATCCCATAGTGAACAGGTAATTTAATGTTTTTCATTTGGCTTACGAAAGCGCTCACATCTGCCTCTATGAAAACACACCTTAATAGAAACTGGGGGCACCAGGAGCATGTCTGTTGTTTCCTGGCAGTAATTGAGTAATATTCATGAGGAGTGATGCAGGAATGCTGCTGGGTTCTTGAAATACTTAAGTACATTCTCCTCCTGCTTCCTCTTCCTGCCCATCCCTTGTCCTCTCACCTTCATTCAGTTTGTGGTGCTCTCAATGATTTTGCACTAAACTTACCAGAGAAATACTGAGAATAAACTAGCAGGTTGTTTTTTTGCGCAGACGTAACAGCTAGGTTCTACGATAGAATTTCAGACACTGGAAATAAATACTTCAGGTTGCTCAGGAAGGCCAACAGCTGACTTTTATTTTTCTCCTTTGCCCTCTGCTCTAGGTGGGAGCTCGTCGGCTCTGTGTCGCACTGCAGGGCTGGGGCAGGCGTGGCTGTGTGCTCCTGCCTTAGCAGCCAGATCCGTGACGTGGGCCAAGGATCCAGCAACGTTGTTGATTGCATGTGAGCTCTGCTGCCTCCTCCAAACTCCAGAGGAGTCATTGTACAGAGGCACTGCGGAGCTTTTAAATTTGGTGTTTTGTGTGGTAGGTTAAGAAATAAACACTATACATTTTCTCTGTGAAAATGTTACCTTCTGTGACTTTCAGGCTGTGGGTGGCTTTCTGACAACAGCTATACAGAAAAGCCTGTGAAAACACGGAATAACAGTGTGACTTACAGGAGAAAACCTGCCAAGAGCTGTAATCATCCTGTCTTGGAGAAGCTGCAATTTCAGAGTCAGTGGAGGCAGCTGCTGCAGTGACTCGCTATTGAACTGTAAACCAGGCATGGGAGGGTGAGGAAGAGAGAGCAGCAGGCAGTGCTGCCGAGCCCTACCCGACAGCCCTGCTGCATGTTTCTGAAGGACCAGAGTGCTGTTTATTAATGTAACTTATTTTCAGGATTCAAGTCTTAAGCATTTCCGATGTGTAGAAGAGCTCTGAAACACAAAGCCTTCAAGTTTTAGAAGGTAACAACATCCGTGTTTCTCACGAAGCTAACTGGAGTACAGAAGTTAACTGCACACCTCCCAGGGGACTGCTGGCTGTGGTGGGAACTGCAGGTCTTTCTCAGGCCCACACACTTGTTAGAAAGCTGAAATTTAGCCTCGGCCTGAATTTAGCTACTGGACTACTCAAATTATTTTATCCTCAATAAAATCTGTGGTAGTGACACCCTCCAAAAGACAAATTTCTGTGGAGAGATCGTTCCCAAAGTAACCAATGTAATCTGGCCTTGAGATGCGTGCCAAAATGCAGGCTTCAGTGGTCTGAGAATTACCCTTTTCAGACTAAAGGGAAACATAATGAAGTTGCAGTGTTGGGTTAAGACCTTTAAATGCAGCTCTAGGAGATGACATCCAATTTCAGTACCCAGTGACAAGGCTGGGGTAACAGTAGGGGTGCTGGCTCTTTTAAGATCATTCAGCTACAAAGATCTCTCCTCAAAGCAGTTTCATGGCTTAAAGCTCAAATAAACCACAGAGAACCAGCAGCAAGAACAAGCGGCAATGAGCAGTACTTACCTTAGAGACTAAAACAGGAACTTGACCCTGCTCCGTGCAAAGACATCTTGTCACGCAGCCACAAACCTGAGCACTAGGTCAAGTCCGGCTGGAAAGACCGCGGTGTCCTGCTCTGCATCACCGCCAACAGGCCGAGACGGGCACCCCGTGGTGAGCAGGGCCCCACGGGGCCACCGTGTTCGTGGCCAGGGAGCACAGCAAACTTCTGTGCCTTCAGTACCAGGGACGAGGTGCGGCCGCACCAGCATAAAAGCACAGCCACCTTTCGCTGTTGTGTTACCATCGGTTAGCTTTGCAGTTTCGAACAGCTTGCACGTGGGTAGCACCCAGGGACATAACAAACGGTACTGTAAATAATTAAACACTGCAATAAATAAAATGTTTGTACTTCGCCTTGTCCATAGTGTGAGTGGATCATGCTGTCTTGGGGAAACATGAAAAGAAGGAACATTTCTTGGGGGAAACATGAGAAGAGGGAGTGTTTCTTTGTTCCCGCGGAGTGCAGCTCTGAGCAGGAGGCCACTGTCCATGGGGACAAACCTGTGCTAGAGCCACGAGCTGTACAAATGCTCCCATGCAAGGGTTTGGTCACCCCTGTGGTGACTGGCACAAGGCAGAGCAGGAGCAGGCTCTGAGCTGCTCCTGACCTGGCCACGTGTGTGAAGAAAGGTGGTTTTCTAAATACTGCTCTCCTAAAAGCATCTCCTTTCCATCAGACAGGCCAGAAGCACAGCTGGCTTAAACACCCTGCTCAAACATTCAGCAGCAGCTCTTAATGTGAACACCAACCAGATGTGGGCGAAAGGCTGCAGAAGGTGCTGCACTTGATGCTTACATATCTCCGAGTGTTCAAAAACCATTCCCTCCACTTGATCCCACCATGTCCAAGCCCAGGCAATACGGAAACACAAAGCCCAGTGGCCACCAGGCTCCAAGTCCCTGGAACTTGTAGGAGGTCACCGTGTTGCTCACAACTTTTGTGTGCACTTACCCAAATCTCTGTCCCCACTGCCTGACCTTGGCTTTGTGCATTCCCCCTCTCCCTTTCAACAGCATTTTGATTCTGTTACCAACAGGAGTTGGTAACGAGCTGCACCAGAGAATTCACATCAACATAAAAATTCAGCCAATTCACCTGTCCAGGTTTAATTACAACAAATGCCTGCAAAGTCCAGGTTATTCCCACCTTTAAATGGGGCCTTTTATCTTTATTTAGGCAGAACCTACTCTTAAAACTATTTTCAGCATCACTGCTGTGCACTATTTTGCAAACCTAAGTGCTTTATACCAGATGCTCCACTTAAACATTTTGCTGACCGCTTCTGCCACATCTGTATTTGTTTTCTGAACCTTTGCGTGTTCTCTCGACTGGAACTGGCAGAAAACACAGCACTCCCAGCCAGGAGATTAAACTTATAATTGTAATTCTTTCCTGGCTCTGTCAGCAAGGTTGGTGGTGCTGCTGTCATTTCTTGACATTTTTTAACGCAATTCCTTGGCTTACAGTTTGGTTTTAGAGCTGTTCCAGCACCAAAAGCAAGCCAACAGGCAGCTGCATGACATCTGCCATCTGACTTGTGTGGTCAGAAAGGTCTGCAAGGGTTGCTGTGCTCTACCACTTGGAGCAAAAATCCCACACGGGTAAATACCTGCGCTGTTTCTAACACTCTTTCTAACGGGCGACTCGATACTTGGGTCCCTGCCTGCAGCCGGTGTCCCGGTGGAAACATGACTGGGCTGCGAGCACAAGGGGCCCGGCTGCCCCGCTGAAGTGCCCCTCTGCCTGACAGCGACCCGCGGGAGCACCTCTCTGCTGCTTTTTTAACTAAAGGCCCCAAAAAGGAATGCTCTAAGCTGCCAAGTATGCTGTTACAGCCGTTCCTGGGAGTGGCAGCAAGGCTTGGCTCTGGTTACACAGCCAGCGAGAAGCTTTCTGGTCTTTGCTTGATGGTAAGGCTTAGCTCAGGCCAAGAATCATAAGCAAATTGTCTTCCCACACACACGTTTTCCAAGAAAAACAAAAAAGGAGAAAACAGAGCAGTGCGAGTCAGCACACCTAACCCCGCACGTCTGGGAGAAAGTAATCGCAAACCCACGCCGGGCACCCAGCCGCGCCCTGAGGCCTTGCTTCAGCTCGAGGAGAGCTGTGCCCCTGTCTCACCTGCAACCCCTGCGTGCCGTGACCGGGATCCACCCGCTGCTGATGGCTGGTTGTTAAGAGGAGGTGAACTAAAATTAATTAATTATTATTAATTAATTACGGCTGGCTCTGCCTTCTCTTCAGTGCTATCAGCAGCCACAGGGCAGCGCCAGGTTACCCTGCGTGAAGGTATCAGGAAGGAGGCAAAAATTAAATGCAAACCTACCGGGCTCCTGGTGCTCCTGAGGACAGCTGACCTGGTGAAACGTGCCTGCCCCTCACCACGATGGATGCAGTTTGGAAGCATACCCCAATTTTTTGCCAAAGCAGTACTTACGGGTGAGCGCCAGCATCGCTGTCTCCTTAGGATGGACACCTGGATTTCAAACTTAAAGGTTAAAAAAAAAACAAACATGAAACATCCTGCAGTGATGGCTTCCCTCCAAAGGTAGCAGTGTGGTGAAGGTGTGTCCATGCCACTGAGTTTTTTGGGAAATTCCAGCACGTGCCAAGGAAAATGCTGCGCTCATGCGTGGGCAGAGCACGGCTGAGGGAGGGCGAGACCGCTTGGCTTGGGATCGCCAAAATAAGAAATTCCCTTCTCCCCTCCCTGCCCCCAGGTGGCTTCTTTGCCATTTCGCCTGTACAGACTGAACCAACATCTCCTTCATCTGAAGAATTTAAAGACAAGCAAGTCAAAATTCATTTCTTTTAATTATATATATAGATATATCTCTCTATGTAACTATACACACACGCGCACACAATTCATCCCCTGTACAGAAGACAGACAGAAGATCTGTGGCACAATTTCTTTGGAGAGATTTCTGTTTGTGTTTCCCAAGCAGTATCAGATCTGATTTTCACCTTTTTCAAGGACTACAAAGGCAGCGACTTCTTACCGACAGAAGCCTCAGAGTGCAGATTGAGCGCCGCAGCCCCAGCGCCCCTCCTTTCCTGGGGGTAACTTGACAACATTTACGACCCACACTGGGGGGACACCACAGTTATTTAAGGACATCTTCACTGAGAACTGCAGTGTTTTATTTATGCTTTAAAAAGCTGAGCAAGGTAGGGTGAAAAAAAAAAGAATTAAAACACAAGCCCGTATGGTAAGTCTTGAAACATGAAGCCCATGGCGAGGACCCTGCCACTGCCACACACCTCTACCCTGCTTGGGAAGTGCCATGTCTGAAGCCTTCACGGGCACAGGGTGCATCTGACTGATCCCTGCTTCCTGGGGACACACGGAGAAACCAAGCAAAGCCAAAACCTTGCCCCCACAACCCTCACCAGCTCCTGCGTGCAACCAGCAAGGAGGTGCACGGCTCTGAGCAGCTCGCGGACACTGAAGCAGAATGGAAAGAAGCCATCAGCTGGGTGGCTGTTACGACGCGAAATGTTGGACCCAGAGAAAAGCTTAACCTCAGCATGACTGAGTGGGAGAGGACAAATCCCAACAAGGCTTCCAGGAGCCTCGTACCTTGACAAAACCCATCACGAAACCCCAGTGATAACACACTGCAGATGTAGCACATACAAAACCCTTGCTTCAGGAACACCAAGTTTACGGAAACAGATTGAGAAATGCTGACGGTGGCCTTGGAATACTGCTGCTTTCGGGTAGCGGTGGGGTTACGAGCAGTGCAATTCACATCAAGAAAGCACAGGCTGCCAAAGAGATCTCTCAGTGTCTGGAGGCCAGCAGAGAGCTGAGCAACTGCAATCAACCTTAGTGCAGCTGGTTTGCCAAAAATAACATTTGCCTCTGAAACATATAAGCAAAGCCAAGGAGAGAAAGACAGCTAATCCAGAGCATGTAACAAATCTCAAAATAAATTATACACGGCTGCGAAATTAGGTTTGGTCAACACAGGCTCAATAAATAAACACGCAGAAATAAAAACCCAACCCCAATTGGGCGTGTTACTGCCACGGGACGCCTGGGCTGGCACAACACTGCTGCAAGCCCCAGGTTTGGCTCTGCCGGCCACCAACACCTTGCCCCATGGCCACCCGGCACTGTGGCAAACCTCATGGGGGCCGAGCTGGCTCCGTGCTGCTTGAAACCTCTTCTGGTTTTGGCAAACCAGAGTCCAGTGCCACCTTGCCGCCAGCTCCTCCTGTCTAGTTGTTTCTTCCTTCTACTTCACCATCAGTTTTGCCCTTGGGATTTTAAGTGTGCAGCAAAAAACTGCGCCGACCTAAAAAAATGTGCACATTTCCATATATGTTATCTGTAACTGCAGTGTATCTAGTGAGCATTGAAACAGATTTCAGCATTCTCTGTGCTTTAGACAATGTATTAAAAAACCACATCCATTAGTAGCAAACATCGAAGGTGCAATGTGCGTTGCAGAAAGGACCTGAAAGAAACACGGGTTATACCACCACAGTGCATCGAGGTGTGAAGCCACTCTTCCAGGGAGCTGTGACGTCCTCCAGGGGCCAGCAGGGAGCAGGACACCCAGAGGAGAAGCTCAAGGCCACGCAGACCCCTCAGGCACAGCACAATGGCAGCACCTGGCCCGCCCGCGCAGGGCTGGTTTCTCCACGAGGAGCTGAGAACACGAGGACTCTGGCAAGGACTCGTAACAAACGGGCGACTTCATTTATTGTTTATTACCCCGTCGGAATGAATCGACCATCTCGGACACT
Source organism: Aythya marila (assembly GCF_965140915.1). NCBI lineage: Eukaryota > Metazoa > Chordata > Aves > Anseriformes > Anatidae > Aythya > Aythya marila. The sequence continues at coordinate 45,527,105 of NC_139045.1, read as the reverse complement.
CCACCACACGCAGGGCAGAAAACATTTACAAGAGGGATGCGCATCCCCAAAATAAGTTTAAGATGTACAGGTTTGCAATAGGAACCAAGAGGGAGGGGAGAAAAAAAACAAAAGAACAACACAAAAACAAGGACATTGCAGTCAGACTTTGACTTTTGGTTACAGAAGAGATCTCTGTCTCCATGTAAGTGGGGCTTTCCAACTCTTAAATAAACAGCATCTTAAAAATAGAACATTTGACAATTTAAACACATGTATTATTCCTTCTAAATAAATATTGTGTGGAAATGATGCTTTGTTGCCACCATACCCTCCTTCTCTCCTTCGGGTACTCAACCATCACCTCTGTTTTTCCTTTTTCCTTGGATGCATGGTTGTTTTCTAATGGCAAATCCTATTTCTCTTTTTTTTTTTTTCTTTTTTTTCCATTTTTTTTTCTCTTTTTAAAGGGCCTGACCAGACTCAGGTGAAAACTACGGGCATCTTCCCTTACCCCTCACAGGCCTCTGACCTGGCTCGTGGTTGAAATACGATGGCTTTCTAAAAAGTAACAACTATCCGAGCGGTCTCCTCCGTAACAGAAAGAAAAAGTCGGCGTGCAGCCGCTTCCCACCGTTTCCCCCGGCCCCTGGCCTTTGTAGCGAGAGCCCCCCGCCACCCTGAAGCCGAGGGTCCATTTCGGTGGACCCAAAACTACCTCTGCACCAAGACCAAGTCAGAAAAGGCCGCCGGCCCGCCGACCAACCCCAAAGTGCACACCAGGAGCTGGCCCTGGCTGTCCCCTGCCTCTCTTCCTGAGATCGCAGCCCTGACTCCCAGCCTCGCCTCCGCGCTCGGGCCCACGCCGGGGTAAATTGGGCAGGGGACACGGACCTCCCTTCCACCACTTCTCCCTTCCAGCTTCTCCCTGAAATGCGCTAAGGCTTTGAATAAAGTGAACGTCAGACGACTCCAAGGTCCGGGAAGACGCCCGGGGAGGTGTGCCTGCGGCACGGCACGGCACGGCGCCCTCCCGCCAGCTCCAGCTGGAGCTGAGCCCCGCAGCAGGGGCCGCCTCTACGGGACCTACTTCTGGAAATGCAGACCTTTTGCTGATATGTGTTCGCTGCTGGCTTCTGTGAGCCTCCAAACCACCAGCAGGTTATTTTACAACGGAGGTGCTGCTGCAGGCGTGCAGACCCATTCCTCCATCCTGGTAATTAGGGAACTACTTCACCGGAGACGCGTTCCTTCCTGTAAGCACAATGATTTGGGGACATCGTCCTCCTCTTTGCCGCTCCCGCAGCTGCGTCAGCGGCAGGGCGAGGGATGCGAGAGGGGACCAGAGGGCTAAGGCACACTATTAGACATGAGGATGGCAGGACGCTGCTGTCATGCAACAGGAAATCTTTGGGTGCAGAAGGCTGTCTTCCTACTGAACGCACAAATGCCGCAGACACCGCCTTCGCTCTTATTGCCACTTGCAAAATCGCAATTTCAACTGTGCAGCTCCTGACAAGGAGAAAAGGCTTGCAAACACCTCGTGATTCCCTTCCGTGATCCCCTGAAGACAGATTTCCAAGTCCCTGGGCCCACCCTGGGGCTTTGGCTGAGGAAGAGCACATCAATCACCTCCCACACAAAGGATGCATGACTCGGGCACCAGCCCCTGCTCTCAGACACTCGCCGAGAGCCGCGCGGGTTGCGGGCCGATGCCCACGTGCAGGATTTGCCCCGCGTTGCACAAGCAGCCCCTCCTCGCTCACCCACAGGGCCCCAGGACGGCCGCGCGCCCCCACCCACCGAAACCACCCACCGCACCCGGACGCTGAGCTGTTTGCAGCCACACCTGGCGATTTCACCACCTCGACCACGTTCGGCTGACGTGGCTAAAACCGCGCGAGACGGCGAGCAGCACGGCGTTAGGGGCGGGCGCGTGGGCGAGCGTAGGGCGAGGAAGAGGGCCGCAGCAGCGGTGACTCCAGAAGTGAAGGTGCAGCACCGACGGCAGGGCCTCACCCGACTCTCAGCACAGGAGCTGGCTGGCGAGTGCACGCAGGTGAGGCTGGGAAGCAGGCGAGGCAGATCTCTGCTGTCTCTGCTGTAACATAATGCTGCTGGGTGCTGATGAGGATGCCACTCACCATCCGAGAACCAACGTGGTGTGATGGGCTGCATCCGTGCTTGCAAAAACACTTCTCTGACATCTCTTCTGGGCACGCTGCTGCTGCAGACTGTGGCATGTTGCATAATAACTCACCTCTGGAGGCAGATTTCCTTCTTGTCGGCACTTCTTCACGTGTGATTATTGTCCTGCTGGTTATTCGTAATAGAAATGTTTATAGACCATCAATACATTGAGCCATTCAGACAATTCATTGCACTTTGTTGTTTTAAAGGAAGGCGACATCAACGCTGGGGCCCTCCTATGTCTCTTCTTTTTCAAGGCAGCAAAATGTTACCCTAAAAACAAAGTTCATTTTTTTTTCCAGTGTAACCAGATCCCTTCCACTCTGATTTATTTTCCCTTGCAGGTGCTTTGTATCCCATGATTCAGCAAGCCAGACTGTTTCTGAGGCTTCCAAAGTGCAAAAGAGTTCAAGGTACTTAACCACCTTGAGCACCAGTTAAGGCGTATTTGTCTCCAGTCTCAGCCACTGTAAACCCTGTCTACTGTAGTGTACCAGTTCGGTCATGCTACTGTTCAGTGCCAGAGGGCACACCGCTGCGCTGAGCTCAGCAAAAAACTCTAGACAAGGAGGAGAGAAAGAGACAGAGAGAAAACAATTGGTTGGTTTCACACAGGAGGCACAGCCAGGCTGGGGGCAGCGAGGTGGGACAGCAGCAGTCCTCAGGTCTCACAGAAGACCTTGTTAATGCACAAAGATCAGAGCTTTCACCAGCACAACAAGCACGTGATGCAGGGCGCATGCAAGGATCACACACACACAGACACACACTTGAAGTGCCTCCCCACGTGCTGGCATTGGAAGGACATGGACACTCCATGGCAGGTGAGCAGGAGTCTGGGTGTTTGTAGCTCAGTCCCTGCCACACACATCCCCCAGGGTTAAGAAGCCAAATTTGAGTGTTTTTCTGAGTGCTGCCTGGAAGCACAAACAGCTGTCATCAGCCTGGTCCCTGCTGTCCTCCATCCTCAGAGCACGGAGACCTCACAGCTCCTCAGCCAGACAGGCCTCCAACGTCTCCACCAAAACAAGTGCCAAGCCTACACGACTATTCACTGCTCTGCATGGATCCTCGCCCTCGGGAGTATTTAACACCCCAGCCAGTATTTAACACCCCAGCCGTCATTCCCCTGCACTGAAGCAGCAGCCTAGACAAGGGGTTGACTTTCATCTTGCTTGGTGCACGCTCTGCCTGCTCTCCTGTGGGTTTTCTTCTGTGACTCACGCGCTCTGGCTCACCAGCACATGCCTTCAGTGAACTGCACACATCTGCTCAGCGGACAGCCAACAACTGGAGTTACTTTATTCAACACTGACTTGCAAAAGCCTTTTGATTTTCAGCAACTGCCTGACTAGCACAAGTATTTTTACAGCCTTCCAGTAATTTAGGCCAGGCACATCCTTCTCATTTTCTTTTGCAGGTCCTTCATTCACAGTAGCTGACAAACCTTGGTGTTCTATGACCAATGGCACTGCGAACACCACGTGGGCTGGCTGGTCACAGACTGAACCGTGCCTGCTCTGGGGCTGTTGCTTACCCGCAGCTGCTTGGGGGACAACGAAACACTATTTTAAACAATAAATCTCTAAGGTAAAAAAGTAGCAGAGGACTTAGGAAATGCTACTGGCAAATGCCAGTCATGTGCCCAAGGGCTCCCATTGAAGTGCTGCTCGCCTGCTCTCTTACAGCAGGAAACCAGCCTTGCCATGTGCAAATCAGGAATACCTGGGAGGCTGACAAACAAAATGAAACACCAGGCCACTGGGCACAGACCTGTTTGAAAGTTGGCTTCTTCTGCTACTGTGAAGCAATTTGCCTGTTGCCTGGTTTTCTGTGCTCAATGCTCTCACCCCTTAGGCTGTTAGACTTCTGAGGCTACTGAGAAGCACTTTTAATTTGGAATGCTCACCAACGCACTGCCAGCAAGCACCTCTGCCTAAAACCAGCCAATCCAGCACAGATGTCTATTTCCACATATTTGAGGCTTTGATCTGTGGGTATGGTCTTTGCTATGCGGAGCATTAGGATTTAAGCAGGCACATGCAGATAAACACGATGTGCAAGACAGAAAAGCCAAAGGGAAAAAACCTTACCCTTATTCTTCCTGGCCAGTGCATCAGCCTGTTCCCAAATGTCATACGCATAGAGGATATAGGAAGTGATGTTGACATATGAAGAGGTGATGCTTGGGATATTATAAGGGATGGTGACCGAAGAGCTAATGCTGTTGCCACCACAATTGCTAGCGTTTGATCCTGGCTGAGAACTCACGGATCCAGCAGGAGAGGGCATTGGAGAAAGAGGAGAAGGCATGCCTGTGCTTCTGCAGGAGAAAGAAACACCACCATCAATGTTACCTTCAGCAATAAATGTCTTACCACAATGCTCATACCAGGAGCTAGCCCATGTCATTTGGGCCTGTGCTATGGAGTGAGTGTTGAAAACTGAGATGTGTTCAGCTAGAGAGGACATAATTATCCCTCAGGTGCAAGGCCAAGGTTTTTCAAGTGATTCCCCACTCCAAGCACTCTCAGACATCCAAAAGCATCACCCATCCACTTCCCAAAATCCACACCTATTTGTGGAAGCCTTCACCAGGTAATCCAAGTGTTTTTACCCAATGACTTCAGGCATGCTTATGTTGTCCCCAGCTTATGGAGACTGGAGCTTCCTGGCAGATTGTCCTTCACTTGCAGACCTGGAGAAGCTCAATGTGGCCAGCTCAGCTGCCTGCTGGCTTCACCCCATCATTGCTTCCCACTGCTTCACCCAATCCAGTTATAAGTTACTTGTACAGCCTCCACCACTGCTCCTGGGAGACCATTTACATACTGGGCAGCTGTACTGCACAAGGTGGCAGAAGAACAACTGGAATTTCAGACCAAACAAGCCTCTCAACCACACATACAGAGCTGAGCATCTATTTGCCACACACCATTACTGCAAAACACAGTAAAACTCTAGCGCTGCTAAAAAGCAGGCCCAGTGTGCTGGGCTTTGGGTCAAACACTCTTATATGACAGCTTTCCTTTTACTTTTGCTGCTACATATACAAGAACTCTGCAGCAAATGCAGAATGACAAGATGTTCAATAAATCAGAAGTCAGAAAATGTGTTTCTTTTCCACATCTTACCTTGCAACACATGGAGAAGGTGCTTGTGTTACTCTGGAAGAACTCTGCAGCAAGGAAGAGAGCTCTTGTTAGTTTTGTTGGCCCACACCAGTAACAGCTACAGCCGTTCAACTGGCAGCTTGGCAACACGTGTGCCCTACCTTGAAGTGGTCATTCAGGATCCTGGAATACTTTATTGCAGTGTCCTTTTTGTAACGAAACATTGCCATGTGCAGGAGGGACTGGCAGCGCATGCTGTGAACAGAAAGAAACCCAAGAGTCAGTACCTGTGCCCACTGCTGCTGGCTCACCAGCAATCCACCATGTGGGATGGGAGCAGGCACCCATCAGCCTCTCTGCAAATTCAAGAGACCTCAGGATCTCTCCTGTCCTGTTCATCTCAGAAATGCAGACTCAGTGAAAAAAAAAATCACACAACAGAAAAAAAAAAAAGAAAAAGAAAAAGAGGAAGGGCCACATTTCACATTTTAAAGGTGCCCAGCCTCTTACGGATGCCAAGGGCTGAACGTGCCCCTGTCCAGCAGCACCTCAGCTCTGTTCAACGTGGCCAAAACGTGGGCAGGCACATCACATTCTTCCACCTGAGGTGAAAGTCCTTACGCACTCTCAAGTTACCGGCAGACCCAATTTTAGAGCTTGTGCCTTCCACATATGGTCCCTTTAGGTATCCTGGCTCACTTCAGAGATGTTCCGGTTTGCTCAGGCTTTTATATTGCTTTTTCCCTTGCAGAACTCTGATTCACATTTCACTCATTCCTTTGCACCTGACAGCAACAGGGCTTTCACTGTCCCAGATCTAAAACCAGACTATGAAGTCACAGAGAAAACATTACGCACCATAACACAGCAAAGATTTTTTCATGTGAAGATGCTGAGGTGTCCGTAAAGGGTTTTAATGTCATTATGAATCTAAGGAAACAAAAATAACAATCATGTCAGTCATCAAGGCTCTGAAGTCCCACTGTTCACAAAAAACTAGCACATACCACCACCTTAAACAATGCTCCAAAAACCAGGAAACTTGACCTGAATCCTTGGTGCTGGCACTGACTGCTTGCTATGATTTTGGGCAGACAACTTTGGGTGACACAAGGCATTTTCAGACATAGTGGGAACAGATGCAGCCCCTCACAGGACCTCCTCTCCTCTTAGACTGATTAATGGGCAACATGCGCAAGTGTACAAAAAAGTGCCTCCCCAGGGGACCACCGCAGACCTAGGGTCCCCCTGAACTGAGGGTGAAATATTAATTCCAGTGCTTCTGGCCAGGATAGACATCTTGGTGGAATTATTTCTTTTTGGAAAATTAAAAAAAAAAAAGGCACAACTCCTTTTTGAAAGCAAAACAACAACAGCATCGCGGAAATACAGTCTGTCAAAACCATAGAGTAATGACATTTTAAAAAGTAAGCTTGAAGCCTACTACAAAAAATAACTGGCAGCTGTCTCAATCAGCTTCACGGGCACCCAGAGCCATCCTAGTTGCAAACAAATGACACAACCAACCACTCTCCTCCAAACATACTGCCTAACCGTCACGGTTCCAAAACCACTTACTTGATGAGATCTATCGTGTCGGCAAATATGCTGTAAGCAGATTTTGGTGCTGATGCATCTGATTCCATGGCAATCCCATACTCAATGAAGGAAAGGGCAGCATCAAGGTACTGAAAGGCCTTTCCAGTCTTGTCGGTCTGTTGGGAGAAAGATCCCATTTTCAGACTACAGCAAATACTATTTCTCTCTACCTGGATTCATTTTCTCTCCCTAAATAGGCAGTATTTGAAGAAATTAAACAAAAAAATCATGTCAAACCTCCAGGTGATAACGAAAGGGTTCTCCTCAGGGTCCCTAACATAGTCCTAGTCATCAGCCCTGTGTGCTCTCGCTACCCGGGTCTCCACCTTATGCTCTGCCCCAAGTGTTTTTCTGCTAATTTATTTTCTTCACATTCTTTAGATACTCTTGGCCAGCAGTGAGGGCAGGCCTTGTGCGAGGCAGGTGGGGTTTTCCCACTCTATTACTTTCCCCACTTTATTTTCACAGGGGAACGGCAAGTGGCAAATGTACATTACCTGACTGAGCCATATCTAGCAAAAAAACCCATAGTTTAATCATGCACACTGTTAAACTGCACGCATCTGAGACAGCCAGCCACTTTCAAGTCTTGTTCACCAGCAACACAATTTTCATCAGTGTCCTGATATCTCAGAGAGAACTGCTGTAAAACCAACTCTCTGGGCCATATTCCCAAGACAGAGTGAGAGCTCTGCAAAGCAAGGAGGCCTGCTAACCTCCAAGCCCATTTCGATTCCTATTCCCCGGGCATAATCTCTGAGTGTGTTTACACACAGGGAAGTGCCTGAAAATTAGGCAAATGAAAGCAGCCTCTCCACACATGACTAAGCGCATACTCCGTTAGGTGGAAGTGCCATGAGCCAGCACAGCCTGATCACGTGCCTGCAGCTATCAGATCCCCGTGCAAGAGCCGCTGGATGTTTCTAGCAGAGGGCCCAGGCTTACCATTGCATCAGCTTTGTGCTTCAGCCTCTTGGCCTCTTCTATGTGATATTCCATCGAATGCTGTCTGAATTGGGGGCAGACAGAGGAGAGCAGACACAAGAAAAAAAGGGTAGTGTAAGTATTGATTTCACCTTATCTCGAGGATGCTGTGACTCCAGTACAGGCTGGTACTGTTACCGAACGCACGTTAGAGTTCTGATAATCACTAAATCAATGTTATCTGCCTGTTTGTAAATACACAGCTGCTGAATGCACAAACAAAATGGTATGAAAAGAAGTTGATTTCTTTTAAGACTATTTAAGGATATGATAGAAAAACAGGTAATATTTAAAAGTTACATTTGGACGTTAAAAAAATAGGAAGTTAGTCTTTTGTGAGTACAAGCTTACTTCTTCACTTCCAAGTAAAAATAGTAGGCATGTGACTGCCTGTCATTTCTCCATCACAACACCCCCATATTTTGTCTGAAGCATACAGCACACCTTGCAACATGGTGCACTCATCTCAGAGCACAAGAACTTGCGTTCCAGGTAGCTGCTTACAAGGGATGGGGTCACCAAGGCTGCTGCAGGTCCCAGTCTCCTGACTGATGATAAAGCAGGACCAGGCACGACTCTGAGTGCAGGAATAATCTGTTCACTGCGCAAATGGCACGGAGCCACCTGAGCACTAACACAAGGAGCCAGAAAGGAATCACATCTTCTCAGAGACATCAGTCTCCTGCACAGCACCTTGTCACAGACAAGTCTGCCACCTGTCAGGAATCAGACAAACCAGCACCCATCCCTTGCAGACAGGCACAAGAGACATGGCCTTGCAGAGGGTGATTGTCTTGGAGTTGAGAAGTACCTGTGTCTACACCAGCTCCCTCAAAACAAGAGCTGGTGAGAGGAGGGAGGTTTGCTTTGTGGTGGGTGGAGAAGTCCCAGAGGTGAGAAGGACGGGGCAGGTCCTGTACCTTTCTCTCTCTCACAAAAGCAGTGCTCAATATGCAGCAGAAGCCCAGTGTCTTCAGAAAGAACAGATGAGGAGCACAAAACAAACACTTACTTTTCAAACTTGACTTGAGGTCTCCTTGGCTTGGAGGTACCATTTGGCAAAGAAGGCACTGGGAAAGGATTCGTGACATCCCCTGCAGATCCCTGAAAAATCACAGAGCGAGATAAAGCTGGTTAGAAACATCCATCTAAAACTGTTCCAAAACATGGCTTTCCTAAATTTAAAGAGAAAAATGTTTATTTGTCTGAGACATAGTATACTTCTCCAGGCTCCCCCCTTTCTTCTTTCTTCCCAGTCCCCACTCCAATACTGGAAATGAAAACTTGGCTTCTCGCTAGACTGCTGGTGAGGGGGGTTAATATCATTCAGATTTTCCCTGAGCATGCAGAAATTAGGTAGCAGGTTTCCTTGCACAACGGCTAAGGGGGCAGCAAGGACACTAGGAGCACATTTTTCACGGTCACCAGAAAAGGTAGGAACTAGTACTACCCATTCACACTTACTCCTAGTTTAACCACACAGCAGTTGCTGACTCTGCATTGCTATCTACAACATCAGGAAAAAGAAAGCAGTTAGAAGCCAGCTAATACAGCACAGACAGTCTCCATTAATGTGCACACACATCGAAGTCCCAGACCACACACATCCAGGCACTTGTAAATGGCAATATAATTGAATTTTATAACCCGATAGTGCAAAGATTCAGCTGCAAGAATTATTAACAACGATTTTGTAAGCAAACTACGAAAGCTCATAGTGAAAGTTACAGTTAAAACCACAGGTTGCTCATTTTCAAGAATGAACTTTTTTTTCCCTATTGTAAACACACTTGTTTTCACACCTATTGTATCACACTCGCAGTTGCCTACAGTCAGAACCAGTTCCTGGCATAAACACGATTCTCTTGCCTTTCACTTTTACATGGTCACGACTTCTCATTGTGTTTCACAAGTAAGATTAAAATAAAATAGAAGATGGAAAACGACCAGAGATACCACAGCACGGGCATTAGGGCTAGCAAGATAGGGTCACAGATAGCCACTGAAGAGGCAAATATGCTTCAAAGAGCTTTCTCTAGTGGCTGGCTTACCCTTCTTTTCATTTAATATCCTAAAGGAAGGTTTCTAAAGAGAATCACACAGCACCCACGGGTCGCAGGATACGCCAGCAGTAACAGATACCTACTTTGTTGCCCTTCACCTGTTCAGAGTGCTTTCTCTCCACCTTCTTGTGCTTGGCAGACAAAGGATCCTTGTGGCTGCTTGAGTCCCTGGCAGTGTTGTTTTCTGTGGCAGGCAGCTGGCCGTTCTCACTCCTGGGTCTCTTCTGGGCCATTTTCGTTGACTTCGGTGCAGAATGTGCGGGAGACATGGGTGGCAGTGGTGGGGGTAGCAGGAGATCTTTCTTCTGGGTCTCAAATGATGCTTTTGGTGCTCTAGAGATGGGAAATTAATTTTGCAATTGGCATGAATACAATGTCTATATAATATAGGGATTTTTTTTTAACAGAAAAAAACAATCAGAAAAGTTAAATACATTGTGTACCAATTCTGTTCAAATTTCTCTGGAAATGTGAACTGACTTGTTAACAAAGAATCCTGCAAAAGCAAAATGAAACCTCAGGGACTTCACAGTGCATTAGATCCCACATGTTCAGCTGTCAACAATGCACAAGCAAGTTGCTTCTGAAGCAGGAATCAGCCCCAGGGCTTGTCCTTGGAGGAAAGACTTGCAACCAGAATGTCAGAATGTTGCCAAAACGACACCTCTCCAACACAGCATCTTTTCACTGAAAAAGGGGGAGAGGTAATTACAGCGAGTAAAATCCCTGGGACACATCACCCAACATGGCAAGCGAGGCACAGCGCTGCCTCTCTCTCCCTGTTACGGTAGAAGGTATCTTTTACAGGCAGGGATACTCGCCCTGACACTTGATCCTGTGCATGCTGCGACAGAATTAAACTGAGTTGTTCCTTCGGGACTTGCCAGCTAAACTAGACAACACATACAGGTTGGGAGGATATGAGGGACAGAGCCTTAAAGTGCTGTGCTTTTAAATGGCAGAGCTGATCATACTTAATAATTCCGTGGAAAATTTCTGATCATCTGGGGTTAGGATTACCAGGGAACTCCAGCAGTTATAGGCAGCACGCAACAGCACTAAACCTCGTTTTGCAACTACCCCTTTTTACTTTGTTTTCCTTCAGCTCCTCAGTTTCCAAGAAAGCACAAAGCGTCTAGAGCAGTGAATGCCAACCCTCCGGCTGCAAAGTCAGCAGAGGAAGAAACAAAACGAAATGCAGTGAGAAGTGTGAAGTTGAGCAGCTTGCTCAGCTCTCCCTTCTTCACTGTGCCACCTGGTGCAGCACAATCCTCCAGAGAGGGCCTTTTACAGGGAGCAGAGCAGCAGCCCCAACCTCCTTCCCAACCTCCAGCCCAGTTAACCTGCATCCCTGACCTGACACCGGAGCTTTCTCCCCACAAAAAAGGATCCAATTCTTCCTGCTCTGAAGGCCACCACATGGCTAGAAGAGGTGCTTGTTTGCTCTGAGAAAAGGGGAGGTACTAACCCTGGATTCAAAACCCTTCCAGCTGCTAGAAATCAGGACAAATGCCACCACATTCAATGGTTTTACAGCAGCATAATACAAGAATGGAAAACAGGCACTACAACGTCACCTTGTGCTTGAGTAACAAGAACATGAACGCTCTGCATTATAAAAGGAGAGGAAGATCAATGACAGCAAGTATAATTGCACATCTGCAACAAATAACGAGGCAAATAAATTACACTCTTACAGCCACATGGCTGGTGTCAGGATGTACAGACAAATTCGCAGCAGATAAAATTTCAGAAAGCACATTATGTTAAACAAACTCATAAGAAGAATAAAAGGTACAGTTCCTTGCTTTAAGTTTTAAAAGAAAGGTTCATTTTTTGCTATCCCATTGCTGTATACTCACTTCTGTTTAGTGGAGTCTTTGTTAGTTGAAGACTGCAATGATTTTGTTTCTTTGTCTGATTTCATTTTCTTCCTATCAATCTCCTTCTCCATTTCCCTCTAACAAAAACAAAACAAAACAAAAATCACTCAGATTTAGGAAGTTCATGTTCAGTACAGACCAACACAGCTACATTTGATGGCTTCATGTTAAAAAACGAAAAGCGATTGGAACTGACAAAGTGGAAAACCAGAGCACGGTTGATTTCAGGCTCAATGACAAGTACCCTAACGTGACATTTTATCTACTTCAGCTGGTTAGAATAATTATTTTGTAGTGGAGGGGATGAACTGCCTAAATCTCTCCTTGCCAACAGTCTGAAACAAATGTACTTCTATAGCTGAAGCATTTTATGATCTGTTCTGGGCGTTGGTTTTCTTCTCCTCGTGTTTTGTGACAGTTTTTTTTTTTGTTTGTTTATTTGTTTGTTTTCTCTAAGGGATGGAAAAAAAAGCATTCATTGGAGACCTAGACTACACAGGGATGTAGTCAAGATGTTTTATGAGCAGGAATCAAGTATAGCATGAAATTTTGAAGTGTCAATTAAATTTGCTGCCTATACACTGAACAGCAGGAACCACTGAGGCAGAGGGATAATAAATGACACTTTTTAAACACACTCCACAAATCTTATGATGCAAAGCATGCAATACCAAATTATTGCCTCACTTGAACAGCAAACCTTCAGAGTAATTCATTATAAGACAAGGAAATGCAAAACAAAAGGAGCTCGCCCTTCAGCCAGCATTACCCATGGAGTGCCTGGTGCTAGCCCAAAGCATCCCAGGACTTTGCATCTGTCTCCTGGGGCACATGCAGGTTAACCTCAGCACGATGGAGTTCCACAGGTAATGCATGGCACCTAGTCCACCTCAGAGCCTCCAGAGCATGGCTCCAGCAGGCGCACGGGTTAACTATTCCTGCTGCAGGACTCTGCAAAGGGATCCCTGGAAAGCCCCTTACTGGAGATGTGCCTCTTGTGAGCATCAGCATCTCCACCAGTGCCACAGCAGCTCCAGGAGAAATCAGAGGCTTTTTTGATGTATTCATCCAAGCACTGAGATGCACAGGAGGGGTTAGTGGTGGTTGTTATTATCAGTGGTTTAGTTCAAAGTCTGCATTTAGGGAAAAGCAAAAGGCATGGAGCTGCTGGCATCACCCCTGGAAATCAGAGTTCACAGCCGCAGAATTTGTTCCCTCTCTGCGTAAGCCAGCCATCACAATTGTTTCCCAGAAACCCACAACTCTAGACAGGAAAAGGCCACGCTACTCGGACTGAGGCTGCAAGCAAGATATAATAGCAAGAATTCTTTGAAAACACCAAAGCATTTGTTAGACAGCTTGCAGGGCTTTTCATTTGCTCAGCAGTGGATTTTTGACCAATAAGAAACATCTGTGAATAGTTTTTGACACATTTTCCCTTTAAAAGTTTGGAAACACTGTGGCATGAGGAGGACAACGAGCCCAGTCTGATCCTATGAAGCAAAAAGAAACTCCAAGCAGGGGATTTTCAAACAGCTCCACACTCCCTACACATCACTGCGGTCCTTGCACAAACCCACCTTCACCTCCACCTCTCACCTTCCTCTTTTTGAAGGACTTGTCAGGAGTGTCTGTGGCTTTCCTCTCCACATCCTGCCCCCTTGCACCAGGGAACTCCTTTGCCTCCGCTCTCTTCTGGTGACCGCCCTTCCCGGGGAGCTGCGGAACTCTCGACAGCAGCGGGAGATCGATTTTAACCATGAGGCTGCGAGGGACGTGCACGTCCCTCACTGGCGACAGCAACTTCTTCTCCCTGACAGACAAGGGAAGCTTCTCCTTGTGGAAGTCCTCTCTGAGCACAGCAGCAGGCCTGTGGCCGCTAGTCCTGGTGGGAGTCGTGCCCTGGCCCTGAGGGATTGGGCTGAGAGCGAGGTGCTCCTGGGTACTGCCCAGCACAACGTCCCGCGGGGGCTTGGGGTCCAGCAGGGCTTTGGCGCTGGCCTGATGGGAGCTCTTGTGCTTTCTGCCCTCGGGGGGCTCTTGCAGACTGGGTTTCAGTTCTTTTCGGTCGCTGGATTTTGGCCTCCCTTTCGTTTTTACTTTTGGCTTGTCTCTGGAAGACTGGTCTCTAACCTCGTAAGGACCAGGTTCGCTCTCCACCTTCAGGCCCCCCTTGGGCCCCTCGTGCGCTGGAGGCTTGCTGGGCCTTTTGATACCAACAGTCTGCCTCTGCGAGGGCTCCTCAGCGCATGCAGGAGACTTCTGGCAGTTGCGTTTGGTCGGAAGGTGAGCATCCTGAGAAGCCCTGGCTGCTCGGGCAGAGCTCTTGTGATGAGGCTCCCTCGGCTCTGCGTGCTCCTGGGAGGAGTCGCTGTCGATCTGCTGTCCTGGCTCCCTGTCCTCCTCACGTCCATCCGTGTGGGCAGTTTCTCTGGGGCTCTCTGCTGGCACTGTTGGTGGGTTCACCTTGGTAAGCCAGTTGTCGAGCTGCCACTTGTTTGAAGTTGGTGGGTCGGGCTGTAGACAAACAGAGAAAGGAAGGATGCAAGACTGACACCTGTATCTCAATCCTAACACATTGTCAGAACCCAGTAAAATTTCCCCTTAGTGGTAACGATGAAAGACCATGACAAAGCAGGGACGCTCTGGTACGTATACATCAACATTTAATTCACGAGCACAGGACCAACCAGGTGGTACAGCTTTCCTGGATCTCTGCTAGCCCTACCTGTCGTGCAGTAAGAGAGAGGCATGAAAACCCCTGCTCGGTTTGCTCTGTGCCACTACCCAACATCCTTGCGCAGTCAGGCAAGTACTCACTGTGAAAACAAAGCAGGTGCCATCCTCACAACTTTTACCAAGTTAGTTGCACGAGGTGGACCAAGGGCTGTCCCAGTTTCTTCCAAGCCCTCTGCCTACACAATCCAACACTCGCGTCCCCCTGGGTCAACCAAGGCATGAGCTACGACTGAGTACTGAGGGCCTCTGCAATCAGTCAGACACTTATCGTAGTTAAAAGAAGCCCTGCCTAATCAAAACAGAAGTCTGACGTATCAGGAGAAAACTTAACCAGCTAGCTGTAAAAACAGACATCTGAAGCTGCAAATGAGGGGCACAATTCTCTAGGGCCCACTCTGAAAATTCTGCTTAATTCTCAGCATCGCTCAAACGTGTCACTTGCGATCTGGGCGCTGTCAGAGCACAGCTACGCTTGTGCCCTCACCAATCCTCCTCCCCAGCCACAACTCTCTTCTGAGAACAGCCACAGCACTTCTCAGAAAAGAGAAGCCCTAGCACATGAAAGGCTTTCCAGGACTAATTAATCCCTTCTGCTGGCCTTTTCTTCTCCACCCAGACTCTACCCTCCTTTGTGCCGTACAACATGTTGACATGAAGACGTGTCCTCAGCTGTGTCTGGGTGACTCCATCTAGAAAGCTGGTTTATGAAACAGACTTGGTTTTATCACATTTTAAACTTCCCAATCGCAAATGATAGTAAGAGAAAATATTAAAAGATTAAATAACAATAAGCAAATACTGCACATGGGTCCTAAAGTCTTTGCTTTTATGTGAGGAGCTGGATAGAAAAACAGAGCATGTGCACCACTTGGCTCTCTGTGTAAAATGAACAGTTTACTGAATAAAAACGGGAAAAATGGTCAATCCACAATAACTAGGACTTCACTAGAGAGAAAACAACACTGTAGCACAGCATATTTTCAGTATAAAGCAGGCATGATTTGGTATAAGAAGGTAAGTACAATATCTGTTTCTCACATAGCACAAGGCAAGGTCTGTGAGTGAAGTGCTGCAGAATGAAGCGTGTTAGCTGTGAGATCAGAAGACAGGTCTTTTCAAAGCTTCTGCAATGTCTCCTGTGCACAAAATTCTCCCTGTTAATGTGCTTCTAAGGTAAAAGAAAGGAAAGCCAAGGCTAGGGAGGTCAAGAGGAATAAATGACAAGGTTCTGGGCTTTGTGAGAATTATCTCAGAGCTGTCAGTGGACTGGTTTATATAAGCTGTGGTCCATCAGCTCTAACCCTGCACTTCCCGCTGGCCCAAGAATGTTTTGTGAGCTGGAGGATCTGTTTTAAACCACAGGACATGAGTACATTTGCAGCAGATTTTTTAAAAGCTGCATGGTCTCAATTATTATGCAACTCTGAAGCACTAAGCTCTGTTTGCCTGCTTTTCCCAATAAAAGCCTCAGAAACGCCAGTGCAGCACTATGTGAGCCAAACTCAACAGCAGCAAGTCTAAGCACATTCCAGCCCTTCCTGCGGGCCCGATCACTTCAGCTGGGAGCTGGGAGAAGCCAAGTCTGTCACTCACACGCAGGAGCTGCAGAGGGGCGCTGGCAGCTTCCCGGAGCATGTCAGGGAATTGGGCTCACCCCGAAGCAGCCGACAGCCTCAGCACCCTGAAGAGCTGCACAGGGAGAGGTGAGCACTGAGGACAAGCTGCAGTTCCCACCTGTGCCTCATCAGTAAAGGCACCAGTTCCTCCTGGAGCGCTAGCCAACGATGCCAAAAGGCAGGGGGGAACACTTCAAGGTGAGGCACTTCAAAGTCTAATTTGTGCTGTTACTAAGGGTTATTTCATTGACAAACTCCTGCAAAGAAGCAAAGGGCAAGCGAAGCTTGATGATGCAGCAAAGATGTCAACAGGCCACCTGAAGGATGAGGGCGTTTCAGGTGCCCTGTCTGACTGCGTTGAGCCAGCAGAGAGCCTGCATTAAGCAGCCCCTACAGTTCATGTGCATTCACCTCAGGAGCTGACACTCTCGGAGGGTCAGGGTCGTTGGCTTCACTGTCACTCGAGCTGCTCTCCGTCTCCGAGTCTGAAGAGCTGTCTGAGTCACTGGTGCTCCCTGACTCTGGGCTGCTGGAATGTGCTGATGCCACGCTCTCGGGCTGGGACTGCAGGGCACTGCAAGGCCACCAGGAGATAAAATTAGAAAGCAGCACGCGTCAAGGTTACTTACTACATTGATATGGAAGCATCCAGAAATAAAACTTAACCCCCCTGTTTTGGCACTGGAAGGAAAGGGGGCAAGGCCAAAAGAATACACTGCCATACTCCAAGCTAAAGCACCGGAATAAAAAAAACAACTCTGGAAATAATAAAATTCTCAATTCCAACCCAGCCATAACTATACAAGCAGAATGTCACTGCAAGAGTACAAAGCTGCATTTAGCCAACAAAAGGCTTTTTAAAATAGTGACAAATGCTATTCTGACAGTCCCAACACTCAGCAGAAAAGATGCCTAATAAAGACTAACAAGACGGAAACCTACATGCCAGGATGGCTTCTGTTTTTATTTTCCCCCTTCACAAGAAGGGGGAAAGCAAGTTCTTACTTCTTCACCCATGTTACTTGCCTGAGGTGCTGCAGCTGTTTCATGAACAGCCCCAAACAGCAGCATTTTTTGCAAGACCCATCCCTGCTCACAAGTGCTTCACCCCAGCCCTGCTGACAATGGGAGTGGATGGAGCTGAGGCATAACTTTTTGTTCTGGAACAAACTAAAGAAGTCAAAACACTGACTTCTGACTCTGAAAACTCTTTCCCATGTCAGCACAAATACATTTGTATGATGTGGAGGCAAGCTCCTTGCTGATGCAGACCGATACTGCGAGAACATACTGTTTCAAGAGCCTGCAGAGACAGTCGGTCATGCCAAGAAATCAAAATGCCCTTGTGCAAGCCTGACTTTGCAGACTGTCACCAGTGCTTGAAGAGCACACACATCAAGCCAGAAAAGTACATCGGTGCTCTCTTGTTGGGGTTTCTCCACCTTTCTGCTTCTAATCCAGGTGCGTGGCTTTTCAGTCAACCTTGAATCCTGCTTCTAAGTTGCCCTATCAGGAGGGGCTGAAGCAGCCTCAGTAAATTTCTTCTACACCTATTTGGCTGTTTCTGGCTTCCTTCTGAACTACAGCTGCACTCATACCTTAGCCATCACTGTTGTAACTGAAAATCCCATCATCTCCAGTGTGCTCTCCAAATAACGTGATGGTGTGGAAGAGGAGAATGGAAGGGAACAGATGGGGAAATACAATTCTGGTTCGAAGGCAAAATCTAGCATGCCTGGACTCATTTCTCATTGAAGCTTTCTGTAAAACCTCACACGACTAAAGCCAATTTGGCTTCAGGCAGCTAGAAACTAAAGCTTGCATCTATGACAGAAACAAGGGACCCTTTCCCACCTACCCTCATATAAAATAATTCTTTTTTTTCCTCCTTATCTGTCTACCTAGCAGTTTGGGAACAAACCTGTACCTTGGAGGAGCAAGTGAAGAAGGTGGCTTTTCAACAACCTGTTTTGTTCACAAAAACAAAGAGGAGAGGGGGAGGAAAGGTTAGCTTAAGGAGCTCAGAGCAACGCAACACGTCGCGATGATTTAACGGGATGTCTGTGGGCGTAGGGTATAAAACATCTAAAACTGACTTGGTCGTCACCACTGTCTTCACTATCACTGAGCTGCAGGTCGTCCTGGAGCATTCTGAAAGACAACCAGAAGATACACATCAGCCAGGGCAGACACGTTTTCAAGCAGCAGACACTGAAAAAAGACTTGGTTTGCACTTTCCAAAATAAGCCGACCTCCCCAAGGCTTTTTAACATTCGGCATGCTCAATCTGCTAAATCCTCTCGTTACCTGAACAAAGAACAACATGGAAACACACAGCCTGGGCCTTTTACTCTGCCTTCCACCTGACCTCAGGGCACTCTGCAACACAGGGGCAGTACCATCGGCTGCCATCTGCAGACAACTGCTAGAACAAGTCCAGCCCTGCTACAGCAAGAGACCGGCAAGCTTTTAGCTCCCCAAGGGGCAGAAAGCACCACAAGATGCGCACATTCACATATCCTGCTCTTTGTGGGCTGCAAATACTTCTCCTGACACACAGCTCCTCTTTTTGCTGCTTGGATCTCCTGTCTCACACACATACCTAAGCAGCGGCCAATAAGGTCAAGCCAAGCTCCTATTGCAGCTCTGCACAGCAAGAGCCCTAACACTGGGGAGTCACACACCCAAAGCAGTTCCTGGGTGGTGAGGCATAAGGCCTGTTCTAGCATTGCTAGAGCAGTGGGCTGCCTGTGAGTGTTTCCAGATGCACCATTCAAGTCCTAAGTCTGCAGGTGGCACCTGCTGCTTCCAATTTCACTGTCCTCTGTGAAATTGGGGTCCTCAAAAGGCTGGAGGAGAGGGATTTGTGGGCAGAGACCCCAAGTTCTCCACAAAGCACAAGCAATGAATCTCAAGTCCAAACGAAAATTTCAGAGCAATTGAACTGTCAGTCAACAGGTAAAATCCATTTCAGCAGTCAGTAACCGAGGATTAGGGTCAGACAATAACTGAGGCATGCTCTCAGTACCTTTCAGCCTTTCCAAGCACCAGATTAAAGCACCGTAATTCAGAGGAAAGGCTGTATCTTCCCTTCAAACAGAAAGCCACATCACTTCTATTAGCCCTAATGGAAATTGCACATTCCGAACGAAGAGAGAACAGACTCCAGCAATTATTCTCAAGGTTTGTTTCTGTTGTTGCCTGTTTTATGTTTCCTTTTCGTACCGGGAACAAACCCTCTGCTTCCACCATTTGAGGAGGGAACCCAGCCCTGTACATAAAACCACGGGAAGCGCAGTCAGTGACTTCCTGCTACTTGAAAGCCTGCCTGCTCATGCTGAAGGTCAACCACTTGCTTTCTAGGGCACCTCAACCCCAGCTGGAGCAAGCGAGATGTCAAAACCAGCAGGAAAACTCCACACCCCCCTACGGCCACATACCAGCAGTGACAGCACATGGGTTCAGCAGGATGGCCCGAACATGCGAACACACCCGTGGCCTGCCTGCTAATTTTAGCAAGGAAGACAGGTCCCTGACACAGGTGCCTCCTCACGCTGGCTCTGGGTGACAAGCGGTGAGCTATGGGGAAGGAGATGGCTGGTGAGGCTTCGCCATCTCAACACTGCGTACTCGAGGGTACATCTTTTCCAACAGCTTCGCTGCTTCTACGCCTGTCGTTTCCTAATAATATATATTTTACTGGGGATGCCTCCAAGAAAAGGAACATCAAAACACTACTGCCGAAGTCCCTTGAAAAGACAATTTCAAATGCCTAAAACCACACACTTTTATTTTGGTTTACAAGCAAGTTGAGATTCTAACACTTGTGTGACTGCAAACCGAGCGTGCTGCCCTCCAGAATTAACTGCTCTCCATGCAGTGCTCTACATCCTCACTAGAAAATCAGGACGCGTTGCCTGAAGCTGAATATCCACGAATGAGAAAACCCCAAACCTCTAGTCCCTTTGCAAAACAACACTCCAATACAGACTCTCTTACTGAATTACACGCTGCATGTCTGAACTGCTGTCTTCCTACATTGCTGTCATCCCATCTGCTTGCACTATTAAGCTGGAAAACTTCAGCCATCCAAATTAATCTCGTACTAGGGATGTTGCCAGGTTTGATTTTTTTCCTTCCTTTTTCATTTTTCCTGTATGGGGTTTGGGTGAGGGGCCGTTTCCCTTTCCCACGTGCTTGCTGTTTGTTACACTGTCAGGCTCTTGGTTTGGAAGACGAGGAAATGGGAATGTTTTCCTCCCTGTAAAAAGTCTTTTTATCTAATCCTTATCTTTTTATTTACATCTTTGAAGCTAGTCAAAATTTGCTATCCTAGGGTACATTCTCATTTTGGCAAGATGCATACTTTGGTACAGTTTCCTTCCCAAGACACCAGGGTTGGCAGCTCTGGACGCTGACTGCTGACTCTGATGAGACAGCATCTCTTCTTCAGGCATTTTACTTTCAAGTCATAAATCCCTCAAAACTCAGGGCAGAATGTAAAGATGAGTTAAAGGTCAGGGTGTCCAAGTAATAAGAGACAAATTGAGTTCTCCTGCCTTCCCTCTCCACGAACTCTGACTACTCCCCCTGCAGCACCAGCAGTGTATTTTGTTGCTGCTGACGTTTTTCCAGTTACGAGACCTTTTGTTGAAACACGTTCACGGGGCTGCTAGCGTACAGCTCACAGGAAAAAACCTGCCTTCAGAAGGGTACGTTTCTGTGTGACACGCTTCTGAGTCAGAGTTTGCTAAAGACTGAGCTTGGGACCCACGCTCTTGTACCTGTAGCAGGACGGCACCCAGAAGGCCCAGAGGCCTCCCGTGCCCACAGCAGGGCGCACCATGCTGCACAGCCCTGCCTCCCGAGGCGTTACCAGCCCCAAAACCCCGTGCTACCTCGCACCGATGCAGAAAAGGCTCTTGGTGCCATAAGGGCTCTGCCTGCCGTCACCTACGTGCTTTCTTTGTTCAGGCATTTTGACTTCGCCATTCCCTCGTGGCTGTCCTCTTCCATCTCCCAGCCTCCACCACCTCATTTCCTCAAACACCTTCCCTGTGGACACCACCTGGAGCCTCTGCTTTTAGAGTAAACACTGGAGGGAAGCGCTACGAGACACGGCTGTGGCAAACAACCCCCCCTCCATCTCCTACTGAAGGCAAACGCCATGCAGCCCGCAGCAACGTGCACACACTGGCTTCGGCTGGAGCCAAAGCTGCTCTGCCCTGCAATTTAAACACACTTCCAGGGATGTGAAAATGTCCCCGAAGTTTTTCCGGGGTTTTGTTTTGTTTTACCTTAAGCACTCTGGCCTACAGAGGCATTTCCTTTAGAGGCTAAAGGATACGCTAGGCAGTGCTACGTAGATTGTCCTTTAAATCTGATTTAACTGTTTCTACCCAAAAGGACTGCCTTTTTCACCTGAGCTGCTGGTAAGTAAAGCGCAGTGTGAGAACATTGCAACCACTTAACTTCAATTTAGGATCATGGAAGAACATTGCTACCACTTAAATTCAATTTAGTATCAAGGAGGAACATGAAAACTTTATGAGTCACACTTCTGCATGGCTAGACAAAGCCAGTTTCCCCAAAACAAGGTTTCAACAAATTGCTAAATAGCCTACTTAAAGAAGATAAATCTGCCCTAATCATCTTTAATTAGCTCAGCGCTTCAAAGATGCTAAGTTTTCATTTGCAGGACCCGCAGCTTATGCACACACCGTCAATATCCCTGTGAATCTATTTATAAAGAGCTCTTTTCGTGAGATGAGTGGCACTAAAATCAGTGCAGCTTGCCCAGCAGCTCCGCTGAAGGCACGGGCGGGCCCCTCTCTGCTGGCCGTGCGGAGGATGCATTGCAGAGGCAGAGGCTGGCATCTCCCCCGTGAGCAGGAGGGTTGCTCCCATTCCAGCACGGCCAGGAGCTGATCTGGGGGCTGCATCCAAGAAGGAAAGCCATCTGGGAACCTGTGCCTGCTCGGGGATGCTGGATGCTTAATTTGGGCACACAGATGCCCAGGGATTTCAACCTCTAATTAAGCAGCACAGCACAAATGCTGTTTGTGTTCAGCCAGCCACACTTGGTAACATGAGCTACTATCGGCAGCTGAGTTTTCTGAGGGTCACGTGGCTTCTGAAGAGCAAAGAAAGCCCTGTTTGGCAAAGGAGAACAAAAAGGAGACAAAAAGAAGGAATGCATCACTTCAAGGGGAAAACGCAGGCCAAGTCCTTGGGCAAACCTCGGTTCAGTCCGCTTAGGATGTCAGCCTAAGCTGCTCTGTTCCTCTGCCTTCAACTGCCTCTGTCGTATGGCCACGGTAAATGAGAGCTGGCTCCGAGATGCTAATAAAAATCACCATGAAGGGAAAGACATTCACTGATGGACATCAGCAAACTGAGGTTCCCTTTATCCCCAAGGAGGACCTGCCATGAAGGCAACCAACACTCAGGGACGGGGCTTGAGCTGCCTTGTGCCTTCCGCCCAGCTGGCCCCAGAGGGCTTGTGTTTGTCTTAGTTCAAATGAAATCCCTAAACGCAGAGGCTCAGTGAGATGCTAGCAGAAAGCAGCAGCAGGAAGGTTCTGGCTGCCCTTTGGAGACCGGTCAGGTCAGGAAGGCTTGAATGAAAAGCCTGAACACAAAATCCTGCAGCTCAGCTGAGGAGGCTTGCTTGTGCCCTTCCCAGGTTTTCTTTATTTTTAATTGAATTATTCATTATAAGTTTAAAAAAAAAAAAGTATAAGCTTTGTAGTCTGCAGTTTGCAGCCTTCCCTGGAAGGATACAGTGTGAAGCAAAACGAGCTCTTTATCACTGAGCTGACAGGCATTTAATGCCTGGGCGATTGACTCGCACACAGACCACTTAGCCTCCTGGATGTGGAAAGGTTTCTATTATTCAGGGCTCAGAACCTATCAATGCTGCCATCTGGCCAGGTTAATCCCGAAAGACTCAAAGTCAGCCCACACGAAACTACTTGCAAGAAATTCCTGTGATTAACCTAATTAATAGACAACCACTTGAACCTACCAGGACTCTGCCAAGTTTTTTTTTATTGTCATTATGGATCTTTCCCACCAACTTACAACTTGGTGTTGAAGCAATACAAGTATTAGCTGGCATTTCCTCCCTGCCTCTGTAAAACTGTTGCCAAGATTATGCACAAAGATCTGGGACTCCAGTTCTGAGAAGCCTTCTCAGAGAAACCATAAAATAATAGGGGAAAGAAGAGACACAAAGAGACAAAAGAAGAAATATGTAAACAACGTTAAAAAAAAATCCAGGACCCCACTTTGCACCTTGCTAACTTGATTAGATGATGTAAATTGAGGTTTTTAGAAACTTCACATGAAGGTAGTTTTTTTTGGAGGGGTGGAGGGTTTAAATAAAATTAAAAAAAAAAAATAAAAGAAAAGAACAACACTTCTCAGGAACTTTCCCTTGGACAATTGAAAAAAAAAATACCCCATGATTTCTATACGATGTGCAAGTTTCCACAAATTTTGTAAGCATAGCTTTACTAACCTTCACAAATTCAAAATGGTATGCTAAATGGATCAGATTCAGTTTGTTTCTAAGTTATGTCAGTTTAATGCATGATTAATGCACACACTGTGTGACAAGGTATTAAGTAGCCACAGATTAACAGAGCAAAACCCACTCCACTTGGTATATTAAGTTGTGTGGTTTCGTGTTTGTGGTGTTTTGCTTTTTTTAACACAGTAACCATAAACATGAACCAGCAATATTGCTGTGGCTGTAAGTTCCCTCCATTGAAATTCTCAGAGAAAAACTGAACTAATAAACTTTAATCTTCAGAAACATCAAGTAAGGCATATTTTAATTCATTACAGATTCTTTTAAGTAACTGCACAGTAGAGCATGGGAACTGAGTCTGGTTACTTACGATGTTCTTGGTTGAGAACTAGGCAACGTTTTTGAAGGTGCGTCATACTGTTCTGCAAATCAAAAACAAATCAGTTCTTTTTACTTGCCTCACATGAACTGTATTTTACCCTATAGTCTCTGGGTGTCACAAATAGAAAGTCACTCTCTTACAGGATGTAATCCTTTGCCAGTGAGATTATTCATCATCCTAAATGGGATTTCCTAACAAAACACTGCTTGTTCTCTGCTGAACTGCTGCTTTACTTTCCAAGTAAGGAACGTACACAATCTCTGAGGCATTATCTAAATTCTTCAGTGTTCAACCAAGCCCAGGAAATTGTGCTCCTTAATCAATGTAAACATTTGATATTTCTCATCAATCTCGCACACACAACACACAAAGTTATCTGTGAGCTCATACAGACATTGCTGCGTGTTCTTTGGATTTCTACTTACTCTGATTCTGTGCTACAGATCCAACGTGCTGTGATTCCTGCAAAGAAATGACAAAGTGAAAAGTTGAGAATAAAATACACCAGCCCTCTCTCAATAGCTGCATGTTAGTGATGTGTTTTCAACGTGTTACTTATTGTGATAAAAGTCAACCTAACCAAAGCTTGCCTTTGAATTGTCTTAAGAGTTTAGGCTGCTCTGACAGTTTAGCACAAACATGATGTGCTACTGCCACCAAAAATGTGCTGCTGGCAAACGAGCAGTATGTGCCTTTTTGAAGGAATATAGAAAATTTTGACAGAGCTTCCAAGTATTTCTCTTTAATGCAGTCAACAAATATTTTTCTTGAAAATAAAGATTAAAACTTTTTTGTGCTGCAACAGAGATGCTTAAAATGTTTCTGCAAACATTTGGAGTCACATTTGGAGTCCACAGTTTGAACAAACATCTATGTCATCTAAACAGCACTCATTCATCCCTTCTCTCTGGCTCAAACATCTTACAACTCTAAAAATAGAAAGCTTGCTAAAAAAAAAAAAAAAAAAAAAAGGTAAAAGATAATCACACTACCGCATAGCTCACTCAGAAATAATTACTCATAAGCACCATCTGATCTAATTCTTGGTAAAATTATGCATTTCACGCAGCAGTTATGTAATGTGAGATCCACTGTGCTTTCGTTTATCTGACTTCTTCAAAAGATAATCTCTCCTGACAGCCTTTATCTAAGAAAGGGGCAGGGTCAAAAATTAGATGAATGCGCACGCAAGCTGGAAAGCTGTCTTTAATACATCAAAAGGTCTGGCAAAAAGAGGCTGTTTTACCTTTGCTGGAAATGGAAATTTTGAGGGCTCTGCCGTACTAGGTGTATGAATAGCTGTCAGAGGAGGTGGCCATGAGTGGGTCATTTCCTGGAAGGAGATGGAGAAAAGTGGATTAGGGTATTTTTGCTGATACTTGCAGTGAAGTTTTAAGCTTAAGACTCGTATCTACCTAAAGTCCTTGTAGGCTGGACTGCAGACCTCAGAGACAGCACCGCAGTGAGAACCCATCCTTGGGATGCAGCACCTGCCCCACAGGGAGCACTTGCCCCCCTCTGCAAGCACACTCGCACTGCCCAAGCAGCAGCCATCTCAGCGCAGCTCGCAGAGCTAAGCGCCTACTGCGTTTGCAGCATTTGGCCTCGGCATTACAGCTCAGGAAATAATAAAAGGAAAAGCAAACAAAACCTGCACAGGAGCAGCTGTGCGCTTTTTCAGAGTGCAGGCTCTGGGCTCGGTGACAGCACATGCATGAGCAGAGCAGGGCAGGGCACCATGGGACGGGGCTGGCTGGGTAGGACCAGCCTCAGTGCCTGTGCTCGGCTGGCACTGCTGTCGGCGTGAACATCTCTACTGGGCTGTAGTTTTGAGGCGCCTGTTTTCGTCGAGGCACAAAAGCTCACAAGCGGCTCCAGTTTCCTTATCAATTAGGAATAGCATAGAACATGAAAATTTACAGGGAAGTGATTCCATCTGGCTACCTTTGGCTCTAGAAGCAGGGATTGGATAAATCTAGGAGGATTTTGTGCAAGAACTGGAAACAGCCTTCAAGTAACCCATGTAACCATCTGGTCATGTAATTATCACTCTCGTCTTCTTGTTTCTCCCCCTCCACTGCTCAGCTCACTGCTCTCTACACTCTCTAGCTGCGCAATCTTAAAAAAAGACAGCAAACCCCTCAATATACTGCTCTACATCTCTTCAGGCGTGTGTGCACTCTTACTTTGGGTTGTGTCAGTGTCTCAGAAACATTTAACAGCAGCCCCCTGGCCTGGCCGAGGAGCAGCTCTGGCTGGTTCAGGGGACGTGCCCGTCTTCCTCTTGGACTGCATGCTTCTCTGCAGCATACCCAAGGACGTGCTTCTGGTGATTGCAACACCAGGTGATAAAAAAGAAGCAGAGCAGTATTTCCCCCCTACATGTTATTTTAATGCAAGCGAAATGTAAGGAAACACAAGATGTGGTATTTAAGAGCACCTACCTTCAGGATTTCTTCAACGCACTGGACATCACTGGGGAAGGTTTGCTACAACAAAAAAAGAGGAAGAAGTGTGAGTTTGTTTCAGTTTTACCAACTGACACTGGGCAGATAAATTCAGCAAACATTTGCTCACCCTTGGTTCTATACGCTTCATGGAAACACATTAATCAAAAAAAGCTACCAAGAAGTAAAAGGCCATCAGAAGGGCAGATAATAACTTGCCTCTACAAAGCTTGCTGTTTTCAAGTATTTAGCAGAAGCTATATTCTAAGAAATTTGAAAAAGAAAGTCTTCAAACAGCATTTCCTGAAGAAATCATGTAAAGAGAAACAGAGCTTATTAAACAGTGCTGGGATTCTCCTCATTTTGGGACTTGCCTCCTTACTTCTACGCAGCCATGTGCACTCAGCCAAACAAGAAACTAAACCCCTAAGCTTAGAGAAGGCAAAGTAGAGGTGGTTTTTAAATAGAGGTTATTGTGCACCTAGAGCTTGAATCCCAGCTGTTGGACTCATGTCAGCATCAATCGCCATTAAGATATTGATGTTTAAAAAACAGTGCAATCGTGACACACAGGAAGGACAATCGTGACAGTGCAATCGTGACACTCAGTGCTCGCACATGAAGGACTCTCAACTGTTTTCCATACGCTACACCACAGGGGAAACAGCAGGTGAGGAACCCTTTTGCCCTGCATCCTCATTTGCCTTTGTGCACACGAAGCCCTCGTGGAACAGTACTCATCTGCCAAGGATTTGACTTCTCTTCAGAAAATCACGCACGCAGGGCTGCTGCTGACCTTACTCACCCAAGATCAGTGGGAACTGAAATTAAGAGTATTCTGCTTTGCTCTATAGCATAATTCCTCCACCAATGAGGTTATATGCCAGTCTCCTGTAATTTAACACATTCAGCTGCATATAAAGTAGCTTGCCTTATGCAAAAGGAGGGGGAGAAGCTAAATTAAGTTTAAAAACCGATTAGTGTTTATAGCACCTTTGCAGAATCCTCTCCCCATACGTACCAGGGCAGCAGATAATCCGCTGCTTTGACTACGTGATGGGATTTAGGTGTGCCCATTACAAGTCAAACAAGAGCAGCTGCTGAAGGGTTCAGCACCTCTGTGGTCCTGAGCTGAAAGGGACTTCAGGATGGCAGCCAGAGCAATTTCCTGCAGCCCCACAAAGGCCCCAGGAGTTCTGCAAGGACCTACTCTGATTTATTTCCAGGTCTCCCCCCCACGAGCCACTCCAAAAACTGCACTCTTTCATGAGCACAGAGCTCTGCTCGTGCCCTGAGGCCAACAGGGCTCAGGCACATTCAAGTGAGGTGAACAGAGACTTGGGGACACAAAGAGCCACACAAAACCAGACCTGAGACTGCTTGAGCTACCAGCTGATGCACAGAGATGCTGTGCATGCCATGGCCCTTCTGGAGCTCTCTCTGATGCCCTGATTAGCCACATGCTAATGCTAAGAACCAAAACAGAGTCCACATTTACAGCTTCTTCCCATTTAAGCCTATATTTTAACAGAAACATTTACCTTGCCATTTGTTTTTTCCATGTCAACTGCGTGGACTTTCACTGTCTGAACATAGCAAAGATCACAAAATCGCATCTGCAGGAAGGGTTTGTTTGAAAACAAGAAGTAGGACAAACCTGGAGCAAAACCTGCTGGAGTGTCCTCACCTCACCTGTGTTGCACAACTGGCTCAGAGCAGGAGGAGACGGTGCACATGGGCAGACAGACTCCTCTACTCATGCTCAAGTCACGCCAAGGGACAGCACATTAACTTAATTTCAGCAGCAGCAGAACACTTCTGGGCAGTTAAAATCCCCCCTTTCCACTCTATAGTTATTCACGAGCTGCACGCACACAGCTTCCAAGAGAAGCCATCCAACAATGGAGACGATGCATGTTTGTAAACAATCTCCTACCAACCTTGATTACGAAATACAGAAACATTTTGCAGCGTACTGACAAAGCCTGCCACAATTTGAGCTTGCATTACCTTGCTGCTCGGAACAAGTGCAAGCACAACTTTGTGCAGATTTTCTCACATGACTGTGAGGAACATCAGACACTGAGCAGATTATCCTCCAAGGGTGCCTAAGTGCTCTGTCTCACAAAACAGGCTGAAATGCATCTATCAGACACAGGCAGCAGTGAGGATCTCAAACCTGGTTTGCTCCATCCATGTTTTTTAGAGGATGTGGCGACACAGCTGCTTTCAGGGAAAGCTGAAGCAGTAACACCTATTAATCTGCTTGTAAAGCATGTAGCAGAACAGCTACGAAGACAGTGCGAACACACACGTGATGAGCATCTCTTACTGTAGAGCAGGCACCGCTGTCAGCACGCAGTCGGCATGGGTGGCCATAGAACATGTTGTTAAAAGATGTTTCTGTTCTGCTGCAGATGGAGCACATTTGTTCAGCAGACCTCTTGCGTTCAGGCATTTACCGATGCCCGTAGCGTCTGACGCATGGGAAGCCCTTGCTTCAGATGCCAAAAGGTGACTTCTCTCAACTCACAGAATCACAGAATCGTCCAGGTTGGAAGAGACCTCAAAGATCACCTAGTCCAACCTCTGACCTAACACTGACCAGTCCTCCACTAAACCATATCCCTAAGCTCTACATCTAAACGTCTTTTCAAGACCTCCAGGGATGGTGACTCCACCACTTCCCTGGGCAGCCCGTTCCAATGCCTCACAACCCTTTCGGTAAAGAAGTTCTTCCTAACATCTAACCTAAAACTCCCCTGGCACAACTTTAGCCCATTCCTCCTCATCCTGTCACCAGGCACGTGGGAGAACAGGGCAACCCCCACCTCACTACAGCCTCCATTAAGGTACCTATAGAGAGCGATAAGGTCGCCCCTGAGCCTCCTTTTCTCCAGGCTGAACAAGCCCAGCTCCCTCAGCCGCTCCTCGTAGGACTTGTTCTCCAGGCCCCTCACCAGCTTTGTCACCCTTCTCTGGACTCTCTTGAGCACCTCCATGTCCTTCTTGTAGCGAGGGGCCCAAAACTGAACACAGTACTCGAGGTGCGGCCTCACCAGAGCCGAGTACAGGGGGACAATCACTCCCCTAGCCCTGCCGGCCTAACTCTGTCACCTATGGCTTTATTTTATAGATATGTTCTTAAACACCCCTTCACAGAGTATCTCCTGAATTTGACATCATTTTCCTATCATGAGTAACTACTATTATGACACACTAGAAACAGGGGGCAAACAGAAATGAAAATGAGATTAATTAGACAACAATGCTAACAAGGTTATCATACCTGCAAGCTTTTTTTTTTTTTTTTTTTTTACTTTGCGATTCCTCTCGCACAGCCTCATCCAGCAATTAAATACGGCCTGTACAACAAACATTTTATATGTCAACCTGGCAGACAACCATTGACTCTTCTGCTTTTTCTTTCTCTGGTGGCTTTCTCTTTCTGGTGACTCAGCTCCTTGAACCACCTTGCCACAGCACCAGGTGAATACCAGAAGGGGTACAAGCAAGGGGGAAGGACAGCTCATGCTAGCACTCAGCTCACACCTGTCGGAAACAAAATCTCCATTTTACACAATTTCAGTATTAAGTAAAACCATGGAATCCAGAGCTGACTACACCTGAGGTCCAAATCTCCTCTGGAAGCACAAAATTCCTGGCTTCACCCTGTTCCTGCAGTGCTAAAATTCCTGGGAGCTCCGGTGGAAGAAGTGTTACAGGTCTGGGTGTTCTTCAAGCCTGGAGTGCCTCTTTCGCTGCATCTCATACTGCATAACTTGAAAGTAACTATTAAAAAAAAAAGATGAACTGGCTATTTCAGCTTTTTGGAAAGATATCCTCCCCTGCAATGTATGTTTTGCTACCTGCTCATTTCCTGTTCCCTAGAAAGCATGCAACTAGGTGCCACGACACTGCATGTTCTTCTCTTGCATGCACTAACCCAGTCCAAAGCATTGTTTTTGCCTCAGTTCTCAAGCATGGATTGGATTTCTTTAATTGTTTGCAGCTCGGCAGATGGGAAACAAAAGCAAGCGATGCCTTAGAAGTGCAGGACACGCTTACGAAACTCGCCACCCTCAGGAGCTCTCCGAGGCGTAAAACCACACTTGTTTCCCCCCTGCATGTTTTATCAGCACCTGCCCCTCCGATACTCAACCAAAAAAAAAAAAAGGAAAAAAAAAGAAAAAAAGAGACCGCTGCAAACCATAGGAGAACTGACTGCACATGGGAACCTGTGGTGCTGATGAAGAGCTAATAAAAGCAACAAAGCTGCACCAAAGACAAGCGGTGCAGGAAGGTAGATTTTCCTCTGATTTCTTTCAAGTTCTCAGATCGTAAGGTTTGGGTTGGTTGGTTGGTTTTCTTTTGTGTTGTTTTTGTTTGTTCGTTTTTCCCCAAGTAGTGGAAATTTGAAAAGGAAAAATATGTAATCTGACCTAAAACTTGCTGAGATGATTAAGTCTTTACGCTCTTTCCTATGAGCTCTGGTAAGTCAGTAACAAATCAGACTGTGCAGACAGACCTAGAAACAAGCAGCAGTTTAAGAATACAACCACCCCTTCCCTGACTTCAGGGTGGGAATATTTGTGTAAATTTAGGTTTTCCCTAATGCTATTTCTCTAGTAAGCTCGTTTATTTCATTAACTTAGAGTCAAACAGGAGCTGGTATTATCTAACGTGAAGTCTTTGTTGATGTGATTTGTTTAAAGCCTCGAATTTGACCCAGTTAAATATATCCCTAACGACTGGCTCCAAACCTGACAGCCGCAGGTTTTAAACACCATTTTGTTATGGGCACATTGCCCTGGGTTTCATTACTACTGTAAAATAACATACAGACAGTACCTGCCAGCGGGGTCCCTGTCACAGCAGCTTGAATGCTCTAGGAAATTCGGGGAAGGGCTGTCAGAGGCAGGCAATGCCACAAGAAGGCAAGGCAGTTTTCTCTGCAGGTTGCCCAGGACCAGGATTAATTTTCACAGCAGGTGAAGAATTACCACAAGACTCGTCGTTTTTAAGGACGGAAGGAAGCTCGCTTGAGTTCAGCAAAAATAGGACAACCACAACAAAAAAGGTACAAGAAGAAATGGAGAGGAAACTGAAACAGAAAACCAATTTTATAAGCAGCTGCTTCTTGACAAGGAAAAAGCCTCTGGTTCATATTCCTTTGTCTGAAGGAGCACAGCGCTTTGTGCAGATACATTTTAATAAAGGACCTTCCCAAATCGTGAGCTGCTGGAAGGAAGTCCTGCAGCCCTATTAGCCCTGCCCTAACAATACTCCAGCTGAAACCCAAATAAACAAAACATCAAAAGTAAGCAGGGCAGCAGAGCCTGCGTACAGCCATGCAGAACAGAACTCCAGCCAAGGCTGATGATTTCATTAGTTAATTAGTGTCCCCTTGACGTCTCCAGAAGGAAAACAAGGTGTCTTTCAGCTAAGTGTTGACGGTATGGAAACCCCTTGTACAGGAACTGCAAGTCATGACTTGGAGTATTTTTCCCTTCCAATCCCCCCTTGCTGCAATTCATGCCATTAGAGATACTTGTTACACTATTTTGAGCAGCCTGGCTCCAGCAAAATGTTGCTCGCTGCCGGTGATGGAGATAAAGCTGAGCAAGCTGGAGGTCTTTAAAAGAAGTTTAGATGTAGAGCTTAGTGATACGGTTTAGTGGAGGACTGGTTAGTGCTAGGTCAGAGGTTGGACTAGGGGATCTTGGAGGTCTCTTCTAGGTGATTCTGTGAAAACAGAACTTGGACCAGGGGCAGTTTGTTGTTGACGGTATTTGTCAGATGAATAAATGAGGCAAATCTGCACACGTGCTCTGTTGGCATGTGTTGTGACTGAGTAAGGAGCATGAGTTCAGAAATTCAAATGATGGGCTATGTATTCCCAAGGTTTTGAATTTCCCAGTAGCTCCAGCTTCACTTGCTAACACGATATAACTGTTTAAGAGTCCATGTTTTGGTCAAAGTCAGCAGGAATTATGCTCTTAAAAGCAAACACATCTTTGCTGTCGGCTCCAGACAGCATTTGACAGCAAATTCTGATCTTCACTTGAGTTCAGCAAAGGCACGACGGCAGTAATGATATTTGTTAAAACCATCAAGGGAACAGATGAGCAGACAGGTTTCACCTCTCTCCTTACATGAACAGATCTCTTTGCTGAGAAACAGCCTACGTGCTATTTTTAAAACTCAGGGAAAAAAAAATAATTAAGGAATATTTTCAAGTGCTTCCAAACCAAGGGACTCAACCTGTGGGAAAGAAATAGCAGGATTTCCTTTTGCTTGTCGAGGCAACTTTCGCCATTGTTTTACAACTGACCCGAAAGCAAACAGCGCATTTCTACGCTGCATGTTTTGGAGTCGAGGGAGAAGAGCGCCTTATTGTCGGTAACACGACTTGAAGTCACGTACGCTCAGAGGAAAGGTCATCTCCCTGAGAGGAATATTAGACACACGTCCCAGAAAGCTCCCCAGCCTTGCAACAGAAGGCTCGAAGCCTGTCCTGTTGGCACCTTCATCCCCTCCTCTGCACACAGCTTTGTGTGCTTGGCAGCGTGCCTGCCCAGGAGGTACGGGGGTGTCCTCCCCACGCCCAGAACCTTTCCAGGCAGGACAGGAGGCTGCTGGGTGCATCAGCAGTATGGTGAGGCCAGAAACCAAAGCTGAGAAGACAGGAGAAAGGCAGCTGTTTGCTCCTGTCCCCTCCCATCTTCTCTGGAGGGGAGAAGCAGCTTCTCCGTTTATTTTAATCACTCGGACTGCCTTGTAATGAAAACCCCGCCGAGGGGAGGTGGCTGCGGCATGGATCACCAAGACACCAGCCAAATTCTGCCGAAGGAAAAGTTTTTTTGTGTCTTTCCCTGCAGCAACTTCAGTGGACAGCAAACGATGAGAC
Source organism: Aythya marila (assembly GCF_965140915.1). NCBI lineage: Eukaryota > Metazoa > Chordata > Aves > Anseriformes > Anatidae > Aythya > Aythya marila. Next base: position 45,493,666 of record NC_139045.1, on the reverse strand, counting down.
TTACTTGCAACCCTGGAATATATTCCTCTTGACCAGACAAGATCACACAGCACAGAATATATTCCTTCCGCATGTCCAGCCAGTGGGGCACAGCTGAGGACCGACAAGCTACAGGAGAACCTTTAGCACTGTGCCTCCTTCAAGGGAAAACATTCAAGCTGCAAAAGCACACCTTCCGCCTTGAACAGATGGCATCCAACCCAGCCTGAGCTACAATGTAGTCTGAACTGCAAGGAGCCGACAGGCTGGCTAAAGAAACCCAAAGATGCCTTTTCAAAGGAGGTGAAGGCTGGAAGTCTTCAAATTTGACTCAGCTTTGTCTCCCGCGAAGTCGGTTTGCCCCGTTTTCCCAACCCCATAGCATTCCTCGCAAACCACTGCCATTCAAAACGCAGCGCGCTGAGGGCACATCGTAAAAATCCCGGGTTCTTACGCAAGGGAAAAAAATGCTCTTCAAGTAGCGAGCATCTTGAACTACAGGCTTTGAAAGAAATATATGTGCAGTGCTAACACGGCATCATTCCACACATTGTTTGCTTTACAATAGACTCTTCAAATGTGCAGCCACCAAGCCAGTGTTTTCATGCTAGGGACACGGAAAATACTTGTAAATACAGACAGCGATCAGCCTTAAAAATCATTGCAGAGTACTCACTCAAAACTTTCTACATCTACATGGGTTTGGTCTCTAAACATGAAGAACTGCTCTTTTTTTTTGTTGTTGTTTATCAAATTCAACATGCATTAAAACAAATATTTGAGTTTAGGTTCTGATTCCAGAGGGAAGCTGTCTTGTAGAAGCCCTGCTGATAGAGACACCCAGCTCTCTGAACATCTCTCAAGGTAAGGGAGCAGCATTGCTGTGTTGTCCCTATCCACTCTAAATTTAAGCAGCCAAAGAGGAAGAATGATCCTCTGAAAATGTGAAATACCCACCAGAGTTTTAGAAAAACTGAATGCTGACCATATTTTTCTTTTGGCTTAACGAAGCTTAACAAGCAAGTCAAGACCACGTTTCTGGCTGTGGCAGTATCTGAGCTACTCAGCCTTCATGAGAGCAAAGCACACGCCTGGACCAGCCACCCAAGCCCAAATATCTGCGAGGGGAAGCTTGGCTGAAGTTTCACCATTTGCTAATTCTGCAGCTGACCCACAGGCTAACAATCAGCCCCTTTCCTTAGCAGCCAAGGCAAACATCAGGCTGGCCCTTCCCTCCTGCGATTCAGGAAGAGCTCCATGCTAGGAACTGGCAGAAAGGGATTAATAAATACAGGAGCCTGGAGAAGCAAGCCTCACAACAAGTGGCAATGCCTTCTGCTAATCCAAGCTGGCCATGGGGCAGGAGACACCTCCTTTGCAGCATCAAGCTCTTTTCGGGTCTGAAGGGCAAGGCAGCTGCAGCCTGTCCTCTGTGTGGCTGGGGACGTGCAAAGGTGGCCAGGCTGAGGGCAGAGCCTGGCTGGGAAACCCAGCCGGCCCTTCTGCTCAGAGCAGGATGGAGATGTCACCTCATCGGGCAGTATCTGCCACACTTGGCCACAGATGAAAAGAGCACCTTGATGTCTGAGGACATTCATAAACGTCTAACCAAACGCGCAGGAAAAATGGAAACCTGCTAACGTGGTATAGAAAGTGAAATGAGTAAGCTGGAAAGCAGAAGATGGAAAAGGCAGGAACATCACCTTTTCCAGCTGGGAGTTAAAATATTCTGCTGCTAAGAACAGTAAGATACAACTTAATTGTCAAAGTATCATCAGTAAGATGATGAAAACTAGCAGCTCCAGCTTGGGAAGGCGGGGAGGAAATACTAAAAATGATTCAGGCAGCGACATCAGTAGACATCAGTCAAAATGAACCATGAGACCTGAAACTTTGACCCCTCACAGAGGCAAAAAAAGAGAGGTACAACCACCAGCAGCCGTCCTGTGCTGAGCAGGACGTCAGGGCAAGAACAGCTTTCTGAATGCTCCTTCCTAACCAACACACTGATAGAGTCAGGGGACGGCCAGGAAGAGCGCAGCCCCCGCTGCCTGCCTTCCCAGCACCACTTGGCCATGCAGGGGAGCAGCCAGACGCAGGGTTTTCCAGCTGGCCATGGGTGAGAGCCCCTCTGCCCTTCCTTCGGGGGCTCCAGGAGCTGCTGCCAGCCCGCCCCGAGGTCCCCGTGGCCAGCGCTGGGCGTCGTGTGGCGCGCTTACCTGTGAACATCTTGTAGGGCCTTCCCGCATGGCAAGGGAGATGTCCTGGCTTCGTGCATCCCCTTGCTGGCCCTACTCGGTGCCGACAGGTCACGGTGCCTTTTGTGCTGGCGGCGGCCCTGGCAGGAGAGAACTTTTCTTCTCTTCCCTCGCACCAAGCCACAAGAAGCCGCGAGCGCTCCCAGGCAGAACTCCCTTGGCTCCTCTCCGAAAAACGCTCTCTCAAGCACACGGTTGCTTAGCAATACTCGCCTTCCCCCTGTATGGTTCAAATTGGCAACATCTGTCCCTTCGGCACTCTCCACTCACGCAAGAAACGGTGCGGAGAGCTGTAAGATCTCCAGGCAGGTTGGCCGAAGAGGTTTTGCGTGAGCTGCCGCAGCTGCTTGGGCGCTGTTCTGCTGGTTTATTTCCAGCCTGGATAAAGCGTGCTGCTTCTTCCAGAGAAGAGGCACACAAGGGAAAAAAATGTCTTTTGCATCCGGTGGGACTCACCTATTAAATCAAATACAACAAGTAGCTTTTGCTGTTTGTGTAATTACTTCTGCGTGCTTTGGCTAGGTTTAAAAACAACACAAAAAACCAGCCTGCCGTGTGGATCCCTGTCCACTGGGATCGGGCTCAATTCCTCCTAAGGACGTGCACACGCATCAGGAGAGAGAAAACAAGGGAATCCAGGAGTTGTTTGGGTACTCAGAGGCACAGAAGCTGTGTGCAGCCCTGACCCTGTGCCCTGCTCACCTCTCCTGAAGCTGCCCGAGGAGCGCAGGGCAGGATCCATGCCCCTGGATGGAGCTGCGACAGAGCTGGGGAGCTCAGCCACAAGAGGGGATAAAAACAACGAAAGCAGCGCGAGATCAGAAAGGGATCCACCCGCTCTCATCTCCGAGAGCCTCAGAGGGCCACGGGGAAGATCCAGGTGCAAGGCTCCTTGTTTGAGGGTTGGTGCTCACCCCTCGTGACATCCAGGGCTAGTGGTGGCTGGAGGAGACTGAAAAACCTGTGCCACAAATGCAGCCCTTGCACCTTCCTGGCATGCATCAGGGGGAAAGTGGGTAGGGCAGAAAACAGTGGAGAAACCCAGGGCAAGCTTGGTGAGGCACAGGGGAGAGAAGAAGAGAGCAGAAGGCAGTCTGACATACCCAACCAGCTGCTCATCCTTTTTTTTTTTTGCCTCTTCCATCTTGCTTTAGCAGAGAGTAACATGCTGCCACTGCAAGGATGCGCTGAAGCGTGAAGTTTTCCCTAAGGGTTTCTGAAATATGCCCCAACCACAGCAGCCTGGGTCGCAGAGGATAGATGAAGTCAGCCGTGTCCAAGAGAGAAGAAAAATCTTTTTCCAACCCCGAAAGAATTATTAAATAAATCACAAATTAAAGACACCTTGTCCATAGCTCACAATTAAACATCTTCTAGGTCAGAAACAAGCCAGCTCTCAGCTTTTCATTTTAACAAGCTTACCAGCCCAGGCGGAAAGAGCAAGAAAATCATCTGCCAGTGGCTGTCTAACACGGAGTGCACCATGGATGGTCTAAGCAGGGGGATTTTTTTTTTCTTCCAAGAAGCACATTTAAAATAAATGAAGACTTTTTGTACCCCCACACTCAGAGACCTTACAAAACTGCAGGATGATGGAGGCTGGAGCACCAGGCAGAGCAGCAGCTGAGGCCAGCACCGCCACTCCTCCTCTGGGGCAGATCTCTGCCCTGCTTGGGAAGCCGGATGCTGGGGGCTGCCTTCGCTTTGCAGCCCCTGCCACCAGCACTGGCTTGCAAGTTGCCTGTCTGGAAGGCTTGGCTGCCATCCGCTGCCAGCCCTCCTCAGGCTTTGTGCATCACCTTTTTCTTTAAAAATATATATATTTTTTTTATTACTCAGAACATTGGGCAGTCACAATCACAGTAGCAGCTCCTGCTGTACTTACCACAGCGTGTTAACAGCGTGCTTTGAGGAAAGACTTCTCTGTTCCCTTTTGACACCACCTTCTCAGCACTACATCTGAATGTTTCCTTACTCGTGTACTCGCGTTCTGAAAAGCTGTGTGCATTAGTACCCATGGTACAGGTGAAGGTTTGGAGAATTTCTCTTAACCACAATTGCAGGATATGCATTTCACTGCTTAATGCACAGCTGCTGACTTAAAACGGGTTATCACTGAAAAAAAGCAGCTATTCAGATATGCAGCATTTAACGAGCACTACTTTCATGCTGCACAACAAACAATGCTAATTAAAAATGGAAATGCTCTCAAGTTCTTCCTAACTTCAGCTTCTTGGCAAACCCCAGAGGACCATGGGTTTCCAGTTGTTTTTACTTTTTCCCCCCTTTTTTAAGCAGCACTCTTTTATGCAAGGCAAAGGTCTACACGCTGTGTTGGAGTCACAGCTGATTCCAGCCAGGGTGGCTGATCACAAGCCCTTCACAGGCAGATCAGCACAGTGGCAAACCTCAATTCCCCACCATGGTGGCGATGAATACACCATGCTAGCTCGCTTCAGCACAAGTTTGTCATGGTCTGGAGAGAAAACGAGCACAATTCCCTTGATATTTGGTATTCTGCCTAAGAGCCAAGGCCAGATCTTGGATCCGAGTGAACAAGCAAGGATCTGTGATCTGAAGAGCCTTGCAGCTGGGAATTGGGAGCTGGATGTGACCGGAGTGCACCTTCACCAAGCGTAAGAGGAAGATGAACGAGCACTGCTGATTTATGACCTCTGCAGTCTGGCACACGAGCTTTGAACATCAGCGCCTGGTTCAGCTGCAGTAACAATACAAGATGTCCTTTTGGCTTCTGAACCAAACACCTGCCTCCTTGCCCTGCATAACCTCACCCTCCAGCTCTTCCAGAGCATTCTTTGTACTCAGGACCTTAAGTAAACATTAAAAAAACAGCAGTAAAAACTGTCATTAATGTTTGATCTGCTTGTTTTGCAGTCACGCACCAACAAGAAGACAAATTTACACAATCCTGGTGAACCAAGGAAGCCCATTTCAAGCCACGTATGACACTTCTGACCACGAAGAGGGCAGCAGGGGAGACACCTAACTAAAAACCTGTGGCTTCTCTCCTGGTGTGAAGCAAAAAACAAACACACAAAACCAAGGAGAGTCAAAAAAGGGAAAGGAAATCAATCTTTCCTCTCCCACTCCCCCATTTAATAAATGTTAAGTAAATATACAGTTGGTGGAAAGACAAGAATAGCACCTTAATCCAGGACTAAAACAATACATTTATTTCTAGTCTGCAGGGCTCAACTGTCTGGCCACTTCTGTCAGTGGAAGAGTTCAGTTGCCATGGAAAGAAGTCACTGAACACCTAAAACGGACTTTTTATTCGTCATCTAAATGTCTCACTAGGTATGTAGTCACTACGATATGCTATACCACGCTCACATTTTAACTGGTGACCCTTCAAAGATTTGTGCTGAAGTGAACAGGGCTCAACGACAGCAATCCCACTGGGAAAGCTGAGATCTTTCTGCGTATCTGTACCTCAAGGATAATGAAGTACTACCAGACAGACTTCACATACCTTTATGTGTTTTTTTTATTTTAAGCATTGTTTGTTTGTTAAACTAGTTCCTTCCCAGTTTACTTCCCAGTTTGTAGGTGAAAGAGGTGGGTCCCGTGATGCTTCATCGCAGGAGATAAAGCAGCTACCTGCTAACGTTAATAGAGCTGCGAGGAAAACAAAGCCAAATCTCTTTAGACAATGTGCCCTGAATAAAGCTTTAGGATTTATAAACTCTCTCTCAAACCAGCCTCACTGATTCTGGGCCCTGCTGTCAAGCCAATTCCCTTCCAGGCATCTCCACCTTTGCAAGTGGAGGCAGTAGGAGCGTTTCTGGTAGTGTTGCAGCTCTCCTGAAGAGATGGAAAGAGAGACTGGCTTTAAAAGCATCTCTGTTTAAGAGCTGTGAAGAGGTAAAACTTGGCACATTTAGAGAACGGATATGTTTAAGCTTCACGCATGATGTATTTTTTATTTTTTATTTTATTTATTTATTTTTTTAAAGTCTTCTCACAATAAATTTGGACAGCTGCCTTGAAGAGAAAGGCATAAAGTTTGAAAGCAAAGTTTTTTTATTTGGAAGAGAGGGGAAAGGCTGTTCAGCTTCTGTATATGAACGCACAGTGAGTCACCACAGTTATCTGCTGTGGATTCATTCACTTGACAGAGAATCTGCTCGGCTATTCAGACTGGAAGGCTGAACTCATCCCTGCTGCCACGAGCAGAAGCTGTTGATAATGAATTCACAGCTGCAGGTGACACACGCCTTCAAAATTCAACTAACCACAAACCACGTGGTCAAAGAAATGGCCTTCCTAAGTGATGTCAGGGGAGATCACGGGAAAAACTGTACTCTGCATGTGGCTGTTCAGCACAATTGGGGCTGAAGGGGATAAAGAAGAAGTGTAAAACCAGGCTTCGAGTTGCTGGGAGGAAGGGGGAAGAACAGCAGCGTTTCTCGCTGCCACGCTTCACCAAAATCATACAAGGGCCAACCTCTGGCCGAAGGATCTCCTGATTTGCCTTCCCAAGATCCCACCAGCCCCTAAGACACCTTGCTGTTCCCTGGAAGCAAGGCAGCCCACCGCTCCCCAAGCCACTTATCTCATACTGCACATCCAGCACACGGACTTGTCCAGCTGTGCCATCCTACCCTTTTCCCTCTTCACTCTCCAGGCTTTACATTGAAAAACTGTGTCATTAATCACAAAAAAAAAAACAACAGCAAAACACACATACACACAAAAAAAAGTAAATCAAAGCTCAAACAGGCAGAAAATGAAGTCACAGGTTTTCTACTAGAGCTTATTGTAGTCATTATTCCAAATGCCCGTGCACAGAAAACAGTCAGCAGAGGTCACAGCCTACCCCACGGGAGGGTTATTCAGCACATTTACTCAAGGGGTCATCTATCAACTTCTCAGTTGTCCAACCATATAAATGAAATCAGGGTTTTGGCTTGTGCAGAATCATTTTCTGCATTAGCTTTGCTTCCCTTTTTACTATATTCTTACCCTGCCACAGATGGAATAGCACTCCTGCCCCAGTACTGCCACTGCACAGCCCTGGCAGCTGTAGGATTTGGGATAGGCATTTAGAATCAAAGCCACATGCTTAATGGAAAGTGAGCAGAGAGGTTTCATTCAGCAGACAGCATTGCAGCTAACACTGCCCTGTCTGAGCTCAGATTCAAACAGACACGTCCACACACACATGATAATACAAAGCATGGGATGTGAAAGAAGGTAAGACAAAAAGAGTAATGGAACCAGAGCTGGGAGAGAGCAGGGAAGTCTCATTTCTGACAAGTAAGAACTCTTTCTCAACAGAAAAGACAACACCAAGACAAAACTCAGGCTTTACAAAGACAGCTTTAAAACCAGAAACGCCCTTTATCTTTGGGGTAACGGGTAATGAAGAATGGGTAGTGAAGAAGCTAAGACCCCGTGCGTTGCTTTACTCCTCCCCCAGGAGTAAAATATCTGGTCGAGCAAATAATGAAACCCAGACCTCGCTGCTCTGTCCTTTTTGAGTTATGACGTGCAATGCCCAATCTACTTGGAAGCAAATGCTGTCTCTCAGCATGAAACTATTTTCACAACTTCTTGACAATGTCATTTTGCCAGCTTCCCCTCATTTTCCACAAGAAATTGCCTACGGCTACTTGCAGCTGATGAAAACATCCCCCAACACTCTTTTCCATGAAAAGCAGACCGCGCCCGTCCTACCCCTTTTTGTTACAAATGCAAAATACAACTTGAAAAGCAGCTCTGCAGGTCTCCTCACCCAGGTACCTTGAGGTCAGCACCGTGGGTTCCTACGTGCTGTAACACACAGGCATGGTAAAGCGTCCCAAAACACGTGCAACAATATTGTTCCTGCTCTCAAAGTGCTGCAAAGGGTGGGCTGCAAGCCACTTGATCCTACAGTGTGTCTCAGAACCCCAAGACTTGTCCGCCACCACATGTGACACATCAGATAGGTGGCCTTGGGGTAGGCGCAACCAGATGGAGTACAACGAGGGATCTTGCTGTCTCTAAACAATTACAGCGGAAAGGGGAAGCACCCCCTGGTTAAGAAGTGACTGATTCCGGCCACTCCTTCCCTGAAAGTCTCCCCACAGCCTCATAAACAACATACCCCAGTGACTTCACGGCAGGGCCCAAATGTAGGTGCGAGATGCCTTCTAACGCTGTCAGCAAAGCCAAACCACTCTGACAGCTGCTCTGGGCTTTTTCTCTGAAGCCAAAGCTAGAACAGACTAGTCTAACCCTGCTCAAGTGTGCCAATCTCTAGCACACACCGCATATAATCTCCAAACATCTGAACTTGCAGAGAAAGCTACACCAAATATCTGTATCCTCAGATGTTTTCCCCTGCTGGCCCGAGTGGCAGCATTACCTTCTGAATCACACGCTCCGTGCCCAGCCTTGCTGCAACCTATTGCAATGTCTCAGCCTGGAAAACAGCAATTCATGACAATGACTGCAAGGGCAGAGCACACGATGCCAGATATTACAGAACTTCTGGGCTCTTATCATTGAGACGTCCTCCTCTGTGCTAAGATTTAATTAAACCTTCAAAACGTGCTCAAAAGGGATGTGAAGAAGGAGAAAACAGAATGGTGATGTGTTTTCTGAGGACACTAGGCTAAATTTTTCTGGCAGAAATCTACATCATGTTTCTTCATTGCATTCTTGCCTGACGCACTACGGTGAGATCTTGCAGACTGACTTTGGTGAACTCTGGGGTGCTCAGAGTCACTTACCACAGCACCCCAAAAACCTGAGCCTATGGGGTGACCGTAGAAATCACCAGACGATCAGCTGTCCCAATATTCTGCCAGTTTTTGGGGCCTCTACCCACCTGCACGGAGATACAGCGATAGAAAGCAGCCTCTCTAACCACAAAACCGTCAGCGCTGCCAGCGGCCAACAGAACAGCAACTGTTCTTCAGTGACCTGCTCTCCCACGGCTTAAAATACCCCGCCAGCCAAGCCCCCCGACCACTGCACTCACCTCAATGGGCTCAGCAGGGATTTTCAGCTTGGATAACTTGGCTTTGGCATTGGCCTTCAGATCTGAGATCTTCTCGTACGGTTCTGTATGGTACTCCTCTGGGAGAGGCTTGAGCTCCGGGGACTCTACTGGGGCCTGATCTTGGCCATCCATCGGCCTGACGTAGGCGGTTGGTTTCTGCTGCATTGCACTGGTTTTTGATGGCAAAGGTGGGGGAAAGGTCTGCGAGGAAGGCTGAGTGGTGCCAGCCAAGTTAACGGCTGAGCTGTCCCGACTTTCATTCTCCTGTGAGCCTGCCACTAGGTCCTGAGGTGATTTCGTTTGAGTGTAGGTCGGCCCATGACTTTTGCTGCTGTTCTGTGACCTGGAATTAACATGCTGGCTGGAATGTAGAGGTGACAGGGGCGTCACTGGAGTAGACAAAGGTGACAGCAATGGAGAAAGCTGCAGAAGGGAGGCCTGCAGTTCGGTAGCACGACCCTCACCAACAGCGCGCCTCTCGGTTCTCTTGTGGCGAGAACCTGTGTGACCTTCCTGCCCGCCGTGACCGTGTTCTTGACCTTGGCTCCGGCCGCTGGACAAGCTGTGACTCTTGGCGTGCAAACCTGACGCTGGTTCTGCTCGTGATTGTGCCTTTGGGTAGTGAACGGAGTGGCTTGGAGGGGGGGGAGCTACAACCGGAGGTCCCATGTGTGGATGGCGGCTCGCATGGTGGAATGCAGATGGTGCATGGCTGGTCTTTTCAGGGAAGAACGGGCGATCAGGCTTTCCTTGAGGGATCAGAGGAGCGATGCTTTTTGGTATTCCTATGAGATTCTGATGGCACCTGGCGCTGATAAGCTCCTTGACCTCCTCATAATTGCCCAGCATGTTCTGAATACGGCTTGACAACTCATCCTCTTTGTTAGTCTGAAACAGAAGAACAGAAAGTGGGAAATTTAAAAAGCACAGAAAAAAAACAACCTCAGAGATCAAGCTCGAGAAGAGACACCCTTCAGGATCTGATTTTAACTGCCACGCATCACCACAACTTCAGTTAGGCAAGCTCATTTTGTTTCTGCAGGCAGTCTCTCCTAAGAGAATCAGACTGCTCTCAGCAGCTTCCAGGCTACAGGAGGCCCCTGAATGCAGCTGCCCACCCCAAAGGCCGTGCTGCACACTGCCACCTGCAGAGCTTTATGAACACACACTGCTGATTTAAGTGAAGTGGATGGGATGTTACTTTTGTTAATATTGTACTCAAGCCAACCATACTTTGCGCAGAGGCTGTGGCTCTGCTCTGCTGCCCCAACCCTCCTTTCTCCTCGCCCTCCAGACATGGCCCAACTGTTACCTTGTAGGGCTCGGCAAAGAGCGGGGCGTTCTCACTGAACTTGTCTCTCTCCTGCAGAGCCTCCTGATTCCGCCTCTCTCGCTCTCGAATACGCAGCAGGTTTCTGTCCTCATTGTACAAGCTTCAGGAAAGAGAGAATAAAGGGTGGTTAACATTTCACCAGCAGCACTGTCAACAGACATCTCTGCGCAGAACCCTTAGTTTTCAGACAACTGTATAACACATAGCCATATTTAAAGAGAAGGTCTCAGGAATTTGGAAAATACCAGACCAAAACCCTTCCTGAGCCACAAACGCACAGTCCTCGCTCCACCAGCCCTACATCCAAACAGCAATAAAGCTGTCTCGTATGCACAGCGGGAAGACTTTATGGAAAACCAGACGCTGTAAGCCAATGCTCCTCTGTGAAACACTACTGCAAAACAAGGAAATTCATCGCTCAAATATTTCTGGACATGTAGAAAGAAAAATCATGCCAGCGTAGCGTGCGGACGCAGGTATTTCAGCCCTCCTTCACCACTGTGCAGCCCACTGCATGCGTGCAGATCCTCTGCTACTAGTTTGGCTCTGAAACATCCCAGTGCGGAAGGGATGAGCCACGTCTTGCCCACGAGCAATGCCTTCTCAGCTATCACACACACACAGCCACCTACTGAAGGTTTAACTCGCCCTAGAGGAGCCGAGGTTCTGCTCCAAGAGTTAGCCAAGAGGTCTGAGGACCGCACAGGGGTATTCCTGACTCTGTGCAAATCTGGAAGAGGATGCTGCCTGGTGGCAAATTTCCATACATGGAACTGCAGCAAGGATGTACTTGTGCCACTGAGGCAGAAAAACACATTCAGGGGTCAGAAGACACACATTTAAAATAGTTTCCAACTTTTGCTAGTGCTGAATGGTTTCCAAACATAGCAAACCAGAAGTTTCCGTCTCTTATGCTTCCAATTACTAGGTAAGCCACTTCTGAAAACAATGCAAGAAATTAAAATAATCAAAAGGACCCACAGATCACCGATTTGGTAAATACACTCAACCCGTCTGTTAAAAACAATATGCAAGAGAAACATTTCCGCTGTGCATCTGATGTCATCTCGCATGTGAAAAATGTCCAATCTCTAAGCACTTTGCTGGTCAGCTGCCCTGCGTGTGCACGCTGGGAAACCTCTGTCCAGCCAGATGTGAGAGAGAGCAACTGCAGAATAAAAGAATTAGGGCAAATTAGACGAATTCTTGGCTGCATCCACTCCTTGAAACCGTGTGTATGTGAGAGAGTTCTTAAATGAGTGCATTTCACATTGACAGTATTTCTAAACATTTCTGTCCCAGTTATCTGGAAAATTTTTCCTGAATGAAACATCATTTTCCAAACATTCCAGGAAGTAAGAAGTGATTCCGTAAATATCCTTTATATAACTCTAAAAAATATTCCCTTCAGAGCAAGCACGAAAAAGCCCTCAAACATCTTTTTAACTGCTAAGAAGTTGGCTGCTAGCACCAAGCAATCCCCTGACATTTCCCTTGTACACAGCTGTGAGATTACAGCCCCATTCCAGGCACGCTGATGCCAACCAGAGGATAAACTTGTTGCAAGATGATTGAGATTTAATGTGGACCAGATCCTCTCCCCCACAGGCCCTGTCCCATTTCCCAGGTGGCTGCAGAAGCCAACAAAAGCGGAGCAGGGTGGCAGCCCTTGGTGGCACCCCTCACTTCTTTTCCTGTCTCCTTGCCCTACAGTCGTCCCTTTCCCTGAGCAGACTGCACGGCTCCCTTGCAAGCAGCTCTCCTGACCCCTGTGTGGGCTCATTTCCTCCCTCACTGTGACCACGTGCTGGGCTCCAGCTCTGCTCCCAGCCCTGACTTCTGCCCACCAGAGCCAGCACCGAGTCTATATTAGAGGCTAACAGCAGCATTCAGTTCAGTGCCAGAGATACAACGGGAGCATGCACGCAGAGCCAATGCCTCGTGGTGCCCCAAGTCCTCCCCCAGCCACACAAGTGGCAAGAAACACGAGACAGCCTGCAGCTAAAATTAACTCTTCCTCCTGGCCATCCCAGGAGACAGCATTTGCTACTACAAACAAACCTGGGAGTGTTTACACACAACACAGTTTGCTTACTCTGGTCACATGCCACATACTATTTTTTTTTTTCATCACACACACCTCTGAGGGAAAGCAGAAGACACACCTTTTGGACATAGTCCCAATACAAGCTGCAAATGACTTCCTAAAACACATTTCTCCACCATTTCCTTTTGCTATCAGTTGTTTGCTATCAGTCAAGTTTTCCCCTGGCCGTGCTTAGGCCGTTGTTTCCATTGCTCCGTGGGCAGGAGGACACGCAAGAAGTTAGCGGACACGAAGGGGATCTACTTTTTGCAATGTGACAAAGAGTAACAAGAGCAAAGCTCCTTCTCCTCCTTTGTGTTTTTGGATACACATATGCATTTTGGCCTGCACGGCACTGACAACACCTCAGGCTGCCTCAATGCACACCGCGGATACCAAGCGCTTGGTTCTTTGCACTACAACTGCTGCACTAAATACCCATCCTTGGCTTTGTTTGTTTTCTCCCAAGTGCTTATTAAATTACTGACAGTGTTGGCTGAGGTACAATACTCACAGATACTGTGCTAGCTTTCCCCAGCACGGATTTTGCTAATGCAATTGGCAGATTGTTGAGGCACGCTTCAGATCCAGGCCTCCCGCGGGTGAGCTGCTGAGCTGGCATAGCTCTGTGCTGAAGCATGAGATCACAAGGAATGAAAGCAGTTTAAAATACTCGTCTAAACTACACAGAAGGGCAAAAGCAGCAGACAAACCATCTGTCAAATCTCATTTTATCTCCCCAGGTGAGAAATGGTTTGCCTCTTTTGGTGAGGATGGGGAAGATGAAGGCAGGCCTCTTGGAGAATGCTGTCACAACCAAAGGTGTAACTTCCCTTCTCCCAGCACTCCTGACCGTCACAACAACCTCAGTTACCTTCAGATATCCTTTTTTTTTTTTTTATGCCTGCCTTGTTGTTTAGCAAGGCTTTTGCAGCAGGACCCAAGAGCTGAGGTCTGACATGGCTCACTCTGGCGGTGCCCCCACCGCAAGGTGCTCAGGGCTCGCAGAGCCTCCAGCTGATGTGGGGAGCTGGGACCAGGGGAAGGATGTCCACGATGTGGCCTGTGCTCTCTCTGTGCGTGACAAACCCATACAGAATTCAACTCCGTATCAGCAGTTTTTGTTAATGAATGTTAAGAAGGGCAGGAGCAGTAACCTAGCCAGATGACCTTTCTTCCAGAAAAAAACACCCAAGATCACACCACTATCACCAGTAAGCCAAGACTGAAAAAGCACCTGGGGTGATCCACAAACATCAGCACAAGTGCGTGTGTATCTTGCTGGCGGGAAGGGCGCTGAGGTTATGAATCGCTTCTCAGCTCAAGCCAACGAGTGGAAATTCTGACCCAGAGGCTTCGCCTTTTGGTCACTTGTCCCAACTTGCGGAGCAGGTGGGTGAGCCAAAGCCCACTGAAATAGGCATAAATATCTTTATTGACTTCAATGGACTGCATGCTGGGCACCGAGTGAGCATTCTTCAGTCATGCAAAACAGGCCTGACCTTGGGCACAGATGAGCAACGCAGAAGGAAGGAGCGTCGTCACTTGGACGCTACGCAGCAGCTCACAGGGCTCAGCTCCGGCGCCTTTCCAAAAAGGAAAACAAACAACAAACCTGAAAACCTTAAACATTTAGAGTTTGAGCTGCTAGGCGTTAAATGTAAACCAAAGCAGTAGTGCCACGTTAGTGCTCGCACCACAGGACTGCATTTTGAACTCTTTAGCAGCAGCAGTAACCTCACAACTATTAAGTTAAGCAGACGGTGTGTGTGCACATCCATCCAGGAGCAAAAACTGGCAGGAGTGGAGGCAAGAGGAACATCAGTCGGAGATTTTGAGAACACAGAGGGGGGAACGCCCTGGGGGCTGTTTGTATTTGTCCTGCTGGGACAATGCCTGCTGTCGGCAGGGAAGGATCAGGGCTCTGACTTCACGCTGTGCCCTGCCACAAACGTCTCACAAGCTCTCGGCTTAGAGAAGAGAAGCAGAAAACTCGCAGGCAGTTTAACAGCAGCAGTAAGAAGGATCCAAGCCACGTATTATGACCTTGCAAATTGTTTTCTAAAGCACCGCGTCCATGTGGATTATGGATATCCTTCTATTTCTAGGCTGGCAAGCATCCAAACTCAGAGGCATCGAGCTGTTTTCCTCACAGGTCCTGATTACATCCAAACAAAAGGAAAACTCTACAGAGTCCCAGCTTGCATCTCCTGCAACTGTAATATTTCCAAAGAGACAGAGCTGTCTCTGCTCTGTGTATCCCAGCGCTGAGCACAAAGCACCTTACGTGCTGCCTGCTGCAGGAGCAGCAGCTGGAACACGTCTCGGGACCTTCTCTTTCCCTGAACCCTCCTTGACCCGCAGCCCGCTTCCCAGCAATAAATTCTTTTTCAAGAGTGTGTGAAGAGAAGAGGAGGAGGGACCGAGGGGGTGGAGGGATGCTGCGTTCCTGCCCTGGAGCCAACAACAGCAGGTCTGAAAGGAGACCAGCGTGCCGGCTCCGGCGGATACAGGCGCTCTCCCACGTATGGGCTGGCAAGCAGGGCTTGGCGGGCTGCCCTATTCCCCCCGGCACTGCATGGCCGGGCAGCTGACCACCCATCCATCACCTCGGGACGTCACCCGCTCCATTTTGTGCTCAAGGAGCCCCATCCACGCTCATCCTTGCTTCCCAAAAGCTATCGGACCGGCTTTCCTTCAGAATTTTCCTTCCACTTCAGAGCACAGAAGCGGACACACTTTCAAAAGCAGAAAGGGGATAAAAATCTCGTTGTGCAGTTGAAAGAACCTCCCTGAAGTTTGCTGTAAAAGCAAACCCTTAAGTTAACTGAAGACAGAAGCTAAAACTTTGAGACTGATCTCCCTGACATCGCCGTCTTCGCCAGGGTTTCAGATGCTGGCACGTGGCTGTCCAGCCCATGATGCCATTTTCAGAAAATAGACGGCTGCGAAAGGAAAGTCTGTCTCTGCTCCTGACCTGCGTCTTCTCTGCACGAAAACAAAAGTAAAATAAAAATCTGCTTTAGTTTTAGTTGCAGTAAGATCTGCTGCTGGCTCCCAGAAGGGATTACTCCAGCAGCAGGGAAGGGGGTGGATAAAGGCTGAAAGCAAACACAAACAGTGCTCACTTCCTTCTGAACAACCTCTTCCTCCAGAACATTAAAAGGGAACATTTCCTTTTAGCACAACTGCAGGAAATCACAGATTTATTACAGCTATTTTGTCATTAAAACCGATTCTCTTTTATCACGAGAAGCTGCCGATCAACATTTCTCAGGGCTGAGGGACACGTTCCTGCCTCATTTGGGAAGCAGCGCAGATCAGGCTCGGCTCTCGCCTTACAAGGCGGCCGCGAGACAGGCAGATCAAAGCCAGACATTAAAGCTAACACCAAACACCATCAGATGAGCCTCGTCCCAACCTTTCCTTCCTTTTCCTTGCTGGAAGGGCTGCTTCACGCCACTAAACGCTACTGCACAGAACAGAACGAGCCGATAGAAGCAAGCATATGGCAGAGGCGCAGCAGATGGCCCAGTTAGCCAATTATTTGCTGCATCATCATCACAGACCAGCTTCGGTGCATGCTCTCCAGTTTGGTTAACTTAACCAATTTAAGTTGGCTTTTTCCAGGAAAAAGTCATTTTTACTTAAGTAACGCCAAACATCTCCCCACTGCCTCTCTTGCGGTAATCTGTGGGTTCAAACTCCTACTTGTTTCCTATTGCTGTTGCCAAGTTTAAAAATACATTAATTACTCAGTCCTTAAAAGGTTTCTGCTTCCTTTTGGCATCGGTAGGCCTTGATTCACCCAGCAGCTCCCAGGAGTAAGCCCAAGTGTCTGCTGAGAGGAGCTGAGCCCCTGCAGCGCCTGGTGACTTCAGCAGCAACGGGGAGCTCTCAGCCGCTCCTCACACGGGACAAAACCTTCACAGAATTGGCCCTACAGCCCCAAACACCCACAGCTCAGCTTCCACAGGCACACCACTCACCCTACGAACTGAAACATGTGCTGAGGGCCAGCCTTGCTTAACAGCTGTCTACAGCAGCAGCCTAAAAAACCTGCAAAGACGTGACAATTATTTCATACAGCCTCCACTTTGTCGTCTTCGGTAAGAGCACGTAACTACGCTGTAGTCAGAGCCCCTCAGCAAAGCAAGAGAGGCAGTCTCTCTGCCCAGGATGCCCCAGAAACCGAGTCTCCAAAGAAATCCAGGCTCGTACCCTCTCCCCGGTAGGCTGATGGTAATAGAAGGCTGTCGGGAAAGGCGTTAATTACAAGTTCTGCAGGGAACACGAAAGTTGTCATTCTCCATCTAAATGCAAATATACCAGGAGGGCTTCTGAGAAGGTGTGGATGTGTGAAGAGTAATTACAAGGAGAGCAGCCCAGGCGGCGGAGCAATGATGAATTTAAGGCTTTGTTTGATCTGGAAGTGGCAGGCACAGGAGGAAATGTGAAAAATTTAAATCACCGGGTAGAAGCAATGAAAAATCCTGACCACTTTGTCTCTTAGAGACGGGCGCTCTGTGTACAGCAGCCTCATTCATCAGGCACACGTCTGCAGGATTTCCCCAAGCCAAGTATGTGGTCCGACCACCTTTCAGCCCCGGAGGCACTTCTGTCTCTGCGGGTAAGTTGAGGAAAAGAGAGGAAACTGTGAGCAGGCAAGAGGAGCCTGTGTCTCTTGTCACTTTGTCGACAAGGATCAAAAGATCAGCCTGCTCGGGACACAGATGCGCACACAAATCGCTGGGGTTGCTTTGCAGTGGGCAGAACTTCGCTCTCCTACTGAAGCTGAAGACTTCAGCCTGCCACTGAGGTGGTTACAGCCCAGCAAACCTTAGCACAAGTGCTCCAGAGGCCGTGCTGAATGCTCTCGGAGAGCAGACCAACCTGGGCTAAGTTTCGATGGTGTTCCTAGAGGCACGTGCCTTGCTCTGACAGCACCTCCCATCCTGGCTGGGAGAACCTGCCCCTCGGAGAAATGGCAATCCCTGCTGCTCGGCCAGGGAGGGGACCCTGAGTCACCACCCATCACCCCCACACCGGTCTGAGAAGAGTCCTGGAGAAACGAGCACACCGACAGAGCAGACATTAACCCTGTGCAGGTATTTACATCACGCCTCCCGAGATCAAAGGCTGCTGCGAGTAAATACGAGGCCTTGGCATTATCACCAAACACACGGGGTGGGGTGTAGCCCTTCCGCCAGAACACAAACTCTGGCTCTGCTCAGAAGTTGAGCTCTGAGAGAAAACGTCGACTGACAAAGCACAGGGAAAACAGATTTCAAAGACCATCTGTGTAGCGTTGGTTAAGCACCATCCCTCACCACCGTGACTGCAGAATCACCATCAACTTTTCACCCATCACTCTCCATCTTCCTTCTGGACATACCCGGGTGTCACCCTGCAGGATCTCAGGCCCACCCCTGCCAAGTCTCACTTGTTCTCTTCCTGACGGCTCCTCTACGCTGAGGCCAGCTCCTGCCTCAGAAGTTAATTTTTCCATCAGAACAGCCACGCTGCGTGACACTTGCCGCGGCTCTGCACCAACAGCCTCGAGCACTTGCCTTCACGCCACGATCTCCAAATGCCTCCACACGACAGAGCAAACATCAGCAGCATTTCGTTTTCCTTCTGAACACCCACGGGTCCACCAGCGATGAACAAGATGTGCTCGAGGACACGAGCACATCCCACCTTTCCACTGACAGAACCGACAGTCTTAAGAGCCTTGGGAATTGCTGCGTGCAGGCCTGCTGTAGTAACTCACCACTCTGCTTATCCTACACTGCTTTAGTATATCCAAATCTTTTGGGATTGCTTAAGAATGACGCAGTTTCTGGCTTTCAATGCACAAGCAGGAAAAAAGAGTCATTCCTAAAACAAGCTTCTTCAATTACTACGGAGCATTTACTTGGTGGATAGCTTTAAGCCCTTCATTTCCTCTCCTGTCTCTCCTCACACCCTGAGAAGCATGCAACAGCTTCTCCGATAAAAAGCTATGCCCCACTAGCAAGCTCTCCCTGGTTAGGAACAACAGACTATCAGCAGCTATGGAATTTATGCCTGTGAATCACCCTTGCTACAAAAATGGCTATTCCTTTTTAGCTTTCTCTTTATGTTTTTACCTACCAAGCGCCATGCAGGCTAGGAGAGTAACCTTCCCAGCACGTATACCTGCCAAGTGCTTCCCTGCCTCGCTGATGCAGCAGAGCTCCCATCTACGAACTGGGACATATTTGTAGATCAAAGCCCAGACGTCCACCAAATAGAGGATAAGAGGAAAAAAAAAAAGTCATTACAAAGCCCTCAGCAAGTGTCATGCACTTCTCTGTAGAACTAATGCAAAAATGACATGAGGGAAAAATAAGGAAATGAGAAGAAAAACACAGGGAGAAATAAATCTTCAAAAAATTTTTCTTCAGTTGTCTTATTTTTACCCAGTGATTTTTTTCGTGTTAGATCTTGAGATCTTGAGAAACCTGACCAAAAAAATAAACTGTCAATGTGCAAGGGCTGATGGGGGCCGGTCTTGTTCCTCAAGACAAAGCATTACAACACAACCTTGATGCGAAGCAGCTTGAGGAGGAAGCGACCTATTACACCAAGGAAAGTGTGTGCTTAACTCACCACAGACGTATGACAGCACACCAGGGGCGCAGAAAGGCTGCTGTCACAGTACACGGCCTTCTGAAAAAGCAATCTGATTTCCAACGTATGCAACTCAAATGTGCCACCCAAAGCCTGGATGTGTTTTACCTATGGCAGTGAAGAGAAATCCTCCTGCAGCTTTTACGCCAGCTGTTCCATGTGCAAACCTACCCTGGACACAAGAGCAGGATCTGTGTTTACCCCCATGTCCCATTTTCAGGATTTAACAGCCAAAGGTGGTCATACAGTCTCCCATCAACAAAATCCACCTTACGTCTGCCAGAGGTTGAGCGCAGGCACAGCAGCAGTAGGGTAACAAAGCACTGTGTGCAGCCACTGGGCAGGAGCTGTTTCAGAGGCACTTACCCTGGCCCTACAGCACCAGGAGCTTGCTGCAAGGGAGTTTTCCACTCAAGGGGAAATGGGGGAAAAGCACTTTGCAGCTGGCACACGCTAGGGATGCGTACAGGAGATCAGATGTGGCTGTGTCAGGGTGGCACAGCGGCCATTTGCTTGGAGAAAGACAAGGTCAGGCAGTAGGACACAGAACAGGACCTACAGGACACGCTGAAGGCTCCTCCACCAGGGCTGCGGTACCTGGATCACCTCCCACTGCTCAGGAACTGACTCAGCTGCAGCATCACCCACTCCCAGGGTGTTTCTCCCTCTTGATTAGCTGCATCCCACTCATAATGAAAACAATTAAGTCAGCCCAAGAGACACAAATAAACCCGGATCAAGTGTTAGCTTACAAACCGCAGCTTCTGAAAACCACGAGACTGAAGTGAAGTACGTGGAGGAACGCCGAAACACAAGTCAGCCCAAGCACGGCAAGATCCTCCAGCACTGCAATCCAACACGCACCGCCGCAGCCGGGCCACGATCTCTGTGCCAAATCTTGCTGTTACGGCTCTGCAAGTCAGTTATAGGAGCAGAGGAATGCAGCGGCTACCACGTGGCAAGCAGCAAGCCTCTTCGGCAGGGACGGGCTCTTGCCGCGTGCGAACTGCATGAAATCTTCTCTCAGCATAGCCACCTGCCTCGGTATTGCTGCTCTCAACAGAAAGGCAGCAGCTCTGGGGAACTGCTCTAGGCTTGCCTGGGAAGAGAAATAAAACCTCCATTCTGTGCCATTTATGTGGGAACTATCCTGCCTGTCGATTTTCATTGAAATCCTGTGTGAAGTAGCACTTCTTGTCCTGTACAATCAATTCATTGGTGACATGCTTACAGACAGCAAGAGAACAAGGCATTTGCAGCAGAGAACTACCAAGAGAGGAACAAAATCATGAAATCAGGCTTCTGTTCCCTTACAACAGGCTCCAGAAGTCTTTCACAGGCAGATCTGAGATCATAATCTCAGATTTGGGAATTGGAGAATTGTAAAAACTGTAGGGGTTGGAAGGGACCTCAATAGATCATTGAGATCATTGGGTCCAAACCTCCAAATTTCATTCATTTGTTCACACAATCACAAGATTTTGATTCCCACACACCCGTTTTCATTTTACTGATTGTAAGAAAGGAACTGTGATTACTTGGAATTACTTTTTTCTTCACACCAACTGTCCTAGCATCGTGTTCCTGACCTCGCACAAAAGTACTCGGTAAAGCAAAGCCCAGTGGTCCCCCAGCACACCTGCTCTTTCCTAGAGGGCCCCACAAAAATGGGGAGCCTTTCAACAACTGTTGTGGTAAAAAGCTCTGAAAAAAAAAAAAAAGTAGGTTACAAAAAAAATCCAGATATCAACATATCAGAAAAAAAAAGTTTAATTATCCACCTGAAATGGCTCTGAACAGCAAATCAAGGATTCATGTCTTGCAATCTATTATTCTACCTCAGTTCATCCAGCAATGCTTATCGCAGGTGCAAGAAGTCAAATGCAATACATTTTCTACTTTAAGGCTACATTAAAATTATTCAAGCAGATGTGCTCTTTGTTCACTGATTTTATAGAACTGGCTCCTTAAATCCTCTTAGAAAAAAAAAAAAAAGCACAAAACATTGCTCTCCACTGCACCAAAGAAGTCTAACAAGATATATGTTGTTGGGTGAAAAACCCAAACCCTGCAATGTTTACTGAGCAGCTGCTTTGTGCATCTGCCTTTTAAATCTCTTGTTGAACAGCATCCTCACCCTACAGCCACCGCCTCTGCACGTCCAGCTGAGTGAGCACGCTGCTGGGTTTCTGCAGAGCTGGCCACCAGCTAACCTTGTGCAGGCTGCACCAAGCAGCTCCTGAGTCCAGCAGGACCCGAGTGCTACGCGGTCCGTCCACGGGTGCCCCATCACGGCCACGCTGCCAGCCAGTGCCCCCGTCCTCATTTCACGTGTCATTTCCAACGACACCTCATTTCAGTGTCAGCTGCGCTGCCTGCAGGCCACCGGGTTTGACACGAGCAAAATCAAGGAGTATTAAAGGCTTAAATTCTTCCATCCTTCCATAGAAACGGGCAGCAAACAACTCATGCAACAAATGACAAGGTTTCCTACTCCCCGGAGTTTTCCCTTTATATAACAGCACGTACCGAGTAACAGGTTGAACAAGTCTTATCTGCATAGCAAGGACTAAGTAGGAACGGAAAGAGATTAGCACTGTTTGCAGAAGAAGCCTGCTTATATGCTCAAAAGCCTATTTAAAAAAATCTTTCCTGCAGCCTCTGCCAGGTCCCAGGTATTCCACAAGTATTTCCTAATTTTTCCATCCACACTCCGAACCGTCTGCACATTTTCCCATGGTTTGTCGCTTTTGTTTGATTTTATTAAGAGGTTTCCAACCGCATTGGAGCCATCCCTCTGATGTCTCTCTAACAAAGCGGCTCATTGTCATGCAGAAGGGCTTGGAAAGCATTCAGACCATGCAAGGGCAATAATCCGCGACAGGGCGCATTAGGCAGGTACTGAAGCATGCCTAATGCACGTTGCAAAGCATATGCCCCTCCAAAACACACGCTGAGGTGCTTCGCCTTTCCTTGCTGCTGCTTGCTACAAATACGTGCCTGCAGTGCCCTTTGCAGGGGCTGCAACCAGCAGCAACTTGGGCAGACACGTGTGTGCTTCCCGGAGAGCCCAGCCGCAGCACAGGATGTCCCCAATGTGCAAGGAAAGGTTTGGGCAACCGAGGGGCTCCTGCCAGCACGTGGAGCCAGCACGGGGATCACCCACGGTACGTGGTGGAAAAGGCAGTGCTGGCAGGAGCCAGCAAGGCCGCTTCCGAAATGTTTACCCTGTTTGTGGACTCGCTGATAACCCCGCTCTGCTCTGGAGGGCACGCAGCTGTACAACCAACGCGCTGCCACACCACCATGGAGCCGCCCTGCTTTCGCCTGCTGCTGCTCAACCTAGGCGAGATACCCCAAAGAGTGACACGGCGTCTGTAAGGCCTGATGGGCCTCGGGAGGCTTATGGTGGTCCCCAGAAATCCTAAAGCCGACGTGCCTGCAAACACCTCCCCTCCCATGCGCTGCTTTTTGTGCACCACACAGCAGCCAAAGCCGTGATTTTTGCAGGGAGGCTGAGGGACAATGCATTTTCCAGCTGAAATGGCAAACTGCTGCACAGCAGGAGTCATCTGCCAGCAACTGGGCGATCTGCTGATGAATACTTTTTTGGGGTTGCCTCAGGACAGCGCAGGCATGTGTATCTTGCCACTATTAATTAATTGCTCTTTGTGTATTTATCCCCGTAGAGTTTAGGTGTCCCACACAGCAACTACATCAAACGAGGCAACTTCTGCCTCCAAAAGCACTTCTATCGGCCGTTTATTTGCAACGCTTAGCTTGATGCTCGGACTGGCAATAAATTATCCTTCTTAAGTGTTCAGCCTATTTCATTTAATATTCTTCCTTCCCCAGCGCCCCCCTGCGAGTACAGTAACCACGGGGGGTGGATCGGCATCGACAGCACTGCAATTAAGAGATTACTCTGTGAGGTTTTGTATTTCTGCCTGGTTTCGTGTTCCCGTTAAAAGCACTTGGTTAAACAACCGAGCAACTGAAGGCAATGTAACCACGGGAGCCTTGCCAGCAGGTGCCCGGTGAAGCAGCCCCAGAAGGGCAGGCAGCGCTCGTGTGGGAACAGAGGCAGGTTCCCAAAATCAGGGAGAGAACAGCAAGAACCTGGGTCAGAGCCAAGAGCCGCTGGCTGGACACCCACAGGCAGGACAGGAGGGTTTCCGTGCAGACGCAGCAGCTTTGGTCGTGACGAGAAAGAAACTGCAGGTTACTGCTGGAAGCTCCCACTTTGTCACCTGCAAAACTTCAGCCCTGAGACAGCATCGATACCATGAAGCCACCACCAAGTACCACGGCTGTGACCCACGAGAAAGATGCTCTTCCTCCTGCTCAGCTTGGCAGGAAGCTCCCGGAGCGAGCAGGCAGATCAGCTGCAGTGCAAATCAGAGAGGAAGCTGAACAAAAATAGGCCTATCTCAGCCATCACAACATATGGTCACATCACACCAACCTTGCTTGCCTTTTTCAAGGAAAGCAAAACCTGCCAGCCAACTGGTAAAAGGCAACTAGTTAACATCCTTGTTAATTACGTTACAGCTCTTCTATTGTATTGGCTTCAATGCCCTCTCCGTCACTCTGTTTCCAGTTTGAACTCTCCAAGGGACTGGGATCTTTCCAAGCCTGTTCTGAACTGCCATCCTTCTGCCTGCAGAAACCACCACTCTCAAAGGAAGTCACATCTGCTCTGATGACAGCGGTGATTTCATGCCAAACCTGCAACCAGGGCTGGCAAATTACACCAAGGTGCCGTAGGATCTCGCAGGAGAGGCTCCATGAGGCACACGCAGCCTTCTGTCCATTCAGGACTTCTTCCAGGGGCAGGTCTCCTCTCTGAAGAAACCTCTGGAGCCTCTGCCCATTCACTGATTTTCACAGCAGCAGCCCATGGCCTCTTCCAGTCCCCATCCTCTATGGCATGGAGGCAAGAGGCAGCTTCAAAAGGAGAAGTGAATCAACACCGCCTCTCCCTGGGGTTCCTCGTCCTCAGACCTCCCACGTGCCTCTTCCAGCCAGGCTTATTCATCGCCCTGAGCAGGAGGCTTTTTGCTCTCCCAGGGTCTCAGCAGATGCCCTGCATTAAGCACCACGTCAAATTTCCAAAGAAGCTTTTAAACCCTTCTGCGTATGCTGCCAGGGATTCTTCCTCATCCCCAGCTTGTGCTTTGCCTCTTTTTTTTTTTTTCTTTTTTTTTTTTTTTAAAGGGAACAGAATTTTCCTAAATCCCCCACACATACTCTCTGCAGAAGTCTGTATCTTTCCCATGTTACTCAGTGGTTCGGTTGTTACAGTTACCAAACACACCACCAGAAACACACAAAGGTTTTTGTACAACAGCTGCTGTATGTTAAGTATTTCTGGAAGCACCTGAAAAAATGGGCAGGAGGAAGGAACAGAATCACTATTGCTTCTTTTGCCTGTTCTACCTAAAACCTTGCTTTTATCCAACCTCACCTCAGAAAAACTACTGGAATCCTTTCTGGCCAGTAGTTTGCTCTAAAACACCTTTTTTTTTTTTTTCCCCCAACTTAACACTTCTTTGCTTTATAAAATGCCATTTGCAGGAACCAACACAACAGAAGAACAGGAACAGAGGAAACGGTGAGACTAAATGCCTTCCCCTCTCCCACATCACTTCTCTGTCACGCACACAGAGAAGTCACTCCTCGGCTTAAAGCTGTGAATCAGGAGCCCTTTCTGAGCACCTGCTCACACAGATGCAGACACAATAAACATCCTCCACATTTCACTGTCTAGCTCCAGGTCAAGAAGTGCTGTTGTGCATACGCTCCAGTGGGGCTCTTCACTGGAATGCTTTCTGGAACTGGACTCGAGAGCTGAAAGGCAACGAGGAAATCAGATCCTGATCGTAAAAGGAGTTGATTGCCTTACGCATACAGGCTAAGCTTTTCATAAGAAGGGTTCAGCTCAGCTGGCCACGAGCTGGACCTGAGCACAAGTGACAGCGCTGGAATTTGGAGCAGAAGCCATGCGCTGCTTCCATCCAGAGGCTGCTGCATGCTGGGAAGACGTGAGCTGTTGTCCTTGCTCACCGAGGGGCAAGAGAAGAAAAAGTGGTGAAAGAACCATTCAAGGACTTTCTTAGAAAAGTGCATGACTGAACCGAAGACCTTTTACAAGCACCGTCTTAACTCCAGTGACTGCTGCCGGTGTCTCAGCCCTCCGAGCCTGTTTCACATGTGCTGAGGGACTCCGCTAGAGGAAGGAAAGGAGCACTGAACAAACCTAAACAAATCATTATTTGCTTGGCAGATTACTATGCATAAATGGCCTTTAAAGTTGTTGCACTCAAGTAAACGTAGCTTATATCAATTATCATCTGTAAATTTCCTTTGTTAAGCTGAGAGCAGAGTGGATGGCACATTTTCAAAGGAAGCCATTTTAAAAAAAAGGAAACCATTACCTCGGTATTTAATACACGCACAAAGGAACAGGCACATGAAGACATTATTCTCCTGATATTTCCCCCACCCAGAAGTTGTTTATTTCTTCATCTGGCCCATGATCGACATCTCTCACCCACCAAGGTCACAGCAGGAAAGGAAAGGACCAGAGGAAGACATGAAACGGTGGATGGCACAGAAACCCCTCAAAAGGGAAGCAAAAGATAGGCTCAGGGCACAGAAAGAAGAGAGACCTCTTCACAACGCCATTTCTATCTGACTTTTTCAAGGGGTGGGGAAGCATGTTACATTACTTTTGAGTTTTATGTTTGCAGTCACTGAAAATGACTTTTTCTCCCCTTTGCCCCTGTTCTGGCTAGCACAAGTAATTGTTGCCAAAATCTGAAAGCCCCAAGAACCAGCACTCTTAGGAGAGCTGGGCGGGCACAGGGCCACGTGCACCATCCTCACCTGAAACACCAAGTGATCCGTGCGCGTTGCCACCAAGAGAAGTACAGCACAGAGACAAATCCAGCTCTTAGGGCAAGGACTGAGACATAAGGTACAGTCTGTGAAAGGTCTGAATGTCAAATTACTGTTCATTAGAGTCAAGAAACAATCCAGATCGTGTCTGGCTTTGCATGCATTGCAGGATAGGTTTGTTTTGGTTTTGTTTGTTTTAATAAAATAGCACTTGGGAACATATTTTAATCAATTGCTAAGCTTCCACAATAAATTCACATAGTGGAACAACATCAACACACACCAATACAGCTGCCAACAACCAGCCTGAGGTGGGTTTGGTTGCAATTATCGGATTATGTGGCAATTACACTCTGTTTGCATTTATTTAAAAAATCACAGAAGGAAGGTTC
This sequence comes from Aythya marila, assembly GCF_965140915.1. Lineage (NCBI taxonomy): Eukaryota > Metazoa > Chordata > Aves > Anseriformes > Anatidae > Aythya > Aythya marila. The sequence continues at coordinate 45,467,052 of NC_139045.1, read as the reverse complement.
TGGCTGCGAAAAGCAGTGCTAGACTGTATCAGATGTCTGAGCTGTACGGGAAAGAACAGCAACGGGCTCCCTGCCCATCCATTCCGCACGTCCCTCCAAAACCCTATGAGAAAGGGATGTGTAGTTTGGGAAACCCACCTACCACAGGGCCGCTAGCTTGACAGACTTGGAAGGCAAACACCTTCCAAACCACCAGGAACCAGACTGATTCATGTATTTTGACAAGGTTTGGGAGCTCTCGAGCAGCGCTGCTCAGCGACGTGCCAGCGGAGTAGTGGTGGAAACACCAGGTCGGGGCTGTGATGTTTTGAGACACTCAAAGGCCAAGCTCATCCCATTTACCCGTCGAGGGCTTTTGACTGGTTGACAAACACTTGTATCCTGCTAAGACAAACTAGAAAGTGAAGCTCTTTTTCCCCTTAAATAGAACTTACTGAATATGTTAAAAATATTTTTTTTTCCACAGGTAATTTATGGAAAAAAAATCTCCAGCATCTGTTACAACTAGATGGCCCAACTCCTACAGCACTATTAGCATCATCCATGCTCTCCTTCAGCTCTTGTACTTGCAAATCCTTGATTACATTATACCATCTAACTGACAAACTCTGCCTTCTCCCAGCAGGGAAGAACTTCAGCTAGCTCCTCCAAACATCACATCATTTTTATCCTGATAGCTTGAGAACACTGAAAAATCCTGTCCGGGAAGAACAAAAGACAGGGAGCTATTCCTTTATCAGCATGTGCTGTAACAGAGAAGGCTGGGATTTTTGGAACAAATCACAGAGAACAATGCATGAAAGCTCTGGGGCACTAATTGACCCAAAGTATTTTTTTCAAAGGCGAAACATTTGAGTTGCTGCATTTTTCCATGTCAGCCACTTTAGGAAGTTTTTTGGTCTGTTATTTTTAATGCCTCGATGTATGAGTCAACTGATTTTCATGCGGAATGGCACGGAAAAAACGTCTCTGAATACCACATCTCGTTATTGTCGTGCCTCTGAAAAGAGACAAGACTTTCTCAAAGAAAAGAACACAAATCTAACTGTTTTTCTTTGCCTCCAGGATTTGGGCAGTTCCACAGAATTTTCTTAGTCTCTAGACTAGCAGCTTCATTCAGGCCTGTGGTCCACTGCACAGAACCAGGCATTTACTCCTGGGAGGTTCACAGAGCCAGCTAAGCACAGCAAGCCTATTATTAATTTGCTGAAATCAGCCTGTGTACAGTGGGCAGGGGGTTGCAAACAGATAAAGATGATAAACGGTGTTCTCAAACCTCGGCGCAATGATCGCGTTCCCCTTAAAAAGCATCTTTGGTCGGCAGGAAGTTATGGAACATCGTCTCTTAAATCAAGGATCTGTGAAACTAAAAAGCCATCACTTCCAACATTTCACAGACACAGCATTTAAACACACTGAAAATCACAAGCTTTCAACATAAACGTGCATAAAGCACAGTCATAGATGGGGGGAAAAAAACAGCGTATAGACTTGACATGCTTTTGAATTGGCACTGACAGAGCTTTAAAACCAGCCGGTTGTTCCTGCAGGAGGAGCACTGCATGCTGCACTGTCATGTGAGAACCTCGGCCGGCCACCAGTTCAGCTCAAAATCACAGCAGACGAGGCGCAAAGTCTCCGGTATAATCACCACTTCGCCTCGTTTCCCCCCAGACAGGTACCACTACCAAACGCCACCTCCTGAAGACACGATGTGATGTTTTAAAGTAAGCAGCTGCACACATGATTTTTGCCAAAGGACATGCAGCAGGGCAGGGAAGTAAATGTGTTTCTTGTTTCCAACTATGCTGCAGTAGCAAAGAAAATCTACTTTTCCTCACCTCTGCATCTACAGAAACCATGGGGGGTTCAGTGCTTTTAGGATAGGCAGTTCCAGGAGCTCAGAGATACGATGGAGCTGACGCCCGGTGCTGGCCAGCAGTTATCTCACCTCTGCAGCCTATTTCTTTGCCTGTACTTCCAGCTCGCCAGCCAAACTCCTCCTGGTAAACACACAGGCACTGGTGGCTCTGAGCAAGGCCAGCTCCCTGCCCCAAATAAACGTATTCCTAGACCGACAACAGCCTGTTCTCAGCCCTGCCCTCAAAGCTGGGTGTTTTCTCCCTATCAGCCTGCTGGGGAGAGAGGAGCCTTGAGCAAGAGCTGCAGAGCAGTCATGAGGGAGAGTCGCTCAGCCATACTTGCAAAGATGGATTAGCTCTGTAATACGTTTGTTAAATACAATCTCACAGACTACAGAAGCGCAGGAATACTGAAAGCAATTTCTTACCAGGTGTCTCGAACTCTTTGAAGATGTAAAAACTCGTTTACCACCACACATTTTAATAATTCCTTGCAAGTTCAGATGCTACCAGCTGTCAGTGTTTCAAACTGCAGTGCCTGTAACGCAGCTCAGGAAAGGAGGAAAAAAAAGACTTGCCTTTCAGAGGAGGTACCCGCACTCACATACCTCGCATACACACACCAGCTGCCAAACATACTGTGCCACGAAGGTGCTGCTCCTATGTTGATGAACAAACACATCAATTACTGCTTATAGATTATACCATAAATGGTATTCTGAGCAAAGAGGTGTGTATATATACATACATACATATCTCAAACACTAACATACACTTCTTCTCACTTTGCTTTTCTTTAAAAAAAAAAACAAAAAAACACACACACACAAAAAAAAAAAAAAAAAAAACAGCATCTGCTGTACTCTTCCTGTTTAGGTTTTGGCGAGGATTTTTTTTTCCTTTAACAAGTACACAATTGAAACCCACACTTTTTTTTTTTTTTTTTTTACAGTTCTGAGAATGAGTTTTACTGTTGTCACAGAGGTTAACCATTAACCATTTGCTTGTTGACCTCTCTCTGAAACCTAAAGCAGGGGCATTGCTTTCTCTTAACCCGCTGGGTAACGCTGCAGAACAACGCTGGAACTTCCCATCCCTGTTCCAACAAACATTTAGCACAACGAAAAATGACAGCTCTAAATATTAAACAACAACCAAGGCTAATGCTGAAGACAAATGCGTGCAGGTGAAGCACAGAGCAGCCGTGATGAAGCTGGCTCCCTCCCCTCCATGTGGTAAAACCAGGCGATGTATGATTTCTGCACCTGAGCAGTGCTTCCCCAAATTGTCTGTGAACACGCAGCTGGGGAAAATCTGCACAAGCACTCATCTGCTCCCTGTTAAAGCCTTTTACCCGAGCAAGGCAGCTCTGCCTTCATCCTCCCCCGGTGACATCTCGGAGCGCTGTCTGCCCCAGCCAGTCGCTCCACCCCAGCGCTACGTGTGCCTTCTGCCCTGTATCATGGCCAGAACCAGCCCCGGGAGCCTGAGCTGCAACACGGAGCACGGCCGTGCTTTTTTCATGGTGATGTACCGCAGGGAAAAAAAAACCTCTGTGCCGTGTTCAAGCCCGAACAGGATGAGTGCTTGCCTATAAATAGAGGTTAAACAGCCTCTGAGCTCCCCACCGCCCTGTACTTGCAGCTGGCAGGAGGAAGGCTGCCTGCACGCTGTGGAAAACTCTCCCTCGCCTCCCTGTAGCCCACCACGACAGGAGGAACAGTCTTAGCAGCTTCCCTACGTAGTTACTGAGGTCCCTTCGATAACATCTTTTAAAGGATTTAAGAGCTTTGTGCTCTCACTCACTGTGGCTACACACAGAAAGAAAAGGCTGAGGAGAATTGATGCGGTTCATGAAGAGCTCACTTCCTGCTATTTGTGCTGCATCCTGCACTTTCTCCTAAAAAGCAGCAAGAAGATGCCTCCCTCTACAACACAGATTCAGGCCCAGCACAAATTACTCGGTCTGAGGAAATGTTCCCTTCCACCCCAGGTCTGGCACACCATGATAACAGCATTTCCAAGGTTTCGGGGGACTTGGGTCCTACTACAGCTTGGACCTGTAATCCCCACCACCCTTAACAAATAACCTGGGTGTCCTCTTCCCTGGAGGAGCTCCAGTCGTGGGCCATTTCCAGCTGGGCTGCCCCACAGCCAGCTCAGAGAGCCCAGACAAGTCAGCAGCTGTGGACTGAAGCTCCCCAGGAGCCTGCAAAGCATGCTGCAGGGCAGTCAGGCATCGCATGCCAGAGAAAACCCAAGTGTAATTCTCCAGGAAGATTTTGGAGAAATGCGGAGGATGTTTTAGCTTTCAACTTACAGGTAAGGCTGTTTCAGCCCTTCTTCACCTGCCTCAGCTGACTGGAATGCAGTATCACCAATACTCGCACCTGCCTGTATCAACAGGACCCACGGAACAAACATGTTATGAAACGTGTCTGTCGATCTGCCCTGGAAAGCTGCAAAATGACATGGAGCAAAAATCAAGCTGCATCATTCAAAGTGCCTCTTCCTTGGGAAAAAGCCTCGGCATCACTCCCTTTAGAAGAGACTCTTTCACTGCATTCACTGTGTTTTAAACGCAGGTACAGCCACAAGGTTTTTTTTTGGCACATCATCTGCTCCTTTTTCTACCCCAATGAGTGGTCCAGCCCCGATCCGAGGCGCCTCTGGGGCCAGCTGTGGTGCTGGGGCTGTTGGGGTGGAAAGGGATGGCTCCCCAGGGTGCTGCCCATCCTCACCCTTCCCTGCAGGGCCAGCTCAGAAGGAGCAAGGTGAGCCCGGCGGGGATGATGGCACGACACTGATTGCACACTGCTCTGACTGTGCTGCCCTACAAAGATAAGGAAACGCAGCTGGTTCTGCCTACCTGCAACCACACTGAGCACATCCAAAGCCAAGTTTTACAACAAGCAGGAATTCTTAGATAAATACAGTGTTATTCTGGATGCTATCTATGATTTTAAGTGTAACCAACAGGGTCCACAGCTAATTTACAATGATCCTGACCAGCCCAAGAACAGCAGCCTACCTCTTCAAAAAAGCAGCTATGCATTTAAAGCTCCTCAGCTTGCGATTGCTGCAGCAGGGCTTGTTTTTTAATGAAGGAGGGAGCAGAAGAGAGCTGGGCTCCACCACCCGGCAAAGAAGCCACATTCTTGTGCCTCACTGACCTCTGCCTGGAGCTGTCACATTGACAGAGGGTCTCGGTCGGTCCCGCATACCTCCTGGGGGTCCTGCCATACCTCAGAGCAGCTGCGTAGCACTCAGCATCATACCGTAGCCAACAAGACAGTGCACTTCTCCTTATTCTGCTCAACTCTGCTTCTGAATTTCACGCGTTCCCGAATACAGCACAAAAACCTGACCGAGGCCGTGCTGCCCGGGGACACTGCAAGCAGCAGACCAGCCGCATGTTCCAGAAGTGAGTGCACAGAGAGCTACAGCTGCAAGCCAACAGCTCAGCCAGCAACTTGAAAACAACCCCCCTACTTTCTAAACACAGAACAACCCGGACCGAGGGATGGTTTCTCCACCTAATGGTTCTGGATATAAGCTAATTACAGCAGCCAGTGGCAGAAGCTGATTCATCTCAAACAGCTAAAACAAAACACCCAACCCACCGTGTAATCCATTCTTAAGATTTAGTATGGGAAAAAAAAAAAAATGTTCCAGCACCCATTAACACATCAGTTTCTCGCTCATTACTACTGCAGTTTTTAAAATGCTGGCGAGCAGCAACAGGCACGTTTTACCACACGGTTTTCTTTACCCTTCCACCCTTCAGAACAAGGGAATCCAAACGCTATGGGAGCTGCACTGGATCACAGCTGAAGCTGAAGGACGGATGCAGGATTTTCTTGCTGCCAAACCCGCACCCTCCCCAGGCTCACATCCCCTGCACTAGCTGCGCATACTGAACACCCAGCATGTGAGAAACAGCAAGCCCAAGCAGACGGAGGAGTGCCCGAAGACCTCATACCGAGCGATACCCAAACACTGTGGTGTTCTGTATCACACCACCTCATCAGTAATTTACTGAGCTTGCAGGTTTTTTTTTTTTTTTTTTTTTTTTTTTTTTTTTTTTTTTTTAAGAAGAGATGCAAAACCAAAAAGCTCGCCCACATCTTTCATCAGCTGCCTACCAGGGAGAACCCTCTGGCATGTTTTAACAAATTCATTCCAGAGACGTTTGGCCTCTCCTTCCTATGCAGCATAACTCCAGTTATTTATTGCACATACGCGTTCACCCCTTGCTGTTGAAGAAAAGCTTTTATGCACTCATACAGCACGTATGTGTTGCAATGAGGCGGATGCCACAGCCAACTTGTGCCCCCAAAAGAGGAGTATCACAGGCACTGAGCTTACTGGTAAACGCAGCCTCTCTCTCTCCTGCAAGAGATTCACTCCTGCTGCTCATTTTCACTCCTACTCCCTTTTAAACGTGTTTTAAAGCGATCAGCTTTAAACTTGAACGAAGCACACAGGGGTTGCCTTCTTACTCACCGCACCAAAACGCTCTGACGCAGCTTCACCGCGTCAGAACCGTGCTCTGGGAGCGCTGCCTGGCCCCGGAGGGTTACAGATGGGGCTGGGGGCTGGCACCCAGGGGACGGCCCTGAGACCTGAGGCAGCCGGCCAGCCCCCAGCCTCGGGGCCCGGCCAAGCCTCAAGGCCAGGCAGCAGCGCTGGGGATTACACCGGACCCTCTCTTGGCATGTGGGCCTTGTAAAGCGACACACTGACAACAGAGGCCAGTAAATCGTGTGAATCAAAGGGGGAGGCCAAAAAAAAACAAACCAAAAAGCCGGAAAATCAAAGCTCGGTCCCTTTGTTAAGCACAACCCTGCCTCCATTTTCCTTCCTGCGCACCGGGCAGGCAGCCCGGCTCCTGAAGGATCCCCCACACCCCAAAAACCCCTCACAAACTCCTCACAGCCCCCCCAAACTCCCCTCACCGCCCGTACCTGGAGTGCGCAGCCATGGCGGAGCTCAGCGCCGGGCCCCCATGCGGCGCCGCCTCAGCCGCCGGCCGGCGCGGGGCCCCTCGGCCATTTGGCGGCCGCCCGGCAGCTGCTCCTCAGCGCCCCGCTGCCGGGGCTGGCCCCGGCTCCCCCCCCCCGCCCCACGGCCGGGCCCTCCCCCGGCTCCTCGCACCGCCCGGCGGCGGGGAGGATCCACCGGCAGCCCCCGGTGCCGCTCGAGGGTCCCCGGGGAGGCTGCGGGGCCCCCCCCGCTGTCGCCGCCCGGCTCCGCCCGGCCCCGCGGCGGGCAGCGAGCGGGGGGCGCCGCGGCCCGGCCGCCGCCCCTCAAGGCGAGCCGATGCCCCCCGCACCCCCCCCCGCGGGAGAGGCGCTGTGGTACGGCCCGGCCCGGCCGCTGATGGAGGCGCGGGGGGCGGGCGGAGCGACTGCAGGCGGCGCGGGGGGGGGCCCGCCTCAGCCTGCCAGCTGTGGCACGGTGTGGAGATATCGGGTGTTCTAGCGCCTGTCCCCAAAACACGACCGATTTAGGTCAAGTGGCACCGAGGATGGACACTCTCCAACCCCTCTGTGCCAATATTCATCTTCTCTACCAGGACACTCACCTCCCTTAACTGGCAAAACCTGGGTTCAGCGCGATGGACATGACCAAAAAGAGTACAAAAAACAAAACAAAACAAAACAAACAAACAAAAAAAAAACCTGCAGTTTTCAAAATTTGTCTTTTCTTCGTAGGGCTTGATCACACCATTTAAAATTATGACTTAAGAAAATATATATACATAAATAATCCCACATCCTCAATCTGTCACTTCAAGGAACTTCATTTTTCCCCTAAGAAAATGATAATGCCAAGAACCTGACATCTTCAGAGCAAAGGACGTGGTTCACTGCTGCTAGAAACTTCTAAGGATGTAAGCATAACCCAAAGCACTGATAGTTAACCATACTGTTACTGGCACCAGGACTGCATTCCCAGCCAGTGTTTTAGAGGGGCTTTCCCCCAAAAAGAAAGATTGCCCTAGAGAGTTATACACTATTTGCTGCAATTTCTGCTGAAGAGATTAGGAAACGGGGAAAAGGGGAAGAGATGCATTTACTTTTTAAAGAGTATCTACATTTTTTCAAGTCAAGTACTTAAAATTTCATTGAACCATCCTCATGCAAGCAACAACAGAACCTTTTTTTTTTTTTTTTTTTTTCAAGAAGGGGTACTACGCAGAGAAAGGAAATGAGCTGAAATCTATCTCAAAGTTTCATCTCTGAGTGTGCACAAAGCAGGCAATCCCATTACTTTGATTCGACCCTGCAGATAGCCCATGATGGAGATGGTGGTGGTCAGCATTCCTCTCTCCAAGCCCTGCACTTCAGCTGCTCGCCCACATGAAGGGAATGCTGAGTACTCCAGGCTCCACAAGTGCTTAGGGAGACATCAAGACTCGGACCAAATGTCAGATCTGCTTGACTAGGAATGAATTTGGACCTGGGCCCAAAGTCCAGACTACATTTCCAGATGTTTAATGCAAGCCAGGCGACACAGCTTCTAAGCAATTTGTCAAAGGCGACCATTAAATGAAAGGGTCATTTTCCTTCCTGTGAGACCAAGTACAAATTTTCTGAAGACACGCCTGGATGCTTCAGTCCTGTACGAAGAGACTGACAGCAGCAGTAAAGGATATCTCAAGCCCCTTGCCTACACTTAACCAGGCTGGAACCTGCTCTGTGTTGAAGACAATTTTGAAAATTAGATACTTACAGGCTTCCTCTTTGTCTCCAATACCAAACAAAGCTTTTGCCTGTCCGCACTGCACAGACAGACCGCTTAAGAAATTTTAAGAAATGTCATTTGTCAAATTACAGACAGAGCTGCTGTCTGTTTTAAGGCCCTGTTTGGCTGTTCACAGAGCTTCTCTTAATCCAGATAGTACAGGCTAAAGATTTCCATGAAGGTTATCTCCCTGAAGATTAAATACAATCCGTTTCAGCCCTTTTGGTCATAACAATAGATGACAAATATACATATATACTCTTGCCAGAACAGCTAAGCTTTTATTCCAGGAAAGAATCATCACAAACAATATGCTTTGTTTGCACTGAAAGTTTCTAGCAGTTTTCTGCCCTTTTGCTTGAGAAGCACTTGTTGATTCCCACCTTGTACAGAGGCATTGATGTTTAACAGGGTGATGGCCTTCCAGCATGGCTGTGCCATGGTGAGGCACTGGCACAGGTAGCACAGAGGCTCTCCGAGAGAACATGGCAGAGAGAGCCCTCCATACGTCACTATCCAACATTTCTGCCCTCCTCACATCTCATGAGCATCCATGAGAGCCACTGAGCCAGGATAACAGATGTCTACCACCCTTCAGGCTGCCAGGTGAGGATGCCTACCACCAGTTTCTTCAAAGCACAAAGCAAAGCCCTTTGCTGAGCTCTGAAGAGGCTGCAGACCTGCAGGTCAAGCAAAAGGATGACTGTATAACGCCGTGGCGCAGGAATGTCAGCCTAGCAGCTGGCTTAATTTTTTAATTGAATTTACACTGTGATGAAAAGGTTGCTATTATTTTTTGCAAAGGTGAGCGCTTCAAATTTAAGAAATGACAGTATCACTGATGCCTAGGCAACAATATGAATGAGTCTTTTAAGACATGGCCATGAACCACACAGATCCCACTGCCAGTCCTCAGGACAAAGCAATCCTAATGGTGTCCTCCCGTCCCCAAATTGGCATCATGCTGAATTTGGCTTGACGGTGAATTCAAATAAAAAGCGTATGAATATCAGCCTTTAAAAAGATGAACAAAGTCACCACGATGTCACGCAATGCATAACGCCTGGGCAGAGCTTCCAAGTAACATCAATACTTGAATAATTTGAAATCTCAGTGCAAAAATTGCACAGCACAGCTGGAGAACACCAGGGTCCTGCTGACTACTAGACCAGAGGAATAACACAACCAGGAATTGAAGCAGGAAAGGACTGTGAGACGTAGGATGCTTGCACTGTGCTTCCCCTAGTGCTGCTCACAGTTACGTGCTACTTCTGACTTGCAGAGTGGTTTGTACTCCCTTCCGAGGAAGGTATCTCTGGGGAAAGAAAAGGGAAAGAATACTGGGAGTGACGCGTGAAAACAACATTTCAAGCTTGGTGAAGATATAAAAGGGATTTTAAAAGAAAACAGAACTGAACATGCTCTTTCTCAATACTGTAAATTAACAAGGAAGATAGTAAACTGCTCAAGCACATCTTAGTCCTTTCAGATTTTCTAAAACATCTCAACAATCCTACTTGTGCTTCCTGGGGTTTTCCAAAGAGGCTGGGCAGGACAGGGACTTGCTTTCTACCAACAGCGACGAACAATAATTCCTGAGCTGTGCTGGCATCCACTTTCCATGTTAAAGGAAAGAGAGGGGGGCAGAGCACGGAACAGCCCACCCAGAACAAAGCCTCAAAAATCCCACACCACAAGAGATTCGTGTGAAGCGAATGCCATTATGATGCTATTTTTTAGGTTTCAAACTCACAACCCAGGGGACATGCGAGAGGCCCCACATTCCCAGCCTCTGGCTTCTGGCTCACCAGCTGCCCTAAAAACAAGATTGTGCCATTCCGGTTGGAAGACTTGATGAAAACCGATGAGTTCCTGTGGAACATTTCAAGTCCAACAAATCAGTGGTTCCCCGAAGAAAGCTTTCTGTCCGAGTACATCCTGTCAGCTGTAGAGCCCTCCCTTACATCTGTTTTCAAGATTAGCAGGCTGCAGCTTTTCCCCACCTGTTTTTTTATTCACCCACCAGGGTTACAAGTTTCCCCTTTTCAAGTCCTTGTCTCTGAAAAACACATTCCGAGCCAAGGAAACAGTCTCCGTGAGGTGAAATGCAAGCAGAACAAAACAATAAAATAAGCTTTTCATACTCCATCTCATCGCATGCTCAGGAATGCACTTCTGAGGTGAAGAGCAATACTTCTTAAAAACATCACAGGAAAAGCTTCCTACAGGTGATCACAATTCAACAAGTATTTAAGCTATTTAGCAGCATTTCAATACTAGAAGATCCACTCTTATCTACCTACGGATTGAATGAGAATGGATTTCTCCAGAGATGAAGCTGGTGATTAAACATCGCACAGAAATGCAAATCCCACTGAACAGCAAACGAAGCTGCACAGGCAACCTAGATGCCATCATTTCCTAATTTTGAATTCCTGAAAATGCCAGACTGCTGACCTCAGGCATCAAGGGTAAAACACAGGATGCGGGTACATTACGTGCATTTTATGCATGAAGCACCGCCTCCTCCAGCCATTTACCTAGCTGGATCCACGGGTGCTGACCCAAAGGAAGCTGACATGTACAGGGAAAAAAAGAGGCTCAGATGTTTTGAACATAAAGTGACATTTTCAAACAAGGTGCAGAGGCTGAGAAGGGCCCAAGACAGTACCTACAGCATCGCCAACAGGATTAAAAATCAGTGCTCCTACTGCAGGAAGAGCATTCTCTCTCAACCCACCAGTAACAATACCTGCCATACCTGAGTATCAGTTCCATACTGCTCAGTTCACACATCCATGGATTTTGAAAGACATTCAAAATCCATGTGGCATTTTATCTTCAGCTTTGTTAAGCCATTAAACCTGTTCCTCCTGAAGCACCTAGAAGCTTTCCACATCTTCACAAAACTTCAGGAAGACAATCTGTACATGACTCTTTTTTTAGCTGCTATGAAGTTTAGTTGCTGCGGGGCCTTTTCTGCTAGAACATCTTTCAGGGGGTGGGGTGGGTATGTATGGGCGTTCTTCTAGGTTTTATGAAAGAAGTCTTTATATATATTTGTTTTCAAGAAGTGTTAAAAAAGTGCTGGTGGGGAAAGAACAAAAGAAGCAAAAATGTTAATGACAGCAATCAGTACCTAACTTCTGGTGCAAGAATCCAACAAATACAGATCAGGGACTGTCCAAATGGCAATACAGCATCCCTTACTCAGGAAAAAAATGCAATAACACATTAGACTAATAAATGTGTGATAATCCATTATGTTTGTGTGACAAATCCCAGAAGCTTACACTATTGCAAAACAGTTCAGCAAGCACAGAGTGAATACGGGAGTAGATACCATACTGTATTAAAATCATTAGACATTACATGGCCTGTAAGCTTTCCTCAAGTATCACATTTGCTGTAAAATAAACCATAGGCTTGTTTACACCCAGAAATAGGTCAGCTTCCTGCCCTACCAACCTTTTCAAAACATCTCATTACACTGTACCACATCTGTTTTTTTTAAACAGACACACACCCTTACTTTCAGTCTTCAAGAGTCACTGCTGTCTTTTAATTAACATGGGCCCTCCCAGCTCTGTTGACTAGAAATACATCTCACCACCACCATTTATTGCTGCTGATGAGTCCTCATGGGGGGGTGAAAAGGGTCAAACGCATATTGTGATTCCAGATACCTGAAGCGGAGGGTGGCCTTTTCATTTGCAAAGGGGGCTTCTGCACCGTGTCAGAAGGCAAAGATGGCACTCCTGCAAGGCTCAGCTGCCCCAGACTTGCAGGCGATTTCTAACCACTCAGCTCCAGGAGTATTCTTAGCTGTCAGCACCCTCCTTCTCCGCTCCTCCTCCTCAACTCTGCAGAAAACCCAAGGCTGCGTGCCAGCAGACAAGTTCATCCTTAAAGAGCAGCTAACGTTTTGGCAATCCCAAACCCTGCACAAACCTGTCAAGGGCTTGATATTCTCCTGTCTTCCTTCACCACCAGCCGAGGAAGTAGTTGTGCAACAAGTAAGTGGATTGCTACTGTAAAGCACAGGCTATAGCACCATAAAGCAGTGTTTCACAGGCTCCATGTTTGGAAGAAAGGAGACAGATTAGTCTGGTCCCCACACTCCTGCCTCCAAAGTACAGTTGGAAAGCAAGTAAAACCTAGAAACCAGTACATGCAAGCATGCACAAAAACCAGTTTAGCAAGATGAATCAAGCTGCCTGCTGTGAGCAATGGCAAGAGCCTGGAGAAGGCTGAGGTAGCAAAGCTCCTTGTTGACCCTGATGGAGCAGAGCACTTCTCCAGAGGCTTGCTTTATCACACCTTCTTTAACCTGGCGCTTCTCAGAAATCGAGCTGGCTGCCAGCAAACCATCCCCGCCAGGCAATGAAAAGCACTCGGATTTCACCAGGTCTAACCCATACTGCACGACTACAGCAAGGCTACAGAAGCAGCAGGGCAAAGGCGGGCAAATCAGTACTGTCGTGAAAAAATGAGAGGGGAGGAATATAACCAAGAAGTTATTTTAACTTGAACAATAGACGACTAAGATAAATGCAGGCAGTTATGGAAAAAAATTCTCTACAGATGTTGAAAATCAAACATTCGTGAGAAAAGAGAGGAAAGCAACCCTTTGTGCTTCAGTATTTAAATTAAAGGAAACATTTTTAAAAAAAGAAACCACCTTCTCCTACGAATGAGACTGCACTGGAGGCGGCACCCTACTAGCTTTTGGCAGCCATCAGGAGGAATTTCCATCATCTTCCTTGGCACCACTCACTTATCACTCCTCGTGTCTTTGAACGTTCCACCGCCAGCAAGGACTTTCACAAACAGCTCAAATCAACAGAGAGAAGTTTATAGTCCTTGTTGGCTTTGGCACTGGAGCTGTCAGAAACCACACTGTGAACGAGTGTTAAATATCCTGATTTATATTCCAATTGAATCAAGATAACATCTATGTACAGAACACACTGTACCCTTCAGATTCACTACAGCTGTCAGATTCATTTTGTAGTGATATCTAATCCCTAGATGAGGCAGAAAGGTATGTAGGACACTGAGCAAGTGAATGCCCACAGTTTTGGTTTGCATTTTGATCAGGCAAAAATCCATTATATTCCCAACAGAAACCACCCAGAAATAGATTTTTTAATGGCTAACTCTTCACAGCTGTATCACCAACTGAATGTGTCTAGATGAAGATCTACATTGGAGGGTGACAGCAGAGGAAGGGCAGTAATATTGTTTGAGTGTCTTTCCAATAGCTAGGTTCAGGTCTTTGCCCACCCATGCCTCCCCCCTTATGTGGCTTTGCAGCGATCGCTGTTCTTTCATGCCTCAGGACAAGCACACAAAACAGGGGAAAAGAACACTGACCTGTGATCTACTGGCAGTCGTAGAGAGCCTCATGAGAAAGTAATGGGAATTGCAGAAAAAATGACCCCCATAAAATCACTTCTCAGGTCTCAGAGTCCCACACAGTTCATTTCACAATAGATGCAGGTTACAAAAGGCATCAATTCTTTGGTAAAAGATAGCATTAGTTTGAAACCACTTTCATCCCACCCAGTCATAATGATTCTTGCACTGAGGTTTTTATCTTTTTTAAACCATCTCAAAATCAGTCTCAGCACCCAGGTATCCAGGATTACACAAAATGAATTCCTACCTGTCTGTGGTGCCCTTGTCATCTGGATATGCCATTGCTTTGTTTTCATTTAAGTCAGCTCACCTGGAAGAGAAAAAACAGGTATTGAACATCTCTTTTGCAGAAGAACAGCACATTATACTCTGCTGATGCAACCCAAGCTTTGCTTCAAAGACCAACACAAGAACAGAATCACAGAATTGTCTAGGTTGGAAGAGACCTCAAGATCACTGAGTCCAACCTCTGACCTAGCACCAAGTCCTCCACTAAACCATATCCCTAAGCTCTACATCTAAACGTCTTTTCAAGACTTCCAGGGATGGTGACTCCACCACTTCCCTGGGCAGCCTGTTCCAATGCCTCACAACCCTTTCAGTGAAGAAGTTCTTCCTAACATCTAACCTAAAACTCCCCTGGCTCAACTTAAGCCCATTCCCCCTCGTCCTGTCACCAGGCACGTGGGAGAACAGACCAACCCCCACCTCGCTACAGCATCCTTTAAGGTATCTGTAGAGAGCGATAAGGTCTCCCCTGAGCCTCCTTTTCTCCAGGCTGAACAAGCCCAGCTCCCTCAGCCGCTCCTCGTAGGACTTGTTCTCCAGGCCCCTCACCAGCTTCGTCGCCCTTCTCTGCACCTGCTCAAGCACCTCCATGTCCTTCTTGTAGCGAGGGGCCCAAAACTGAGCACAGTACTCGAGGTGCGGCCTCACCAGAGCTGAGTACAGGGGGACAATCACTTCCCTAGCCCTGCTGGCCACACTGTTTATGATACAAGCCAGGATGCCGTTGGCCTTCTTGGCCACCTGAGCACACTGCTGGCTCTTGTTCAGCCAACATTACAGTATGGTGATGTCTAACATTTTCGTTACAGTGAACAGAAAATGAAATCTAAATGCTTATTTCCCTTCTCTCTCTGTACAATCTCCTTTTAGGTTTCGTGTTAGATTTGTGTTACATCCAAAATCTCCTTTTTATGTTAACTCTCCAGAACCATTATGCACTACAAAATTTAGACACAGTACTCATCTCCCCTGCCTGATATTTTCAGAATTGTGCGAATGCCTCAATTCTCCCTAGCAGTCTAAATCTTCTCTCAATTATGTTCAGGGTGACAGTGTGAAATAGAACCCAACAGAAAGGTGAGACACAACCTAATGAATAGATTGCTTATCCGTGGCAGCAAATCATTTGAATTTCTGCTGCACGCTAGGCTGGCAGCTTCAATCCCCAATGCACAGGCTGAGGCACAATCTCTTCATCAAAAATGCTTAGAGTTTAAGAGACTGAATACTGGAAAAACTTGGAAATGCTGGGACTGGTCCTGTAAACACTTGTTAAGTTTCCAAGAGACCTCTTAGAGCCCCAAACACTCATCACTACATGATAATGAGTGTTTGCAGGAACTGGTCCTAGCTGTCTAGGAACAGCAAAATGTGTTTAGCAATCGTCTGCCTGGAACAGCAATGCAGCAGGAGCCACCATGGGATCCTGCTTCTCACGGGCAGGTTTTTGCAAAGGTCTAACACCTACCTAAGCCAGCAGCTATGCCACTCTCTCTGCTGAGCCTTTCAGCACTGAAAACAAGGAGTTAAGTTGCAGTTGGCTCAATACCTGCCTGAAGTGGGGAGAGAACATCGAGTTCTCCAGGGACACAGCAGGCAGAGAGCCCCTGATGTCCAACTGGCAGCCACCGCGGCGCTCCCAAACCACACAAGCCAGATGTATGGATCGCAGGTGGGTAGGAAGCAGGGAGTCCTGAGGCACATCTATCCTTGTCTCAGCAGTGATGCTGCGTTTCAGAGAACTATGGGCTCGGCCAAGAGCCTGACAATCCAGGCTCCAGGCTGTTCTGTTCAACTGCAGAACAAAAATGCCATCAGGGCACTCCCTTCAGACAACCAAATAGGCTTCTGATGAACGGAAACATTTGTGGAAAGGGGAAGGAGAGAAGAGAAAAATATTAAAAAAAAAAAAAAAAAAAAAAAGAAGATACAGCTACTGATTAAAAGGTAACACAGGAAAAAAAAAATCAAAGCAGCAGCACTCAGGAAGCAAGGAGGAAACAGAAGGGGAAGGATGTTGCAGTAATTATTGCAAGAGACTGACTCTTGTGCTGCTGTAACAGCAGTTCCACCTCGCAGGGCATTCAGACAGGTTTCAGCTACCACATAACTAGTGCCATTTTGGCAGATTGCAGAACATACATCCAAAAAAGCCTTCCCTGTGCTCCTGTGCACATGAGAGAGACAAATGTGGAGCACAGTTTGTCACAAAGCTCTTCTCACTCTGTCCAACACCCCTTCCTCACCTTCCCTGCTTGCCCCAAGCTTGCCTTTCTCAGCAGGGCAGAGGAAGCCAGGCGTGTGCAAGACTGGCAGCACCTGAACAGCTTGCAACGTGCTTGCCACATGGGTGCCCCATACAGCTAAGACGTGGTCTACAAGAAATTTGCCTGGGGACACGAAGGCAGGATAATGAGCTGGGAGTAATCAACGTGCTAGATCACCTCAGCAGAGGTGACAATGTGCAACAACAGCTGCAAGCATCCACATTTCTCTCTGTGACATTCATTTGCAGCATCTCACATGCCTGAGGGAGCAAAATGACTTCTGGCTGGAGGGCAGGCTACAGGAGCAACATGCGAAGCCAAGTGAACTTTTTTAAGGTAACCAAGAGTAAACAGGAGCAGATGCTATGGCAATTAGATGAAGCAGCTGACCTCCAGGTCACAGTTTTAATCCCAGCTCAGAGAGCACTGTATGACCACTCTGTGGACTGCAGAAAGACACAGGCCACTGGCGATGGGAATTCCTTCGGACAACCACCTCGACCTGCAGCTAAGAAGATGACGGATTAGACACATATGCTAAGTTTAGAGAACAGATCTGAACAGGAACAAACCCTTAATATCCGTTCCCTTCTAAGAACAATGAAAACTGTAAACTTCACTGGTGAATCAACACATTAAAGGGAAAGGGTCACCCACCTGAATTTAAAATAAACAGAGCACAGACCTCACACCTTGCAATAACGTAGGCAGACAGAGATGCATTCACACTTCTGATGGAGCTGGGTGCTGGGGACGCCTACTCTTTTGACATCATCTCTTTAAGACTGCTACAAAATGCGCCAGCGTCCAACAGCAGCAACTCAATTTCGTTAAACCAGCGACAAGTTTTGCAACTGCCTGTAACAGCACCAGGTTTCCAAACAACGTTACGCTTCCAGAGCTGCAGCAGGGACTTCGGCTGCGTGGGTACCACTGATCTGTCACACTTCGACAAGTGACAAATGCTTCTGCTTTTATTTTCTACAACCAGACAATGTTTATAAACACAGCCTTTCATTTCCTCTTCAACGTCAATTAAACTATCTGGGTAATTCAGCTAGGATGCTTCTTCCTGTTCTAAAAGCAGCTATTTTATTAACAGTGCTTTTTACTTACAATGCTTCAAACTTTGTTTCTTCACTCATTTTTCAGTGCCATCCCCTACCTCCCTGATGTTTCAGGGATGCCAGAATGCCAAAGTTTTCCTTCAGAAACTGGCTGGAAGCCCCCTGTCCTCCCCAAGATTTGCAGACATCACTTTTTAGGTACGACACACTAACCATTTCTATCCTTTCTTTTTCTTTGCAGTTCTTTGTTTCATTCTTCAAGAATCAAGGCTACAAAACCAGACTAAAAATACACATTAATGTTATGCAAAAATGAGCTAACATAACAGGAGACACAGCTCGCTGTATGGGAAAAGGTCACATTTTTATTATTTGCTTTACTGAAGTCTTAAAAATAGCAGTTCTAATATTGCTTCACTATAACTCTTAAAGGAGAAAAAGGAAAGGTAAGCACTGCACGCCTGAGCATGTGCAAAATACTATAAATGCAACCCTGACAGCCCCTGGAAGACAAAATGCTGCAAGCCCACCTTGGTGGTGACATTGCAGAAAGCCCAGGCTCCTAACCACAAGGGGCAGCTCATCTTCTACCTGAGCCAAACCCTGGTGAGCCAAGCTCTATTTTAAGCCCTTAGGTACAGATTAATCAAGAGATTAGTTAAAGCTGGGGAAGCGCAGAGCTGCTGGGGGGAGAAACTGTCCGCTTCTGCCCCCAGCCCCAGGTGAGCCATGGAGAGCTCCCAACCCACAGCTGGAGGACTTGCTGCTCAGAGCCCACACCTGAGCTAAATCCATCAGCTGCAACAACAAGCCAGCAGCTTCTGGGCCAAAGCTGAGACGTGTTCCTAACTAGTAGAAAATAAGGCACGCAAAAGCTTCTAGATTTTTCCCTCACAGCCCCAGCAACATGTAAGACTGCTTTGTGACTGAGTAGATCATGGCATTAAATCCCAGCTTTTAACAAAACACATGAGAGCTGCCTTTAAAAGAGAAGCCTAACTGGAAATGCAATCCAGCAGGGACATGGATCGAGTATACTCCTGTATTTGGCAGAAGTAATTTCTGCTTTCCTCAGCTGGACAGAACCGTGTTCTTTCTGCCTTTCTCCATCAAGCCACACAAGCAAGCAGCTGCTCTGATGAACCCAGAATCCATTGGGAAGTTTAAATCATATGTGACCATTTGAAGAACTCCCCTTCAGGCCTGATACTACTAATTGGATATTGTTATGGAAAAAACTTGACATATTTGTATATACAAGGTTATTCAAAGAGACACCTCAGTGCCTAGAGTCAGATAAGACTTTGGGTTATTACAACATGTAAAAACAGTCAACAGTCTGGGCTTCATCTCTCTAATTTGTATTTTTCCCCACACGAGCTTTACCATCTCCCTCCAAGTCAGCGAGGGCTACAGCTGAACAACGACCAATGACTGCACAAACAAGAACAGTGCTGGTACTCAACCCAGCAAAAATACCCAGATAAGCTCCTTTCCCAGAGCAGATCCCCAGCTACTCAGCTCCCAGCTACACAAACTGGGGGCAAACAGAGATTTCTGCTGGGCTGCAGAAGCAGACGTGCAGAAAGGTGTGAGGCAGCTGGAAACAGGGCAGGAGTGGAGGGCAGAGCATGATGCCATGAACCTGCTTTGTCAGCACAGACCTGTTTCTGCCATCACACCAGTACATGCAGAAGACTTGTAAATTCTTGTCTGGTATTTCTGCTCAGATTCCAGAAGCAAATGAAAAGCGTCTAACCTCCGAACATGTTGTGCGTTCCCAAGGAGCTTGCTGGTATAGGAAGCAAAACCGAACAGAAACACCAGGAGAACTGATGGACTGAGAAGGCTGTTTGCCATAAATATCTCTTGCTATCTTACCCCTCCTTTTTTTTTCCCCCCCGAACAAGCAAAGAAGCGTTTTCAACACAGGACATCTACCAGAGTACAAGAGAACTCCCTCAGTGTTCACACATGCACGCACATGCATGCACGCTGATCATAAAACCTGTGCCAGACCCCGCAGACAGATCTTCGGATGTACATGTGTTCTGCACACAGGAGAGAAACCACACACAGACAAACAACTTCCACCATATTCCCTGCTTCACCCGGCTTCCTGTGGGCCCTCTTGATGTATTAAACAGCTTCAGCCAATTAACTAAACACATGCATTTTATCTCATCACAGAACCTACCTCAGGCTGAAAACCACCACAAAGGTACTGAGAATTGCCTAAGCACTTGGCTAGCGAGGTCACTGTGAGCAAAGAGCAACTTTCAGGAAATACAAAAGCAAAACACCAGCACGAGGTCTTGCAGCTAGGAAGGCAACAACTGCTGTTTCTGCAGAGTAATATTCCTTTCACAGAAATTACTTCCTAGCAACAGCAACTATTTTACTGCCAGCTATTAAGCAGGCAGAGATGTGTGGAAGAGCAGGAAAGTAAGTAATTAATATAGTAACATTTGTGTATCCCAGTACCTTCCAAGTCTTATTTCAGACTCAATGCAGTTAAAAGATTAATTAAGTGCTAGCCACCGTCTCAAAGCTGCTTCTGTCAGTGCTGTTTAAATATTGATTGTCTAAGACTCACTCTTATCTTCATTTTAAGTTTTAATTCAAAGGGTTGGAAGATTGTCTAACAGGAGTGTTAGACAACAGAAGGATGCCCCCCAAATCATAGCACTCCAAAATGCCATCTGTTCCTCGGAGATTTGCTGAATTACGGAGACTGCTGTGTGCAAGACCTGCATGCCGTTTTGCTGCAGCAGTCACACCGCAGTCAGCTCGTGCCGAACCTCTGCCTGATCTTGTTTTGTCCTGTTGCCAGGGGCAGCTGATTCAGAGGAAACTTCAAGAAACCCTCAAAAAGCTATTTTTAGGATCACAAACTGTCCCAGTGGTAGCGCTACTTCCTAACCACGCACTAGCTCTTGGTCTGTGCTTCGATACAATTCTGCTCTGCAGAGCATTTCACTTGGCTGACCTTGCTCATGCCAGCCGGACAGCTCTACATGGAAAGACGCCTCCAGGTTGGCAGCGCGAATCCAAAGGGCAGTTTTATGGTGGAGACACATCCTTCCTGCCAAAAGTTACACCCCTGCAAGTCTCTCCCTTGTCCAGCCTTCCCACAAAAGAGAAATATCATGTGCATGACACCGAAATCTGTATCTGGCCAGGTTGCTTACAACATTGCAGAGACTTAGGATCACAGCACAGAACTATCACTACGGAGAACTCATAAACAAGAGGGATTGCATAGCTGTTCTAGTCCTCAAAGAGACGTGTGTTTAATGCTCAATCAGCACCAAGCCCTCCTGGAACCTTACACTCTCCACTTGAAATTAATTTCACACACTGCCGGCTGTTAAAAATAAAAACCCATAAAAATGGCCTTACCCACAATTTGCGTGGTGTGGGGACTTCTAGCAGAGAAAACAATTTGTGGCATCCAGCTTGCAGAGCAGAGAAGTAGAAATCTGTAGTTAGAACTGTAACAGCGATTTTCTCTCCTAAAAAGGAAGTAAGAGAAAACTGGGACTGCTGCAAGAACTGCAAGGAGTCACCAGGTTCAGTGTCCCTTATCCTCTGTACCATATGCACAGAGATCAAGGTCAAAGATAATGTCTGTGCTTTCTGTGAATGAAAACTAGGGGACAGCACTGCAAAGGTACAGCTCTGACCATTTCCAAAGCCACCTATAAAAGCAACACTTAAGAGAACAGCTAATGGTTGAGCTTGTGAATTACGACTTCTAAAATCTTACAGAAGTAGATGCTGGCTGCTCTGGGGACAGGTCATAGTTTCACCACGTTTACAAGAAACCCACCCCCAATTGAAAGAAGGTGAATTGGCTGAACCCAGCGGTTACGATCTATTTTTTTCCAGGCCTTAATTTCCAAATGAGCTGTGTGATTTTGAGGGTCAGGTGAACGACAGCATGACTGTCAAGAGGGGCGTTGCTAAAGTGGTGGGGCTGCAGAGACCCGAAGGGAGGCATACCGCCACGCACACCTACCTTCTAGCTCCGCCTGAAGGCAGTGGTGCTGTGACTCCCCATGTCCCCCGGAGCCGGGCACGTGGGTATCACAAAGACACTGCCAGCACCAGCATTGTGACCTGCTGCTCCACATTCCTAGCCTTGCAGGGACGGCTTGGCCCCATCCTCCGTCTCCACCTGAAGCTGGGGACATCAGGACAAAGGCACGGCGTTAGTACGTATAGCACAGATGTATGTGTATGACAAAACCTCCCAACCCCTTGTCCAGAAGGTGGTAAAAAGCCATCTCAGGAACCCTTAGGAACCAGGATCAGAAACGTGGCTTATTTTTTCCAAAGGCTGCAGTACCAGAGGGATTAAGTGGAAAAAGAAAAAAGGCGAGAAAATTAAATGAAATAATGACTTGCACATTTCATTGGCAACCACACACAGATGGAAATACAAGGAGGCTGAATTTACCTATTTAGATAGGCTAACTTTGGGCTGGGGCCTTTACAACAAGAATTTCCTATATAAATCCTTGGTTAAAGGAACAAAAACCTCTCAAGACTGATATCCTGTAGCCAGCCAAACACCACAGCAGTCCAGCCTTGAGCAGGAGCATATGATTCATAGATTCTTCTCAAGTTTCCTTAAATTGCAGCTACTTCTTGGAAGATTTAATATTGGAAAAGGCTTCTGCAAACCTTCCCAAGCATTCCCATCAGATTGTGAATGCAGTATTAAATTTCCTCAGTGAAACATAGACAATTAATCTAAGAAACTCAAAATGAGCACATCACTGAGGAGGTTTAAATCACCAATTCAAAGAATCAAAGAGATTATTTGCTCAGCTCTACGCTGACAAATACTTGTCAGACTTTTTCTTTTTGGTGAGAGGTGATTCATGCAGCTCAACTGCTCTACTCACTTGCCAGCTGTGCAATCTTTTCAACATCAAGGCTCTGCACTGCAACTCTATGCCAGATTTTTTTTTTATATATATATAGATTTTTTTTTTTTTTTTTTGGGGGGGGGGGTAATCCTGTTACAAATTCCTATTTAGATGGCTTTCAATCACAACAGTAACAGCACATAAGATTTGATCTCGCACACCTTGGGTTTGCTGGAAAAGCTCTTGTTTTCCAGAGAAATCCTGCCCTAATGCCCTGGAACCCTACAGGACAGGAACTCTTTCATCTTAGAAAGATGGCACAATTTCAGCAAATTAATTGGATATTCTATGCCTTTCTTTCCTTTAGCTGTACGTACAATAAAATGAAAGGTCTGACTTCCAGCCTTTTCCATGGGAGACGAGTGTGAGATGTCTGGGGCACACAAACTGCTCAGCTGCCTCATTTTTGGACTCCTGCTGCGCACCGCTTCACATTCCTTGGCATTTTTCTGAAAGAGCAACAGTCGTTAGATATTTTACCCCAAATGTACTGCCTGAACGATTTCATTTCAATGCACAGTTCAAACCATAGTTGTTAACAGAGCAGTTATCTTCAGTATACCTTTCCCATTAAAAGACTGGAGAGGCATCAAGAAGCACTGAATTCAGCAGCAGAACAGCACAGTCATTTCCAGCCTGGAGGCCTGAGGAGACAGTGCTTGGGGATGTTTTGGCTCCCTTTTGCTGCAGACGTAACAGCTATCACCACCCAGTCTCTTTCCACCTAGCCTGCTTTCACATCCTGAACTTCTACAGTTGCTATATCCCTGGAAATAAACTCAGACTTCATTTCACCTCAAATTGTTTTAAGTTTTTCTACATCCTGAGCTTTCCATTTGCAATTTTGCTTCGAAGAAGTTCCCGTGTCCCACTTTCCCATGGTGAATGCTGGAGTGACAAGCATCAAGAACTAGCTTTCAGTATTTTAAAAATGAATCGATCCCCATTTATTTCTTCACCAACGTTCCTGCAAACGAGCATGTCCTGTTCCAATTAAAACCACGCAGTGCACGCTCATGCTGCACAGTCTGTGCCCTCCTCACAGCCCTCAGGAAGGGCTGGGGAGAAGCAGCAGAGGGTTTGGGAACACTGAGCTGGGCTCTGTGCCATCCCAGCTCTGGCTACCAAGCTGCAGAGCGCCATCTCCTCCTCTCCCTCAGGGTAAATCCTGCTCTTACGCAAAATGCCAGCAGGGGGAAGTCATGCTTCTGCCTGGGAAGATGGTTTTCCTCCACCAGCAGCATGAATACTCTGAATTATTTGCTGCCACAAAACCTTCAGCCAGATAATCAGCCCAGAAAGGCTGCTGGGTGTCGAGGAGCAGCTTCCTTGTGCTGGGAGCAGCTCTGTGCCTGTGAGCTGCAGGACTATTGGCACCTTTTAACTCAGCCAGTCTATTTACCCTAACCTATTACCTGCTTGCTATTCAAATAAACCCTACATATATTCAAATATAAAGGGCTAATTCCTCCCAGCTGTGTGGGTTAGTAAGGATTTGGTGCAATGACTGCAGGATCTGTGCCCCCAGCGCCAGCCTAAATGCACAGCATTTCACACATCGGTCTGCACCATGACTACTTCTTGCCCCCAAACTCTTCTTTGGTCAAAAAGATTCAGCTACTCCCAGGCACTACAGAATCTAAGTGATTAATCCTTTACAACTGTTAAGTGATCAGTATTTTCTGATTCTTTCAAATAAAAATTAGGAAAATATTTTAATTTAAATGCTAGAGCATCCAAATGAGAGTGGACAGCAGATACTTGGGGAAAAAACACATGTGACAAGTGGGAAAAAAAAAAAAAAAAAAAAAAAAAGCAACTTTTTTACTTGAAAAAAAACTCTGAACTATATTTTCATTTTCAAACATTTCTCTAAATGCTCTATAGACCATTGCCAGGAAAGGGCAGGGCAGATTTTAAATTAAGTAGCCTAACACAACTCTTTTCCTTGTCCCTTTTGGTGCATTTTTCCTATTTTTTTTTTCCCTGTTCTCCTTGCTCTAACCTAGAGATTCGAGATCCAAAGAGCCTGAGCTAGGCCCTCTGGATTTAGGAGAAAGGATTTTCGTCAACTCTCTTAACCTTCAATCAAGGCTAAAGGTCAGTTTTCCTTTTATGCATGGAAAACATAAGTGTAAAATTGAAGCTGGAATTAGCAAGTTTATTCCCTCTTTTCTTCATGGTTTCGTCAGAACCGGGTACTTAAAGAAGAGCTCAGATTCCAGGCAGCAAAGCTCCTCAAAGCTCACAGAAACTCCTTTTGTAGGTGGCCACCAAGGCAGAGGAGGCAGTTCGCTGCAGTTTTTGCCACGTGCACGGAGGCGAGCTTCATAAAGCGCAGACTGCAGAGCACAATTTACAAGGAAAGAGGACATCCGATCCTGTGTAAGTGACACAGCAGCACAGCTCTGTTCTTTATACTGCTCTACTGCATTAACCACCCATTATTAAGAGATTGCAACTTACATGTGCTGGGCAGTAACCAAAATACATCATAAAAAGGACTCAGCCAAAGATGTACATAAAAATGCTCCCCACTAAGCTGACCAGGAGAAAGGCAGGGACATGCTTCTCCCTTGTCTGTGCAGAAAGACAGCAAAAGCACCACGACAAGAGCAGCACCACCAGCAGCTTCTTGCTCACACGTCCTGGCAACCCTTCGTATGTGATGGTGACAATCACAGAAGGGGAAATTTCAGCTTGCCGATGCCAGGAAGCTAGCTAACAAGTTGAAAGAGGCTTCAGCACGTGCAAGATGAAATGGCAATCCTTCTGTAACAGCAAACACTAAAAAACAAACCACCCACCCACCCCAAACAGTGCAGAAACCACACCACCACCCAAGCCCACCAAAAATCAACAGCGTGACTTCTCAACCTTCACTTACCTATCTATTTAAGCCTTTAGCTGTAATGGTCTCAACTTTCTTTTACCTTTTCTGGTGTGACTACAAGTCTGGTGACTGTAATGGGAGCATGGGCACCATGTGGACATGATGAAACCTACCTTGCTTCCCAGTGATCAGGCTGAGTCCCGCCCTCAAAAAGGGCACAGGTGTTCAGTGTTAGAGAAAGTGAGTGGGAGAGAGGAGCTGAGCTTGAGGATCCCTATGCTTCAGTTCCCATATTAGAAAAGGGGATTGCAGGTAGAGGCCCTGGGACTAGAAGGATTCCCTAAGCCACTGGAGCCAGTCCTTTCCAGTTGCTGCTAAACTAGGAAGTGTATCCCATGTGTATTCAAATCAGCAACAGTACTTTGAGAAACCTAACAGCACCTAAGGCATTTATGCAGACAAATCAATCTGTTTTCTCTGAGCCCTGCAGTGTGCCATGAAGTGCAGGGTCTTGTGCACATAAATAACCCGTTTTCCCCAAATCTTGCCTTCTAACTCCTGGAAAAGGAAATTAAAATGTTAAGAGAGAAGACATGCAAGAAAATGGTTTCTCTTCTCAGATTTTACTAAAGAAACAGAATACTTGTAAGCTGTGCTTAGTGATGCTAAGGTCTGAGTTAGAGCTGTGTGCCTCAGGCTCTGCTTTGTGCTGGTTTGGATACGAACACGTTGGGCTTGGGCTCATTACACTGTCACACCGCTCTTCCTAAGCACCTTTCTTCTAAGACAAAACCTATGGAAGAGATGAGCCTGCAAATCACTGCGAATCCAGAAGATACTGAAAATTTTCTTTACAGTGTGAAGAATCTCCTGAGTCTGTGTTTTCATTGCTATTAAATCTCTTTCTGTCATGCTGGGAACATCACAGGCACAACCCGATGGAGCCAGCCTTGCAAGAAGCAGGAAAGCACGGAGCGGCTGCTTGTCCAGACATTCCCAAGAGACACACTGTCACACTGCAGAGAGCCATAACTGTTGAGAAAGGCCTGACACCACCAAAAGAAGGTATTGCCTGCTTTCTGAAGCAGCACAGGGCCATCCTGAATGACATGCATTCAAACGTGGTTAATTGGAAGGGATTCCACTATATCGGTCCCTTGCAGCTATGACAATGACACTGACTGCAACCTTGAAACAGTCAGCTGCAAACTGTGCACATAAAAACTAGCTGCAGTAGTTGCTGTCTTCATGATTAATTCTTTAATGTCAAAGTAAAACATGTTCTAAGTGGAAATGTGGGAAAAACAATTAGAAAACCTCTGGGTTCTATTGACCAAATGAATTGTCATCACCCTTTTCGGATAGGGAAACCAGAGCACAAGGTGGCTCTATGACCCATTTTAAGTTGGAAGCTGACTCAGGTCTACTTGGGTCCCACCAGAAGCCCATGCAGAAAGGAGAGATGCAGCAGGAGGGTAAGAAGAGAGATGGACATGGCACTGAAAAGTGCCAAGTGTTTGCACGTGCCTTGCTTACAAGAAGTGCTTGATTCCCAGTTATGCAAACTGAAGCTCACCCTACAGCCAGGCAATGTGCAAGCACATCTCACGTAGAAGTCGTGGGCTGCACGAAGTCTGAGCTAGCCCCCGGCAGATGTGGGGATTGCCTGAGTGAGGAATTCAACCTGTCAGTCTTACCCCCATGGGAAATTCCCTCTCTAAGTGTTAAATTTCTACCTGCCTCTGAAGGGCAGTGCTAAGAGCATGGAAACTGGATTAAAGCTGGGCAAGACTCTAGCTCAAAACACCTTCTGGAATCATTTAAAACTCTTCCTATCTTCAGCTGTAATTACCGCAAGGGGAGAAAGCAAATCCACTTCTCTAAATTGTGCATTAAAGCACTCTCTTTTCACTTTAAAGCTTAACTTTTTAAAAATACATTTTAGAAAAAAAAAAAGAAGTTTATTTTTAACTTCTGACGGCAGCAGCTTCTCAGAGGAATTTCATATCCCCCAACAATCCTTTCAGGATTAGCGACAGCACTGAGTCAGACCCCAGAATGTAAATGCTAATATAGCTGAATTGCTTCCTGTAGAGCTGCATGCAGAGATGTCAGGTGCACTGGGTCTCTTACTGCCAGAAGTGACCTAAACCAGTCGCTTATTTTGACTAGGCAACTGCAGCTTGCTGACTAAAGAAGTCTGCATTCTTAGCCTCTGGAGTTTCTATGTGTTTTCATGAACAACTTTTTACAGATAAGCTGTAATTTACCATCTGATAGTACTTGGGCATGCTTGGCAAAATCTCAGCATCAAATGCAGGCTGAAAAAGGGGTCCAGAAGGAAAGTGTCTGGTAATATGCACAGCAATTCTTTATGCAGAAGATGGTAAAGAAAATGATATGAGGAAAAATCCTCGCATTCCGCCCACCCCCTCCAGTCTTGGGGAAATAAGCAAATAAACACTTGCTCTTACTTACTCACATCTGCAGTAGATAATGCTTTCCTTAATCAGGCCATGAACGATACAAGTGTCGTGAAATTAATGAGAATCAGGAAATCAATGAGAAAAAATAAAATAAAACAAAACCAAGCCAACTATTATTGGAAATCACCTTTTCCTGGGAGAACCCTACTGTTACAGTTTGTACTCAGTACACTGCAGCTGACTGCTGAAAAGGTGTCGGTATCATTCTGTTGGCTCTCTTTTGCCCTTGTAGCTATAGGGGCTGAAAGGACTTCTGAATTAAAAAGAAGAGCTGGGATTGAATTCCAGAGTGCGCTTAGACGGTGAGCTGCATCTGACCTGCACGGCACGAGGACTGGTGCAAGACGACCCCTCCCTCCCTCCGAGCACAAGCCGATGCCAAACACCCCAAAAGCCCCAACCACCTGAAGCCTGGTGCCCCAAAAGCTGCTTGAAAGGCTGAGGCAAGAGCGAGAGAGAAGGGGCCTTTAGCCTGAAATAAACACTGCCCTTCAAACCCTGCACAAGGCTTTGTTGCTATAATGCCTGCTTGAAGCATTTACCTCCTGGGTCCCTCTCCGGGAGGAGTCATCGCACGCACAGCAAACAAGGAAGCCTTATATTCCGGGGGAAGGGAGAGGTTTTGCTACTGTTAAAATGCCATTTGTAAAAAACAAACCGAAACGCTTCCTTCCATTCCAGCCTTCAGCTGTGCTCTCACACAGTGCTCCTTTGCGCTTGAGGATGAATTTCTACAGGCAGGAACTGACTGGAACATAACTACATTGCATCCTTCTGAACACAAGAGGTGATAAATTTCTCGGGTTGGGTCCTGATGTGCTTTTGCCTCATACCAAGAACATTGGCAAGTCTCAGAAAATTATGGGAGTGAGCCAGCTAGAAATCATGACACAGCATGACCGCACGATAAATTGTCCTGGGGAAAAGCCAGGAGGCCACCATGCATGCTGGGGTCCCCTCAGTTGCACTGGTTTTCCACCCAGCTCTGTAACTTTGGAGCATGGAAGAAGGTTCTTGCATTTCTTGGAGCCTCTGATGATTCTGAGAAGAACAGCAAAGAGCTGTTCTCAAAATGGTTGCAGGAAGGGTTTACTGCAGCACACCAGAAGTACTGAACGCTTACAGTGAGCCAGGGATACAAAGCAACCACCACTGGGGCTCGGCTGGAAAGAAAAAACAATGGTACATGGAAAAATAGATTGCAGCAGGGGGACAAACACACAATTTTCATATGAACAAACAGCCCTGCTTGTTTAACTGCAAGCCTGGCTCACAGAGCTCCTGCATAAACCTAACTGTGCTCGCTAATGCTTTATGTTTTACTGAGGCAAGCCAAGCAAAGCAGGCAGCTGTGCTCTGGGAATCGTTTCCGTTGAGGCACGGGGAAAGGAGATCGAATTATGCTGATGGACAGGCTGGCAGTGCCCCGGGCACGCTACCGTGGAGGAAATGCCTCGTGATAACCACTCGCTCCCATCCGCAGCATCAGCATGATAACCTTTTCCAGAATAGAGCTGGCAACGATGCCCCAGTGTCACTGTCCTGAGATGCAGCCTCAGGAGCTAGCAGGCAGCATTACAGTTGCTTCATGGCGTTCAGAGCTTGTCAAAAGCACTGAGACAAACTGACTTGACCTTACTCTGTGATTTCATTTATTGTAGCTGAAATTTTTCTTTGTGGATACATCAAGTGGACCAGGACCAGTTATTTTAATTGTCAAGTCTGAGGTCACTGGCCTTTGAGACATTATTGCTAGAGAAATAACTGCTAAAAAAACAGCCTTGTCATTTCCTAGACTCCACTGAACAATGCCAGCACCTAAGGACAGCCTTGACCTCGAGGAGCTGACAACCTATACATAAAGGAAGAAGTGACAGAATGACAGCAGATGGACAGAGAGCACAGGAAAGCAGAGACTCCGCACGGCAGGCTGACAGGCCCTATTTGAACATACCAGCAGCCCACGTGGCATCAGAGCAAGGGTGAACTACAACGAGACAAACGAGACGACAGGCTGTCAGCTGCTGCTGTTGTTTGGGGTGGCTCCAATGGGCTGGAAAGGTCTGGCTTGAGTGGGTCTGTGGTGGCACTACTCTAGAGGCCTCCTGCTTTCCCTGAGCCTAAAAAGGCCACGCAGAGGAGATGCAAGGAGATACAGTCCTGACTCTTGACCACTCCAGGCCAGGATATTTTTAAACCCACAACTGTTTGATGTGAGAAATTTATTTGCTTGACAAATGTCAAAATAGCTGCGGGGAAAGCGATCCCATTTTACAGTGCAGAGCCAAGTGCTCTTCTGCTTTATCCCCTAACTCTGTCCAGCTTCCAAGTGACTCCTGCTGCCTTGCTCACCGCATCGAAGCTGGCTCTCCCAGCTCAGGCAGGAAGGTGTTAGGTGCAAAATGCTGAAAGCCCTCAGCTCCCGTTTCAGTAGGCTCAGCCTGAATGCCCAATACTGGTAGAGGGGGAACCAAATTCCAGCTGTTACTCACGCTTTGAATTCTACCTCACTCAAGATTTCAAGGCAAGAGCAGTGAAGTTTTGAACTCAACCCCACCATTTACAAAAGAACCTTCCACTTTTGGAAAAACCAGCAGCTGGAACACACCTCAGCACCGTGGGATCCATTAATTGGCAAAGGCTGAAGCAATGTTCTAGGAGCTGGAATGGAGACTCGTAGAAAAGAAGCACAATAGGATGGAGAGGAATGTAAATGTCTTCTGCCTTTGGGCACACGACTAACCCCTGCATTTAGGATTGCACTATTATTCAGACAAGGAATACATTGTGAAGCACCTATAGAGTCTGCCAGGTCTCTACTTAATGCCTAGATGATAGACAGTCATGTTATGACACCTGCACAGCACCCAGGGATATTCTGAGGGGCAAGGGACTTCATTTTCCATTGCCAGCGCCCCGTCAGATTTCCTTTAACCAGTTCTCCATTTGCCTCATGGGCCAGGGAGAAGACATCCAAAACGTATTTGCTGTCAACAGTTCAACTGTGTAGGAATTTCAAGCATTGGAGTCCAGTGTGGTTCTTTTACCCAAGATTTGTCAGGTGTACAAGCAGAAACTTATGCCTGGTGTGAAAAAGGAACTCCAGGAGCTGGATTTTTGCCAGTGCTTTGTAAGAGCAACAGAACACCTCAAAAAGTTGAAAACCAGTATGAAAAATAAAGAGTGCTCTGAGGTAACACAAAGTTTTTCAAGGATGGTGACACTACAAAGAACGAACACCAAGATGTGTTTTGTCCTTACCCTTCAGTAAATTCTGACTGGCAATGCCAAAAACATTGCTGGTGCTGGAGATGCAAGAACAGACTTACGCAGCAGGTTCTTGAGGAAGGAAAGGCTGAATAATTGGCATGCTACCTCATTTTCCACAGCAGAGCGTTCACAAGAATTTTTATGAAGAAAAATAAAAATGGTTTAATGTCTGTGGAATACAACCCAGCAGTAGAAAAAGGTGGTGCCGAACATGTTCTTCCCCCAAAAGAAATCCGAAGAACTAAAAAGCATACACACAGAGACACATACGCTTATATATAATTGAGAAGAATTATGAGCATATGTCATGAGCTGCAAACGTGCCATGTTTTTAATGGGATATTTCATTATCTCTATCTGCTTGAGGACATTGTGGAAATACTATGTATCTAGCTTTAAAAGAGTTGAAAAACCAAATTAGTCCACACAAAGCTCCTTGTTAATGAATACCAGGTTGTTTCTGTGACCAAGCTGACTCATTTAGAGGTAACACTTTGTTTGGGAATCTGGTTATTATAATCAAGTAGCAGTCGCAGCCCTACCAGAGGAAAAAAAAAAACAACAAATACTGAGGTCATCACAGTACAGCAATGGAGATGAAATCCACTTCCTGGGACTCATCTAAGCAAATTAGTAACTAAATCTGCTCCCAGCCCAACAATTTCGCCTTCAGATCCCATTCTTTTAGCCAGCAAGATCTTGCCTTCATTAAAACAAAACCAACCCCCCGCTCCCAACATCTCATTATGAAACAAAGCTCCCTGCAGAGCCCACTTGACTAACCAAGACAAATCAGTAGAAATAAAGCACAATAAGATAAGTTCAAATTCAGGTCTGAATGCCACCTGCAGAAGGCATTCTTCAGTTTTATGAACCAGAACTGCTCACACCCCCTCCCAAGACTTCCAGGTGACTCAGTCGCTCTTTTTTCATAGTATACACAGAAATAATTGCTGGGTTACACCAGACATACTTGTATCACCAGTAAAATCAAGTAATGCAACACAACGGAACTCACTGTGCCGCTAGCATTTAGAGCTGTTGCCAGGCTGTCCCCTCAAAAGCTGCTTAAATGATGAATAATGTTTCCCAGAACCCTTCTTTCAGCCAAGATCAACTAACTGCACTGGAAAGGTAGCACCGAACAGACTGTCCACTCCAGCAGGGCAAAGAGCCACAAACCATTCCACGTTTGCCCCTGGTTTTGTTACAACTTGACTATTGGTGGATGCCATAACAAACTCAGACTTGCATCCTGAGGATGCTTCACATTCATGAATGTTAGCAAAACAACTCCCACCCACCCAACAAAAGGTCCATAGGTCTCTACCCCTGGGGTGCTCTGAAACAGACATCACATATCATGCATATTAACAGCAGGTTTGGTTGGGTGTGAAATACTTCGATGACATAAACCAAGAAGTTATTAGCATATATGAGGGGCCAAACCACTTTGGTTTCCCAGTGGGAGAATATTTTTCAACAGAGAGGAAGTCCAAAGCACTTCAAAAGCATTATAGCACCTGCAAATCAGCTGGGTTTTCAACTTCCAAAGCTTAGATTTTGTTTTTATTCTATGTTGTTCATCATATGCAGTACTCATGGCCCAGACATTCTATTGCTGCACCTTCCTGTAAGGGGTTTGTAGGGAGGGTTATACCACTGGCTTCTGCCACGCCTGCAGAGTCACTCCAGAAAACCTTTGCTACCAAGCAGTTCACTATGCACAGAGTTGTTCAGCTCCTGAGATTTCCCGTTTCATCTTCCACAGTCCTCCTCAGTGCCACCTCACCACCCTGACAACAAAGTATGTGCAGCTGTGGAATTACCCAAGACACCCAAGAAAGTGAGTGGCTGTTTGGATTTGCACTGTCAGAAGATGACAGATGAGAGCTTTAATGGAAAACAGGCCCACATCCCAGCAAGAAGCCTGCTTCCTTGTACTTAAAGCACCTTTTGAAATATTTCCCTCCTGCCTTTTAGATCTTCTTGCAAAAACACTGGGCAGTTGATGCAGGGAAGCAATCCCTATGCATAGCAGAGTTTTCAATCATTCCTAAGTACTTACTTTCCCTAGATAGCTATTGAGCTAGCAGTAGAAGGAAGCCCACTGTGAAGGAAGAGGCTGCTTAGAAGCATTCAAGGAACAAAAGTAATGAGCCCTCAGAACAGCCTCCAAGGAGTGATTGGAATTAATTCTTCATAGGCTGTTGCCCTCCTCTTGCATAGAGGAAGACCATCAACAAAAGCCAAAGTACAGATAAACTACTAATGGCACAGGGCTGCTTATTTAGCAAAGCACATATGCTTCTGTCAGCTAATTCTGTTTGGAAGAAAAAAAGAATCCTTTCCCTGTTAACACAAGGACAATCCTTTAATTAGAGCCATAATGGGGTATGTATCGGCTTTTTCCCTAGTCTAGTAAACTTCCTGCTGAAAATCAGATACCCTGTAAAAGGGAAAATCCCTTTCAGCTCTAACATGCCCTGGTTGCTTAATCAGCAAGACATCACAATGTTATTTTAAAAAAATAAAAAAATAAGTAAATGAAAAGGTATGTGTGCGGGGGCACTCAAGATTTTTCCCCCTGAGAATTATGTGGTCAGCCTACTAAGGAATCACAAAGTATTTATCCATCCAGGAAAGTTGCTTCTTAATCACTTTTCCTCTACCTACTTTCAAGGGGACATAAAGATTTCAGGTAGCCTAACCCTGTGGAGAAAGATAAACATCACTGCTTGCTTCCAACCTGATTCCCCATGGATACCAAGCTTAAGCAAGGACATGTGTGAGCAAGTGCATTTTCTGGTAACAAGTTTTGAGCTATGTGGTCCAGTTCAGCCCAGTGTCACAGATGGTGAGTTAATTCTACCTGTTAGGCAAAACACAGATACCCACCTTTCTCAGTGCCCTCAACAGGTACAAGACAAAGGAGCAATTTCATCTTTATTGGATATCAAATTCCTCAAAGCTGACACACAAACGGGAAGAAATTCAGACCATTTTTTTCTTTGCTTTTTCCTAGGGGGTGGGGAGGTTTGGTCAAGCTAATTATCCTCTGCTTTGGTGCACCCATCATTAAAAGGAAAGTGGGTACAATATACCATAATGTAGATCTTCGTATTTGTGACAACAACAAGCAAATCCTGCAATCTTCCACTGATTTCTGCCTCCTGTGGGCTGTTTGCTGTATTGTGCACATTGTTTGCACAATACAAATGTGGGCTTCACATAGCGTAGCATATAAAAAGTTCCTGTTTTTCCTCTTTGTCACGTATATGAAAACATCTAAGGGAAGAATTTAACAGCTTTTAATATATTTTTTATTCTAATAATGTAATTTTTTATTTCTGAAAACCAGACATACCCAAATTCTCTAAACTCACTACTTATGTGAAAACAGTAGCAGCGTATCAGCTGTCTTTACTTACTTCGCCTGTTGACAACTGTAGTCCTGAAAATGTTCTCTCTTTACTTTAAAGCTCCTTCATACAGGTGTACTGTCAACATGGCTAGTCAATTTGCCTCTGCTTCTCACTATGCACACAGAATTAGTTTTCCTTCCTTAACATACACTGCTCTTAAATGGCGTAATTTCTCAGCTGTGCTGGTAAGCTGGAGGGAATAAAGATCATAGTGTTACTGTGACAAGTGAAAAAGGCTCTTCCTTTTTTCAGTCATGCTATTGCTAGTTATATTACCATTAATAATATATAATGCCATTAAATAAGCTAGATGGTGACTGTTCCAATGTTGGGACAGCAGAACACTGTGGGGTATATGGTGGTTTCACACCGGTAGGTAGCTCAGCACCACCACGCTGCTCTCTTGCTCCCCCTCCTCAGACAGACAGGGAGAAAATACAATGAAAATAAAGCTCAAGGGCTGAGCTAAGGACAAGGAGATCAATACAGCTACTATTTTGAAGAGTGAAACCTTGGAGAGTCACAGGTCTCTGAACTTATTTTTACCCTTGCAATGCAGAATGCTTCTAGCAGTTTTTCTATCATCAAAAAATGCCCAC
The DNA here is from genome assembly GCF_965140915.1 of Aythya marila. Lineage (NCBI taxonomy): Eukaryota > Metazoa > Chordata > Aves > Anseriformes > Anatidae > Aythya > Aythya marila. Next base: position 45,431,847 of record NC_139045.1, on the reverse strand, counting down.
AGAGCATAAAGCTAAGACTTCCTTTCAGAACAGTTGGCTGTTTATAGTATCACTAAAACACTGAGTTACTCAGAACTCAGTATCCTGCCTTCCCCATCAAACGTGGCTGGTTTAAGCAGAGCAGGTTCCGTTGTTGTCAGCTCACTGCCACAGCATCCAAGTACCAACCCACCATAAAAATGTGATGCAGGTCTCAATGCCCATGTATGCCAAAAAACAGGGAGGGAAGGGAAAATACCTCTTCCTTTCACCACGGTGTGGAAGCTCTCTAGAAGGGAACCCACAGTTCTGCGGCTTTTCTCAAATGGATACTGAAGAACAGGCACCAGGAGGGCCCTTTTGTTGCCAATCATGTAAGAAGTGTAGCAACCACAGTGTTGGGGAAGGATGCCCTGTTAGGCCAGGGAAATCAGGAAAAGGACACAAAAATACCCAGATCCACCGATCAGTGTATTTTAAGTGTATTTTTATTTACAGAGTAGAGATGCCTAATAAGTTATAAGGTTAGGCATCTGATAATTCAGCTTTTTTTTTTTGTAAAAGTATATAAATATATACATGAAACTCTATCAAGTAAACATTATTAACTGTGATACTTACAGTAAACATTCACTACCATCCTTATGCTAAAAGGCATCTCTTAAAAGCTTAAATACTGATTTCAAGATACCCTCTATAAAATAGTTCTAACTGTACTAAAAGGACAAAAAAAGGCTGTGCCATAAACAAGCTTTTAAAAGAAACTAGTAAAATGTCTTCGTAATAAAGTTGACCAGGCCAAAAATACTGCTTTATCCCACCCCCTAAGAAACAAATACCCCAGAACAGTTGCAGAACTGCAGGAGGTATTATAAGATTACTTTTTTTCTTCATTTTTTAATTAAAATATTTTTATTTCAGTACTTAATCACATATTAAGGATGCTGCAAAAAATGCAGCTTTTATTAAATATTATTTACTGTTATACAAGTATCTCACAGATGTGTCCATGGGCGTAAGACACTAGTGGTATTGCAAAAGCTATCCCTTTTCCATATACTATATACCTTATCTGGAGTGATGAAGAGACTATTTAGAAAAAAACATTTGACAGCAACTGAAGAAAATGACTGGAATAATATTAGCAGAACAAATAAAACAGGTGAGAGTCTTTAGATCTCCTTGCTTCCTTGTTTTAAAAGCACTTCCATTCAGTATTTTATTTCCCTCTCTGTTCTTCCTGTTGGAGATGGTTCAGGACATATAGGACAACTTGATAGCAGAAAATGTACTGATCCTGCAAGGGAAAGGAAACCAGAGTACACATGAAAAATGCTTGCACCACCTAAGCAATTTACTCTCACTTGCCACAGCACTTGATTTCAATACTATTTCTATAGTAAAATAAGCCAAAAAAAAAAAAACAACAGACAATTGAGAAATATACAACCTCAACTTTGAACAAGGAGAGGTACTTGCCTGCCACTAAAAGTACAGTTTTACATAGGGCATTTATCCCTCTTTTTGCTTCATTTTTGATGTGAAATAGAATAGACTAAATACTTCACAGGAGCAGAAATGAAGACAGCAAGTGACCTTTAAAGATCTTTGATCATTCCAACTAAGAGAGAACTCAGATTACTATCTGAGATTAACTAATAAAGAACTCATATTACAGGGCATCTTATCATCTTAAAATCTTAGGTTTTATAGGTCAATACAGGTTTGAGAGCTAATCTTTGTTTTGTGGGAGAGGTTGAGGTGATGGTTCTTTCTGGTTTATTTTTTAACTGCAGTTAGACAAGTCCTTCATGTTCAAAAAGTGGTGCAAATCCAAAGTAAGGTTAAACAACTCCAGATCCAGATTAATCCTATGACACTCAATTTATTTCTAGCTAAACACCTCCCCCTAAGAGGTGTCTCCAGTAGTTTCAGCAATTCACAGCAGCTATATAGTTAGCCTCTCTCTTCAGCATGCAATGCAACTCTTTTTGTCAAAAAAGCTCATCTGATTTCTACTCTAACACGTGTTTTAGAAGAAGAAAACCCGAACTCCAGCTCTTACTATTATTTTTTAACCACAAATTGAAAGAGCACAAAGCATCCGATTTAATTTTCCCAACACAAACATCCCATTAGAGGACATGAAGACAACCACTGTGTGCCTTACAAAAAGCTTCCTGGCACATCAGAGTTAGAATTCCAGCATCTTTCCTGTAGCTGGAAGGCTGAATCTGGAGAAGCCAGACTCACCTCTGTCTGAACCATCCCATGCCTCTGCAGACGCATCGTGCGCACCAGGTCTGAGATGTCAAACTACAAAAACAAACACCGAGTGAAATGTTGAAAGAAGACATACTGCATGTAAGAAAATGAGCATCACACAGAGGAATCCAACTAGCTACGTCAAACATTTTGTAGTGAAACGATTTACAATTCAGTGTATCCTGCATACGTTTGGCAGATTACCAGCATGAGCTGTCTTGGAGCGCTAAGGATTTGGCCCTCCTACACCATATACCTTTCTCTTTTTTCTTTCGCTGTGTGCCTCTATTGGCTCTCTTGCCTATGCATACTAGGAACCGAGTGTACAGAAAATAGAGCTCCTCATCCCAACCTAACACAATGTTTTTAACTTCTACAGGTCTATACGAGTTCTAGACATTTAGTGGGTGCTTGGAAACCCTGATGATGACATTATAGCTCACCAATACAGAATTCACAAAAACACTGGTCCAGTGAAGGATACAAACATTAAGGAGGCTAGCACCCTCCTGTGGATCACCCTAGAGAGCAGGGTGCTGTCTCAGAATGAGGTGTTTGCACTGTGTGTTTTTGATGTTTTTTTGTTACTTGTTTTAAACACAGAAGTTACACTGTCACTAAGATTGGGATTCAGTTGCCTAAACACATGTTCTGCTTGCCTTTAGCAGCTCTGCAACTGCGCATCAATCTCTGGCTCATCAAGCATCACATCTGTCATCTCTACCATCAGTTACCACAAGGGTTTCTCAGATCTGTCAGTACATCCAGCCAGTAAGGCAGGCATTTTAACTCTTTTCCTTCACTTGCCTGAGCTCTTGTGGTAATATACTTGTATTCCCAAGCCACACTCAGAAAATCTGCTCAGTAGGTCTCCTTGCAGCACAACCAAATATGTTAAGTGGCACATCATATAGCATTACTGAGCTTTCAACAATCAGGACACTTAAAGAAATTCCCTGACCTAATCCAAGAACCAAATGTTAGATCTCTCCCTGCACCCTTCTGCATCCCCATCATCATTAAAGAAACATTTGCACGGCTGCTGCTGTTTTACATCCTCGTTTATGTTACGCTAAGATGTGGCCTACATGCTGACCTCAAAAGCATGGCATTTTCTCAGAACGACTGATTGACTCCCATTGAGCAGCTCCTGCAAGTCAAAAGCACAGCTTACCCATCCCGCCAGGTACTTACATCGAGGTCTCTGCTGATTAATCCCAGAACTACATCTATACATATCAGGGTCCCCGACCGGCCAATGCCCGCACTGCAGTGAGTTACAATGGGTCCCGATTTGTAGACATGCCGCATGTAGGAGATAAAAGTTAGCAGGTCGTCTGGTTGAGAAGGGGTGTCATGGTCAGGCCAGGCAATGAAGTTCAGATGGGAAATGTGCCGTACTTCACCTGTCTGAGGTTTAAGAACAACAGGAACAACGAAATGTTACACAAAGAATGAAGAAAAAGATGGGTAAGTTCTCAAAAGAAGCAGTTTCTGAAGAGATGGATTTGCCCCATGAAAGCGGTCTCTAATCCAGCGAAACAAGAGAAGCCATGAGCTCAACTCCTAGCTGAGAGTTAAACTGTATAAGGTTCAATGTGCAGGCTGAATTAATCATACACAGGAATGAACCAGACAGACTGAATAATGAGTGTTACATCCTGATACATCTTTCTGTTTACATGACCAATGGCACATAAGGAGCCACATTAGCATCATAAAATCAGCCCCTGGCCCATCAGGCCTTTTCTTGTAAAAAATCACCAAGTAGCACAACTTGCATGGCAGAAGAGTTGCTCAGTAACATTCATTGGCCAGAGAGAAGCTCCCTGTTACACCTCCACATGGACATTGCGATTGCAAGCAGGCAAGCCACAAGTATGAGAACTGAAACGTCGGCACCCAGGAAAAAATTCTCAGCATGCCAAATGAGATGCACTTACCTGAATCTCTTCTAGCTCCAGCACTCTAATGATAAAGCCCTTCAGCTGCTGGAATCTTACAAGAGCAAGCCGTAGTCTGTCAGTTATCATGGTGGTTTTATTGAGTACATCTGGCCAGTAACGCTGGCATTTTATCTTTTCTCCTTCAACCTCCTGAGTCATCATGGCAATCACAGTACATTTTTGTTCCCAAACCATTTGCCAGAAATCTGCTACAGTAGTAGGGAGAGGTCCTTGACACGCAATGTAAATGAACTCTTCGTTCCCCACTGGCATGCGAATGAAGCTGGCATTGATGTATCCACCTTCAGTCCCAAGAGGTACTCTAGTGGTATCATCTGCAATCCCAACACGACAGAAATACTTCAGTGCCATGCGTGCACATCATCAGACCTTCACACAATAGAGATGCTGAGCCTTGCACACTCACATGCTGCTTATCTCCAAAGATGCTTCCAAATTTTATTAAAAAGAAATCCCAAAACAAAAGAAAACAATATAATACTTGCTTTAAGATACAAGTCAGTACTTCTTGAAAAAAAGAAGATAGCTAGGGGAGAAACTTAACTAACAGGCAGGCTAAGTGACTAAAACTGCATCACCTTTGAAACTGAGTTGAAGTATTTTTCACTCAGAAGTAGCCTCCGTCAGTTCTCACTACTCCTCAACTCATCTCCCAGCTAACAAACCAACTTGTATTGTAAGAAACTTACTGGCAATTGCGTATACGTTTATTCCCAAATGTCCATGAGTAAAACTGATAAAAAGTTCTCTGGCTCCATAAATATATCTCATTTAATAAATGGAATCTTCTCAAATAGCCGCCAAACCCATGAACATCCATCCCTACCCACCACATGAATTTGTTCCTTACCAATACTAAACTGCTTTATAAATATTCAATTTAAACTTGTAGAAAACGACATATTAACTTTTCCCTACTCAGCAGTAGAACTGGGACCGGGAATCAAACCACCTCAATTTGTGATCCAGTTCATGTGACTGTACAGATGCAGACAAAATATCAACACAGTGTCAGATTAGTTAGGACTTACAAGGAAGTATGTTTTTGTATCTGTTCTTCTTCCTGTTCTCCTTTGCTTGTCCAATCAAACACTGGTCCAACGGTTTTAACTCTTGAAGATTCTGTAAGGGAGAAATAACTCATACGTTACAATGCAATGAATGATGACAAGTGGTAAAGCAGTCTCTCAAAGACACAAAACAAATAAAATAATCCTACTGTGGATATGCAGAAAAATTGGGTCACAGAAAGGAAGCTAATGTCAGATACCTAAAAAAAATACACCAACGTGAAACAAACCAATGAAAAAAAAAAGTGTGATCTAGTAAATACTTCATCTTCTCCTAAAGGAGAGTTTAACAATGTTGAGACATGGAAAGGACTGTTTTCTCATTTCTGCAGCTAGATTTTGCAGCATTTATTTACCTTATCCTTGCCTGCATATTCATTCAGGATAGAGAAATGAAATAAGAATTTACCAGAAATTTGCTAAAAATAAGAATGATGTAAACACATTTTTGAATTGAACTGCCAGCTCTACCTCATCTCTCAGCAGCTGGCGGGGGGAAGGGAGAGATGTTTGATGAAGGAAGTCTTTTCATCCTTTTAAAGAGCTGCAAATCAAAGTGCTGTGGTCTTTAAGGCAGTGATGAATCAACCATTCTATTTCTAACTGTTTCATCCTGTTAAAAAGCAGAGTTTTAGAAAACAGGACCTAAAAGGACAAATAGTTACTCACTTCAATCTCTTTAGAAGGGACTCCCTGTTCCAGCAATCCACGCAACATCCTGATGACAGACTTCAATTTGGCTCCTGAGTACTTGCCTCCAGGGAGTACATTCACAGTAGGGAGCGAAGAGATCTCTTCATTTGTCACCAAAGGGAAATCTAGCACAAAAATAAGGCTGATTTAAATGCCTGTATAAATAGCTAAAATTAAGGCAACATAAAATGCAGTGCGGTGCTAGATTTCTTTGTTACTGTTATATATGGTTTTCCTGCTATGCAGGGGTGACTCATACATTATTATCTTTTGCAAAAAAGGCATGGCCAATAAAGCATCTTTGAGTGAAATGGTCTTTTCAATGCTATTTGCTACCTCTGTAGATAGTTTCTCAATTTGACAGGCAAAAGCAAACTAACGAACAGCAAAAAGCAAAATTGGCTTTCATGAATCCAGGTACCAAATAGAATGTTTTCCTGAACTTACAATAAGTAAACTAAAATAAACGCCATATATACTTTAAACGTAGGTTCTTTAAAACAATCTACAAAATTCATAAATATAAACATGGATGACTTCAGAAGTCTCCAGTTAAATAAATATCACGTCCTGTGAATTCATCTGTAGCACTTATAGTCAAGATGGCTTTTAAATGTTAATTGTAAGATGCATTAAAAACATTGTTTTCTCCAATAAAGCCTGCTTCCTGTAAGACCTTCAGTACTCCTCTGAAACAAAAAAAAATCAAAAACCAGAAGTCTCTGCTATCGCAATTAAGTGTCTTTTCATCTACTAGCTTAGGCAAAAAGTTTACATAGATTATTCTTTACTTCTTTTAATGAATACAGAAACTACAGATACAATGCTACTGTGTATGAATTTCAGGAGCTGACATTTCTAATCCTATCTCAAAAGGAAAAGACTAGCTTCTGCCAAACGCATCAAACTTAGCAGTACTTCACCCTGCCAAATTGAGCAACAGTGGAAAACAGACTCAATATAGAGGGAAAATATTGCACAATTTGAACACGTGGGTACTACTACAAGCACACAAGGTGTTTGATCATGGTTAAACCACACAAACCATCAAATGTTGCTACAGTTTTTGTCAGACAGATACTATGGGAGAGAATTGGTTTCAACTGTACTACAACTAGAGGCCAAATCTTGACAATACTTGTTCCGATCAGCTCTCACACAGATACTACAGCTGCAAAGATCCTTTCCAGCGGGTAGTGGAGCTGTTATATTTCCCATTATACCTATTGTTACACCCTCAAAACACATCCTAGACATTTTACTATTCAGTTCTGACATAGTCTCCTTAATGTGATCCTCAGTTTTCAATTGATTATTTGCTGAAGTTCTTGCCTTTATTTACACGTTCCTGGTTGATTGATTCAATTGGCAATTCATCGCTTCCCCACGTGATTTCATCTTCATCTGCTTGACTCAAGGGAGGTTGTGGAGGTGACCTACAGAAGACAAGGAACATATGGAACAACACCCAGAGATAACACACTTGCAATCTAATGAAATAATATCAGGAGGTAATCTGTAGCTACAAGTTCTTCTGGACCAGATCCATACAAGTGATCTCAAAAAACAAAAAGAACAAAATCCACCCACACCCACCCACTTTTTTTCAAGCACCACTGGGGATTTTAAAAAAGAGAAGACAGTGGGGAAAGAACTTGGACAATATTACTCTAGTAACAATCATCACTGCAATTACATTTCAAAGGCAAAGATGTCAAATAACATCCAATAGAATATTTGGACCATTCACATAATTCAACACGAATGTACTAGGGTACCTATTTTAAACTGCAAGTATTCTACCTTTGTTGAGAATGGCAATAAAAATATCAAGTATCTATACAACATAACAGCACTGTTTAAGCCAAGATTCAACTCAAACTTTCCAGAGGCTTTATTACAACAGAAGCACATACATCTTGACTGAAGCACTACTTAGACTAAGGACAAATATTAGCACAGAGAAACCACTGTGTGAATTTCCAAGATTCAAAGTGTCTTGAAGCAAAAGTTGGTAACGTGGCCAGGCGCATCCTTAGTTTTCCATATAGGAAGAGGAAGCCCCAAGCACCCAAGTGGAAACAGACTGCACGCATGTCCTAATTACATGTTAAAACTATATATCAAAGGAATAAATACAGCCAGGGCACGGTAAACCACAGAAGGGTGACTAATGTTCAGGTGAATTATAACCTTTTCAGTAACAAGAACAGGCAAATAGCAATTCAACAAGACATTACATACAGAATTATCCATATCCCTCTTTCCCTTGCACACACATGTATGCTATATTTGCATTATAACAGCTCTCTTCAGAGCTTCATATCTCATGGGTTTACTTTCAAGCAACATTAGAAATCTTACCTTTCCGGCACAGCTTTTTCTTCACAATGGTCTTCACAACCATTTAAGTGTGTTGGCTAGTGGAAGAGAAAAACACATCAAGATCATAGTCATAAAGCTCATCCACTCTAAATTATCAAGGATGTGAGCAGGTATAGAGAGTTTTTCTGAAGCTGACTAAGTTCAGAGCATCAAATAACATAAGACTTTACTATTTTAGCTCACTAATGCAAAATAACAGAGAAGAACACCGAGCACTTGGAAGAAGGCTGCACTGTAACAAGGCCAACAGCTATCTTAAAATTATTCCTGACTCATGGCAGCAGTAGAGCCATCCACATTTTTTCCAGTTGACTTTTTTGTTTGTAATCTTAAAAACCTCCTATGAGGCAAGTCAGACAGTGAACACTTTGGCATCCTGAAAAGCCACCACTGCCATAAAGAACAGAACAAGGCTTTACCTCTAAATTCTAGGTACTCCTATACATGTCTTCCTCAAAAGACAAAGATGACTCAGCAAAGAAGAGGGCATTTAAACTCTCCTTTGGAGAAAGAACAACTCTCCGAAAGGATTTATGCTTATTAGGCCATCCTGGAAGTTTCCACTGTCATAGTCAATTTTACTTTTGGATCTCCTAGAGAATGCAACAGAGACATTGCCATTTTGTCTCTCAGCTCTCCCTGACTGGACACAGAAATCCACAACAGCTAGGATATGGCAGATACAAAGGAGTTCTGATAATTTCAAGTGTGAAACCATACTAGGGCATCTAGTGATCGATGTAGAACAGGACATGTAATAATGCAGGGTAAATCACACGTAGAAGGTATTCAACTTAATGAAAGAATTCTAGCAAAAAGTAAGGAGAAAAGAGGCCTCAAATTTGTATGTTGCAAAGATAAATCTACACAATATTCATTGTGACTACTTCCCTTATTTGAGCAGGAATCAAGGCAACTTTTGAGATGAAATGACTGAAGTAACACTAATGAGGTATTTTATCACTTAAAAAAACACATGGAACAAGACAAAAACTGGTTCTACGTGAGAATAAGTTTATGTTAATTCCACGCTTTGTTCTCTTGCATAATTACTTTATTAAAGAGTAATCATACACTAGTTCAAAAATAACTTTTAATACACCATTTAAAGCTACTACTGACAAAGATAATTTCATTTAAAATGCACGTTAAGGTTATTTCCACAAGGCCTATACAAATAAGTAAAATAATAAATTAAAACAGATTGACACAACAAAATCTGCAGACATGTCTGCCAGCTTATTGCCATCTCACCTCTGAAAAATCTTCAGGTAAAGACGACCCATCACAGTCAGTATCTTCAGACTTATCTTCTGTCAACTTCCCGTTAATTTCTACTGTAGCAGGAGAATCAGAATGCAGAAGATACAGCATGAACACAGTGAAAGTTATCCTGAAACTACCTTCTCAGACATGTATTCCTGTGTAGTGCCAAACATCTCTAACAGGATTCACAGGTGCCAGAATAATCAAGGAACAACTTTCAAGTCCCTTTACTACCAGCGTGCTGGAGAATCAGACCTATGGCTTCCTCCTTAACTAGAAGAGTTGTGATTAAAAGCGAGGTTGTTCGCACAGCTAACAGAATGTATTGTGCCACAGTGTAACAGATGGGCAGGATAGTGCTAGGAAATCATCAGATTCCCATGTCAACAGTGTTTCTGCAATTCAATTACATTTAGACCTGCAGCGGTTATAAACAAGGCTTCTACTTTCTCCTTGTATTACCAAGTCCTAATCAAATGTTCTGGATAAAAACTGGCTGCTATAGCAGTTCTCTACTGCCCTGTCTTAAACATACAATATATGTTCACTTGCAAAGAGTGGATCACAGCTAAAAGAAATCGCAAGTAGTGGAACTCAAATGATATTCCTCAGGTAAGGTTCTGACACAGCCAGAACCTTAATATTGCCTGATTTGTAATACAATGACAGGTGACAATAACCCAATGAACTTAAAGAGCGGCAAAAAAGCTGAAGTAGTTACAATTTTGGAAGATTTATCTTCAGTTGTGAAAGGAAACTCTACACAAGTTAGCAAGCATCTTGCTTGAGCAGTGGGGAGCATCCACAGTGTGACACCACAAAGAACAACAAATCATACTGCACAAAGTTTAGTAACAACTGCAGCTAAGGAGACAAAAAAAAAAAAAAAAAAAAGAAAAGAAAGCTGCACAAACAGAAGCAGCTACTGAAAAGCTGCACAGTTTTCCTAAGAGATAAAGCATGCTGGAACAAACTGTTTGGTTTTGAGATATCTCAACACATTTCCAAATTCTGCAATGGAACAATTTGAGAACAGAACAGGATTCTTTCTCCCAGATTAATACTAGACACTAAATATATAATACTAATATTATACTTTTTAATAATAATACTAAATACATACTAAACTGCATCTGAAGTTCACTGGAAACAGCAAACATTTATAGTCTACTTTGGAAACTTTCACTTCAGAAAACAATTTAATGTCACCTGTCACACTTGCTGCAGTTTACTCAGCACCTATTTCACAAGGCATGTTGTTTCTAGTCATCTGTTTTAAGAGTGGCTCACAGTACCTGGCAGATGATCTTCTGATGTGGCCTTCTTGATGTGTAGAAGGTTCTGGGCCTCTGATGTAGCGTTATTACGATTTAAGAGGTTCTGGGCTTCCTCATCTACAACATCCAACAGGTATTGGACAACTTCATTGTGATCGTCTTCATCATAATATTCATCATCTGGAACCTCTGTTTCTGAAAAACAGATAGTATAAAATGTCAATTTTTCCCAAAATGGATTGGGGGCAGATGAGGAGGAGAAAGAGAGGGGCAGACACCAAGGCATTATTCCTAGCTGCTATCATGGCTTTCCCTCATTTCCCTCTGACACAAAATCCAATTTTTATATATCTACTTCCAACATGAAATAATTCCTCAAGAGCACACCACGGGGCTTGAAGATGATCTTTTAATGTTGACTGCCAACCTAGCTTTGACTAATTTCAGTCTATTCAAACTCTATTACCTTGATTCTCTTTTGCCCACAAAAAATGGTCCCTTATCTCTTCTTACCTGATTTGTCACTGTGTTTAGAAAAATCTGCTATCTGAGTGACAAAGCCAAGGGAAGAGGCATCTCCAGACCCTGTGAGATTCATCAGTCCTTTTGTGTGGTGGGTATTATTTTCTGTGTTTGCATGCGATGTTCCTAGGATGCCATTGCCATTGACCTAATAAAGTGAAGAACACTACAAATTAACTCTTAAAGAGTGTGTCATCTGTTTAAGCAGTTTAATAAGTAAAAAGTACACAGCTCCACTTAGTAAAAAAAAAAAAAAAAAAAAAAAAAAAAAAAAACAGAAAGAAACTAGTCATATCCTATTTCATCTAAGACAGCTGGGTGATGGGTGGGCAGAATTCTATTTGCCCATTTGGCAGCTTTAAAGTGTGTTTTAAGTTCCAAATGACATTAGCAAAGGAAAAGAAATAAAATAATTAAGAAAAAAACACACAGAGATGAAGAATTAACTACTACAAGATAACACACAATAACATTTAACATTACATATTCTCAATAAAATGTGCAGGCTTCAGTTCTTTTGGTGCCACATTACACCTTTTTCTCAGAAGAAAACAAAGGCAAAAAAGAGAAAACAGTCTGGTGATGTAACATGCAAGTATCTGCAGGAATAGGGAAGAGAATAGATAAGAGCCTTGCATCCTCTTATAAGATCACTTGTCTTTCTATAAGGCAATCCTAAAGAAAGAGAAGATGAATTCCCAAAACTAGTATATTTATTATCACCACTGCTTTTTCATAACAAATGGCAAGAGGGGATTTGCAAAATTACAGTGCATTACATCAAACTAACTTCTTTAAAAAAAAGAAAAGGAACAAAACTCTAACTTGTGTAAACTATATTCTTTTCTCTAGTTAATGAAAATGCACACCATAGAGGAAATGTTTACCTTGGGCCCATAAGCATCAGTTGTCTTTTCTGTTTTATCACAGGGATCACCATGAGAACAGCCTAAACAAAATGGGGAAGAAAATCAACAACTTAAGAACATTATTTTTACCATAATTAAATTAGTCCCCGTCAGTTATTATTATAAAATAAACAAGATGTTTTATATTACATTGTGAAATGAGTAACATTTCTGCCAGCCTGATTAATGGACAGTGCCAAGCTTACATCCGACAAACTAAAACTTCAAAAAGCCATAATAAAGTTCAATGGAAGGGGAAGCTTCACTGCTCATAAAAATAACCAACTTGAAACAAAGACAAATGTTAATAAATAGAGTAACAACTTAATGTGTACAGGCAACACTGGCATCTTAGGGAAACAGGATATGATTTCCTTTCCCTTCAGACGTATAGATTACAACCCTGCAAACATCTGTTAATTTGTTGCTTGTTTATTTTTCAATAAACATCATCTGACATATTGGTCTTTGTTTTAAGGTACCTTCCCTTCTTGATCAAGAAAAGAGTGATACCATGACACATAAGACCATTGCTTATGTCAGACATCATATTACTGGTATAATAAATAAGACAGAGGAACCACTTGATGCTGTGTATGTAGCTTCTAGTGGGGTTCTGGATTTCCTTACACATGCTTTTACATGCTGAGAAGCATTTAGATGAAATTACCAAAAGGTAAGAATTGCTTGTTGTGAACCTATGCATGACAAGTCATCTAAAAGAAGGGAGTTTAAGGTGTTATCTTTGAAGATTCAGTTAAAAGGCACCTTCCTCATCAATATCTTGATTAAGTCTTTTGAAACAGAATGTTTAGCATAGCTATCGAGTACATGAGCAACAATGAAATGGAACAGTTCAATAATTTTACAAGGTGAGATCAATATTCAAAACTGTCTTGATACATTAAGGACAAGTGTGAAAAAAGAGACCTTGATGAATCACAACAAATGCCAAGAACCACATTTCAAAGGAAGAAACAAATGCTTAAGACAGTGACAGCATAAACATTGGTTCAGCAGGGAAGCAAATGTAGGTGGTAAAACATCCTGAATTTAAGTGAGTGAACAAGGTACTATTTAGCCAAACGAAGTTCATCTCATCTCACTCAGGAAGCTTTAACAGGAATGCTGTATACAGAAAATTAAAACCAATTATTTCTGTCTGCTTGGCCTGCCTGTGAGTCTCACTCAATGTCATGTGTGTGACTGGAGACACCATGCTTGAGGAGGAAAACAGCCCAATGTAAACAAAGTGGAGGGGAATGATAGGATCAGTTTGGGATTTTTTGGTCTGGAAAAAGAAGATTAACGGGTGACCTGAAGCTCTTGCAAATGTAACAAAATGATATTTTTAAGCCTGGTCAGAAGAGACAGAACACAAGTAGAATAATAATATTTTTACATGTATATCATAAAAAAAGATCAGTTGAACTTACTCCTTGGCTTGTTTTTAGAGAAAATTTCTGAATCAAAGTAGAAACAGAAACATAGAGAGACTATTGCTGAATCTCTTTTAGTGAAGCTTTTAAAGCAAAGAACCTGCTGGAGCTGCTCTCAGTACACAGAGTTGCAGTGCAGCAACTGCACTCAGATAGCATCTTAAGATGCATAAAAGTTCCTTCATTTTCATGGACGCACACATTTCACCTGCAATAAGTAACCAAGCAGATCTTACCATTAGATTTTTTTGACCATGAATTTGAGCTGTTGGGGCTTTTGGATTTTGGAAGCACTGGATGACCATCTCTATGAAAAGAAACATTTACAGAAATGTGTATTAACATATATAAATCAATAAAAGCACGATTATTGCACATACATACATCGATATCTGATGACCAATAAAACTGCTAGTTGTTCTGTCTATTAAAAGAGCTCTGGAACATTAAAATATTGCATAATAGAGATAAAAGCACTGGCAGTTTGGTTAGTTCCTACTCCGGGAAGGAACCAAGAGCTGGAGTTTCATTATGGATTCCTACGAAAAGATTCAATCTCAAAACTCTTCCCCTTCTGTGACAGAACAGAGGAGAAAGGAGAAAGGTTGGGTGGGAGCAAAGAACAGCAAGCATGGTTGGAAGATTTCAAAAATAGGGTAAACATCACTAGGCTTTCTGTCCCAAGCAAAAACTAAATCTGACAATAATCTGGAGAGTTTGTTAAACTGCTGTATTCCGTAAAAGCAGCAGCAGGGATTAGTGAAAATGCAATGGTAAACTAAGATCTGTGTCAGAGGGTTTTGACATTCAAGGCTGTGCCAGAGCATCCATGAGATGATAGAACTATTTAAGTTACTACTTTGAACACTTATGCTTCATAGCTGGACACTGCCTTGTGTTCCCTAGAAACACAAAACACAAGTACCAAGTACCCTTCTGCACTGAAGCACAAAAATTGAGAACACACATAAAACATACCTGGTCGCTTTGAGCACCACTTTAGGAAGGGATGTTTCCAATGACCTTTTGGCTTCTTTCAGAGACATTCCCTGTGTGCTTACTCCATTAATGTAATGGATAATATCTAGCGCATGGAGACTCTCTTCCCTGGCAGCAACTGATCTGGGGAGAATGTCACTAATATACACAACTTGGTAAAGGCTGTCATGACCTCCTGATAACACCAGACCTGTGTAGGTAAAGAAAAAAAAAAAAAGTCAAGTTCTTGCTTTGTAACTGAAGAAAAAACAATCACACTAGAGAAAAAAAGCAGTATAATTCTGTTACCTAGCTCCTCCTTATGACATGTTAGTGTAATATCAGGCAGTAAATGAGGCAATACTGGCATCTTGGGTAACTCCAAAACACGTCCTAGCACTAATCTGACAGTTCTGGGGGCAGCACGGAGAAAATTTACTGCATCTGTATGACTCATGTTAGTGACATCAATGTCATTAACCTGCGAAGAAAAAAAAAGAAGCATCTCCCAGTTAGGTTCCAAATAAAACAGACTTCCTGTTGTTGATGCTTGACATTAAAGGACAAAACTATGGATGCTTTATTGACCACACTTGCGGTTATTCATACTTATTTCCTACTTTTATTTCTTTTTGTCTAACTGCTATCTAATTATGCCTCACAAAATGTGCACTCCTCTGTTTCTTAAACACATTTACTTTAGCACACAATGGGGTTCACATTTATTTTAGGGTCAAAGTTGTCCTTTTCATGCAATCACTATCTGGAAATGGTAATTCTCTCACTTTTATTAGTCGGTCTCCAGGTCGTAGTCTCCCATCGCTTTTGGCAGGATCCTGAACAATGTCGTGAATGTAGCAGCCAACGTTATCGTTACCTTTGGTCACTGTGAAGCCCAGACTACCCTTTTCAGACTTGGTCATGGTGACTTGGAGCTCTACTTCCTAGGGAAAGAAAGTAGCACTTCACAACACATACAAACAGAAGCAAACACTTCACTGAATTTGAGTGTCAGAAATATAAAATGGATTTACCTATTGGTTTAAATGGAACACAAGCATAAGTACTGAGATGTCTGTCTTAGCAGGCTCAGCTTAGCTGCATCAAGTAATTACCTCTAATTTGGACCTCTTTTTCATGAAGCTAACCTTGTGCCAAAGGCCCATTATCTAAACAGAGTTGTCAAGGAACCTGTCAAAGCTGACACCTTAATTTACCCTCAACTAGCTGCCAAGCAATAAAAAGACTCTGTATTTTCCAAGAAAGACAATACAGCAGCAGCTATTCAACTAAATAAGGTGAATATATTTTCTTATGATGGGATACAATACTAGCTTTTTTTTAGGAAAGAACACAGGCATATGTCTTGTCTTTTTTAATTTGCATGAATTTTGTTTGAAAGATGCCTATCTACTTCACTTGCACAGAAACTCACACAGCACCATGAAGATTTGAGGAAAAACTTCTCCAAATGGAGTATAGGCTAGAACAGCTGTGTAACTTGGAAGACTCTTATGATTACAAAATATCGAGCCTCACTTTTCATTTTCTTTTCTATCTGTGAATCAATTATGGGAAGCTATGGAAGCACAAGTCCCTTCTGATACACAATACAAATGTTTCTCAGGTTGCAGTAAGCTATCTCAGAAAAGTCTTAAAAATAAGCTGCATTTTGTGACAGAGCAGAAAATTTGGGGGATTCATAGATACTAAAGCAGCGAAGAACAGGGTCTACCCAATTCCCTTCTGCCCTGATTTATCCCATTCTCTCCAAACAACCACAAAGCAAGGTAACAACCATATAAAGTTAATCTAAGAACACTGCCTAGAGCTCAATAAATAAATGCTTAATGCCAAGCGTTCTAAGGCTGACATGACAATGAAATACGCACACATACATGCATACAGGGAGGCTTCCGCACTCAGAGGGAAACATAAAAAAAAAAACAAACTTGAAAAGCCCAGGCAGAAAGCATCTGCCAACACTTGTATGAACAGCCACAGCTCAGTGGTTACAAATGGCAGATGTACGTGTGCCATTTATAAGACACAACTCCAGTTTAATGCACGTATAATTTACAACGATCCCCTTTGTAAATTAACATTCAGAACTTCTATACCGTCACTCCTGATACCACAGCTATAAAAACTTCCAGTTGGCCACAGCAACAAGTATGCTTATATTACTGAAAGACAGAAAAAGGACATTACTGGCTCATATTCTTCAGCATTTTTTTCCAACTGGCTGAGTAACGATGCCATTCCTCCCAGGTGCGGAGTCAGCTCAGATGCAGGAGTAGCAAAACAGTTGTTCATTAAAACGGATGTGGTAACATCAGGAACAGTTCTACAGGTTGGGATCAGTGGCAAATCCAACGGCACAGTGCTAAAGATAAACAAGTAAATCAAGGATCAGTTTATACAATGTACCTATCACCAATAAATGAATATACAAACCACTGAAGTATTCCATGTATTTCCACGAGTAGGTCCAAAAACCTATTTTTGTAAACACTTTCTGCAGCACTACAAGGGTCATTACAAGCAACATACCTGTCCTCCTCTAGCTCCGACTTGCTAGAAGTTTCATGAACAGAACACAAGATGGTGCGAACAGCCTCTTCCTGCCCGCTGCGTGCCTCGTACTGGCTGTGTGCCTGGGGCACAGCTTCACCTGATGGTTGGTAGAGGGCAGAACTCCAGCCAGAGCCCACCTGTGCTGCTGAGTCCATCACCTCCTCATCACCACTTCTGCTGCTGTCACTGTAGCTATCTCTCCTCGAGGGAGATTTTAGTCTTTTCTTGCTTGGATCAGTGGTTTCATTTTCATCTGAGCTGTCACCCTGTTCTCCAGTCGATGGACCAGAAACTTCTCTGCTGACATCTGGAAATACTTGGTGGGGTGAATGGATGGGGGTCTACAGAAAGCAAGGAGATTTAATGCATCAAACTCCAATTTTGCAGAGAGAAGGAAGTTGCAAAGACTGCATTAAATTACCAGAAACAGTCGGTGACCATTTAGATGTAGCCTCAATTCAGTGAGCATACTATGGTACAATTTTACCAAGTTCAACGCAGCTTTGCCAAGATGAATTACGCAGAACTTGAAAACATATATTGCTAAACAATGGCAACATCACCTATGGAAAACAAATACACTCTATGCTTTTGCTTCTGAGAGCCTGCTGACAGGAGCTTCTAAGCTATGAGGAGCATCATATACTGCTGATGGTTAAGGTGCAACTTAAGTCAAACGGATTTCACACAGCAGGGAATCAGAAAGAGTTTTAAACAAAAAGCTAAACAATAGTCTACAAAAGCCATCAGAATTTACACCAAATGGAGACTGTTTACCAAAGTTAACAACTTCAGTGAGGATAAAAGGTTTGGCCAACCATCACATAATCCCAAGAATGAAAAAAAAAAGTTTATAACCTTCACATATGTTTTTATGGCCAAATTCTTGTGTTTATGACCATGCCCATCTGTGCTAGTGTTATATACAAAAATTTCACTTGATCATTTACTGCCCCCTCCCCCCCTTTAATTTAGTATATGTGCTCCTTTATTAAAGGTATTCCTTACTAGAAATGGATTATAGGATTAGTTGTTTGTATTATAATGCCCACTTGTTCATCTCATTTCCTTACTCTAATCTTTGCTTTGCTTACATTTTTATTTGTACATTTAGGTTTCTGCCATCAGACTTGAATGGATTTAACAGTGTGAACATGAAATTAAGTAACTTAAACAGAATTTTTGCCACTCCTTTTATACTTTTTTCCCTGTATTATGGAAAGCCTACATTTCAGACAAACTCCTCTATATATTCTTTTACTGAAATATTTGTTTTTCCACTTTTTCTAAGTATCCTTCTGTTGAACAGAATGTTCTTCTGTTCTTTTGATTTACTTACTGGCGTGCTTTGTAACATGTTCTTTGGAACATCTCTCAAGTCCAGCAAGTAAATATAACAACCTTTTCCCCAGTTTTACAGGTGCCAAAAGCAGACAAATAGAACATATTTTTCAAACCTATTTTCTACAAATCAACCCCCTCTCCCCAAAGGTTTAAGCCAATCTCAAATGTTTTAGACTACCTAATAATAAACAAACCACAAACACGTTATGGAAGGCTTGTATTCTTTTAGCATCTGTGAAACCCTTGGTACATGGATAGAGGAATTTGCCAGAGGAATAAAATTTCTGTGAGTGCCGTTCACCCATCTTTCCACCCCCATTTTGCATTTATTTAACTAATCCACTAGGCCAAATAAATAAACCTTCAAACAGTAATTAAAAGAAAAATAT
The DNA here is from genome assembly GCF_965140915.1 of Aythya marila. Classification (NCBI taxonomy): domain Eukaryota; kingdom Metazoa; phylum Chordata; class Aves; order Anseriformes; family Anatidae; genus Aythya; species Aythya marila. Next base: position 45,412,788 of record NC_139045.1, on the reverse strand, counting down.
TCTATGCCATAGACATTACCAACAAAGAAGGATCGATGTCTGGTAGTATACCGGGTGGTGGCCGACAAAGGAGAAGAGAAACTTCTGGAGATGTTCCCCTCAGAGCAGAGATGACTTCCTATGGCCAGAGTTGGATTCAGTATTAGACACAGACACCAAGACTTTCAAGGCTACCACACCACTAAGACAGACAGGAGAAAGCACAAACCTGCTGGGATAAACCCTTCAGCGATGCCCCGTTCACTTTGAGAATGACGTCCCCAATTTCTATCTGCCCACTTTCTGCAGCAGGCTGCCCAGGAAAGAGCTTTTTCACCCTCACAATGGTTGAGCCCAGCTGCTCTGGGGTAAGATTATCCTCACGGCAGAAGCTGAACCCAAGGCCTGAGCTATTCTTCAACAGCTTCACCTCAAATGTGTTCTCTGCAAGAGAAAGAGTTACACATGATTTCCTACACCGTACTGGTTGTTACCAAAAAAAAAAAAGCAGCATGTGCTCTGACTCAAGATGTGACATTGCACACTCTCCCCCTCACACGGTTCTCCTTCACCTTCCAAGTTGCTGAAAGCCAGGGCATCTCCAAAACAGTCCATTCAGGAGGCTGTTACAGCCGAGTGGTGTAACCCTTCTGGCCACTGATCAGACATTTGTAAGAGAAGTAAGGGTAGATCCTGACAGACAAGATAAACCCCACACAGGAAGACGAAAAGCCATCTGAAGTGGCTTTGCCATCTGAGTAGGCTTCCATCCCTTTCCACACATCCCCAGCAGGAGCTGAGGAGTGCCAGCCTCTACTCAGCCAGAAAATTCTCACCTTTCCAGTCCCTCTTCTGGCCTCACCCAGCTCTTGATGTCTACTCTCATCTAGACAGGAACAGCAGGACCTACAGAAGCTCTCATACCTGAGTATCTCAACCTCTACTTGGAACCAGAGCTAGCAGCACCCCTTTTATCCCAATCTTGCTACCAACCTGGGCTGCAAGGCTGACAAAATTGGGAAACAACCAGGAGCAGTGAGAGAGGAAACAGTTAATAGTCACTGATTTACATTAACAAGATGAGAAAGGAAACCTTCACAACAAATGCAACAGAACAAAAAGTAAGAAACTGGTGCTTGGTAGAGATTCCTACCAGCTTTGTCTCCTGTCTGCCTTTCTATTTCACAGAAGATAAGAGAAAACAATTATATAAAGCTAAAGGATGCTTTAAGCCTTCAGACAGTTTTCCTACAAGACCTGACCTGCAGTGACAAAGCTGTAGTCTTTGGCATTTGTAGCTTTTATCGCTGGTTTCCCCTGAGGCTCACATTGCCCCACCTGATTTGGAGGCGTGCACTGTGGTGTTACCGGAGCATGAACCTTTGCTGCTGAAAGTTGCCCTTTTTCCAACAGCAGATGCACCACCTAAAGGGATGAAACAATCTCTAGTTAAGTTGCAACAGTCACAGAGATGACACGGTTTATGTTTCTTTCTAATTTGTCAGTATCTTAAATTTTACAGCAGCAAGCTTTATGGACACCTCCCTCTCTCCCTCCCTGCCATGTCCTCAGTTTGCTCCTTATTTTAAAGGCTGTGAGCGACAAGTTCCATAATAAACTAACGGACTTGCAAATTATTTGTCAAGGCAGAAGCAGAAAAGGTTTTCATCCAATAAGGCTCTGAAGGGGTTAAGAAGCATCAAAGATGGTGATTTTCACACGGGTAGAGGGAAGAGTTAAAAGCATTTTCTAACGTGTGCACAGACAGTAATCCTTCGTAGTTCTGGATGTGTGCAGTCAGTGGCTATTTTCAGGTGTGCATGTACTTCCATAGATGAAGCAGCAGCCATGAACAGCACTACAAGGAGACACTGCTGACAGACTCTAGTGCCTTCCAAAAAGGTAACACTCAACTAAAGCTACCCACACAACATGCAAACAGCTGCACACATGGAGGCCCTTGTGTTCCCAGTGGATCAGATTCAGGACCTTACTGTAGCATGCCAGAGCTGTTTTCCAACCCACACAACCCAGCTTCCTTCCTACGAAACTCCGGGTCAAGCAGAAACCAATGGCTTGCAGATCTCTCACCCACACGCAGCACCAGAACTTGGCTTGGATGGACAGAGAGATTTGGGACCCAGGAAGCAACAGAGTCTGAGAAATCACACCTGAAACAACCAGCACACTGCGGAGGATTCTTGTCTGTAATTTCCTCTATTTTTATTCCCTCATGAACAGCCAGTTTACTACAGACGGAAGGAATGAACCACCACCACTTACCTGCCCAGTGTTTCGCAGTGTTTCCACAGCTTGTTTATGGGTAGCGCCTTCCAAACTAATCCCATTGACAGAAAGCACACGGTCACCTACAAATAAATGATGAATCCTCTGAGAAAAATTAATCAGAACATCTGTAAAACATACATGACATACAGAAACCTTCAAGTCTCAGCTAACAAAGGCAGTTACCGAAGTAAATCCTCTCTCCCCTCTGTTCTCCGAGCAAAGAGAACTCTGCAACTCAACGAATCTGGGATAACAGCATGTCAAAGCCAGCATTAATTGTGAGAATGCTACCTGCCACAAACCTCAAAATCTTTATTAAAAAATATTTTAGTCTATAAGGGCAATTTTCTCTTTACTAAAGAATGAAGCCTGGCTTAGAAACATGAAAAATCATAGCAATTACATTGATTTTCTGTGTCAAGTTACCCTGCACGACAAGCAAAAGGCCACAAATAAAACAAAGCCCTCTCCATGGCTGGCACAGAGAAGTGTTCTGCATTACCACAGGCTGCATTAGGGAAATAAAATCATGCAGCATATTCCATATTTTTCCTTTCCACCAACCCTACACTTTTCTGTTGGTTCTGCAATTGTCTTAACATTTTATCTTCACCTGCAGAAGTACCTGTCAAATCATTTGAGACAGTATATAGAATTGCAAGTGCAAATGCAGTAGCTCGGGGAAACTGCTCTTCTTCTCAGTGCCTCCTCTAATTGTACTTTTATCCACAATATTTCCTAGCTTCTAGGCCACAGAGTACCCCTCAAGTCCACCACAGACAGTTATCTGTCATTTTGCACATTAAGAGTCTGACTGAACCAAGTGAAATATTACCTTTTTCTATTCTGCCATCTGCTTCGGCTGCTCCCTTAGGAATAATCGCTTTCACATAAATGCCACCGTGCCTTATGCTGGTATTTACACCACCCTAAAAGGAGAGCAAAATCAGGATTTGTCAGCCTTTTTGCAGTCAGAACACTGCTTAGTTAAATGCTGTGTCACACAAGGATAGCTGCACTCAGGAAGCACTCTGGCTACTGCCATGTATAAAGAACAGCCAAACCGTCAAAAGCAAACTGTTTCACAAAGCACGTTCCCACAGTCATGCAATTTGTTACGAGTGAAGCTGAGGTGGGAAGGCTGTAAAAACACAATGCTTCACAGTGCAGATGCACTCAGGGCAAACAGGTGCCTTTCAGCAAAAAGATGTCTGCTTTGCACTGGGGTTTAAGGCTCGCATGCACACAGGCGCTCCGAGATGTTGGAGAGCACAGCAGGCATCAACAGCCAAAGCAGAAGATGCACACCATGCAGTGTCCTACTCCGATTCAACATCAAACTAAGGAGAGCTGCCTTCTCTCACATCATAGAAGTCTGAAGGTTTAAGCTGAAAACACCTGCCCAAGCTCAAATGGCATTGCTTTTTGAGGGCCTTAGTGATTCTGGCTCACAGACAGCTAATGCTGCACCACCAGAGCTTCTCCGCAGACTCAGAGGGAGCCCAGCAATGTGTATATTGGAACATGAAGCTACCCAAAAAGCATTTAAGACACAAAAAAACAGGAGCTGTGAAAAACGTGTGCATCTCAGTTCTAAATCCTTCTCATCACCCCGAAGTGCCACTCTGCAGGATGGCAGGCCCTAAACACCAACTACCTTCAAAATTTTATAACCCAATGAGAAACTTCTCCACTAAAAATATATTTTTGATCTCATAGGGCAGTAACCTTGCAAGGAGGCTGTGTCAGCCAGGTCTAATTTGGATTTAAGTATTTTTTTTTTGCTTTCTGCTTTTTAACCAGCAGAGGGAGAACACAGAACACGATGCATGTACGCATGGAAGTGCTCTGATACCCTGAGGTAACACTACTCCTTCCACTGCCTGTGATGCCCATCAGAAAAGGTCTTATTTCTCTCCATTGCATGTTATTGGGTGGCAGGGGCCAAATACCATCTTTTTATTTGTCCTTGCAAGTAGTTTCTACAGTAAGATTCTACTAGGACTTTGGGGATATACCATAAAACAACAAACAAGGGTTACTTAAAAGGGGAGATGACAAAAAAGGGACTTAAAATATTATAATTTTTCAGCTTTGGTGAGATGAATTCTATGTCAGTAAAGTTGTATACTCTGCAGTGACTCCAGAAAATGTTTTGCTTCCTTGTAATTTAGTAATTAATGGGTTGCTGGGAGTAGAGAAAAAGAGAAAACATCTAAAAACCTTGTCAAACAGTACCGTGACACTTATTCCCAAGCCGTTATCTTTTTTGGCTAGTTCAACCTCAAAGATATCTCCAGGTTTAAGAAGTGCTGCAGTAACCTTTTTAGAATTCGTTTTGTGTGCTGTATTCGCTGAGGAAGATTCCTTTATTTAAAACAAAAAGCAAAAAGAAAAACAAAGAGAAAGGTTTCTGTTAGAACAGAAGTTTGCAGTTAAGACCCCACAGGATGAGCTTTTGAGTCAGATGCAGCCAAAAGGAGTCCACATGGGAAAGGGCCCATCGGTCTGACTCATAAGACTCATAGCTTTAACTCCTTTAATGCTGCAGTCAAAGTTTTAGTGCAGAAACATGCCTGACTTTCAGCGGCTGAGTCTTTACTGTCAAAGTGAGCTGGTTGTGGAGCAGAGAAACTTAACCATAAAACTTCAGTATTACAGCAGCCTAGGGTCTGTTGGATTAATGATTACAACTTCACTGAACTATCTCCATCAGCCAAAAAATAGGGATCATTGCAAGTTAGGGATGAATTCATAGTACTTTCTCATGTGCTTTCAGCAAGGTGAAGCAGCAAGCTCTCTGCCCAGGCATGGCTCGCTGCAGTGAAGTTCTTATTAAACAAGAGCATTTTTTCCTTGATTAGATAATTAACTCCCAAACAATAGGAGTTCAGCTACACATTCCAGATACATCACTACTAATTTATCTATCTAGGAAAAATTTACATTATCTTCCAGGTAAATTAATTTATCTAGTGGCCATTAATTTATTTAGTGGCCATTACCCCACCATCACACTGGACAAAACCAAAGAACTGAAAACATGTTCTCTACAGAATCAGCAAGAGCACTACACATTCATCCCAAAGCAGAATCTGCCTCAACTAACACATGCCTGTGATGTGATATTGGAAAGCTCTTGGAAGTCACAGGAGTGATTTTCTCCACTCATTTTGAACAAAATCACCAAACTAGTAGAAATTAGCTACTAGCATTTGCCATTAGCAGGATAAGCTGCAGGCTAGGCTGGCCTTCCCCCACACCCTTTCACCTTATTCACACCCACAGGCAGCTATTTCATTCCCACTCTTAACACCGATGGGAAATGCTTGTATGAAATAAACTATGCCTTTTTATCTGCCTGCTGCTCCTGACTGCTGGAGTAAGTTGCTTCATCCATGTCCGAATCTCCTCGGTCAGAATATTCCACCGACTCTACTACCCCAGGCCTTTTAATTTTTGCTCGGGTACTGTCAGACGACGATCTTCTCTTCTCATTACTTTTTGAAAGCCCAGTCTGGGAATCACTGTTGTTCTGAGGATCTTGCTGGGCTCTGCCACTTGCACGTTTGCCAAAGAAGCCGGCACTCTGGCTCTGAGACAGGCTGGCACTCTCCGTTCTGGAGTCCTGGGAGCTCATGCTCCCATCCCGCTTGGCTCCTGACAAACCGGACAAACTCCCTGAGACAGGCCTCTGGTGGCCACGGGACCGGTTGTGCTCTTCCGAAGAGGACTCCGCCTCATTGTCTTGCACTGACGACGGCCTCCTTAAATAAGTCCTGGCTCCGTTAGTGAGGTGTGCAGCGTTGGATGATGCTGAAAAATCAGGAGACAAGACAGTCAGGAGCTGCTGGTAACATCTTGTCTGCAGTATTATAGAAATTTCTCAGCTTACAGCCACGCACGGTTTTACCAGTCCATATTACGTAGAACACTTTCATCTTAAAGTGCAATCAGTGTGTCCTCACTAAAGGTTACCACAAGTTATCTTACTGCTAAGCTCAACGTGTCTGCTTTCAGTCCCAAAACACAACTTCAAGCATGTATTAGCTGGGTTTCCACAGAAGTGACTGAAGTTATGGGTGGCATTTTATGGCTAGGTCAGTTGCTCAGATCAGTGAAGTAAAGGAAACAGAGAAAGGACTTTACAAAAGTTGTCAGAGAAGGCAGATTGTTCAAACTCAAAGAAGAACTCTTTAATAGTAAAGAATATTTCTCTCCTTACCTTTGGATAGCTTGTCCTTGGGCTGAGAGATAACAAGTGTCACATCTTCAGGTGCATTCTCTATAATTTCTAATGCTGCATGATGGCTGACACCCTCTAAACTTGTGCTATTCACGGATATTAGTCGGTGTCCTGCACAAAATGATTTGTTCAGATACAATCTAACATACATATTTGCAGCCATCATTGATGACATGAGTGTGCAGGTCTGAACATATTTATGCAAAGCATGGAATAAAAACTACTAAAATTAAACTGATGCTAGGAAAAGGAGCCCTAATCATTAATAAGAAAAAAATCAACAACTGATATTTCCTTTTTTGAAACTGCCAAACCTTTCCCTGTTATTCTTTCCTGATTTTGTTTTTTTCACTCATTCAACCTTTTCCTTGGCCATAAGCAGAATGGATGCAAAAGCAGAAACTGAGAAATTAAGTAGACTGTGCAGTTCAGTTCAAGACACAGACTAAAACAAATAAGCACTGATATTACATAAAATCCATTTTCTCTTTTTAAATAGTATTAACAGGATTGCATACATTTTTCCCTAAAACTTGGTATGGATTGGGAGTTTAAACAGTTTTAAATTAGAAAGTACCAATGAAGAGATAGTATCAAATAAAACCTCTCTCTTTTTACAAATTTTCCATTTTCTACTCCTTCAAGTTTACAATTTTTATTGTGATGCTAATGTCTTTTATATTCATATTGTTCAACTGAGATGCACATTACCAGTTTTCTAAGTTATCCTGAAGGGATCTGAAGAAGGGATCAAAGAGCCTCCCCTCAAGTGCAACTGTTATCAAATTTTTATAATATTTAAGGGACTGTCTTCTGCAGCCATAGATGGCAACTGCACTACATAGGTGTTTGGTCTTTTGTGTCATGCATACACCTCTGCTAATTTACAGTATTCACCTGGCTTTAGAGATCCTTCCAGATCAGCTGGCCCTCCAGGAGTAACTGAATGAATAAAAATTCCCAGATCAAGTTTGCCAGTCTTCTCTCCACCAACTATTTGAAAGCCTATTAAAAAAGGTCCAAAGCATGCAAATATGTCAGTGATCACAGTTAAACTTAATACACTGCAAGTCTATGTTTCAAAACAGACAAAAACTTAGTCATTCTAACATATGTAAAGTAACACAAAATCATCTATACCTCTCAAGGAATTCTACACAAAAGTAAACAATAAAGCTTTTTGATAACTTTACTGTGTTCTTGTTTTTTAAGTAAGCAGTTCAGACTTTGTCTAGCTGTCAGCTGTGGCACAAAAAACATGCACAAAAAGATAACATTATATATCCATTTGCTGACTGGATGAAAAGTATTTGCACTTAAAATGTTAGATGCTTTACTTAAATGTCTGACCCTGATATTAAGAACTGGGTTCTTCAAAGCCCAGTTTTCTATACTGAAGTGCAACATACCTAGGCTTTCTTTTGAAGCTTCTAAGATCTATCTGCCAATTCTACAAGGCAAAGCTGGCAAAGATGTCCATGATCAAGAAACTAAAAGGTCAGAGATGACAGGTCTCCTCTACTCTAGCAGAACAGCAAAGTAACAGATTGCATGGGAAAGAAAAGGTGAAGTTCATATGAACTGCTATCCTTTTTGGTCAGCTCTTATCTTAATGTTCAGTGTTGACCCTGCACAATATGATCTTGTTGACTTTTTCCCTCTTCAAATTTATAAAATAGTCTTCTGTGGAATGACAGAACTATACCCTAAAGGATACTTCAAAGAGCCTCCCCTCAAGTGCAACTGTTATCAAATTAAAGAGAAAAATTACATGGGTTTACGAAAAACTACAACAACATGAGGAATGGAAGCCAAATATCTCAGCTTCCAGACTCATTAAACCTCAAACTCACGTTCCATTCAATGACATTACAAGAACACAATTATTTGTTAATAGCTTTATAAGGTTTTCTCTTTAAAACCTCCAAGTTGTCATGACTGCGAGGTGTCCACGTGTTAGCTGAACACAGAGACAAACTTCAAATGCTAACTTCTACGATGATTATTTCACAATAATCAGAAATGTTATACCACACGTAATATAGAGAAGCCAAGAAACAGGCTTGCTTAACACCAAGCAAGTCAGTAGCACGTGCTATTAAGAAAGCCTAGGCTTCTGCATCTTAAACAAATGCCTTAGAAATCCAGCCCATGTCTGTTTTCCTCAGTCCTATGATAAATACTTAAAACAGAACACCAAAACTGTATTTTATTTTCAGCTTCAATGAACATACAAAATAACAAACTCAACAATTTTAAAGTCACTTACCTAAACCCATTTTTTCATCCTTTTTCAAGTTCACTAAAGTGATCTCTCTTTCTGGCGAGGAAACTCTGCTCTGTGTTGTTTGCAGAGAGTCAGCTGAAAAGCCAACATTTGCTGATCAGGCACGAGGTGAACACTTGCACATGCACATCCTTTTAGGTTTGCCTTTAAATCCTATTCCATAGAAGAAATTAGTCCTCTGATAAACTGAAAAGCTTCCCTGAAGCAGTGGGTCCAGCTTGGAAGTTCCAAGCCACGTATGAGTAAAAAAAATATATATATATAAAAAAAACTTGCACCTCATCCCATCTTCAGCAGGTAAAATCTTTGTTTCCTCCTAAGAAAAGCACTTAGTATAGTCTGAGCTCACCTGAGCCTTAAATCTTCAAACTGATAGGTCTCGGTTCAGCCAGGTATATAGTCCTGTGGTTATGTACCCTGCTCAGGGACACAGGGCTTAAACACTTTGGTAAAAGTGAAACTGAGGCTGAATATATTAAGGTCCTGAAGGTTAAGAGTAAATTCTTTTAATGACAGTCCTTTGTTTAAACAACAGTCAACATTAGAAACATCTTCTAGACCCTATCTTGTTTAAATTGACTTCCACATTTGCAGCTCTAAAGGCTGGTGACTCTGCCACTTCTCAAATCTGAACACACTCACGGTAGCTTTATGTGACTTATGAGTGTCCTCAGCAGGCTGAAACAGACCCAGGCACTTAGGAGACAGAAGCAGCATGATTTAGGAAAAATAAAATAAAAAAATAAACAAATAAATAAATAATAATAATAATAATAATAATAATAATAATAATAATAATAGTAATAAAAAGCCACCACCACAACATCTCCTGCAATTCAGAAAAAGGCAATGTATTCTAAGTCTGACCTCATGACTTTTCTACCTGTTGAAGATGGAATTTGTTTAGACTGGACAGTTAGCTCAGTTTTGCTGTAAATGGTAGAAGTGCTTCCACAACAGCAGAAACCTAGTGTGCTCTGCACATCAGTAACAAACAAAAAAAACTGATGCGAGAGAATGTGACAGACTTCTCCATCTGGAAAAAGGTTATGATCCCCACTGCAAAAGTCAAAACACAGTCTTTTGGGACCCTACAGCATCATTAGCCTCACAAGTAAGGGAAATGAGCTTGGAAGGGCATGTTAGGTAACACAACTTTCCAAGCGTCAGACTGAACATACACTCTCCACAGCAGAAAAGCATTACACAAATGTAAAAATCTCCCTCAAAAAGCCATCCAAAACAAATAATAAAAGCTGTATCTAGCAAAATGTTCCACATCCAACTAAGTGGCAGAAGTTATCTGATTTAAGAATAGCCAAGAAACAAGACAGGTTCAAGTGAAGCACTTGACAAGTACAAATTACAAGTAACTGCCTGAAATAATTAAATGGACATGCCATTTATCAACTTACTGCTCTCTTTTAATGGTGTTGATGTTGGAAGATTTCCAGAACTATTCATGCTAACACCTGCAACATGAATGCAAGTATTAGACATTATTGTTTTTTTTTCATAAAGCTACGGAGAAGCTTCAGACATTACACAAAACATGCATGAGCTCATACACAATATCGGATTACTTAGTTGAAAAAATGACACCAAAGAAGTTATGGTTTAGCAAATTGTGGTGGTTAAAGTACTTTGGTCGCAATTCGAAGTTAAGAGAGGGAGGTAGCTCATGCAAAGACAAAGAATTAAAGAAAGGACAGAGCTTTGGCCTTGACAGCCACTCTTAACTTCAGATAAAATTAGCAGGGCTTTAAGGAAAGGCCTAAGTCAAAGACTAATTTTTGTTACACGATTTCATGAATATACCTATCTTTATAAAGCAACAAAACAGTAGCCTTGTAAGGTTTTAAACAGTAACAAGCAAGTCTGGGCAGTAACAAGCTACTTGGACCAAATATTTCTATTCAACTTGGTTTGCACTTAGGACCATATTTTCTTTGGAAGAAGCAATGCCGAGTAAATACAGCTGTCCTTTACACAGAATGAAATAATAAATGTACTAAGTTATGGAATTAAATGAGGTAAGACCATCTAAGCTTTTTAGCAAAGCAGCGCAGACTTCAAACTCTAAACCCTGAAGTTTCAGCTGATGAGTTTCATCCACAAGGAATGCGTGTCCCCCAGCAGCAGCAATGTCTAACATGTAACTAAGATGGTTATTGGACTTGCTGACCCAGAGATCATGGGTTAGCACATGATCACAAGACTAATTGTAAAGCTAAATGCACAAGATACATGGCTGCCATCAGTCTCTACAGAAATTCCATGCCTCATCTCACTTCTGAGCAGCTGATGCTCTGAATCCAGAAAAAGCTAGGTTCCCAGTTCAGCCCTTGTTTTGTGTTTTTGTGTTTGTAGTCCTTGTTTTCTGGTTTTAACCAGAAATTCATGAGAGCGCTACTAAAAATTTATGTTTGATTAAGTTTTGATGATTAATGATTAAGTTTAAAAGCATTGATTAAAAGCAATGATTAAGTTTAAAAGCATTCAGCTTGGTTTTTGGTGAACTTGATTTTTACCATCTGCTAGGACTTATTTGTGCAGTTGGTACCATAAACTATTGATTCTTTGCATACCTGTGTAGAGACTGGTTTGTTACTTTCTCCATAGGAGTATTTTTTTGTTTCTTTGCTACAGTTATTCTGGAACTACAGGTGATGTGTCTGGAGTACTTTAACAAGTGATCCCTTTTTAAAAGTCCAAATATTACTACCACTTAATATGTATATCAAAGCATTACATCTGAAACAGTCTTAGAGGTTAGTTAGTAAATACCGCAATAGAATTTTTGTATGCTGACCTACAACATAGGCTTGACCAGTATCTTCAATGGATGATGAGTCCGATTCATTTTTCTTTCTTTCAGGACTTCTACTTAAACCTGCATGAGATTTTGAACTTAAAGGGGAGAAGGAGAGAGGGGGAAACCAGACAGAGGGAAAAGGAAATTGGGAGAGGGAAGGAAGGATCAATGTAATAAAATAATTGTATGAATAATAAATCAAAACCGATGCATATGTACATTGACTGTACACAAAGGTATTTCAGGGTGGTCAGAGAGACTCTTACTTGCTCAGTTTTAATGCTCCTGCTGCCGATCCAGTATCAAATTTTGGCATTTGCTGAAAGACTCTTCCCATTATGTCCTCTATTTTTTGGGAGGAAGAGTCCAAAGCAGCGATAATATTTTTCTTTGGAGGGTAAACCGAGATATGGCTCTGACTCAGATCATGAAATGATTTGCTCATAACCCTGGGCCTGTCTTCCCATGAAGTCTTCTCGTTCTTGTCCTTTGAAGAGCCAGGAAGAGGCTGGAAGAGCGAGAGCTCGGAGCAGGACAACCTCTTCAGAATCTCTGCTTGAACTGACAGAGGTCGGACAGCAAGTCGGTTCAAAGTACTGCTGGCCAGGCTGCCAGTACTGATTGCTCGTCCCATGTTAAATCCTTTGACGGACTCTGCATGAAGGTTTAGGCTCCTAAATGAAGCTCGCTCTGCAGTTTTTTGTTTTTTTTTTAAAGAAGAAAAAAAAATCACATTATAAACCAGAGCTAATGTGACCTCTTCGTATAGGGCATGCATTTTAAACAACCAACTCAAACAAAGCTTTTTTTTTTTTCTGCAGCCATAACACCCAAAAGTATGCACCATCAGCAGGTACATAGATATGCCATCCATGCAGCTTGCTCAAAACACAAAGTATGGATTTAATGATAATATGCTAACCTAACTGTATGCTACACCGAAGTTCAAAAAGACTAAATTGAAAAATATTTATCCCCTTATTAGTACAAAGATTCATACTTCCCATTAAACTGCCGCGCCGCCTCATGAACAGGCACATCACTTCTGTCTGCGAAGCAAGTCACCTCTGTCGCATCTCAAGCCAAGTGAACTGTAAGACTATACTTCCTTCAACCTGCTCGTGCAATTATTTTCCAGAACTTGAACAAGCAGCACAGCCCCACATCCACACTACCAGATCCCACACAATTTCTACCCAACCACTGGTTAACTCTCTTCACAAGTCCCTGACACACTTACAGTCCTGTTGGCTAAATGTGGCAAAGTTTTGGTAGCAGAGGGCCATAGGAGTGGTTTCTGTGAGAAGGATCTAGAAGCTGCCCCATGTTAGGTAAGGGCCCCACTGCTGACCAGAGCCAAGCCAATAAGCGATGTTGTTTGTATCTCTGTGAGAGCAGATTTAAGACAGGGGAAAAAACGCTGCGCCAGACAGCAGCTGGGAGAGTGAGAGGGGTGAGGAACAGCCTTGCAGAAGTCCCCTGCGGCCTGTGGTGAGGCCCATGGTGAAGCAGGATGTCCCCCTGCAGCCCATGGAGTACCACAGTGGAGCAGGGTTCCACGCTGCAGCCCGTGGAGGAGACCACGGTGGAGCAGGTGGCCCTGCACCGACGGAGGCTGCCGCCTGTGGAAGACCCCTGCCGGAGCAGGCCCTGGGCCGGACCTGCAGCCCGTGGAGAGGAGCCCACGCAGGAGCAGGTGATCTGGCAGGAGCTGCTGCCCGTGGGGGAGCCAGGTTGGAGCAGTTTTCTCCTGAGGGATGGACCCCGTGGTACGGACCCATATCTGGAGCAGTTCTGGAAGAGCTGCTGCCTGTGGGAAGCCCACGCCGGATCAGTTCATCAAGGACTGCATCCCGTGGGTGGGACCCCACAGCACAGGGGACGAGAGTGACCGAGAAGGAGCGGCAGAGACAAAGACTGACCACAACCCCCATTCTTCCATTCCCCTGTGCCGCTCAGGGGGAGGAGCTGGGAGAGTGTGGATGGGGGGAAGGCATTTATGTTTTTTCCTTTGTTTCTCACTTTTCTAGCTTGTTAGTAATAGGCAATAAATCTTACTATCTCCGTATGCTGAGTCTGTTTTGCTCATCACAATAATTGTTGAGAAATCTCCTCGTCCTTATCTCAACCCTTGAGCCCTTTGCATCATATTTTCTCCCCATTCCTCTTTGAGGAAGGGGAGTGGTGGAACTCGGCTGCCCACCCAAATAAAACCCCCACAGCCTGGCAACGTCTCTACCTGGTACAAGAACATCAGTTCACTCAAGTGAACTTGGGGACTTCCCCTGCCAGAAACATCCTAAACGTTCTAGCACAGAACAGACAATGCGGACTGGGGTTTGCCAGACTTTTTGACCCCTGAAATCCCAATTCCTTTAAGCAGCAGAGAGGTTTTGGATTGTAGTTAAATTACTGTATCAGCTGAGTCGTGGGAACCGTCTGGGTGAATATTCTTAGCTGAAAGCAAACCTGAGATAATACAAGCTAGCCTAACCCCCCCTCATTCAGAGCAAAGCTGAGCTGAGCCCACATCTATTAGCCTAACTGCCTCCTAAGGCTAGCAGGTAAGTTCCTGTGGCTTGGCTCTCACACAGCAGCTTGATAAGCTGTGGCAACATGTTTGCTGGTTAGAGCCTCTAAAAGAAACCATCTGAACCCTTCATCAACTTCACTGATGTCCTGGAGACAGTTCAGAGGGAAGATGGAGGAAAAGCAATCCTCAACCATGTGGATAACTCTCATTTTCTGTTAGCTAGTGTTTTAAGCTCCACACAGGCAGCTGGGAAATAAGCTGCTTTTGGAAGCAGCAGTGTAACTTGTGAGGGAAATGTTACTTTTTGGTAGGCATCATCCAGCAGCACTACCGAATGCCAAAGCATTCACCACGGCAAAGCACATTTGGCAACCACAGCCTCAGCGCTGCCATTTGAGGAAGACATTCCTTCCTCCAGTACATGTCAGAAATTAACTGCAACAGTAACTCAAGTCTGCTCTGTAATAAACACACAGATAGAGAGAAGGTTTAGTTGTGGAGCACGTTTTGTCATTTTAAAATGTGAATTAGCATACAACTATCACCTCTCTATCCACATCAAATAGCTGATGGGCAATGTAAGAATGGTTCTGCTGGATCAGATACGCACAAATCTGTTTCCTGACAGTGACAGAAGCTCAGTGATGCTGGCTCTTGCTGCGTTCACATCCTGAGGAAGAGTACCCCCATAAAACATTTTAAGGGCTCTATTCTTGACCTTGTACGTAACACCCTCTGACAATACAAGACTGAATTTTCCGATGGATTTCAGGTGAGTGTTTTCTGCCAACCCCATAACTGAGAATTCTTGCATGCTCTACAATCTTCCTTTGTAAAACTGCCTTAACCCTTCAATCTTTGTGGTTTTCAAGAATCCCTTTCAAGAACCCAAAAGATCGATCTTAAAACTTGGTGCCTGGTTCTGTTTGCTGCATTGACACAGAAGTTGTGCATAAAAGAAGTGAATATCCCTCAAGTTATAGCTAATATCCTTGCTTATGTGCCATAAAATTGTTCCTTACTTTTTTCCCTGAACTCTGTGTCTCATCTCTTTTTATTCATGCAGAAAGAATGTTATCCAAGAGGCACTCTCCTCTTATTTTCCCAACCTATTTCTTTTCATTAGGTTTGTGTATGTTAAAATGTTTTTTCCCTGGTCACTGAGGACACTGTGCAGCAAGTGAAAAACATGCCATGGAACATCACAGGGACCAACAAGTGCTTTCTGTTACGTCTCTGTCCTCTGCTATATTCCATGAAATTTCATTCACTGACATTCACTCTCTACTTACAGATGCAGCAGCATGAAATGCTCCCTGGTTTATTTGTCCTAGTGAGTTCACACAGTTTTATCTGTAATTCCACACGATCAAATCAACACATTTCACATTAAACAAAATCTACAAATCACTTTTACGATTTTTTTTTTCCCCCCTAAAAAATACCAAAAGCTATTCATCAGATGGGAGAGCACTACTAATGACCTATTTTTAGATTCCTTTTATTTAAAAGGCTGACAGCTCTGTACAGTTGCCAACTCACTGTCTCAAACTTAGCTAGTAGATTCTCCTTATACATTCTCTCTAAATGTAGAGCTACACATGTAGTGTGAAGCTGAAGTCCACTTTTTTCTCCTCATAAATATAAATATAGACCACTATTAAAAACCACCACAGTCCTTACCAATGTCCTGAGTGTCTTGGTTGCTCTGCCTGGTTCTCATCTGTAACTGGAACTTATGCTGGGAAGAGCAGAGGTGCAGAAGGTACTGACAGGTCTTGCTATTGTCAGTCTGAAACGCATGCTTGATACCATCTGATGTGTTCTGCAAAGTTATTTTCTTCTTCTACATGATGGGGAAAAAAAAAAGTTTAAGACAGTGATTTCTTCTACCCTATGAATAATTTTTTATTTGCTTTTGCATAATGATACCATTCAAACTTTCCTGAAAAAAAAAATCTCTCCCATCGATGGGAGAGATTTCTGTTTAAAATAGGCTTTGAAAGTAGTTTGAGCTTTACAAAGAAGCACTTTAAAGCTACTTCTGGGCTAGCTGAGATGGTACTTCATTATTATTTAGTCTCTGCTGCTGTTACTGCTGAATAGCAACTAGTACTGTCACATTTAGCAGGATGAGTTTTTGAAGAACCTCTCTGAAATTTACAGGGGCTGGCACCACTCAAGAGAAGAGGAACTATAAACCCATCTATTTATGAAATCTATCAGCTAATGCTTGAGGTCTTTTTAAGATTCTTGAAACTTCAATTGGCCATTACAATCCTAGACCAGGCAACACAAGCTGCAATTTTTCAATATGGTATCAGAATTAGAAGTACTGTTTTCAATACCTCCATAAAAGCAAGCATTGGCAGCTCATTAACAACTGACACACAACCCCCAGTTTAAGGTATGCTCCCTGAAGTTG
The DNA here is from genome assembly GCF_965140915.1 of Aythya marila. Taxonomy (NCBI): domain Eukaryota; kingdom Metazoa; phylum Chordata; class Aves; order Anseriformes; family Anatidae; genus Aythya; species Aythya marila. The sequence continues at coordinate 45,396,214 of NC_139045.1, read as the reverse complement.
GCTGGTATAGCCCAGACCAGGTGTCTCACCCACTGCCATCCAATATACCACTTAGCTTAACGACTCTTAAACACCTCAGCTGACAAGCAAGGTTGGTGCAACAACTCTTTCCAGAGAGCACTGGCATTTGCCAGTACGCAGTCCTCTGACACAGAATTCTCGCCCTAGGGCTCCTTCACTTCTCAGGTGCCATACAGCAGCGTGGGCAGGGTGCCCAGAAATGCACTAAATGGGTAGAGCTCTTCCCCACACTCCCAGTAGCCTCTGATCTATCTTTGTATTAGTTCTTTCCTAGACAACAGGGAAGCCACGTTTCATACCATTACAGATTTGCTGAAAAGCACTTCAAAATACAGGTGCTAAGATCTCTTCTGAGGCTGGAACCTGAGCAGCATAGAACACACGCTAGTAAAAAAGGAAAAAAAAAAATCAAACAGAAAGAGGCTGACTTACACTAAAGGATATTTTCTTTGTCTCTCTCCATGGGAAGCGTAGTACAGGTGTGCGAGCACCATTGTGAACCTCAAAAATAACAACTCCTTTGGAGCACACTCCCAGAAGGATACCTGTTTGGGATCTCTTCTCAGGCAACACATGATGAAGATGAATGCCATATTCTGTGAGCCTCTGACACAACTGCATAGATCAACGCAAAGAGGGACTGAAGTTAAGGATATATAGTACAAGTATGAAATATATATATTTATGTATACATACGGATTTTGGAAAAAAAAATATTGCTCTTCATCTGGTGATTCCACTTAGGTTATGAATGTGATGCTAACACATGTCAACACGAACAGTTCTAGATGGTTTTTAAGTCTTGGCAGTATCTGCTGATACACTGCCCAAGACTACAGCAAAGGATTCATTAGGATTCTTTACAAAATCTAACAACTCAAGTATGAATAATGAAAACTGGAATCAAACTTTCCACTCATTAATTGCTAAGAATAAATTGTAACCAGTCAGATGCACTTGTTGTGTTAAGATATTTCTCAAAAGCAGAATTAGATCTACGCTTCCATTCCATGATCACAGTAAGGCATCCTCACTGCTGAAAGACGTAGTTTGACTTACTTTGCACCCCCAGCCCTTCTCGCTGTCTCTTCAGTACTTGCTTAAGGGACTGATGCAACGAATCAAACAAGGAAATCCAACTGCTCTCCCTACCCCGCCCCCAGCCAGGCTTGATTTGGGTAGGATCAAGTCCCCAGCTCTTGCTTGCTCTAATTCCTGGTGGTTATAAGAGCATTTCTGCTACATGAAGAACAGCCGAGACCACCTCTGCTGCTGCAGTCTCTGAGTGTGCCGCTGCAGTGCAGAGAGTGACTCTGGAAATACAGTGTAATAGTTACCCAGCGTCTCAGATGCTTAATTCATTTTCAGCCATTGAATCAAGGCAGGACCGGATCATTATCTCATGAGCAACAGCAGCAAAGCCCATAATTATACATGTATTTCTTAATCAGTCCTTTTAGAATAAAGCAAGAATGTCTGCAATTATAGTTTTCCTATCATCGTACACACTATCTGCAAAAGAAAGTCTGCTTGGTAATGTTTCTGGCTCACTTTATACTATGTGTCCTAACTAGCATAAAAGGTATTAGATCTAACAAAACTTTTCATTATTTAAATTCTCTTTTATCCTTACAGCAGAAAGAATAAATTATGTAGGGCATGCAGGCTGTGCTGCCTCATAATCATGGCTTCCTTTAAAATGAACACAAGGATCAATAGTTGCTTTTAATTAACCTATTTGAGTTAAAGCAAGAAGACTACTGGTGGTGAAAAAAAAAAGCATAAGGGATTTCCTCCTCATCTATTACAATTTTTACCCCACTTTTAACAATTAATCTTTTGAGATCTTTTCAGCTTTCTTCCTTTCAAGCTGGCTTCCTCTGATTTCATTTGAAGTCCATGCACCCAGCTTCTCAAAAGGAATTTCATGCAGTCAGACTAAGGAAGCAAACAGTTACCACTTACCTTCAAGAACTCCAACTCTGTCTCTTTTTCAGAAGCACCCACGTAAGTGCTGTGCAATTTTGGCAGCTCTTCCTTGATGTAGGATGTATCTAGTTTCTCCATCACTCTAGCTGGGACATAGTGTTCTAGTCTGAAATACGACATGCCATGCACCTACAACATGAAAAATTTTTGTGACAGCGTTTCCATACGCTGCAGACTATACGGGCGTGACTGAATTAATTTAGCTTTAAAGTTAATTTTAGGCAGCATTGCACATTTGCAAACTCAGACTGAGTAAGAGAAGGGATTCAGACTCCCAGCTGTGACCCATAGCTTAGTTTCACATATAGTTTCAAAGCCCATCCAAGCTGACTCCACTTCTACTGAATAGGAAGGGTTCAACATCTAGATCTTGAACCAGGTTCTGGGACAGCCCTGTGCATGTCCTCTGTTAGACTGTATGAAAACTGCAGTTGTCAGCAGCATATTGGCTGACCTTTTTGTCTAGGGCAGAACTGCAAAGCACGCACGGCTGCTCACAGTCTGTTCTTTTATTAAGCAGCAAGAACACAAAGAACAGTTTCTCAGAGATGAAATTGATTACCTCTGCCTGGTAATCTCCATACTCAGCTTGAAGAGCTAGGGATGCTAGTAATAAGGCTGTCTCATCATCACAGTGCATCCTGTCTTCCAGGATATCCTTCCGCAACTGCAGATAATACTGGTGACAAGTGAGAGTATGCCTAGAAGAAGGAAAATACAAAAAACCACACCGTCTTTGGTACTCTTCCTTTCAGGAATTTAGAGTGTTTGATTAATATCCAATTTCCATACTTAAATTTAGGGCTTAAGAGGTTAAAAAGATGTTCATACACTCACTGTATAAGACTGACATCATCCACAAAAAACTTGATGCGAAAAAACAGAGTGAAGTTGACAGGGGGCTTGTTCTTTTTCTTTGGTTCTTCTTTCCATCCTTCTGGAGCTACTTTACTTAGCTTTATGTCAGGATCAACGAAGAAAAATTCATTGTCTGCCATGAATGTTAAGGAGAAGCACGTGAGTAAAAACATCACAGTCAAGTAACTTTTCCAGCTGGAGGATCAAGACCAGATTTATAATTCTGAAACTCAGTTTTATACAGTAAAGTTTTCTGATGGCTAACAAAGGCTTATAAACGGAATGGCTACTGAAGGGAAGAAACACTGAATAACAGTATTAGAAATAATTCTTTAGTAATGACAAAAAAAGGGGAAGGGAAAAAAAATAATATTCCATGATACCCATGAAATTGGAGCTACGGCGTCTTTAAAATTTTAAATTTCTTAACCCGTAGGAATTTCTGATCTGTCATTCCCTCCCTCCCTTACTACTTATGTCCAAATTATGCTTCTGCAAAGTATTTTCAAGGCTTTCTAAACTGCCTAGGGCACTGGGAGGCTGCCACAGACTGAGAATGTTCTCAGGCTGCTAAGGTTTTCTATCTCTTGCCAGTACTCTGAGTGCTACAGTTCTGCACTAGTCCACTAGAAGAGAAAACAGGAAACTTGTGTCTCAACACGTTAGTTCTGCCAAAACGACCTTCCCCCCAGTGAAGAAAAAGAACTCCAACTTCTGGTCTGTTCTAACAGCAAAAAATAAACGGTTCAGAGACAAACCTTTTTTAGCTGAATGCAACTCCCTCTACACCAGGAGCCCTATTAGTTATCCCAGCACCCCACAAGAGGCTGCAGCATTGCTGAGAGCATATTATCAGAACCCAAACCCCCCTCACATCCTCTGATATATTGCTGCATACAGAGCAATACACGTTGTGAAGGCAGCAAGAACACGCAGCAGCCAAAAGGAACAGGCTGCCTGAGCCGAGACGCCATTACTCAGGCAACCAAACGATTTTAAAGAGTAGAATTTTTCTTCATTGCAGAACATGTTTTGCCTCAGTACAAAAGCATGTAACTCAAAGTAAATGCCTCGTACATAGCAGGCAGTCTCTGATTATCTCGTCTCAACACCCTGTACTTATTGCTTTTATTGCTCTATACCAGTCTACTACACAAAAAGATTATTCTTACCTCTTAAAGTAGCCAGCCCAAATAAGTGATGCTCCACTAAGCCAATATGGGCAACAACCATATCAAAGACGTCTTTACATATCGTTTTGGTGTCACAGGTCAGCTCCAGCTTCTGCCCACTTAGAAGCATCACATTTACTTTCCGCCTTGTGTCATCATTCTTCCCTTTCTTCGTCTGCATTGTGTGAAATAAAATATCCCAATATTCACGCTCACGGTAAAGGTGCATTTGTTTATTTGTTCGTTAAACTTCCTACCCCTACCCCTTCCACTGATTGCACAGCCCCTTTCTTACCAAGATAGACTTAGGTAGATCCAAGGAGATAAACGGCTCAATCGTCATTTTCACAAACTCAGGGCCAAAGAAATTCTGCAAAACACAAGCATATGAATGAATACAAGTGTATGAATGAACACTGTGTTGCTCGAACAAGAGATCAAGGCACAGTTAGTTCCTGCCCTGTACACACTAAAGAGGAACTGAAGGCTGAAGCTGGAAAATTGTTATGAATTCCTCACAGGAGCTGGTCAGTTTGAACAATCTTATTTTGTCAGCATGCATGCCAGATGTGCTGGCAGGCTGCAGTGTTGATGACATTGCTACTCTACATGTTTTCCTTCCTTACCCGGGTGAAAAGCTAACACTCTGATATGACTTGTCTTCCTTGAAAACATAGGGCTGTGTTTTGCATATTAGGACCATCTGGGCTTATTTCAGTAATCTGTGCCCTAACATTGCTAAGGTTTTCTGCATAGGCAGCAACTCTGCCTTGACAGATCTGTGCCTGCAACACCCAACTCTCCTGTCTTGAAGTCTGAAATGCTTCAGTCTCATTCTGTCTGCTGGGTTCAAACAGAGGTTCTGGCAAATTTCTATCTGCCTGTAGGCAAATAAGCATTATATTTGTTCTTCCTGTGAATTACAGAAGAGCATAAACTGTCTAAACCGTTCAAAGAAGTCCTCTGCACAATACTGACTTGAATATAGCCTTAAGGAAGTGGTCCAAGATTCACCTAAATACTTGTTAGTTAAGGCCTATATGAATAAATTGGCCAGAGTGCTAGGGACTGGAGACACACAGACTCTTAGCCAGTATGATGACTGCAAATTCACCTGCAAATCTTGTATCACTGTTTCCCATGCAAACAAAAAAATGAATTCAATTAACTGAAAGCAGCAGCAGAGGGCATCAAACTGTCATATCCTCTGAACATCATCCACTCCATTTACCTATGTCTCTGTCTCCCTCTTTAATCTTATACTTCATCCACATACCAAGAGAGCTGGGAAAGAGAGGGGCAGTTTGCACAATGAGTCAGGGTGAACCCAAGCACAAAATGTGCCACCTTTTTGCCATTCTTTCCTTACCTTCCCAGCTTGTTTATTAAATAACTACCAATGGTGGTGGAACACATCTACATTCCACTAAGAGGAATCGAATACTGGAAAAAATATACCTTATCCCCATCAGAGCTCTTGATTTCTAAGAGTTAAGTCTTTCCTATCAGGGCAACACCAACCACCTAGTATTTCATCTATTTATGGCAGGACCCAGTTTATGAATCCCATATATTTCAATTTCAGTCATGACATTGCTCCGTTTCAATGAAAATAAAAGAGTTCACCTGAGATCAAGGCATTACCCTCAGTTTTCTTTGAGTCATGGCAGTTTCCAGGGCTATTTCTCTCAGTGGATCTCTGGTGATATCCAGCATTGAGGACCTAATTGCATCTCCAGGGTAGAGGTTCGGTCGGGACTGCCGAAGAGCCATTCTAGCTTGCAGTTGCATCATTTCTTCTTCCTGACGCTTTAGCATCACTTCTTGACTTATAAGATTGCCTTCAAATGATGTTTCATGCTGCCTGTTACACAGTCAGAGGGGATAAAAGACATTACGGGTGCGATTAAGACATTCCTCTGCATTAAGCACTTATCAAAGTTGAAATCCAGAAACATAAACAAGCTAACCAATAATACAGTAAACTCAACATTTATTCAGCAGCCAGGAGATGAACAGGGTGTTCTTAGACAGAAGCACTCCACAGCAAGCAATCGGGATGGAAAATGAGTAGAACATGCCGAGGTTCTACAACTGCCTGTCTTTTATCTGTATGAAAAAGGCTCAACTGCAGTTAAAAAAATACTTGACGCTACAAACCAGTGGAATCCACACAAAACCAGGCAATCTACAGGAGGAAGAACAACTGAGTCTGTTCAAGCAGGGACTGTGAAAAAGGCATTCTTGAAAAGATGTTGTAAAAAATAAAAAAGAAAATAAAAGTGTACATGATATGGGTGTGTATTGCTCCAATCATTTCCTCTGCAGCAATTCTTTACTAACTCCTTGCACAAGACTGGATTTTATTCCCTGAACTTTTCCTGAGCAGGAAATATAGCTTAAAATATTTGCTATCCTTTACTTGAAATATTGACTATATTTCACATTTATATAAACATTTCATATGTATCAGCATCTTAAGTTATTCTAAATACCATACTAAAATGTTTTAATCATCTTTTTTTTTTTTTTTCCTGGAAAAAAATAAATGTTTCTCTTAAACTCCTAAGAATGACTTGGGTAATATATAGGCATGACAGTAAATGAAGTAAGAGTCTAAATGAATCATTTAAAGGAAAGACGTAGAAAAGAACAAAAATAAAAAGCCACCACTGTTTCTGTGGAAACAGCAATCTAGCCTCCAGTTCTTATCTCAGCAAATAAGGATCCCCAGTATCCTACCAATTTTATTCTAATTAGGAAAAAAATCCGGGTCTCGTTTTGGGTAAACAACCATCTTTATTTGAAAAATAGGAAAAAATAAACACGACTTCTCTCCCTGTCTCCTGTACTTACGAGTAAAAACACCTTTAAACCCCAAACTAAACAGAAATTAATCAGGGCTTATTGTTCTCCCTCTGTTTATAGAGCTACACAGACACAATTTTTCAACACAAGTAGATAGGAGAAACTAACAAGAAGCTCATCTACCAAAAAATACCTTTAACAATGCAAAGGCACTTTGACCAATACCAAGCTAAATTAGCTCTGTTAACAACTCTGCCAGCTAAGTTAACAACTCTATTTTTCAGCTAAGTTAGTTCTGACGGCACACTAGAGCAATGAAAAACACAAAAGAAGAAAGAAAAAAATATTTTGAATCCTGTACACCCCTGCACTGAAATTTAGGAATAGAGATGAATTTTACGTAAAGTCCTGCACTGACACTTTGTAGTAAGAAGGTAACCTACAGACTTCTTAAGACAGAAAAAATTATCATTAGTTTCTTTTAAGTAGGCACATAAGCTTGATAAATGACAAATCAGTTACCAAGTAAGAGAAAAGGCACCTGCCCAGACAGCACAGTTGTCTATGATAATCTGTGGGCATAATTTCAAATCTATTTCCATCATCTCGGAGCAAAGCTTCTAATGAGTGCCAGCAGCGCGAACCGTACAGCACGTCCTCATACATTTTCTGATATTGAAGTTCCATCAACCAACATACAAAAAATGGTCTTAAAATAAGATTTATGTTATCGTGGAAAATTCCAAACAATAAAACAGCACCGATGTGCAAAGAACCGAGCAAAATAACGCAGAGGTTCCTCAAATGGAGTTTCAGGCAAATTCTTGATGAGTTACAGAGAAACTTATTGATGTCAGCCCATTATCCTTCCCATTGTGCTGGGCTTTCCTAGCATTGCTCCCCTTCTCCCTCCCCTGCTTCTTTTTGCAGCAGACTTAATAATGTGCACCTAAAAGGCCAAAGTAATAAGGAAAGTGCTCAGACCTGCAAAGACTTGTGCACGAGCCTAGCTTTTCACAGAGAGAAGGCTTATTAAGATCAACATAGTCTGTGTGGGAATATTCACAATGAAGTTAGTTAAATACGCCCACAAGCACTCTTCAGATCAAGGTCTAAGGATGGGCTCCAAAATGAAAAAAAAAAAAAAAAAAACACTACACAACACAAAACCAAAACACTTTCTGAATGTAAATATCCGTGAATTATCAAAGTTGATATGAAAAAGTGAGACATGTTGCAACTGGCTGTATCTGAAAACACTTGCTAATGTGAAAACCACCCCTACTGCTGAAAAAATGCCTTTTTAATAACATATAGATAGATCTGTGCAATGGCAATCATAAATTACTGTGCAAAACAATCTTGTTATGCTGGTTTATCTTTTTAATTCACATGCATTTCTCTGAAAACGTGAGTGGTGGCAGGGAGAGGAAGCTCAAAAAGCTGATGCTTCAGAAGTTTTCCCAGCTCAGGACATAAACGCTGACACCACCCAGAGAAAGCACACTCCAGCATCCCAGATAAATACAGTAAAGCCAGGCTTGGGCAGAGAGTCTATTTTCCATGGAGGGTGGCAGCTTGATTCCCTCTCCAGGTCCCAAGACAAGAAATACATCTTTTTCAACAGCAGAGAAGATACTGCTGACAGATCCAGGCAGAGCTTTTTTTGAGAAGTTTGGAATAGGCAAGTGTTATTACTGCCACAAAAAAATCCCAATGACATTCCTAACAGATAGCAGCGTGCTTCCTATGGTTCCCCATACGGCAAGTTCTTGGCTGCTACTCTTTATTTTCATCCATGTCTGGCTGCAAACCACTGTCTGGCAGTTGGGTATTAACCTAAGGTGGCAGGTGAGCAGTCACCTGGAAGGCTGACTCCTGTCAAAGCAGCAAGTGAATTCACTCCTCACCTAGCGTACTTACCGTGGCATGAGCACATACTGGATCACAGAAGGAAGCAAGCTGGAAGAAGGGGAGCAGGTAGCATTCTGCAATGAACAGTGCAGTGCAAAGGTTAGGAAGAGATTGAGAAAGATGGATTCGCAGCGGTAGGAGAGGACGGAGATGCAAATGGAATCTAGCGGGTAACTGGAAGGAAAAGGCAACAGGAGGAAGAGATCCATGTCAGGTGCTGCTCCTAGAGAGAAAAAGGAAGAAATAGTAAAGGAGGAAAAAGAGATAAAAGGACAAAAATAAGAAATACGAGAAGCAAAGAGGAAAAGGTCAAGTATCCATTGTGAAAAGGAAAGCATTCCGAGAAGTTTACAGGGTAACAACTGTCACAGAACACAAGAAGGGCTTGGGCTTACTCTAAAATTACTAAATAAATAAATAAATAAAATCTATGGCTTATGCTGGTTTAGGAGCAGGCTGCTTCCCCCAACCAGCACAAATCTTGCTGCAGTTTAACCACATTCTTATCAGCTACTGACTCCCTCAAATTCAAATCCCCCCATTTGATATACACCTCACTTGTATGAGATTTATTCCATGGATAATTAAGCAGACTGCCTCTAAGGACGTGCCACAGGAGCAGTGAATTTAAAACATACCAAAGTACAGATGCTATCTCTGAATACAGATAAAAACACTGTATGGCTGCAGGGACTCAAGTTATAGGTTCGTTTACATGTGCCTCCCCAAACCATTGAACTCTGAGAATGTGCCCCCTGGAACTACTTGTTATCAATGATTTTACTCCGACAGTTTATGGTTCTGAAATTCTGAAAGTCGTGGTCTTCTGCAGCACAGAGCATTCTGAAGGAGCGATACACAATATGCTGGATACAAATAGCAGGTTATTTCCTTGGAAATGTCCCTGCTGAACCAGCTACCATCCATCAGTGGTGGTACTCCTTTCCACACTCCATACCACCGCGAAGTTTTAACAGCTGTTGGAGAAAGACACAAAGAGACAGACAGACAGACCTGTCTTCTGTTCAGCGCACATAATTAACAGAGATATTATCTAAGTTTTATTTTAGGACCAAATTCTGCTCCTGGCTGCTTTGCTCTGTTTCTCAAAAGGTCTTTAAAAAAAAAAAAAAAAAAAAAAAGGTAAAATTACCTTTCAGGAATTCAGCCTAATTTTTTTATTTTATTTATTTATTTATCTTGGATGTACTTACTAGTCTGGTACTGAGGAAAAGGTTTCAGGTTTCTCAGCTTATGAAAATAGGGTGTCAGTCTCTAACTCTGTAAAGAACTACCTGTGGTACCCTTCTGTGCCATTTTTGTGCAGGTGTAGAGCATGGTATCTTTCAGCAGATGCACAGATGAGGCCGAGCAAAACCAGCAGATCAAAATAAATACTAAGCCTTTGAAAAAGGTTGTAGAGTTCCATAAAGGTGAAGCTCACATCACTGCTAAGCCAAGGAGATGATTCTATGCTGCACTTACAGAACAGCATTTTCCTGCTGGATTTCACTCATACACGAATTACTTCCATTAAAGATACCAGTCTTAACAGAATAATATAAATTAAAATAAGGCAATGTAAAACGAACCATGAGAAAGTACGTACTCTTTTACCACAGCACCTTCACTTGCATAATCGGCCTGATTCATTTACAACAATGTGACTTGTTTCCATACCACATACTACACTCAGTTTCTGAAACATTTTGTAAATAGAAAGCCAAGCTCTCTACCAGCATCCACCAATTACCGACAGGTTATTCTGAAGCACTGCTGCAGCGTTGAATTGGCAGCTTCCCGGGGTCAAAATCAGCCACTGTGGAAATGAGGCTGACATAGCAGTATTCACCAGAAGGAAAAGCAAGGGCAAAGAATAAATTTACAAGCTCGTTCTGTGCACTCAGTGGAAGCAGTTGTTTTGCCATTTTATTGCTCTAAGGTAGCATCAAATTAGAAGCAGAACCTTACAGCTCTTTAACAGGCTGACATGCAACATGAACCTGTAAGCAGGGTCCTTGAACATTTGACCTGCAAGCTCCCATACAAGCCCAAATCCTCTTAAGTCACGACAGGACAGATCTCTGATTGCCTCGATGTTACAGCACAACACCTACATTATTAGATGAATTGACACTGTATTTCTACCCAGCTAAATAATGCTCAAATACTTCGCCGCCACAAGAAATGCCAATACATACGTCTCTAAATGACCTCACGTTTTCCAAACCAAGACATTATTCCAACAGAAGCCATAAAATTTCCAAGTTTCTGTTCTTTTTTTCATTTGCACCCATACACACCCCACCTGAGACTTTGCCTTACTCAGATGCATTTAGGGGAAACAACATAGTGCAAGAAGCACACGTTCTTTTATTTTAATCTTCATGTTCAAAGCATAGCTCTATAGGATAAACTACAAGGACATATCTGATAGCCTTACCACATTTCCTGAAATGTTTATAATCTTCAGACACCCCTGAGTTTCTTTAATAGAATAAAGCAGGATTTCCATCTGATCCATGCTAAAAAGTTATAAATATCCCACAATACTGAGCACAGCAACAATCATTCTTCTGATCTATCCCAAATAAAGCTAAAAGCTGTTGAGAGATGGCTGTTGTTGTAGTGAAATGAGAGGAGAGAGAGAAAACACGTGTCTTGCCTGCCCACCCCAAAATGTTATTGGAATATTTTCGATCAAATATTCTAAGGTGATTCAGCATGTGACAAAGACTAAAGGAGGAAAATTTTCTATCTAAAAGGTTCATGCCTACAAAGATTATCAAACATTTACTATGGAACTACCCACAAAACCTAGCAGGTATGGCTCAAGTAGCCTCTGCTGTACAAAAGTACAGTCTAAAAGAGAACCTGCTTTTTAAAGCAATATTGATAAATAGCATTTGAAAAATAAATTAATCTAAAAATGCAACAGAATCATACAGACTTAATGTTCCAATATACTGTATGGTAAAATAGGTTTCAAAAAGCCTAAGTTGTTACTAAATTGGCCAGCCTAACCAGTGCTGAGATTATACAAAAGAATTAAAAAAAAAGAAAATCTAACATTATCATAAACCAAGAGTTTGTCAGAATAAACAACCAAATGTATGGCTTTTAGCTTATTTCAAAGCAACTGCATATTATCTTCTCATTATTAAATGAACACATTTTCAAAATAATACCAATAATACCATTTCAAAATAATACCAACATTTCCTACAAATTTTAGGCAAGTATAACTGAAATAGAAATGATTAACTATTTCCAAGCAGAACATAAACCTTGACCTTCTGACAGATACGCCAACATGACAGAGCACAACCCAGTCTCCAATAAATATAGGAGCCAAATTTGGACTCACAGGTGGTATAGTTGCCTCTACACCACATGCACGATGAGACTTTGCATGACTGCATTATGTGATTTTGAAATGCCATCATCCTGAAGACAGAACAATTTACTAAAATTATACAGAAGCTAGGAGAGGAGTGAAAAATTGGCTTGCAGATTTACAATAATTTCTCCGATAGAGACTGAGCACTCCAAGACACAGTTTTCACATGGTTTACCTGGCTCTCTGAGAATTAGCTTGACTTGACGTCGAGATGTCATCAGCGCCTGGTAAACCACCGTTGGCATCATCTCTCTTGAAACCTTCGTTTCTTCTCACTAGCAAACCAAAAGACAAATTAATACCTGACTGGGCAACAAAGCATACAGAATGATCCCATTTAAAAATCAAGGATTTATCAGTCATATGAGATTACTTAGAAGGAATCAGATTTCTATGTTCCACATGTTAGACACACTATTAGGAAGTCGATTTCAATTTTCAAAGAAATCTTACTGCTTCCCCCAGTGAAGGTAGCTACACTACAGAATTCCTTTGAGGAAGGATACTAAAGAAGGCCTAAAAAAATGCTGAAAAAATAAATACATTATTGCATAGACACCTTTCCAACACAAAAGGTTTCTTTTTATGCTGTTCTATTGAGGCATGAAGTGACAGAGACACCACACTAAACTGCTCCACAACAGTATCAAAGCAGCTAGATAAAGTAATTCTGCATCCAGTTCACAAGAAGGGAGTTAAGAAACCAGTATACTGCTGAGCTCCTGTGATTAATTTTTGTCCCTGAAATCTGACCTTTTACTATGAAATAGGTTTTTGTTTTGTTTTGTTTTTTAGTAATAAACTGATCTGCTTTCCTGTTTATAATGGTTAGCTCCTTTGCTGGTATGTCTTCCTGCAGCAGCACCTGAGATTTTAAACTTCTGACCTGATTTTGCAAAGTGCTTGGCTTTCATTTCTTTATTGTACCCTCAGTGAACAGAGGTAGTAGCGGGAGAGATCTCAGACTACACATTAAAGCCATGTTGATTTTGAAATTGTTCTTTATGACACCCATTTCATTGACTCTGGCTACTGGTACCCCAAAAGCAGCTCACTTTCACCTGTACAGACTTGGGATAGAAACTCTTAAGTAGCCTGTTCTAAATGACAAGAAACAGATGGGAAAATAGGTATCGTGCCTCAAGACCACTGCCGTTACTTGCTGCTTCTTTCTGCTTATTAGGCTTCAGGCTCAGTATTTAGAAGGACTGCCAGAAGATGTGGAAGGAGTGGTGAGCAGAGGGCAGCTGGGTTGGAGCATATTCTAGCACTTCTTTCATAAAACACCCCAAGCACTGTCTTCCATGTTGTGCTTCCATGTTGTGAAGAAAACCTTCCCGTCATATATCAACAAATAACACCATTGCCCGTTTTTCCAAGCCACTGATTCAGTAGAACATACATAAATTTGTCATACAATTAGCCTGTACTACCTGCTTTTTTGCTTTATACCAAAATCTTTGGTTTATAAATTATTGACCATTTTATCCTCTTAGTAAAGCCAATGGAAATCCAAAAAAATTAAACCATATACGTTCCATAGAAAGCTTTTACAAGTTACTGAGATTGCACACTAGCAACAACTAGGATTGGTTTTGTGCCTGTGAAGACTGTGTGCCATTTAAATCAAGCACTCCAGTGAAGTTAACCATTTCCACCTTTTCCTACCATGTTCCCTTTCAGACTGCTAAATGTCAAACTCATTTCTGAACAGACTGCCAATTATGCTGAACTGAACACAATTATTTAATTACATGAGATCATCTTACAACTTCATATTAGTAGTAATTATCAAGCCTCCTACTAATGATTTAACTTCCCTCATTTTCTTTTCCTTTGAACTTTCTTCTTGCCTTTTTTTTTTTTTTTTTTTTTTTTTTTTTTTTTTTAAATTTCTTTTACTATTATTTTTAAACACAGGTCTTACCTTGCCTGAAATCTGGTTCCGAGGAAATAACAGATGGGCTTTCACTTGAAGTACTATAAACATCGCTGTGGTAAGATTTGTACCTTCTCAGAGGCTCTGAAAGTTTAAATCAGGGTGTCAGAAAAGAACAACAGTTCTAATGCAAAGTCAAATACAAAGCAACACTTGAAATATGATCTGTTCAAAACATTTTAAATACCAGTCTGTGGTTTGGGAGTCTGAAAGCAAAGGAAATACTCAGTGGATGCTGTGCAGAAAACTAAAATTTAGAAAAAAAAAAAAAAAAAGCACAGAAAAACTAACCAACCTAAAGCCCCCCAAGCCAACAAAACACACAAGAGCTACAAGCCCCAGTACCCAGACCAAAATTGACTAAAACATTTGGCGCATGCCTCATGTGTGTAGAAAGCAACAGCCAGGACTCCGCCCCTGGGTCCTTTTCTCTATGAGAAAGGAAAAATACTCATAGCAACAAAGCAGGAACTGGAAAATCAGAATTCATTCAGCCTTAATTTGGCATCCATAAAATATGATTAGCAATCAATTATTAAGTCCCTGCAGGATTTTTAATTAACCAGAAGAGCTAATTTTGAAGAGGAAGCAAAACAACGCAGCCTCAACTCCTAGTGCCAGTGAACTCTCCACATAGCATACTGAATTGCAACAGATACATACTTGATATTTCCAGCTATCTTCAAAACTTTGTCATATGCAAGGCAGTGAATGACCATGTATGACACTTACAGGCAAGAAACAGAAGACAAAAAAGCCTCCACACTTGGAGACTTCCAAGGCTTTGCTGTCACACAGAGCCCACTTCAGATGTCCGTCTTTCCAAAAGGCTGTCTTGGGTCCACTTACAGTTACCATTTTTAAAAACAGAAGGGATGATACAGAGCAAGCACATGTAACAGCTGTAAATACAAGTGCCAATTACTGCAGTAAGGCATGTCAGGGGAGGAGTACAAAATGTTGAACAGGCAGCAGCAAGAGATGTGAAGTTATTGCAGACCACAGCTTGACCAGGTGTGATTAACGCTAGTGATAAATTTACTAAGTGAACCATCTTAATAACAAAATTATTATAGAGAAATAATGAAAACATGTTTTCTACCCGATCCGATGTTGCTGAGGACACAGCTGGTAAACTAAGCTTATTTCCAAAACAAGCGAAAAACCAATCCAGAGGAATTCAGCTAATTGCACTTCCCCCTTCTGGACTGGAACAGCAAAATCAAACCATAACCAACTAGAACATCATCCACCATTGATGGTTAAGTGAAACAGTGCTACTTCCCTCTAGAGATGAGGAGAAATAACTGAAAACAAAGAAAAGAGAGAAATGGACAGAGGACTCCAGCATTAGAAGTGCTCTTCTGAACAAAGCAGTTACCTGCTGGTTGGAAGAGCAGAAGTGGAGCAAAATTGGCAGGATGAGATATTTTGCTCAGTCCCTGCAAACAAGTTTTCCAGTACAAGGTCACCAGTACGAAGGGACAGGCTGAGCAGCAAGGGTGCAATCCATCACCACAAGAGCTGGATGTAGCTGATCCAACCCCACAAAGGGAGCCTGCACCAAACAGATTTCTGTTCTCCGCTATGTTCTGCGGGAACTACAACCACATGTTAGCAACTGCGCCCTGTCACTACCTGCACAACCTGGAGTGGTTTTTCCACTAATTATCAACAAGCAATGTGTTTTAGGCTCGCAAGTGCTGCAGCAGACAAACACTGAAGACAAGATTGCGTTAAGTTTGCAATACTTGTTTCCAAAACCTCCAAAAGCTGCTATTTCCTACAACTATCTACCAGCCCACTTGGTTGTGCAGCTCCCCAGGGCCCCAGCAAATGCAGCAAGATGCTGCAAGAGATGCATAAAAAGCTGAAGCCCGGTGAGTCCTACACATGTGTCTCACTCGATTCTGCAAAGCGACCTACAGCTCAATGCAGAGTATTCACAGGGGTTTGGGTCTTGCTTCAGCCTTTCACAACGGCTACTTTCAGCCTTCTGGATTTTACAACACCAAAACACACTGCCAATCTAGCAACGACTTGCCTAAATAGGAAAATGAACCCCAAATTCAGTGGGAAGCCTTCTGATGCGTATTTTAAAATGCTCCCAGCCCTTCAAATGCGGCATGAATCCTAGCATGATATTGGGAGCTACAGTGGAGAAACGCTTAAGTGAAAACAGATCTCCTCTGTCCCAGTAGTTTTATTAGCTGTAGATTTTGCAAGTCTGCTAGACCGTCTTTGAAGCAAAAGGAAGGGAAGGGAACAATAAAATACAACATGAGATTTTAAGCAGATTTTTTTTCCACCTAGTCAGCAGCCTGGGCTTCCTGAATTGCACACAGAACTGTGGCTCCGTCCTGGCTCTCTGAGACGTAAAATTCTGCAAAAAAAAAAATACATGTAAAATGGTAAAGCAGAATATGAAACAAGCACTTGCTGTGGAGCTATCAGACTCTGCGGGCTGTCTGGCTTCCCTGGGCTCAGCCCATCAGCAGGCGCCCTGCTGGAGGCCACGAGGGCAGCTCATGGCCAGGAACACCGAGTGAGATTCCCATTCACTGCTCAGAGTTTTTTTTTTTTTTTTTGCTTCGCTCAGTTTCAGGAAAATATACATAGCAGTGGAACTGATTGCATGGACAGGATACATGCTGCAAGAGTGAGATTCAGCCATCACTGCGGAGACTGCTGTATTCTACAGTGCTTGCTGAATTCACCCAGTAATTCTTGCTTGCTTCTCTCCTCCAGCAAATTCTCTTCAATTCCAACATATCATATTAGGTTTAACTTCAGAGAAGGCGCCTGGATCGCATCCAAACCAAACCTCTTCTAATGAAGAGCTGGCTTCCAAAGGTCACGAGTCCACACTCTGGGACTGAGCTGAAGCTGAGCTTTTCATCCAACAATTTCAAAAACAAGGACCAACTTCTGGCCTGAATGGCTGGGAAGGAACTGGAAAATGAGATCTGCAAAAGCAGATGATGACAATAAACAACTGGTCTCCAGAATTTACATTTTTCCCTGGGATTTTTGAATAGCCTTGGTATTTTTATTTTTGTTTTAAGAGTCTGTAATGAAGATGTAGATACAAAATTCGTAATAAAAGTGCAAGCACCACAACATGGCGATGAGAGCTGCCGTACAAATAGAAGAAAACATGTTTGTGCCATTTTTGTAGCACTGCTGTGGTACTTTTTGAAACTCCCTGTGGAAGCCAGCAGAGCACAACCTCACAGGCACCTAACCCAGCACGAAACAACAAACCACGCCATTTACACAAGGCAAGACGTGCAAGCCCAGGCTCGTCATTTACAGAAAGCCTTGTCCCAGCCAACTTCAACAGAAATCAGAGGACCGCATTTAGCCTGGAATGTCATTATCCCGAACACATGACTCACATTAGATACACAGGCTTTCAAATGCACATTATTACAAAATTCTTACTGGATGCAGAGAGAAGGAAAAGGATAGAGATAGAGTTCAACAAGCAGCTTCCTGGCAGGGCGGGTGTTCTGGTTTGCTCTTGGGGTTCTGGTGGTGGGTGTCTTTAGTACTGAAGAGCTTCACTGTAATGCCATGAAACTCATCCGTAGTCTTTTGAGAAAGGGCTGGGATGTGCTTCTTTTGCAGAAGCTCAGAAAGTAAAGTTAGAGCCATGGTTACTCTTCCCTTTCCTTTTTTCATTGAATTACCTTCTGCAAGGCAGCACGGCAGATGTTCAACAGGGAGCGTAGTGACCCAGAATGAATCCCTGGTAAGGGTTCCTGTTTGACACATGCTCACAGGTAACACATGGGACTTCCACCATCCTGTTCATATATAATTCCTATTATATTCCTATATAATTCAGAACAAAGCAGCTGTGCCTGATGCCAAAGCACTTGTACCTTACAGGTATTTCACAAGAGTATTTCTTTTTTTCTTCCTTAAAAGGCCAATTTCCACAGCGCCAGTACAACTCATGACCCAAAGTTTTCTGAGCTAGGAACAGTTCATAAGCCTACCCTGCAGCTTCATGGCTGTGATTGCTGAACAGTAACTGAACCCAATCCATACCGGACATACCAGCCACATGACAACTCCTTTCACCGCCACTGAGCTGGAATCACACTGCAGCGGGATGATCCTAAAACAAGTGGAAACTGAGCCTCAGTTTGCTTTCACATGCAAACAGCATACATCATTGTGGGTGACTGGCATTTCCTCCACTTAAGCTTACCTGTTGAATACATACAACTCAACAGAAAAGGAAAGTATGCATGGCATTGAGGGTGGTCATGAAGAGGTGAGTTTGCAGAGCAGCTATTCCTCCTCTGCCCTACATCCCACCTCCTGCTTAACCTGCTTCTCCTGTAGCTCCCCAGTTCCAGCCCCTGGGATTCATTTGCTGGAAGGCATTCGCTACCAACCTGCTTACCCATAATATACTGACCACAGTAACTTTTCCTTATTCCCAAATGCAACTTCTAACTAAGAGAGTTTAATAAATCTGAACGTTTAGAGTACCCACAAGCTTGACTCGCCAGCCGAAGACACGCAGCCATGACATGGAAGGTAAGTGGGGTCCAGACGAGTCCTCAGGAGAGCACATCAATTAACAGTCTTGTGAGATAAATACTCAGAAGAGTTGCATCCCTCTTGAATGCTTGCATCCCTCATGAATGCTCCCTCTTGCATTCATTTCCAACGTTCCCATAGGCAACACTGTACACAAGAAGGATACACGTTTGCTCAAGGAACACAGAAACCAACTCCCTTATAATGGAGACACATGAAACGAGGGGGAAAAGGCACCTGAGCCAACGAATGGGAGAGACTGGCAAGAGCCTACCTGAGAGCCACGTGCCTGCCTATCGCGCCAGCTGAAGGCAGGCCCAACACGAACCCTGAACTCTGTTTATGCTTGGCAGCTCTCAGAAGATACCATCAGTTCTGTGGGTGAGAAGGCAAAGAAAGCTGGGAGTAAGGGAGAAGGCACAAGGCTCTCGTGCTCTCGAGCAGCGATCCAGGCTCAGAAGATGCCAAAGCCAGAAGGTTGTTGGCTCTGACAGGGGATGCTGGCTGGGGGCGCCGAGCAGCCACTGACAACTTGCAGAAGATCAGCACCAACAGCTCACTCGGAACAGAAGAGCTGCTTGGGTTTAACACCAAAGCTGACAAACTACACAACAAAAACAAGAACAGCAGCAGCAGAGATACAGAACTCTCTCTCCCATCACTTGACAAGATGAAAACACATTTTTGGAGTCTGATCTGAGCGTTCAGAATTGGCTGACGTACACCTGAGCTGAACCAGCAGCCATCTTCTCTCCCCCTGAACTCGTGGCCAAGCACCTGGTCACTGACAAACACCCAAATTGGTCTACGACAACCACCTCAGCCCTCAAGCAGCACAGAGGACCAACACACAACACAGCAAGTTTGTGAGCAAGACACTTGGAAGACGCTGCCTCTGGAGGGTTTGGGAGGCTGCATGCAGGACATTCCAAGTTCAGATTATAGTGCAGTGTGGATGGTTCGTAGCTCGCTACAAACTACCTCGTTACAGCACAGCTGTAATTAAAGCTCTGTCATTCTTTCCACTATAAACTCGGCTTTTCATGAGTTTATAATTTGGGTTGTAAAAATCTGTTCCGAGTGAAAGCTTGGCGCACCAGAGCCTACGCATGGGAACATTTTCTTTTTCCAAGACAGTCAGCTCCTTAAGGTTTTGTGAATAACAAAAAAGCTTGCCAGCTGAACCCAAAATAAGCTAGGGAAGAACTAAGCCACGTGTCGCTTAAATTCCTTTGTAGTTTGAAGAGGGAAGTTATATCTGGCAAAGCTCTGCCTGTGCTGAGTCCGATGCCTTTCCACAACTGAGAAAACTAAGAGCTGAAGGCAGAGGCTTACCTACTGTTAACACGTAACCTTGAGCAGCCTGAGGAGACTTCACATCTCAGGGGGTTTGTGACCCTGCCCTCAAGGAGAAACGGAGTCCTTTCAGTCAGACTTCTCAAGCCAACAGCAACCAACTCCTCTGTGAAAAGCCATTTCCCTTTTGTCTTACTCAAATACCTCTTTGCACTGACTCTCGTTAAAAATTGACATTCACAGTCCAGTTTTGGCCTGAAACCTTTAAGAAGTTAACTGAAAGATAAATGGCAGGCCTGCAATAAAAGTGCAGGGTACACAATCCTGACTCCAACGCAAGAGTGAAACACGTACCTCCTTCCTCTACTGCAAGCAGTAACTCAGAAGACAAGGACACTGCGACCCAGCTACGTGCTGAGAGTATCGGGACTTCTTCTACCAAACGATGACTGAATTCAGAAGGATGGGCAGTGAGTCATGAGCTACGGCTTCGATCTGCCCTCGCTCAGCTCCTCCAAGTGTAAAGCCCCGGCTCCCGGTTTGCTTTGGCTGCACTGTCACCCCTTCTCTACACCACGCGAGCAGTTTCACACAGCTGAACCATCTCACTTCGTGAGACCCAGGCATGTTACCTTTTCTGTCGTCTCCCAACCTGTTTGACTGAGAACGATAAACCCTTGCTCATCAACGGGCTTGGCCGAGCTTTTGGTTTTGCTGTTGTGCAACACAACCCCGCACGAAGCTGAACTCCTCAGCAAGGAAGCTCTTGATCTTTCCCAACGCAGGGAGTGGCTGCTGACACTCCGCGAGGTGCCTATCTCCAAAGGCTCGAGTTGACTCATGCACTTGATATGGTCCCCTTCAGTTTCACGCTCTTCAACCACACATAAAGCAACATCCCCACTACCCCATCAGACACCTCAGTAGGTAATTACAGGTGGTCAGCTTCTATTCTGAACAAACAATGGTTATCTCCACCGTACTGTTTCCATCTACATTCGTTCTTTCACTTGATAATGTTACCTTCATTGGAAGATGTTAATGCCACAGAACAGAAACCCTTTGCTCGTCTTTTCTGTGCAGCTGGTACATAATCACAGCAGCTTCTTGAACTGCTGATGCTGTTTCAGTAAGGCTCCTTCTTTCTGGAGCTCAAGGCTCACATGCTCAGAAGAGGAAGAACACGCTTCCCATGCTGCCTGCAATACAGTCTCATCCTGAGATAGCACCCAGGGCACAAACAGTGCTTTACAACCCTGATGAAAGGCTTTATCAAGCTCTCCTCAGCAGGGGTGTTCACACCTCAGTGCAGGAAAACAAGGCAGAGGTTGTTATTTCTGGCAGTTGTCACTTCTGTCACACAACAGCCAGGCCACCACGATTGTTCAGTTGCATCAATTTCCTACACACTGGAAATCATCACCCAGCTAAATCTGCACATACAGCTCTTCCAGCATATACCTTAGATGAACAAGCAACGCCTTCTTGCCCATCATGAACAGGATCTGACTTGGCACTCAATTTCAATCCAGCTGTCCTGAATTTACAACCCCTGAAAATCACATTGCATGTTCAAAAGAAACAAAACACGCTGTTCCCCATTACAGGGCTCCACATAAAGATGTTTCCATAAGTGTGCATACAATGAGTCCCAAGGTTTTTCTCCCCCAACATGTTCTCTAAATTAACTGAGGGAACTTATTGACAATTCTCCTCACTGAGGTAAAGATCTTAAGCCCAAAAGAAACTACATATTTATGGGGCTTAAGTGGATCATCCAGAATTATACAGAGCAAAAACTGAGAGATCTGTAGATGACACACTTCTTTTCCTTCAGGGTATAAATCCATCCTTAAGAGCTCAAGATGAAGGTTTTCCTTGAAGGAAAATTACCTGCCAATTGGCTGTTACCTATATATTTCCTAATTTCACTTGATGAACTTGACACTGGCTGACTTAAAAAGAGCAACTACCTTCACTGGCTAATTCATCTGGACAAGCACTTTCATCTTGGCTGGCAACAGATGTTTTAATGCTTTGATTTTACCTAAAAACAGAAGACAAACGTAAGAGCTCAGCAGTTTCTAGAGTTGCTATTAGAGAACTCAAATTTATCATAAAGACAATCTCTGTTTAATGACTGGAATGATTCAGAATATCTAAAAGCTTCACTAACCTTCTACATTCATGGCTTCCCGCAGGAGCTGCAACTTCTTTTGTCTCTCTCTTATCCTGTCAAAGGCACTCGATATCGCTGCGGAAGTTGATGTCTCTGGCACATGGCGCGTTTGGTCCAGTTTTTGAGGTCCAAAGACATCCAGTGCTATGCTGCCATCAGAGTACCTTGCTTCCTTGTTTCTGGTGGTAGTAGAAGTCCGCACTGTAAACGTCTCGCACTGGTGACCATGCCTGTGAGAGTCTCCAGCATGGTCCCTCTCAGCGGCCTTGTCAGTTGTGCAGAGCAAGTCTGTGGAGGAAGCCCATACCTTCCGCCTGGGAGCAGCATCTGTGTGAAGGTGACCTTTCTTTTCAAACTCATTGGTTTTACATCTGTGAGGACAGAAAGCATCTTCCTGTCCTGAGTTGTAATCTGAGGAAATGCCCTGGAAAAATTCTTCCTCGCCTTGTGTTCCTCTAATGGACAGAAATCCCATAGACTTGCTAAGCCCTTTGTTAAGCATGGTCTGTTGAGAGAAATGAGTCTTGTGTCCGTCATCTGCATCAACCACCAAGGCTTTTCCTGGAATAAGGAGACATTTCATACATGTAATTTGTAGTTAGTACACAGGAGTGCGACAGAAGTTACTTACTTGAGAGTGTACACCAAGCACACATTTGGCATCGATTTGGTCATGCAAAAGACTCAGACAGCTGCTACCTCAGTCAAAGACAAATCTTCAGCTACCTCACAGCTGAGCACCATTACATTTGTCCTATTTCTGAAGAGCTCAAGAAAAACTACAGCCCAGTATAATTAAACAATAATATTAAAAATGACTGCTAGGTACACGTGCAAATTTGTTTTCTCACTCACTGTATTTTTAACCTAGCCTGCACTACCACCAGAAGCACTGTTTACCTATCGATCCAAAATCAGCAATTCATTTCACCCCTCACACACAAAGGCACAACCTGCAGTTTCTCATCACCTCTCAACAAGTCCAGGTTTGTTCCACACATTTACAGATGCCTTACTGTACTGTTGGTAGCAAGGGAAGAATGACTGTGCAGTTAGGAATTTTAAAAATCTTCCATCTTCCTGTAATGACTGTTTTTGATGATGACAGTCTCTCAAGATGCAGAATATTCTAGAACAAAAAACTGACAAAGCCCTCAAGGTCAAGGTGATGGCATGAGCCTGTACACTTCATGTTTTGTTAATAAATGGATTGGTCAATATTAATGAACGCTGCCTCTCCTCCCTCTCCCTTATCATGAAATAACTTCCACAATAAAAAAAAAAAAAAACTGTCAGAGGTGTAATATTCTTGGTGAAATACACGCTCTCAAAAGAATACTGTATAATGCTCACTGAAAAGCTGTGATGCTTATGTTGGTTTCAGGCTTAAGATATTCTAAATGTACTTGCCCAGTTTTACAAAACTAATTATAAACATTACTAAGCACAATGAAACTTCTTAATATTCCAGACAAACCCCCAGTTTACTGTTCGTATCCTTAAGACTTCCTGAGATCAGAACAAAACAGTAAGCACCTTAATATTAAAGTCACAGAGAAACAACCAGTACTGAAGACTGACCAACTGCTATTTCCTATTAGGAAACACTAACATTTTTCAATGCTTCTGCAATAATGAAGTGATAAAGAACCAAGGTCTAGTTTAGATATCGCACATACAGAAGTCTTCTCATAACTACAACTGATCAAATACATCACAAAAACCATCATCATGTCCAATATTTTCACCCTCACCCTGGTACCACCCCTGAGAACAGCCGAGGGCTGGTGACAGTGCGAGGATGTATGTGCCTTTCTTAGAGTGAGAGGAAATACACGTGCTCAATCTTCTGTTCCGTGAGATGGTTCCAGTGCTAGCGGTCCCTCCTCCCTTGAAAATCAACTGAGATCAATTGCCACTCTTGTTCAGTGGGCTTCAGCTGAACTTCTATGATTCTTTTGCATCAAGTTTCAGAGAATGCTGTAAGGGTGTTGCTACTTGCACTTAGAAATGCTTTAAAAGCTTGTGGCTTTGTACCTTTGTACTCTGACATTCTACTTGAAGGGAGACTATTTCTTTTCAGTTTCTATTTCTATGATAAAACCAAAACCAGGTGCTTAAAAAAAGCAAAACAAAAGCTAAACAAAGCCAGAATGCTCCCCCCTGCATCTTCCCCTTCCCCCCAAATATTTGATAGTGAAATGTTAGGATTCTGATTGCCCAAACACGTCTCCATCACAAGGTTCCCACATGTTCCAGACAGTCGAGAGAATAAAAAGTGCTTGCCAACGAGAGCAAATTTCTCTTCTGAAACAATTGGACACATCACTTCCTATTTTTATGAATATGACCTCAACCCTAAACTCGATTTAGAATATTTATCTTTGTGGTCAGGTAAATCTCATGTCACATCATTCTCTTGCGCTTCTGTCAGACTGCATGTCCCTCACAAGGCTAGTGAAGTACATATAATATCCAAGGACACAGCAAAGCCTTCTGAAAAATAATTTTTCACTGTCAAGTTCCTACCATCTATCCAGCACAGTGTGATGATAGCCCTTCTGCCAACACATACTTCACATTCACACACATCAAGATCATCTTAAGCATCAGGCATCTTAAACAGGATTCTAACTCAGGCATTAGAGATAGGGATAAAAAGCAAAACACTTCATTATTTCAGAGTCTCAACAAAACAAAAAATCAGAAGGAGCTCCAAGAATCCTCTGCGATAATGACAGTTCCAAGGTATACTTGGAAAAAAAAAACAAAACAACTACAAGACAATCTCCCTAATACAATGTTTTCCCCTTTGTTTTTTAATGGAAAAAACAAACAAACAAACAAACAAACAAACAAAAACAACTCTGATACAAGAAGTATTTGCAAACACAAGACCTTAGTGAAAAAAGCATGGCAAGCAAAGCAGGAAAAGAGAGACGGCTGCCACTCCGATAAACTACCAGTGCTGTAAATTCAGGACTGCCTGGTACATTATTGGTCACAACTCAGCAGAACATCCCCAGCTCAGGTTTAGAAGCATTACCTTGTTTCAGAGCACCCGCAGACACGAAGGAATCCACTGTTTGCTGCTGAGAAACTGCTGTTGTGCAGCACAGGCTCCTTGCCTCAGCATGCACGAGGTGCTTTCTGTTCCCCACGTTACCCACCCACCTGGCATTTCCTCATGAGGAAAAGTGAACGCCGGGAACACTGTCTCATCAGCAGGGACCAGGAAAGTACTCATTGCTGCAGCTTGGCCTCTCGCTCAGCTAATTGCATAACAAGGAGGAGATGAGCTGGCCCGTCGGGAAGCAGTGCAGGAGACACGCTGCTTACCCACTGCTGACTGACTGTGCCCGCAGGTCTTTCTCTAACTCATTTCCACAGCGACCCACATGGCCTTTGTGTTTGCTCTTGAGACTCTAAAATTCTCTTGGATACCCTTCTTCTTTCCTTCATTCCCTTCCCCATTCCCCACCTTTGCTTTTCACCAGTCTTGGTACTTAACACCTCTGCAAGACAAAAATCCCTCTCCACCTAATTCCAGCAAGCTCTCTCCAAACTGGATCACAGCGTCAACGTGAGGTGTTGAAGAATCATCCTGAGAGAGGCAAAGAGAAGACCAGGGGTACAAAGCCTGCTGCAGAAAGCTACCTCAGTTCTATTTACATCAGGAGGTCTTAAACAACTGCAGTAAATCTCTTTCAGGACAAGGCCTACCAGTCCCTAATGGTACACTGCCAGCACAAGGAAGCTGGGAATCATTTGTGCATCCTTAATACCTCTTCCAAGCACTTCTGCAGTATTTTTCTGACACCCCCAAACATTTACTTTCAGATGAATGGCATACACAAGTCCAAACTCATTGAGCCAATATGCAGTGTACCCATCACATTTATTTTTTCAGCTTATGAAATGTGGCAAAAAGAACAGGACTGCCAGTAAAATAGGAAGAATGAAGATCCAACTAAGGATCAAAAAGAACCTGGCTACAGAATTCAACTTCTACATCTTGAAATTATAATGGAAGGTCATAACGTGAATCATGCCATCCTTTTGAAAATGGCTTCTCTTGTAAATGGAAACTCTCGAGGCCTATCCAAAGTTTCTTGGCTCCACTAATGACATAAACCATCTCCTCACCCGGCACCACACGAGCTGCTCTACACTTCAGTTACCCAGCAATGTGACAGGATAAAGAAGGACTTCCCCACATCTCCGTAATGGTGACAGGACAAGCCACAAGCAGTTAAGATACCACAGTACATGAGTGATGATGAGGAGCAGACTTTCCCCTTCCCCCAAAACTTTTCTGCTGAAACCAACTCTCAGAACAGTATCTGGGCTCTCCATTTCACAGATCGCCCCTGGGTGTTTATCTTCTACTTGATTTTACATTAGTGCAATTATTCATAATTACTGTAAATAATTCAAATGCAATTATAGTAATTGCACGATTTCAAAGTATAATATATAGCAAGGGAATACATACCATGAGAATAGCAATTAATCACCAAGAGTTCACAAAAAAATCCCTTCTGGTGCTGAAACCCAAATCTACGTTTCCACATGAGCACAAAAGGCCAAAGTTATGTTTACTACATGACCATGGGCCTGCTTCCTTTTTCCTTTGGAGTCTTCAATGCAATTACACCCTTTCTGACAAGTGTTATTTACGAACCATCTGTCTTTCTCACTGCCAGTAATCTTGCTCATTTTCATCTGAGCTAGAGAGCTGTCATCTGGTCCTACCTCAATTCAGTCTGTCTGCAATTATTTGTGTAACGCCTTCATCGTACAGGCAATTGATCAAGCATTATGCAAACACAGACTGGGTCTATTTATATTGACTAAACTCAGTTCAACTTTGTTGAAATGCTTTCTGATAGCCCCTTTCTTTTGTCTGTAAAGAATGGAAAACCTTTTCCAGCTGCATTTCAGCAACGCTTACAGGTACGCCCATATGTGCGTGCACATGTGCTGGGCTGGGGGGAGAAAGAGAGGTCGCCCACGCGCGTCGAAAAGAGCAGACCATCACTGCTCGACAGGAAGCTCAGAAAAGAGGAACTGATTATGCCTAAGTTTAAAAAAACATCTCCCACACAATCAGCTTGGAGAAAAGCTACAGAGAAAAATCCTCATCCCAAGACAATGTGGATAGTTTCTCAGATGTGAGTGGGAAGCTGATGGAGGAGTTGGATTTGCAGTCCCTCTGGGGCTGGCTGTGAGCCATACAGAAGACCACAGAGCCAGCTGTGGCCTGCGGGTTGCCTGCTAGAAACGGCACCTCCTCCTCTCTCTTACTTTTTTTTTTTTTAAATTGTTGAGAAATTCCAAGTTTGAGATCGAAGCACTCCTAAAATAATGTGTTCTTTGTCAAGGACAAAATGAGCTGGACTGAAGGACTGTTCAAAGCGCCATGCGGAGCAGCAAAGCTGTAAATCCTTTAGAAGGATCTGTGTTCAGCTTTGGGTGGGCATGGCTCCTCTATCAAACAACCCAAACAGCTCCAGAAACCCCAGTCTTGTTCAGAGCAGTGGTAGAGACGCTTCCCAAGCTGCACCTCCTAAGTGCAGCATTTCCTCTCCTATTCCTCAGCATCCCTGCAGGACAGGGAACTGCATAACTGCATTTTTTTCTACTACGACTTACGGTTTGATTTCCTTTCAGTACATTTCTGAGTCAATTAGGCAAAGGTCTACCCTGCTTTTCCCTTCCCAGATTTGGGCACAGCGCGGGAGAAACTCAGGCATATGGCTCGTTTTCTGCAGATACAGCATTTTACATTTCCTGTTTGCTTTACTCCTGGGTCTTTGCATCCCCTCTCATTTTGTTCCAGAGTTCCAAGTTTGCCCTCAGCAGGACTGCCAGGCTGGAAGCTCAGTAAAGCAGCAGCAGCTATACTGAAGTTCACAAGATCTCTACCACCACCGACCACCAGAACTGCAGGATGCATGAAATGTATTGGAAGAAAACAGACACCATTTCTAGAGTGCAAAACAACAATTAAAAAAAAATAAAAATCTTCATCTGGCTTCTATTTTGTTTTGTTCAACTCTTGAAATTTTTCTCCCACCTACTCAGTTCTGTTTTTCTAATAACGGGAAGATGGGCAGGGTGTGTGCATGAAGATTGCCAGATAAGAGATTCTCAAATCAAGGGAATAAAGTTCTTTCTTTTTTTTTTTTTTTTGGTAAGCGAAAGCTTTGTGCTTGGATTTAGCAAGAAAATGAAATCTGTTTCAGTTCACATGTGGAGGTGATCACTATAAACTCTTTCTTTATAGACTAAAAGCTGCATTTTCATCAAGATTGGGTACTAAAACATAATCCGCAATTAATTTCACTGGATCAAAATCAAAATGGCTTATTTTCTTTCCTGTGAGTTTTTGCTGGGCAGCCATATAAGCAATAAATATTCTGGAGAGAGCTAACTGAACATTAGTATTCCAGTTAAAATTAAAAGGATTTCATGGAGCCTTAGGATCTTTTATTCAGTTTACAAAACCTACAATTTTTGCTGCACTTAACAGAGTGCATAGTCTAATTAAACAGGCACTTCATCAATACTTTGAATTTTGTTCCCTCTTTCCACTTTCCTATTATGCAGAGATAAAGTGAACGTGGATGATACTTTAAAGTCATCACAAGCAGAATGAGGTGGCATACACTCTTTTGGCAGAGATGAAGGTTGGAAATTTGATGGCTCAAACTGCAGCACTTTAACACACGAAGTTCGTTTGGGACGGACTCCATGATGTAGGAGTCAAGGTCCCACTGGAGAGCACTGTGACAGGAAAGCAAAGTTATGAAACATGGCTGCTAAATTTCTTGAAAAGACAAGTATGTTTTCAAAGGTCTGCTCTTGGTGCAGACAGATCCCAAACACAAGGTGGAACTTAATAAGTAAACACACAAGGAGACACAGCAATAGTTCTCTGGGGCAAGATTTCATTTATTTGAGAGCTGGGAAGCAGATTCTCAGGCTTGGTTAAGTTACGGAGATTTCAACCAAGTTTTAAATAGGCTACACTCTTTTAAGGGATGAATGCTATGGTTTTTAGCAAAAACAGTAGTGGGGTGAATTAATTCTTGCTTTATATTTCGAAGAGTTTGAAAATTACTTGCTCTTTTGTCACCCCAAAAGAATCTTATCAAACAACTTCCACAAATAATTCTTGGAAACCCTTAAGGTCGACAGTGTTTTGAACAGGAAACACTAATAACTCATATGTTCAGATGACTCACACCAGGTTTTACTGTTTCTATTTCTGCTGGCTAAGTCAGTTCCTAAATATTGTGCTCTGAGTATGTCTTGACTAAAAGCAAACATTCTGTAATATTAATTTAGAATGAATTACTTCTGCAGTCTGCCCTGCCATAAAGCTCATTCACCAAAATAACCACAGAAAGTGAGTCATGAAAGAGACAGAAAATAAATTTAATTGGGGAGAATATTAGCATGAAGCTATTTAATAATTTAATAATTGTACTTAAGATGTAAAGACAGAAATAAATAACCTTGGCATACAGGAGAACAAAATACATAATTTCAACAAGTGGAAAAATATTTCAAAACATTTGTCCTAAGCCAATAAAAAGCCCCAGCAACTGTAATTTTGGATGACCGAGATTTGCAAAGCTGATCTTAAAGTTCACGTTTAAGTCTTTCAAAGACCGAAATGAGAAGCACATCACTCTTCAGCTGAACCATCTCTATATTTATCAACTCAACATGACTGATCATCAATCTGAAGTTAGATGCAGCAACATTTTGATACTCCTGCATTCATTGTAAATCAATAAATAAAACAGAGTTAGATAGCCCTGGATCAAACGAGAGCTATCACTCATTAATATCAGACACCCTTTTCACTGGGACCACCCTAACTTTCAACCATATGATTCAATAAGTATGCCATGTGGAACTGAAGATAGCTAGAGCTCATTTGGTTACGTGGATGTCTTGTTCCGTGTGTTTCTGATGGTCTGTATTCCCTGAGGGCTCAGCAAAGGGAGATGAAGGCATATATCGAAGATGGAAAGACTGAGAATTAAGATGATGCTAGTAAAAAATAAAAAAAAAAAATAAAAGGACCAGGGAATGGGACTGAAGTCAGATGTTGAAATGGAAATGTCTGCGGGGGTGACTAAGATGGTTTTAAGCCCTTTAGGGAAAAAGAGATAAGTAAACAGAGTTCCACAGGTAATTACTGTGATACAGGGAAACTGAAACAAGTTGGAATGGAATCAGAATAGGCAGAACCTAAAACA
The DNA here is from genome assembly GCF_965140915.1 of Aythya marila. Lineage (NCBI taxonomy): Eukaryota > Metazoa > Chordata > Aves > Anseriformes > Anatidae > Aythya > Aythya marila. The sequence continues at coordinate 45,365,805 of NC_139045.1, read as the reverse complement.
AAACAAGACAACAACGGCAAAAAGAACAACCCACAGTGTCCTGCTCTGTAGCAGCTGACTCAGCTGGACACCTCAGTCTGAGAGAACCCTTTGTTCAGGCAGTCCTCTCTGAGCTGGTAATTTCACAAGCACACACTGCAGGGAACCTGTTCTGCCTGGCACTGTGGCAATCTCAGGCAGAGCCAGAAGGCAAGAGAGCACCCAGCAGCCAGACTTCCACCTCCACAGCCCTTCGGTGACCCAGACGCTGCACACTAACTGAACGTTGCATTAATTAAAATAAAAAGCAATGTCTCTCAAACATCTCAGAAGCACTGTCATACATACTAAGTGATTCAAAGAAAGTAAGGATAAGAGGAAAGAGTATCCTGGCCATGACATTTTATGAAGTCAGAGGATACAGTAGGAAAACGCCAATTAGATCATCTACTCTATACTCTGTAAGCAAAAGGCATAGTCCTCAGAAAACGTTTCAGGCATTAAAGAGACGTTATTTTACAGTTAAGACTTTGGGAACAAACATGACTTCTGGAGATTAAAAAAAAAAAAAAAAATCATCGACTAAACAGCTTAACCAGAAAGTTGTAAGAAAAATAAACAGAAAAGTAAAAAACCTCAGAGCACACACAGACTTCAACAAGAGCATTTTCTAAGAAAAATAAAAGCAGAAGAGCAAAAGACTTTTCAGCTGTATTAGCAAGAGAATAAAGTAAAGAAAAAACTAGGGTTGCTAGTACAGTGAGAACAGAGTCTAAAAACAGCCTTGCTATGCCTCCAAAATGAAACAAATATTTATTCTGACCATTCTCAAAACAGGCAATTTATGATAATCATGGGATCAAAAGCAGAATAGATGATGGAAATGAGAGTATGGAAATGACCAAGCTTGAGGTAGTAGCCAAATGCTAATGTGCTCAAATCAAGCTCTGCTGTGCTACATAGCAAATTATTAATTAAACTGAAGATGATGGGAATCCACTTGAAAAGCAAAAGAAAAGTGCCAGGTGAGGAATATGGTATGTACTTGCAGAAGAACAAAGGCGTGTAAAGAAACCATGAATATGATGAAACTAGAAATTGGGAAAGAAGAGGGTTCAAGAAGAAACTAACAAAAACAAAAAGGTTCTGGCACAACCTTTGCAGAACTGATGGGAGCCAGGGGAAGAATTATTTTTAAGACAAGAGCTTAAGAAGGAAGGCATGCTATTGTTTACAAATCCAGTCAACTGAATTGATCCAGTCCCAAACCCTGTATATTCCTAGATGTCTTCCTATTGCTGCAGAAAGACTCTGGAGGAGATGAGAACTGTTGCTGTTTTTGGAGGGCACCAAACTAAAAGACAGAGGGAGCAGCTCAAGCACATCAGCAACACGCTTTCGTTCCACGTTTACTAGTGGTAACTAGGCAGAAAGTTAATATAAGGCAGCTAAAAAGTCTGTGCTGCTAGCATTTACAGAGCTGGGTATCTGTGGAAGATATCCCATACTGCTCACCAAGGTACACCATTTACAGATGAGCATTTTAAGGCAAGAAAGGCCTCGGATAATTATCGCATCGCACTGCCTGCCTCACAATGACATTGATTGGCCCGACTGGAACATCACAAAACTCTCCACAACTCTTCCAGAAAAAAAAAAGATGAGATCTGCCTTTTGGAAGAACACCTACTCTTGGCTGAAAAGCCTATCACAGAGCTGATGCTGCCACAGACCTTGAACAGCAACATCCAATAAAGCCTTGGCCAGCAATTGGCTGTCATCCCACATCACTTAATCCCTTTTACTCCACACTGGCAACAATGGCAGTGTGGCCCCAAAAAGGGCTGTTTCCCTCCTTCCCCCTTTTCCTCTTTCCTAACCTCCCTGAAGCAACTTTACAACCTTACCTTGTTTCCATGTCCACCTGACAGTGCCGAAGCACAGCAGAACTGTGACAAACACACACCACCTCCGCTAAGGGTAAAAGAGGGGGCACCAAGAAGCTTTGTGTGCAGAGAGAAGGGCCCCGAGCTGCCTGGGAAGGAAAGCAAGCGGCTATGTGCAAGGAACGTTACAGTGAGGTAAAGCAGGGCCCACAGAAATAAAGGAACTAAGAGAAGCTGCTTCCTTTTCCTCCAGTTGCCTGAAACTTCTCCTCCCCTGAAATAAAACTTCTGGCCACCTTGTTCCTCGCATCAGGAACAGAGCCAGAAAAAGATGTGTATTTTCTAGAAATAATTTTTCTCTTGTTGACATTGTCTATGCTTTGTTAGGCATGGAACTACCAACTCTGTTACCGTGAGCAAGGGCTCCAATACTCAGTTTCTTTGGCTGCAAAATCTACCCCACAAACGTGGTCTCCCACAGGGCTGTTAGTGCCATGACCCTCCCCTGCAAGAAAGCACTTACCTGTGGGAAGTCCTTTCCCCCTCAGCCTCTCCCGAATAGCCTGGCTCCTGTCTGGCTGCAATTTTTTATCTCCATTGCAAGCAAGATGATCCATCTGCAAAAGAGGCAACGACGCCTAGTTATGTACTGAAAGAACTGACATCAACATTAAACTAGCACCCATTAAATAATGCACAACACAAGTTAGCATTGAACATTAAAGTTCAAGTTCAGAGTACAGGCTCAAATGTTTCAAAAGAAAAAATGGTTTCACCACGAGACCATGCCCTGTAATACTGACATCTGAATACTCAAGGCAGGATTTTTAGCACACAACTGGTTGACTTTTTTGCAGTAAGTATGAATTAAGTTCACAACTGTGAACTCACAGTTCTTAGTCCTAATTTTTAGCTTTTTTTTTTTAAAAACCACTTCCCCAAAGAAGTGATGTTACATACACAATCATTTACTTAAAAAAAAAAAAAAAAAAAAAGCAGCAAGCTTATTCGCTGTAACAAAGACTTCTCATTGAGGTGTTTTGATATGGTGGCAATCAGCCCAACCTAGACAGTGGCTTAGCTGGGAGGTGGGATGGAGACATCAAAGAGCTTTATCCATCACAGTTACTGTACAACTCAACATGGAATGGGTTCAATCAGTCCTACACAGTATTGCCCTTTACAAAGGACATTAACATCAAGTGAAAAGATGCAAGAGGATCTCACTGTGCTTCACATATCACCCAAGGACCTATTACAGAGCTCAGGCTCCTCCAGCCTTTGAAAAGCCCAGGCAGGATCAGAGGCACACAAGTTTACTCCGGTTCTGAAAAAAAAAAACCAGCTTTGTGTGCTTTTCTGATTAAACTGAACTTCAAGGACACATACAGAGTTAAAATGTTAAAACCAGCATGGAGGGCTAACTAAGGCGCAGAAAAACCCAGAAGCACAGCTATGCTGCTGTTGTTCTGTCAACACATGGCTCTACTCAACTATTTTGTTCTTGTTCTGCTGCAAAGCCTCGACTCAGATTAAGACATAGTTCTGCCAGAAGAAAATCAGAATATTAGCAAAGCTTCAACACTGGATAACGTCCAGCAGTCCTGCTCCTTGGTCATTGGCACAGTATGGGAACCCAGCAGCTAGATTCAGCACATGCAGTTAGGACCACTACTGCTGTCCTCAGCTGGCCAGGTCGGTCAGTTTGTCATGCTAACCGTGGAGACCCTTTGTAAGCCTGGTGACAAGGACAAGATGAGCAGAAAAGCAGAAAATTTGCTAAGCAAAAAGGGCTATTAAGATTCTGAAAATGAATGACTCAGTTCTCCACACTGGCTGTTTCTATAGCTCATGGCCTGATTCAAGATTTAGATCTTCGCTTTAGTATTCACTTAGTGATTAAGGCCTTGTAGGCCTTCATTTCACTGAATCGCAAGCCAGATCCACTTGACAGCTGCACAGGAGTTTGGACATTGCAGTGAGGAGCACTTGACTGACAGACAGCCTCACACATTTGACAAATCTGGAACTCCGACTCAGTGCTGCTTCTGGAGCCCTGTCACAGACAGCTTCTGCTGAACTTTGGACAAATACAGGGACCTGTCACATCATGCAAGAACTTCCAAACTGGATTTATAAAGAGCCTAAGTAACTATTAAATGATAAAACAAATTGTTAAATGAGAGTACTATCAACTCAAATACTTTTCTTGTAACTACAGTGCTACATCTCCTGACACCATTTTTTTTTTTTACATTTGTGTAACTTCTACGAGATACGAGTTTCAACAGTGTAGAACAGGATAAAACTCAAGATCACCACTGCATATCACTTTAGCAAAAACATACTCCTTGACATTTGTTAGAATTATAAAGAGAACACAAGGAAAAGGAAGTACTAACAAAAGAACAATCTTAACAATATTGACAACTTATGGCTTTCCTTCGAATTCAGAGCCTGGAGTCATTTGACTAATCTGTGGCTATGTTGTGATGGTTTAGGTGAAGGCAGAGGATGCCTGTCAGGAATAGTAACTCTGCAAGATGATTTCATGTAGCATGCTTCACTTCTTACATGAACTCAAGGCATTTGTTGTCATTAGACAATTAAGTCCTCCACAAAATCCTATCTATCCAGGAGCTGAGGAGAAGTGCAAGAGAACTGGCACACTAAGAAGTCCTTCTTCCAGTTAATCAGTGACTTTCCCAAAGTCAAGAATGTTTCTAAAAAAGAAACACCACAGCCATCGTTTTTGCAGCATTTCAAGTAGGAATCTGTCTAATGTTTGCCCCCAGAATTCATGCTTTTTCCTACTTTTCTTCCAAAGAGGATAACCATTTCAGAAAACTATCTTCCTCAGCTACAGCAGCTGAAATCTTTATTCCAAGAAGAATTGTCGAGTGCACAAACTGTTACCAAGAGGAGAACAATTCTCTCCTCCTACAATTTCAGAGTATTTCCCCTTTCAACAATCCCCCTTCTCACAACTGCAACACGATCAAACAATAGGAAGAAGGACTGCACAATGACTCTGATTTAGCAGCTTAGCTCTCTTCCTGCTGATCTCCCTTAACCCTCAGACGCGTGCAAAGACTTACCCCAGACAGGCTTCCCAGAACCAGTCTGACTAACTGCTTCACGTATGAAAAAGAAGGGGCACAGTTGCTGTTCCGTATGTGGGCACTGCAGGCATCCAGAACGGTCCGTACGGATACACGGGCATAAATGACATCTTCACACATGCCGAGGAGGATGCTGTTGAGATGATCTCCGAGTTTGATAGGCTAATGACAAACAAAAATGGGAGGGAGGTGAGAATCAATTTTAATTGTCACCTGCAGCACACACATACAAACAAAAGACATTCGACGTAATAAAATGACTATTTATGAGGCTTATTGCCCACATCGAGTGAGTGCCAATGTGGAAGTCACCATCTAGGTGGTAAGAAGTTGCAGTTACAGTCACTGGACAATCAGCCAGGATCTAGATTTGGCTCCTACAACAGTATGGTCCATACAAGCTGCCTGATCTGTACCATCAGGACACCGCCACTTTCCTTTCTCAAGGGCTTAATTACCAGTGAAAAGATTTTGCTTAAAGGTCTTTGCTGTTTTTAAACACTCTGCCAAACTTTTTTCCTGTCCGAATTCCACACTTGGATTTTTTTTTGCTCCAGCTGGGTCAGCATTTCCAAAGCCCAGTGCCACCACCAAACATTATCAACAAAGATGTAAGGTCTCAAGCAGCAAAACCACTGGTTAAAAACCAAAGCTTTGTCACTGCAGAACAATGCTCATATGGTGGAGAACAATCTAGGTTTGATTCTCCTCTCCCCAGCCAGTTAATCCAGCACACTGCCAGTAGAATACGACTCCACAGGGTGCGCAATGGTCAGAGATAACACCTGTTCTCAGGTGCCACCAGCACTTGAGGTCTCAGCTTCCCCTCTGTGCCACTGTCCCAACACGTGGGGTTATCTACAAAGCACAAGCTCTGTCGCGTGCTTTTTGACATAGAGCATTTTAAGACATTACTATCTTCCCACCTTTCCTGGGTTAGTGCTCCTGATTTTTTTTATTTTTTAAGTGGTGCCATAAATAACCCTTCTGGATCACCCTGGTATAACTAACGTAGGCTTTTCCCACCTATTTTTTCAGCACTTCTCCCAAATCATACAAATCATTCTTGCAGTTCAACCAAATTCCCAGCAGAGAAGCAGCCCATCAACCAACAAATACAGACAAATAAAACGAAGTGAAATTCCACACATACAAACTAACACTTAAACGCTATGCCATACACAGCCTGTCTTTTTGCCTCTACTACCTCCACAGAGCAGAGCACCAGAACATTTGATGAAAAATTCTGTACTTCTGCTCCCCCCTTTCTTTCCAGACATACCTCACTACACCATACTTAGGAAAAACAGTGAGAGAAAGCACTGTGAAAGCATTTCTTCCTGCTGCATTACTATAAAACTGTTGCTACAATCTAATACTGAGGGAAGGAACAAAAACATGGAAGAAAATTAATTCCTACCCACCTTCCATTGAGCACCTATCTCAAGCCATTCTCCTGCTACTGGCTCAATACTGCTCCCTTCATCCCTTACAAGGCAGGTGAGCAAAGAAGGGGGATAACCGTCTAATAAAACAGTGCAGTTTGGGGGACAGACATGGTAGGCTACCAAGAAGTATCCCTATAACTGTCAGCATCAAATTTGTGACTTCTGCGTTCAGGCAGCTATTTCCAAAGCAGGAGGACTTAGAACCCAACTACTACTCTGGTACAGAAAATTTTAGAAACCAAGCACTTTAACTCCTACAGCCTTCCAAAACTTCCTTCCTTACCCTTAAACATAACGCCAATAAACAGGACTGAACCAAAACATGGAACAGAAATAGCTCAGCTCCCCGAGCTGCACAATGCTCTGTCAAATCCCTCGACACCAAGTCTCTCATTAAATGCTCCCTCTGTGCGTTTCACCTACTTTTCACCCTTTTAGATAGTGCCTTCAAACAGCTGAGCTGGGAGCAGGTGGGAGCACCCAGGCAGATGACGAATTAGGCATTCCAGACTCTTTCCACAACTAAGTGAAGGCGTTCTGCTGGGTGTGGGAGATAACCTCTTGAGCAATAACATTCAGCTCTAAGCAGTCTGCGACTGTGTCTGCAGCGGCTGACAAGTCAGTAGCAAGTCTACTCCCTCTTCCAAGCAATTCATACACTTTTTCTTGGACATTGCGCAAGGGAAGTATTAGCACGTGCCAATTCCAGACTCACTGAAATTACAGCAGCAGAGATCACGAGTTGCTTTATTATGAGTAATTCAACGATGTTACTTAAATGTTTATTTTTATACATAAGCCTGAAACAAAAGTATTTTTCAGCAGCATCAACTGTTGTTTTTCTGCTTGTGACGCTACAGGATGGACTAACCCAGATATACCCACGTGGAAATGGACAGACATGTTCTATCTGCACCTTCTTTCTGCAAGGTGACAATAGTGGTACACACCACAAGGAAAAGCTCCAAGTAGAGCAAGGAAGCCACACTCTTCTGCGTCCCATGAGGACATCGTGTCATGTTAATTGATGTTGAAGTGGTCACACTATCAAGTCTGAGACCGTGATATTAAACAAAACCAAATTCAAACTTACTTGGCTTTGAGGTACTTCATGGTCAGCTCCCCAGAAGAGTGTCATACCAAGAGAATAAATATGCACCTATAATGAAACACAAGACATTTATCAACTCAGAACAGCACAGGAAATGCAAAGCACCTTCAAAGCAGAGCAGCTAACCTAGTGTCACTTTGCCTATATACTTTCTTGCCAGTTAAGCTCATCTGTATTTCAGATTTTTATTTTCTTTTGCCTGAGAGCTAGAGAAGTAAATCCTACTGCAACAAAAGGTACTGCATCTAATCAGTGCCTCTGGCCTCGCTGTTTAGGTCCACATGTTCATCTCCCAAGGAAGGCAGAAGCACACATATCTGTGTCAGCAGCCATGCAGGGGAACAGACTGTGTGGTGGTACCTAAAGCTCCTGAAACCTTTAGTCTGAAGGCAAGGCAGGCCTTAGTGGGACTCCATCAGCTGGGTGGTACTGTCAAGGAATTACTAGGACCGGGATCAAAGGAAAAAATATAACGAACACAAAAGCATTAATAAATAAAGCAGCCACCTTAATCTGTCATTTGTATTTTAAGGCGCAAAGGCATTAATCATTACATTCATAATTAACAGTTAATATCAGCAGCAATTATATTAATATACATCTTGAACATATTAAATCCTTCAAGACATGGAATACAATCTTCAAATATTGCAGATTTCAGACTACAAATACACACTGTCCAAACAGGTCACTGTGAAAATAACAATACAGCTAAGGAACAGCAGTAAAAAAAAACAAAACCAAAAAATGGTTTTTCTGGACTATGCAAGTAGCATACACTAGTGATGACTCTCTACCAGGTTATTAGTAATATTTGTGTAACTTCAAGCAAGCAGCTGATTAAATTATTGTGCAGACAATGAACAACAGTTACAGGGACAGTGATAAGTTAGGGATGATTCATTTAAGGCAACCTCTTTGCCAACTAAAAGCAAAACATCTTACTTAAGTCCTAGGTATATTGACAAGATCTGTCCAGGCTCTGGAACTTCATATACAGGTTTTTAAAAGTTCCACATAAATCACCTGGACAAAGGTAGTGGAGTGAACAGAACCAGTGTGATGCTCATTTTCTTCCTTCCAAACTCAGTATGTAGAATTGTTAGAAATTACACATCTTATACTACCTTAAGGTTGGACATGAGAATTTCTCTCTGCACTAAGAAGTCTCTTAATGTACAAAATGTGTTCACAAAGACTCAGAGGGTGACGCCAAAATGTCTTCCTGTTTAGATCAGCCTGCTTGAAAGGCATTATAATGTCTTTTATAACTACTACATGATAATGGCCTCACTAACATTACTGCGCTGTGCAGACTTTTAGCCAAAAAGACAAGCGTAATGTATGTTTACATTTCTCATGTAATAAGGAAACATTTGCTGTTTTATGTATTCAGAAGAGCAATACACTGCTTTGGGACAGGGTAAGGAAGTAATTACTAAATACACGTAGAAGTAACCTATTATTAAAAACTGCTCTCTTCAATTCAATGGGCTTTATTCAGACAACACTGGGAATGAACACACTCCAAGAAGCACTCCAACCTGAAGCTTCTGCCACTCAGATCACTTGGCTGGCCTTTACAGCACAGCCTGAGAGTCCCAGCAGGACAGAACGGCCTCCACCAGCACGCAGCAGCGATTCGGGATTCCTCACTGGCACACTTCAGTCCAGCTGGCAAACAAACGCTGAGGGTGGGAACAGGACCAGTTCATGCATTCAGATAAGCGTGCAAGAAGGTTATGTAGGTAGAGGAAAACAGAGACCTGGCATTTTTGTGAGGAAGCCGGAGCAGAACCACAGAGAACTTGCTCAGAAGGGAAAATGTCACCGTGGCTTTATTCTATTCTAAAACTGAGAATCGTTGTCATCCTCAGCAAAAACATTATAGCACAACCTATAAGACCTCAAAACAAGGACTGTCACTACTACAACAGATGCTACCCTACTAGCCTATCTGAAACTAGCTTTCACAAAAATAATTTTAAAAGGTTTAATAGTCTCTGATGTGATACTCCATCATACTTCAAGTTTTAAATGAACTTGGAGGCTTCTTAAGTACAGCACTGTGTAGTTGCTTGCAAGCCACTTCTACATATGAGACAAAAATCTATCTGCTACATACCTACACACCCTTTTGGATTGTCAAGCAATGCCTGCATGCATTATATCCTGTAACTCTCTCCTATTTCATACAGTTTCTCTTCAGAACCAGATCAATAATGATATTGCTGCTAGATCAGTGCTTGGCATTTCCCCTAACAAACTTCCAACTGCTTACTATGGTCTGACAGCCTTAGCTTGGGACAGAAAGTCAGGGTGTGGGGGTGTCAGGAAATCCCACACCAGCCTGTTTACAAGATTATGGCTGACATTTGTGCAGCATTACATCAAGTTCCTTACCCGAGACAATGACAAACTAGGCAAAGATCTCCTGAAAAAGCGTTGTAAAAAAAAATAAATAATAAAAAACAGGAATTTTGGTAATTTCAAATGATCCGTAAATAATAGGTGGTTCTGTACAGTACTAATGGGCACGCAGACTGAAAAACACTCATCTGTCTCTCCAGAAAAAGCCATCTTTGACTGAAGAACATCACATGCACCTCTTAAAAATTAAAGCATTTACCCAAAAATTTTTGGGTTCATCTTTGTTTTGCAATACTTGTAATAATTTCCACAATATATAAATCAATGCCAAATTCAATTCCCAGATTCGTCTCTTATTATAACTTCAAATGGTTTGCTAACTGCATTTCCAATTGGCTCGCAATTAGATCAGGCTTGGTTTGTATTCAATTTGACCGAGTGTCTTGAAAGAACCAAAAGGGTATTCACTGAGTGACTATCGTTTTGTCCAACAGTTATCACTGAATACTCTGTTCCATTCGGCCAGCAAGTGAAGTCATAGCTGAATAGCTGAATGCGACTCTGTTGTTGGCTGATCAGAGGCCAGAAGAAATGAGGAAACAAGAAAGCCCAACTTGCAGACAGGGTCTGATTTCAGAACAAGAACCAAAAGAGGAAAACACCAAAGATTTCCACTAGATGAGTCTAGCAAACTATGCTGAGATGCAACAGAACAACAAAAAAGAGGTTTAAATGTGTTTCAAATTAAGTCAGCATGTACAAAACAAGACCTAAGAAACATGAAGTCACAAAAATTAACAGCGTACGCTCCAGCACGCAGTATGTTGCTAATGTGAAGGAAAACAAGCAGAAAAAAGGATGCATAGACCAGTTATTTATCAGCTCTAATATCTCCAGATAAGAGAGCCATAATAAGACTAAAGTGTTTATACAATACAAGGGGAAGAAATAATGAGAGATCATTATTTAGAGTTGCAATTTTATGCCAGGAGTAAAATTTGTTAGTCTTGCTAGGTTATTCCCCACGTGAGATGTTTGATATTGTTTTACCATTATTGGACTGCTTCACCAGTGTCTTTCCAGTGAAGATTAACCTCCTTGCCTTGTTCCAGGTAGTTTTTCCCTGCCATACAAGCAAGCAAATAGCCCCAGAGGATCAATATCTTGGAAGCACCCAGGCATGAATACCACACTGGGGGCACAGCTCTGATTTATCTGCAAGGCTAGAAACTGGGAACAAGAATGGAAGCAGCTCATTTTTTTCCAAATGTTTTTACCATCTCAGGGTATCGCAACAGTTCCTTTTTCACCTGCCAGTGTGGACCATACACTTGCAGAAATTAAGCAGAGTTAATTCACAAACCAGGTTAATTTATCCTAAGCCCAAAGCTCGAAGCTTCAACCTAATGCTAAGACATAACACCACAAGCTAAAGGGTTTTATTTAGTTTATAGGTGACCGTGTGAAGAATTTGCTTATGTAAAGCCAAAGCTTGTACATTTCCACACACAACTGTTTCCCAATACAAAAAGCAACACAACTGCTGCAGTGGAGGCTTGATTCTGTCATCACCTTGTAGCAAGCAAAGTTATATTGCTATCACAACATAAATTTGCACATCTGTAATCAGAGAGGATTAACCAGAAGTGTGTTTGTGCTGAATGCCAGTATTTGGTCATTGTTTATTGATATGCTGCCTGCTCAAGTTTACAAGCCAGAGGTCCTTCTGATGATTTCTATCCTGAAGATAAAGAAACATCACAATGTGGCCTAAAATATTAACCACTCTCTTTTTTTTTTTTTTTTTTCAAATAGAAAAAAGTACTGTACTAAATGAATCCTAGCATGGAACAAAGAACACAATCATTTCTGAAGCATGTCACAAATGTGCCATTCAGAATGTTTTTTCTGATGTTTTTCAAGGCCTGTATTGCATGTTAACTTCAGAGATTACATTGGAGACAACATTACTATCTTCAACAATGTTGTCTCTCCTGAAACAAGACAAACAATTCCAATAGTATGACTGCAGAGCTTGGCAGTTGTATCCTGCTTTGCTGAATCTGATTCTTGCATTCACAACATAAACCAACAATCAAGCATAGAAATCAAGAATACTGCAGAGACAAAAAGGTCAGCTCAAAGCCAGTTTGTGAACTCATCAACAGGAAAAGGCAGCAGCTCTCTGCCATGGGAGAGGTATCTTACCTTTTCCACGTCTGAGAGAGATGACAGAGACTGGTTCTGCAGAACCTCTGGAGCCGTGAACGCTCGCAGATCTTGTTGGGACACATTGTCGTCAGTAAACGATACGCTGCCAGATGGAAGCAACAGGAGAGACCATGGAGAAATGATGAATCCCAGAGCAGTAGGATCAGCTGTATTTGAAAGAAGAAAAGAAAAAGCCCCAAATTAACATACGATTGTTCTGTGGCATTCCTTAATGTAATTTTATTAGCTCAAAGACAAATTGAATATCAAAATGCTTCCTTTTCCACCTGTGATGCTTCATAACCACAATAGTAACCCAATTTTCATCATACTAAAGAGTAATATCTCTTCCTTTTCTTTAGTTCTGTGCCATTATTCATATCACCAAGGTCATGAAGAGCTTGCTAAAATGTCACAGATCTCCTGTCCTCAGGTTATTTCATGTCCGAAACACAGCTGACATCTAAAATGATCAAATTCTAAGATTCTGATTCTATGAAATGCTGTAGGATGCATGTCATTAAGGTGAGATCCTGCATTAAGAACAGAGTTAACTGCTATCTTAATAGCACGGTTGTAGCAGCAATGATCTGAAGAGGGAAGACAAGGTTAGCAGAGAAAAGGAATGCTCTGTATTAAGACCAGCTGATAGGACTGGGACAAGCAGAGAAGTCTTGGGACATTACAGCTGGATCCAGCCCAAAGAAAAAAGTATTTTCAGAACTGAAAAATAAAAAAATTAGAGACAGCAGCGGAAGTGGGCAAAGAGTAAACCCAATCCCTTTTATAAGATCCTCCTTTCAAATCTTAAAACAGCAGAACAAACACTGAACTTAGAGCAAACAAACAAACAAACAAAAACTTTCCTAATTTTCTTGAGTTAAAATATTTTTTCTATGTTTCTAACGGTAATACAGCTCACTTTCACTGAAGGAGGCACAAGCTTTTAATGCTGTAAAAATAAAAATTAACTCTGTTTCAAAGAGTTGAGGAAACCCACGTTTGATGGACAGGTCGGTCCTCCTCCTCTGCATAATAAGCGACAACAGCAGAACAACCATTTCCTACTTCAGCACCACCACTAACAACATTTTCCACTCTCCTATCAGCTCAGGATGCTCCCACAGTGCTGGTGCCCAGGCTGTTCAACTATCTTGTAATCTAGAATATTTCTAATCTCCTAGGAAACGTTTTAAATTACTGCATGCAGGTATCAGATGTAAAAGGATCTAGCAAGCCAGCCCTTCCATTCCTTCTGTTCCCCTTCCTCCAAGAAGAGCCAAGGAATTGCTTCTAGGTGTCCCACATTCTCTGACATGGAAAGCAGAACTATATTACTACTTGGCTAGCACAATTATCCAGAAAAACATCCAATTTTGAATTCCTGCAGCTCAAAGCTTCCTCTCCTACCAGTGCATGCAGAAAAAATCATTCAGCAGAGAAGCCACCAATACATTTTTCAACCTAAGATGAACACACTCGGTGTTACAAACGCTCTTTAAAACCCTAAACAGAGTTTTCCCTTACAAAGGAAAAGGGACCACTGAGGGCAACAAACATTGTAGAAGATCCTGCAGACTCTACTTGAATTAATTATTTCAAGTTTAAACACCTGAGAGCGATTAGTAAGTGGACCTGTAAAAACTTGTGCTTTTCACTTTAAAATGTTTCTACTTAAACAGACTTTTTCTGGAAGTTTTTAGAGCCTCCACATAAACAGAGAAGTCCCCATTCAATAGTAACTTGAAAATACTCAATTTATAAACCCAAGCCAAAAAAAGCACAGGATGTAGGCTGTTTTGTTACCCCGTGACTCATGTTTTTTTTCTTCATAGGAACTTGGTTACAGAAAGTTTGTTACACTTTTTCTAATTCGTCAGTGTGTTATGCTAAAAGCTGGTATGAAAACTTTATAATTCGCATTGCAGAAATGGTTTCTCCCCACTTTTTATGACATAGAAGAGAAGCTCTCAGTCTTCTTGCCTCAAGCGGACATACTTCATTGTTCTGCCTTCATCTCCTGGATCCAAAGGAAGTAATTGCTGCAGAAGGCAGCTCTGATCACACCGGCTAAATCAATTCAACTCTGGTACGGAGCTGCTGAGCTGCCCATCGAAACCAGCACACTTCACCGCAAGCAACAACGACAAAAAAACTACCCTAAAAATATGCAAGATACAAACATAAAACCCTACACAATGATCATTCTCTTCTTGTTCGGAGAGGATACACAGGAGAAAGAGGGTTTTCCTATCATATTAAAAAATAAACTGGAGAGACAAGGCAACGTATGGTACTTGAGCCTACCAACATCAGTATAAGGCAAAGTAAATAAAACATATGGGTGAACTAACAAGCGTTGTACACGTTTATTTCTGTTTCTAGAGCTTGCCCAGTGTCACCGTTTTTCCAAATATTGAATTTATCAAGCTGTGAAAAGAAAAAAACAAAAAACAAAACACAGCCAAATCACTGAAGAATTCTATTTGCTGAGCTACTTCAGCAACATGAAATAGATTTGTCCAGGAGGAAAACTTGATGCAGACATTAATCACCAGTTGTCACACTGCAGTATGTACTTTCCTTCTTCCCCATGGGGATCCCACTGACCCCTAGCTTCAAAAAGATTTAAGCCTGTCATCATTTGTATTACCATGAAGAGATATCTGCTTGATGGAGTGGGAAAAATCATCAATTGTGCTCAAGATGGTGATTTTACTGCAGCACGTAGCAGACACACAGCATGAAGTACACAAGATCACCTCTTCAGGCACCTTCTCTGGTCACAAATCTGTCACAAATCAAATTAATTGCCTCAAAACTCCTGCAACTGCAAATTTATCCCAAAAATAATATTTTGAAGTTACTCTACTCTTCCACTTCACTGTTTGTGCCATAGAAAAAAGTAACAAAGACAGAACGCATCCCAGAGCCAGGGACCAGAACAAAACAACAGGAACTCCTTTCCAGAGATAACATTCATGTCATCTCCTCTTTAAGGCTTTCAAAAACATTTCAAAGAGCAGTGAGGGAGATCTATTGCCCAAAATACTGGGGAAAATGATACAAGAAGAGAGCTGAGCCCGTCTTCCTGAAAGCGCTGCAAGTCAGGGTATGGTTTCCAGTCAGTTTTACATCCAGGAGGTTTTTGGCCACGCTGGTGCTGTGATGCCAGCCTTCTGAGTTCATGCACGAACTATGCAGCTTGGTAACAAAACACTTGTGAGAGCACAGTTTATCCAGCAGTGCCAAGACACAGATAAATAGTGTGGTCTTACTTGAAGGGAAAGAGTGAATTGGCTTTAAAGGCAGTAAAAACTGGAGGATCATTCAGCTGCAGAGCATCTGGAAAATAAAAGAAAGGCTTCTAAACCTTTAAATGGTTTAACAGGATGCAAGTTGCCAAAGGAAAAAACAAAACAAAACAGAAAACAAACATTCTAAGAGAGAGCGAGTTCAGGCAGCAGTTTAAAACTGATCCATTTTACAACAGTGAGGGCTGGTAACTCTGAATTCCTAAACAACAGGTAGACTTCAAGCTCTTCAAGTTGTGATTTCTCCTACTTTTTCTCCCTTAGGCCATAGCAATTAGCAAAAAATGGTAGGAAATGACAAACATTTCAACCCTTTCAGGACACTGAAATGTCTTAAGAGAGTCAACACCCCAAATAAACCAAAAAACCAAAACCAACAACCCAAAACGTACACGCACAGGATTCTCAATGTTTGCCTCTTTGCGTTGCTCCCCAGCCACCGCCAAGATGCAGGAGGATGGGACTGAGCAGAAAGCCTTGGCATGACATTCAACCACTGGAACCCAGCAGCACAGGGAGGAATGGGAGGTGTACTGAAAGTTACTCTTTCCTCAGAGGACTGGAGCAAGAAATAACGTGAATGACTAGTTTCTGGGAAACCCCTGTCACTCCCAGGACTCTCCCTGCTCAGGGTAACGGCACGCCATGCCTTTCCATCACCCCAAGCACACCCTGCAGAGTTCAAGAAAGAGTGCAAGTAAAAAGCAAGACTTGCTTAGGGAAGACCAGAAAACCAACCAAATCTAGAAGTCTGGCCTCATTCCTTCTCCTACACTAAAGGATCAAACGTTAGCACAATGTGGAAGAAAACATTTTGCAACAGTTATTGGTGAAGGGGAAAAAGAACATATTAACACCTGCCTCCAGGGGTGTTTCTGGTAAATGAGGAGGATATGTTTCCTCTTATTGCCTCTTCCCTCCTGTCAGCTGAAGGAATCCATTCCCTGCCCTTTTTCCCCTAAAACCAAGTAGCTCTGATTACTGGAACCCACCACCAGCTTCCATCAACACGTTTCATTTTGCCTTCTTCCCTTTTGTTAAACTTACCCAAGCTAAGCAGATGCAGTGGCATGACTCGACAAGATTTACAGGTCCCCAAAAAAACCCACAACTGTCTTTCCTCACATGCACTTTCAGATGGCATCGCCTTTTTTTTTTTTTTTTTAACATAAATCACTCTCTGTTTATATTTCTGTGCAGAAAGCCAGTCTGTTCAGTGATGTCTTCACTCAGCCTGCCTTTCTATTATCAGAAAGGTTTCCTCCCCATCTCTTCCTCCTCTCCCTCTGAACACACGTTTCTCTAGGAACACACAATGGGACTACTTCCAGACCCCAGGAAGCACTCTAGCACAGGAGTGGCTTACGCCACCGAGTCTTTCCCACTGTGAAGTTTTGATAAACCCTCTCCAGTTCAACCTCTTCAATTAGAAGAGTGCCTGGCTTACTCTCCTGAGTGCCGGCGAGCACAGCGCGCTCCTTATACCTACACGCTTGCCTCCGAGATGCTTCACTTCAAAGCCTCGTTCCTTTGACTTCATGCAGCACTGACTGCAAGATACAGCATGTCTGAAACAGCTGATACACCCTCTGAACAACAAAATAGTTATTGCAGATAATTAAACAGATGTAAGAGAAGGGCAGGTCTGGTATCGGCGTTTTCAAACCTCCAGATTAATTTCAACTTCACTACAACTGATGTCAGAACTGCAACTAGGAGTACTGGATTGTCTTTCTCCTCCATTTAACAGCTTATAACATGCTGACAAGACAGCTACCAGAGTTGATCTTCTAAATCAGTGATTAGCAACTGGGCATTTCCATCTAATTTTTCACTGCTTATAATGACTGCAATCAAATTTTTAAGTATTTTAATGGGTTCAACAATTTTGAGAACTGTAAGTACAACTAAGCATAAGAACATGCACATCTATGGATCAGTCACTGAATTTGACGTGGTGTGATCTGTGATTAAGAATGTAAAACATGGAATTTCATTATGTACTTCTTCTATTCAGTGCTTTGATGGATAAATAGACAGACGCACCAAGAGACAACAAGTATAAATCAACAAGTCACTAAATCTGTCACAGAGGCTTGCCTAAGTAGTTTTCCCTAATTTCCTGAAACTAGTTTAAATAACAAATGAATTGAAGAACACTTTCTCAGTTGGTGGAACAAGAACAAGAATTGCCAACTTCAAAATTCTACCAGGATTTAATAAATAAATACATCAGTGGTTGCTTGGGTTAGCAATTCCTTTAAGTGTGTGTGGTTGCTGGACTGGTGTAGGAGGTTTCCAACAAAAGGCAAGTTAAGTGATGGCAATTTCCATGGTTGTTCTGTCCTCCTGATTTCAAAACAGTTGGACCATGCTGCTGAATTCTTTTTTGCTGTTGATGCTGCTTTAAAATAAAGAAACTTAATATAGAAAACATATCAAAGCTTAGATCTAGTTACAAAACAACATTATCAGGGGATCCAGAGCTATACAAGAGCAAGAAAAGACCATCCCTGAGACTGATCAGAGTCAAGCCTGTGGTGAACTTGCCAAAACTCAGAGCTTGCCTTTGTGGCCCTCTGCCCAGGAGTGGCTGGTCAGTTCTGAAAAACCGACAATTTGACTTCTGCCACTGAACAGCTCTTTTGTGCCCTCTGTATTTCTAGAATTTAACTGTGGAGAGCAGGATTTCCCTAGAATCCTCCATATGCTGCAAGTCCCTGACAAAGAGCAAAAGAAATTGAGTCAGACAAGAAAGCCCACAGGAACCTTTGCATTCTGTTCTGCAGCGCTGCAACACATCTCTACAAGCCAGCACAGAAACTGATATTCAAGATGACCAAACAAGATGTCTACAGTTTTTTTCCTTAGCAAAGCCAAATCTTCATTAAAGACTTGTTATCTTAATCTTGCTGGGAGGAATTAAGTTGTTTTTGTCAACCATTGTTACATTGTAAAGCTCTTTCATTTAGGTGTCTTTTAAAGAGCATTTTACCACAGGGCTATACCCCAGGTTAATTAATAGCATGCGACTGAAAATAATTTGCTGAACTAGCAGAACAACTCAGTAAAACACCTTCATATCCCAAAAGAGACAATCTTCTGGCACTGATTTTATCTGAAGCTGTGTTTTGGTATTCACTGATAGGAAGCAAGACCAGAAACTTCTGCCATCTTAGCCAGTCTTGACTGGCAAACACTCCCCTACCTTAAAAGCATACACCACAAGTCCTGGGGCAGATTTCCATTTTGTGCTCTCATCTTTCAGTACTTGTCCCTCCAAAGGAGGGCTGCCTGTGTTCTTATTCTCAACACTTCCTTGAAGCCTTCACAGTAATTATAACTCTTCTGCACTACTCAAGCTATTACTACTCAGTTTTCAGTGGAGACTTCTATTAAGTCTACACTTCTTAAGTAGTTTCTCTGCTATGTATTTAGGGTGCTGGCTTCTTTCAGGTGGACTTCAAGATGGAGCTCACGGTGTTGATTCTCGGGTATGAACCTGTAATCTTTCAAGATACTCTTTAGTTCAAGTCTCCCATGGACTCACCAACCCACTGTCTTAAAAAAATGGTTTTCATAGAGATGCAACAGAGAAAAAGAGAGGAGAGAAGACACCAGCTTCCCCTTTAATTTCATGATTATGATCTTAAGTAAATCTTGCTCAGGTATCAAGTGCTGTATGAAAGTTTCTGCCCATATGTGCCTTCTTTTGGAGTTCTGTGAACTATTCAGAGATGATACATATATCCATGTATGAGACAGATCTAGCGTCTGACTAGATATTTTCTAAAACATATCTTAAAAACCTTAGTTTCAGCAAGATTATACATTCAAGCTAATCCTTGCAAAAATACAACAGAATATGCAAAAACACATCAGAATTTTCCCTCAGTAATCAAGATATATCTCTTGCATAGTAATGTGGCAAAACAATAGCCATTTTTAAAGTGAGAACTTGTGATTTTTCCTGAATCAAGTTAAATACTCATACAGACGGATGCCTAGACAGAAGGAGATGACAGCCCCATGTTTTCTCAAATGCTAGATGCGTCATCGAAACACATGCTCTATCTGAGGTCAGGTCACCTAAGTCCAAAACTTCATAAAAATGGGGAGGAAAAAAATGGTGGGTGGGTGAGCAATGAGCTTAAGGACTTGCAGATTATAAAAAAGGAAAGGAAAACCTAAGGGAGAAAAGGGCACCATACTTAGATCAAATGCTAGAACAGATGATCATTAGCAACACTGCAGATGCTCACCTTAAAACCAACTACTTTGGGGGAGGTAGGAAGAAGGGAGATTTATTTCTAACTCCTGGAAAGCAAAAACATGCACTCACATTCCTCTCAGTATCTATACCAGGATTGCTAAACCCACTCTGGGGAGTGATTCCTGACCATCTGCTCAAGTTTTCAGCGGCTCACCTTCACCTCACTCAGGACTAAATCACTTCAGAGCAAACTGGTCATGACAGCACTATACTATGCTGTAGAGTACACTACAACAGATTGCTCTGATGGCCTCAGAGGTATTTATCTTTTTTTTATATGTTTCTATCTCGTTTCTACGTGTCTAGAATAATACAGGGACTATGTGGTAGTTTCCTACCAAAGTGAAGTTGTCACCACATGAAACCACCTGTCGTGTGTCCTGACAGAACATGAAGGAATGGCTGAAAACAGCCTCAGGGTTGAGATGTACCTAGGAGCAATTTATTATGCGCATTTAGAGTCTATGAAGAACAAGAGAGTATGTTACAGGTCAACGTAACCAAGATGTTTCCATTCCATATATCCCTCCTTTCAAATGCTTACCTTTTCTGAATAGCTCTTGAAGGCTCTCTGCACTTTGATTCAAAATAGCCCATATTTCTTCTTCTTGCAGTGGTCCGCCCCGAACCTCCAGTGCCTCAGCCAGTGACACATGCATGTTACCTGGGAAATAAGACACAACCCGTTTAAGAGTGCTTAACAGCTATTTTCTCCTTGTATGCAGCACTCACGTAGTAATAAACAGTTTTCAACTCAGTCACAAAAAGTCTCTGCTATTAACAGAACTCAGCGGATATACACAGTAAGGACCACCTGCTCTTAGGCAGATGAGAAACAGGCTATGACAGCAATGATCCACATTAATATGATAGGTTGCTAAACCAATACATTCAATAAACTGTTGTTAGTCCTTATATTATGAACAAGAGTTTGCTCTGTTAAAAAAAATGACAACAATTAATAGCTACAGCTGATTTGCATTAATAGTCCTATGAAAATGATTCTGAAAGGCCTAAGTAAAATCAGCTGCTGTTAGAAAAGGAAGCTTTTGTGACAGATTTTCAGAGGGCTGTTTGTATTATTTCATGAGCAAACAATATGAAGCACAGCCTGCAAACATACAAGCAAGCTGCGGGTCTGACAGGTATCCTGTGTTCATCTTCTGTGTACATGTAACAAAATGAAGGAAAATCATACAACTGCTTCACATACAACTGGCACAGAGTCTGCACAAAAGGTGCTAACTATTCTAAATATTCTTTAGCATAGAAAGTGCTAAATATTGTAAATAAAATATGCTGGACGCTACACCACTACCAAAAATCTCCCTGAAATACTTCCCTACCACTCCCTCTTCCCAGTCCTGCAAAATGCTGATTATTTTCAGCTGTGATTAAACAATAGCAGGGACTGCTCTGCAGGCGATATAAACCATTTGCCTATTTAACACCACTACTGAGCCCATAAGCATGTCTGCTCCATCTCCCAAATCCATTACATCAACAGGACAAGAATTGTACATGAAGCAGTTTCTAGATCACAAGAGCAAGTCAATGAATATCCATCCAGCTACAAAGGCCGCAGCTGTAGCGTGGTAAGCCAGAAGATCTGCTTGTACAAAGCCAGCAGTAGCTTGGCTGAAAGAAAAAAATAAGTCAATAAATTCAAAACGATGTTGAAAGCCCAGGTGGAATAGAGCAAAACTTCAGTCATTACCAACACGGTCACGTGCAAAACACTGAGTTGGGATTTGAGTGGGACTCTAAGGAGAGTTCTCTATTTTTCTAACTTTTCTTCCCCAAGAAGATCAACAAAACCAAGAAATTTTGTAACTCTTCTTCCTCTAGAAAGACCTGTGACATTTTTTCCCCATGTTTTTCATTTTCCCCTGCCCCTCCAGAGCCCCAGGCGCACTGGACTTGGTCCAGCTGCCATTATTCCTGTGGGCCTGAGAACTCCCAAAGCTGTTCGCTCATATTGCAAGGCAATGAAATCTAAAATCATAGTGGTGACTTGACCCTAATAGTCCTCAGAAAGAATAAGGAAATGATGTTGTGATTTCTGCCGTTTCCTTCAAGTTTGTGCTGACCTATTTATGGTCTTCGGTTACCCTGGAAATGACCAGAAGAAAACACTGTCTGAAACTGCATTTTCTATTCTCTGCAGGCGCTGTGCACCGTAATCCTGCACTCTCTGTGGATTTTACATGAGGAGAAAGAGGCAATTTGTAGGAGTGGTAAGCTGTACAGTGCACAGTTCTTCCAAATTTGCTGCCTCCTCAGATTCTAGGGCCCTGCAATAGTGTCCAGCCTGTTGCGAATACGAAAGCTGGAGTGCTGAGTGCTCAATACACTCATAACCTTTTCGTTTAGGGCAATGCCTCTAAGTTCTGATACACCGCAACACGCTGACACCATCGAGTCACTTATACAGGGGCAAATCATACAAAGCTTTTGTAAAAATCCCTATCAAACTGTTCAGACTGCTGCCTTCACCTCCTTCAGTCATTGTGTTTTTCAGACTATCAGGAGGACTAGCAAAAAGCATCCAGCTGCACCCGGAAAGTTCTCTTCCCCAGGTGAGAAATCGGGGCACAGCTGTGATCCCCAGGCACGTCAAAGGGCTCAGTGCTATGAACTCTGTGTGAACCAGGCAGGCGTGGATCCTACACCCACCCCAAAACCATGCGAGGTCCCAGCAACACGTGTGAGGTGCCATGCATGCTGCTGGAAGTGCAACATAGTGCAGGGAGACGGCGGGCACACGAGAAGAGGTGACACTGGAGAAGTGTGCACACACGTTACTTGCAAGTTGCTTGCTCCAGAACTTACTTCTTGACCATACAAGAGGGTAATTTCCACAGGAAAGGAGTTGCACCATGCGGAGGCTGCCTTTTTTTTTTTTTTTTTTTTTTTTGCTTCAGGACAAGAGAGTAAATTCAGGTGTAAATCATTTGTATCAACAAGCCCTGAGTGCAGTTTCTCACCCTCCACACCATTCTGCCCTAAGCCATGCAGGCAGCACAGTTCCAAGAAAGAATGCAGCTTGGGCCAAAGGCCTCTCCCAGATCTCAAACACTTCCTTTAAAAAGCCTGTTTACCTCACCGGGGCCAGCTGCCAGCTCCTCCCTGCAAGGCAGACGGCTTATCCACTCCCTGATGAGTGGGATGAGCAGCTCTGTCTCTTCCCTGTAAAGTCAGCTAGGGAACCTCCTCGCCCCTGTGCTCCGCCGCCTGTGTAGAGATGGGCAGTGAGAGCAGCCCCCACGCCAAGCCACGCTGCCAAACCTCCCCTCGGCCACGTATCCGCTGAGTTGTCATCCTGCTGCTTTTCAAATTTAAGACAATTTGCTTTTTGATCATTTGTGCGTGCCGCAGAGGTGCTCCAGATCCTCATGTTCCCCCACCACTGAGGTTTTCCTCACACCTTTGAAATTGGAGCTGGAATTCGTTTGAAATTTGGGATGGAAGCTCCCCAACAGCAGCTGAGAATCAGGCGCAGCTGAATGGCCTAATCTTTCCTGCCTTTACTGAGCTCTTGCCACTTGAAGTATTCAGAAGCTATTGCAATAACTGTGTTTAATAAAGACTAGAGAAGCAGTATTTTGGTCAAAGCTCCTACACAAGCATTAAACTTAAAGGGTTGAACTGCTTCAACTCAGCCTTTGTTCAACTCCTGCGTGTTTTGTTTTTAACACCACGCGTTGTTTGCTTTTGACCTCGCCTTCCACATCAGCGCTTTTCCCGATGTTGCAAATTCAGAACCCAAACTCCAAGTCAAAACCTCTGCTCGAACGGCCTCAGCTCCCCAAGACGCCTGCAGCTACCTCATTCCTGTTTGGTATCTCATCAGACTGCACTGCCAAGAAACGTCGGGAACAGCTGCTCCGCTTACGCTCACTGTAGTTTGGAAGATGTGCTACAAAGAGTGAAAAAAAAAAAAGGCTGAAAACCATTGTACTCTGCTATTTGTTTTACTCCTCTGACAAAATCTGAAACAGACCAAAGAGGTCAGAAGAAGGCTCTGTAAAAATCCAATTAAAAAAAAAAAAAAAGTTATTTTGGTGAAAACAGCCTTTTCTGAGGGGCGTTTTTCTCTTCACAGATAAGCAGGGAGCCCTTTATCAACTTCTCTTTTGTCGATTCAAATGTTTGAAAGCAGAAGCAGACTTAACGAGACCATATCGTGTACTTCTGTCAAAAAAAACACCAACAACCACCTCTTAAAATGAGAATCTCTAAAACCACAGTCAGCTGCCTAAAAATAAACCGCTGCTTTATTGAGCACTTGCCGCATGTCAAGTGCTTTCTAGAAGCACTCCATGTTCACAAATCCCAGTGAAACTGCACTGGAGCTGGACCAGGACAGCTTGGAAAGTCTGACCTCTCCCATTACAGAGCCTAAGCACCTCGAGTCATTACCATGCCCTGTAATTTCAGAACGCTGGCACCCATCCTATTTATTTGCATTGCCCCACATCTTACATCCCGAAGAAGACCTGGAATGCATCTATCAATTAGTTTATCCCCAATAACACTGTTGCTGAAACTCTGCTTAAGTACAGAACCCTGGAGCCTAGTTCGAAAGCTTTTGCTTCAATACTCTTTGAAACCTTAGCTGCGGGTCCGATTTGCATAGACTGCCCACAAAATAAAGTAACATTTGCAAATATTCAAGTCAAGCATGCAGTCAGGGTAAATATATGAGCTAATCAAGTCAGCTGCGTTTATATATAATTTTTTTTTAGAATCCTGAAGTGATGATACTTATTGCAAATTAGTATTATTTATCTATTAAAGAATAAAGAAACCAGCCCTGTACCACATCCACTTTTTTCACTTCTCCTACAGATATGAAGAGGGGGCAAAAATGGAGAAGAGCCCTGCAAGATGCAAATCCCTCCTCCTCCCCCTTTAGCCCTCACTTTTTTTTTTGTTTCAAGTTTTGTTAGGTCTCTAAACAAGTATTGGAAATCATGTGAATCAAAGTTTGAGACCAAATATGCTTCTTGATGCCTTTCATTCAATCGGTTACCTGATAAAAATACAATCTGAGCACTCATTCTTTATTCTGGAGATGCCACTAGAGACCAGCATTACTACCTCTGAACCTTTTTCCTCTGCTCCACTTTTGGCAGAGCTCAGCTGCTTCCATTCCTGTTTTTCCTTTTGTCTTCTCCTCTCTCCTGCAGGCAGACAGGACAAAATACCAGCAAAACACTCCCGTACTTCTGGGCCTCACATTTTTATCGAGAAAGTTTCTTGAGAGTTGCATCTCCTCTTCGAACTGACTGCTTCATCCTGGAGCTTACACCTCTGAATTAAAGGAGAAGAAACTAACTGAAAGTTGTGGTAAAACAAAGACTACGACAGAAGCTGCGCACTGCCTGAAGCCCAGGACACTGCTGTTCAAGCTACACGGTGCTGCTCCCACACACTAACAGCTGAGATGTTAGCATTTCCTTGCGAAGCCTTAACTAACTCAGTCTCGTATTCCAGTGTCTGGAAGACAAAGGAATGTGACTTATTTATCATCTTGGCTTGCACCTCCAGGGCAAGCATAGCTTATTTTAGTTGAGAAGTGTTTGCTTTTTTTCCTGGAAGGTGGAAAGAAATCAGCTTTCGGCACCAGAGCGAATTCGCAATGGAAGACGAGCAAGGGTTATTGCTGACAATGTGCTCCCTCCCTGGCTTTTCTGTCTCTCTATCACCAGAACCAGATAAACTTGTTTATCTGAGGTCTCATGTAAGGCAAACTAGTAAATCCAGTCCAAAACATATATAATAATCATCATGAAAGTCATGTTTTCTAGGCAACTGCAAAATGTTCTCTTATACAGCAGGGTAGCTGATGTTTCACATCTGATATTAAAATTCTATTCAGAATAGCGTATAATTATCACTACAAAGTAAGCATAATCCACATAAATCAGGGCATGACTCTCGTATCCCTCTCTTGGTTTAATTGTCAGTGTAAGATCCTTGGGTAACTCCCTTATTTTGCTGCTGATCAGCTCCACCTCGGATAGGCACGTCTCCTTGCTGCGTCTCTCCGGCTCACTACTTTCATTTTAATTGCTAAGTAGTGACGGAGTACTTGTGACTAATACAAACTTTTTTAAAGGGAAAAAGCAGAAATTTCAGGGCTGCAAAGACAGCTGGTTAACATCAACACTTCTCAAGTAACAGATGAACCCCGAGCACCCCTATTCACACAACAGATGAAACTCTTCCACCGACACAAAATAATCGCAAGCAAACACGCCGTGCTCTTGAAAGCCTAATTTCCTGAGGCAGCGATGCGCTGCCACATTCCTCCACTCAAACCAATCCCAGGAGGTGCAGCAGTCTCAGTGAAGATGCCTTCCCTCCATGCTGCTCTTCCTGGTGCACAGAGGCAGTCAGGCTCTTCGGATGATATATCTTCAGGGATGACACCGCCGTGGTCAGGTCTGCCTTGGTGACAGGCGCTGTCACCGCACCTAAGCCAGACCATGCTGACACCACCTGCGAATGGCACCTCCAGCTCCCCTGCTGCTGTGCGAAGAGCTGCACATTCCTCACGTGCTACAAAAAGGTCGGGACTGAAGCCTGTCCTTGTGCACTTGCAGCTCTTCCTGCAAGCAAAGCAGGAACGTGAGCTCTGGCTGGAGAAGCAGCAACAGTGGCGCACACACCGCTGAAATACTGTTTCACAACTAAGCTCTCTCCTGTGGTGATGAGGCGATGCCGACTGCAACACACTAGATACAGTCTCTAGTACCGCTGGGTTCAGATTCTGTTAGATATTAATCTTTCCCTTCTCAGTAACAGAGAACGATACCTTGCTTTATAACTATCCCTTCTCAGCGCAACATCCCTTGCAGTAAGGCAATAATGAGTGGAAATGAAGGCAGCGTGACTGGATCAGCAGGAACCTAGGCACAGATCTTGCCAAAAGAGTAGGAGTCCTCAAATTTCTTGGATGCAGCATTACAAAAAGAAAGTTCAGTTCAGGAAGATTTACATTTCCCCCCCCCCAAGAAAATGGCTGACTTTCAAATAGGTGTAAATATATCATGAAACTGAGATGATAAAATATTGAGAAAAAAAATAAAATAATTCTCACCAACTTTAGTAAGACAATCATTAAGATTGTAGCAGTATTTGGAAATTGCTGTTAAATTCAAAATCATCTTAACAAGTATGAAGACTCCCCCCCAGACGTGTTATTTCAAAACCAGACTTGAATCCTATATATTCAAGTCCAATCCTTCAACAAATCGCTTTCCTTTGCTGCTGTCATGATGGTTGAGCTGCAGGGTTCGCTCTGTTTTTCATATTTTTAGCCCCATGGAGGAAGGGGGGTATATGAGCAAAAAGCCCTGTTAGTGTCATGCATGTGACCGGTCAGTTTCTCCCTAGTAAGAAGAATCTATGGTATGGTACTCATGTGAGAAATATGCTGATTTGAGGAACAACTCTGCTGTGTTTTTAGTTTGCAGTCAGCACACTTGCATACTCCAACTAGTGATCTGCTAGCAGGGAACACAGCTTGTGTGTTCAGCCAGGATAAATCTCTGGCAGCCAGCAGATTATCTGTCCTAACTATCTGTAGGGCCTACCTTGCACCTTTTCTTCTGTCTTTGATGCTCAAGGGAGTAACACTCCCAACTTCCCAGAAATGGCAGCTTCTCTAAGTGGCTGCTTATACTGCCCAAACACAGGCAACCACCAGAGAATCCCAGGACTTGCAGCAGGAAAAAAAGAAACACAACACTGCTACCTTTCCAGACAGTTACAATTTCATGCTTCATTTCTGGAAAAGAAACTGCAGTGCCACACGGCACAAGGAATGCTAGAGCATTACGAGGTCTGCAGCTAGATGACACCACAGATACCTTATCTGTGAACTCACCTGTCTGGGAATAAAGCTATTACTCACACAAGAGATGACTAATTCTCATTGTGAAAGGCTCAATTTCTACCCTGAAAAACAGACAAGACAGAACAGAAGCCTATGTTTCAGCTGTCAAGAGCTGTATACACAAGAACAACAGCATTTTTTAGGACCAATGCACAGGCTGGGAGGTCCTTTTTCTACTTAAATTGAACCAATTCAAGATCAGTAGCAAATATCAAGTCTTCCTCAAAGAGCGCAGCATTTTCTTCGCTCTTCTACAGCAGGAAGAGACCTTTTGCTCTCAGAAAAACTGAACTTGGTATGCAGCATCCTTAGGTAGGAGTAAGAATGAAGATATGGTATCACAAGACATCAGCTATATGCTTTTGATATGCCCAAAATACAATTTAAGAGATATGATCTATGCTCCCCCGACACACATTAAAATCTATGCAAAGATTTCTGCTCAAGAAATTGAAGTGGCAGAGGGCTGCAGAGGGAAAATCACCGACTGTTTAACATGATTTCAGCCACTTCCAAGTGAAAAGCAACTTCAAGCAAACTCCCTCTTCAAAGCAGATGTATCTGATGATAGCCCATCCTCTTACTGAGACCTCACCGAGAAACGTGCGCACTCCAAGGGAGCAGCAGGGATGCAGACAAGCTGCTGGCTGCTTTTCATGGGTCCATGGAGTGATGGTCCTGCACAGAGCAATTAGAAGGATGACAGCTGATAAGCTGCTGCTTCATCACAGTTTCCTCAAACGAAGGCAGACTGATTCTAAGGAAATAGGAAGCACTGGAAAGTGCGATTACATACCTGGCTTTCTTTACATCAGCCTTCAGGAAGCGTGTGTTTTTAAGGATACATACCCATGAGAGAGCATGGATGTGCACATACACATGTGGGTGTGAGTGCATTACATTACCACACACCTATACAAATTGTATATGTGCATTTGCCTACACATATGTTCTTCATATACACCAGAAAATCCATTGGTAAGTTTCCCTTCCAGGAGAGGAGAAAAGCCCTGAAGGACAAACGGAGTTGCAGAGCAGCAGGAACACTCATTTATTTCTAGCAGTAAACGTGGACTACCTGAAAGCCAAATGACAGGGCCTCTAAAGCCTATTAAGGGTTTTGGCCAAGGAAGCTTTAAAGTAAGTTTCTGTAAGCATTTGTCCAAACAGATTTGGTACCGGCAGATGGGCTGCAACGGCAGGAACAGACTTCCATCTGCCCAGAAACCAGCCTGGCTCCACATGCGTGGTACTGCAGGTACAACACTGACACGTTTCACAGGGTAGGGACATTCCTACAGAAGCACTTCAATGGGGTTTGTCAGCTCTCTCTAGACATGTCCTATACAGAAAACTGCTCTCCATCAGTGACCAGCTTTTCCATAAAATAAAGTTCTGTAACGACTACTTCTTGAAAGCACTTAGCACCTGTTAGCGTGATGTAAAAGATGTTTTCCCTTCATGAAATGAAGCCACAATGAGAAACAGTCTGCTGAAAGTCATCGACATTGTCCTTGTACAGGGCTACATGGCATTTTTCCACCCCTTGAGTGACCGTCTGCCAATGTAATATAGAATTTGGGTGAGCTGCCAAAGAGGTCTGCACATTACCTATCTTAAACATTATTTGGTGAAACCAACAAGGAAAGGACAGGATAATACAGAAGATCCTCATGCTCTGATTCAGATGCATGCAGCACAAACGTGGAGATTCCTTCTGCCTCCCAGCTGCATGTGTAAGCATACAGACCACAACAACGAGGGTTATCACTTATTCTTGTAGACTGCAGATACCTTCTTTCTGCATTTTCTTCCATTCCCATGCACACAAGAAAAGTTAGGACTATGGGGGTACGTATGCTCTGCACACCTACTCCCTATCCAGCACACAAATTGTGCAGTGTGTCAAAAATATCTGGAAGAGGGCAGTCCACATGCAGCATGTTCTTTCATGCTGTCAAACAGAGACGTTAGGCAAGATAAGGCAGCTGATCTTTATAGGAAGGCTATTACTCCTTACCACTTCATTACAGGAGTTCCCCAAACTCAGAAACATCTGCTTGTGCTGGTTGGTTTTTTGGTCATGGATGCCTGCTTTTTAAAGGTACCTCCATGGAAGCCAAAAGCTTCCCGAGCAGCTTATACTGTCTAGTTTAAATCCTGCAATTAGGAGGTTTTAGCTCCAGATTAATTAGTAGACAAAGCCACTTGAAGACTTGGAACGCCTATGGTTAGGAAATCACGATCTTGCTCTAAAACATGAATTGACACACCACATAGGGCTTTGTACCAGAATTACACAAGCTAACAGGAACATGATCAGGAAATGAGAGTCCCTCAGCCTGTCACTCTGCCTATTGCATTTCGGAAAAATATCCAATTATATGATTCAATATGCTGTTCACGACTTAACAGCTATTAAATTGACTATACTGCCCCTTGAACAAATTTCCAACACACGCCCAGTTTCTGATTCATCTCAAATTAAGGTGCTGTGCTTAATTTATTTAGTCCTACAGCCATGACATTCTTCAGGTCTTAACTGCCCTCAACGGTGATGTGATTATTAGTGCTTTTCTTTCAGACAGGACACGACATTGCTTCTTTCATAAGAGACTCCTCCAACCGTTACTGCTGCCCAGCTTCAAACCCTTACCAAGCAGATGGTTACAGCGCCAAAATATTCAGTGGGTTTCAGAGCACAAAAGGGATGCTCGCCACAAAGAACACGAGCTTCGGTATCAGCTGATGGAAAGTGCAATAGCTGCAGGGGTGATTTACAGGAGTCTTCACTAGATCTTCCACGCAAGGCAGGCTGCCCAAAGCCACCACCAGTCCGCAGCACCACACATCTGATTTCGTTCTGCACCCCATCCAGCCACCTGCTGCGCTCCTCGGTGCTTTGGTACTTGGTGAGATTACAGGACAGAACAAGCCACAGAAGGTGGCACTGCCAAGGAACAGGAAAAACAAGATAGCAGCACCTCCTCCCATTACACAACGCCAAGCCCTGTCACCAAAAAGCAGAGTTCAGGAAGTGCTGCTTTGTCTGGATGATAAATTCATTCATACTAGGAGAGTTACAGGACAAAGAGCCATATTACACCCTTGGCTGCATAACAAGGACAAGCTAGCAGAAACTTTTCCTCTGCAGGCCTACAAACCGTGAGAGGAATGCAAGTGCCAGCATCATCTTCCTTCTCATTTAACAATATTCCTCTGAGCAGAAGCAGAGAGCAAGTCAGACTGGGGATCTATGTTCACAATGCCCACGTGCAAAGTGCGCTCGCCGTGCTGGAATGGAAGTGAGCAGGAGGCTGTAGGAACCTCTGAACCCACAGCCCTGTGAGGGATGAACTGAAATGAGAAGAGAAGGATAATATAACATTACTGGCATTTCCTTATTGATGCAGCTAGACCACGGAGAGTTAGGCCAGTTAAAGAATGCAACAAATTCTGCTGTCTTCTAAAGCTTTGTGGTAATTCCATGTTCAGCAGCGCAAGCCCAACCCTTTCACTCACAGAGAGCCAAGAAAACACTAACCAGAGGAACTAAAATAAGCAAAAACACCACATTGAGGCAATAAAATAAAATCATTCTTCCAAAATGTAAGAGCTCAAATCTAACACAAAATGGCCTGTATACAACAAACTTCTTCCCAGCTTTCATCACTTCCATGAATGGATACAAGTTCCATAACAATCCTATTTTTTCCTTCCTGCAATGCCTACAAACTTTGTTCATAAAATACTGAATTTTAATGATGAGTTATCAAACTGG
The DNA here is from genome assembly GCF_965140915.1 of Aythya marila. Lineage (NCBI taxonomy): Eukaryota > Metazoa > Chordata > Aves > Anseriformes > Anatidae > Aythya > Aythya marila. The sequence continues at coordinate 45,334,404 of NC_139045.1, read as the reverse complement.
AAAAGCACTTCCAGAAGTTTTGAATATTCTGAAGTTGGGAAAAGAAGAATGATAAGAATGAAGTTAGTTAACTGATGGCTATGGTGGTATTGGATAAGAACAACTGTGCAGACTGGAGAGCCCGTGGCACTCCGACATATGCTGGCATATACCAACGAAGTGGGAATGGGTGCCCCCAAGGCCACCTGAACTGGAGCTCCCTCTCCTTCTGGCGCCCAGTAAACACTGAGTTCAATATTAAGCTTCCAGCCATCCCAAATACCATGCTACACCTGAGAAATCACCAGAAGGAACAGTCAGACCACAGCAGTAGAAAAGCCTGAAAAATCCCCTCATTAGAGCATATAAAACTCAAACGCGCTAAGGAAATAAACGATGTCTTCAGCTCCAATTAGCTCCTTCACACATCCAAGCTAAATACTGCTTCTGTCATTAACTCTGGAAGGCAAGTGGAATAAACTGTAAAGCCACCATTATCAGAATTGTGATACTCACTAAAAGTCCAGAGTTCAATGGATACAAAAGAGAAATTAAAAAATTGAATGGAAAAAAAATAGCATTTTTTCCCCACATTAAACACATCAGTTGTGCGTGCTTAAACTCATTAATTAGGTTCGTTTTCTTTCTTCATTTTCTGTCTTTTGCAAGTTGTAACACTGGAAGGCATCCATTCCTGCCATTAATTGATATTTTTTGATCATCTTTTTAAACTCCAGAGAAGAAACGCAACCATCACCTGCACCAAGTTCTTGGTCTAGAAAGTAGTTACACTGCCTTCTTCTTCCAAGCCCTTTTTCTCCAACACCTACTTTTTATGCCATACTGTCAGGCCTGCCTTATAAAGTCTTCCATTTAGCTCCAAGCATAAAGCGTTATGGAATTTATGCCTAGCCAAAAGACGCAGTTTAAGTTCTCCTAATATCCAGCAAATTCCCTCCAGAGACCTAAAAACCAAAGAGAAGCCCAAGCCCTAAATAGCACCACTCCATCGATGAGCACATTACAGGAGTTGGCAAAATCTCTGCTGTGCCATGCCTGTTACCGCTCTTAATTAATTATCAGACTAAACGTACTAATGAAAAACAGCAATAGCCTCATTTTATACACGGGAAGCCATCACTTATCTGCAATCACAGATACTTGAATAAGAACCTATTTCCACTTCTTCACACCCTCTCAAGATTTTTGTAACAAATAAACAAAAACTGCTCCACTTGTATAGGTTAACCTCAGACTGCATATACTGAACTGAGAAAAAGTAGAACAAGATAACCAGCGAGAAGCATCAAAAGTTCACCACTTACAGAACCCCCCACACTGATATTAACAAAAGGAGGCACGGAGAAAACCAAAGCCAACAGGAAGGGAAAGGCCAAATTTTGAGAAGGGAAATCTTACAAAAGTTGAAGAACGTAATACTTTCTCAGTCTATAAGGAGGAATAATCTGTAGGTTCCTCACTGTGCAGAGGAACACAAGACACAGTCAAGATCTCATCAGCTGGTAAAGAGAAGCAGGACAGTGAGAAAGTGTGTTTGCATGAGTACGTACACAAACTGTTTTAGCCGAGGAAGATACCCAACTTAGAGGCAAGGGAGCAGTTAAGGGTATTGGAAATCATAAATAAATAAAAAAATGAATTGCTAGAGTTGCCAGGTCTTGCTAGCCAACCTAAGATACTCTGTGGATCGTTACTATCATTACTAATCAATTACATAAGAAATTATTTCTTCCTCAAGTCCTTTGGTAGCATTTTCATGATTTGGTTTACATTACTGCCCATTTTTCATCCACTTACCTGTAGGCAGAATATTACCCTAGTCCTGCTGGGTGAAATGATTGCTTGCAACAATTCACAGCCTGCATTTTAGAAGGCAGCGATGAAAATTTTGAGTTTTGGCAGAAATGTTAACTGAAGACAGCTGGCACTAACTTTGACTTCACCTCTTATCATGCTGATCAGCAACCCCTTCCATTTTTCAGTGGTCTTCCATAATAATCACACTTCTGTAAAACTGGCTGTAAGAGTTCACTCTGCGTGCTACATCCCAGTGTATATACACAGGCAATGAAAACCCCAGCAGCTCCAGCTGGCAGCTGGGGCCAAGAAAAAGGAAGAAGGAAACCCAAACTTTTCCCACCTGAAATTCACACGCAATTTACAGCTGCTCTGCCTTAAAGAGGCTGCTGCTCACTAACTACAGCTTTTGTCACACAGGAAAATCTCACTTCTGCACCAGAAGAAAAATTCACTGGGGACAGTTTATAGATAATATATCCCGGGGCTCCAGAACTAAATGCAATCACTCCTATTAAATGCATTTTACTTGTTGGCACAACAGCCTCTCCCCGAACCTTGTTTTTAAAATAAACTCTCTTCATAGTATATCATTGAAAAAACATCATAAGCCTCTAAATGAACGCTGTCTGCATAAAAAGTAAATGTATATAGAAATTATTGAAGTCTAGACAGGCAATGGTTTCTCTTCCACTTCTTCAAAACCACTGAAAAGGGAAGCAGAAACAGCCCATTTTGCATTATCAGCAGACTTCCCAAGTTACAGTTCACATTACGGTGACAAGTCAAATTCTGTGATCTTCAATTCTTTAATATTCTCAAAGCAAAAGCAATGGGTGGGACAGAATCAGCGAGAATTAATGCATATATCAAAGAATCGAGTTAACGTCAAGCAGAAAAAATATTTTCTGTAATACTGCAAAGTATATTCCGTAGTATGCAAGCACCAGGGAAAATTCCACATAGCAAATTAAATTCAATTTGTTTGTTCTGTTTGGCTGTTTAATACTCAGTGCTGAAAGACAAAGAACCTGTCACTGCCTGACAGCATCACATAACTAGGAGGTTTGAGTTAAGAAATCCTCTTTTTGACTGTTATATGCTTATTTCAGCACGCAAGGCAAAAGAGCACACACAGCAAACTGCACATGTACTAGTGCCAACAGAAAATAACATCTGATGTTGAGGCAAGCAAGAACAGAAAGAATGCCTTTTATCATTACAGACTGCCCGTCAGTTCTTCATGAACATGTTTCTCATCCGTAGAAGAAATCAACCAATTTACAACCCCACACGTTGTTTTATTTGCTTGCTTGCTTAATACTCCTGTTCTTCCAATTACTACTCAAATTTCTCTTTTTCTGCTTTCAGGTCTGCACAGAACAACTGTGTAGGGCAGAAATGCCCACGTACCCAACCCAACTAAGCCTAGCTGCGCAGGTGAGATTTAGAACTTCAGGATTTGCACTGCTACTGTGCAAAGTGACACCTGTCTGCACACAGTGCTTGTTTTAACATTCCACTGCATTTTATTCTTCAAGAGTTACTTTTTGCGTGAATGTTTAATACCTCTCCCTCAACGTAAGCATCTAATGAGGTATAAAAGGCCCAACTCTGTTACGCTACATTTCGTAGCTCTATCTTTTTTTTTTTTTTTTTTTTTTGCTATTAGGAATACAACATTTAAAAGCATACCTGCAAGTTTACTTTCTTCAGATGGTGATTGTTAATTTATCTGAAGTTGGTTAAAAAAAAAAAAACAAACAATAAAAAACACCTTAGCATCCAGTATTTTCTAACTCATATCTACCTAGAACTCAATTACCATAAAAAATGACCTTTTAACACTTACTATGTAAGGGAAACCATCTTAAAAGCCATAGGTACACTTCAATACGTGCGTGTATCCACCAGCATACACATCAGTACCGTGTTCCTTAACACTTTGCGGTGACTGAACGATTCATACTTGAATAGATTTGCCAAAACTGTTTCATTATTATGTCAAGCAGTGAGAGCTTCCAGTTTCACCTTCCTCTTTAACACCACCTAATAATGCAAGAGATGCTCAGTGATAGCACCGGGGTGTTCCTGTCTTTTTTCCTCCTCTCTTCCTGACCAATTGCTTTCACTCTACAAAGCTGTGTGCGTGACAGCTAACTCCCTTGATTACTCAACCACCTGTCATTTCACTGCTCCTTCAGGTGTCCGTAAGGATTCCCAGACAAAAACCATGAACAACCACGCAGGAACTAACTGCAGCTTGACAGCTCCCAGTGTTTGTACTCTTTGGATGCATCGAGGTTTGAGTGGCACAGCCAAGTCACAGAGCCACTAATGGCCTATGTCCTGTCGATTTGTCTAATCCCTTTCTGAACACATTTACACTATTAGGACACAGGGCTCTCTGGTCCTGTAACACAGCTGTAATTCAGTCCTGCACAGAGCATTTTCTTGTTTGCTGTGAAGACACTAACTCACGTTCTCAAATTCCACTAGAGAAAATCAAATTTCACTAGAGAAAAACATGCCAAGGGTTTTGAAGTACCTGGAATGCCCTGTGGTCACCTGGCTTTTAGTGGCCACTCAGCCACAAACATCTGCAGCCACTGAAAATAAGAGAAAATGTTTTCTCCTGGCTGTGTGCACTACCTGACAAATCAAACGATCCTCCAGCATAGAAAATATTTTCCATTCTGCTCAAGAGGACACAAGCAAGTAAAATAACAAAATGATAATGGAAACCATTTGAGGGGTTTCTTTAGCATTCTGTGACAGAACAACCAAAAAATCAGGCTTACGTTTTTCTTTTACATACAAGATGATCGTCTTGCAACAATCACCAACAGCACACACGTTTTAACTAGACATGGAACAACTTTACAAAGCTACGCCACTAATTCGTTTCTAAGCTTCAGGCTGATTTGGCTGCTCCACACATGACAGCCTCACTGCAAAGCCACTCAATAAATGAGGCTCTACAGCTGATGAAACACACTTTGATCACTGCCAGCGAGCAATCTTTGTCATCAGACAATCTTTAAATTCATTATTAAGGTCATTGAAGGGATTGCGATGACAGGGCACGCTGAAAAGTTGAACGGTTCAAAATTTAAGGTTCTTGTTCTTAAGCACTTGCATTTGCCAGCTAAAGAGGAGAAGAAATGTCACAGAGGAAACAGAACTGTAAGGTTTTGCTGTTTCCTCTAACAGTTACAGTTGCAGATCCTAGTAAGTGTATCACTACAGCAGACTTCCCAGGCAAATGTCTCTGTTCTGGGAGTTTGAGCAACCTCCTGGCTGAAAAGGAATAAAGTATAACAGCTCTCAGCAAGTGGCAGACCCGCAAATACTTGCAAGTTTGAAGGTGTGAAACCTCACCCCAACCTTTATCAAGGAGAAACCTCACCTGGCAGAGGCCTCCACCGCTTATACGAGACGACAGGGACATTTTGGTAAGGCGCATAACCTAGACCAGAGAGAAATAAAGATGCCCCAGCATCCCAGAAGAAGAAGGACAGAAGCATTTATTTATTTATTTATTTATTTTTAAAGCTGTGTGCACTGCCCAAAAATACTGTTTTTCTAGTGCTATTTTCACATGCTAGGCCTTCTAGGTCATGAGATATCCTCTAATTAGTTAGATGTGTTATCATCTTTTGCTGCTACTCTATCTACAGATTTCTAACGCTTATCAATATGCTGACTTGTTCTGAAGCCAAATTAATGAAAATAAATCTGTTTTTGAGCCTTGCATAAAACAAAAGAAAATGTGCTTCAGAATGACAAGCAAGAAAATATACCTCAAACATAAAACAATATTTGAAATATACTAAGATGTTTGAAAGAATTACCATAAAGAGACCCCCGCAGGAGAAAACATCATTTACTACCTGGTGAAACACACCAGGTAAGGAAGTGACAAATGCTCTGCAATGAGGCTGCTGGAGGGACAACTCCACATAACCCAAACAGCACAGTTGTCCAGCCAGTGGTGTGTACTGCAGAGACTCACTCCAAGGGACACGCGTGCTGATACTCACTGACATGCCAAATGAAGAATGGAAGTAGTGCTCGCACCACTGCATCAAACGCTTGCTTGCCTGGCACTCAGACTCCCCGTTAACTCACTGGTGGCAAATACAGCTTGGCTCAGACCTGTGAAAAGGGAGCTATTATTTCACTGACCGTAATCCTAAGCACTAGGATGGGATCTTCCACTTACTGGTTATATGGGAAAGACACTAAAAGCGATACATCCATTCCTTCTCCATTCTGTAATTCTTCATTGAAACACTAAATGGGTAGGCAGTAATTATCAATTGTTGCACTCCATAAATTGCAACAACAGAGGAGATCGAGAAACAGCAAGATCCCTTACTGCACTGCTATCATGATGAGCAATCTCCAGGAATAAGACTGCTACAGTGTTCAACTACCCAGACATGACATGGGAAAAAAAAGATCTAAATACTTCATTTTTTCATGCCTTCATAACTTCAGGCAACATGCAAGCTGAAATCTTTCATCATTTAAACCAGGCGAGACTTTGTTGGGAAGCATGAACACAGACATTTGTAACAGCTTAAGTAAGCTTCAATCTTCAATTTAGTCCCCTCTAATCCATTTAATGTTTTAAAATTCAACTACAGAAGCGGTAAGCAGAAAAACTCAAAAGCCCCATCAAGAAGGTTTCGACACGCTTAGCACCAAGGCAGTTGCTAAGTCAGAAATGTTGTAGCGAACATTTCAACAGCAACATCCTACAGGCTTTTGGGATAGCAGACATGGCTTTATGAGTCCGGTCCCTTTACCTTTCCTTGGTGACCCCACAAAAACTCTGGGACCGCCGGCGGCACAGGTTACCCTTTACATGAAAAACTAAAGATCCAGTAGCCAGCCTACACACACCATTGAGATGCTGAAAAAGCTAATAATAAAGAGGGAAATAAACATCATCTGGAACATAAAATTAATCACTAGGAACCAATTCCCCTGCACAAACAAGGAGCTGAAAACAAGAGCATCTATAACCCTTGTGATAATGAGATAAGTCACATTGTGCCTGTACTTAGTAATAACTTAGAAAGCCTTTATATTCGGTTCCTTTTTTTTCCTCCTGTAAAAGCTTTGAGGGCCTGCCCTCTACCTGAGCACATCACACAAAGAAGAATCAAGAAAGACTACAGAATGGACATGAACTCACAGATGCTTACATCTCGAAGCATGCCACTTGGCTATAAATATTATTTACATAATCAACTTTTCATGCCTTTTAGTGCTGATTCTGAAATAGCAACAAAGTCAACAGCATATCAAACGGTTTCTGCAGTACCCTGGCCTAACTACAGCATTACAATGAACTCGTACCTTTTGTTTTGCACAGCAAACAGCCGTGGTGTTAAGATTCTGACGTACAAGGATATCCTGGAATGTGCTGGGAAGACTGCTGTCATTGGACTTGGACAGAACATCACCTGTACCTACCTACAACTACATATATGTACACACACACACAGCTTTTGAGATACAGGATAGTAAACTGGAGAGAACTTGGTGTTTCCACTGAGTTATCCAGTGTTTTGCATCAACTGTAATGAAGAGAATATTCTACCGTTAAAAAAACTGCATGATCCAACAGCTTTCCCTCCAAAAAAAGAGCAACAAAACTAAACGGTATATCCTGGAAAGGTAGTAGAGAACTTGTATTGAAGTCCTCTCACTTGGGAAAGAGCAAAGAGTTAAATAGGTTTGGAATTTTCCCTCTTAAACTCAGCATCAATTTCAAGATTACAGCGCATGTATGCATCTGCAACAGCACAATCAAGAAAGAATAGTCACCCAGGTAGTATTTCAGCTCAAGATACTTTTTTTTTTTTTTCCTGAATGAAACAGACTTCAGAGATGCCACTTTTAAGAAACTTCCTCATATGCGTGCCTGAAACCAAGCACCTGCACCACACACAGGCAGATGTTGATACAACATGAAGACCATTTTCACGTTCATTTTCAAGAACTTCAGCAAGCTCTATAGGAAGTTCACTCCCACATTTCTCCCATGGGTACAGACTAATGTTCTTGACTAAGACAATTTCGCAAGAAAAAAACACAATTCATTCAGAGCTAAGAGAATACTCCCCATCCCCAAACACGTCCTTCCCCAAACAAAGCAGAAGCGCACACAAGCCTAAAGTCTTTTTACCTGAGAGTCTACAGAAAATGTGACGGGTGTTTTCTGAGAGGCTAGCCCAAGCACTGGACAAGGGCACTAAGAAGTTTGTGATTAAATCACAATTTCTGCACTTCCCTGTCATTTTTACATCAGTTCCTTTCTCTCTGTGCTTTGCTTCCAGCTGTGAAATGGAAGGTAAAACCTCCCTCTCTTTTCCAAGTGCCCCATCTCATCTATGCTGACAATAAACTGTTTGAAACAGGTACAATTAGCTGACGTGACACCTAATTTGAAATCTGCCATTACAATATTACCTACAAATCCTTAATGACACTAAATGTCCTGCAAAAACTCTAGTAATCCCTCCAAATACCAGCAACCAAAAATCAGCAGTTTCGATATTACGTCTCCTGCGGTGCTTGACATACTTCTCGCAGACATTTCTGTGGCTTGCTGGTGTGACATTATAAATTTACACATAAAAGATGAAGAACAACAAATGAAACCCTAAGAACAAAGTCTTCTCACCTCTGTTTCTTTTCCTAAGGAGTTTCATAAGCTAAGTGGAGCAGATCTCTATCCTGGCAATTGGATTTCAAATTCACCCAGCATATCATTGTCCCAAGGCAGACTACTCAATTGCCTTTTATGAAGGCATTTTAATAGATAATGATGCACAAAGAATATGCCTACTCGCTCACCAGGTATTTAACTGGCACAAAAGAGAAGCTTGGACAAAATAAAAACGGCACCAAAGAGTCGTCTTCTGCCCTTCCCATCTGTAAACACCAGCTTCCTCCTCTACACTTCAGGAGGAGGTGGGGCTGGGAAACACTGCTTTCAGAAGTTCCACCCTTCTTTACAGATGCACAGATTTCATTAATACTTAACTGGCGACATACTACATTAACTTACTCTGGTATTCATTGCTTTCCATCCGAGCTTGTCCCACGGAAAGTGACAGCTTAGGGCAACTACTCACAGATATTTCCTGCACCATGACACACCACTTCAGGACTTGAGTCTCTTTGTTTCACTGACCAGCTCATTTTAAAACAGCGAAATTCTAGCCAGTGTTTGTGTAAGCAGGGAAAGGTGACTGACAGCATCAGGCAGCTAACCAACACTTTCTCACACTTCTAAAATGTGGTAGCCAGACCAATGCTTACAGGCTCACTTATTTAAAGTGCTGGGGAAATCACTTCCAATTTTACCACTATCATCAACACTGCGAAGTCCTAGGCTTGGTGCATGGGTAAACAGGAAAGCTCTTCAAAATAAAATCCATTTCCCTTAAAGTTCTGACGCCACTCTTGTTCGAGTGACCAAATCTTGACAGGTGCTCTGGAACAAGCACTGGGGAGACTCTTCGGACCAAGGTCTCCGCAACTGCAGAGATCTCAAGCAAGAGGGTGACTATCTCTTATCTCAACCAGATCCCCAGGCCATGCAGTTGGCTATTTTAACATGTAAATATTTGAGGACATTTAATGCACAGCAGTATTCAAAGGCTTGGGTGATAAAGAAGAGCTTTGTCCAAGCGACTGGAGCTCCAACAATAGATTCCGCTGAAGAATCTGCCCAGTCCCATTCTATCTGCCTAATTACTTACCTTTCTTGCAGGAACAGCATGTTATTAGGGTTTGCTGATTAAGATTTGAAGGCACTTTGAAGATTTATTGTGCTACACAACTGCTAATTATTATTTCTCAGACCCATACTGGGTTGGAAGGAAAACAGCTATGTGCCAATGTATTTCAGATCTGTCTCCTGTTCTACTTGTTCAAGTTAAAATACTTGCTTTGCTGTGCTTTTAAGTGAGTCAACTGATAAAACGCTGTGTGTTTCAACTTGCAGTCCTTTGGTGCGATACTTAACCTGTATTTCCAAGAAGCATATGGCTGAGAAATCCCCCTCTAAAGGAAAAACAGCAAAACAAGGCAGGCAAACACACCACCTTCCCTCCCACTGAATGGGCAAACGCAACACCGGTGCCCTGACAACTCCCCCAGGGGAAGGAATCTCCTCCCTCACCTAGGCTTCTGCACAGGGGGGCATGCAAAATAGCAACGCTATGCACAAGTTATCACGGCTGTAGATGTCCTGTTGCAGTGTTTATTAAGAATTCATCCATATCGTGGCACGTTTGTACTTCCAGGGGTCTGTGAAGCTGTGAACAAACTACTAAATCCCACCTTCTCCACACAGCCTGCCTCCCTGCTGAAAACACATGCTGTGCACTCAATCCTCCTTTCACACTCAGCCCATCCTCGTCCCCTGGATGCTTCCCAGTGCCACACACTCCTCCATCCACTTGAGTGTCCTCGAGCTTGTGGCTCTCAGCCTCCAGCTCTTCTCAACAACCGTGTCAGCACTATTAGACTTTTTTAATTAAGCTGTTCTAACAGCACTCTGTGATACAGCCTGTCTCCTCTTCCATCTGGTAACTTTTTAACCCCAATCCTCCAACGTGATTTGTATATTCAAAAGCATACCTTCCACTAAAAAATCTACAGATCACCCTAAAGCGGCTGAAATATAAACACAGACCCTTCGGTGCCTTACACACGTCAGGCTCAACTAGGCCACGCAAAGGCACATTTAAAGAAATACAAAGATATTAATGTACAAATACTTTCCCCGTGGAGTTTATAATGCACCCTATGTATTCAGAGCAACAGTAAAAACAGAAAAGTATCAGTACAAAACCCCTTACATACACAAGGTTTGTTTTTTATCAGGCAACAGTGAGAGAAACATCTCATTACAGGGGGAATTCATGTACTTTCCTAGTCATCAGAGAAGACTGCTGGGTTAAATAATGAGTAACGAAACCCTACAGTCTAACTTCAGTGTATAATTTCTCTCTCGTTGTCGTTCTTTTCTTCCATTAAAATAATGCTCACATATAAAGGCTGTTTATGGAGAGACACACTTGCTGGTAGGAAAAGAGGCACTCCAGCTGCCATACAAATGCCCAGTGTGAAAGCTGAACAGATAGGCATGTTTGATAGCGCTAGGAGTGGTAGCAAAATCTGTTGTAACCGCGCTACCAAACAAAAGATTCTAAGACCAGATTTACTCTTTCCTCATCGGTACTTCTTGCACAAGAACCCCAAATGCTCACGTTGTTTTCCTACTTGTGTCTCTGTACTGGCTGATCCCAACTCTTGCCGAAACCTCTTTAAAACGTGTCTCAAGACATCCAGAGACGGACTGGCAGTGCCAGAAGAGGCCCGATGCTCAGGCTGACCACAGTCAGCGAGCCTTCTCCACAACCCTCACTCCACCAGCCTGCGCCCAAAGGAACGAGCTGGAACCAAGACGCGTTAAGGACTTACACGTTCAGTGCCGGCCTTCCCACCTGATGATCAGACCCCGAGGAAAGCTGTGGGCTCGGACCCAGGCCCACCAAACGTGCTCCTTTCCCTCTGAAGAGGCTTCATGCACCCGTGCGGGCTCCAGCCCCTGCTAGCTCCTTCCACGAGGGCTTCCAGCCTCCCTCCTCCTCATCCCGCGCCTCACTGAGGCGCCCAGACACGGATTCCCACAACCACCTTCACAGTTTCCCCGTCCCACACTCGCTTCACATCCCACCTCCAGAACCAAACCGGTTCCCAAACGTTTCCCCACCACGCGGGAGGGGTACGGGGGAGCAGCTCCCGGCGGCTCGCTATGAAGTCACCGCCTTTGTTGTTCCAAACGTGCAATTTGAGGAGCATGACACCATCTCCAGCAGGCGAAGAGATTACCCTGCGGTTTGCGGAGGTGGCCGCCGATTGCCGGGCGATAAGGAGCCAGCGAAACCTCCGCCGACCGGCAGGTTAAGCCCCGCTCCTGCCCCTCCGCAAGCGCTAGGGGAGCCACAAGCGACCCCTTGCCTTGCAGCGGGGCTGCCCCCCTTCCCGGCCCCTTTTCTCCTCCCGGGGCCCTCAAAGCGAGTGGGGCTGGGACTCGGAGCCCGCCGAGCTTTGCGCAGCCTTCCTCCTCCTCCTCACGGGGCCGCGCACTTACCGGCCGCCTTCAGGGCGTCGGAGGCGAGGAGCCCTCAGCAGCGCTGGCGGAGCCGTGCGGCCGGCGGCGGCGGGGAGGCAGCGGGGGGAGGCCGGCAGGGCGCAGCAGCAGCAGCAGCATCTCCTCCCGCGGCGCCCCGCTCCCTCACGGCGCTGAGGGGCGGGCACGGCCACGCTCCTCCCTTCTTCTTCTTCTCCTCCTCCTCCTCCTCCTCCTTCTCTTCTCCTCCCTTCAGCGCTGCCCGCCGCCGGCCGCCGCCCTCCTTCCCTCACGCCCCCGAGGCGGCGGGGAGCTGCTCGCACAGGCTCACGCAGGAGGTAACCTGAGGACTGGCGCAGCCGTGGCGCCGCTAACGGCAACCTGCGCTTGGCCCCAGCTGCCCTTCTCTGCCCCCCCCCCCCCTCCTTTTTTATTTTATTATTTTTTTTATTTTTTAACAGTTACCTCGGTTCTGGTCCATAAAATGGCAGTGCTGTTGCTCGACGCGTCCTGTAGGCTCTGGGGGTAGCGAAGGGAAGGTGAAAGGAGGGAGCCGACCATCAGCTCCAGCATAGCTAAATTGGTCAAAAAAAAAATAAAAATAAAAAAAATAAGATTAGGCCCAGTTTTCCAACATGGCCGTTCCTTTTTTAGCACATCAGACATATTCTGGAGAGAAGGCCTGCTCGGGGAGGTGAAGTTCCCTCAGAAAGCTGCCTTCTTGACCTGTGCTGAGGGCGAGGTTGGTGGCTGGAGCCATCTTGGAGCGCCTCTGAGGTGCCTCATGGCGGGCTCCTCTCAGGTAGCGTGACAGACCAGCAGCTCAGGTGCCAAAAACACCCCCGTTTCACTTATTTCCCACCAACTTCTTTCAGAATGATGGTCAAGAGGAGGTGTTTATTTTTCTCCTGAGACATTTGTGTGGAAATGATTACTTGAGAGCAAATAAAATGCTTTGCCGTGAGTGTTTCGTCATTAAGTACAAATTCCTTTGTGCTAACGGCAGTATTAAGGGCTCAATATGAAAATGAGTCTGCCATAAGTAATAGTGTCACTGACTTTGTGTAAGTCATAATAAATGTAAGAATGAATGGTAGAGCTAATTAACATTTTAAGAGACTACAGTAATCTGAGATGTTAGTTATGTAATTTAAATACTGTTTTCTTGTAATACAAGTTTCTTAAGTTGATAACTATCTATTTACATTTTAAGGTGAACTCACTATATTGTTACACACCTCACTAACAAGAAGAAAGCTCATTTTGGTCTCTACATTTATACATTTCCACAGCAAGAGCCCACCTCCTCATTCTATGGGTTAGTCTCTTACCAAGAGATTTTTTATTTTTATTTTTTAAAGGATGTTCATGATCTGCAGTAGATTTTATCCCCAAACTCTGCTTCTGTGCTTCAGGTCAATTTATAGCTGATAAGTTACTATAGAATCTTTTTTTACCTTGTTTGAAAATGGGGCATAGAAAGGTCTCTTTGTAGGGAAATGTTTTTTTGCAAAGACACATTATTGCTTGGGGTAAATGTAATGAGTTAGACAGGACTTACAGATGCGTTAAAGCCCAGCCTACGTAATAAGGCAATATTACCTTCTTGTACTACGATGTCTCTGAATAAAGCAGCCTCCTCCCCCAAAAGTCACCTCTCTTAAAAGACTGCAAATTTGATTGTAATTTACTTTCCTCTAAACAAGATTTAGTTCTTTGTTCTTTATCCTACTAATAAGCATCTGTTTGGGACACTGTTTTCCTTAGCCTTGTAAATGCGTGTGAATACCGTAACGATTATCTCATTAGACTATTTAATTTTTATTTTTTTTTTTAATTAACCATCTCGAACAAGGAAACTTGGAGCTTAGGATCAATGGAAAATATGATTTCCATCTTTACCTACTATGCATTTTACAGGGATGCAAATACATGAAAAGCGTTGCTGTAGCTTTAGAGACTTCTTATATCACTGACTAAAAGAAAGACGACACATTGTGCACAAAGACTGACGCCTTGGACTGTCTCCACTGTGGAAAAACGCAATGGCTTTTGTCAGGGTGGTATTTCTGTCATTTATTGTGAACGCTATGTATATTTACCGGGAAGACTGACAATGCCAGCACTTAACTTAATAGATTCCAGAGCGTGACTTTTTCCTTAGCTGTTCAGAGGAAGTTTCCATGCTAGCCACATCTACAAAACTTTAACTTCTGCACAGAGTGTCTGGCAAATAAATATACTCCAATTATTCCACCTCAAACCCTTGCATCATTTACTCAGTGCTTTTGCATAGCATAGTACATCATTGCCTAGAAAAAAAGATGCCAAATCACATTATTTGTTCTTCTTGTTGAAACCTCCTTAATAAACAGGTGTGCCTTTCTGTATGTCTCAACTGGGGGAGTCAAGAGCACCTCCATGTTCCTGGTTTGGGACATGTCTGGCCACACCTTGGCTATGTATCAGGACAAAACCTGTACCTAAACCAGCACCCTCCCTTAATCTCATGCTCATGGGTAACTGGGGAGTCAAAAATTGTTTAGCATGCTCCAGTGTACTTTTAAAGGTCAGTTTAGAGGAAGACTAAGTCTAACCATGCACATTTTGCAACTAACAAAAACTGTTTAAAGAAAAAGGAAAGCCTAACTGAGCTGCATCTTAGGGCAATTCACACACAAGTTCTTGGTCAGCAAAGCACCTTCTTTTTTACTTAGACTCTGTGATGTGTTGTCCTTGCAGTATCGGGAAGATCCTAAACAACTGAAATGAGTGGCTGAGAAAGAAGCAGCAAAAAGAAATACATACAAGAAAGATTAAATCTCTGAGAAGGATCAAGATTTAAGTGCAGTGAATGTCTGGGATTTTCAAAAGTGACAATTAATTCTGGGCGTCTCCCAGTTCTGGTGCCCAAACAGGAACCTATTTTCCAAAAGCACTCAACAATGGTGTCTGAAGTTTGGCAGCTTCATGCACAAATCCCTTTCAAAATGTTAGCCATTTTTATATTTTTCAGCTAAATGACAATCAAGGGACAGAGCTACAAACATCTGATGAGGCTGAATGCCACTCTGAGAAAGAAAGTGATTTTGGCTCCTTACCTGTAATGAAACCTTTCTTCTAGGCAGATGCCAAAGAGATTTCAAGTGTGCTCACAGGCTCTACGGCAGTACAATTGCAGAAAAGAGACCTGAAACATATTTGGGATTATAGTTACGTACGTACCAGCTAAGAAAAAAAATAGATTTTACTAGGAAAATCTCTCCTATGGTAAGTCTTACAGCTCTCAAGGATAATCTTGGAGAAAATCTAATATTCAGAATCTAATTAGCTGTAGATACTTAAAAGCAGACTGGTTGAAACAGTTGTAAATATATGGTAGAGAACAATCTTGCCCAGACAGAAACTACTTGTTCAAACAGGTCCTTCCTGCATTCAGCTTTGGAGTCTATCTTAATGAAGGTTTTGTTTGGGAATATTACAGTCAAGAGTTAAATCAGAACAGCGGAAGAGAGACATTAAAATGTATAGGGAGAGGAGGAGAAAAGGAGTTGTTTTTATTTGAGATTTGAAATGAGATGAAGGGTCACCGAGGCTGGGAAATGCACAAAGGCCGTCCCAGACTCCAGCCTATTTGGAAGAAAAGGCTCTCGCATAACAGTAGTGAGATTGTGTGGAAGGACAGAGCTGAGTCTAGACAAGCAGTGGGTGGGGGGAGAAAAGACAGATTTTTTTCCCAAATTGACATGTTTCTATTAATTCCATAATTAATGACTTTCAGATGACCAAGTTTTAAACGCCAGGCAGACAACTTGGATTCAGAATATTCTTTTGCTGCAGCTGTCCAAAATCTAAAAGCACTGTGTTTATCTTTACTAAGCACATCGCTCTACTGCTGCACCGCAACTTAGCATCATCCTGTGTGGAAGTGGTAGCAGAAATTTGTTGAACATGGTAAGAGCTTCCTATTTCCATTAAATGAATAATGACCTTATTTGCACAAATGCCAGCTTTATATTTTGCAGTGATCTTCAGTACTCACACGTCAACCAGAAAGCCTGCTTACCTGGTGGTAAATTCCATCATTTGGTGGTCATCCTTATTTCTGATTTTGATGTCCTGCAAGAAAAGTTGCACAATGACAGTTTTAGTAAGAGAATCATTGCAGGCAAACAATCTGATATGTAGATTCAGAAAAGCATTTGTGCACTTTTTTGTTACACTTTCACACTGAGCTGTTGAGATTGGTAAGTCTAGTCACCTAAATTTTTCTGCTGAATTCTGCTGATGCCTTAGAAATGCTGTACTCCCTTTAATGGTGCCAGAATATGATTCCATGTTCACCAAAATCTCTTCTGTCTGCAAATCTCTTAAAGGTATAGTTCTCATTTTGGATGTTGCTATTCTCAGTTCCACTAGAGTATTTACACGGAAATCTGGGGAATTACACTAGAGTTATACTCCAGAATTATATTCATGTTACAGCGACCATAATCTGACTCCAGAGGAGATAATTTTTTCACCCATATATGGTACAATCTACTGTCATTTGTGCTTCTACTCACATTTGTCATAACAAGCTGTGAATTACTTTTTACCAAAAACTTGCTCTTTCCTAAGAAATGCCTCTGTGTTCCTGTATAAGAAAAAGGCTTATTTTAGTATGTGTTTTTTGACTTGTATAAGTACAAGCTTTTAAAAAGTCACTCATTTGCTGGGACATCTGATTATGATGTTGTTAGGTGTTTTTTGTTGTTGTTGTTTTCTTAATTAATCAAAATTCGTTTTGTCAAACTAAAGGGACTGATTTCAACTGGAGAAGCTACAGCTTTTCCACACAGTTTTGCCTACTGAATTGGGTTACTTTTAATTGTATTGGAATAACTGCATGTCTGTGCATTTGTGCAGGCATTGTTTCAAGACTTCTCATTTACTTCCTAATTGCTTACTATCACCAAGCTGCCATGGCAATGTTACTTTTCTTGCAAGCCCTTACCAGCTAGTTTTGATCTCACAACGTATAAATCAAGGCTCTTTTTAAAGAGCTGAACTCTGCACACAGAGTACGGGGCATCCCTCTAATTCTGTAAGTTTTATTTTCAGTAATACATATCAAATCATAGACATACCAAGTATGTCAACCACTAGTGGACTTCAGTGTGAATTGCGTGTGAACATCTGTAGGAGTTCCACATTGACTCTGGTGATTAAAATAATTACATTTTTCATGTGGGTCATTTTAAGAAACTTCTTTCTTAGTTGTATTTAGCTTCATTACATTGCTTCTCCTAGTGGCATTTTACTACTGCTTTGTTAACTGGAAATTATTTTGAAGTATGAAGCAGTGTGTTGGACAGCCTGTGCTTTTTATGTTGCTGTTGTACTATGTATTTCTAGAGCTGGAAATCTTAACAGAACGCATAACAGTCATTAACCCTAAAGAGAAATTTCTTCAGTATCCCCTGGTCATAAATTACTTTTAGAACAAGCAGAGACGGAAAACAGCTTGCAATAGAAACACGCCCTTGGAAAAGTTTCTGCTTCCTAAAAGCCACATTATTGTCTGATACCCTGTGAAGGGAACACTTGACAACGTGTGTCGAGCGTTAATGAAGTACTTAATTTTCAATTCTGACTTTACAGTTCCGATTGTATTATTTCATGTGTCATTGTGTGCATGATAATGTTCTCACAGCTGTAGCTCCTGCCTCTTGAAGCTTTCAAAGCGGTTCCTACACTAATATGCTAAATCTCACGTAAGGTAAGGTAATACTATTCACATTTCCAAAGAGGAAAAACCAAGGCGTGACCTGACATTTTCTGGGTTACACAGGAAACCTGGTGCAAGGCACTGGCACTCAAGATGATGTGTTTTGACTTCCACTCTCATGCTCTTCCTACAGAAGAGCTGGTAGTCCAGAAGGAATCCGCCTCCTGCTTAATTGCTGGTAGGTTTTCTTCTGGCTACACATAGCAGTAGTTACTCATCTGTTTTCACTTCCCTACCTTTCATAATACGTCCTGCACTACTTTGAATATAAAACATACCCTTTTCTCCCTGCAACTGTGGAGATCGTCAGGTAGAAGACTGTCTTATTTAAATTTCAAAGGGCTTCTTTGTAAACTACTTCCTTATGGTGGAACCACGAGTTTATCCTTTTAAATAAAATCTTTACGCAGCACATTTATAAATTACAGGGCATTGCATGCAAGGAGCATTTCAGGCTACATTTGCAACAGAACCTAGTGCATACAGGCAGAGTCAGCATGCAAAAACGTTCTGATTTTTTGAGCAACTTTTATCTTTCTGAGTTTGAAACTCTTTAGCTTGACACAAACGTAACTGGTTTACCAATGCCACCTAAGAAAATCAAAGAAACCGTACCTCATTCTCTTTGGCAGCTTATATTTTAAAGAATCCAAGCATAAAATGTTCCAGGTATACTTATCACATGACTAATTGCAATAACTACTTTTCAGTCGTGGAATGGATCTGATGTCAATTACGTTCAGTCTTTGTCATTAAACATGCCATGATAGCTGGATGCAATAATGCAACAAATAACAAAATACAGTGAACCAGTGCAATGTCACATGGTGCTACCTTCCTTTTTATGGCATCATCAAGCCCTTTATCCATCCTCTTTTCTCAGGCAACAACGGCATACCAACAGAGCTCCTCTTTCCTCAGACAACAGCAGTCCGTAGCACAGCATCAACACTGAACAGAGACTGAGGCTGTGTAACAGCAAAACCACCAAATGCTCCTGTATCACCCGTCTGGGACAGCACACGCACCCTAAAGAGGTAAGAATTCAGGCCATAGCTGCTCCTTCAGTCTTGTTACCACCAGTGCAAAGAACAATCTCATTCTAAAATGATAGTTCTCAAAGGAGCTTTTTCAAGTGTTCAATTTTAAGTGTTCAAGCAGAAAACACTTTTTTTTTTTTTTTTTTTTTTCTGTTTCTTGTACTAGGATTTGGTTGCGTTGTCCACATCTCTGTGAAATTCATCACAGTGCAGGGAGACAGAAAATAATTGTGGCCCAAGGAATACACACTTGCCATGAACGCAAAATATATCAACAGGGTGTATTCAAATCATAGCATGCCGTGATCGTAAAGCATAACCACATTACCAGTCAAAGCTGGAGGAAAGATGTACAGAGGTTGTCATTAATGGAGTGCTTTTATTACTTGGACCACACGAGTACAAATAACATGTAGTACCCTGTGATGCATATCAGAGTGGATCTGCTTGAGGTCAGAACAGGGAAACTGCCATTACTTCTGGAGAAAAAAAATGGCATTTGTTTTTCCACGACATATTTTCTGATCCTCATGTAGCAAAGGTTTTCCACTGATAAGTACTTCAACAACTTCAGGAAGAACAGACTATTTTCAGGCTTAGAAACAGAGCAGTAGTACATTTTCTAGTTACTGCATTTTTCTGTCCTGCTAAGGACTATGCCTTGCATAGTGATAGACCATTTCTGTAATGGCTCTGGCTTTCCCTGACTACACATATTTTCATGTTCTGCCATTGCATGCAGTCCTTATTCCTTCATTTCACCCCAGCTCTGAACTTCTCATATACCTGCACAGAGGTTGTTCTTTGTTAGTGTAGACACTTTGCACTTTCTGCAGACCATCAGTAGCGAACGGTCCTCTCGAGAGTCAGTGCAAAGGATTTTGGAGAACCAGAGCTCAACACCAATGTGGTAGGCAGCAGTTATCCCGCAACAGAGAGTTTGCTGTCAATAAAAGCAGGGTGTGAGCTGTCACAACCTTGACCGCTCCTGCTCTCAGACCAAATGGGGACATCCTTCTGTGTGACTGGACTGTAATTAGCCAGAAACAAACTGGGAAAGTGGATGAAGGTTAATTTATACATACCTTTAATGCTGTGAGGCTTCCCCATAAAACAGTATTTGCCCAGCATTCTGAAAAGTGCTAGTACATCAAGAATTTGAAGGAGCTGTCATCATTGAAAGACCCTGGTGAGTCTTGAAGTCTCTTAGATGGAGGCAGAAGCTGGCCAGCTTTCATTCAACCAGTAGAACAAAAAAAGGAGAAACATTAAAACAATAGGGGAAAAAAAAAAGTGAAACAAAATGTCTGGCACGCTCTATTAGTTTCCTGTTAAAAAATAAAAATGAAAATAAAGGGGATGCATGCAAACGCACTGTGACCAAGTCTGTTGTTAACTTACCTGCTTAACATGACAGTTCAAAATGAAGCTTCAGATAAGGGGGCTTTGCATCTGCAGCCCTTCGCTAGATGTGTTTGGGGGGAAGGAAGTCTTTTCTGTTACAGGAAACTATTTCGCATCAATTATTTCCTTTACCGCTTTTAAATAGAAGTATTGTCTCCAAGGCTTATCATATGCAGACTTAGACAAGTGAACTTAACCATATATTACGTACACGCAGGCAACAAAGTAGGAAAGAATGTAATTTTCATTTTTTTATTTTAATCTAAATGAGCTTATAATTGCTAAATAGCTGTAGGAATAACATTATATATGAAATCACCAGAGGAGAGTAGCCACATTTTTAGGCTGCCTAAGAGTGGACGTCAAAACCTGAATTATGGAAAATAAATTTATCAGGAGTCACTGAAAATTTGAAGAACTTTTCCCTCTTCCTATAGAAATATATTGGTATTTTTAAAAATAGCGCTGGTATGGCTGCCTTACACCAATAGGATCAGTGTATTTTATATAAGCAAGCCTGACATTCTTTTATACAAGAGACTTTTTTTTTTTTTTTTATCCAGTGGTGCCGTTATCACATCATAGATTTTCCTTTTCCTAAAAAGAAGCAGATGTGACATTACATGATTTTATTACCAATCAACTATCTTCTTTTTGACAGTAGGCTAGTTTCTGCTGGCAGTGCTCAAGAAACCTACCTGGTAAGTAGAACAAGTCTGAAAACTGAAAGTACATAAGCTCAAAAGTTGCCAAAGTATTTAGCTGGAGAAGTCTGCCCTCTGTTTTGTGATTCTGCAGCATGTAAATTGTGAACTTATTTTCTAATTTGTCTGATCAGTTGTGTGCATAAATAAACATGAGCCTGAAGACGGCTCATGTATGTTCAAAACAAGTATTGTTTACTTATTCAGTCTTCGGAATTATTCAAGCAGACTAAGCGACTGCACACCCAAGTCAAATGCTGTGGTTGCTGCTCCATGAGTAGACAACCCAAATTTGGGGGCTAAAAGCAGATGTACCTAGCAATTGAGAAAAAAATATATATATTGCTTGTTGTGCTCTAACTCTGAGTTCATCAAGAATCACTATGCATAAAATAGTACTCAGAAGAAAAGTACTTGTGCAGAAAAACAAGGGAAAATCAAAGCAATCTCAGTAAGTAATTTGGAAAACACGGAAAAAAGGGAATTCCTTCCAAAATTCCACTGTGTGGGGAAGGATTTTTTCTTACGAAGTCCTTTAGTTAGAGTTATCCTTGTGTTTCAAGGGCAGAAATAACACACACAAAAAAGCATAGGGAGGTCTTCATAAATTGAAAAATACCGTATGCATGAACCACTAACTCATCAGCAGGCATTTGGGCTGTATGCATTTACTTTCTCTTGACCTACTGCAATCCAGTTTCTGGTTTCACTGAAGCTGACTGACTGACCATTGGTGTCCCCAACACAGCAACAACATCGTCTGCTTTTGAAACTTACCCGTGGAAGAAAAGAGACTTACCCCCCGCAGTAGCAGATGACTTGATTTTTGACCTTGAAAATCTCATTTTATATCAGTTTTTGTTTCCTTTAAGAGCATTAGTCTACACCACTGCAAGTGCCATTATTCCATTTTGCTAACTAGTACTTACAATGTTTGTGTACGTTATGAAACACAGGGAGCGTGGCTAGAAATATTCGGTTCTAGAAGATGAAATGCAATGAAGGGAGGTGTTGCAAGCAAGAACATTTACTGATGCTGCCATAAATACGCTGAAGTCAGTGGAGCTGCACTGATTAACTGTACCTGCTAATGCTCCGAGTGAAGTCCTTGTTACCTTGTTGGGTAATTATTACCAACAGGGGGTCCAGAGGATATTTTTTTACTGCACTGCTGAAGTGCTTTCTATTCCAGAATACAGGCCAAGCAGTAATCCTGAAACAGCTATTTTAGAATACTGCCCACTTAGAACTGGCTCGACACTGTACATACTCTTGTGTAGCCCAAGAACACACTTCACTGCACAACTACTCTCTTTCCACAGATGGTTTAAGAAATCTGAAACTCATCTGACTTTGTTGGCGTTGTCTTGGCCATGCTGCAGAACTGAAAGGTATTCCTTACGCATGGGACTGTGGTCGGATGCACGTTGTTCTGCTCTGGAAAAAAACAAAGCAGCTGCCTCTTCACCCTGGACATTTTTTCTCTGACTGTTAAAACAAATAATGAACAAAATCAGAAATGCACATGGATTTAGCATGTTACTGAAGCTTTCAGTCTGTTTTGCCATCTGTATGCGTGGGTGTTGGACTGTTTTATATTTTGGATAATACCCTCTGAGTATTTGCAGTGGAACAGTACCTTCTTGGCACAGTTGTCATGCCATAAGCATGCATGCTGTGACCAAAACCCCTGGCTCCTTCAAAACATCAGAACAGAGAGCCTTCTGGAATAGCACAGTTCTCACCAAAATCAAGGTCCTGTAATGTTATTTAAGTAAACAGATGAGCATGGCTGAAAACCTGGAATTTACCACTAAGCAGAAAGGCTTGTCGAGGAAAGCGCTAGATTGTTACCATCCCATCATGCACTGTGTTTGTATCAGCCAAACCTTTAACAGACACCCCATTTTTGGAAGCCTCCTCTTCCCTTCTGCCCTGCAGAATTACTTGTTTAGAGTGAAACATGAGAAATTCTGACATCACTGTGAAATGTTTATACATCAATTTTCTTTGGACCAGCTTTGACTTTCTTTGTAGATACATTTATTTCAGTCTCTTGCTATTCTGCACAGCTCAGCGTTCAGAGTTGAATTAAACAATAACAACTCTCAACTCTATTTATTCCATGCTGTAGGAATGTAATTAATCTTTTTATATTGATAATAAATTAATATTCTGCTTTACAGGTTCTTAAATACAGGGAGGCCTGTGCAAATTTTAATTCAGACTGGGTGCAGAATAATAAAAAATTACATCATGACCATAACAGATGTTCCTTAGCGGACATCTTATTATCCTTGGTTCTGACATTTTCTTATTCTTTATAAAACAGATGGAGAAGATACAGATGCTAAGTGTTCTGCATGTGCTTTTGAATGGAGATGCAGCCTTCTGAGGAAGTTTAGTTGTCAATTTAGGAAGCTGCATTTTGAAGTTATGTGTTTAGGGTATGTTTACGCATAGCCAGTCCTGATTTGTAGCATTTTCAGTAAGACATGAGGAGTCACGGGGCGCTGACAATAAGAAAAGAGCAGTAGCATTTATGCAAGTGGCGATCTTCAATGTATGGCAGCACTCTTAAGACAGTAGTATGTAAAATGGGAGCACACAATAGATAACAAAATGGGCATCCTGACAGCCTAAATATATATATAAATACAATGTCACTTTTTAAAACCACGGGATTTATTTTATCAAAATCTAATGTGTTTTGGACTTCATTCCATAAAACTTAATTAATTTTTTATTGCCTGAAGGAAAATCCTGACGGCGTTGAAACTTCAGATGCTGTTGGAAAGGGGATGTTTCACTCTTATCTAGTATCCTAAATAAAATTGCAAGAAGACTAGCGTCCAGGATACAGCATGAAAAGCACTTTGCTTTTTATCAGAGTACCTTCCCATTTCCATTTTAATTTAATCTGTCAATAAATAAAGGTTATAGATTTATATAAAACTATGAGCAATCTCTAGAGTAAAAACAAAGTTTTTCCTCAGGGCTGTGGTTGCAAATCGATTTGAGTAATTAGAGAAACAGTTGTAATCTATGTACTAAAGGATAGCTAATATTTTTATGCTGTTCTTGAATACCAACGTATTAGAAAAAAAACTAGCAGAATTAATCCTGGCAGCAAATTCAGTATATTCGATCAACATATTACTCAATCTTCAACTGAAGTGAAGGAAGTAGCTGAAAACCTTGTCATGTCTAATGCTCACCACCACCCAGAGTGCCTGCACAATACAGAGCCATAGAACTGCATTGCGTCCAGTATCTCTGAATTACAAGGCAGAAATTTTTTATTTGCTTGGCTATTCTCCTGTGGGCAATCCCCAGACATGGTTGTGCTGCATTTGATAATAATAGTACTCTTAAAGAGGTGGTGTTCATGAGGTAAAAGTCTATAAAGCAGCCAACACTATGGCTCAGATTTCAAAGACTCGCTTTTATTTTCAATCATACACGGAGTATTTATTCATACGGAGGAACTTTAAAATCTATACAGCGTCCTTCGTCCCCCTCCCTTCTAAAAATATAACTAATACAGGGCAGGAGACATAAATAAGAAATTTCTTGAAATGAGTTTACTTTTCTGAAAAGTCTGGTGGTACTTGGAGTGGAAGTTCCAGGAGCTGGGAGCAGAGAAGAGGATGGGGCTCTCGCACTCTTACATTCTTACTGCACTGCTCTAACCTCCCTCTCAGGCCAGAAAAAAATCAGTTACAATCAATGCTAACAAAAAACAAGCCAAAATTGCTTCAGTTGGTATTTCTTCAGTTGTTTTCCAGAAAAGAATTACATTTAGTCTCAGCTGTTAAACAGTTTCTTTTTCTCTGCCTCCATCTGTGTATAAAGTTTGACCTTGATGCTGACCTCCTTCTGCCAGATTTCCTCTTAGGCAGTGGAGGAGGTTTTGCCTGAACATGGGTTAAACTTTAAAGGGTACGAGTACACACCCTGTACTTTTATCACCGTCATGTTAGTCCTTTTAATTGCTATTTTAAGTCCTGCTCAGTTGAAGAATAGTAATTTTCTTTCCCAGACTCGGAGCTGCCTGCCTCGGTCTTTTAGGTTTGAAACGATCTGGATGGGTAGGTGAAATCCGTATGAGTTTGTTTGCGGAGGCCTCCCTCCCACGGGCAAACCAAAGACCAGTTCTTAGCCTCTGTGACAAAAAAACATTCCAGTTCACATTACTGAGCCCCAGGGAAAACATCATATGTCAACTGAAGCAAAACCTGCAAGTCGAATTATCCGACATCAAAGGCCACTACCCCCACACCAGCAATTGCTCTCAGAAATCTGTGCAGAAACAGAGTCCTCCTGCCATGGAGAGAAATGCTGGGGAGTCCACTGCTCCTCTGCAGTGCAAACCCACATGCCTGTGTGCCTGTGTTTCAGGGGCACTAATCTTACACGAAGTCACAAAAGCCTGGCACTACAGCAGCACGCGTGTTATTGAACCCGGCCTCTGCTTTGGTATTATTTACATCCAATTGCTACAGTAAGACCATTCCCTATTAGCAGGTATTGCTTTGTTCTATTGTGCTCGCTAAATGAGGTATTTCCTAAAAGAGTGATGGCTGTAGCCAGCACAGCTGTCAGGCAGTCATTCATCAGTTCAAAACGCTGAACGCAGCATCAGAGCTGGATTACTTACACTGTCAGGGCTGTTTCAGCCGGCTGCTCAACAGTCCAGTAGCGTATCAGTTCATTAGTCCTGATTAATTGCACAGCTTGGCTGAAACTATAGTCCCACATTCCTTAACAACCTGCTTTATTTTCTTTCAACGTAAAAGCCCCTAAAAGAAAAATCCAACCTCTTCTCGCATGAAGACTTGAGTAATTGCAAAAAAGCCACTAGAGTAGATTAGTTTGTTACTACTATTGAGACAACCAAACTCCTCTGTAGTGAAAGAATGAAAGGAAAAGAATGTAAAATATCCTCTGCAGTGCAGTGACCTGGGGGCAAGCCTATTGCCATGTTTCAGTGTTGTGGAAAAAAGAGAAAATGCAAGCCATTGTGCCAAAATGTTTCCAGGGATATTTCTCCAAAACACCACACTAATTTAAAGCAACTGCTGCCTGTATACGACGTCATTTAGTCGCTTAAGTAGCCTTTGAGCATATTCAGCATTGTGATAAGAGTTACTGACATATGAAACACACACACTTGTAATTCATACTTAAAAACCTGATACAAACTCATTGCCTGGCACAGGACTTAGTAGATTCCGATTTACAAAAATAAATTGGTCGGGATATCTGGAAAAATTGATTGCAGCTTTTGAGGTAGTTGATACTGCTCTGACTGCTGCTCTTCCATTTAATTTTCTTTTGTGGAAAAAACAAACAAACAAACAAACAACAAACAAACAAACAAACACCTCATGTGCACTTAATATATTGTGTAGCTGTTACCTGCATATTAACTAAATATCACCTACATATTTTTTTCTTGACTTACAATACTTCTTAAGGGCAAAGTAACAGGAATTTAGATGTAATCATAATTTTAAGCAGTTCCTCTGACATGGTTAAGTGAGAGATGTGGTAATTACTGACTGCTATTATCTTTAAGAGGGCTCATTTCCTAAGCTGACAGAATAGCCCCTAATAAAGAAACGCACTAGACCTTAAAACCAGAAGATACAAACTGCATCACTTGTCAAGATTTATGGTTTCTAGAATATTATACTCTTTACTCTGTATGGGACCATCAGGCTCAACTGTACAAATCTTAAGGAAAGCTTAGCTGAAATTAGCATTACTCACAGTAGTCAAGTCTGATTTCTTTGAACTTCAGTCTGCCACTCCTGACTGTTTCCACTGCTACAAGAAGTTGTTACAAGGAATAATGAGTAGTACGATAAGGTTGACCTCTGTATATTTTGTGGTACTAGGAGCAGTCAACAAACGTTGTTCCTGGATAACAAGACAGATGTTACTGCATTACACACCACACTGGACATAAGACCGGTCAGTCTCTAAAGCCACTAAACACAGGAAACATGGACTCAACGACAGATTGATATACCATGGTGTTTAGTTTTTTTTTTTAATATATAATTTTTAGAAAAAGTTACCATTTAAGATATGTATTTACTCTTTTCTCCTAAGTTTCCAGTTTCACTGTATATATATTTTTTTAATCTATATTGCCTCATGAGTATAGCTGGAGTGGCTGGAGACAGCCCATACAGCACCAGGGCAGAGCTCACCAAAGACGAGTCTTCAGAGAACAGGAAGCTGAGATGAGCAACAAATTCCTGTTTGGGAATTGCTTTGTGTTATGTATAGTAGTTTAACCAGAAAAAGGTTCTGCACAGCTCCCAAAAGGTATTGGGTTAAGTCAGAAAGCTCTGTTGTTAATGTTACTAGAAACTGCACACATGGTATGGTTCAGAGAAAGCCCATCTGTAAAACTGGATATAAAAAGACAAACAAAACCCAAACAACTGGAGCAGAGATTTGTGGTTAAAAGAACTTAGCACAAAGCCATTTCCCCACATGACAGCTGCCTCGTGGCTGAGCTAACTAAAGGGAAAAGATACTCGCTTACCTAGCACATCTATTTAGCTAAATCTTTGGAAATTATCTTGGAAGAAGTTTTCATTGTGTAATTTCAGTTTGGATGCAGACCAGACAGTTGAAAATTCTTAAAACATAATTTCTTTTTTTTTTTTTTTTTTTTTTGGTGGATTTTTACTTCAATAACTCCAAATCATCTTGTAGAGATCAATGATGGCCAAATCTACCCACACACAGAACTGGCTCAGTGCCACAATCACCTACTGCTCATCTGAGCACCTTGTTGTTATCTCCTACACTAAAAGGAGGGGTTTACACACTTTCATACATAGCTTTTATTGGAAAACAAAAAATAATGAAAACTTACTGAAAATGTAGAACTAGCTTTGTCCAAGAAATGCTCCAGACCATCAAGTACAGGATGAACTGTCCAAGGTCAGTCTGGCTGGAGAAGAAATGCAACAAGCAGGTGATTTACATGCTGAAGGGCTCACTGAATTTGGCTCTCCACGGAGCCTTCAGCACGTTTGCCTTTAGGTGGCACTCTTTGCTTGTATCAAGCATTTTCCTTGATCGAGGGAGCAGCTGTGTCTATACAGCTCTGCAAACATCACGTTCAGGGGAGTAAGATGAGTGCAATGTCAGCCTAGGATAGGGGATCTCATCCCACAAAGCAGAAGCTGGAATGACCATGGCTGCCATCTTCTGCCAGCTTTAAAAAACTGTTTGTACTGCACA
The DNA here is from genome assembly GCF_965140915.1 of Aythya marila. NCBI lineage: Eukaryota > Metazoa > Chordata > Aves > Anseriformes > Anatidae > Aythya > Aythya marila. The sequence continues at coordinate 45,306,255 of NC_139045.1, read as the reverse complement.
CTCTTGATTTATTTTTTTTTCCCAACTGCAGGATGGTCCAGTGAGCTGTTGCAACTAAGTGAAAAACTGATGCGGAACTGTAGTCCCTCTGGATTTGGTATTACGCAGCGGTGCCAGTGAATTTTTGCAGTAAAAGTGAGTTGTTTACATTAGTCTCAATGCTAACCGCTTAAAAATCCAGTGCTAAAACTGAGTGACAGCTTGGTTATTCAGTCAATTTGCTAATGCTAGGAATTATGACCAAAAGAGCGATTAAAACTTAATTAATGTTTCAGAAATCACATATAACTATTGGCAATGAGTTACTTTAGCAATAATACTGTAATTTTATTGCCCTTTCCACTAACAGTGTCTTGAGCTTGTGACAAAAGGATGTCAGAAAATCAAAACCAATGAGTACAACTCCCCTGAAACCTGGCCAATGTTCTCCCACTCACCCACCTGCAGTCAGCAGCATGGTGTTGTGTTAAGGTGTTTGTCCTTTATGGTGAAAGAAACCTTATGGGATGTCTGCATGTTGCCAAAAAGGAGAATCTTTCTTTACGTAGAGAATCATAATAATCCTACAACTACTATGTAATAAAAATTCAGAAACACATACATTAAAAATCTTAGACGATTCATGCTCTGCAGCAGCTTTGTAGCATGCATTCCTATCTGCTACATGGTATTAAGCTCTTGAAGGGGCTTTTGGACAGTGCTCTGGCTGCTTGAAACACTGAAATGCTTTGGAATCCAGCCATGAGGTTTCCTTACTGGACTGTTTCTCCTACTGTTCACTGATTTTAAAACCAGAATGTCATCCTTCAGCCCCCTCGGTTACTTGCTGGGCCCTACAGTACTTCCCATTTTACTGAAAAGACCTTTTGTGCTCATTCCAAATTTGTCTGTGTTCAAGTCCTGTTAATTCTGGACTGACATAAATAATCTCCATTCCTTCTGGAACACCTACATCCACAAATTTTCTCCTGCAAGGCAGACTTCTCCGGAGAACAAATGTGGGGTGGGGACATTTAACATAACCCTTTGGTGAGCTACCTCCAAACCACAACTTCAGTTATTTGACTACTTTGGGTCATTATTCATATATAAAAAAGAACAGAACCAAAAAGTGAATCCTTATTCTAGCTGTGATCACGTGAACTGCTGAAAATACTCCAAACAAATCTTTTCCCATCCAAAATGATGCAATGGAACTGAAAAAGTAAGGCTACTCCAAGAGCAGGAGCATCACCTAGACAATGCTGAGGACAAATCCAGCAAAGAACGGGCATAAATTTATCTTCCAAAACAAATAATAAATGTGTTACTCTTTATGAACGCTTGATGACAGATCAAGGCTTAAAAAAGTTCGTAGTTATCTGCAGTCAATTTCTTAATCACTATAATAGCTTAATCCTGCAACAGCAGACAGGTCTTTACCTAGCTTGGGTTAAATGCAGGAATGGGAGATTGTATAGCTTTCCACCTCTTTCACGTGTTAAATCATTAAACATTTTCAAAAACTGAAGGGCTGTTTTGTTGTGGCAGCTACTCCTTCACGATTTCTGTCTCATGAGTTAGTAGGAATCCAAGATAATTCACCTTCTTCTCCAGTGTTACACATGAAGTAGAGGTGGGAATAATTCATGTTTCATATTTAGCCAAGAAACATGTTAAATGTCCCATTGTTAGTTCCAGGCTAATGACACTAGAAAGGCTAAAATCTGGAAGATTACACTCCCTGTGATGAGACTTAGTTAACAAAAACAGCAGTCTGTCTGTTAAATAGCCATATTCAGAGAGCCAGCTGTTTTCTCCAGCACCCTAATTGCTATTCCACAACTGAGTGCACCTGGAATGTGGACAGAACATCACAAAGAAGCATCAAGAACAACCAACATTTACTCCTGCCCTGCAGTCCATTTTAAACTAAGATGGATACATCAGCAAATGAGTATTCATTTAAGCATCTAAACTTCCTCCCTCACTCCCTATACTGTACCCATAATTGTGTTTTCTCTAGGCACAGCAGATTTGCAGTTCAGGCTCCATGCTGTGCAGTTAACAGGGGCTTGGGAGAGCACGAGGAAATTAAGATTGCCTCAGTGTTTATCAGTGTGGACTTGGGGAGAGTCTGGGCCACAGGGCAGTGAAAGGAGCCGATGACAGCGTTGCTCTTTAATCATCAGGGCACAGAAACATAGCCAACACTGAGCAGCCCCCAGCAAAGGGCTCCGCACAGAAGAAAAAATCTTCAACTCAATCACCAAATTAGAAAATGACTAACATGCAGCTCACAGCAGCCATACATTTGGTAAAGGAATGAGAAGTGGGCCCAGAGTGTTTAAATGGGCTGCCTAACACCACAGTGGTTCATCGCTTTGAGCACAAAGGTTGTTCACTGACCTTCATCCCACTTAAGTGGAGGGAGAGGAGAGTTTGCAGGAGCCATCCAATCTCCAGCCTTCAACTCTGCTTCAGCACAGACGATTCCGTGGATTTGCTGCAGCTGGTCAGCGTGTAACACACACTACCTCTTACCAAGCAAGTGATGATTAGGCTGTCACTGCAACCGACTGCAGGAGAAAAATTCCAAGGCTGGTGTGTTGCTAAAAAGGTATTTCGGTTTTATACCAAGGGGTACTCTAAGAGGCCTGTCCTGTTCAAATTTAACTCCAGATTTTCTGGAATTTAGGACTCTGGGTTTATGTAAAAATAAGTCACAATCACAGCTTCAGATAGGGATTCAATGAGGTGCATATAACTGAAATATGGTCATAAAAATTGTGAGTCCTCAAAAGGACAAACCTCTTAAAAAAGAGGAATCTTGATTTGTCTCAAATGGCACCCAGTGAAACCAAAAAGCTGTTCCCTATCTTCCCCATTTTGCAGTAAGAATCACAAAGCCCAAATTTCCTTGTTACTGGAAGCCAGAGGTTTGTATTACATTTAATTTAGCCACTCTCTGCATACACAAACTGGGGGAAAAATAAACCTTGAAAAGTCTCCTGTTTTAGCAAGTCAGAGCAAAAATACCAGCTCTGCACAGTATGTTTGAAAGGCTATTTAGCTACAAACCTTAACAATTTCTCCCTTTATAGTGCTTACAAGGTTCTTGAATTCCCTCTTTTATATAGCCCTCCCCAGACCACTTTGCTTTGACAGAAGACTGTGTTTTTGTTTTGTTTTTCAATCTCATGATAAATCCAAACATAATCCATTGTGTAGTATGGTTTGACTTACTTGGAGATAAAACAGGGCACAGATAGCTTGTGCAAGAAGGGAGAAAAACAGCAGTGTTTTCCAAAAGGCAGCACCTCTCACCTTTCTGTTCCTTTTCACTTGAAGCATAGTGCAGTATCATTAACTTCTCACCTTTGTGCTCCTTTTCACTTGAAGCAGAGTGAAGTACTTTTAACTCTGAAAAATCAGGCCAAGACAGGCCACAAGTAACAACTACAGTTGGTATGTTGTTTTTCCTATTTTGTTGCTGTTAGTTTGATTTTGGTTTACTTTTTTTTTTTTTTTTTTTTTTTTTTAAATGGGGGAGAAGATAGGAGAAGGAATAAAGAGCTTTCACTTGGCTGTTTTCCTTCATTCTATCCAGTCACCTCGTCATTTTTTTCTACATAATATTTAGGCAGTCAACCAGAGGAATAAACTCATAAGCCACTTGAAAACAGTCTGACTCTCACAGACACTAAGGTCCCTTTACATGCTTTTAGTGCCATAATTGCTTCTTAAAATGAGCGGTGACTGCCAGGGTAAAGCCTACGGAACACATCACATGGAGCACTAACTGGTTTTGTAATCCTAGCAACTTTCACATGTTTACAGCTTGATCTGAGTCCCCTAGTGAGCACTGCAGGAAAAGCACCAAGATGCCAGGAGGACTGCATGAATGTACTTGGCCTCTTTTTCATTGATAACCCCTTATGCCATTCAAATAGGACTCCAGAATACACTATTTTAATTAGCAAAGCTTGTTTTTAAGTAAACAACACACAACACTCCTTCTAGAACAGTCACAGTCTCCCCTGCTAGACATACAGGCTTTTTGGCAAGATCACATTCAAACAGCATGAAATTCACCTCCGTGTGCGGCCCCCTTTGGCGGCCTTTGCTCCGCTTTAGCCTCCACTTGGCTGCTCTGAATAGCAGCAAGTGGCACGTAGGATAAGGACCAAGATTCGCTACAACCTTCCTCCCCCAAAAAAGATGGTCCGAATCCACATCTGTAAAGATCAGCAGTTTTTTTTTTTCCCCCACTATAAGGTCATAAAGGTGTAATATAGGCGTCATGCATAGAGTACATACCATATTTGAATTGAGTCCTGTCCCTGCATGACTTTGAGCCCCAGCGAGAGTACAGATGCACAACACATTTAATGAAGCCCTCGATCAATGTGGTTTACTGCATTGTGCTGTTTATTGGGAACATGGCAAAGTCATCCAACCGACAGGAGTCAGGACAGCAGTGAGAAGTAACTCCATGAGGAAGCTCTGACAGGATTCCTTTTGACAAGTGGAGAGAATGAAGTTCCCGTCCTAGTTCAGTAATTGACAAATGAACAGAAATCAGAAATCATTGATGCAACATTGACCCATAAAACACTGATGACTGAGGTGGAGTTCTCCCCTGTATCCACACAGGGAACAACAGAGAGTCAGAGAGTAACAGGGTAAGAACAAAACAATGCGGAAGAAAGGTCGGCTCCTTAAGAGACGTCACTACTGCGGTCCACTCACGCTGGCACTGGTTCCAGCTTTCAGCTACAACCGTGCAACAAATTGGACATGTCTCATCTTCCAGTCTTGATACGAAACTGTTGCCGTTGTTGATTTTCTGTTGTTGGTTGAGTTTTTCTTTTTTTTTTTCCTTTTTTTTTTTTTTTTTTTTAAACTATGTTTATCAACACTGATACATTACAGATCTTGTTAGCTATACTTTGAAGTCTGATCATGCAGAACTACAGGCAGGTGCAACTTAGATCTTATTACAAGATGGACATGGCAAGGTGAACAGTTGTTTTTGCTAGTTAAGATCTGGAGCTTTGTTACTGTTGTGGCTTTAATATATACTGGCCATAAGTCCCACTTACTCCATTTACTAAATATACATGATTCTCTATGTACATTGAAACCTCCAGCACCCTCCTTTTCAGCACGTGACTGACTTAGGAAGAGGTCAGAGGTCGACCATATTTAGGCATACAGTGGCCTTACTGCAAAAAGGTCTATCAGTAGTCGTGTGTTGGATTATTACATATTAGTTACAGGAAAAAAAAGTCAATACAACTATTTACATTATAAATATCTTGCTTTCCAGAAGACAAGAATGGCCCTGTTCAGTGAAAATTAACAAAAGAGACAGGGTTACCTGTCTGAAATGATAAATGTGGTAGGGATACATTTATTTCCCAAACTGACCGTCTTCCTTCAATATGTGCTTTTCATCCTTTCACTCACAGGTAAAAAGGCACCATAAGCCTCAGCTGGAGTTTTTCAACATTCTTTTGTCAAATCAAACCCTTCTTAAAACTCAAACTTGCCATGGGTAGATGAGCCTGAACAGAAATGAAGTTAAACAGCTCACCTCTCACAATTGATACTTAATTTGAAAAAAAAAATAAATTAAAAAAAAAATAATCAGGCTGCACTGGCAAGTTCCTAATATGTTAAGCAGACTGCACTAAATTCCACTGGACAGGTCTATTTTACAGCTCATCAGTGAAGATGACACATTCACCATTCCCCTGTACTCCCCATCTTTCTAATTAAGACATTATTTATGTGTGGAATATTCAAACCTTATGCACAATTATGTTCTTTTGGTGTGCACGTGTGTGAAAAAATCACCTTGAGCTTGCAGATAGGTAACCGTGTCCTTTGTAAACTGGTGGAAGTTCAAATAAGCACAGCCATCAGATGCTTGAAGATGTGTGATTATGTTAGTTACAATTATGCTCTTTATCCACAATGAGAATTTGGATCAAATATGAATACAAAGTTGAAGTTCTAAAAATCACGTCCATTTGCACTCCCTCTCTTTCTTGCACGTACACACACACACACTGTAAATGTAAAATAAATCACTAACTCAGACTTCTTTTTTTGCCAGACCATTAAAAGGAAAGCCTAATTCTCCCCTGCAGGTTGCCTTGCCCATTGCTGTCCCTGGAAGCACGCAGCATTTGTTAGAAAATGTATTATTGTCATTGTTAGGCATGTTTGAATTCACATGAAAATTTAAAACATCAGCATACAGAAAGACCTGAAATTAGAATTATTCGATCATTTTAAATACTGCAATATTTATAATACAACTAACTGTGGCTTTTAAAAGTTATTTTGAATTAAAATATTTCTAGTATATTTTACAATGACTTCAGGATATTCAAAACAATTTTTTTTTTTTTTGAGGTGGGAAATTTGCTCAAACTGACTCCCTCGGGCAGTTTTCATCTTAATCGTTAGCATATTTTCATGAGATGGGATGCTAGGGGGTGGGGGGAAAAGCAATCTGTGTCCTGTAATGTTTATCAGTGAGCACCAATCCAAATCAATTTAGTAACAGTATTTTCAAAAAAAATCCTAAAGGCACGCCAACGAGTCTAATTTCTTCAGAATCATTATCCCAAAGGTAAAGCAATATATGTGAAGGTAAAACCTAACAGATGAACACTCCTGGTTATAAACTTAGAAGAGCGGCACAGTGACATTATCATCTGGCGTGGTTCATCTCTTGAGGCCAGCATCATGCACAAACTGATGATTTCCAGAAGAAAAACACCAGTGCACCAGGGAAGCACCTCATCAGGCTTTCTGTGGCTTCTTTTTCTTTTGGTAAGTTGCCATACTTGCACTGAATTTTAAGCTCTCTTTTATATAACATGGACTTGAAGATTCCTGTGTGTTTCTATGCCACGGAAATGGAGATAGCATGGGAGGGTTCCCAACCACAGCGTGATTCACACTTTGTGACCACCTCAAACAAATACCTGAAATCTCTGAAGGTATGTTACATTCTAGCAGAATATATTCAAAACTCACAAGATACTGTTCTGACTACTGAGTCAGCATCTGAAGAGTGATTTCAAAAATTATAAAACATTTTGGATTGAAAACATACGTAACCTTCCATCAATTTGAAGCAACTCAATACTTTTTCCTCATTTCAACTCACCAGTGAAAAAGAAAAGGGAAAGAGACCTCTTAGGAGCAATTCTGACCTTTCATATTTTTTTTTCCTCCAAATTTCTCATGCTATCTGGAAGTAGTCCACCTGAAAATAAAGCTGGAATGTTTATCAGTGACTTCTCTACTTTCTCAACGCTATTTTTTGCTGCTAGTGCTCTGATTAGCCATTGATTATTACAATGCCTCTGTCATTTTCCTTGCCCTGCTGATAGTTATCTGAAGTGAGCCACCTGGGACAGAACTTCTTAGGCTATTCAGACACTTCAGATACTGCTGAGCTCTGTGGCGTATTTTCAGAAATACCAAGGTGTCCAGCTGACATTCGTGCTGACAAAAGATACACACCTATGCCCCCTTCTGCCAATAGGCAGGTTGCTGCTTCAGTGCCCAAATAATCTGAAAAATCTGTCATTAAATCTTCGTGCTTTGCCCCCTTCCTACATCCCTGTAACAGTGGCAGTTCTACATACGGCTACAAACCTGAGAATGAGGTGAAATTATTACTCAAGTACTACGTGCTAACGTGATAATCTATGAGGTAGACTTGAAAGATCACTGGCAAGGAAAAAAAATGCATTTATCATGACCACACTGCATGGAACATTGGAATAATGAGCAGCAAGACATAAAGAGAAGGGTCTCAAACTTCCAGCATCTGAAAGAAAAATACCTGTGCACCTTAGCGTAGCTATGGATTGTCGTCACTGCCATCTATTATTCAAGGGTACTGCGTTCCTGTATGATACCAGCTGACTACACCAACCTCCCAGGCAAAAGTAGAACAAAGGATGCTGTTCCTACCTGATGGCTGCCGCTTCAGTTTGGACAGGACCATACAAGGACCAGGACTGAAGGGAACTATTGCTTTTTTTTTTTTTTTTTTTGTCAATGGCTTTTTTCTGCTGTCCAGTGTGGACAGCCCCAAGTCTCCTCCCACTGCCAGAGCTGCTCACCGAGGAGGCTGACTAATTGAAGGATAGAACAAGATGCACTAATTGATACAGGCCCCATTTCGACAAGGCACTTAAACACATGCTTATGTCGATCACTGCTGAACAAAGGACAAAAAAGAGCACATGCTACTTAGAAAATTAGACACACATCCCTACAATCTCCACAAAATGTGTGTACAGCTCTGGTGCTTAGCAGAATCGGGGCTTCTGGGAATGAAGCTGTATATGTTCTGTGCTGGGGGGTTATTTACTGCCCATCTGCAGGACATTTTCTGCGGTAATCGGTTCTCTCCCCAGCACTCAGGAAATCAAACAAGACTAAATTATACCACTGGACTGTGTGTAGGGTTTTTTGGCTTTGTCAGATAAAACACAGATGATCTGCAAGCATCCATCTACTACAAATGGGTTTTCTGCTACTGCCTGTGCCACATCTCCATGTCATCACTGGCGATGAGCTGTGATTATTCCTAATTCCTACATTCTACATCTGCTGTATTTTTGTAGTTCCACTTAGCTTTGAGAGTGGTTTGTTGTGGTTTGTTTTTCTTTTTTTTTTTTTTTTGTTGGTTAAATAACACACTAAAATGCTGAAAAATAAGGAACTTAAAACAGATGCTAGATGTCTGAACGCTACTAATATATACCTGTAATCATTTAAATCTGGAGGCGATACATTCCATTATTGCTAAGAAGTCACCCTTGGAGTTATTGCCTTCATACCTAACAAAGCATTGCTGTTTACCTTTGAATACTTCTATGACCACTGGCTTTCAAGTGAGCGTTACCTCACTGAACAACAACTTGATGCTTCATGGCTTAAGAGAGAATATTGCTAAATGTTTTAGCAGTAGTAAATTATTGCTTTCACTATTACTACTCTGAGTTTTTAGAAAATCACAGACCTAATTTCATTTTTTTTTTTTTCCAGAAAAAATCTACCAAAAATATCCTTGGAGAAAAACAAAATACACCATTTCTTACAGCAATTTGGAGGCAGCTCAGATCCACCACCGGACCTGAACCTACTTCTTACCCATCTCTCTCATCTTCCCTCCTCCCCACCCTGAAGAGAAGCTTTCTTTTGTTTTCTTCCCTTGGAAGAAAAACTGACTTGCTACTCAATTTTTTTTTTTCATACTGCAGAACAGTACGTTTGTAAGCCACCTAAGTGAACACTTCTATTTTTGGAGAATTTTGAATATGTAATGATGAGTGATTTTAAAGTATCCAATAATATATTCTAAAAAAAAAAAAAAAATCTTTTTGACTTTTGGAAAAGCATTCCAGTGTTATGTCATTTTGTTTTACATGGCACACACTGGCAAGAGGAGAGATGACACACATCGTAGTTAATTTCCAGCTCAGGTGATTATGCTCTTGCAGTGGAAAATGCCAGTTGCTGTTTTAACTGGAAAAATACTCAGTTCTGAAATGGAATGTGTAGTTTTGCCCTTCTCCGATCCAAACACTTGCTGTCACTTACCACTGGGAAGCCTACGTATTCTCTGGCACAACCCGAGTTCTTTGGTGCTTGTCAGAACTGGACTGATCTGTATTCTTGTCTATTCTTACAACTCTTTGTTATTAGAGAACAGGAATACTAGACCCACGCACTGTGTGGATCTTGTCCATGTAACACAGCTGGTAAAACTTCCCAGGGAGTTAGGTGATTTGCCACGAGCAAGTAAACAGCCAAAAGCATCCAGGCCAGCCTGTTCTCTTAGTAGTGGAGGCTCCTGTAAGGGAATGATTAAAGGGAGAACAACCTCTAAGCCGCAAATACACCGAGAAGGAGAGGGTTGCAAATTTCCTTTGTTTAACTCAGTAAAAACATACGCATGAAATAAAATCAAATTTTGCATGTCCTTTTGACCAGTCTACCTGTTCTCCAACCTTCTCATACCCCCTAAGACATAAACATAGCTGGAACTCACAGTAGTGAGCCTATTTGTAAGCTAAGATGATAACTCAATATTGACAGGAAGAGTTGCTTGCTGAGGTGAAGCTTTCTGGGCATAAACATGCGTAAAAACCATTCATTCTTGTTCTCTGTAACTTGCAAAGATACATGTGCTTCCTTCTAACCCGGTCTTAGCCTGGCTTATCTGCTCTAAAAATCAGAACAATTCCTAAAATTCACACACATTTTCATGTGCAGCTCTGTGGCATCTTCTTTCAATACAAACTAGTTATTATCTTAAAATATATATGACAAGTCTCAGCAGAAATTTTGGTGCTACATCTTCAAGTCTCTGAGGGAGCCGCAGCTTGATGTGGTTATTTTCACTTCCACAAACCCTCACGATAGATATGCAACCTCATCAATGACCAAGGAAACAGCCTGTGTACTGGTGGTATCACAGAAGTATTTATGCAGTTCACCTGAAATGGGCCATTTAGTTGTGGAGTGCATACGGAGGATGTATGCAGGTGCACGTGCTCCTATAGGCACACAGCTGCATACACAGCCAGAAGCCTGTTGGCGTGTGTGTGTGTGTGTGTGCTATTTGTATAAGGAGAAAAATGCCTGTATATCCCTATCTGCCTCAGTGAGCAGAAGACAACAGAACAGAAAGTGAAGGCAGATATACACTCGGATGTTTTAGAGTGGTTACTGCACACCTTGTCATGCCAGTGTGAAAAGGACAGTTGCAAGTTGCTGGTTTTGCAGCCATTAATTTTGCATCTTACGGGGACAGACAAAAAAAAACATGGATTAGAATAATCCATTGTTTTTTTTTTACCCCCCAGTAAGCATCATTGGAAGAAGACCAAAGCAGAGCAACTATAAGTTAAATATACACTCGAGCTTAGCTGCATTACATAATTCTGTAGGAGAAGCAGGCTGAAAAGATTTTTTTGTTTGTTTCATTTAAATCTTTGTTGTTTTTTTTTTTTTTTTTTTCTCTTCATCTCTTAACTCGTGTTACTTTTTCCTCCTCAACAACATCATCCTCTGAAGAACGCTGGGTTTCGCAGGCAGGCGGCTAGTCACCTGCAACAACCGAGGGGTCCCGCAGAAGCTTCCAGGCTGCTGTCCGTGTCAGACGCCAGAGTTTGATCCGTGGACATGGATGAGATGTCATTGACAGATGAGGACGGAGGGAGGCTTTCACTGCTGTTCACTGCTGCACCTGTGCTACGAAAACGAACACCAACGTGATTAAACCTGAAACCCCACAACTTCTTGCAGTTTAGGAAAAGCAGAGAACGCTTACCCCATGGCAACAGGCATGTAAGTACACAGACCATCTTAAGCAACACTAAGCTGAATACGGACCACGCAAACTTCAGACATTAGGTAACACCCAAGAAGAGTTTACCAAGAAATTATCTCCCTCGAGTCTGTTTTGAAGAGGTGTAGCTCATATCATGTCTTATCCCTCCACTTCTTATCTAGGCTTCTTAGAATTACAAATCACCCAGCGATCAGTTGTCAGCTAGGATCACACAGGCATCATCGTGATTCAAAAAAGGAGTAACAAACCAAATCAAGCCAGCAAAGCCTCCAGACACTCTGATAAAAGCCTAGCTCTTGTAGGTACTTTAGTAGAATGGGGTGGCATCAAATCATCTAGTGACAGTGCAGAAATGAGTGTGGGGGAGGCAAAGCTGGGTTCTTCCTTAGTTAAGGCCTAGGAGACCAAGCCCAGGATTTCAGTTGTGACAGTATTTTTGGGCATCCCACTTTACCCTTCCTTTGTAAAATGACAAAAATACCATGTTTAAACCTTACAAATCACTCTGAATCTCTAAGATGAAAAATGAACCTGTATGAGATTATCAGTAACACAATTCAACATTTATCACACCCATAAATATTATTAGGCATTATTACTAGAGCAACTATGTCTCAAATACCAAGCAGAGCTATTTTTGAGTGTTGACACTGCAGTTCTGGTAATCAAGCTCAACCCATTAAAAGTGCTGAATTCAACTTCTGAAATTGATCTACATAACTGCTGCTGTAGGCCAAGTGCTTCAGTTCCTTCCGTTTTCCTTTTGTCAGTACAGACAACACACAGTTATTCAATGGGGCTGAGTACCTGAAGGAGAAGGCTGTCCTTTTACTACGCCATTTTTAGTTTTTTCTTCAGAATTCATTACTTCTTTGTAGATGAGTTCTGGAAGACAGAATTGCAACAGTCACAAACAGGAACCAGTGCCTGTGATCAGGAACAACAAGATCAGGAAGCAGCAGCCCTCCTATCGGTGCAGTATAGGTGCAGACAACCCTACGTTGTCTTCATGAGTCTGACAGCTCTACTTGCCTAAGACCTCACTGTTCCATTCCTTCCTCTGTGACCACCTCTTTTTGGAGCTGAATTGAGACAAATCAGGTTAAGCTATAACACATGAATTGTTTAATGCTCCACTGCCCAGAAATGAAGCAGCAGAGTAATATAGCATTATCAAGTATAAGAAAACCTCTGATCTATCATCATGCTACACAGCACTCTCTTCGGCAGATGATCAACTTAAATTTCAATGTAGCACTGTAATCTGCACTCCGGAGTTCATGTTGACCTGTGCAGATAATGGTGGTTCTCAGGACATTCAGATCTTATGTTCTCATTATGAAAGCACCAGTTTGCTGGTTTCACTTCTTGCTGTGATATGAATTCTTTTAGCTTTAGAGATGCACTTGGTATTGGAACATAGCTTATTTGCCACAGAAATACCCCTTTCCATATAATCCTAAATCGTGATTACCTTTCCATTCCTCGATTGTATGTTCCCTTTCATCCAGCTGTTTATCATATATCTGGGGAGGTGGCTGCAAGAGAAATAAAACGATTTATCAGATTGTTCTTTATATTGCAAATAACTAGGAGTAAAGATAAATCCTCCTCTCCCTCTTTATAATCCATCCCGTTCATGCAAGAACACATGAACCATATCTGAATATTAAAGGAGTTAACAGTTCTGGAAATCAACACTTTATATAGAAGAAAACGCAATACTTCTCCCTCTTCCTCTTTTAAACAAGAGGCATAGTCGCAGTGCAATAAGACCATGGTCAATAACGCCATCATTCTGCTTGCACTAAGCCCAGAAATCGCACACACGGGTTGTGTACTGCTCAGCCACTTGGCCAGCCCAGCACCTTGGATTTCCTAGAGGGGGAAAGCAGAGGACGCTTGGTGAAGGCACGGAAGCCCCAGGGGCTAGGAATTTAAGGAGGAGTTGCAGGAGCTGTCTGCTGGCTCTTGGCTTTTGGCAGCAGCGGTGGGTGAGGCCTCAGAGCCGCTGTCAGGCACAGTGACAGCCCTGCTTCTTCTCTGCCAGATGGAAGCCAAGCAAGTCAACCAAGCTGGACAGGAATATCCTGCAAGTACCTTCCTCTCTAAAGCTTCAGTGAGGTTACCCACAGTACAGGCTGTGGGTAAAATAACCCCTACCAAGCGTCAACACTCTCTTACACCCTCCATTGAAAACGGGGTATTTCTCCCCTAGCCAGAAATAACAAGATTGGTTCCTTCACTGCTGTACTTCTCAAATGCACAAATTACAGAATTGAAGGCAATGAGTGATCAGATGCACATTCCTGGTCTCAGCTCACACAACCACAAAATCCTTGGCTTATGTCTCCCCTAATTTATTTCAGCTATGTCTTAAGCAGGCATAATTGGGTAACAGTCAGGAAGAAAAGCTTCAGTCATTATTTCCTAGATCAACACATTCTGGAAAGGAAAGCATTTTCCAGGGAGAGAGCCCAAAACAATCTCGCTCGTTACCAAACTGCTAGTTACGAGGAAAGCAACTGATTGAGGGTGAGCACCCAAACTCTGTATTTCACGTGCTGTGGGATGCCAGAAACTGCACCTGCTCGGAGCATCCCGCTGCGGTGCCGGTGTTCATACTGCAGCCTGGTACGTGTGAGCCAGGAGAACCCACAGCTGTGAGATGTGTCACCGGGATAACAACACAAATAAGTGCCTCTGCTTCTCACAGGCAGGATATGTGTGCTACCTCTAAAGCCTGTGCAGAACGCAGGTGAGGGGAACTCATGAGGTTACGTGGCTACATGCCAGGCCAGCACCCTCTCCCTGAAACAGCAAAGCTTTCCCATCTGAATTTCCTCATTCATTTCCTAAATCTTTAGGACTCGTTCAGGACATGTACATTGATTCTGAGGCACAGCGCTGAGCTGAGAATACCACAGGAGCTTGAGGAATGAAGTTTTCCTGCAATCCTCATTAATGTTAACAAGAACCACTAAGCTTAATGCATTACCATCAACCTAAATAATCCCCTTCAGGCTGACTGCTTAATTTTTCCTTTTTTTTTTTTTTTTTTAAATTTTCTTTTTAACCAGCTTCTAAAATTAGAGGGAAGAGGAGATGTTTGTGATGCAGACACTGTCACAGCAGTGAAGATGACAGAGCAGCTGTCATACCTGGATCCTCCACTGGCACCTGACTTCAGGCTTTACTTGGTGTAAAGGTTAGCCTAAAAATGACTTTCCTGCCTAACTCAAATGGCTGACAAAATGACCAAACTCATCCTGGTTCATTTTCTACACGGATACAGTTGCAGTACTATAGATACTCTAACACATCCTTCCTACAGCACATCCCAACTGAGAATTACATGCTAGTTGGTACATGTTTCAGAAAAAGTATCATCAGGCTAGCATTGAAACAAAGCAGAGTAAAGACCAGGCCTGTGGGTGGCAGCATCTAGCTTTTTTTTTTTTTTTTTTTTTAAACTGTTTTCTCCTCAAATCAAATTGATTTGTAGGCAATTGAATTTGCAACAATAACAAAGAATACGGTCTGTATGTGGATGCAAAAGAGAAAGAAGGAATGGTATTTTTCTTGTACATATTAATTGCTTGCTGTTTCAGTGGTTCTCAAGTTCTAAATTATACCAATTTCTCATGTATTTTTGCAGAGTGTTTAACTTTCACTGAATGTAACAACAACAACAAAAAAAAAAAACATCAGGAAATACACATATGGGTCTTTTTCTAAATTATAAAAAAGGGAAAAAAGGCAACATTCTTCAAGTGGTCACACAAACAGGAGATAACTGGACTCACTGAACACCTTTCTAACATCCAGGAGGAAAAGCTTCTCACCAGGGTGAAAAAGCAAGACATATATTGAGGCTGATGAATTCTTACTTCACTAAAGCAACATGGACTGGTTTGCGTACGACTGCTAGGAAGTGAAGGCAATGGGCCTGAGCTCCCACATGAATAAAGCAGCTCCCACATGAATAAAGCAGCTCCCCTGCTACCCCTGCCTCTGCGGAGCTGGTGTCAGCACAGTGCAGACCATAGGATGAGCTATTTTTAGAAAGCTTGGCAGGAAGAAAGCTTGCTTCTGCATCTGTTCCTGGCTTTGCAGGGTCTGGAGCAGAGGACAAGGCAATGACAGAGCTGGCCATATATAAAGAGCAGAGGCACCAGAGGCTTAGGTCCCCATAAAAGGTGAATATAAACATTCTTTTGTGCTTTGCTACACCTTCAGTTGTATTACTGATAACATTTATACATTTATTTTTGCAGTGCAAACAAGTACACCAGGGTGCTGTCAGAAGAGGCTTGAAGTCTCTTTGGCTAGAGAAGAAAACATCAAGGGCTCTGCATTTCACCCAGTACTGCCTGGGGAGCCCACAGCTGGCTGGCTCTGGGCTCAGGTAGGGAGGCAGCAGAAGTGATGCCTCTGCCTGTGCTGCTTGGAGCCTACAGAGCCTTTTGGAAATCTCACTCAGCCTGTAGTTTGCATCAAGGAAACAGTGGTCAGCTGCACTATAAGGGTGCCACGCAGCAAGAGTTGAGGTTACATGGCTGCATGCAGACAAGAGAACAGCTTGCAGGTATGTTCCAGCAAGCTGGAAAATGTTTTAATTTGGTTTGGAAAAGGAAAAAAAAATAAAAAGAAGAAAAAAAAAGAAAGAAAGGAAGAAAGGAAAAAAGATATCTTTCTTCTAAAACCACTAGTTCCCACTGACAATAGCAAAGACTGCTGCAGTAGCTCTGTTCAGCTTCCATAATTAATCAGCTATAAATGGATAGATGTTGCTGACTAGAGAAAATATCTGTACCCATGTACAAAGCAAAGCTGCAAATTTCTTTTGTGAGACAGCAGATGTGCAGCATTGACCTCTGAGCAAAAACCCAAACCCTGCAACTGATTGCTAAAAGACCCAGTGGCAGATCACCAAAGAGTTCGGATACATCTGAATAAATACAGGGCTAAACAAGAGAATACCAGAAAAGCTACACAGCCTGACGAACCTTGATTTTGCCACTGAAACATCACCTATAGTAAAGGTGACACTGAAGAAAAACCTTTGAAATGTTTTTTGCCAAGGTCACAGAGCTCACAGGTAAGTAAGAGAAAGGTGATTTGTTTCGGTCTTTTTATTTTGGACTACCTATGGCACCTGAAACTACTTTAGAACAGGTTGTATTTAACAGCTGGACACAGATTGTTTATAGACAAATGCTGAAACGATAAAACAGCAGTTTCTTTTTTGGATGGAGAGGATCTTGGGCTGAGATCCACCAACCAAGCTCTTCTCATAACCACTGTAGGAAATGACACCACAGTAATAAAGGGTAAGATGCAGCAGCTCGGCGTACAGAGTAAAATGAATGATATTTCACAACTCAGCCCCTCCCTCAGGGGTGGTTCTAGATGCAGACATATCCCAGTATAACCAAGTCCTATGAAAATAAATCCAGTGAAGAAAGCAGTGTGCGTTACAGTGAAAAGCAAATCCATAAAATACACCACTGTTGTAAAACTCTTACCAATGTACAGAAATGCTTAAAAAGGACACTTTTAACATCTGCTCTCACAGTTTTCTAAGAAATCTCACTTCTAATGGATCCATCAGATAACTACAGATGCAGTTAAATCTAAGTTGAATTTTGGTATCAGCTAAGGGAAAGCAACAGATAATAACCTGCAACAAATTTTAATACCAGATGTGATCCATGGAATGGAGTGATACTGTTCCCAAGTAAGAACCAAGATGAAATCATGCTGATATTCAAGAGATTGCAAAATGAAGTGATTCCTCCATCATTTATAGGTGAAAAGTTTGAAAGATTAAGTCCTAAGCAATTCTATTACCTACGAATGTGATTTGGTACTGATAAGCAACTCTCTTCCCCCTTTGAAATCATCTCTAATGCCAGTGGTAAGGAAAGAGTTAGACTGGAGACCAAGCTGCTCAAGCCAACACCTTCACAGAGAACAAGCAGCACAACTGTTCTCAAGTTCACTTTCAGAGCTGCCCAGTTGGCAACGCTGAAGCTATTTTGAAGCACATGCCTAGGAATTAATTCTACTGACATACTGTGTAAACATTTTGGGATAAAAACAGTGACATGTGTACAGACACCACTGTATAAACATTAGGGGAGATATGGAAACCAAAGTATCAGATTTGGGACTTGCAGATAATCTCAGTGCAGTGTAAGAATGCATAGCAACTTCAAAAAAGGTAGCTGCATAAATGAAAAGTCTCAAGCACAACATTTTCAGACAAGAAAGCAGAATTTAATAAGACATCAGGGAGCTATTGAGATTAGGTACAATAAACACAGTAAGTAGTCTATGTTTGTAGTCGAGGAATGTTAGAAATGTCTTTCTTAAAAAAAAAAAAAAAAAAAGAATAGAGCACTTGAAGGGAGAAAAGGTATCATATATCTCATTTATTCATGCTAATAGTCCAAATATTGTTATGTACAGCTAGATTGGTAACAGATTTCAACAGTTTCAAAAATCTAAGGAATTGACACAATCATAAACATACATTACCTGTAGAGATATGTTTTTGTACTATTTTAAGACACATTTTAATTGTAAGTCAGAAATCATCTAAGTAACACTATTCAAATGAAATTTAGAGCAATGATGTACTCTTGGGAGAACCTATTGCTGTGATTTCTTATCAAAGTTTCTGTGGCAAGCTGGGTGGGCTGAAAAGAAGCTGACTATCAAGCTTAATAGGTTGGACATGAGAATTTCCTGCAAGTCTGTTTATCCACTCCAAAGATAAGTTTAATAACTGCGCAATGCCTGTTTCTAACTATGAACGCAATTGTTTCAGAGCTGTTGGGGTCTTTGGATATGGTTTGTTCTTTGAACAAGTCTGTGGAGTCACAGCACTGTTTGTGTAGCCTCATGCTGTTATTGAAAAGCAAGTACCACAGTTTCTTCCTCTGCTTATCAGGGAATCACAACATGATATTTAAGGCAGACCAGAAAAGTATGATGCTGTTACATGTCAGGAGGAAAAAGGGTATTGCATTCCTACCACTTCCTATTTCTGTTAGAGTCTTTGCCCATTAGAATGAGACACAATAGTTTTATTGCCCCCAGACAGCCTGTGAAGGACCATAAACTTTTAATAGATGTGTAAAAAGGGATTGTAACTCTCTCGCTAGTCCGCTTTTTAACTGGACAGGGCTATTTTATCTGTTCCTCACACACTCAAAATGCCATAAACCTGGGCAGATGTAGAGGGTCATTACCTCCAGGTGAAACCTGGACACCAAATGCTCTTAACCCTCTTCAGTGCTCTTCACAGTCTACTCCGACATACACTGACACTTCATGACACTGCAATAGCCCACTTCAAAATGCCCATCACACAAAATGCTTTCTGATACCTCTCTTCTGCCAGGCCTCTGAAGCAAATGAACCTTGCACAGCAGATAACTAGCTGCTTTTGATGAAGACCAGACCTTCAGTCATGTGATGAAAGCCCTCACCCTATGGAGAAGGGCTTATCAAGTGCTACAAAAGAGAGGGTGCAGTAAACACAAGCAGATGCAACACAGTGCAGCACTGTGAGAGGTTCTGCACAACCAAGTGAGCAAAAGCATCTCCATTGCTCACTTGACTGGTGCTCTGCTCTCAGTTTCCAGGGCCTGTGCTCTTGCATAGCAATCTGTGAAAGAACAGGGTTGCTTCATGCTGCAAACAATGAAGGAAAACTCGTTTAGGTAGCAGATGCTCCTCTGCAAACTTTCCCTAAGCAAATGGCAAAATATTCTTCTTGGCTACTCCATTCTCTCTCCCTGTCCTCCCTCCAGTCAATCGTTTCCTTGCCTGTCCTCTTTGCAGGAAACAGCTAAGGCCCCTATTTTACCCTCTGGCACCTAGCCCATTAAATGGATGCAAATCTCTGCAGTTCTTCTCTGGAGGCAGGGCCCACCTAGGAGAAAGCAAAGCAAAAGCCGCAGTGTGTACCTGGTGCCTCTCCAACATGGGATGATGCATTGTAAAAATCTAGCTTACAGCTCTTCTTTTCCCTTCTCAAACAATAAAACTATTATTTGTAATGTAATAGGCAGGTATATCTCCCAATACAATGTATTTCCTTGTGTAAAGGAAGAGAAGACTGAGATTACTGTAGTACCTATTAAGCTTTTTGATCCCTCTGTCCTGAGAGGAGATCTGATCCACTTCACCTCTTCACCACACCAGAGTGATGCAACTCAACTCGGGTAAGAACCCAGGCAACAGAGAATCGAAATGTTGAGCTTTTCTTGAGTCAGAACCAGACTTTTCTAAAATCTCCGTCTCTAAAGCTTTGTTTTCAGACAGGAAAAATAAACCCGTGCACCTTGGGTAAGACCAGTTACAGAAGGCAGGCACTGACTTAAGAGAAGACTCGCTTAATTGTAAAAAACGAAACAAACACACCAAACAAAAAAACAAAATCATCAGCACTAGGACAGTATGTTTTTTTTGTTTGTTTGTTTGTTTTGTTTTAAGTACAAGCAATTACTGCCTAGCAAGAGTCATGATTACTTCCATGAAAATCCACTAAACAGGCTGGACAAAAGAAAGATCTTGATCCTGACTAACTGCAATTTGTCTAGTGAAACAAAAGCCCAGCATGTTGTAAATGATGTAAATGTTTTTAGCAAAGATCATCTTGGTTTAAAGATAACGCAACAAATGCTTCAGAAATGGCCAACATATTTAAAATAGCATGCCTGAATTTCAACGTGAAATAAGCAAAAGGAATGGAAAACAAGTGTAGAACACAATACTGAGAGAAAACGCAAAATGCATTAACTGGTTTATCAGGTAATGGAAACAGCAAAGGGTCAAAATAGTCCAATTTCCTGATAATTTAAATATGAGAATACCTTTAAGAGACAGAGAAGAGTTGAGCAAATTCTGCAAAGCAGCATTATTCAGAAAAGAATGACTACTGTGCTCCACACATGGCTTTATTATTATCAAAGTTTGCAAGAGAAAGCACCACAATGTCTATTCATGCACAGCTACTGTTCCTCTGGTTGTAAGTCTTCCAGTCAGGGAACACAAGCCATGCCACACAGCTTTGTACACACTGAGAACAGAAATCTTACACTAGCAGACTCACCTCACAGTGATTAATGATAGCATAAACTATTTGTTAACTAATTCCAGTAATGAATGTAGATCTTGAAACTATCCGTGGATAATAAGAAAAAAATGGGGCTAAATGGTTTGAATAAGGGCAAGATCAGGAGGTATGACAGCACCGTGCCTGTAAGTAAAAGACTTATCTGAGTTCTTTTCACGTCACAGTAGTTCTTTTATACAGAAATAATGCATGGAAATACAACTTAATTACCTGTTAATAGAATGAGGCCTGCAAGAGGGATATTAAACTGGAACAGGCATGTTGGAGTGTAACAGGCATGTTGGAGTTGGAGTGTAATATATATCAGCATATCATATGCTAGAACCTCACAGTGACTGAACTTTTCAAAAAAAAAAATAAAAAAAATCAAGTGCACAAAATCGAAAGGCTTTCTAGATAGCACAGCCATCCCCTCTAACGCATCCCTAAGCAATACACTCTGCAAAAAGCTTACACAACGGAAATTTGGTGTTTTTCTTGTGTTTTCGATTTACTCTTCCTTCAAGGTCACTGTTCTTTTAAGAACATACGCTGAATTGGAACATGTCTCTGAACACCAATGACTGAAATTTGCAGGGATCAGGGTCTTACCTGCCTGTTGTGATAAGCAGCATTTCCAAACCTGCTGCAAGATCGGGCTGTTTCCATACACTATTAGGGACCATCTCGGAATTTATACCTATTCATACCACCCACGCCACTGAAGTGTCTACAGATTGCACTGATTCCTGTTAACAACAACCTGATCAAGGCGAGCAGGGAGGTGAATGAAGCATGACAAGATTGAAAGAAAAATTCAGTTTCAACTTCTTTGCCCTCAGTATATGTGGTACCAAACACTGAACTGGGGCCCAGGAAATCACATGAGCCTCTGCCACAGTTTAATAATATATATTCCACTAAGATTTCAAGATTTTGTATTGTTTTGTTTGATTCTCCTCTTCTGCACATACTTCCTTGAAAATAAATACAAGTGATGCTTACTGTTTATAAGGAAAGATAACTTTTGTTTTTCTTTGCCAGACTGTTATATAGCTAGAAAAAACAGGTGAGCTACTGCTTCAAAATACTCTTCCCATCTTGACTAGAAGAGAGCAGAAAACGGCTTCACGCACTTAAAACCTTTTCTATTTCTTCTATCTATTGTCAGTTAATTATCAAACAGATGCATTGTGTCCCAACAGATGCAATTTCACATGAATCCAGAGACCACCACAGTCACAACATCGTTTCTTATAGCATGTTTGTTACCAAGCTGCTATAGCAGAAGGAAAGCATGAATCACATCTACATTTTTCAGTCTGAAATAAGGAATCACATCTGACTTACCGCCTCCACTTCTGCTGGGTCATACCAGACATTAATGTATGGATGCTGTAAGGCTTCATCTACTGATATTCGCTTAGCTGGATCAATGACTAGCATCTTTGATAGAAGGTCCCTGGCTTGGCTGGCTAGAACAATGAAATCAGACAAAAATGGTTATTAGTACAAGAAATCAATGCCACCAGAGAAAGGTGAATTGGACTATGGAATGATCAGATTGCTTCTAGAGATGGCTTACACATACTTCTGCCCCCTGCCTTGCTAGAGCAAGAGCTCTTCAGTAACCACCATTAGGCTGCATTCATTAGAAAGGTGCCAACTTCAGGCCAGCATTGGAGATTTTAATAGACATCAGCAAACCCCTTGTTTTAAAAAAAAATAAATCAGCAACTTTCTTTGCTATTGCTACTAGTGCAGTGCTCAAAATAGTTTACTATGTATCACACAACAGAGAACTTGAAATAAAGAAGAATTTAAAACAGGTATCAAGTGCAAAATGTTATTGGGTTTCCCATCTCACACAATCCTGCTATCAAATGAAACTGTTAACATTTCTTACTGAACTACTTAAGCAGGAGGTGGGATGACACAGTGATGCACCAGCAAAACTCTTGTAAGGCACTGTTCCTTGTTCTGACAGTATATCCTTAAAAGGACCGCTCCGTTTGCTTAAAGGCACGTGCTTCCTGTATCCAAAAGGTAATATTGCACTTTGTGGTTGCTATTCAGCAGTTCCAAACCCATGAAAATTTATTTGTTCAAATTTACTGGAGCAGAAGTATGGAATTCTGTGCATCCCAAAGCATTCACTCAGACCTTCACTTGGCTCCTTGAGCTGCGACAGCAGCCTTGCTACCAAACAGCTGCTAACGGGAAGAGTACTCTAGGAAATGGAATGGCATCTCAGCTGCAAGCAACTGAGGATCATTACAGGTCACTGTAGGAAGCAACCCAAAG
The DNA here is from genome assembly GCF_965140915.1 of Aythya marila. NCBI lineage: Eukaryota > Metazoa > Chordata > Aves > Anseriformes > Anatidae > Aythya > Aythya marila. Next base: position 45,283,444 of record NC_139045.1, on the reverse strand, counting down.
TACTCAAGAGGTGCAAAACAGATACACAGCACAAGCTGGTAGGTGTACTAGAGCTGCAGTGAGAAATCCTTTTTATCCTAAACACACATTAATCAGTCTTTCCAGCTGGAGATAGAAGTCATCTTGAAGTAAACCATGGCTTCAAAATATGATTAAGGCCATCACAAAACACGTCAGTGTATATATTCTAGAGCAGTGTATCTAGTCGCACCAGAATTAAGTTACTGCTCAGCTTTACACGTCAAAACTGAACTACAGCATTTTTCAAAATAAGAAATCCACCCACAACACTTATTAAACCTCAGCTATATCAAGACCATTTTGGCTGCTGTTGCTGATACCTTTCTGTTGTCTAGGAAAGGCAGAGCTACGAGGCAGGCACCTGGCCTTTCTAGTTTAAAAGAGAATTGTGCAAGAGTTGAGGTGTGATGAAAGCTCTCCTTTTCCTTTGTGTTACAAGCTTTAGCAAGAGAATAAATGAATACCACAGTTCCTCACGATACAGAAGTACCATAAAGAACAAACACCATGCAGTTATGCTTGACACATTAATCAGCAACAATGCAGACTTCCTTGGCTGCCCAAGTACCAGGTTCTCCAAAAATCACTTCCAAAAGCTGCCTCTAAGCTCAACATAAAAATTCATTTGCCTCCGCAAATGAATGCATTAAGAAGGAATACTACTAGAGAGAAGAAAAATTGGGAAAAATTGGGAAAATCCTTCCTTGCACTGTGGCTGTTCACATGTTAACTGCGGTCCTTTATCAGACATACCTTTGAGTTTGTTGTGTTCTGAGTCAGCTGGGAAGAGAGAATCTGGAAAAAGTTTGGGGAAGGTGAGGCCAGCGTACTTGGGTCTGTTCTCAACGTAGTTCCGTACCGTCGGCTGCAGCTTCTTCATGAATTCTGGACAGGGCGTTCCCAGCTGCTCGATAACTTTGTTCCACTGATCAATATCTGAACATAAGTAATTAAGGAAAACAAAACACAAACCCCAGTCTCCTGGCCTTTCTACACAGTCACTCCCTGGGAATCCTCAGAGGCGTCCACTCCCTTCATCAAACCTTTGCAGCCACTACCTTTTCGCATCATTATGCCTCCAAGCCCTACTGCCTGCAAAGGGCACAACTCTCTCCCATGTCTACGTTAAGTGAAGGTGTTGTTGTGCAAATCCCAAACCAACAAGCATAGGGAAATACACAGCCTGCTCTCTTGAGACTGTCACCAGCAGCTTGCTCCCCTTCTCCTGCACGCCTGCATGTGGCTCCAGCTACATGAGCACAGCAGGGCATGGCAATATAATCGTGTGGCCTCTGTTCTCTCAGTGCAGAGCAAGGCCCAGCTGACACAAACCATAGAAAAGGAGCTCTGCCTGGGACACAAGTAGCCCCCTACTCACCTGTTTTATGCCACTATTACTCTCCCGGATAACTTCATTAGTGATAATTGTACTAAACCCACCCACCTGAAGCCCCCCAAAAGCGATTTGTTAGATGTCATAAGAATGTACCGGGACTCACTGTCTGTAGATGAACAACGCCTTGGGCATAGACAGAGCTTTCTCCTTAACGCCACCGCCATGGCTATCTTGCTAAACTCTGACTGACTAATAAGCAACACGCTTTCATGCTTAGAAACAAATCTTATTACAGGCAATTTGTACTGAGCTTTTTCTTCCTTTTTTTTTTTTTTTTTCCTTTGTTTTTGTTTTCTCAAGACAACAATTACCCAGCTGATAAATGATGTGAAGCTCTTCCAGCCACGTTCAGAACAACCGCGCCAACAAAAAAAGTGAAGTGACTAACTGGAAGGTCAGTGCCATCTCTACATTGCTCTTATTCACGGTGCTGAGAACCTGAGGATAACATGAAAAAAGGGAATAGCACATGCAGACATGGGTACATTTACGCTAAGAAATGTGGGCAGGGTGCTTTGTAAGAACATACTGGAAATAAGCTTCTAAGAGACAAGCATCTAAAGCATTTCAGTGCAGGAACTGGGTTTTTATTCTTCATGTACATTACTGTTGTCATGACTGTCTTAACTGTGGAGGAGTTTCCCACACACTAGACACAATTCCTCACAATCTAAGAGACAAACCAGGTCCATGGGATGGAGGTAACAGGAGATAAATATGAGGTGGCAAAAAGCAGATTTTTGGTGCAGAAGCTATTTCAGATTTTCAAAGAAGCGTTCCAGCCTAAAGAACCAGAGATTTAGGATTCTTACATACTTTGAAAACCCATCAAAGGGATTTGCTTGAAGTTTCTTACTAAGTTTGGGTTTGCCTGAAATATCTTATTTGAAAAAAAAAAAAATCAAATACATTATAAAATTGAAGCCTTTCTAATCAAAAGCATGTAAAGGGATGAAAGGAATTTAAATGTGCTTTAAAAAGACCCTATCAGTGTTTTGAATTACTTTAATTCCAACTCAAAAGAGTTGTTAAAAACAGCAGTGGTCTGTGAAAACTTTCAAAAAAAAAAAAAAAAGGCATTTATTAAACTAGAAATATTCATGTAGAGCAACCCCCCTCACCCATTCCAAAAGTTGTATGTATCTTGTGTTGTCTGTGAAAACTATCTTGCCCTAAACAGAAAATGAAAGAAATGCAACAACAAAAAAAAATGACAGGTCTATATCTGCTTGAAGAGCAGCCCAAGTACTTCATAAAAAAAAATAAATCAATACAAAGTCACATTTGGCGTTTTTGATTTGTACTCCAGTGGCACACTTGCCTGTGTACTGGCTTGACCATTTCAGGGGCAGGTCTTTCTGAGGCACGTTAAACCAGAGCGTAAGCGCGTTGCAGAGCAGTGCAGAGAATACAAAACGGCAGCAGGGGCAGCTGTGCCAGGAAAGCCACGGCTGGAAGTGATACTGTGTGGACTGAATGAAAGCTGTCAGGTGAGCACGGGCAAATGTAGGGCCTGCTTCAAGGCAGCAGTGCAAAGCTTTGCACTTGTACTGGGTGCAAGGGTGCATGAAGAAGGCAACTCCCAGCTCAGCTGGCACAGGGATGGGAGTGCAGCCCTGCAACGTCAGGCATTGGTCACAGCAACCACAAGGATTGCGTTTGTGTAACTGAGTGATCAAAGCAGATAACTGGGCTTCTTCACCATGTCCTGATACACCAGTCACCGCAGCTATTCTTTGCCCCAAAAACAGCATCAAGGAAAACGCATCAACTGTGCATGGTAACACCTGCACTTGAGAGAAAAGAAAGTATCTAACATGCATTTGCTAGCTGCTGTGTGGCACAAACAGTGGCATGAGGATGGCTACACAAAATTACAGCAAAGGAATGGAAGTTTCTTAAAATTTAAAAAAAATGAATAAAGTTTTGAAGTGCGTATCTTCTGAATTGATAACTGTATTTCTACAGTTTCACAAAAAAAATAACTTGTGAATGAAAAACAAAATTCAGAGATTGTCTTTGTTTTTAAGCTAGCCAGTCTCAAAATAGTAATAATTTTTCCCCTTCTAATATTTTGACTACATGAATTACACTTTTTTTTTTTTTTGAGTCAGTAATTAGATTTTCCGATGTTCAACAGTACAACTTTGCAGGAGATACTGTTTGAACTAGGATGGTTGAGCTCTACTTGAACAGAACTAACAGAAAATCTCCTGTTGCAAAACTCAAAAACTCATGGCCAATGTCCACAGACCAATCACTCCTTTTCCAGTGTTGATGTTACTGACTGATGAAAATGTCTCTTCTCCAAATCCTTCTCAAACACATCTGTGCACTATCAATGCACATTACCTACCAAAATGCGATATTTTATATATGCAATATTTTATTGTATTTATAACAGGGCTGTTGAAGTTATGTTGGATTGGCAGTGGTGACAGCAGGAAATCACTGCCCAACAGACTGGAACCCGCCTTCACTTGTCAAGCAGCACATTTATACTGGTTTTACTGTGCTGGAGCAGGTTTTGCTCTTTCTGGTTTAACATGCTTCTGCTGGAGAGGAGTACAACAAGAGCATATCCAATATTTCTTTTATTTTTAAATGTAAGGACCGTGAACATGACATGGTCACAGGGCTCTTCCTTCACAACAGATGGACAGGGTAAATTAATCTTATTACTATGTCAAAAACCTCATGGAAGTGCCTGATGAGTTTTTTTTCCCTGAATGTGCAGGTTTCACCAATGAAAACTGACTGCATTGCTTAGGATCCAGATTTTTGGTGCACCCAACCTGTCAAATTAGAATAATTACCCTGAACAGCTCTGTATTTCTCCCTCTGACACCAAACTGTAGCAACAAATGCAAAGCTGATAGCTCAATCCACTTTTACCTTTGAAATTGGAATTCTCTCTGTCTCAGTCCCCTAACTCAAGAAAACCAACCAAGCAACTTCACTGTGGGATACGTCAGTGCCAGACATCTATTTTTCCCCACAGCCCTGTAATTTACAAACAGATGTCAACACAATTTACAGTAAACACAGAAGAAATACAAAGTGGTAACATTTGACAAGACAAAAAATATGGGGTATTTTCTGTGACAAGGTGAATGCTTTGAGAAGAATGGGGTATTTGTGAAAAATAGACCATAAAAGAAAACATTTTGCAACTTAAAAGAGGAGTAATCACTATTTATGTGCTACAATAGAGCATATGAAAATAAAAATTGCATGTAGCGCACAAGTAAAATGACTTCAAAAAATCACCACTGATCATTTGGTAGCGGTGTTGGCTGTGCAACTGTCATTAACCCTGTGGATGGATATACATGATGACACCTTGATTACAATTTTTGACAACTTTTTTTTTTAGCTGACACTTCATTGCATTGCAGAGAATGTTAGCTTATGTAACAAGAAATAAATCAATGCTTAGTGGAGAGTCTAGATACTGCAGAGTAGGACTGCAATCTTGCCCTTGGTAAGTATCACCATTTCCCTTAGGGACTTGGCCTCACCCTTGCAGTATCTGCTCTGACTACTCTGGGCCATGACAAAGTTTCTGTATCATGTCATGCACTTACGTTCTTGAAATGTGCACAGCTGCACTGCTGATGATCAAGTACCTAACCTAGGAGTATAAACATCAGCATTACTAAATACCTTCTAAATGAACCGTGAAACCATGTGTAAAAACCTTGTGCCTAAATCTGTGTGACATGTGCAATGTGACTGCAGTTACAGGATAAGGCTCCATAAGTGATAGCTTGTGTGGCCATCTCCGAATTCATCACACTATATTACTTCTCTCCACTTAATGTCTTATTTCCTTGTAAGCATTCCCAAATACGGAATTCAAAGGCAGATCCTTCCTAACCTGTCCAAAATGCATTCAGCAAGTGAAGAAATAAATGTGTCTAACCATGCCTCACCAAATACGCAGCTCACCAAATAGAGAGGACTAAGGCAACTACTTAACTCCTTCGGATCATTTATGCAGTGGTATGAGAAGACAAGCAGGCGATCCTGAGTGGAACTCGTGGAGTTAAGAGTCAGCTCACCAGCACAATCAGCTTTTGAAACTGATCCTGAGCCAGCACAACAAACCAGGTTGCCTTTCTGCCCTTGCTTGAGGCAAAAGTGTATCCAAGCTTCATCATAACAGTTTCTCTGTAAGCAGAACTATTGCTCCTCAACCTTGAAAAGAAATTTCATTTAACATTTAAAAAGAAAAAAAGCTTTAGCTCACATTAAACTACATCATGCCCATACACCAGAGTGGGTAGAGAAGCATCAGAATTCCAGTGATCAGTCAAGGCCCATGGGACCTTTGACACTTCAAAGCATTCGCTCAGGAGTTTACACAAAGAATGGCAGCTGACTTCTGTTCACAGCTCCACCCGAGCCATTTCAGTGAATTCAGGTGGATTATAGGAGCAGAGCAGAGCTGCAACTTAGCTGAGCACTCTGTTCTGCGCTTATTCCAAGACATTTCCTATTTTTCTCCCTGTGAATTTTCTGTAGCCATCTGAGATTGCTGCATTTTGCTATAAAGGTTTTTCAGTTGGGTGAATGGACCATTTAGGTCTGGAAACAGAAATGGTATCAAACGATCTATACCCCCTAACTGCTGGAAAATGGCAAACAGTTCATTTTGAAGTCAGCTATATGACTGACAAGCCGTTTCTCATGAATATTCAATCCTGATTCAAAAATGCTTTTCACAGTTATGTATGCATAAAAATGGACACAAATGGGCATTAAACACTTCAAATCAAAGCGTGGTTGTGAAATAAAGCACTTGTGCGAAGAAAAAACACAAGCTGCTGATACATTTTGGTCCACTGCCAGTCCTAACCCATTTTACACACATTTTATGTAGAAGAGGAAGGTTTTTTTTGTGTGTGTGTGGTGGTTTTAAGAATTAGATTCATATTTATTTTTGCTCCTTTGACACTTGAATACATGCCTAAGTATGCTGCCCCCAAGCTGCCAGGGCTCATAATTCCTTGCTGACGGAATTAGACGGCTGCCCAACCCTGTCACACGTCTGAAGGAAAATAACTCAGAACCACGACTTTTACAGAAAGGGCAATTATCTACTTTGCAGGCTGTAGAAAGACGACAGCACGGTGGTCCATCTCAACCTGCTGCTGGTTAGGGCACAGGAGGGAGAAGTGGTTGATTCAGGGCAGGGTGCTCAGCATCGCTCCCGGGCCGGCAAATAAATGCTAATGGAACCGCAGAAGAAAAGCCGAGCAGTGCATAAAGCGTTGTGCAAATTTAGCAACACATTATAAATACGAATGAAGAACGTGAACTCAATTATAGAACAATGCCAAACACATCAGCAGCTGCTAATGCCGATTTCTGTGGGGTTACTGCAGTATTAAACTGCATGTAATGGTTTAATTATAGAGGCTTTGGGTGATTTCTTTTTAATAAGTACGCAGCTGTGTGAAACAAAGCTGTTTTTAAAGCACTACATGAGACACGTTCAATTCCTTTTGCACTTATTTGGGGATTTCTTTAAATGGTATCTTACAGAACTTCAGCCTATTAACCTAAAACCATCACTGAGCTACAGTGCCCCCCCCTTACCTTTATCACTCCATATTCACAGAAAACACAAGCACAGCCTGGGCCAAATCGTCACAAATAAGTGCTAATGAGTTACATTAACACTTAGAAGTGAAAGGTTTTCTTTCACACATGCAGATGAGTTGTGCTTCCCATCACTTGTAAACTCTGGGGAGTTGGAGCGTTAATTTCAGTACGATGCCACTTTGTGCAAAATTCAGAGTATTATATTGGACAAGGCTGTGAAAATATCATTGCCTACTTTCATTTATTTTCTGCTCTTTAGATATTACCTTTTCATGTTCTAATCAGCATATTGAACCCTTTAAAGGGTGAATGAGGCCACAAGTGAAGTGCGAAATTGAATTAGTAAGTAACACTACACGCATACGCAAGCATACATACACACAAACACACCACATGCTTTCAGAGAAAGTTGCATTAAAATAAACAGTGCCTGGAAACTCCTCTGTCACCTACTGAACTACAGGGTTTAATCAGAGGGAAGCCTGGCGTGCAGGCCATGGTCAATTCTCATCTGTGAAGGCCGTGGAGCACGAGTCACTGGCTTCAGATGTGCACTTTGACCAGCTGATAGATAACAAAGTTCCTATCGAGGTTTTCTTAAAGCATCCAATCAAAGAAGTGTGATGGCTGCCTCGGGCCTGAGTGCGAATGGTCTCTATAGAAAATTATACATACCGAGTCTGCTTGGAGCGCTGGGCCACTGAAGTAAAATGTTTCGTCTATAGACCATTGCTTCTTGATGTCCAAAACACGTTCTGATTTCACTTAATGGCTACAAGACTTAGATAAAAGTATGAGTGAAGTCCTTTAGAAAAGTTTCTGAGGAAGCTCCTAGCCTTTTGAGTCATACAACTGCTACAAATTTAAGGGATAATTTTAGTGATGGGAGGCAGAAGAAATCCCCAAAACGAGGCCATTTCCTGCTTCCCTACCTCAACACCACTTGTGCAGCTAAGACAAGCAAGGCCTGAGTTCATCCTACCTTCTTCCTAAATTGCAGGACATCTCCCACATCATGTGGAGGCAAATGGCGACTCGTGCCTACCATGGCACAAGCTGAACTTACAAAACCGTCATTTATGAAGCAAGAAACCCCGTAATTAATGAACAGACATTTATAACACAACAGAACTAGAAGCAACTGGTCACTGGCTGCTATCAGCAGGAAGCACTTCTGACCAACTGTGCAGGATGTTTTCCCTCTCAGTAGGCTATACTCACTGCGCTCTCCAGGTAAGGCTTTTACTGAGAGATGTAATGGGTTATTGACATTGTGGCTTGCAAGGATTTCACAGTGGGACTTTCAACCCAGCTTGTTAGATGCAGTATGAATGGACTAGTCTGGCATGCAGGAGCTGGAGGGAAAAGGGTCACAAGTACCTACTGAGGCCAAATCGGCTGCTGGGAAGGATACGATCAGTGCCAGGAAACAACACAGCACCTTTAATCATTTCTCCCATGATGCACCCTACTGACCACATGTCAACTGAAAACAAAAATGAAATGAAGGTAAACAAGAAAACAGAAACAGAACAACAAATAAATGAGAAGACTTCTCCAATCCTGCCACCGCAGCGCAGGGCCTGCAGCCCGCCTGCCTCGTGCCCTCCGCGATGCGCTCCTGCTCGTGCTTGTGCCTCGCGCGGCAGCGCAGCAGGTCTGAGAAAAATCGACTCCACCAGCTTTCGTTACCCCAGCGTGGATGCAAGACAATGAGAATTAAATGCAGAAAACCAAATGAGACCCGCAGCTGGCTACTGTGTCAAAAGAACATTCATAATTAAAATTCACCAATTAATTGTCTTCTTTAAGTTTTCATTTGCATTCATTACCTAGGTTTCTACTGCTTTGTACTGCAAATGAATGCTGGTCTTTGCATTTAGTGAGGATATGCAAATTGCTTTTCCTTTATCCTTTCAGCTACTGAGATCCGTGCGTATTTTCAGAAGCTGAGCTGGCAGCAGCCACAAAGGAACCCTGGGTCCCCAGGAAGACACATCCACCAATTATTCAGGGGTGGGAACAGAATGTGTTGAGGTTACTCAACTACCATTATGCTCGCTTTAGAGCCTGCTGGCTCACTTCCACGGGATCTCAGTGCAGCCATCAGTCCATCAGAGACAGGGGTCTTGAGAATCTCCTAAGATTTCTGTTCGACGTGGTAGGAAATGCCAATTTCTAAACAGGACAGTTGAGACAGAAAAGCACTGAGCCATACCTTCTGCACTGAAATTCAGAGCAAATCGGGGGACTGTTTACCTGGTACAGAGAAGAGCAGTTCAGCTGGATTAAAACAAAGCTAACCATAATTTACACCATGAAAATCAAACTCCTTCCATCCAGTGTCACGTTGAACTGGTGTTTTCCCCAGCACCAATACCATGAAACCACATTACCTCTGCTGTCCTTGCTCTATGATTAAGCCATAGGGCATGGAAGCATAAAAAGGGACAGCCTGGTCTCTCAGGGCCAGAAGCTGCGGGGAAAAATGAAAGCGTCATGCTGCTTGGTTAAATTTACTCCTGCAATTTTACATTGAGCAACAGTTGAAAGGTGATTTGATTTTGAATGCAAATGTCCTATCTGTGGCAATCTACATGCCTGGTTTAAGGCTCCCTGTTGCTTTACTTAGCATATGAAAAGCTTAATCACTACAAAATAAATCAATAAATAAGTAGAGAAATAAATAAAAGGCTACTTGTTAGGAAGCAATAAGCAAACCTAGAGATGCAAATTATTGCTGCTTTCATCACAAGCTAAATGGCATGCAAAATATCAGGAGAAGATAGAGCAAGCAGTTGTTTGTTCATCTGTTATTAGCCCCTTTTCAATGTCAGAGGCTGCCTTCGGACGTTACTGCTCTGTGCTGTGGTCAACAACGCACAACTGGAAGTTCACTCAGTGACTCGCTGAACAGAAACCTCTGCAGAGTGGACAGTATTCCTCTACTTGATTCCTCAGGCTTTGGGAAGGGACTTTGAAAACACACAACTTGGAAGCAGTAAAGATAAACATCTGAATATATCCAATATCTGAAGAGAAAAAAAAAAAAAAAAAAAAAAACAAAACACAAAACTCTGCCTTCTTGCTCGTCCCCCTGAGCCACTTAGAAATAAGTCAAATTAGAGCCCTTTTCTTGAACTGCAGGTAGCTGGAGGCCAGGGGGTTTGTTACAAGGCATGCACAGCAGTGATCATCAGCAGCCCCAGTGAAGGCTTTGAGACTGCTGTGCAATGCTCTGCGAGCCTCAGCCCGGTGTTTCATGAAGTCCAGCATAAAGCCAGATGGACTCTGAGTCATTTCAGTATTGCATGCATCAGAAAAACAACCCACCCAAAATCTCAGAACATTTGCACCCAATTCCAAACCGCTGAAAATTTCCATTAGTTCAGGATTTTTCCCAAAAGCAAGATATTCAAAAAGGCTGGTGATGTTCCGCCACCACAAGGAATATCTCTAAACTTCAAACAAATGCACACTGATTCATTGCCATGTAGAGATCTGCACAGCTCCACGTACAACTCCACTTTTTGCAACTATTTGCCTTGAGGTTTTAAGATCACTTGAAAATGACCGTTAATGAATTAAATCCACAACTTTTCACCTGAGTCTTTGAAGTGAAATTACTGAATTTGGGCAGCTTGTGATGGGAAGCCATCTCTCCAAGTACTTGTGACATGGATTACCAGAAATGGTGAATTTTTATCCCTGCCCCAATCTCTACAAACTAGGCTGCTGCCCAAAGCTGTTCTGAAGTTAATGGCAAAACACAACTTCCTTTTTTTTTTTTTTTTTTTTTTTTTAAATCAGCCTGCCTGAGTGTTTACACATACTTCAAAATACAAGCACATTTTCCAAGGACACCAAACACCCCCCTGCCTTTGCCATCTTGAATAAATGGCCCTGTAACCTCCTTCAGCACCACCTCTGGGACTTCACAAAAGACTATGAAGGGGAGCCCAGATGGAATAACCACAGCTGCTCTCGCTAAGGCTCCTGTTGAAGATGGCTCTTCAGAGCTGTATAGGCAGCTCCAGCTTGCATTCAGTGAAATCATGGCATTCTGAGTAAAATTCAAGAAACGTGCTGCAGGAAACTGGAGGCCAGAGACACAGGCACAGCTGAATGAGCTTTGCAGTCCTCCCCATCCTCATGGGCTAGCTCTCAGGTCCTTCACCTGCTCTCCGTCCAGGCTGTTTGCCCAGGGAAAGGAGCAATAGATCATCTCCACTGTAGCTGCTGGGACCCACTGCAAATGCCACACACATTACAGACAGCACGGGGGTCTTATACTAAATGTAATCTGCTCTATAAACCATTAGAACATGCATACTGGAATTTAAAAGAGAGCTCGGCAGAGGACTACAAAGGTATACTAGGATTTGCAGGAACACTGGTCTGTAAACAGGGTCAGACTAAGAAGCCTCCCTGGCAGTATTTTGCAATGTCTGTTTTGGGCAATTAAAAAGAGACAAAAGGCATTTTCTAGGCAATTGCTAGCTGGCACACTGCGGGAGGGTGGAAGGTGTGCTTATGTTTTGGACACCAGCTAGCTCCTTGCAAGCCGACAGCGCCTGAATGGCCCCATCTCGAGCGTCCTACTGGGTCAATTATATGAATGACTTCAGCAATGTTGGGCTTCTTGATACCAAAAAACGTGTCCAGAGACTATTTTAATAAAGTTTTTTTTTTTTTTTTTTTTGAAAACACATGCTTTCAGTTTATATTAACCGGGACAATGGTTGCATACAGGTACCATTGTCTGTATGGATTTACATCTTTCTAAGTTACTGTAAGGAAGTCATGCATCCAGTGTATTTCCAGTCTATGCTCCCATAGGATGAGGAGCCACTACAACGAGGCTGATTCCTCCTCAGCAGACCTCCAGTTCTGCATCTATCCTTTGGTAAAACCTTACTGCAGCTTCACCTGGCCACTGGGCAGAGCTCCATTTTCAGGGAAAGTCGGCAGAGCTGAAAATAGGACAGGCGGGACCTACCTCTGTCAAACACTACAGAGTTCACTCGAGAGCCAGAAAAAAAATATTAATTAGTTCCATGACTGTATGTCTATAGAAACTGGATTTTCTCCACACCAACTGCCAGTGTCTGCTGATGCCAGATTTTCACGGTGTCTTTCTGCCAGCCTGCTGCAAATAATCTTTTTGTTTCTGAACATGGAAAAACCATGTCACGTTGCTACATTTTATTCTGATGGGCAAAATACACACTCCCTACACTCCCCAGCCATCACCAGCAGGTTGTCTGGCTTAGCCTGCGATAAAGTGAAGGCTAAATACACACCTCCTCTTTGTTTTCATTTTCTAATATTGCTTTCACCACCTTAAAAGTGGTAAAAATAATATCACCTAAGATGAAAAAAACAAGATGGAAGGGAAACAGAGTTAAACTTACGACACAGAGCTCATGCAAGTAAAGGAAAGTTCATTTTTACATTAAGAATATCTTATTTCCATTCAACCTGGAAACCACACCAGATATACGGTTGCTTTATACTGTGTGAGTCAAATTCTTTGTTTTAAAGAAAAAGGTTGTATTGACTCAGTTCTGAGCCCATACAGCACTGAGATGAATCCAAATCCATGATGCATTAGCAAGCAAAAGATTATGATGTCACCACAAATGTTATGAAGTTGCTACTTCCAAAACATTAACACAGAAAAACAGATTTACAGGAACCAGATGAGCCAAATTAGGATTTTTTTTTTTTTTTTTGGTATCGTATTTTTCCTTTGAAGAGTAGTAAGTAAAACTATTAGTGTGCTATCATAATGCTTGTATTCTATACTGTATATTAGTATCACATAAGAACTACGTGAAGTGGAATGACTATGGGTTTTAAAACAAGGTAACTGATTTGTGTGAAATAATTCTGTGCATCTGTTTTTCATTTTCAATTTTGTCCGTATCAGTAGTGCGCTGTTTCTGTTTACTCGTACCTCTGGGATTCAATTTCTTGCTTCTATCTTTATAGTCCTGGTATATTCATTACAAGGAAACAGGGAAGGGGTGGAAGAGAGGAACAAATAATAGGTGAAGCTGCAGCAAATGGCACAAGGATACAGTCCCTTCCTGGAAAGAGGATTTTGTGGCGAACCATTTCTCCCATAATGCATCCCACAGACCATATATCCACTAGAACAGCAGAGATAGGGAAGTGAAGAAGAAGGAAAAAAAGCAAAGTTAACTATGACATTTTATTCCTAAAGGAGGGGAAAAAGAGCAGGGTGATCAGAACAGTTCAGTTTGTTTTGTTGCTGTTTTTTTTTTTTTTTTTTTTTTTTTTCCCCCACATCTCACCTGAAGCCAAAATGATTAAGTAAAAGCTGTGTCAGTCAGCCTGATGGCAGTGAGCAACAATGGTGCAAAATGTTTAAAATTAACATTGCTGGAAAAAGCTAGCAAGTAAAGAAAAAACTGCACAGACCCATGGTTTACACTGAGTTTACAGTGGGAAAAAAATATTATTATTATTATTATTTTTTTTTGAACTTAAAAAGCACAAAACACCCCAGACAATGATCGTCTGGAAGAAACCCCACCTGCAGCAAGGCAGTTTATAGGCTGCGTCCTGCAGGAGTGAGTCTCCCTGCAGCACTACACAAGAGGTCCCAAAGAGAAGCACTCACTCAAGTGAAGGCCGCACGGATAAATACCATCCTTGAGGGTTAGCTACAAGTCCTGCTTTGGGGTCAGAAGCCATGACGTCCTGTCTCTACATGCCTATCTGTGTGTGTCTGGCTGTACCTACATATCAACAAAGAACCACAGAGTGACACTTGCAATCTGCTTTTTTACTCCGTAGGTACTCAAAATTAATGCTAAAATAAACAAGTTCTTTGGAGGACAAGTACCAACAAGAGTAAGAATATTTCTTATCTTCCTGATCCTCCCTGCAGCATTTAGATGCAGTAAGTGTGGTTACCTGTTTGACTTGACTTGGGTGGGGTTGGATTTTTTTTTTCCTCTCAAGCTTTACAAGAAAAAAGGCTAGATAGATGACACTATGTACAGAAGAGACCTTGAGCCAATGTGAAGGGGGAAACCTGCTTTAAAATGCTTTAAAAAACCATGTCTCTCTGCTTCGAATCCTCACTTTGTAGTCATGTTCAAACTACATAGCCAGTTTCTTCTCTTTTTCTTCCCCCTTTTTAACCTTCAAAAGCTATCCAAAACAAACCAAAGAAACAAACAAACAACTCATTGTTTTGGTACAACAAAATAAAGGTGAAATGCTCCATTTGGGAAAAGGAGGGTAGAGGTATCAGGGGCACAGGACAGCAGGAGCATGCCTGAGGCGGTGGCAGTTTTCTTCTGAGTGATGGTTTTGGGACCTTCCACAGGAAGCGCAGCAAACTGGTGATAATTATGCATCTTTAGCCAACCAAGTGCAGAAAGAAAATGAAAGCAGTGAACGGTCCTTATACAGGCAATGTACGAAGGAAGGGGAAAAAATAAGGGAGCTTCAGTAATGTGGCAGCACAGGCCAGGGCAGGGAAACACAGACCAAGCCTTTCTGTTGCCTTCCCTGGGAGCTGGATGAGAGCCTCCAAGCAGACCAGCTCCTCAGACAGCTGACCTTCATTTTCAAATGTTTTGCTTTCTTTCTCTGTTGACTTCATTTTCACTTAACACAATTAAGACCATTCATCCTGAGCCAGATTCTCTGACCAGGAGAGTCAAAGGAGGCCTCTCTGTTAACTTCCAGGGACATTTGAGCAGGACCTTTACATGTGGCAAACGTTCTTAGTATCTTCCCAGCTGTGCACTTCATCACAGAACTGTCTCTAACTTTTTCTTATTGTCATTTTAATCATGTGAAAACTGAGTGCCTTCTCTGTCCTTTCAGGGACAATTATAACAAGAAAGATAATCATATGTTTGGAAAGAAAGAGAAAGCAAAATAATTCATTTCACAACAGAAGAAACTAGGTATTTGGAGTAAGGAGCAATGTAAAGCATGCTGAGCCTAGATCAAGTTTATAATGACACACATCAAAATTCTTTAAGAAACTTTAATATATTAGTCTGTATGGTTAGTATCCACCCAGTAACTGTCACCTTTGTAGATTTTCGTGTGAGAATCTGTACTGTAAATTCACAAACATTACTATTTATACAAAGGCTTCCCAATTTTGGCAGAGGTTTTGTGAGTATGCCTGTGTTCTTGTTCAAGTCACAGAATTGGCTCCCAAAATCAGTTTCACTGCTCTTCACAAAATGCTGTTGGCTGTTAGTCAAAGTTTTCCCGTGGGTTAGCCTCTTAAAATGAATTAAATAGGAGTCTTTTAAATAAATTCCTGGTCTTGACATTTGCTGTTTTACCCAAGCATTTGTCATTGAAAAGTCTATCATACAGCAAAGTGGTAGCTTTTGACAGCAGAATCTGTATCACAGCAGATTTTTCTCCACTCCATGCATTATCCCCTCCTTTCCTGCCTTGTTTACCTGACACTCAGATTAGGTACAAATGAGAATCATTTTTAAAGTTTTCCCCTCCATCCTTTGTGAAAGTGGACTTGCCCTACTTGCTTCTTTATAGGGTGTACCGCCTACCTACTTTTCACTAAGTTTCCAGGGACCGAGAGGTATCCAGATCCCACACAGACTGTTCAGAGCAAAACCCTATTTGCATCTAGAGAGATTACGTACCAATGCATGTTTTTGTTTTGTTTTGTTTTTAGCTTAATCTTTTTTTCTCTCCTTTCCAACTCTTTCATTAAAAAGAGACACAAACTGCAGAATTTATATCTAGATTTTCTCCACATGAAACCTGTTAGCAGAAACTGGGACTTTAGTTAAACGTATCATACAGGCAGAAATGGCTCTTGAAATTCATATCTAATTAGTTTTGCAGGAACTGTGGAATGGCTAGGATTCCCTGTTTTAGCTTTTACCTCTCTTCTTCCTGCCTCAACCAATTCAAAGACCCAGATCCAAATACTTCGTTCAGCAATCCAACCTTGTTCACACCCTGTTTCATAGCCACAAAAGCCAAATGCATTTTGCTCAGAAAGGGCTGATTGTCTTGGATAAATTCAATGGTAACTATGACCAGGTTTCCCACTATTCTGCAGTCCCACGCCAATAACTCCACCAATATTACTCTGCAAATACAGCCAGTAGCTGCAGTACCCAACACTAAGAAACTGCTCCAAATCACCTGCCTTTTAAATTCAAGACATTATTTCTTGTTACATTTTCTTTTTCTCCTTCTGGTGCCCCTTACAGTTGTGAAGGCAGACTTTACACTTCAGGTCCCAACACACTTGCTATGAAATTGCAGCCCTACCGTTCTCCTTGTAGCCCATTCCCAAGATGACCTCTGGTGCTCTGTAGTAACGTGTCACCACATATGGAGTCATCATGAAGCTTGTGCCTGCAGTCCGGGCCAGTCCAAAATCCAAAATCTTCAACGTGCAGTCAGATTTTACCACAATATTACTTGGTTTTAAATCCTGAAAAGATAGTGAGAAGAGATATGACTGCACTTCATAAAGCTAGCCACAAAAGCGATCTGGACTGATATTTTAGGTCATCCTTGAAATATTACTTTACTCTCTGACACCAATAGTTACAATCACAAATCACTTGCAGGTACATGGTAAAATCTTGCTACTGTTTCTCTCAACATCCTTCACAAGGGTTGCTAGTGTGGCATATTCGGAGGCTTTAGTTGGATGGTGGGAGCTTACTAGAGTTAAATTCCAACTGTATATGTGGAGTTACCTTACTGTTTGATTTATATGAATTTTTCAATTCATCCTTTCCCAGAAGACCACCTTGAAGCCAGGTCTATTACCCTTCTGTGTCTTTTATGCCAAGAAAGGAGACCTTGGTTTATAGTTAAACAATGTTCACCTTGGAACACATTTTATTAGCCCTTCTTCTCTTCCTTTCACAAGGGAAGAGAAATATTTTCTCTTCTGTTTTTTTAAACAGGGAAACAAATATTAGTAAAAGCACGTTTTAATAAAGAATAAGGTTATTTTTAATCCACTGAGTATTGCCTCCTGCTCGCAGTCACATGAACTGTTCCTTCTGTTGTCAACAGGCACAGGTAGAGAACTCCGGCATTCACAGCCGGGTGCTCCGCCCTTAGCAGACACCGTGCTCTGAGGTAGAGAAGTAAAATGAGAGGATGCATTTAATACACACTTCACAGCCTTTTCATTCATTTTTCATTCATTTTTTCATTCATTCAGTGAACGTAAATCATGTTTAATATTAATTCCATATGTTCTGCCTGCTCTCTGTGGAGCTTGATCTGACTTGTGTGACATTGAGCTGGATCTTGATCATACTTGTATGACACGATGACACATACGACTTGTACAACATCAGTTCAGATAGTCTGAACATTAGGATGCAGAC
The DNA here is from genome assembly GCF_965140915.1 of Aythya marila. Lineage (NCBI taxonomy): Eukaryota > Metazoa > Chordata > Aves > Anseriformes > Anatidae > Aythya > Aythya marila. Next base: position 45,266,023 of record NC_139045.1, on the reverse strand, counting down.
AGCTGCATTTTCAAGAGCAATACCCTTTCTCTATATGTTTCAGAGATCGTATGTACTTGGTGATTTCCAGTGCTTATTGTTTGGCTATTATTAATAAGGACGTGACCTTTTAAAAGTTCACAATGAATCTCACTTTTAAAACAGCCAAAAAGCTACTCTGACAAGGGGCTATGATGGGCTATGACTTATAAAGGTATGGCCATTTCTCTGGGGGATAGGGCTTAGATCTGCAGTACACAAGATACTTTAACTGGTTTCTCAAGTCCTCATAAGGATGCCATTTGCTGCCCTAAGTTTCAAACCCAAGTCTGCTTACCCTGTGAATGATTCCTGCGGAGTGAAGATGCTTGATACCACAGAGCATTTGGTAAAGTAGGTAAGACATTCGCTCATGGTCGAGCTCCATCTGAATGACCTGGCACAGATTGGCATCCATTAACTCCATTACCAGGTAACTAAATGAAAAAGCAAAGTTATGAGCTTATCATCTGTGTTGAGGAAGAACTACAGCATCATTTCCAGTGAGTAACAAAGCCTTTCCTTGCTTCAAAATGGCACTGATTTCTGCTGACTGGATATAACATAGCTGGAGAGTGGCTAAGCACAGAAATGGCTCACAACCATATCATTGTGGTGCTCGTCTCTCACTGCACCAACGCTGTTCTTGGTGGGCCCTTCTTGGTACATTCCCCAGAGACTGTACCTTACATGCACACACAAGCAGCACAGAATTGAACCATGCAGAACACAGAAGAGCCACAAGCATCAAAATGACACGACTACTTGGCCTTTGATCATTATGAGGAATGGATACCACAGCACTCGTAGGAATCTGAGAGCAGTGGTGCTAAAACATGCATCCCCACGTGAAATGTCTCCAAAACCCTCCTAAGACTGCATGACTAAACTCAGTTCTCATTACAAACAATTGGTCTTGAGCTTCTGGTAAATAAGCTTCGCTGACAACCTCAGCAGGACCTTATCCTGGTCCCCTTGAGAGAGAAGTTAATAAGTTGAACACACACAGCTCATTTCTTATGAGACTTCTCATAAGCACAGCTGAATCTTAATTATAACAGGGCATCAAAGCGCTCTCAAACTTTGGGGAAAACACTAGCTTTCTATTTCTGTGTGACCTACATGCCTCATCTTCTCCCCAGCACTACTTATCTCCTCTGCTCTGTACACGTCTGCAGTGACAATTTTATGCAGAAGACTTGTATACCAAAACCAGAACCACACTCGCCACTGCTATCTGTCTGTTGGCATCACTGCTATCAGAGTACAGAAGGGAATACATTTCCATACCATGCATACAGAATATGGGAAAGACTGAAAGATAAAAGGCATGCAGCTATATAAAACACTATTTAAAATTTCACTCAGGGCAGGTTCATGCTATGCACAGTAGTGCTTGTGCAATAGGCAATGCTCAGCAGAGATGCTAGTCATCCTTTACACCTAGCACTGGTTCCCCAGGCAAGTAATTGTAGGCAGTCAAAGGTTAGTACAAAGCCAACATGAAAGGAGGAAATATTTCACATCTGTCTCTCTTATGGGAAATTATTTCAGAGTGAATTGCTGCGTTTCAAAACCTCATGACTCAGGGAGCTGTGCAACAACCATCATTTTCCAAGCAAGCTAACACCACAAAAGCAGGCCCCTTTACCTACTGACACCTCTTCCCATGCGTTTGAAGGTAAGTGCAAGTAACTGTAAGTCTCTCGAGAAGGGTCTCACCAGCAGGCTTTGCACACTTACAGTACTTAGGAATCCCAACATTTGGCACCTTATAAATGTCAGAAGTCTCTGAACATGGGAATGTAGGGTGTCTGTCTACCAAAGTGTGGTCTACACATGATCATTTTAAGAGGAGCTCACAGCCTTTGTATTCTGCCAAGTTACTGAGTTCATGGTACACTATAATGCCCCACGTCTCTAAAGCTTTAGTTTAATTATTTCCTGTATTACTTACACATCCTGGAACTCCTCCAGAGATTTCTGTGGTGTGAAGACATTTAATAAACTGATAATCTGAAAAGCAGAGTAAGACAAAAGGAGGAAGACAAGTGATAAAGGTAAGCAGTTGAACCCATTTTGAAGTGAGTGTTAAAGGACAAACTGTTTTCCACTGCTCAGTTTATACCAGCACTTCTCACTTCATGGCTCAGTAAGAAGCTGGCAGCATTCAAAATAAAATGCCTCACACCTCTAAGATTTCTTCAAGGTGCACTTGAAATGGTTTCTGAAAAAAGGATTAGTAAGGAATGATAAACCAAAATGATAACGGTGAAAGGTTCAAAGACCAGCCTCAGCTCAGTCTGCGGGAACAGTCCTCTTGCGACAGCCACAACTATCTTATATATGAAGAATGCATGTCTGAGGGGAGAAGTAATCAAGGACCATCGTACTGTAAGTAAACAGAAGACCTTCCTTCTCTCTGACATAGCTTCAACTCCTTTGAGGGCACTTATCCACACAAACTGACACAGTTTCCATCCCCAGACATACTGCATTTTAGTAAAAGCACTTCAAAAGGGCAGGTACTTTCTAGGCTAAAACAGGACTTCTGTTATGCAAGGTGTATTATTTGCTTTTTAAACATGCTGGGCTACTGAAAGACACTGACAGCAACATGCAAGGCAGCACAGAGGAAAAACGTGATCTTAGGGATCCAAATTCCTCGTGCTTTCCTTCTTGTGGGTGGGAAAGGTAGGAGATGGAGGCAAAGCCACCACGAAGATCACATCTGAACCTCTCCCTCTCTGCCTACACCACCTCTCTAGGCTTGTCTTGACAATCTTCACCTTCCTGTGCATTTCTCAAAACTCTTAATCAGCAAATGCTGCACTGTCATCAGCTTTTATGCAGCATTTTAAAACACATATATTCAAAATGAGTATCACTACTCTGCAGTCCTCTGCTCTTCTCCGTCTATTCTAAACTAAGTGAGAACACATCATTCTCCTGCTTACATGGAGGACTACTCACCGCTGCATTTTTAAAGCCTGCTGGATTGCTCTGACTGAGGGTAGCTTCAATCCATGCCAGTAGGGAAGAGGCAGGTACACACCAATTGACAAGGTGAAACAAGGAAAAGTCAATGCCCAGAGGTGGGGGCAGAGGACGTTAAAGGTGACAAATCCCACTTTTTGTCATTTTAGGGCCAAACCTTTTTCTTTGCATGTGAATTTGTGACTGGTGCAAAGTACCAAACCTCAGCTTACATTATGCTTTTCAAGCTCATCTACGTTCTGCATAATGAGAAAGCCATCTCAGGGTCTGAGGCAAGAGTAAACGTAGCTAACTGAAAAATTCACTCCTATTGAAAGGAAGGGGCATCCAGCAACAGCAGCAGAGAAGGAACTGTAAGAATATGAAATCCTTGGGAAGTCCCTTGAGCAATGCATTGGGGCAATCCTACACAACCTATTATAAAAACAGCAAGTGTACATACAGGCAGACAGACAGTTCTAAGTTGCTATTAGCATACAGACATGAGCTAAGTCCACTGCTACAGTTAAGGATATTTTACTTCATTACAAATTCTAGATTTTATACAATTGGTGGTGGGTGTACAATGCAGGGTAGTCTAGGACTTCCTAACGTTGTTTATTTCAACAAGAGTGCTTTAAGTAAAAGGAATGGTGCAACATGTTGTGGCTTCAGAGTTCTTGGTTCCACACTATTAGCTAACGTACAAATACATGGAAATGGTCAAGTGTTTTGGGTTCTTTACTTCCTTCAACATATTAAAAATAATCTTATAATGATGGCCCGTTATCTTGCACAATCTGTACATCACATCTGCACGATACTAGGTTTCAGATGAAGTCCAGAACAAGGAGTGACACTTGAGCTGGGTACTCCAACTCAAGAAACACTGCTTTGAGTCTTGAGCCCTAGTGACAGGAGGATGGAGCCAGCATTCCAACCATCACTTATGTATTTCTGGAAAAACAGTAGACAAGAACATATTCTGCTCTCTCCCCTTCCATCACCCCCCGCCTACTCGCTGGGCTCCATTTGGCACAGCCTTTACAGTAGTATATGCAATAAACTCATTCCCCTATGCCAGCAAATAGTGTCAGAGAGAAGGTAGCCCTTGAGCATACTTTACTTCTCATTTCCCCTCTTGTAAAAAGGCATCCATCGTAAGAGGTTTCTTCCTAACAAACCAAAATGTTTGTTTGTTTCCTATAGAAAACTTACATTTTTATGATTCACACACTTCATGAGGACCAGCTCTCTGTATGCTCGCTTGGCGTGGGTTTGGTTCTGAAATGGTCTGCTGAGCTTCTTAATGGCCACGTTTCTGTCAAGGACAGCATCATATGCAGCACTGCAGTAATTACAAACACAAGGGTTATACGTCTGAGAGGATATCCTTCATTTCAAAGGGCAAATTCCTGGGCCTCAAGCCTATTATTCCAATTTTTCACCCCAAGAATAGTAGTGGAACAAGGAGAGAGTGTCCAGGGAGAAAAAAAGAAGACATCAAGAGGAAACATATGCCACCACATCAGCAGAGTATAGCATGCACCACTGCTTCTGAACTCTAGTTTCATAGGAAGCTAACATTTATTTTCAAGGAGTGAAGAAAAAAAATAAAACATTACGTAACTCTAAATAAAAATACAATAAAAACTTGATTTGAGAAGTTCTTTCCTAAAGCAACAATGTGCACTGGGTGCAGTGGAGAGACATATACTTTTCCCATCATGATTAAGGACACTTTCACCAGGTGGCTCAGTGAGCAATTTCCCACTTATTTAGAATGAGTTTTGTCTTTTTCTTATGATATTTTTAATTAAATCAAATTATTTAATTATTCCTATACACCACATCATCCAGTTCTACTTACAAACCTAGAAAAAGAACAATTTCACAAAATGTCTTTGTCATTTCCTTTTAGTACTGAAAAAATTGTTGCATATGCTTAGTTAAAAATTTTGAGAACGTGAAGAAATACAAGCTGTGGTTTGCAGAGCAGGCTCTTAAAAATGGGCTTCTAAAATTCTCTTCTAGCTTTTAAAATATTTTGCACAACTTTCACGTATTTCGATAACCTTTCACCTCCTGTGAGTTTGTACCACTTTTATTTTGGTTGCTGCAATATGACTACACAAGTGCCAACTTCTACATTTCATAAAGCACAAGTTCTCAGACATGTTCTCCAACTAACAGTCCTCAGATCCTGTTCCCGATTCCCCCTTTTCTCAAGAAATTAATTCCTGCTTACTGTAGGCATTCAGTGACATTCACTTACAGCATCTTACTGACCATGTACAAAGCAGAAAGCATACATCAGAAGCTTAGTTACATAGCCAACAAAAATTTACAAGCTCTTTAAAAAACTTTGGCAATGTCTGTCTTGAAATACCTCCTCCACCTGCGTGGTTTCCAGTTACACTACTCCTACATCACGAACACACTAAATACATCCCTGAAAAAAAAGCAGCTGATTACTAGAGGTGGTGAGGAACACTTTGAAGAATACTTTAGTAAACTACTGACATTTGGGGCAGGATGGTGGGATTTCCCCCTAAGAAGGTCTGCAGACAAGGAAAAAAAAACAATAGCTTATGAATGTCCTTTGAGATATTCTGAAATTTTCAGGGAGTTACATTTCAATATTTTCATAGTGAAACTATTTCAGTTCAAACCCCAAATTTACAGAGAAACGTACAAATAAATAGAAAGCCAAAAGAGTTTAAAATCATGATCTTTCTATATTTAAATGCTTCACCTCTATCATTGATGGACAGAGGCTTTGAATATACTTTAGCAGGCAAATGTCTCAGCTAATCCATATTACCTCATCACTCAACAGCTTTTAAAAAGAATAGCCCACATAAGACTCAGTTGAGTTATATAGGAATGTTTTAAATCACTTTCATCTCATTTTCTATTCATGTATTTTGATTTCATTAGTTATGTCATATCATCAAAGGAGTTACCAAGCAGTAACACCAAAAAGTTTGTCTGTGCAACCATTTTCCCCAGTTTCTGTTCTCTGATCATTTTTCTGATTTTTCTCTCTGTCAAAGCAAGAGATACAAAAGCACCAATCTAAAATCAGAAAAACAAAGCTTTTTTAAGCCCTAGGCGTTACGATCCATTTCCAGTCCTCTACGTATTGTAATGGCTGCTTCCTCAACTATGGAGAAAAAGAAAACTAAGATACTCCTTCGTACAGCACTATTTGCTCTGAGATACAAGGATCTCACTTGTAGTTTTATTCTTGCCTTCTATCAAATAAATGGAAGGTGTCCAACCACTTCAAGACATCAATAGGTAAATTCATTGCACCAAGTAAATTAATAGTACTGATGCTTTTTGCTATTCACTGGAGAGAATCTTTTGTTTCCAGACAGCCAACTATGCATTTTACTACAATGAAATTACGGACACCACACGTAGATCCCCACTCCACAAAATCCTTTCCTCAGAACACCAAGATTAGCACTGATGATATATAACAGCCTTCTTAAGACAAACTTCCATCACTGGCAGAAGAGTGGCTGCATGAACAGGTGACTCAAGGGAACAGGAGTAAGAGAGAGTAACGAGCGTCTGAGAACTGATGTGAAAAGGTCAAGCATAAAAGGCAATTTCAAGATCTCCAGTAAGACAGTGGATTTGCATGTAAACCCTGTGCTCCTTTCTCTGGAAACTGTATTGGAACTTTGCTAACTATGAAATTATTTTTTTAAATTTATACAGTTGCCTATTTTTGTAACAAAGACTATAATTCAGCTCCCAGCCTTGTAATTAAATTTTAGTTCTACTTCAATATGAGCTCAGAAAAAAAGAATCCTCCAAGCTTACTATCAAATCTCTGGCAGCTGCACAGATGGAAAATGCAGTAAATAAACTCTTCCATTGTAAATTCTGTTTATGACTAGTTTTGTAAGGTAAATGTTAGTGTTAGAACTGCCTTTTTAAAAACTGTAAATAATTTGAAAAAAAAAAAAAACCACCAACAATTTAGCAGAGAATAGTTCTAGCCAGATGTGAAAATAAATTCATGACTACCGAGGCTCATATGTAATTATAGCTATTTAACAACTTTTTTGCTGACTCCAGAAAAAAAAAAAAAAAAAAAAAAAAGAAACTAAGTGCAATTCTTCTTAGTCCAATGGATTTACACAAACAGCTAACCATTTACCACTAATGCTGTGCATGAGTTCAAGCTGCAAGAATCAATTATCAATGCTCTGTTATCACACACTTGAAGGACCAGGCAGTCGTTTTTCCATGCGAGTTAGCAAGCCAAGGGAAGCATTCCAGTTAGACATCCAAGATGCTGTTTCAATAGACACAATATAGAATGGAAGGAATCTTTTAATCAATTATCTCTTTTAATTAATAATGAAACTTAACACTAGCCACTCCCATTATAATCTACCACAGAACTGACTGACAAAGTCGGAGAAAACATTCTTTTAAAATAGACTTTTAGAGACGGGTAGCAAAATGGCAATTTTTGATAGTCTTCAGCTTCAAGACTCTTTGGATGTGGGGTAGTTGCATCCTTTTCAAGCTCCTTGTGTTTTCTCCAGCCACTACTGGACTAAAGCAGCCTTTCTCAAGAGATGATGGACTAGAAGCCCAAAAGAGAGGAGAAAGCTCCCAGCTGTCAGCCCCCAAGGACAGGCTGTGAAACAAAGATGTACCACTGAAACTGGACAATTTCAGAAGTAAAGGTTCAAAACGTAAAGGAACCTGTTAGAGAACTGGAGCTGTCATTCAGTGTCCACGTGCTTCCATGTATTTATTAAACCTACTGCACACAAAATCTAGTCAAAAAGGAAAAGACAGATCTTGCTCTTCAGCTTGCCCAAGCCTGCATTTTATGCAGTACCCTGAAAAAGCTTGTTTTCAAACTGTGCCTTAAAGACTTACAGCTCTGGTACCAAACTGAAATCCTCTGAAAATGAGGAAGTTCATCATCCGCTTCGCATGATGGATTTTACATTTAGATATTAAGTATTTCAGAACAAAGAAGAGCACGCTTGGCACATTTTGTCTACAGAGTATCCTGGTCTCATGTCTCATTATGTTATGGTATCACTGAAATTATTACTGCAGCATTTCAATATATATATTTCCTTGTGTCACTATGGCAGACTTATGCTGTCTTCTACTTTGCAAAATAGAGCACTCCAAAGGCCCTGGTTAAATTCAAGTGTGTTTTAGCTGACTTGTGTTTTTTTCAAGTTGTTAGATTTAAAGCTCTCTGGTTATCTGCACATTAAACAAGAAAAGGTGATTTAAAGAGGTCTATGCACATTTGTGTACAAAAATGTAGGGAAAACACTAAAAAACAGAAAAACTGCTCACTTGAACAGTCATAACTGTGCTTATAGAAACAAGACTCAGGCATAGCTAGAAGAAACTACTTGAAAATCAGCATCTCCCCCGCGGGATCCTTGGTGGTGTGTATCTGGATAACTATCACCCTAGAGATTTTGTTCAGAGATCCGAATGCATACGTGCATTTTCTTAAGAAAGCAAACACCAAGAAGTCCAAGCCCACACTTCATGCAGTCCCTTTACTTTCACCCTTAAAGGATTATAAAGTATTGCTTTTGTATTCATGGGATCCGCAGTGCAATTTGAACACCTATTATTCATTCTAAGTGCTGCACTCAGCCCCATTGCTTCAAATGTCAAAGCCAGGCAGCCCTTTCTAGCAGGGAAAAAAAAAAAAAAAAAAAAAAAAAAAAAAAAAAAGGAAGTGCAGTGAATTTATATTTCTAAAGGTAAGAAGATTCAAAAACTTCACTGTGAAACCTATTTCACAGTTCAGGCAGATTGAGACAGCCATTATCCTCTCAATTTTCAGATTTGTTGTCTGAATTAAGATGGCTGAGCCACCATAGAGAAAACAATACAAGTTGCATGGATACAATGATTATTTTTATCCAACATATTTACTACGTAACTCCACTCGACATACTCCAACAGTGCTATACTGTAAATTCTCCACTTACCCTACTGCATAAAACTATAAAACCACAACATAATTCACGGTGCAGCAAAACAAGCTATACAATTCTAGAACCACTGGGAAAAACAGGAATCAGAGGCTGGAATATAGTAAAGAAAAGCAAGCTCTGGAATAAAATTTGTCCTCGTCTACTTCATGACAAATTGTCCTGTTACTATGCTGAGCCTGCACAAATGACTTTTTTTTAAAGAACAACTACATATGTGAAAATATCAAATTTGTTGATGTTAACATAGTTTTCTTTCCTTAAAAGCTCTAGCAGCTCTTAAACTCTGTCACCATCACAAACCATAAGCACATGAACAGAAGCTCCACACCATGCAGAGACCACAATCACATTGATTGAGCTGACGACTCAGATGCACAAGCTTATGCTCTTTTGGTTGTACAAAAATAGCTCCGCGGCGCTCTCATCTGCCGCTTGAACTTCAATTTAGTCATCTTTCTAGTTACACGAGCTGGTGATGCCCTAAAAAAGGCATCTCTTTGGAATCCACCACTCAGTTTTGTAGATGGATGCAGGATGAACTCCTTTCTCAGAGCCATGCTCACTCACAAGAGCTGCATCAGGACAAAGCATGAAAGGCAACACGGCAACAGCTGTCCTGTTCCTGAAAGGCATGCCAGGTGATGTAGAATAGGTACCATTTTAGTTTTTCTGGTGATTAAAATATTAAGGAGAATGCTTACATACTTCTCATTTCTATATATTCCACTGATTTTTATACTTAACTCTGTAAGTGACTCAGTTGTAGCATCATTTTCTGACAGAGCTGTCAGAAGAGAAGTGGTGCTTTCTGATTCTGCATTTATCATGCCACTAATTCAGTATTCATTCTGCACGCTGGCAACTGCCAGGCTAGGAAATGCAGCCTGGTCAGTGATACAAACCAGCATTTTTTCATTCTGTTTTTTAAATCCTCTAGACCAAAATGCTTTCCTTCACACAAGTGACGCTTAAGAGATAACAGTTTCTTGGTTTCCAAACCATGCTGCAAGCTTGAGAATTTAATGAAGCCAGAGCAAGGTAAAGATCTGAAAGATGGATCAGAGCTAGGGATGCTTATCAGTGTTCCATGACAGAAAATACAAGAGCAAAAGAAGTTGCTGTCCAATTTGTAGTAAAACCCAATCAAGTTCCATCTGCCCAGCATTTAGCAAAGGGGTATAAGATAAGAAATCTGGTGACCAATTTCCAGATTTGATGTTCTGAACTCTCAGCAGGGTACATACACTTGGGACACCTTTCAAGGTTTGTTAAGTGTCAAAGCAGCAAAGCCAGAAGAGTTCCAGTTCCCTCCTTCAACAGCCATGTACAGAACTAAGGAATTATGGACACTAAGGAAAAGTCTGAGCAGAAGCTGAGTCTTTAGTACTTTCCAACTGGCAGTCATGTGATGATTCTGTTATTCTTGGATCTGCAGACTGAAACAGAAAACAGCTACTGTCTTCCATATCCACCTCACAGTAGTAATTTAAAAAACTTAGTGGCTTGTCTGATGAAGAGAACAAAAGCTGTCAGTTTAAGGAGAAAGAAACAGTAACATTTCTTGCTGCATTCCTCAACTGCTTAAAAACCAAAAATTCAACCAGCACTGAAATCATATTGTCAGCAAGCGATCATCTACAACGTGATAAGCATAGGAGGAAAAAAAGTTATTATAAACATTAACCCTAAAAGACTACTCAAACTCTAGTTTCCCAAGGCAAACCCCGTGACCTCTGCAAGGTTATTCCAAGCAGACGCAGATAATCAGAGATGCTGAAACATTATCTGTTGGTGTTCTGGGAGGGAACAAAGCCCATGCTCACACTTGGGTCACATTTACCCTCCCTGCCCCTACTTGATAACTAACTCATCCAGTATGCTCATGTCCAACTGGGGCAACTCACAGTGAGGGACATCTCTGACACAAGAAAAGATAGCAGTGAGTGAAAATGATGCTTTATCAGGATATAAAATATTTCACCTGCTGTACAGTAAGCCAAAATGGCTCACCACTTTAACAAGAACAAATGAATATGTCACTTAAGTTGTAGGGTTGCTCTGTTACACCATAACACATCAGAAATTACAAGATTTTTCCTGATTTCCAAATGCATTTTTCATTTGTAAATGAGAAATGAATTTCAACTGAATGGAAAAACTTACTACCATCAATACAGAAAAGAACAAAAGCAAGAAAACAAACAAAACCAAAAAAATACACTGATGTCCTCTTGGCCACCTGCTTTCACACCTGCTTCTCAGTCCTCCTCCTTACTGCTGCCCTTCCCAACTGCCTCTTTTTTATCACCAACTCTTTCTTTTCAGTTCTCCCAATAGCACCATGCAAAACATGTCTTATATTGTTCAAAAACTTCACTTAGGCTTCCTATGCAATCCTTTGTTTTCTATTTTCTTTCTGTTTTGCTTAATATCCATTATATTCTGGTTCTTCACCTGTCCCAGGTGTTACTGCTTATTGAAGGAAAGCAAGTCATTGGATGACAGATAACCTTTTGCTTTCTGTTAAACACACAGTGAAAATCTGTAGACCACTGATGTCAGAGAATAAATAGCACCAACTCATGTTGACAACGAAAGCTGAATGAACTAATCTACGTTTCATTCCAGACTAGCTCTATTTTTCTATTTCCAGGTCAATTTCTTCCTTGTATTTGCCCATTTATTTAGATGCTTTGCCCTGTAGCCCCACTGCTATGATTCAATATGGTCACAGCAACTTTCCTACCGCAGAGGAAACGTCCTCTCCTGCTCTGCTGTCAGACATGCAGTAATCAGTGCGGAGGATGCAATAATCTTCATTTCAGCAGTGACACCATTTCAGGATAATGGATTAGAGGGAAAAGACTGAACTCGGTTAAGCAAGGACTGCAATGCACTGACTAGTTAATTCCAATCCCGATTGCCTGAGTGAACTGGTATTTACCTGCATCTGATTTCCAAGCAAAGATAAACAGAGCCTGCAGGTGAAGCAAGAAGAGTCTTAAAACTGTTGGATGTGACAAAGTACAGGAGCAAAAGAGATGCGATATGAAGAGGAGGAGACCTGGCAGAGGCCATAAGAAAGTCCCTGGTGGGGTAAGAGCAGATAGGTGCTTTTCATCCATAAAGGGAGTTATGAAATGTTACTGCCTGACAGCCAAAAACCTAAATAAAAATGAGTTATTAACCACCACAGAAAGACCTAAGGCCACAGAAATGTCAGTGACTTCTCTGTAGCCACAGAAGTTACTAACAGCTGATAAACACCGGTGTTCTTTTTTAATGGCACTAAGAGTCACAGATGCTTAACCATATCCACCCATGACCACGAAGAAACTTGCTCTCTACCTAGGAGCTGTACTGAGCCAGCCTGAGATCCTGGGTGTCACCTCTCTCACTGGAGCCACAAAGTGCCTCTGCAGCACTTCTGCTTATCACCAGGTTTAGCAAATACTGCTCTTAGGGTTCCTGCTCTTAGGGTTCACAAAAGCAGGTTGTGCGCAGACAGTTTCTAAAGCAGCTGATTTCATTTTTTTTTGTTTTTACACACATCTGCACAGGGAAAATTTGGTCTGGATTTTGCCTGCTGAAGTTTTGTAGTCATGGAAACTATACAGGTTATTTAAGGCAAAAAAAGGAAAGAAAGATGGAGTCAGAGAAATAGGCAGTCTTGAGTACTTCAGAGACAGCCTCTGATCTCTATGCTCGTGGGGCACACTGTGGCACTTTTTTATTGCATATCGTTTGTAATGCCCAGAATTTAAATTACATTTTCGATTTCTATGCACTAGCGAAGGGGAATGAAACACGAGACAATAAACATGAAATACATGGTGACTATCTCCCTGCCAGGAGTCTCTGCAGTTAAGCAGCAAAAGGACATGACAAAAAATATTTGAGGGATATTTTTGGTTAAGTAATTACATGTAAGTCCATATCCTTTCATTCTTTTAAGCTTTCAGGGGGGAAAAAAAAAGATACAAACAGTAATTCTTGTTCAAATGTGACATCTCAGGTATCTCTGTCATTTAAAAACAGCTCTACATCCTGTCTCAGGTTCTCTCACACACTGTTCCTGTACATATTTTTGTTTTCTTCTTGTTTCTTAAAGAAATTAAGAGACAGAAGTAGTTTTAAGAATCAAGTAAACATGAAATATAAGCTGCTTATTCTTAAAGACAATTAAATTAACATAGCTGACTTTTCAGATGTGTAATGTACAGTTGGACATACGGCAGCTATCTATAATCCTTAGGCAGGCCAAGCTGAATTATTTGTTCAGTCATTAGCAAGAGCATCGCAAGACGTTCCCTCCTATGCAAGCAAACTGACTCTGAGTATGTGCTATTATGCCAATCCTAATAACATTACCTTCACAGACAAATCTGCCCAATTTAGATAGATGTATTCACTCCTAATATTCCAGAGCCCAAACCCACAGAGATATTAAACCTTTGCTATTTCCACTGGGAGTCACTCAGCACCTTACAATTCACGTGCCAGTGATTCAGAGACAATTTCAACATTTGCTATTTTCTGAAGAACTAAGTCATAGATTTTGCAGAATGAAAAAAACAGAACGTGCTGTTCCAGGTATAAGTCAGATGGTGATCAATGGCTAACTGAATACATATAATTAATTTTTTGGCATTTTAGGGCAATGACATGCTAGCAAATCCAGAGAATACTACAATGTAAATGCAAATTGTCATTGGAGAAAAGCTCTGCAATATTAAAATGAATGACTGAAGCCTGAAACTTGCTGTCAGTTTCCTTATGGTATTTCAAAATTTAAGAAATTCCTAAAGTGGAAAAAAAATAATAAACTGGCAATAGTTCAAACCATGTACTCTTGGGAGAAGTAAATCTCATCAAGTGTTGCCACTGTATGAGACAAAAAGCAGAAAATGTTTTTAAATTGCTATGCTCATTTCACTAGCAGTGCAGTAATAGTTCACAGTGCAAACTGACAAGGTATTTGCTATATTCCTCATACAGAACACTTGTACAGCTCTTGAAAAGCTGTCTTCAAAAACCTCCTCAGGAGCAGAGTGTCAAAGCACATCAGCAAAGCATACAACAGCACGAGAAACTTAAAACAATCTGAACTAATGGATACAAATTGGAGAATCTTTAACAGAACAGGATAAATCCGCAGCAGCCATCAACAATTTGAAGTGCAAAGAGTCAGCAAGACGTGACTGCGGAAACGAAATGCAGCTAACCCAACTCAAGATGTGCTCAGCACTGACTCAGGAAAGAGCCTACAGCCAACCAAATTAACACTGCCACTCCCTTCAGGGCCAGGGAAATTGTACCTGTAACTGGAAGCACTGTTCATTCCTTTTTTTTTTTTTTTTTTCCTGAATAACGTGTTCTTTCTTTTCTTCTAGCAAAATTCCTGCTCTGCTCCACGATGGGAACACCTTTGGATTTCAGTGGAACTAGGCTGGTTTACACAAGCAGGCACACTGACATCTATCTATTTCACCTCTGGCACCAAGAAACAAAAATATTATTGTCAGGGCATGGTCCCACCTTTCATTTATTGATTTCCAGATATAGAATAGAAATAAAAATAAGCAATAGAAATACGGTAGTGTGTTAACTTGATAACACTCAGATGCCCACCCTTCTTTGTCCTTTTTCACTACACCACAGCACATGCACAACCTTCTTTCCTTGATTATTGAGGGCTGGGAGTTGAGTATGAAGTGGAAACTCCATTTTTCTTCAAGTTTTACCACTACTCCCATTGCAGTATCCCTTTGGAGCCTTACACTCAGACCAGGATTCAACTGTGCTACACAAAAATGGATATTAAGAATAACGGTCATACAAAAGAGCTTATGTGTTTTTGCAAACTCAAGAATTCAATGTTCTTCACCATTTACGAGCCCATTTCACAGAGAAACTTGTCATGTTAAATCAAAATCTACTTCTAAATGGCTCTGTTGATTCTTTCAGTCTTCAGTGACTTCTAGAGGCCTACAGGAAGAAACAGGCTACCCTAAATTATATACAATAAGAAAATATTTTAAAAAAATATATGGAGAATTAGAGTAAGTTTTCACCTACAGGACACTTCCCTGGGACAGCTCAAGGAGAACAGCAATGAAAACAAACTTAATATTGGACATGGCACAGCGGACAGGACATGCATTAACCCTATCAACCACCACTCTGACTCCATCCCCTGAGCCTGGGCACTGTGGTGACTGTTTCAGGGAGAGAATCCACAGGTGGATAACCAACCAGGAGCACCATCAGCACAACACTGTCAAAGGCAAGAACTTTGCACTCCTTAATATTCAACCACCAAATAACAATTGAATCAGCAAAGGAGAACAAGCCTTAGACAACACGGCAAGCTATTGCTTGACTTACTGTTATAGCAAACTCAAAAAGACTACCTGCTTCATCCTCATACTCAAAGAGATCATAAAATCACCCTACTAATTCCAAAAAAACAAACACTCCAAAATTGCCCAGTTTACTGCTTCAAGGATAATATTAGTGTCCTAAAGATCTGCAGATGAGGAACCCATTTAGGGGGGGTTCTAATGTTTCCAACTGAAGAGTTCCCAGGTCTCTTCAAAACCATCGTCAAACCATCAGCCTGCTCCCATGCTCCTCTCCCAGAAACATTTCTCCAACAAAGCCAAATTTCTTGCATAGCACAGAAAGCATAAAGCGCAGCCCAGCTAATGCTCCTCTGATCAGCTGACACAGCACTAGACCATGTCCCAACATCCCACAGCATGAAACCCTGTCTTGAGTCTTCAGAAAAAAAGAAGTTATTTCTTCAGTATTTCAGCTGAAAGACATCACCATCGCCCAGACAACTCAGTCTTCAAGAGCTAACAAGGTCTTGCAATAATGGACATAGCTATAAGCACCAACACAGTCCTAAACAGGACCAGTTTCTTTGTAAACTACTACTACGATCTTAATTACTTGCATCCCTGCATATATAGGTTACACCTTTGCTGCCTAACTTGGAAAACAAGACTTTCTCCCTGCCTCCACCATAAATTCCAGAGCCCCCATACCCCCTTCAAATTGTTTTTAGAATATTCCTACACAATGTACTTTTTCTAGACATCACAGGCAGTATGATATTATCACAGACGGTACCAAAACTGTTAACTGCAAGCTATAGCAAAAAAACTTCAAGATCAGCTGCCTTGCTTCCAGGCAAAAAGCACTTACGTGAAACATAAAAACTTCCCACTCCAACATCAGCATATTTCTGGTGATTTTATGCAACACAAGAACTCCTCTCCATCCACCCTTCTCTAAACTGTTCATATCATATCCACAGGCAAGAAATGACCCGGCTCTTGCTCTCCCTTATAAAATTAGGCAGTTGTCACCTCTCCTCCCTTCTAACATCGCAGAGTGGAATCAAGTCCCTGTTCTCCATGTGGTTTAGCTGCTATGTATCTAATTAAACCCAGAAAAGTGCACTCAACTTATTTTTACCTTTCAAGTTTTCTGTTTCTATTGCAGACCTAAAGATCAACTCATGATCAAAAGCCTGTGTACTTTTCCTAACTGTAACACTTGGTCCAATAAACAGTAAATTTTGTTTCATGTTTTGTTTTCACTTGAACTTTTAGTTGTTGTTTTCTCACTTGATTTTCTGTCCTAGGACATTTCTAACTTTTCCCCATCAACTCCTTGTATGAAAGGCAAATTCCTATTATATTAATTTTATTTTGCTTAGCTTCTATTTTTTGTTGTTGCTGTTGCTCACGTTTGATCATTACAGCAATTCAGTTGCAGACAGACTCAACAAGATCTGATTTTATTCTAAAACAGACTACAGTCAGTAGGAAGAGAAAATACATGATATTTATTTAAGTGGACAACTGGCATAGACTGAACATTGTTAGTACTTAACACAAAATCATATTTATTTTTTAGAACCAATTTTAAAGTGTTGTTTAGCCCTCTACTGCTTAAGATATGAAATAAAGTACTTGATACTTTATTTGATCAATCTTTGAACTCTTGTGTTCTCTAAGTATACTAAAGGTTGGATGTGGCAGACGGAGGACTAAGGATGTGTTGCTAATTGTTGTCACACTGCCAAATATAGTGCCCATGTCAATGATCCAGGGAAGTCTGCTTCCCTAAGTTACAAGAACCCATTGTTTTCCCATTGCCTCTAACTACAAGGTAACACACACTACATCAAAGTCAGAAAACAGCAGTGATAAAAGCAACATATGCAATTAGGTTTCACCTCGGATCAATTTATAAAGATATAAATGTCCCACAATTAAGCAGGCAACAAATGCCCTCACAGAGCCATTTAAACACATGCCACTTCAATTGAAATTAAAGAGCCATTTCTAAAAATGCAGCCAAAAGCCAAAAAAAATGTTGTAACCTTTGAGCATCATTTCAAATTCCATAAACCTTTTGTATTATTGAGAAGAGATAAAAATTTGTCTTTTGTTTCCATTTTTCACATAATTGCAACACCTCTTTCAAAAACAAAAGAAACATTTGGTAGTTACCTCGATACAAAAGGCTTCTGTTCCCAATGCTTTAGCATGCTAGCAGATGTGACCACTTTCTATATAGCTCTCAGTGACTTTTACTGTACAAAGACTAAAATTACAGGGTTTACTCAGGATATAATTTGCACTGCCTCTGGAAATAGTGCCACAGTTGTCAGTTATAGTAAGATCTTTCTCCTGCTGTCTTGCTAGTTACATTTTGCTATGTGGAGAAAAACCCTGTGCTAACACTCGCACCAGCAGCAGAATTTATTAGGCTCCTTTTGCCTCAGGATGTCTGTTGCCTGACTCTTATTTGTGCAATTTTAGACAATGTCTGTGATTAGCAAACTGTGAAGAAATGCAAGAGGCAAATCCTATTTAAAAGCACAAGAGAAACTGCTGATACTCACCAAACTATTCCCTGAGCCCCAGAGCCAATAGGTTTCAAGTTCTGGTAGCGTTTGAGAACTGTGAAGGTCGAGTCACCTACTTCCACACTGTAGAACTGGTTGTCAACTTTGCTTTTGCTCATGTTGTAATGTTTGGCAATATATGACACATCCACTTGTTTCCCAAATCCCTGTTGTACAGAAAAAGGGAAGGGGAGAGGGAGGGAAAGACATAGAAACGAAAGCTGGTAAAACATCAGAATATTGATGAAACACAGTCAGCCTAGTTTTCAAATATAAATTCTTGTCATTTTAGGCTCATTGTCAGAGATCTGCATGAATCCTCAAATGCTTTCAAAGATGGTGTCAAAGCCTCTTTCTCCCAGGAAGATACCATAAAAACCCACTGATTGAAGGCAGCTGGTGAATTCTCCAGCTGATGGGGGGGACACAGTTACTGTCAGCTACTGGTCTGCACTTGCCATTGCTTTGTGACTGCTGGCTTGTGTGTTTGTGCTGATTCTGCCCTTATTTGTATTGCAATAAATACATTATCTTAGAACAAGAGGACTTGTATCAGTATGGAAGTGAACAACAGACACAGAAATCAGACTCTTCATTATTTATCAGATAGAGTTAAATACTATTAACTCTACATTTTTGTCAAATAAGCTTGTTGAGATGAGTAGTAAAACTTTCCCTTAGTGTACGATAAAGGCCTTGAGAGCCTTTCAACAGGAGCTGCAAAATAAAACAGATCAGTTGATGAGAGAATTGTGACCTGACCTGGTTCCTGGACAGTATTCAGTAGCTCAGGGGATCCTCAAGTTCTGCATTTCTAGGGATAGGAGAGTTGTTCTCATGATCTTACAAATGCGTTAGTTCCCAGAGAAGACCAATTTTCATCAAACAAACACAAGTTACTGCAAACTTTTTGTGCTTGCATAGCAGCTACCACTGCAGAGCTGTAACCTTCACTGTAGTTGTGGAATTACTATGCAAAAAGTTCCATTATAACCTTTTTACCACTTCCATTGAGCTCTGTTCACTGAAGATTATGGAGTATGTAGTAACGTTTAATTACATTAAATGATGTAATGATGAGATAAAATTCAGAATTTAGCAGTTTAGTTTAGGATTTTATACTATATGATGCTGAGCAGAGGCTGCAGAAGTTCAACCTGTTACAGACTTGCCCTGAAGTAGCTGATGATTCACTCCCCCAAGTCAATGTTTTCCCAATGTACAATGTTTCCTCTGAGGAGGAGCCGAGCCCAAAAGTACACATCTTCTGCTGCATATGCCTCTCTGCCTGTGCATTCATTTCAGTGCTCACAAATGCAGCTTCTCCATTTTCTTTCTTGCTCTATTACAAATTGATTTTCCAAAGGAAAATCAGCCATGCTGCATGGCTAAACAATACCAAATTGAATTTTGATGGCAAAGAAAAATGAAAAGTTCCTTTGGAGAATATTATTTTTTCGTTGTAAAATGACATAATTCCACTGTTCCACGAGGCTGGTCATTAAAAACAGAAAAATCATCCTGCCAAGAACTCGGCCTCTCAGGTTCACCTTATGACTGCTAATATCCTTTTTCTGTCACTGATCTCACTTGAGCACTTGCCGTCACTGGACGGCATTGGTTAAACCTAACCATCTCATTTAGAGACTTGAAAACATTCTAACAAACGTAGCTGTTCATTCAGACAGAAAATCTCATTTCAGAAGAGCAATTAGAAACATTATATTTACTCATGAAGCAGACACAGGCAAAGGATTCCCTATGCCAGCCCCCAAATGCAGAAGGAGGCACATGGACACCGAACCAGGGCTAAGTTCAGGGCTAAAGAGTGGAGTAAGTCTGAAAGAGGTATGACATATTCCCATCCGATGAACAAAAATATGCATCTCATTTGCACTTGTGTAACCTTAGTCTTAAAACTCCTTCCACTATGTGAAGACAGATGCATAAATCTGGCCAGCTCAGCTGCTCACAGACCTGGCATTGAGAGGCTTAATTTTAATAATATGCAGGAATTAATTCCCGCTCTCCCTTGCCAGACCAACATATTTGGAGAGTGTTTTGTTCTGATGCCATTATCAGGGCGATGCAGACAATAGTCAACGTTAGCACCCGCTACTCTGAAACCAATGTTATGTAAATATCAGCATAATTATGGCAATTCCTTCCTGAGCATGAAGCACAGCCAGCTCCTCTGGAGGTACAGACAGCATGGCTTTCTCAAAGCAGGCAGAGGACCGGATTTTGGTCTGGGAAAGCCAGGCCAGCCAACAACAGAGGCTGTGCTGGTGGAGGGGACGTGGAGGGCCGCAGCCATTGAGAGCACAAAGGAAGTAGTTTTGGTTGTTTTTTAAAAAAGAAACTTTTTCTAAAAAAAGCAGAGGGTGGTAAGGAGCTTTGGTAGATGAAACCAACACCAAGTATTACTTAGAAAATTCAAGGCAGGATAATTTAGTTGTAAGTTCACTCCAAGCAAAATGCCTCTGGCGAGCAAGGCAGGCTTCAGCTCCAGGGCCAGGCCAATCTGTCTTCAGGTCAGCTCCTGATTTGCTTCCTGCCTTTAAAACCACACTGGTAACAAAATGTAGCAAAAATACTCTATTTTGCTAAGTTAAAATAAGCAAATTTAAAACACAGTAAGCCTACTGCCTAAGCCCGAAGTACTGCTTACTACTATAAGAACGGTGGGACGATGATATAATTATCCTTGTCACGATTGTAATTTAAATCAAATCCCTAAACCAATGAATTAACAGCGTTAGTGGATTAATCACATTTGAGCATATCTCCAACCGAGACAACATGTAATCAAATCACAAACCATCTCCAAGTCAATACAAAAGTCACTTCCTAAACACCGGCAAGGAAATGACAGTTTTGTTTTACTCAAAGTGCAGCTAAAACGGCTTTGCCCTAAAGCAAGGAAATTCATGCTCATAGCAGAGCACATCAGTGTCAGTTTTCATTTCAAATCCTGATTAAAAAGGTCTTCTCCGAGTCTTCAAATCCACGTTGCTGATCTCAAAGCAACATGGACACCACACTTGGGAGTCTTTGTGTTCCAGTCCCAGTGCCCACTGTGGTCCTTCCACATGTGGGAATAAAAATGTTGGTTTTGCACAGTTCCACTGTTTAGAGGGAGGGAATGTGGTATTGAGATATGCTTGCAGTGATAAGAAAGCTTAACAGACAACCTTGTAAAATGCAGACAACCAGAATCCTTAGAGCAATTAGGCAGAAATCACTGTGTAAGAAACATACCACCTCAAAGAATATAAAAGTCAAAAGAAATTTAGCTTATAACAGGCCGGCAACTGGAAGTCATGTATTGTCTGTGAAGCACTGAATAGATTTGTGAACCTGAATTACCCAGTCAATGGGGAAGCAGGGGTGGGTCCCGGTCATCAAGATCTCACCCACAGATCTCAGTGCTGGCACAGCAGTTAATGGGCTCCTTTCCTTACAGCCTCCCCTGCCCTCTTTCACTACACACCGTAAACTACACACAAATCAGGTTTTCCTCTGCAATGCTTACAAACTCTGTGCTTGTGGCTTAAGATAAAACCTTGATGATCTGACAGCAGAACAGGAATTCTTTGCATACACTCTTCTGTACTCAAACTTAAAACACAACCTGCTTTTGTAGCTGGCTGATACTGTCACCTTAAGAAACCAGAAATTAGCACTTTATTAAGAATTACCCAGGGAAAAGAAAGGGGCTTATACACTTGCCAATTGGGTTTACTGCAGAAATCACATTGCTGATGGACAGGTCTTGCAAAGGTCTTCTAGAAATTTCATCGCAGTTCATAAATGTTCAGGTGAACTTGAAATGAACTTGGGCAAGTTACAGGACTGGGACTCCAACATAGCAGTAAACATTGCAGGTGTGATTAAATTATCAAGTGCAAAAGTCTCCATCCTTTTTACTTGGAACAAACCCTAACAAGTTTCACAGACCTCTGTGCAACATGAACAATTATTGCTGACAGACAGACAAATGATGCATTTGAGTATCATTATTCCACGGCTGCCACAGACATTTGGACAAGGGAATTACAGTCTGAACACTAGCCAGAATTTAACTTTCTTTTCCCACGTACAGGAATGCACACACCATTTTCTTTGACCAGTAACAAAGCTTGTAACACATACCTAATGCCATCCTCCTTCCTCTGCACTGGGAAACTTGAGGGTAAGAGAGGGAAACAAGTTTTTCAGACCCGACACGATAGCCATCTGAGCTGGGTCAGTTAACTGGATAGCCGTATCCACAGTTACTTGCCTCATATCCCAGCCACTCGGGAGGGCAGGAAACCAACTGTCAAGACGCAAGGGTTTGAGGTGAAGGAAAATGACACTTTCACCATAATTAAATGCCTAGAGAACATGTATCTTGTTTTCAGAGAACAATTATTTAAAAATTCAGTCCAACTCAACATACTGCCTGAAGCACAGCTACAAGCTGCATATTTTTGCTTTTTTTTTTGTTTGTTTTGTTTTACAGCATGGAGAAGGGTAGAAAGCACAACAGAATAATGCTATTGCTTCCTCTGTTCTGAGGGGAATTATTTCCTGATACTATCCCTGTTTATTTATTGATTTCTATCCCACGAAAGTAGTATATAGGCTATTTTTCATTGATGGATATTTGTTTCTGAACACCATTCCTCCCATTATTAATAAGCTGAAAATACTGTCCCTTCTTACAGCTCTAAGTCTCACATACACGTTAGCTTTTACAAATACAAGCCATTTAGCCTAAACTGCCACATTAGCATGGTTCTCCTTGCACTTCACAGACAATCAGAGTTGTATGAAGGTATGGTAATAAAAAGCAGCTTAGGGGAAACTTCCCCTCAATATTAGTATCCATCCCTGCACGTCCAGACAATTATATGTCCAGGCAAGCCCTGCTCACCTCTGTGCATCTCTAAAGCCAACAGACCTATTTAACTGCTGTCCTCCCACTTGCATGGCTGTAATGCTCTCAGAAGATTCAAGTGCCAGAATTGTGGGATTAATGGACATTTGCTGAACCTCTGCTTTGTATTTAATGGTCATAAGTTTTGCTAGATACAACTGGAGTGCCACAGAAGCTCATATTTTAGAAATATCAAGTTCCTTTGCATAGAAAGGCCTACGAGATTATTTTTCATTGTGTATTCTGTATGTGCCACGTTTATGGCAGAACTATTATGTCCTCTTCTCACCAGTAAGCCAGGCTTCTCATTTATTCTAGCTTTCCCTGTACTCTAACACCAGAGATAGAGATGAAATCTCCTACAAAGAATATCAAATATTTTTTTTCATCTTCTGTGCACCTACATTTAATATTAGAGGTTTTTCTTTTATCAGCCACATCACACCACAGTTCCCCATTCTCTCATCTCATTCCCAAACTATTCCTTATTTCAGTGGTTCCTGTGTGGTCACAGGTTAATTCTCTGCCTTCTTTTAGACCCCCAGCTTAATTCTCTGCCTTCTTTTAGACCCCCCTCCAGCAGTCTTCTACTGGATCCAACACAATCTGCACTCTTGAACTCGGCCTTTCAAGGAGCCAAGTGACTCTTGCTACAAACAGCTCAACTCTGATAGACCAGTCCTTGATCATTTCACTTTTAAAAGAAGACTCATTAAAAGGAGTATAATATATACATGTATTTTCTCCTTAAACCCTTCTTGTTTAACCTCTTCTGAGGAACCAAATATCCAGCAGCTTCAGACCTGGCTCTTCTTTAGTTCTGATTTTCAGGAAAGAAAAGGGCTGCTTTCTCCTTCCTTTTCACTTCTATCTACTCAAAAAACAAACAAACAAACAAAACCCCCTCCCTTTAGATATTTTTCATTTGTCTTCCTCATGCTCACTGAGATTTAACTGCTTTCAGTTGCTTCTTTTTTATAGGCACATTATGTTTCTCAGTCATTTTAAACTGGGGTATCACAAGTTACTCAGAAATCACCACATCTCACCTACAAGAGCAATGAGGAGAGGTAATTTGTATTTGTCAGCTTGTTCTGAGGACCTCAATTTGAAAAAGAAGCAGTAACGTGGGAAGAAGCAAGATACAATT
This sequence comes from Aythya marila, assembly GCF_965140915.1. Lineage (NCBI taxonomy): Eukaryota > Metazoa > Chordata > Aves > Anseriformes > Anatidae > Aythya > Aythya marila. Next base: position 45,242,018 of record NC_139045.1, on the reverse strand, counting down.
AAGATTAGGAAAGAGCAATGGCCACTGCAAATTGGCCAAAACAACACATTGGCAACAGTAAGACATGCAAAGAACAGCCAAACTTAACACCAGCAGCAAAGGGAGCCTTGATGCGAAGTCTGTGAAGAGCACAGGAGAACTAAGACAGGATTAAGTTTCTCACTAACCTGGGGTCACACTGAAATACTGGGTTATCGTTCAAGAAGCTTTCTTCTACTATGCATGCAGGGAGCAGGAAAGGAGATGTGAAAAGCTATGACCCCATGTACATCATGGCATCCTTAGAAATGAAGGGTAAAGAAGCAGCACATAGCAGCACAGATTTAACTATTCCAAAAATTCAATATCTTGATACAAGTATATAATAACAGCGTTCACTGTGAACACAGCTAATGAAAATATTCTCCCTTTTTTAATAAAAGGCTACAAAAAGCTGAATAATCTGATTGCATTTCTTGCTAGAAATAGACAGCTCTTGATATTAAACAGTACTGTTTTAGTCCTAGAAATCTAAAATACAGGTCAGTGCTTGTAGGATGCTTTATGAATGCCAATTTACCTCCCATTGAGTAGAAAGCATAATTATAGGACATTCTGGATCAAGACAGTTTATTTAATGGTTAAAGTAGTAACTCCCTTGCATCTGATTAAGGCATTAGTTTTAATTAAAGTGCCTTACCAAATTTAGGACTAAATCTAAACAAACCATGAATCAATTAAGAGCAATGCAATCAATAAGAACCAGTCTTTTTTCTTACTAAAATGAAAAGTTTGCTAAAATGATCTGATTTTTAAGTGATTGTTCATGCTAGCATTGCATTGAAGAAGTCTTTATACGTTTTGTTCAAGACAGTTGAGTATCACAGGGGAAATAAGTCATGACATCAGAACACAGGGAAGAAAATGTCTGAAGAGGAATACAAGTATTTTAGTTGTTTGGGGCTTTCTTAAGCACAAACTGAGTATAAGTTTGCAAAAATACTCTCAATATGCAAACTGAACATTCGTTCTGAGGGTAGCATCAGTACAGCACCATGATGCAGAAACACATTGTATCTGGGCATCAAGTTGTTTAAACTGTCCAGTGAAGACTAATAATGATGCCACACTGAGGAATTAGCGTGTGACTGTGCATTGCTGATTCACATTAAACCTTTTCTTAGTGTGCATGGCTACGTCCCAGTTATCTCATCTCAGAATCCCACTGACTGTTTGCTTTTGATCAAAAAAATATTATTGCAGCATTATGGAAATACTGTGACATAGAAAACTTAGTAATAAAGATGTGTTTTTCAAGACAATAAAATTTAGGACTACTGCTTCAAGTAAAAAATTATAAATTGTATTACAATGATTAAAAATGACCAAATGACGAAACCTTAAAAAAGGCCACCCACAGAAGGACATCCTTTAGGCATTTAGTTAACATTCAGCACTCTCACGTCCTGTTTTACTCAAAACACAGTGGTCTGCATTACACTGTACTTCAATAAGGATGTCTAAGGTCCTATAGATGCGACGTGTTGGCAATATCAGCCTTACTAAGATCTCATGAAATTCTGAAAGCTGAAGTTCTGTTTGTTCTGCCTTTCTATTATTTTAGGAAAGCAGATATGATTTTCATCAGCCAACAAAAAGTAACTCTTTCAGCAAAACATCTAACTAACTGGCAGAAAACACATTTGTACCCTACTGATGCTGTTGTCTGTTACTCAGAAAGGGCTTCTCCTTTTCCATGATTTGGAAGTCCATGAGTTTCATGGATTCCATGAGTTAATATTCTCATCATGCTGAGCTAGCATCTCAACATACAAAACTAGCAGACAATGCCAGAAGATCCATCTTAAGAGGAGCAGCCTAAAACCAGGTGTATGTCTCCTTTTCCATAATAGAACAAAAAGCTATGCTGTTTAGGCCATGAGAGAGAAGTCACCACAAAACAGTTATTACAATATATGTCCTCACCAGTAACAATCACGGGAGTACTTTTCAGTATTTCACTTCTAAACAATGCAAACTTCATTTTTTGGGTCTCTTATCCAGATACTACTGGCATCCTTGCCCTCTATAGGTACCTCAAGAGGTGAGTGGCGCTATCTACCTGTTGCTGCTGCTGAGTGCTCTGTCACATCATCTTTTGCTAACAGAAGTCCCTGATGTCTAAGACTTACTGATTCAGTAGGCAGAATTTTTCCAGACCAAATATTAGCAGGTTGAACATATATTCCATGTTCTGCCCTATGCAATACTAACGAACACCACCTGTGACAGCTAAGGTCTTAATGAAACAAAACATTTAAATATGAGAACACTTCCTATGAATTAAAGTTAAGTATGTGCTTAACTGTTACTTGGACCATGGCCTATCTTTCTGGAGAGAATAAATTAACACGAAGCCTAAACTAGCTTTTATCCTGAGGGGGATAAATTGGGAGATCTGAAGACCTTGAAAAGCTATTTGTGCAATAAGTGCTTGAGGGATAAAATCTTGTTTGCTGCAATGCCAGGATAGTATCTCTTGGATTTATTTATTAGATGACTCCTTTTTGGGTACCTGCTTGCAGGCATTAAACATGAATAAGCTTCATCTAGTGATAAAAATTCATCCAAAATGCTGTTGATTTCATCGCATACTCTTAAACAAAAACACTGTACGTACAGTCCTTTCTGTATGTGGCTGTGAACACTTTCTAGTAAGCTAGAGTAACAGCAAAGGAATAATTATAGCAGCATGGCTTCATTACAGTTTAAATCAAGAAGTAAGAGTACAGTGACAGAAAGCATTTGCTATGCATTGTCAAACATTGACTGACGGCCAAGCTAAAGGAGCACTGAGCATAAGAGGAGAAGATGGAAAGTACCTTGCCTTTGTGCATGTAAAATAGAAATGTTTCTGTTCAGCTCTTCTTTGGTGTAACTAGAAGGGAGAGGAAAGTTAGCTGTGCAAAAAAACTACTCTGCACACTGAAAATAACCTTTTCATATCTAATTCCTTTTTCATAAAACATGCGGAAAAACCTTTTTTGCAATTTCTGCAGAACTTTTTTTTTCTAAGCAAATTGTCCAAAAATTACAGAAAAGCCATATTTGTAAAAATCCTGTTTTCTTTCAAAATTATTTATCCCTGATCTGTGAGATTTGTACAGTTTTTTGTTGAGGATGGTATTTCAGGCTATTTATTGCAATCACCTACAGAAGAAATTATCAAAACTGAGCAGAAAACAGTGGAACAATTAAGCTAGAAATTACGTTGGAAAGCATTAAAGTAAGAAAAACGTATGCACATAAAGAACAGGAGAAAGGATAGAGAAGGCAGAAAAACAGATTATCAAACCCAAAATCCAAGCTCCATTCTAGAGCTGATGACTTAGGAAGGGCACAGTCAACCTTCTCAGCAAAACAAGTATTTTGTATAGCTGTGTTAAAAAACCTGGAACTAAACTCTCAACACCTGTCACTGCTCTGCTTTACATGCTTAGATATAACTTATAGCCCTTTCTCTGTGAAAATTGTACTTTCACTTTCTTGGGCCCTGGAATGTAAGCAAAATAAAGGGGAAAGCCAGTGTTTACCAAATTCCATTTCTAGGAATGCAGCACTGGTTTCACCCCTCAAAAAATGAGAAATATCCCTTAATGTCCCTCCACACAGTCCAATTACTGGTGTCCCATCTCACAAAAAAAAAATAATAAATAAATATATATATATATATGTATAATAATTATGAAGAAAAGGAATTCAAACATCACTTTATAAGAAGCAAACTAAAAAGTCATCTTTCATTCCTAACGGAAACATGTTTACAGTTTTGACACCAATGTATGTTAATTAACTTAATCTAACCAAAAGAACCCCAAATTGGACAAGGCAATATGCTTTTTCTCCACCTCCCAAAGTTAGTTTGAGTTTTGCAGAATTCAAGGCACTGTGACCAAACCACTTCGAGACTAATTTAAAGTACAGAATTGGCTACAGCACAGTCTCATGACTCTGAAACCTGCATAGCACATTTTGCTCAACTGGAGATGAAACAAACCCCACAAAAATTCAATTGCCCTCCCTATACTCCCAGTAAACATAGAGTAATGAACAAAAAATGTTATTCTTAGATTACAATGTAAAGGCTCTGTCTCACAAAAAGAGAAGCTAAAAATGAAATACTCTGAATTAACAATCTGTGAATTAATTCTGTGAAAGCATCCATATGGGTACCGTTATTTTGCATAAAGGATTTTGTTTGATTCTTCATTATATTTATGGGTAGTACAGCCAAGATTATTTTCTGTTTGCAAATTGCTATTGTTTCTCCTTAAAAATCAAATAATAATAAAAAAAAAAAACTCATGTTAACAGATATTTGGCCAAGGCAAAAAAAAATAAAAATCATTCAGAGCAAACTATGGCAATCAAATTAAATAGAAATGTAATTTCTGTTATGCATTCTTTTAGCTTTTGTATTTACTCTAATTCTTACAGCCAGTTACTTGCAATATGCTCCCCAAAAATATTTATTTTTAAATATGAGCGTACAACTGCAAAAATAAAGTACAAGTATATACTGTACCTTGTTTTACCTGTAAGGAACACACACCTGACAAAAGGCAATCTTCACATCCAGGGTAGGTTCACCACAATAGTATAAGAAATGGCGGCTCATAAATACCTGCAATTACAAGACAAACAAACAAGCAAAACTTAGATGCCTGCTGACGTGCAAGTACAGTACAGCTCTGTATACATTTGGGCTATGGAACCAACCTGAATTGTTACCCAGCTCTTGAATAACAGAAATTCCTTACAACATTGAACTGGAAATGGACTTTAAAGACATTCTAATACTTGTCAAGGTTACAGCCTCATATAGGACTTGATTGCATCAGCAAATTTTTAACAGTAACTGAAGCCTTTACCTCAAAGTTTATCTTGTCACTTGTACGTTCCTATGTTCTCAACAAAATCAGGTCAACAGAGTTCTATACAATGTGTGAATGGGAGACAGTTATTACTAATGGGAGGTAAAAAACAAGCTCCACGCTAGCAGTTATTAAGTAGAATTAGACAAAACAGAGTGCCTAATTATACACCATATAAGTTCAAGGCCCTACCACTTTAGGAATACTAGGTGTAGTTCTGGTCCTCATCTTAGCATCTTGCAACTCAACAAGATAGAGGAAAGGGCAGGAACAAAGCTCCAAAGCCCACAGATTGCTCCTGTGAAACAACTGCATAGACAGATTTCTTTCTTCTTTGCTTACAAAGAACTGAGTGGGAATGTGCTGGGGATCCACAAAATGAGTGGCACAGTGACAGTGAAAAGGAAAACACTTTTTCCCCTCAATTTGATGCCATATACTTCTACTTAAGTTACCAAACACCAAGCTCAGAATAAGCAAAAGGAGATAATTCTTCATATGCCTTTTCCTCAGACTGCAAAACATCCTGCCTCGAGTTGCTGTGGATGGCCAAAACCAACTCAAATTCTAATGTGATTAGACAAATTCACTTAAGCAGAAATCTGCTGAAAGCTATTAACCTCGAAAGTATCAGCCTCAACACAATGCTGAGTCAGTCTGCCACTACGTGCTCTCCCTGTTCTTGGATCCTTTCATGGGCATCTGATGCTGGCCAAGGAAGCCCTGTACTAGACTACACGGTGCTGTATACCTGGATACATTTGGTTTTATGTTCTTAATTCCACAGTACCACACTCAGCTCTAGGAAAGTCACCATCCCTGAAGGTCTTTAGAAGACGTTTAGATGTAGAGCTTAGTGATATGGTTTAGTGGAGGACTTGTTAGTGTTAGGTCAGAGGTTGGACTAGGTGATCTTGGAGGTCTCTTCCATCCTAAATGATTCTGTGAAACCTTCTGTAGCTGCTTTCTAGCATGGGAAATAAAACCCAGATGTTATCAGGCTGAAAGAGGTAATAGTCACAAGACACTGGATGATATTGATTTTTCCATGTGACTCCGCTTCAAAAAAGAAAAAAATACACACAAAAATCCTTCTCACAGTACAAATAAGACCCAGCAACTTTTCAATCAAAAGAGATAAATAACACAGAACTTCATGTGTTTCTTTCAAATATAAGCTCATTGCAATAGCTAAAAATGCAAAATGCAGACATTGCTCTAAGGCACAGCCACGATTCTGAAACTGTGTGTACCTCCTTATGGCCCCCAAGATATTTAGCTTTATGTTATAGGAACTAATAACTAGCTGTAAAATAATAATAATAATAAACAAAACACAAAAACACACACTTGGAGCAACTTCAACTCACAAAAACTGACCATGACTCAAGAAACTACAATATTCACCAATACTCGCAAACTTGAATACATCATGTGTTCCCATGTGATTAATTTTTAATGAATGAATGAATAATCCTGTTATGAAAGCAAGTGTATGACCTTTTCTGCATTATGTTACAGTGTCTGAGATTGCTGCCTCATTGCCCAGTGAGTCATTACTGGAGGTTCACGTTCTATAGAGGGTTTGGATTAAAACAAGGAGGAAGAAAAAAAAAAAAAAAAAAAAAAAACAACTTTTAACATTAGTCATATTCTTAGTGATTCTGGAAAGCCAGCAGGTAATTACACTCTCACCCTGCAGACTTATACACCAGGAGATCCTACTGGCTGGACTCATTATGTTGCTATAATCATCTGCGACCGATATGTCGGCAGACCCATATTCAAGACCGAGTGTAGTAATAGGAAGCGAAGAAGGGACGAGAAGGAAATCTTGTTCCTCACAAAATTTACTGCATGCACATTACTTCTCATACACGGCTCCTCAACTTTCCACCACTAAGACCATAACTCTTATTAGTCACCCTGAGCAGAGCAATCAACTGCTGAAATTTATGAACAGGAATACATTTTACTATTTATTATGTTGTCCTTGCATGCAGCTACTGCTGATAAAATATGAGATGTATGATATGCTTTAATGGCCTAGATCAATACTCACATTCTTCTGCACATGAGATACAACAAATGAATCACAAGACCAGGAGTGAGAATACATGTACCTTTCTGTAACACAGAGGTTTCCAAGACTGTATATCCACAGCAAGAGAGATTTGAGTTTGTGTTTCCCATAGGCATGCCTTCATACATGGAATTCATATACAGAATTTCCTTCACTGCCCTCAAAGTTAACACATGTGTAACTTCTGGTTTCTTAAAGCAGAGAATATGTTCACACTCAACTACCCTTGATTGTACCTCTTCAAGTGCTAGCGGGCAGGGTATCACTAGATGCATCAGAGGTGCCGGCATCAAGTGAATGAAGGCATGGCCTGATGCTGAGACTCACTAGTGATCTGAAGCAGTAGGAGCATCTTTACCTTCTGAGCCTTCTGCCTTCCCTTCACTGAAGAAACTCATTTCCCATCTTCTCTTAGGAATGCACACACTTCCATGTGTGCATTGCCATGAGAGGCAACTCTCATTGCCTTTTTCAAGTCTCACTTCTGCTGTGTCAGGACTTCAGCAAGTCTAAGAGGCCAACATGGCTCTGGCAAGTCCTTTATCAGCTGCTTCACAAAGCACCACTGCAGATATGATAGACCAAGAGCTGAAAATCCTCTTGGCTGCCCAGTAGCACAGCTCCCAGGTGAACCGCTGCCTGGGACTGTGAACTACGCCCAAGGCCTGGCCTCCACCTGCCCTGACACTTTGCCATCCTCTTCTTCAGCCCTCTCCAGTCACTCCCCCATCAACAGCCACTCTGCTGAACAAAGTGGGCTTGTGACATGCCCCGAGTTCAGGAGTGAGCTTCCCCTTCCCCTCAGTCCTGCAGGACTGCTTGTTGGTAAGGAGGATTAACTCATTGTTATTCAAACAGCTCTCTGAGGCCTGAAAGGATTAAATCAATACTGTTAGGGTAATTACTGGGAGCAGAGAGGAAACAGCCTGATGACAGTAGACAAAGCAAGCTAGAAAGGCAACAGCAACTGCACTTCTCCAGCACAGCCTCCTGCTAGAGTCTTCCTGCTGCTCCCTGAACCCTTCTCCCTGACCCCCAAAGCCATAGTGTCAGCACTCAGTGAACAACTGGGCAGCCGGGAACCCCATCTTCTCCAGCCCTCCTTTGGTCCCAGAGCACACAAGGCTGCCAGAGGCGACTTCTGGACCACAGAAGGAGAGCCACTGGTTGCTTGCTGGAGGCCCAACAGATCCAAGTTCTCCCTCGCTCCCCATGGATATCGCCTTGGCCTGTCAGAGCATTGCTAAGGGCTGTACCTGAAAGGCTTTCACGTGTCCTACAGTAAATCAATCAGAAGCAAATCCTTCAGATCCAGACTGTGAAAATATCCTCCAAAATAAATGAAAACGTCAAGGTACAATTTAAAAAGAAATCAAGCTGCAGCTGAAGAGATCACAGAGAGAACTGCTTGTATATAAACATCGGGAGGTTAAAACCTGACAGGGTATGGCTGCAAGCTGGAGGACTTGAACAGAACCACAGGACATATCCCAGAGCTTCATCCAGCATTTCTGCTGGTTTGGTGTTCCCATGCAAACACCTCACGTGCATAATGGGTACAGCAAATGTGCTTTCTATCTTCACAGGCATGCGGTTTTATACTCAGTCTCCAAAAGGCCAGAGTTATTTATTGCCGCCTGCTATTGATATTTCATTCAGGAACAGAAAGAGAACGTGAAAAGTATTAATGAAATTGCAGAAACATTTCCAGTTATTTAAAAAATATATATATCCTGTTCTACTTCAGCGAGAGGGGGCAATTTATCAGTTCAGCTGTCACATAAAAACCTTCTTGAAAAACACTAATGTTCGAAGATGAACATTCATGAATTATTAACGTTTCCTGTTTTGAAAATGTGTTTGACTCATTTCATGCATTTCCAGCAGCAGAACACCCCTCTCCTCCTTCATTTGAAAACATTCCCTCCCTGCACAGCAGCTCATCGGTCTCCGAGGCTCTGAGGAATGCCCCTGGGAGCTCAGTCCTGGCACTGCACATTTATCTGAAGTGAAACTGGGCTACTCACCTCTGTACACAGCAAGGAGAATGACGAAGTTACAGAACAGCGTTGGTACGCCTTGCTATTTTAGCATCCCTGTACCTTGAACGTAGGAAATAACAAAGACCTGACCCACATCACGTAGCGTGACAAGCACGTGGGGGGTAGCAGTAATTTGTGGCCCCCAGTGCCACCCAGCTGCACACATGGGCTCTGTCTTCTTAACAAGCCAGATCAACAAGGGCTGCAGTTTGCCTGAATTTTGCCTAACTTGGCTGCCAATTAAGATTGGGATACATATGCCCAAATATCCTGCCATTTCATTATTATTATTTTTTTTTTTTTCAATACCATTCCTTTGGGCTCATCAGCATATTTTTTTTTTTTCTGAACTTAATTTGTTGCTGTGCTTAAAATAGATGTGAGCAAAAACAGAGTTGATATTTTCAATATCAGTTTGAATTAGACCATATGTTTGGCAAGAGTTTTCAGGACCTTACAGAGAATAAGTAAGAACTGAAATTTCCAAGAGGATTCTTAGTAGACAAGGAGCGTGCATCTACTGAGAAAGAGTGTTTATTCTGTTGTGCCTGTGCTCTCATGTTAATTATTCTTGGAGTAACTAGGGAAAGCACTGGTGTGAATAAGGTAATTATTAAGGTTAAATCCCAGCAGAAGCAGCTCACTTTCTACTGAGATAAGCAATGTTAGCAATTAAAAATTCACAAGAATCACAGAAGCAGTTCTAAAACTGAACTCCCGGGAGAGAACGCAGCCAGGTAAAGAAAGAATTTAAGAATAGCATTCTGGAGGAAATATTTATGGAAAAAGGAAAAAGAAAAGAGCATGCAAACTGCAAAGATGGAACTGACAGATTTGCTTAGTGATCTTAGCCCACAGGCAGAAGAGATGAGCTCCCAGTCCAGCCTGGTGACCAGCTTTCCTGTGTACACCCAGGTCTATTTTTAATACTTCCAAAACCTGCTGTAAATACCCAAGCTGTAACAGCCCAATGTGTCAATGTCAGGTACCTACAGCTCCCAGGGACTTTTTTTTTTTTTTTTTTTTTTAAATCAGGCTTTCAAAGCCAAGCTGACTGCCCAAATGTTTACTTTTATCAACACATGCTATTGAAAATGCAATGTGCTCCTGAAACATCTTGCAGTAGATGAATTAGTCAATGTTTATGATGACCTTACAGTCTCTTATACCAGCTTTCCATTTGTAGCTAAATGTCTTCATTCTCTGATACACATTCAAAAAGAAAAAATCTAGCCACTTTCTAGAGGCATTAAATTAGACTTTGATACTGGAAGCAGCTCTGAATTAGCACAGGATGAACTTCCCAGTGACCAGTATGCAACACCATGCCTATTATTATCACCAAAAATGAAGAATGAAGAAAATCTAATCACAAAGAGCTGAGTCCAGTGAAATGCTTACTATTTGCCTAACAGAAGTCAAAGAACCTTTACCTCAGGAGGTAAACAACATTTGCGTACTAGGAGATAAAACAGCCTTCTACAATAGTAAAAGTTTTTTTGTTGTTGTTTTTGTTTGTTTGTTTGTTTTTTGGCATTTGTTTTTGATCTGCCTTTTCTTTCTGGAAAAACTAAAGGAAATAGAATTAAGGTAGCCACCTCACCACAGTGAAGTAAAAAATTCTTCCCTCTCAGAAATCTATTTTCCTCTGTTTCAGTCAAAAAAAAAAACACACAAAACAAAACAAAAAAAAAACAACAACAAAAAAACAAAACACAATGAAGAGCTGTTCCTTAGATAAATGCCAGTGGTAAAACAGCAGGAAGGCATGTAATGAATCACATCAAAACTATCTGTAATACACTCCCAAGTCAGAGCACAACCTCCCAACCTAATTCAAATTCAGGTAGATTTGCTTACAAGTGATGGCCTTGGCCCTGTATTACTGTGAAAAATGATGTACATTCAAAAGAATAGAGAGCAAGTAATACTTAAGTACTGTCTATGTTAAGCAGTACCAATAAATTTAACATATTTTATGAGATATACATAGTAAGCTGTAATAGCTCAGAATGAATTTGTAACACTCCTAACTGTAAGCAGCATGTTAAGATTGAGATCCAGTTGCACCGTTATGCCCAGTACCCATAGCACCAATGAAGGGGGCATGCAGAAGTAAAGAATATTCTAGGCAACCTCTAACACATCATGAAAGGCCAGGGCACCTTGATCCAGGCAGAAATCCCACTTAGAGCACTTTCCTTTTGTGGCACTGTGGTACACAAAGCTACAAGTTCCATGGCAGTTTCAGCTGGAGGAAAATTAGTTGCCTCATGGATTTAAGAGGAAAAAAATATGAAAACAAAATACTATTTAGCCATGGTTTTAATCGTTTGATGTGAAACTGTATTAGACTCTACCCAGGTTCATATTTTCTGTGTCAAATTTTCATGATGGAGATAGAAAAAGCCATTTAGGACTATGGAACAGCTTGCTGAACTGAAACGTCAGTGTTTGTGAACAGAACTTGAAAGGAGCAGTGTGAGTGGCCAGGGAGCCAACCTGCAGTTTTTTTACACCCCCAGTTTTCCAGAGCAGAATGACAGAGGTGCTCATGTTGGGGGGACCCTGCGACATGTCGCTGCCAACCTCCCTGCTCAAAGCAAGGACAGTTGTTTCACCTGTCTGCGAAGCTAGAACGCTCAGCCCCCCCTTGGTCTGTGTTTACACATTAATGCAGCAGCTATACAACTAAAAATACTATTTCTCTAAAAAAGCATAAGAGGCTTAGTTTGGGAGTACAACTCTGTGGCCATGAGCAGATTACGCTATAAATTCTGCAGCTACAGAGCAGCTTATTTCTCAAACAACTCAAATCCAGAGTCTTTCCCTTCTGAAAAGCTTTCTCCCCTCCTAAGCTTTAACATTTGTCAATTAATTATTCCTGTAACAAAGATGCTAATAAGACTACTCATCTCAGGAATGCAAAGGAGGATTTATTGCAGCATCACTGCGAACTGCAAGTATCACAGAATCACGCAGAATCATAGAACATTAGGGATTGGAAGGGACCTTGAAATATCATCTCATCCAATCCCCCTGCCAGAGCAGGAACACCTAGATCCTTTTACACAGGAACGTGTCCAGGTGGGTTTTGAATGTCTCCAGAGAAGGAGACTCCACATCTGTCCCTGGGCAGCCTGTTCCAGGGTTCTGTCACCCACACCATAAAAAAGTTTTTTCTCATATTTAAGTGGAACCTTGCACCCATTGCCCCTTGTCCTATAATTGGGTGTCACTGAGAAGAGCCTGGCTCCATCCTCCTGACATTCACTTTTTAAAATTTTATTACAGTTTTCTGAACTTAGACCAGACAGGTAAGGAGCAAGTAAAACCAAGTCATGTTCCTGTTAGGTTCTGGTATCTGAGTAAGACAAAGAAGGATGCATTGAAACGCAAAGGTTTATATTCAGACCAACAAACTGACCTAGTGTTGCAGAAAGCAAATAGAGGCCAGGATTTTAACAGAGATTTGAGCCTTAGATGAAAAACCAGGGTGTCCAGGTTTTTAATAGCTAATGGCTACAGCAAATAAGACGTTATGGCTTAGGGCTTGAATTAGGGTCCTCCTATTTGAGGCCTACTGCACAGATAATATCATACGTGGTTATTGATGGATACTTACACTTATTTGTGCGTCTTTCACAAGAGACCAAGAGAAGCAGATACAAACAGGCACAGCACTCCTGTGTTCTGGCTTTGTTGCAGAAGACACGTTGCATCTCTGCTGTACCTATTCCAGCAGCATTTTGGAGCCTCTGCCATTTCAGGAGACACCCCCAAAGGGACCCACAGTTTATTACAATGTGCATGGACTTCTGAGGGCTGGGATTTAGCATTGTCATGAATGTGCATGAAACAATTCCTACCTTTGGCTCCTTTCCCAAGTGTGAAATGCCCAGCAGGAATCATATGTGCCATATAAAGTCTACCTTCCCAAGCCAAGTGGCACGACACTACTCAGGTGAAGCTAAAACAACACTGAAAAAATACCACCCTGTTCACCGCAAAAATATTTTCTGGCACTGGTTATCTTTTTGTATAAATAACAATAAAAAAAACAGCATAAGATACACTGTGTTTTCAGTGGCCATCACTACTTCTTTAGTTGCAATTGCAGAGCTATAATTCTACTTATATTTTCCACTCTCACTTGTTGAAGGGAAATTGGGAATTCTCAGAGTTTCCATCACATCATGTCTTTGGAAAGACACAAGAGAATATGGAGAGAGAGTAAAACATTTGGTCCTATTTGCTGAGCAGTAAAGAATCCAATGATTTGAGGGGCTCAGAGATTAGTGTTTTACATCAGATATAATCTAGACAAGAAGAGTACATCATTCATTCCACATGGAAGGTTTCCAATGCAATCTTTCATAAGCTATTTATTAAAAACAAACAAACAAAAAAAAAAAACAGGAAGAGAGAAAATGATTCATGGAGATCAACTAATACAGTAACATAAAGTTTTGTAAGTGCTACAAGTGGAAGGCAGCATGCCAAAGTTTCCACAGGAATACCAAAACCGTTCTTCATATCACTGTAAAGTAAGCTGAGGGTTTAACACAGGGTTCCCCTCGTAGCACACTTCTTTTAGCCAAGAAAGAACTTCACTTAGTGCTTTGGTAAGAAAAAAAGGGCCTCAAGAAACATAGTGGGCAATTTTCTAGACTCATGAGTTAGGAAAACAAAAAGCCAAACTGATTGTTCTGCAATTTTTCCCTCTTCATCCCAACCAAGACACAGAAGCAGCAGCTTGTACATCTTTCTGACTGCAGCGAAAGGCTCCTTGTTATGTGTAAACCGCTATCTGGAATCCATTCTGCCAGGGAAATGCCCATGGAACCATGTAAAGCATGGGCACCACAACTGTAGAGAAAACCTCCAAGTGTATTAAAGCAGAGACAGCCTAGGTATTTCAGACAAGCAGGTGAAACACTGGCTCCCTGTACAGTAACTGTACAAGCCCTGTAACAAGCCCTGTTTCCTAAACAGTAGCAGATGCCCAGGGAATCAAATAAGGCAGTCCCTAAATATTTTCTGATATTATTTCAAGCTCCAATAGAAGCTGCATATAAACACAAATCAACTTATATCCAACTGACCTGGCATCACATGCGAGGAATTATCCAGCTGAGAGACTGCTGATTGATTCCCTTCCCCATTTCAAAGAGGTAGCACGAGCTACAGCAAAATGCAGTGTCACCAAGTTGCTGCAAAAAAACAATTTGCTGTGCATGAAAAACACCTGAATTCAGAAGAGAAGTTTGCTTTACATGGTCTCCAGCTTCCTGCATACAACACACTAGAGCGTACTTTATCTCACACTGAGTAAACCCTTTGCAATAATCTGTGTAGATCATGTATTTCCCAGGACATGTTTATGACTTATACAGCTAAATTATTAAAAGCCAGGACCACTGACACTGTGCATGGAGGAAAGCTCATAACAAAAGATGGCTAAAAGCCTAACCCCCATCCCTCCTGTCCACAAAGTACCACGTGCTAAACGAAAGGATGACCTAGCTGTTTTTCAAAACCAGGTTTATGTCACTCTTCAAATGCTCCTTTACATATATTTTATGGGCAAGAAAACCAAGGCACCACCAAAAATAACAACATGCCCACCAAGTGACACCGCCAGGAGTAGGGACCTGGGAGCCCTGTTTTTATCCACCTATTGAAGACACTAAAAAGTAATTATTTTTGATACAATTTCCATTAAAAAAAAATGCAAATGTAAAAAGAACGGGTCAAATCCCTAGACAACAGAAAAGTTAAAGATTGGATTTTGCTGAAACCCATCCTTCTGAGAGCCGCCCCCCAAAACAAAGCAACAAAATACAATTTTGTTTGCACAGCCATGTGCTTTTTTCTATACCAGTTTTGAAGCTGAGCATTTTGCAAAGCAGAGATGAGCAGTGCACAAAGTAATTTATTTCTCTGTAATACCTATTATTTTCTCTATCATCCTTGTCTTTTACTTTCTTTTTAAAGCTTTTTCATTCTCTAAGGCATGTTTCTGTGGTTTTGTGAGAAATCAAAAGTTTGCATGAAAAATAAAACCATGTTCTTTGAGGGGCATGAAGTTATAAGCTGGGCAGAGGAAAAGCAACACAAATTTTTTTAAAGCACAGTGGTAACTGTAAAGCACTTGTAAGTGTGCTGATGAAAGTCACGTTTTCCACTCTTAACTCTTTGTACCTCTATCAGCACCTTTTATACATCATTCTGTGTCGCCACTGATCCTCTGCCCTCATTATGCTTTTCTCTACATCATGGCAAAGAGGAACGCCTTGTGTTACTTAAAACCTATAATTACTAATATTTAAGCTGTGGCCTTAAAAACAAACAGAAGCAACTTGGATAACTGATCCTGATTCTCAGAGGAAATACTTGACAATAGTACTTTTTTTTTTTAAGCTGCATATTTCATCATTTTTCCAGAACCCATTGCCTACTAAAGCTCTTACCACTTTCACAAGGATTGTGATTGATCACAAGTAAGTGATTTACTATCACTTACATTTATTTACTTTTATTATTATTATTATTTACTGGGGCTAACAGTCAAAGTGTCTTCTGCTTTTTTTTTTTTTTTTTTTTTTCCCCCACCGGGCCATCACCAACAATCCTGGGAAATGCACAACTTTTGGTGATTTTTCAGCATTTCTTTTCCTTTGCATATCAACACGTGATTCTGAATTAGAGGCCAAAGCTTCTGAAAACTAACACATGCACTGACTCAAAATTGAATGAATTCTCTGAAATAGCGAGTGAAACATTTCAGCACGTTACTGGGACTGAAGATTTAGTAGACTCAGTCCTTATCAAAAGCTGTGACTCATCACAGTTCCCTCTCACCAAGTCAGGCTGTCTATCTCACAGCAACATGGGATCTGCAGGTAGCACATCTCAGGAATTCACAGCCAAAGCCACTCTTTCAGCAAAAAGAACATTCAGGGAACAGCGTTATGTTCTGCCCACTACCCGAGAAAAAATTTCTCACACGCAACAGGCTTGGCAGACCAGATATATGAAGTCTATACATATTTGGGAATGCCATGATGTCAAGCACAGAATATCACCTATTTCAGGTGCTCCAGTGCTGAACCATGCTGCTTATCTTCATATGTGAAGCGTAAAGACTTCACATCCAATTGGCATGCTTAAAAAACTTCTGGGACGTGTGTTTGGGAAGAAGTCCAGTGCTTGCTCTTGTACTTACCCTTTGCAAATGACGACTTCTTGGAAACTCAAGCCCCCTGTATCTAGCTAACAAACACCACGGTCTCAGAGAGGCAGACTGTTGTAGATTTTATATTAAGCATATCTTTCCTCCCAGAAACTTGCAAAAAAAAAAAAAAAAAAAAACAAACAAACAAACAAACAAAAAACTTCTGGGGAGGCATGCAGCCTGCCCTCCCCTCCATTATCCATCAGCTCTAAACTCCACCGTCTCAATGGCTCTAGCTGCTTGTGGCTTCCTGCTGGAGCTGTTAGAGACTTGTGATGCTGAGAGGAACTTCATGTGACACAAAGTGAAAACAGAACAGCGGTTTTTGTTTGTGACCATCCAGGCAAAGCACAAACCTCTGAATAAGCACAGGAGGAGTCTGTCTTGCTTTTCGGGCTGCCATCACCTCTTTCACATCGCAGATTCACAGGAAATTACATAGCTATTAGCGCAGCATTTCTCTAACTGCTGACAGAGGGGTAGGAACAGACCTGAACGTGATGACGACAACGCTGCTTTACAAAATTAATTTTCCATACAAACTCTGTACCAGCGTTCGTTCCCAGGCTGACCTGGGAGCGATGCCAGGCACAACAGCTGGAACAGCATTACCTCCTCCCAGCATCACCCGTCCCCTTTCTGACTGCCAGCCCCGCTTCCAACGACATACGGGGACCCAAGAAAAGAAATGCTTCATGTCTTATTTGCCATGCACTGACTTAACAGGCAGCCTACAAGTATAGCTGCGGGAGGACCACAACCAAGGATGCCAAGCTTACCCGGTCACATTACACCATGAACTTCATTCACTATGTTTAGTTTTATCAAAGTTGGAAGGGAAAAAAAGGAGGCTACGTTAAGATACAAGAATGCTTTGTGATTTTCTGCAGCTGTTCTCACCATTGTTTAGCAGATGAGTTTAATACAGAATGTCAGCCAGAACCATATTTAGTTCTTGTTAGTGTGTTAGCACTATCATGATTAATCATTCTTATCATATCAGCATATGGGCACTTAAAGATGACCTGAGAACAGTTGCACTGTACTTGGTACTGCTAAGTCATCTGTATTATCATTTATAATATTATTATACTCCATATGTATTATAATATCACACATCCTCACAGGAAAGCATGTTATAAGTGCACCAAGATCTTGAGTTTGTAGAAGTTTAAATAGGGGCCTGAAGCAAATACCAGCATAGAAATAAACATGTATGTAAGGCATTGCACAGCATCCGTAGCTGCATCCACAGAATGGAAGTAGTGCTGAGATTAGATTTAGAGGTCAAATTTCTCTAAAACATAAACAGTTAAGTAAGTCATGTCTACGGAGTGCAGCCTACCTCACCCATGCAGTGTCCAGGCCTCGAGCCATCATGCAAGACGTCATTCATTCACAAAATATAATTTTTTTGAAGGTTCACTAACTGGTCTAATGAGAACTGGTTTTGTTTACTACACTCACAGGCCTCTTCTACTTTCTGTCTTTTAAAATGAATGAAGGCTTTAGTCACATTTATTTCTCCCTCACGGGGAGATCACTACAAATTACAGCTACAAAATAACAAAGAACAAAACACCTTTATAAAGCATTTATTTTCCTGGACTGTCTCTCTTCCTGTTACTACATCTCCTGTTTTACAGTGCACTTACCGCAGTGCAATCTGAATACTTCACAAACACCTGGTTTCTGTAGTAGTTCACTTCTGCACAGATTTTCCTTCTTACAAAGTTTGTTTTCACCAAGTAGGTGGCCCTGAGATGCCTTACCAGGGAAGGGAATAGTGATGGTGGAGTTTTGCATTTTGCTGAGGTGATGCACTTGGAATTGTTCTGAAGTCCTCCTGGGGACTGCTGCCAACCTGGGGTCACTGCTCAAGACTGCTGCCTGCCCACGTTCCACCTCTGTCCCCATGGAAGACAGTTGTCAAAGAGTTGGACGTGCAGGGTTAAGCAAGCCTGGGCCTGAGTGAGCACATCTGGGGATGATTTGATCCATATTACCACGTTCCATTTCAAAACTGCATTGCAAGTCACCCAGAGATGTCCATTTTTTTCCTGATTCAACTAGCTGTGCTCTTTCAAACACTCTTCAGTCGTTTTAAGGACAGCTTTCGCACCCCCTGGTGTACTCTGCTGCTTAATGAAGCCTGGAGATCAGTTCCATGGATTGTGATAGCCAATGAGTGTAACATCCTGGTCAACTCCAGGTAGAAAACATTGCTGCTGCTGTGGACCTTTAGGTATAGAGAACAGACCAAAAGGGCACATAGCAAGCAATATGCAATACCTTAATCCTTAAAGGTGCCACGATGCAAGAATAAAGAGTCTGTGTTCTGGATCTTCTGTCTGCACAATGCAACGGGCTGGCAAGAAAGGGAAAATTCTGTATTTGGAGGAATTAACAAGTCTTTTGAGGAAGGGTGAATTAAAACTCCAAAAACATTAGTTTTGAAATACTGCGGAGTAGGAATTTGAGAGGCAATGAAATCTTATCAATGGCATATAGGTGAGAAAAGGGTGCATTACAAAGATATATCATCTACTCTTAGCAAATAATATGGCCACTACCATACCCAGTCCCATGAAAATACAATAGCTCCTAACCATCCTTTTTTTTTTTTTTTCTTTGTCTTTTTGTCTTGCCAACTCTGAATTTCATCTCTCTGCCTTGTTGCGTGGAGTGAGCCTTATAAACTAGGGAACTGGGGAGCAGAAGGCAGTGGCTTTGCAAATTCTCCCATTAATTTATTCTACATGCTGCTGAAAAGGCTCTCAAACAGCTTGGCAAAAGGGCACTTCCAACCACTGTACGCCTATTTATCTCCTTATTCCTTTGTTTTCTATGAAGGGTCAGGCTGTATGCCACATTTAAGGTATAAACTTCAAAAGGAACCAACAGCTGTTTGAAGCCTTTAGGACACCTTGGCTATCACTCAAAAATGGGCAGGTCTTGCTATGTATCCAGCGGTCTCCACATCTCCACAAACATGGTCCCTGACCATGCTCTGCTTTCTGCACTGTCCTGGCAGAGTCAAGTCTGTGGCACCACCCACTCTGAAAAGGCAAGAATATAAGAGGAATAACCTTTCATTTCTCTTTTTTTCCTATGCATTATGTTATACTTCTTTCACCACCTGGAGTTCAGTTCTGATATTCCCGATAACCCAACTATAGGAAATGCTGATGAAGGAGACACCAGAAGATTACCCTGTCTATTTTCCAGCCTGACAGCAGGATCCACTGTGATTCTTTCTGACAGGCATTTTCCTAATGTGTTCTTCACACTGGAACATGCCCTTGCAATTCACATTATGTTCAATAGAGACATTCCCGTTTACCATGAGTAAAACCTGCAGCCTCAGAAGAACAGTGCAGAGGGTAGGTTTACACACGTATAAAAATTCACAGAAGATAAATATACTCTAGGTCAAATTAACCACTGATAGAAAAGTTAAGTGGGGTTATGCCCACCTCTAAAATGAACCAGTACATGTCCTCTATAAAGCTGTTGAGGAGCTTTATCTGTTAACGAAGAGTCTGTATGTTTAATATTCTCTCATGACGGTTGTTTTACACATGCCAAATAATATTTTGACCAGCTGCTGCATTTTAATTACTGCAATCTAATGAAACACAGGTCTAATCAACACGACCAGGACACCTCGGTACTTCATTTAGGTCAAGGAGTTTTCTCACCCAGTTTGAATAAGCAGAGAAATCAGGGCCATGAACACTTGGCTGCTGGCTCCGCAGCCCTTCCTTTCTTCTACACTGCATTTGGGGGAAATTCACCAATGCTGAGATCCAATGCCTCTGTGTGAGTATTTACCCCTGGCTTTTCAATGCCTGCCAGATCTGGACAAGTAACCAGTAGTTTCTTATTTTAAAGTCAGCAGTGTCACTTGGAAATTAACTGTAGTACCTATTAAAATCAACATGGGATGGGTACCTACCATGAGAGCTCAAAGAGCATCTCTGGAGGTGACACAACGGCATGTGGTAGCTGAGAAGCACCCAAGCATGAGGATGGCCCCTGACATCCTCCAGAGCACCCTACTGCTATTAGGGGACTTCGGTGCTGCTCAAACCCAGCAAATCTCACACTGAGATCACCCTGCTGGGGCTCTCTTCAAACACAAGTCCCTACCCCAGCCATACACTGGCACACCAGCCAACACACACGTGCGGGATGTGAGTCCCACAGGCCTGCAGAGTGATCCAAAACGAGTTGCACAAGGGGGAGGGCAACCAGCAACCACTCTGCTCTGACAAATGAACCTATTTGTCACACACTGTAGGACAATTTCCCTAAAAGTAACAGCAATATGCTACTAGGGAAACAATACTTTACTGCATTACAGAAAGGACATGAGCTCTGGACTAACTTTATTCCTTCAATCAATTTACTATCAGTGCTTTGTAACTGAAGAAATGGGCAGCATTTGCTGTCAAACTGACACATGAAGGTGAAATACTAAGTACACAGTGGGGTGTTTGTGTTTTGGGTTTTTTTTTTTTTTTGGTAGACACAACACTTAGGAGCAACACAAACGGGACAGGCCATCAGACCCACTGGTAGAGTTGCCAGCACCTGCTGTTCACTACTCATCAGCCCAGAGGAACACTCACCAAAGCAGTGAAGACATCTCTGTCCTGGTACACTTAAAGCAGGACACCTTGTATCATGCCGTGTGTTGAAAGGGGTGTTGTCGTATAAATGAAATTCACAACAGCAGCAATAATGAATTGGATCTTTAAAACTCTCATCGGAGCGACATGGTCACCTGCAATTCTCAGTCAGAAAGGCACGTTAAACCTCACAGAAAAATGCTTCCATTTCCACGACATTTCAGTGGATTCACACCTACTCCTGGCTGCATTTCAATGAAGATAAAAATAAACACCGTGTACGCTACCCCAGCTCCCCAGCAGGAGCACTTCCACGACTGGGGATGGAGGAGCTTTCTGAAGCAGAACTTCTCAAAGACGTGCAGCGTCAGCAGACCGCGCAGCAGCTGTCGCTGCTGATGGGATGGAAGCTGGCTTTGCAAGAAGAAAACTTCCAGGAGAAAGAGGAGAAGGCAAAGGGAGAAAAGCCATGTGACCACTGCAGACTGTACCAGCAGTCTTCCCCAGGCAAATTTCAAAATTGTAATGTAAGGATGATTTTAAAACCAGGCACCACCAGTTTGTTGTGTTAAATTATTCTCAGCAACAGAAATGTTTCCCTCACTGGTCCCTAATTTTTTATTTATTTATTTATTTATTTTTAAAGTATACATATTAACTCTAACCAACTAGCATAAACCTTGGAGTTTTAACACGCCCTTCAAAAAGGAGGGCCTGGCAGACTGAAGGATCTCATCAAAAGAAAAGGAAAAAATCCAGATTTTTGGTACTGCCTACCTATTTCAGAAGGCAATAAACCAAGGCATAAACGTGATGGACTCAGAAAAAATACGCTTGCCAGTGGGGTTACATCTCCAGGCCCACAGATAGCATGCTGTATCTGTCCTTCAAATACATGTAAATAAAGCTTAAAGCAGAAAATCACCAAATATACCTCATCCTGAATAACTGTCCAAAAGCAACATGAATCACCCTTCTGTGAAGTGCTGTTCAACACTGGCTTTCAGGCAACGCAGGTTCAAGGAGCTAGTAGAATTAATAGTCAAGAGATACCAATGTCTTTGCAAGGAATACCAAGAGCCAACTACCTGCAGTTATGATGGACTCGAGGCTTTCAAATTACCATCACGCACACGTACAACTTCTCTGAAGCAAAGTGGAGAGCCATTGCTGCCAGTGAAAGGACTGTCACTCTTAGCAACACAGAAACCAGAAGTAGAAAAGCATATGCATTTTAATCCAAAATTCTCATTCCTTTATCAACTGTACAAATTTTAGTAAGAGGAGGTCCATAAGAAGAATTCAGTTCAAGTTTTTCCTCACATTCAAAGGGACAACATCCATGTTAGAAATGAATCTACAGTTTTTCTACCTCTACAATGGAAAGAATTGCATCAAAAGGCAAGGTAATTTAAAACTTCTCTGACAAAGCAAGCAAGGGTCTTTGTTCCTTACTTCTTTGTACTGTTGGGCATGCACAGTCCTGATGCATCTGAGCTCATCAAAAAGTTCTCAACAAAACGAAAAGATCCCATTCATTAAAATTCTGGCTGCGCACTGCTGTTGCTACAATCGTCTGTCTCATGCAATGACATTGTGAAGTTCAGGGACAGATGAGTGAAGACATCAAAGCCAACTCCCTTTGAAAAGGAAAGGGTTTGATAGCTTGCGTCTTTTCTGTTCTGTACTGGACCCAGACACTAAATCCAAACGCCTTCACATCACAGGCAAATGCAAATTCCTATTTTGAAGCCCATGTCTCAAGTCAGGTCCCACTCTTACTGTTGAAGCACCGAAAGCAAGCCTGAGTTCCAAAAGGGGTTTTGCATTCTCACATGAAATTATCAGTATGTTCAGAGTATGTCCACGGAGCCCACGAGCTCTGGCCCAGACACTTCAGACTCTGCTGGTAAACAGCCATGTAGCATGGGGACTGAATGATAAACAGTAAGAGAGTAATTTGTAAAAACCCTAAAAAGCTAAATGAAAACAGGCAAAGAAAGGTGCTTAAATAGCAAGGCACCTACAAACGTAGAAAATTAAAAGGTACCTGCGATGACTAGACACAGAGGAAAAGAAGAAAAAAGGCAGATGAGTGTTTTAATGTTACTCAACTGTACCAAAAAGCTATCTTGTCTATCAAGGTTATCTTGTCAATAGAAATGGACAGCAACACTGCAACATGACATTATCCATTACCTAGTGAGGTAAAATATGTACGTGATCTAAGCACGTGTTGGAATAGGCATGGATACAAGTCTATCTGTAGGACCATACCACTGGCTTTCTGCCAAAACATAAAATACCCTATACAAAGACACCAAGAGAAAGGAGCTTAACAGAACCGAAGGAGCCTAACAGAACCTAAGTTGGGACTGAAACAAAACCCGTACCAGAGAAAGCAGTGGAACTGTGAGGCCATCTCACCACAGCCATAGGGATCTGACCCCAGGATTATTTGAAGTTTTAACTGAATTTACAGCTTAACAGCCTTAAGGAGAGGAAGCACTGAACAGGTCATTGTGAAGCTACATTTTCTAAATCCAAGCAAACAAAAAAGAGACAAAGTAGTAAATAAAAGGTGAGAAATGACTATCCACAGCCTCAGCCTAGAATATACTTAGGTGCATTGTGCTCATCTCCCAGAAGGCTTTCATGCTCAGCAAGAGTAAGTTAGCAGGGGGCAAAGCCAAGACAAATATTCCCCTACAATCAGACACTGACAGCAATTGCTGACCCTCATTCCCTGAAAGTCAGTGGCATCTTGTCTTGTGTTTAGATAAAGGAGATTAGTCTAGAGGTTTCAACCTTAGGAAAAATTGTTTTGTACCAACCCATACAACACATGCACTATCTCAAGAAACAACTGCATGCCACACTTTGTCTGGTATTGAGAGATTAAGTTCACTAAGTGTCTTTCTAATGATTTTACTAGGCTCTGGTTGGCCATAGAGACCCCACATTTACAGCACCAAACTGGTACCTTCCAGTTAGGTTTGACTGTCCAGCTTCAGCTTGTCTGAACTCTTCTACTTCATTGACAAACGTGCTCAACGTCTTTGCAAAACAAATCTAAACCCAAACTGGAAACTGCTTAACTGATAAACCCAGGTTGAAGCTGCAGCATGCTTCTTTTAAGCAGCTCTCTTTGTGCTTCCAAACAGTGTTATGCACATAAAAAATTATGTAATATTGAAAAGTTATCACCACTTAAATGTTCTCTGATATCCAAGACAACTGACCACATTTTAGGGTGAAAGCAGAAGTAAGGGATGCTAATCTGGGCAGCAAAGGTCCCCAGGGAAGTTTCGGCCTTCCTTCACTGATGCTGTTCTGCCCTTTCCGTGGTGGGCAGCCAACAGTCACCATTTTATGGTGAACTGCTTGTTATTTGGCAATTATGTGAGGTTTGTTTTGTTTTTAAAGCCCTTACCTTTTCAGTCACTTAAGGACGACAATTTCATCTTTGATTAACTAGATAAATATACAATAAATTAATCTATTTTAATGAAGTCTATAATAAAATTTCAACTATTACATGAAAGATGTATGCCTATTTAGAGAGATCTAACTTTAGATACAGATCAGTGTGTATGTATGTAAATATATATACACATTTATATATAAAGGCCTTCTCTACCACTGGGGTGCTAGAGTTTAAAATGCAAAATGGAATGTTACAGAAAAGTTATAAAAAACTGAGAAGAGATGCTGCACCAAGCAAGTGTAGAAGAGCACAGCAGCTGTGTATATGCCAGTATATGAAGCAGCATCACATCCAGCTGCCTTTGATTTCTCCAAAACAAGACATTCACTGGAAGTTAGATTTACCAATCAGTTTTTTTTGCTGCTAGATATCTGGAGCATCATTCCACATCAATCACTCACAGCACCTCAAAAATATAAAAATAAAAATCAACACACGCAACTCATATAAAAAGCTCTGTCACTGATCATGTCCAAAGTTCCATTTCTTAGCCAGTTTCACAATCTCAAAGATGTAAAGCTTTTTTTTTTTTTTTTCCTGAATAAGTTGAGGGGACAATAATGTAACTGCCAAAGCTGTTGTATGGCTGACACGATCAGATGTAGTTAATCACTAGCTCACCCTCTAGGTGCCAAGGGCTGCATGAAGCATAGCATTAGAAATGTGATTGAACAATAGTGTTCCTTAAGCTGTCTCCTCTTCAACTCTTTGAAAAGTTATTTTGCATAAGACAAGTAGAGTATCTAAAAGTTAAAATACCTAAGTTAAGTTACCAGCTCATAATTCAGCCTGGGTCATAATTCTGGTCTCCTTGGAGCTCATTTTACTGTCTGGTTCTCATCTTCTCTTCATGCGGTTACCACAGATGATGAAGAGGTAAAAAGAAACACAAATGCTGATTGACTCAGAGGCTGCTTATGTAGGTGGGCTGCGACCCTGTAAATGCTAAACAAGATTTTGTTAACTACTTGGAACAATGAAGGAAGCTTCAAGCATAATTAAAAGCAAAACATTGCTGAGTTTTATTTCCATTTAGCAGCTCTATGTTTGAGGGCCTCTCAGGCTAAGCCAGCATAGCACCTGCCTGAGAAACAACAACTTGCAATCCACATACATTTAAAAGTTTTCTGCAATTTATTTTTTCAAAAGAGGAGAAAAGCTACCAAACCACCAAAGTTACTTGTTCATCTGCTTCAGCTGGAGTAGTCTCCAAGAGTCTCAGCAGATTAAACTATGCAGTACAGATGCATTATTAGTAAGGAAGTTATTCCAAATTCTAGGTCACATCTAGCAAGTGAAAAAGGCAAGCATGCGAGACGGCATTGCACCGAAGCTCTGTAAACCCAGTGACTCAGCCAAAAAGCTGACCTATCGATACACTGACTGCTCATACAGCTAGTTCACGTGTCCCAAGGGAGAGCCAGGTCTGGAGTTACTGTAATTCCTTAGCACAGGAGCTCATTAAAACTGCATAGGAAACGTTAGGGTGGACAGTCACAG
This sequence comes from Aythya marila, assembly GCF_965140915.1. NCBI lineage: Eukaryota > Metazoa > Chordata > Aves > Anseriformes > Anatidae > Aythya > Aythya marila. The sequence continues at coordinate 45,216,122 of NC_139045.1, read as the reverse complement.
ACAAATGACAGTGCCCCATCGTGTCCCCCAGTCCCATCTCCTCATCTATTTCTCATCTGTCTGGGACCTGCAGCCAAACAAGACACGATGAAATGAGAATCAGTCAGCATCAGTCACCATCTTCACCTTCAGCATTAGCAAGGGCTACTCCAGCACACCGAAGCATGCTACTGGATGCACACCTACATAGCTCAGGTTGGAACAGCTCAGAAAGAACAGCCTGGAAGACAAGGCTGCTGGCGTGTGACGTTGAAACTGAGCCTGCCTCAGCAACAGGTCCTGTGCACTGGATAGGTCCTGTGCAGCATGAGTGCCTGCTCACACCTGCACAACCCTTTGCTGCACCCCATCCTGGGACTTGCCATAAACCAGCCTGTACAGAAACACTTGCATTGCAGTGATTCCCAAAAAATGAATACTACAAAGGAATGTGCAAATAGCAAATATTTCAATGTTTCAAGGTTAGAATCAGACTTTTTTTTTCAGCTAAACCAAGAAGTTGGTTTTCGACCACTCAGGAAGAAAAGACAGGTCAGTCTGAAACTTAAGTGGGTGACCTACATAGCATGCACATTAGATGAATGCCAGTCGGCTGCCTGCTCTATCTTCCTTTCATGGGGCTATCTTCCTTGACAGAAAGTCATGCTGGAGCTGACAAGATCCCTGTCTGTGCAATAATCGACGTGCAGCCTTTATAGTATTTGTAGGATGTTTTGCCTCAAAAATACCTAAAGATGCATTTTTCACTGTTTTTAAGAAGAATGCTTTACAGTTCAGAAATCACAGGTTACGGTGAGTGAAGAGAGCTCTGTCTCAGTAATTCCAGTTGGCTCCTCCATCAGTACAACCTAACATGACAGCTTTCACAATGCATCACCTTCCTGAAACACGAATGCTATCTTTCTGAAGGACTGCAAAGATGCTTGGCACGGTTGCCAGTCTGGATTACAAGGAGCAGACCTCTACAGTACTGACTTGCTCAGAGCAGAATACTCTCAGCTAACCTTTTGCAAAACCAAAGACCAGAGAAGCAATGGTCAGAACCGTGGCAGTCATCCATCTACCTTTGAGATGCAGAGCGGGTAGCCTTTGGAGATTGGAGCATCAGCTGAGAATGCTGACTTGAAAGCCAGCAGAGTTTGGCTGCTCTGCCTAGTACTAGCCAATTTTAACAGGAGACAACCAGAACTAAGCCACTGCAGAGCACATTTTGTCACCTACCTTGCTGACAACATCATTTCCAGGACTGATCATCATGTTCTATGCTACCACCTACAAAACATTCAGCTTGCCAACCAAGGCTACCTGTGGGCTAACTGTAGTTATTTAGCTTTATGGATTTCAGTAGCAAAATCTGTTATTTGGTGGCGTAACTAGCCACATGTTCACCTGTATTTATTAAGAACCCAGCACGATGCAACAGCTGAACAAGACCTAAGCTGTTGCTGTGGTCCAGCACCACAGACTCCCACAGCTGTCAGAGCAATGAGCAAATGCTTCAGCTTGGTTCATTGCAGAACCATCATCTCCCAAAAAACACACATAAAACAAACCAGATGATGGCAATGACAAGTAGAAAACGGAAGTTATATACTGATTCTATGAACTGTGTACCAGTCTATTTTGTTTTTAATGCTTATTTATTATGTCGTTGTTGTTGATAATGATATTACAACTGCTACTTTTGCTACAGTGACCAAAAGGGCAGTCAGTGCCCACCTCCCATCCCTATTGATCAAGCTGTGAGAAGGCACTGTCTCTGCTCCTTCCCAGTCTGCTGAACGTACCAACCTACCACATCCTGCTGGTTTATTTCCTCCTCATGGGTAGTGGACATGCTGCCCGACTACTCAAGGCTTTCTGTGGTTTCCATCTCTTCCCCCTTCCCTCTCTGGGAATAGCACACATCCTCTCTGAACATCAGCCTCTGAATGCACTTTGCTTTTGCCTTGAAGGTGGCTAACCGCTGGCTGCCTGCTCTCAACACGCAGCCCAACAACACTGCTCCTCCTCCTGACTTCTTTCTTACATCCTTGCCTGCTTTCGTGGCCACAGTCAAGTGTACACACCAGAAAGGCTGTTTTAAACAGCACCTTTCTCATTTCAGAAAGACACAACTTTTGGAGGTTCTTTTATGCATTGTCCCACAATTCTGAATGTTTCTATGAACTACGTATGAACTTTTGATATCATATAGCATTAAATGGTCAAAATGGCCTCTTTTGGCCATACTGATGCGGCAACAGACTACCATACACAAGAAAACTCTGCAGAACATGCTTCCATAAACTTTGGAAAAAAAAAAAATTAAAGTTCTGTCCCTTTACTAACAACTGCATGCTTTGGTGTTTTAGGTATGTGTACCTGAATCCATTACCTTCCATCTGAAAAAAGCTTTTCTTTCCTTAATTCCTAAGACCATGTTGTTTCCTTGTGAGCTGCAGCTTTCCCAAGCTGTTAGCTCTCTTCAGAGCATCTGGTTCCTGATCATTTCAAGTTGCTGCAGTACATAAGTGTGAGGAATATCCTTTCAAACTACAACTAAACCCCTACAAATCCTGTTAGGGTACGACTTGTAATTCAACCACATCTCCTCTAAGATTAGAAACTCCCAGCAAAAATCACACTCACCAAGCACAGATTTGCTCACTGAGCATTAACATGGTTTTCCACCCACTAGTGAGATCCCAAGTCTTTTGCAACCATACACGAACATAAAAGAATTAAAACTCTTTAGTGATACATTAAAAATTGTCTGCTTTAACATGTAAATTTTCACTTAAGTCTGTTTTAATAACTTCATGCACAGTTATAAGCTTCAAAAGCTGTTAGTACTGACTCTTCCAATCCATCCCTTCCCAAGGAGTTTCAATGTACCCAAATTATAGTAGTTTTTTTCCAAGAGTACATTTTTATGACGCTGCATTTTTATTTTTTATTTTTAACCAGCAATCTAGCAATGTAGCAAATGTATATTTCAGGCTGGGTATTACAGATCTTTGTCATTCAAGCTTATATTCCTCTCACTGTTCTTACCACAAAGCCTACAAAACAAACTGTAGCCACAAGCTAGCCATTGTCACTATAGGATTGTTTGTCAAAAGAAGTGAAATCACAGTTCTTTACACAAAGGAAGGAATTTGACTTCTTTCCAGGAACTTCTTGTCCTTCAACTTTCAGAGAATCTGTGCACTGAATTGCACAGATATCCAATATCCAACATTAAAAAGAAACAGCATCTTGACAATCTGAGTGGAGTCTCTAAAGGGCAGATAAAAAAAAGTTATCAGGCAAGGAGGAAATCTTCACTGATTTCAGTTGGATCATTTAAAGTAAGGAAGCATCACTTCTGCCAGTAAATTCTTTTCTGCTCCCTGTCTGAGGTTACTGCAGCCACTTCAAACAGCCCACAATTACATTGCCAAGTATTTTGTAAACTGCAGCTCCCAACCAAAATTGTTAAAAACTAAAAACACAAAGGGAAGCCTACCAGAAATTATTTAATGATGTCAAAGTGTATCTGCAATCAACTCCTTACTCTGGGATGCACAGCGAGTCAAGACCTTCTTTGTGTCTGCTCTCTGTAACTTTGTTGGAGCAGAAATTCCCTTTATATTTGTGTCTTGTGCAGTACAGATAATGTTATCAGTGTTCTGCGAGCAGAGCACTGCAGCACATCACCACCACTACATAGCTGATCACAGAAACGAATTGATGAACTTAAACCTTGCTTTCCAGAACATGGATGTGCTTGGGAATTTTTGGTACCATAAACACTTAAACTGATGAAAAAAAACTTCTGTAGGCTTCCTGAAATAAAACTGAATGTGATTACATTGCCCGTGGTTTCAGTTTCCAAATTAGAGCTTGCTGTGGCCTTACCAGTTGCATTAAGAGCAGTGGACAACTTTTTGCATGATCCGTTGTTCTAAATGAACTCTACTGGGTGTCACAATCTGTTAGTTAATAGTGGAAGTAGCCTGAAGGCTCCATAACAAACATAACCTTGAAAAATGGTAGCTGAAACAGTCTAAAAGCACATCAAACCAACCGAAAGTCATAACTCAGTAACCCCTTAGCACTGAGACACATCTGAAGCAGAACAAATGACTACTTTCAGCCTCAGGACATATTCTTATATGGGGACCTTTTGGGCTTCCTCCTTTTTTTGAGGCACTGATTATCAATCAGTCTAAGCATTTAATAAACTATAGTTTAAGTAACACACTCTACATTGCAGGATTGTTGTACCAAAAACCCGAATGTTGATGTGACACACAAATACGTTCCTATTTTTGTATATTGTACTCTGGTCCACAAAAGCCCTCTAGGAGCTCATCAGTGTCCCATTCCAACAACCTAGAAAGAAGTCTCATTTAACTCCTTATCCAGACATATTATTGCTGCACAGCTTTAGGGCAAACAAGGGCAAAGAAAGGACAGCAGAAGAGCAGTCTGACCTGTTGAGAAAAAGAATCTGCGAAAAGCCAAAACAAAGGGAGGGTAAGGATGGAAGGGGAAGGCCATTATCTTCAAGTGTATTGCAACTAAAATTGTCTGTGAGCATCCCAACACATATTCTCATATACGAAAACCTGTCAAATGTAGAGTAAGTGAAAAGATGTAAAGATAAAGATAGCCATATAAAGATAATAAAAGATAAAAGATCCCAAAATAGCAGTCATTATGTTGCTTTCATTACTTTTCTTAAATGCACACAAGCAAAGCCCCTAAGCACTAATCATGGCCAGCAGCACACTGAAAACAGTGTTGCAGCTTGCATTCCTGGCTCAAAAGTACTCACTTGGTATGGAGATTCACATCTATGATTAATTAGTTAATATACAATGGGAGAAAGTGCATTATGGAAGCAGAGAATCACTGGATAATCTGAAAAAGTAACTGAGTTTGACAGAGTGCAGAATGATTTCAAATGAGCAGCAGCATGAGGTCTTGTTATTTTGCACGTGATCATCTACAGTAAATTCACCCAAAAGAATCAATTTCTGTGGTAAAATTAGAAGCATAGCTTACTCTATCTAGTAGCGTATGGCCTGTATTCTCTGTGTGGCACCTTGTAAACCCTTACACAGAAAGCTGTGGATTACACATGCAGTAATGCAACCTCCACGGCTACCTGTTTTGTTCTTGTAATTACTTGCCCTTTTGGGAGCAACTTTTGAGCACTCACTGAAAACTTGACTCCTCTTTTAACTTCAGGCCACTAAACCTAAAATCAAACACAAGAGTTAGCAAAAGCTAACAGGGAATAAGCACCTTGTTTCATTATTCTTCTGTTTGACTTCTGTACAATGGATAGCGTTACTTTGTTGGTACAACACAGAGGAAGGGCCATAGGTGCCCACGGTTTTGGCTGTCTATAAAATAACATCAGCTGTTCCAACAGGAAAAAAAAAAAGCACACAAATAATGTTCATACCCAACAGCACATTACACATCTGAAAGTTACCCACGATAAACCAACCTCTCTCTATTAAAACATTTAACTAGTCAACTGAACAGGTTGTGTTTTTTGTTTCTGTTTTTTAAACAATACCTGTGGGTCTTCCTACATAGTTTTATGAAGTACTTTATAAAAACTGCAGCCTTACACACTTCCTACGTTTTTTTAAACTGAAAATGTGGGAGAACTACTCAGTGTATAGAATACTCGACTCTGGAAACTAAACAAACACCATCTCAGTTCTTTGTGCAGAAAACCATACTTTACCACTCCGATACAAAGCCTTCTATGCAAGCCTAAATCCCATGGAAGAGTTTAAAAATAAAACATCTTACATGCAACAGCAAAAATGGAGCACTGTTTGTAATAATATGCCATTTACACTGCTTAAATCAAGAGAATTTATTTCTAAAGCCCACATTATACTGCAATATCCTGCACTTCTACCAGCTGTATGTATTCTACAAAATCTATCCAATTGTGCTCGTTTAACGTGTGCAGTGCTTTGAGCATGGAAGTCTACATAAACCCGGCCTTTGAATCTGACAGCCTATTCTCTCGTCTCTGATGCCTGAACAGTAGCACTACCCAACTCTACTGCAAAATGGTCAGTGGTTTGATTTCTCATCAAGTAAGTTTCACAAAGTTCCTTCTACTAAATGATGCACCCATTTACAGGCTGTTATTTTACTTTATTGTTAGGAGTGAACCCTACAGACTCCACACGTAATCTACTTGTGCTACTCATATTACTCTTTTTAAGAGATGTTAAATAATCTTAATTTCAGGAGTAACAGCTGCTGCCTTTGGGTGCATTTTTGAGAATATTAATATTTCATATATTATATATCAGTTAACAAATACCATCAGTTCATATCTATCAGTTACTATTTCATATTCTGATTCTACACAGCAGGCGTTCAGATGAAAGCTCCGGGATTTGAATTAACTCTCAACATTTTCCACTGCTGAGAGTGCAACTGCTGCCGGTCACTTTAACAGTATTGGCAACTGTTCCCCTCTCAACAACTACTTATCCTTAACTTAGTACGGATGATCTGCCTCTGCTTTGACCCTGAGATATCTAAACCGCTGATTAAAGTTGTGGTTCTGGTCTATGACAAGGGACTGAGCAGTCTGCAATGAGGTGTCCGTTCAGCTGGGCATTTCACACACTACAGTGTTCCAGGCAGAAGGGGAAGGTCAGTTCTGCTTCACATGCTTGCCCAATGCTTACCCTGTGCAATGACATCCCATGTTGATACACCACCAAGATCCTCTCCACTCAGAGTGCAAGCACTCCTTCAGGGCACGGGGAGAGCCTCAGGGCTCATCCTCATCAATCTTGTCCTGCTTAGAAAGCAAACAAAAAAACCCTGTGGCTGAACAAAGTTTTCTTACTCTTGCTAATACGTGTTTCTGAGATGACACTCATCATCAAACAGCTAAAAGAACCACACAGCTCAGCATGCCCTGAACTCTGAGGACTCCAAACCTTCCAGACATTACCTTTTGCATGAAATTATTCAAATGGATCATCTCTCTTTTATTGTCAGAATAGTGCCATTGCTGAGGACTGAAATAATTAATAGAGAGAGGTGAAGTATCCAGATGTTTTAAGTACCACATTGTCACTCATGTCCCTGCTTCAACGCCTCTCCCAGACTCAAAATGAATTAGGCTGTTAGCAGGCTGGTTTCACTTGCACCCTTTCTACATTCAGTAACATGCAAGACCTTCAAACCTCTGATTCCATCCAGGTTATGAACTTTGTATGAAGAAAACAGGTTTGTGCTTCACCAGTTCTGGATAAAAGCTAAATTAATATCCTACTGGCAATTTTAGCCATGCTGGACAAGCATTTCTCAATTTCTCAAATGGTTGTGAACACAGTTCTGCTTTACCTAACTACACAGGACAGAGTTGTGAGCTTACAGATGACCAGAATAATCACGAATGTGAAGGAAAGCTTCAGGTACTGAAAAAAAAAAAACAAAAAAAAAAACACACACACACAAAAACCCAGCTGCAGAAATGGCTTAAAACAGCAGCCACAAGCATGCATTGCCTATCTGAATGCTGCAATATTTTTAGGAACACGCCTCCAATTCTCTGATGACCAGAATAGCAAATTGTTGTAAATATATATACATCAGAAACATTTTCTGCTTTTTATCTATTACAAACTAAATACATAACCCCATTTATTTGATTGGGAATACTATTACAGTTCATTTATCAGATTATTACAATCTGACTAAATACCTAACACAAACATAAGTTCAAATCCCATTCAACTTGCACTTTGTACCTCAAAGCAGAGAGTTACATGGAAGGCCTTAGTGCTTTTTACAAAGACATGCAAGGAATGGTTTCAGCTGCTGTTCGCTCATTTTCATGGCCAAAATTATTACCTCCTTTCAGACCCTGCAACCAGAAGCCATACTGAAGCAGTCATCTCAATAACATCGATAAAAAAGGTAGCAATCTCTGTTTAAAAGTAAGAGAAATTCTATTATTTACCAAGCTAACAGTCTATGGACTGCCTTAGTAAGAGTCATCACCAGCCATATCACATAAAAGGTTTGAAATCTTGCCAAAGGTTTACAGAAGATGTGGGAACCAAGATCTTCTCCATGGTAAGGAAAAGCCTAACCTATGTCCAGAAGCAGAACTCAGAATTTTTTGGATCTCTTGGCCATGCTTACCTTTTATAACAACTTAAAGCTGATCTTTTTTTTTTTTTTTTTTTTTTTTTTGTCTTTTGACAACATACTCGGGAATAAATATACCATATACCACAACATTTTGTCTATATTACTTGCGCATTCAGTTTCATGGATTCCCTGTCTCTAGAGCTAAGAAATGAGCAAGCACATATGACAGCAGGTGTTAATTACACATAAAACAGGTGTATGCATTCCATCTTCCGCTCTTTACTAAGCTTTGCAGAGACAACACTTAGAACAAAACACCAGCACCAGGCTATGAGGTCAGGTCTCACTCTGAGGCATTTCAAAATATTTGAACACTACAGCAGTGACAGGAATATGAATGAGGTCTTTGCAACAAATGCAAACATTCAGAGAGACAGGAAAAACACATCTCTGTCACCTGTGCTGTCAGTTGGTACCTTAAAAAAAAAAAAAAAAAAAAAAAGCATGTCTTTATACAAACACTGAAATGGGGGATGGGAGGTGGATTGTCCTTCCAAAAACCCTGAGGAAATGCCTTGCAGGAAAGCACATAATTTAGACAGAGAATGATATCTTTTTTTTTTTTTTTTTTTCCCAAACCAATTTCTCCCCCCTTTAGTTCTACTCCTAAACTCGCTTGATGCCATGTTATCAATGCATTCCTTCAAGCACCTTTTTCTTCTGTGCCTTATTTTCTCTCCTTTCACTTCTGGTTTTCATTTTGTCTTTATTCTGCTTCTTCTACCTATGCCTTCTCCTCCTTTTCTGTTTTGTTCACTGTTCTCTTTCAATGCCCAACACTTGTGGTTTTTTTTCCTCTGCTGTCTACAATGCCTTCTTCTCACTTGGTCATTCTGTATGTTCAGCTGGGGTGAGATAGATAAGATTTTTGAAGAGGTGACACGATTGATGCCAAAGAAGAATCCCTGTTCTCAATGAAGTGCTGAGGAAGGCATTTTTCATTCACTTCATGCAATCATTTGATATTTAGGCTACCTGTAAACATGCAACTAGTGTGATTTCTGGTGATCCAAAACCCATTCTGAGGTATTCTGGGAGCACAGGAACAGTAGGGTGCAAGTGATTGACTTTTCAGTGATGTGCTCCATGGCTAAATTACCTTGGAGACAGAGAATTTGAGTTTTATATTACCTGACAACCCTACCTGGCACTCCTAATGCCGCTGAACATGTTAGTCTACTCTGCACTTGAGTTCAGACACAGACTTGGCAGGAAAACAACAACATGCGCATCAAAAGCCAACTTCCATATATTAGTTAAAAAAAAAAAAAGTTTTGAGTCACCCCAAGCTCCATCTGTACAGGTTAGCCCTGAAAATCTCTAGCTGTGTATTTTCAGGAACCCCAAGACTGGGCTATTAGCGTTAATTTCATTATGACACAGATTAAGCTATCATCTGTGTCCCTGATTCTCCAAGCTTAACAATGAAAACCAGACTACTAAAATTTAATCCAGTGTAGCAGCCAGCTGCCAGAAAACATGGGCAGGCTCTGAATGTAGAAAGAATATGTGCTCCCTGCAAAGCAGTTATTCTCTCTCAGATTTCTGAGTAAATGTGGAAAGACACAAATACACAACCCCCTGAACTCAGAATACCCACATTAGCAGACTTCCTTCCTGCCAGGATAAAGTTCATTAAGCTCCCTTCAAATACAGCAGATTAACTGTAATTGATCACATACAGAGCTAGATGGAGCTGGAAAATGAGCTGGTTTAGAGATGTAGCAAACAGTTAAAGGCAGCTGAGATGTTTCATTCCATATTCTTAATAAAGACCAACAGCAAGCGCATTTCTTATTACTTCTGGGCTTAAAAAATAACAGTGATAAAATCAAATAAGAGCTACTAACATTCTGCTGGCTTCAGCAGCTATCAAGACAACAGAGTCTGGCAAATGGCCCCATTTTGATCAGGAACAGAGTTTTAGTAACCAAAACAGAGGCAATTTCCTTCCAATCAAGTTCCTTGGTGCTCACTGATCCCTTCCACAAGGGAGCATGATTCTACATATCCAACCACCTCTGAAGGGAAGTAAAGATTTCTGAAAGCCTCCACGTCTGTCATCTTCATCTCTACCTTTGTAAGGGTGGACAAGGAGAGGAAGCATGTGGAGATGGAGCTCAGGATTCCTGCAGGGTCCCCAGTGCTGCAGCACTGGATGCAGCCTGCCTCTGGCACTCAGCTTTAGGCCCCCAGCTTCCAGTGTAGGACCAAGGGAGGGGGGCATCAGACAACCTGGGTCACATGAAAACCTAGAGAGGACAGGAAACGTAACAGGATGCTGATGGAAGATCATAAAGTTATGGCATTACAAGACAAAAGAGAAATCCTAAGAGGCTTGAGAGATTGGAAAAGCTCTGCAGATAGGAAACATTTTAGGTAGTAAGAAGGAGGAAAATGATGACTCCTTAAACACACACACTCAAGACATGTACCCTCAGCTTATACTTGAAAAATAAAATCCTACTAGCAGTGTCCATTTATTATTCTCCGCCCGTATGAGCCTGTCTTTGAAACTATCTGGTTCAAAGCTTACAGTACTTCACCCTAGTGAAATGACAGTGGAGTGAAAAGCAAAATATTTGCTGTTGTTAGAAACCACCTTTTCCTTTTCAGAGGCTCTGCTTCATTATAGCAGAAGCAGTTCCTTTGTACTAACAGGAATGCATCCTACAGAGCAGTAACTCCTTACTGCTGTACAGCAGAGAGATGCTGTTGACCATGTGCGGAAACCTAAAACAAGCTCCTTATTTAACCTACTGAGAGCAATTACTGCTGACAACCACTTCAAAGAAAAATAACATGAACACAACGAATGCACAGAACAAGCGTTAATTAAGCAACACACATACCACAAAGAGCATTGTGGCCATACAGAACTGCTGAGGAGCTTATCTCAGATTTTTATCATTTTTATAAACAAAAAACAAATCCTAGTGCCTATCTTCAATGTCTTTCTGCAAAACTATTGAAGAGTCTTTACCAAGGAAGCTCACAATAGACAAACCCTCCTAGTAACACTGCTGTCCCATACTACACTTGCAGTCAAAGACAGCAAGCCCCCTGTCTGCTCTCTCTCGAGCCAAAGAAGCCGAGTGAGGGTTTCCAACTGTCTCCTAAGGACTGCTTGCTTTAGAGGACATGGTTCATGGTGGTTCTTGATGTGAGGAAGCAGCTCTGAAATAAAAACTGCTTTGAGGGTGTTAAGAGCGTAAAAAGGGCATCTCCTCAGATCCAGACACAATGCAGAGGACCTGAGTGACAAACCTAGAAGAGAATTGGATTTCTCAGATTGCAGGGCAAAAGAAAGCATGAATTTCATCCTGATAGGCTACCTGGTTATGAAACACGTGAACTAAATCCTCCTTCAGTAGCTTCCATTTGAAAAGTTATCACAATACTTAAACTGTCCAGTATCCCATGGAAGCAGCAGTTTGCCAGAACGCTTTATGATACAAGTCTGAGCATCTCCATCCTTTGACATTTTCACTTTCCCATTCATACACATCACTAAAAAGAAAGTTATTAGAAGTATGACATGTATTTATCCCCCAAATGCCAAGATTTCTTTTTTTGTGTGTTTCATGCAACCCTAGCATAAGCTATTGAAGCACTGCTATGTCCCCACTCTAGGAGGAACCAGCAAATCTATGTCTCAATCCACAGACTAGAAGCTGTTCCCCTTTCACTAGGGCTTATTTTATTGGTGCTTTTTCAACATTGAGAAGATTATTCATGGAATAAGACATATGAGAAAGAGGAAAACATTCACCATCCACTCCAAGTCACTGAAAATGTTTGACAAGAACCTACAATCAGCGCTTATTTCTACCAACTTGTAAGATTTGCTCTTCCTCTCAAATGACATGTTCTGTCCATATAGAAGCAGTAAAAAACCACCCAAGTGCCTCCTGAGGAGGCAGCTTCTGAACACATCTGAATCACACGAAGCTGGGACACTGAAAGTGAACAACAAAGTGGCATTATCTTACACTTCTTTCCCTGTGAGTTTGTAGATCTATGTACACATGGTGCCAGAACAGGCATGTTCGCTAAGGCACCAATGAGAAAAACACACACAATGCCCTCAAGCAGGTTCTGGCTCAGCTCTGTGAACCCTTGGACTATCTTTTGACGACTCCCTGCTTTCACAGTGCTCATCTCATTCAAGCCATGAGAACTTGAAACAAAAGCTGGAATGGAGATGAACAAAACTATGAGCTATGATTCTGCTTGAGGTCCCTGGTGTTCTCGTTGCAAGGATGTGTAAGGATCCTGGTGTAAAGTTCCAAAGAAAAACGGCATAATTTCTCTGATGAAACAAAGCAAGCAAGACACTGCACAACCCATTTAACTTCCATGCAAAATGGTGGAACAGATGACCCAAAGATGGCATGGGGAAAGCTGCAGAGAAACGAGCCGTTCCTCCTTGAAACTTCGAGGTGCAGAAGTGAGCAAGCTGACTGAGGCCTTGGGATTTGGGTCCCCAGCATCTCAGAGCCTCATGGGCTGTTTCCCCACCAAGCAGCCCCACAGTGTGTGGCAGCAGCATGGAACAGGACAGTGTGCTCTCATCCGCCCCACAGCTTTCATCAGGACCAGTCCGCAGCTCCCAGCAGATGCCTTCCATCTGGAGCCACACGAGCAGGAACCCCTCTGTTGATGCTTTCCGAACAGTGTCTTTAATACTCGGTATCTGTCCACCACAGGTGAGCTACCTGTCTGCTCTTGTGAAAGTCTACCTTCCTGCCTTTTGGTTTCCCATCAGCTATGGTATCCAATGAGAAGCCCTTGGGGCAGCCCCAAATGCCAGCATCCCTCAGCCCACCATCCTCAAGCTCTCTTTTACACTACCTGCCCCACTTACACTTTACACTACTGGGGTCTCCAAATATCTGTGGAACCATTTCAGCTTATTCCTGCATGTCCATCAAGAAGAGGGAGAGAGCACAAAGCCATGGAGGTGCCATCATTTAGAGACCTTTCAACCCACCTCAAGCAGAGGCCAGTCAGAATTTGATCCAGACCAGAAGATTTCTCCTAAGCTTTTAAAATACACTTATAGCAACTCCAGCAGGGGTGTGGAAAGACCACATTAAGTGTTTGACAGGGCCTACAGAGAGTTAAGGAAGTACAGACGTAAAAAGCTGATGCCCAGTGCTGTCAGCAGTACTTAATTATTGCTAATTCTTGCTCTAATAACTCTTCACACACACAATGGTGAATTTATTCATTTTAACAAGTATGACTATTTTGTTAATCATCAGTAAGATACGTAGGATCTAAAGCAAGGGAGGTTTCTGGACAAGAACAGGGGAGGAGGTACTGATTCTCTGTTTAATTTAGCAACTGTTGCCATGGAAATATCTATTTTTTACTGACTGCTGATGATTATCTCATGTTTGAAATGTGATTTATGCATATTCTACATGAGAGCAGGGATGCATATTTATAGATGAACAAACCAAACTGTGGCTATTCCAACATTAAAACGCAGCATGCTCCACGCAGGTCTCACAAAAACATCATTTGTCACAACAGACTATTAATTATGCAAATATATTGGCCTCTCAGTATATGTAACCCAATTACCAGAGCAAAGCAGCAGCTCTTCCCAGATCTGAAATAAACGGGAACAGGAAACATAAAGCAACTCCCATTTTCTTCCTCATCTTCTCCTCATGAAGGGGAGGGACAGAAGCAGAGGCTGGCTGGTCCAGCAGCTGCTGTTGTTGCTGACTTCCACAGGCTGCATGAAGACATGGAAGACATTCAGGAGTCTGCTGCAGCAAGATTTTTGTCAGTTTCTTCATGGGCTTTTGTGCCCAAAACTAATTTCTGAAAAAAAATAAAATAATAAAAAAAAATGTTCCTCCACAAAGTTAAATATCTTATCTCCATTGGCTTTGTCCTGGCACATGCCTGCTAGTCAATCACGTACCTTTCCACACATCCTTCTATTTAAAATTACCAAGTTACACCAAAGAAACCATGGGGATATTACACTTGCTTGCTCGTTGATTTCCTTTGTGAAATCAACAAATTGTATTTTGACTCAAGGGATGCCATAAATTTCATCGCATCCCATTCCTTTTGATTACTCCTTCAAACATTAAGGTCACAAAGTGATGTTTTCTTTATCAGTAGCAGTGGAAAACAATGAATGAGGACAACAAAGCTGAAAACTAGATGAACAACAGTGACTAAAGTTACTTCTAATAGAGTAAATGAAAAAAAAAGTTTCTTACTGCAGGCTAGCAGAACAAAACACAGTCCTGTGACAAAATCCCAGCAGCCAGAAGAAAGGACTTCTCTAGTAAAGAGGATAAAACAATAACTTTAGCTCAGAGCAGCTTACACTAGTCCTAAAGATGGTGTCCAAGAATCAAGGATATGAGTGCTGTATCGAGTGCTGTATCTTCACACTTAAATACAGCATTTTTACACACACACAGTTGCAGTACAGCTCCTGAGCACTGGGGGTAAAGAGCTGTTCCTGTGGTGTGGGAAGACAAGTATTTGTGGGCAGCAGCAGGTGTAACTATCTCATCTACCCATGAAAGACCCCAGATGTCCTCTAACTTTTTATTTTATTTAGGGCTGATTCTCACGATGAACACAACGGCAGAGGAAGAAGAAACTGCAGCGTTCACTTGGCATTCTGGTTGAGCAACTGCTAGGACCATCATGCTGTGTGACTGGTTGAACTAAGGTACCCGTCATTACTGGATGCATACGATATAAAATACTTAAAATTGCTAGAAATATTCCTCTCTTTGGCAGCTTTTGACTCGGCTGTTATCTGTTGACTAAGTTATCATGAAGAAGCTGGTTATGAACAAGTTCTTGTTACACCTGCACCTAAAAAAAAAAAAAAAGACTACAGAAATACATGAAAAATCCAACGTAAAAAAGAATTTCTGTTTTAGAATTAAAAATAATTATAGCTATTCAGCAATGAATAACTAGATAAACAAAAAAAAAAATGCTGAATGCCAGACTTAAGGTACAAAAAGCAACGTACAGTTGCAGAGCTGGCCCTAAGTCAAAACAACCCAAAGTCCCCATACTGACAGCTGCACAACAGCAGGCTCAAAGTAAGAGAAGGAGAAACTAACTGCCCAAGTTCAAGTAAGCACAGAACAACAGCTCCCATAAATAAATTGAAAAAGAGACTTGGTACTTGGACAGAGACACCCAGAATCTGTCCAACACATAAAGCAGCAGCAGAAATGCCGAAAATCACAACTGTTGTCCCACGCAAAAAAAAAAAAAAAAGAAAGAAAAAAAGAAAAAAAAAGTAATCCAGCCAATAACAGATCTACACATTCTTCGCTGAATTTTGATGCACTCATGCTATTCTTCTGTACACAGTAACATAGATTAAGAATAATTACATAGTAAAATGGTTTTCAAACTATCATTTAAGAGGGCAAATAGACAGCGAGCCAATCATGGATTGCCTTAACCCTCTCTTTGCATGTTAACACCTGAAGCACAGACATGCTCCCCTGATGTGATGCAAGATCTTAGCCTGGCTTCTTGGTCTGCTCCTGCATGTTCAATCTCATTTCTGAACCCTACAGCAGGGTGAGGAACCCGCCAGCCGACTGGAAGATGAATCCAACAGTTAAGGACAAGACAACGCATGTATGCATTTCAAGTTTGGCACTGCAGCTACAACTCTCCTACGGCTGAAAAAGGTATCAAAGGTATCTAAAAGCTAGCTGACCATTGTGTTTGTAATAAATGGAGATCATGGAAGAGCCACTTGTAAAATTTTCCACTAAAATGATTACCAAGTCCAATGGCACCCTTTAGCTCTGTCTCTCTCATTAGAAATGATATATTTTCAAAACCAGATGGATAAACGTATAGAGTTAAAGCTAGCATGCATTATAAGCTTACTGTAGTTGAAGACACACAGGACCAAGGAAGAGCTGATTACACAATCCCCAGAAATGCTGGGAAAGTAGAAAACTTAGGGAGTAAGCCCAATAGATGCATCAAATGCTGAGTCACCACTGTCATATGTGGATGCAGATATGTCCTTAGCAGTGACAGATGGAGGAAGAGGCACATACAGAGCTGGTAAAAGGAGGGGCTGAAGCAAGCAAGCCCACTCTGTGGGTTGACAGCCTGGTAAAAGCTGCAGAGAGGCACAGGGAAATGGGATGCAAGCAGATTTCAGAGACCTTGACAACGCTAGCCCAAGACAGCAATTGTCAGTTCCCATGCCAGACATTCCACACAAATTGCTAAAGACATACGTAGTGATCTATACAGACACTAACAAATCAGCTCAGATCATCAACTGTCTGAACCACGTACTCTGGTGGAAAAAAAAAATAAAAATGTATATTTTCCATCTATCTACTTATTTTTGGCAATCAAATCAGCTGACAAAGTCTTTTTGCAAACAAGCACTGGAAGACTTGAAGGCGTTGCCAGCGTTCACATAATAGCTGATGACATGGTAACAGCAGCAGCTCGGGGACAGACTGAAGCTAGACATGGCAACAGCCCAAGCAGAACACACCGGGGTCATTCCAGATAAAACCTGGTTTGTGATGCAAGACCACAAATGCCTGGGACACCTGCTCTTTTCTGACAGAGCCTAGCCCCTAGTGGGGCTGAAGCTACTGCTAAATAAAATAGTGAAGAGTTAAGATCAGCAACACAAGGATGGGATTAATCAGGGAGTTGTCAACACCGTTACAATAATGGCTACTGGAAATGCTCGAGTGGGAGGGAGTCCGAAAATGAAGATGCATTCACTTAGCAATACACTGCAGCACTCTTTTTAAGATTTATCATGAATAATCATTAGAGTGCTTCTGGGTGGAGGCAGGGAGAATTTCACATGACCCAGATCCTGGCTGTAAACCTACACAGATGGGATTATAGCTAGCTGGTATCTCATAGCAAGAGCTCTGTTTCAGACTTACGCCTTTTACTTCACTCCTGGTCTCCAATACTGGGAAGCAATGACATTGCAAGTTCAGCAACTTCAGCCAGCAAACATGCTGGCATTGCTAGGGTTGAAGAAAACCATGATGTAAATGCAGCTGGGCATGGGGGAGACGTATAGTGGAGGGAAAACTGATTTCAGCCTGTGGAAATTTTTTTTTCTACATTGCAATTAGATTTTCATGTATTCTAGCCTAATGTAGTCAGTTCTTAATGCTGTGCTTAAAATTAAGTACCTGAGTAGTCTGATTAAGGCACTGTTCAATTGCTTAGATTTGTCAGGATGATTCAGTTGCTTAAATTTAAGTATGCATACAATTATCTTGTTAAGCCCCGCTGTCTCTTTAGTCCTGTGGGTAGTAGTGGATTCAGAAATGCTACTCGCAGTAACAATAATGCAAATAGAAGGCAGAATGCTGTTGAATACTGTTTCCCATAACAAGAATTAAGTAGTTGACAGATGCTGTTATTTCTCAAACCAAAATTGAAGAACTGCAGACTAACAATGCAGGTGACTACACCTAATTTACTATTTCTTCAATTCCAATTCCCAAAGCCTGAATACATTTGCCTGTCTTGCTTCTCTCACCGTCTGGTTCTCCTATTAGTCCTCCTAGAGGCAAACTAAACTTCCTTTTACTCTAATAGACAATATAGCAAAATGGTTATAATCATTCCTATTAGGAAAACTCTTCCTTATCATATTTCTTCACTACTAATAATAATTAAAAAAGAAAAGAACTGAGAGCACTATTTTAATTTCTCTTTCTCTTTCCATAGTAATCAGGTACCAAACACCGTCTCAATTGCCCCTTTAATCTGTGGGTCAAATATTAACAGGCTTGAATGCAAATTCTATTAACTAATTAATTTAGGGCCAAATATTGCTTAGATATGGTAAGCACTTGAAATTCTAATGGACATGAAGGTTAAATAGTTGTCAAAAAAAAAAAAAAAAAAAACAAACACAAAACAGTTGTGTTCTTATATCTAAATTACCCCACTGGAAATAACAGATTCCTCAGTCAAGCTAAATGTTTTGTCTATAAACCTGGAGCCTTGAATTTCCAATACATACAGGCAGATTTACATACATCATACAATAAGTTTGCCAGTATATGCAGAAGCACCTTTTGAGCCCTAGGTATGTAAGCTGCCAACCACAGTGAATGGCACCAACTTTGTGAGCTTCCCTCATACCACTGTAACAACTGTGCTGGCACTTGTGACAAGTACCAGCACGCGGTTCCAGAAGGTCACTGCCTACAGTCAGAAGACATCTGCAGTCTTTAGACACTGAAATTCTCCCTCTTTGAAGGGCTGGGCCTTTTAATTTCCTAGTGGCTTTATTACTTTTCATGATGGACTACTTTCAGGTGTTTTTTTTCCTTATTTTTTCACCCCCTCTACTCTGTGTAATTTACTTGTTTTTTCTTTCTTTTCCTGCTACAGTGGGAAAAAAAATTTCCATTTAGCTACCTGCAATAATTTATTCTGCATTTCCTGCTGCAGTGCAGGTTAGCATATATTTAATTTGGTTGGTTATATGCGCTTTCTGTGTACTTATCAAAAACAAAACAAAAAAAAAAAACAGTCTACTTTTATTTAGCCCAGCAAATCTACTGTATTTGTTGTTTTATTTGTTAAACGCATCCTAAGTTCTATCTACTTCCACAAGGAAAGACAAGTTTTCCCTGTGTTAGCACACAACTGATGATATGAGGGTTTATTTTCACGCATGCATGTGTAGTGACACATGCCTTGAGCACAGACAAGCTCTAGAGAGGCTAAGCACAAAGCCTTTGCTCTGAGGAAGTGGGAATTATTCTGAGGAGCTGCAATGACACATGAAATCCTTTAAATGCGGCCTGGGCAAGTTGTCAAGGGCTGGTTCAAAGTGCTAGATCCAGCCATGATTCAGGAACTTGCTGTCCCAACAGGGGAGCTGCAAAATAATTAACTGAGGCTGCTACATTGCCCAGCCACAGCTGGTGGATTGCTTTCATCATCACCCACTACAGGCCATGCTCCTCAGCTTGCTTTTTGTTACTAAATCTTGCTATTTACGGCTCAATCCAGGTACCTGCACTTCACAACTGTGGCCTGCTTGGTTGGAAAAGTGTCCAGGAGTTCCCCTGGGCAATAGTGACTTCTGTGAGAGTCTCTTGCCCTCAATACTGTTTACTCAACCATAAAATAGAGGCAATAACACTTATTTTTCAGAGTTGATATGAGGCTTATTAAAGCTTGTTTAAGTGCTTTGTTATGCTTGAATGAAAAAGGAAATTATTATTATAATTTTAAATGAAGCTTAATTATCAAAGTGTTAACATAGGCATATTAGAAAAATGAACTCTGAATTGTGAGCCAGCAATTTAACTCACTTTCTCTTTAAACAGTACAACAATTTCATATTCATCTTGCTATCACTAATCTTCACTTTTCCAAATTGTATACTTGTTTCCCACATTAAAACTAAGAAGAGGCAATATGCAAATTATATTTGGCATCTTATCTCTGCAGAAGGAAACAATACCTGCTACATTACTTGGTGACACGCCATCACTGGAATGTTGATTAAAAAATTGGCCTGCATATAAAACTATCCTGGCTGCTATATACTAATTTAAGCTACGCTCTGTCTGTCATTGGCACAACTTCTAACCTGGGAGACAAGTTACCTTGGTGATGTGCTATACCAGCCTGAAATTTGTAATAGGATTCTCTTGCAATTTTATACACAAATCCTAGACAGTACGCTTTCTTTAATCAGGTAACAATACAAAATCTTTTCTTAAGTAGCTTGTTTGGAAAACAACTTGGGACTAAAAAGTATGTAATACTGAGGATTGCTCAATTCTTTCATTACAGAATCTGTACCAAATAACCTGCTTATATTTGACATAGCAAATTGTCAGAACAGGTATTGATTCAAATCCTCATCCCTAAATCTTCTGTAAATATGTTCTATTAGCTTAAGCTCTGTCACTTATACAATGTATGCAAATAAATAAAGAACTCCAAGCTCATCTTTAAATAAGAAATAAAAGGAAAAGCCAACTATCCTACCTGATTTCCACACACAACCCCCCCCTCCAGTCTATTTGTATTTCAGGAGCTCCTCAGAAAAGGTAAATCACCATAAAAATTGTTTCATTGAGCCACTGCTCACAAATCCTCTAAGAGGATAAACACTGGAGGTTAAAACAATGCATTTTGAAAAAAGCTCCTCTGCACTTGTGCTACTCCCTGCCCAAAATTGCTATCTCTTTGGGAAGGCATGTGTGGTTTTCCCCTCTTCCAGGGGACTTCACTCAAGGCAAAGATTAGGCTCATTTTCAGCGACTCAAGGGTCTGATGCTTACTTGGACTTTCCTACTCCAAACTTCAGTCACAGATCAAAGTTGTAGTCTAAACAACTATTTCACCTGCAGATAACTGATGGTACAGGTCCACTTGGCAGATTTTCACATGATACTACCCTTAGCTGCTTGTTCCACTCAATAACTTAGTTGATGAAGACTTAATATTACATTAGCTGCGGCCTTTTTCTGCCCTCTCATTCAAACACCATTTATGTTGTCCTCTCTGTTTCTGGACTGCTACTTACACTAGCAGAGCACACTTGTCAGCAATACGTATCAAGCGTTTAATGATATTCACTATATAACGATATATGTGAGAGACTCCTGACAAGGAAGAAAAACAAGAATATATATGTCAGGTACAGCATTAAAACTACCTTGTCTGGCACTCAGAACAATGTCAGTGCTGCCATTTCTCTTTGCTCAGCAGCATCTTCCCTTTCTCTTACCCTTGTTGTTACTCTGATGGGTTACATCTCAATACCAAACACAGCACTTTGCAAACAAGCACGCATGTATTTATCACATGCGATGACAAATCAATTCTTTCGCTGACTTAATTTTCTAACCTGCAGGAGGAAAAAGAACCCTGAAAGGTAGCTATGATTTACAGTTTGCCTGTTTGGACTACAGGCCTGACAAGGCAATGCAAATAAGCAATGCTGAAGATGCACTGTGCTAGAGAATTAAGCCATAAAATTCTATGGCATATGGCATAGTGCCAAATAGCACATGAGCACAAAAAAGGCCTAGATCTGCGCCCTGAGTAAGGAGCTCCAAATTCCACAGATTTACTGCATTTTATACCTCACAACGCAAAGTTGCAATAAACCACAGTACAGCTCGCTTTTTTAAGAAAAAATAGTTCTCCATTGTATGCATTGTGAAGATGCCATCATTAGAAAGCTGACATTTAACATGAAAAAATACAGTATAAAAGGACTAAGTGCAAGGAAAAGAGTTGAATATCAAAGCAATACCATTTTCTGATGGTAAGCATGATGGTAAGGCACTATCTGCTCTTTTTGCTAAGTATTTTGGGCCTCATCCTAACTGAAAGAAAATGCTTGCATCACAAATTGTCATCATGTTTGACATTGACTCATGTAATACCAAAACCATCAACAAAATCTTACTTATTCTGATAACTTACTATCCTAGCAGAAGCTTTGAGTCTAAGTATTTATTTTTTACTTTAAGGACAAAGATTCTAGATGTTAATTTCATGTTATCTGGCTGTAGTATTGCTCAGTATTCAATGTGACATAATGGTTTATATCTCTCGACACCATTTTTTCTTTTCATATATGGCAATAAAGAAGAGGAAGTTTTATTAATGCACATCCATGAAATCTACCAGGAGATACACTAATACTATTCACATGAATTATTATTATTATTGCAGTTAGTTATGTATTCATTGAAGGCACTGTAAAAAATATGAAGGAAAGTTATAACCAGCAGGAAAAACCTCTCTATGGGTTTAGGTGCTATGAACATTACAAAGTCCTTCACAAGCCCAAAGTGAAATGGTCTATCAGAAATGTACATCCCACGTAACGTTGCAGTTAATTATATATATTTTGCCTATAATTAATTCTGCTTCCCTCTCGCTACATTTACACCATGACTGTTAGTTGTCTCCCCATATGCTTGTCTTTTGGAGCAGTGATTCAGTCCTTCCACAACACAGCTCTGCTACAACACAAAAATGCTCAAGGACACACACATTCACTTTTGGGCACAGGTAAAAGACATTCATGGTACTCCCTCCCTGAGACAGCTCTCAACTCCAAGTTAAATCTTTACATTACAATGTAAGGATTAAAAAAGAAACATCACAAAATTCAAGTGCCCAAAGAAAGTGCCTCATATGGAAGAAAAAACAGCAAGAGAAATCTTGCAAAAAATAAAAGCACGTTGCTTCCTTTTTTTTTTTTTTTTCCTGTGGTTTCTCTTCCCCAGATAGAGACATGACACCCAGTGAACAAAGTGAAACTGCTGCTGATTTTGGGACTCAACAGCAGCACAATATTTTGAGAATCTCTCACAGATGATGCGATGCAATTAATTCTAGGCAAGGTAGTCTGCTTCATAACCACCATGGCTACTGAACAGTCCCACACAGCCTTCCTTTTCAAGGTACAGATTTGCTAGCCTGGACTTGCTCTACATTTTCAATTTTAATTTTACAAAATTACCTGTATTTTAATCCAAGTGCTTAAATTGCAGAAAGCCTGCAAAGCTGTAGAGTTTATCTTTCACAGCAAGAAGCAGAGGAGGCGGTGGATCAGGTTGGTGGATCACAAGTAGCTCACATCACAAGATGAGCAGAAGTGGGCTTTGTAACCCTGCAGGATGGGTAACAAAAACACCGGGCCCAACAACATCAATCTGTATGAGACAGTACTGGGGAAGGGAAGAAGCACACAACTGCTAGGTCAGGCTGCTCTACAAAGATGCCTACCATGAAACGATTTTAGCGATGCTTCAGGAGTTGAGCCTTTTTTTGTATGCTCCCTCCTTAGCAAACTTTTTCTCCCTTTTCATACAACACTACTTGATAAGTAAATTGCTTTATGCTTGCAGATGAGGAAAAGTAGTTTACTGAGTACTAGAAATTTTCTGTGCATTATTTCCATGCGTGAGGTCAGAGCTCAAGCTGCCATTTGAGTGACCATCCCTTACAATTCGATTTGGACTTGGTTGCTGGCAGTCAAATCCTGATCGAAGATTTAGAATTTATTTATTTTTCCACCTTTTCTTCCCTTTAAAAAAATCAGGATCACGTTTAATGGGCTATGGTGTGATTTGTGGAGACTGCAGGGCCTCTAGGAAATGATTTTATCTATAATATTGTTGTCATTTTATTAATGCTACCATTGCCTTCACCCAGTTGAAGCAGCATCAATATTCCCCAGTGCACCACATTCTCTCCTGCCACAAGTCAACGTCGCTCCTTTGGAAACACCCAACAACTCTAGTTTGAGCCAGCTCCAAGTCTGCTCTGAGGCATCCTGATCTCTTACAAGCTGTGTAATAGAAAATTCACACAAATTAATCATTAACTACTCAAAAAGTACTCTTGAAGTGGGGAAAAAAAAACCTCATTGCTTGCTCAAGGACTAGCAACTCAAGTGCACTTGAAGCCTGTTCACCACCAGCACGAGGCACACCTCCAGGCTGTCTGCCCGTACTGTTTCTACGACCCTACCAAGTCTTCTCCACTGGGTAATGGGCATGGATGATATATGGTCCAGACCAGCCAGACCAACAAACTCTCAAGCCAGCTGCCCACATCCATACAAAGATTCAGGTGAAATTTTCTCCAACACATACAGCACCATGCCAACAGCCACATTAAATTGAGCCAACAGAGGGCAAATGACAAGGGATGTAAACCATCACCTGTTTTTTCAAAGCCTCAAAAGAAAAGCAGAGGATTGCACTGTAGGATTGTTGGATTAAGGAGTGTACAACACCTAGAAATCATGGTTTTTATTCAAGTATGTATTATTTTAATTTGTACAGACATAAAGGTATATTTGCCATATTCTTCTCTCATGAAAGACATCCACAATATTGGCTTGATTCAGATTGACGGATAATAAAATTAGTTTTATGTACAACAGCAAATTAAGCTCGCATGATGCCATAAAAATATCTATCTACACACTGATGACTGAAATCCAACATAAATTAATGCAGATGTTTAAGTAGCATTATGATGCACAATTAAGCCATGCAGATCTATTTCAGGAACAGCTCAGAAATAAATTTTTCTTTGTTTGTTTCAGGAAGAGCAGCATTAAATCTTCTTCTGTATTTCTTTTCTTACAGCACTCCCACCCCAGGCGCTACTCCAAGGAGTGTAGCCCTACCAGCCGCAGCTAACTGGAATTGCATTTTTCCAGAAACAAATGCAGTAAGGAATTGGATTAGGAAGACTCCCCCCTATCATACACTGCATTGATTTATATGAACTAACCCAGGATTACAGCCATGTAAACACAAAACTGAGCACAGGGTAACTTATTTCACAGTCTGCAGTATCAAGAGAGCCTTCAACAATGCCTTCTGGTCTGGTAAGCAGCAACATTTCCTAGCAGGCTGCTGTTAGAGACACACAGGTCTTTCAAGCCCCTGCAGTCTTACAGTGGGTTTGCGCAGGTAGGATGTTTTTACTCCTGGGATAGAACTAGTACCTACAGATAAAAAGTTAAAAATCATTATTTGCAATTCTGCTAGATTTTTTTCTTCATATTAAATATCTAGAGAGGAGGTCATAAAGCAAAAAGTAGGCAGAAATGCTGAAGAAGAAAACACCATTTGTGACAAAGAAGAAACTTCCATTTCTCAAAAAAACAAAAACAAAAAACATACAAACCAAACCCACCGTACTTCTGGAATACCAGAGAGCTCAGCAAGAGAAACCCCGTCTGTTCTCCCTTTTCTTCACCAACCTTTTAGCCAAGGGCCACTGAGGACAATGACCTTTACTAGATGGTTTATCCCCACTACAGACTGAACAACTCTGAATCTTAACAAATAGAACGAAAGCTACTCCATACCCAGTGGCCCCAGAAGGTCTATTTAACAGTTCCTTCTCGTACCCATCACAGGTGAGCTGTTCTAATTAGCTGCACCAGGAAGTCAGAGCACACTCAGAATGCACAAGCAGCAGCACCAAGCCTGCAGCCATCATCTTCTCTGTGCCAAGCTGCTCCCACACGGAGGCTGGCATCCCACACAGCAAGGCTATGGCAGGGCCTGTGGGTGAGCCTGGGGTCTGACCATGAGTTCATATAACCTCCAGATAACAGCTTTCAAGACACTCCTCGATCACATGTGTCTGCCTAGTCCCAACATAAAGTGTCTGAGAGAGAAGGTTCACGGAGTTACCATCATACTAGCAGCATTGCATTGATTAACCCCGTTCCTGGCTTCCACTGGTTTCATTCCCTCTTCATAATTAGGAAATCACTGTTGGTTTCCTTACAACAGAACACAAAGAAACAGTTGAGTCAATGTGCCACGCTGACAAGTCTATAAGAGGAAGCAGGCAAAGTATTTCCCCATGTGGTTACAAAACGCTTCCTAATGCTTTATGTAATATGAGTTCATATGGCATGCCCATAAGCATAGCTGCCTTACTGCTGGCTTGGTCTCCTTCCCACCCTCCTGCTGGCACCATTCTCTGGGCTTTTTGCTATTGATTTGGCCTTTTCATTCACTGTTCTGCATTCTACTCAAATTCTTTCCATATGATTCGTGTGGATGACACTGAAGAACTATTCAAAGCTTCAGAGGATATCCATCTGACCCTCTGCTTCCATATTCCACAGCAATAGTGCTGGATGTTTTCTGTAAGGTTGGGAGGAGAGCATGCAAATACTGAACTTGCCTGCCAGGTGGCACAGAGTTATATTTTCCACCAGCAACTTAAAAAAACACAGCAGAGATGTACATATTTCATCTGAGATGTTCACAGGTCACAGCTGGCACAGGGAAGTATTAAGGTCAGGAAGTTCACTCCTGTTCAGCAAGCGCAGACTGACATACGGCAGAATAAAAGCATTTGGTCCATCAGAGCAAAATTAAACAACTGGGGAGCCCCTGAAGTAAGACATCTGCATTTCAAATTTTTTACACGAAATTAATTTTGAAATTTTCAATTATGCAAATAACATCACCATTCCTAGTAGCCAGGGTTGTGCTGTGAGGAATGCAGACATTGACCCAGAAGTGAGGCAGGTTTGTGTCTTCACAAGTTTTCAGAAAGAGAGCATGCACGCACTTCCCAACTACCTCCAAAATTCATTTTTAACGTCAGTCACAGAAGTCTAAGAAATTTGTCATTTCTCCCCAAAATTCTGAGATACCATGAGGAAATAACCTTGGTAGAAGCAATGCAATGTTTTGAGGCCTCAAGCTTTCAGATACTCAAGGTTTCCTTTCTGTTGCTGTTGTTAAGGAATGAGGATGAAGAGCCTACTTTTTATTAAAAGAAAGCTCACAGTTTCTCTCAGCCTAGGGCATTAAAAATCCAAATGTGCAAAAGCATTGACTAAACTGTGTTTAATTATTATTTAATTAATATACTAATTTTACAGGCGTTGGGGATCAGTAATATCCAACAACAAACCAAGGATGGAGGGAGAAGGGATGTACATGAGAAATAACAGCCTCAAAAAGAAGGCTCACTTCAAAAGGGAGTGAAAACATCTTGTTCAATGATATGCTGAAGAGCCAAAAAAGAAAACACACAGAAAGATAAATCCAACAGCAGCAACAGAATCTACACATTTGCAAAGACAGTTTGCTTCCATTTTGTAACCTTTTTCAATGCAGTTTATTGAAGTTAAATGTGATCTAGTTGTTTCACCAAGAACTCTTTTTTTTTGCACTTTGCAGGAAAAACAAACACACCCAACATCCTTGAAGAGTAGGGAAAGGGGAAGGTAAACACCCAAACTGCTGCCAATGACACTCCTGAAAGATCTTTGTTACATGTATATATGCAGTTGATCACACAACAAAAAGCTTTTGGAAATGTATTTAGCATGTCATCTCTCACCAGGGAATAAAATTGCTCCTTACATAGCCATCATCAATAACAGACAAGTTTGTTGTAGGTGTTTTTTTTTGTGTTTTTGTTTTTAATATATGTATGTCATGCAACATTTTTAATATATACAACCTTTTCCTACTAAGAAAGACGGAGAAGTAAAACACCTGTTTGTCAGAAAACTGGCCTTGTAGCTCCTCTGATATAAGTCTGGTTTAACTCCACCAAACTCACTGGAGTTATTTCACATTCAATATGGGCTAGATGGGAGTTCAGAATTTCACTGTGTGTGCTCAATGTTTACACAGGTGAGAGAAACAAATATTGCACATTCCAGTTGCAAGATATTAAGACAGGGCCCTCTAAAGATTAAAAGCTCCATAAATATTTAAGTGCTTAGAAAACTAAAATTACTGTATCCCAGGTACTCTCTTCATCTGCATAGACGTATGAATCCTAGACTCTCATGTTTTCTACCAAAAGGATGTCAGCTCCCATTGTCCACAGCACTTACCTTATTTTCACGTTAATCAAAATATCCTCACTTTTTTTCTCATTTTATTTTATGAATACTGGTAAATATTTTTGTATTGTAAATGCTATTTCTCCTGAACATTTTGATATTTTTTTTGTCCTCCCATACAGGCAAAAACAGTATACTTACTAAACAGTATACAACCAGAATCCTTTTCTTCCTTTGACAGGTAAAAGCAGAGTTTTAGCCATCTGATTTCACATACAAGTTCCACTACTATAAAACCTGTGCTTTCATAAACAGGGATGTCTTGATGCAAGATACATAATTATATGTTCTGAGTCATTTGCATGTGTACAAGATCAACATTAACTGAAGAGAACCTGCACAGAAAGCATAAGCATTTCTATCTCAAAGCTGCAGATTTAAGACTGGCTCTGATCCACACGCATTCACAGGACTGCATCTCTAACTGATACACATACAAAGACTCCAAATTCATACTAAACTAAAGACAACTACAGATAATTTTCCTGTAGAGATGCAACTTCAGAGCAAGACCTTGAGTTCATAATTTTTATTTATGTGCACCATTTTTGACTTTCAAAAAGCTGTCACTGAAGGAAACTTCATCAAGTAATTCTCTACCTACAACATCCCTGAGAGAAAGGAACTTGAGTTTGACTGGTATCAGATACTGTTTCTGAAAACCTGCTGCCTGTGCTGATTTACCTATCCTAAAAACTAAACTGGGAAGAATGAAGCTGGAGGAAGTGGCTTAGATGATCACTGAACTCAAGAGATAAAGTACTCCAGAGACAGATTATGCTCACCCAGCTTCTTCAAAAAGGTTTTTCAACACATACAGCAATTTTAAAAATATTAGTGGTGAGAGAATATGATGTGCCATGCCTGTGAGTTTATCAGATTAACATGCATACATGATAGTATAAAAACTACATGCAACCTCTTTTTAATCACCATTCACAACAGACATGCTGACGAAAATCTTTTGTTCTATTAATATTTCAGTGGTATTAATTACCACAAATGGTAAATATTTTGCTGTTACCAGTTGATATAAACTCTGATTATCTACAAATAGCCTATTACCTATGTGATGCTAAACACACAAGTTCAAATTAAAAGCAAACACACAAAAGGTTCTATGGTTTTGCACTTCATTATGAATTCAAAACTCAGCCAAGCCCATTCATATAAGTTTCACAGATTTAAGAGTCCACATATTAAAGCAAGATGAATGCTGCTGTCTTGCTAGCTTCAGTTCAATGCCACATACCTTAAAATCCTTAAGAATTTGTCAATATCATGAGCATAATATGGGGAGGTTTTCAAGTTCTACATAAATGCCTTACTGTCACAGGATGGCCACAAGTCAGGGATGTGAACATTCAAGACCTCCTCCTGCCACAAATTACTCCTCAAGTCAAATATCTGGTTCCCCCCCCCCCCCCCCCCCGGGGAAGCACTTGAGGTTTCAACCTTTCAGTCATCTAGCAGGCACTTCTTTTTGATACTTTCTCACTCGTTTTACTCCAGAGCAGAATCAAATAGATTTACCCAACCTATTCATTTCTCCCAGCAGTTCTACCAAGGATGACAAAGACACGTTATCAGAGCACTCATTTCATTGTTATAGTAGTCATATACCACTACTGCCCACCAGTCAGGACAGACTGCATGTTTCCATCCCTGCCTGGTCTACAAACAGAAACAAAACCTATAACTCCTACTGAGAGAGCAGAAATATTTTGGTGACTTGAATTCACATCCTATTTTGTAACAGCTCCAGAAATAAGATTTGACACTGACCAGTGGTAAAGGCCAAAGACGACCTGCTTCAAGTCTAGAGATCAACTTGCATCTGTTGCCGCCCCCCCCCCTTTTCTTTTTTTTTTTTTAAACCTGTTGCCTTTCAGATTATGCTGGCTATGGTGACTGGAGCTGGCAAACATCTAGCTAGTATTAGGGAA
The DNA here is from genome assembly GCF_965140915.1 of Aythya marila. Classification (NCBI taxonomy): domain Eukaryota; kingdom Metazoa; phylum Chordata; class Aves; order Anseriformes; family Anatidae; genus Aythya; species Aythya marila. The sequence continues at coordinate 45,186,569 of NC_139045.1, read as the reverse complement.
AGAACTAATATAAGCTTATTTTGAATGGAAATTTAGTTACCCTAAAGACTCACAAGATTTCACAATGTCTATTTTGTGATTACACTGGACACCTAAAACCACTTCCTCCTATCCCAAATGTATGCCACAATCACCTTACAGAAATTATTAGGATCAGAATGGCTTGCAATATAAGAAATTCTCCATGTAAGTACGCAAGTAGACTTGCACATGATTAAAGCCATAGAGTACTTGAAAAAATGCTATTTGCTACTCATTACTACTCTCAGAATTTATTTTCTTGTCCAGGGATGAAGGAATTTACAGCAGGAAAACCTGTCAGGATTCCTCACGCTCTTCCTCAGCCATTTCACAGACCGAGAAACAAAATCACTTTCTTCTCCCTCACCACAAATAAAAGAGATGCAAAACAGTAATTACAAAATAAAATATGGTGTAAATCCCTATATACATCAAGCCCCCAATACATCATATGTAGCGTTGTGGGGTTTTTATAATCATTATTGTCTTCACATGTTCATCAAGACCACACTCCCAATACACTCCACCTGATATATGTACAATGCAGCAATGCTACGCTTGAAAACAGCATATATAAGAAGACAACACGATGCTCAAGTTCACTAAATATTACTGAAAGTTGCCAGTGAAATTCCACCCCCACCCTCCCCAAAATAATCAGCAAGCCAGTGGCATCGAGCAAGATTATTCTACTAAGGAATGTGATTTGTTAAAATCGTACATTGTTGACTCACCACGGCGTTTGATATGCCTCATCTATAGGAAATGGGTCAAAGGCAGCAACTTCATGCACGGGTTGCCATAGCTGCTGTTTGAGTCTGGCCGGCTGCTGGTACACGTTTCTAATACTAGCCCTAAACACAAAACAAAGAGAAAAGTATTTGGGTTTTACTCTTTAAGTCAGATAGAGGAACGTCAGAAAACTAAGCTAGCCTGGAACATCAATATTTGCATGTAATACAATAAAAGAAAAAAAAAAGATTATTCCTCTGTTTCCATAAGACACCCAGTTACAGGCAGTATCTGTACAGGCCATTAATTTTCTCCTGAAAAGAAGAAAGGTTAAAGATCAAAAATAATGCAGGATGAAGTGCTCTTTAAATGGGATAGCGGTGTCATGGTCATTTTCCCCCAAAATTAAAAATGAAAATAAGAAAAAAAATAATTCAAGGATGGCAACCCCAACTGTTCAAGAAATCAAATTCAGGACTGATCCAGGTTACAACAGATTGCACTACAAATCATGAAACTGTTCTTTAATAATGGTTGTTGTTTCAAACCTGTCTTTTCAGATCAGACCTTTATGTTTTTCCTTGGAATATAAATGATTAGAAACACCCACTACAACACATTGAGACTTATGTGCAGGCACCTACCATGAATACCTGGGGATTTAAATTAAGTTTGACTTATGATCGTGTGAGTTGGCAACATCAATGTTATGAATGGCTTTAAAAACTGCGACACAAATACATACAGGCATAAGGAAAGGCTTATAAATTACTGTTGTCTACAAACTTAGAATCCTCTTTAAAAAAAGTTCAAGTAGCAAAGTGCTTGTACTTAGAGACAAGCTTAAACAGAAAGGGTAATCAACAAATGCAATAAATTACAGAGGGTAAAGAGTGACCAAGGGTAAAGAGGGGGAACAACAAAGCACGTTCCACTCTGGTGTCTAACTACCAAACAGAAACTCCAAGTATATATAACAGGTGACTGAAGTTCAGCAAAATGCAGCCATGTTCATCACTGAGCATCACTCAGGTTAGGACAACATTTTAAGAGAGATCTGAACTGTAACTCTGTTGTAAGAAAAAAAAAAACCCTCAGGATAAAACAACAGCTTAATCAGAGAAGGCCCAAGACACTCCACTGTACGGGGCCAACAGTTGCGTAGTCTGAGGCTCCCTGAATTCCCACTGTAATTAGCACTTCCCAATTTCTTGTATTATCTGACCTCTTACTGTGCAACCCTGCTGAAATAGCTCTTGACTTGATGGGAACCATGATTTTGTTTTTTCCAAGCCTTCCACTGTTAATGTTTACTACAGAACAAAAAGCTGGCAGCAGTGCTGAGATGGAAATACCCCCCAAATGTTCCTTGCCATCAGCGTGGTGCAAGCCAGGCTCCATACTTGGAGAGTCATGAAGCTCTTTTTCTTAAACAGGAAAACAAGCAAACAAACAACAACAAAAATAAATGTAGAAATACAACAGTTCCTTTTCTTTTTCTGACCCTATTATAAGGGCTCTGACACCGTCCTATGCTCCATGTATGCTCTGGGATATCCGAAGACAATTCAGAGTGCTCACCTCCCTTCCCTAGACACAAAGATTACAACACTCCACTGACACCACTAAGTTCACGTGCAAAATTAAAGAATAAAATAAAATAAAATAATTAATGAATAAAGAAAAAAGATCAAGAAGTATCAGGACTTGAGTTTCCTATACGTCTATTTCAAGAACTAGCCAAAACTGCGGCTGAAGGTTGGCAGCAAAACTAGGGACGTCCAGCTAAAAGGCAGCAGAACAACTCATCTCAACGCAATCTGTTCAGTTTCTGAAAGGAGTGGATTGTGTACCATGAAATCCCATCCCTTCCCCTTTATTGTTTTTGATCTGTACGAATTATCACAGCTTAAGAGAAAGAAAACCCAGCCCTGAAGCCTGGCATTTCCCACTAACCAAGTAGTATGTTGCTTTCAGTTTTAGTCCAACATGGTTACTTGGGTACAAAAGCTTTTTTGTTTCTCTGAAAGACTGTTTTTCTTACGTTTGTCTCCACAGATGGTGCTGCAAGAAAGAAAGAAAGAAAGCTCGCAGCAAATGCAGCATTTTTTCTTTTAGCTGCTCCCCTCTATGAGGGTTAATTTTCCTTGCAGGTGGCTGATTCAAAACAGCAAGTTTCACAGAATCACAGAAAAGGGGAGCAGAACAGGAGTACTGGAAGCTGAGCTGCATTCATATTCAGTAATGTGGCCCAGAGAAGTCTCCCTCCTCTCCTCCTGAAGAGCAGAGAGCAGCAACTATGGTAACACTGCAATCATCAGGCTTAGAGGTCCTCACTCCTAGCAGTGGTATTGGAAACTCAAAATGTAAGCAGAAGAGGGGGAGACCTAAGGTCGTAAGACTATTTGCCATACAGAAGAAACAAAAACCAAACAAAGTCTGTACTTGGTTTTAAAAAGCTTATCAATAAGCTGGCAATATTTTCTGTTATTCAGGAATTAGCCCAAGAATTTAGTGGTTTATACTGCAGAACAGCTCATACTGCACAACAGAGATACCAAACACTAAAGCTGGGGATCTCTCTCTAAATGTGACCTTTCTACTTTCCAAATCTTAATAAAAATATGGTATCTCAAAGAGCAGTGCTAACATCCTGTTCTTTATGGCCTGCTTTAGCTTCCCCTTACTGTGTGAGTTTTGCAACAGCTTGCCAGCTATGGGTGAGCTTTATAACATTCCCAAATGCAATGGCAGGGAAATTTTGATAGCTATCCCTTTGCTTTCAAAAGCCAGATTTAATGCTGTAACAGAGTCGGAAGGTATTTTGTCTTACAATTACTCATCCATTGCTGTTAAATCTCTAAAAGGCTACAAACGTGCCAATCGCTTGCAGGGAAAAAATAAATAAATAAAACAAAAACCACGCTCATCTTCAAGATCTGCTCATAAAAGGCCCTTTCAGTGTGCACACATTTCTAACAATGAGGGGACATTTTCTACTACCAAGCAGGCAGAAGACAGGCAGATGAAGGCAACTAATTTTGCACGCTAAGCAATTTTTGCCATCACCCCTTTTAGAAACAGGCCTGTACTCCTAATACTGCTCCACAAAATGATAATTGGAACAGGACTCTGACAGATTATGCATGCTCTGAAACAGCAGGATAGAGGAACGTGTGAGCGTGCAGTTTGCTGGGAGTCAGGGAGAAGGAACACAGTTTAATGGCTGAGGTCAAATCACCTTTGTCATTGACATCTGCATCCCATAGAAGAAAGCCATTCATTTAGCCTGCAGGAAGGTATTTCCTGCAGCCTTTATATGCAACCTTTCCTAGCAGCAACAAAGTAAGCACACAACAAGAGTACCCAGCAAGAAAATACTACTCCAGAGCATTCCTGGCCAGTGGCTCCAGAGCAGTGTTCTGCAATAGGGTTAAAAGATCAGAGGTTGGGTGCACTCCACTTTCCCCAGGAAAGGGAAACCAAACACAGCTTACATGTGGGCAAAGACAAACATCCCTGTGCAGTAAGAACACCATCCCGTTCTACCTTAACCTATATCTTTTTCCAAAGCTGGCCTTGCATGGCAAGCTCTGTGTCCTCCAGCAAACTGATTTCAGGCTTCTGATCATTTATGATATACATTTTATGATATACATTTCCCTCTTAAAACATTTCTACACTATGCCATCATTTTTTTTTTGAAAATCTGTATTTTCATACAGTGTTGGTTTGCCTTTAAACAGGTCTCTGGCAAAACTCACAGAGGCTGCATTGAGGCCATCATGAAGCTATGCAGCAAAATGACCCCCCATGTAAACAAGCTTACAATCACTCAGGACACAAATGCCGGGGAACATGCCCACTGTGGCTCACTGAAAGCACAGCCTGCTTATTCAACAATGCTGTAACACTTCATTAGCCAGGTAAAATTTGCCTTATTTCTTATTAGGCCCCTCTGCAGGAAAAAAAAAAAAAAAAAAAAAGGGCAACATATTTTGCCGGAGGATTTCCCTGCAAAGCAACATTGATTTCACTGCAGTGTCTTCCAATTGTTGAATTCTCTCTTGCAAAACAACTGCCCTGGAGTGTGCTGTAAACACCTCTACAAAAAGCTCCTGATGGCTCCATCAGATGCAGTAGGCTTTGCAGTCCACTCATATGGAGGGGGAGTGATGCAGAAGACTGATGATTACCCGAGATGACCACTTCTTTAAAAACACCCCCTACCCCTCTATTCAACACAGTTTTTCAAACACGTCTCCCCACGAACACCTTCCTTTCCTTGCCCCACCGTTCAGGCGCTTTCCAAAGGCCACGACTTCTCTCCTTCCATCTTCCAGTTGTTTTAGCATTACCCTCTCTCCTAAATTTACAAATTCCCATTTCAGATGGCTGCGTCTGGACTATATAACCCACATAATGCACTCGTTTCCACTGAATTGCAAGCCAAGACACCTCCTTCCCCCCAAAGCCCCCAAGCCGTGTTAGAGGCGATGAGGCTGAGGAGAACACGACTGTTTACATGCGCCAGCTGGTAAAGCACTCTCACTCCTGTCCATGATGTGCCTCTGCACTGCTCCCACCGTCACCGGTCACCTCCAGCACCCGAACAGAGCAGCTCATACACACCCGAGCACAGGAGGAGGACAGCTCTCCAGCCACAGACCCTCCGGCGGCAGCCTTCTTGCTTCGGTTAGCAGTTGACTTCATTAGCCAGCGTCCCTCTCCCCCATTTTTTAAAGCAGCAATCAACATTCATCACCCCATCTTGCGAAAGCAGGTTAATCACAGAATATAAGCAGCAACCACCTACCATTCCGCGCTCGCCAACTGGTCTCCTCGTCCAGCAACCTCTCCCCCAGACCGTGACTCGAGGTGGTATTTTTCAGTCACATCCCAAACAGCGCTGAGGAAACAAATGGGCTTTTTATAAAAGTAAAAATAATAAAAAGATGGGCAGCTGGATTTGAGGCAATACAATGCTTTCCTCTAAAGAAATCAAGCAAAGCCTAGGGGAGAGGGTAAAGAGGATGGAAAAAGGGGAGGCAAAATGTCCAATAATAATGAAATAAAGAGGGGGGGGAAGAGTGGCTTGCTGAATCACGCTCTTTCACTGCCTGGAAACCATTGTGCGGCGTGATGCTGGCTGTACCATTGTGCAACCTAGCAGAGGAGACAGGCAGGGGGCCTGGGGAATGGGGCTGCCATGGCAACTGGAAGGAGCACACATGACGTCAAACACCAAGGTCTCGCGGGGGGGGACCGCGCGAGGGAGAAGAGAGAGAAGTCTCATCTGCAGCCACGGCCGTGGCACCTCCTGGAGAAGCAGGAGCTGGACAGCTCAAGCACTCACCACCGGCAGCAGCTCCGACAGCTGCAGCATCAGGGAGGGAGCGAGGCAGTGCGGGAGGCAGTAATAACGAGAATCATTTTCTCAGGGCAGATAGACTCTTTTGTTTGCGTTAGCTGCTATACATGCCAGGAGAAATGTCCATCACCCTGCAAAAAAATGCAAATATTTGGAATTCGTTTCAGTTTGGTGCTCAAGGAAAGAAAGAAATCACAAGCCAGATCTTTGTGGCTCCCAACACAGCTACCACCTGTGGGAGGAAGCAACACAACGCTCAGGACAGAGTCCCTCAGGACCCAAAGGACAGCTACCGATCTCCCCATCCACAGCATGTCATGCCTCCTGCCGTGGTGCCTCACACCCCCAGCCTACCACTTGATGCTCCTTCAAGACCCCACACCTCAGCCTGAGCTCACAGAACCAGCAGAGTCAGCAATGACTCCAGACCTCCTCGCGTCCAAAAGTGATGCTGACCACCTTTCTTCTGTGCACGCCAAACTGCAGGACACCTCCTCTCTTCTGACATTGAACAATGCAAAGTACACTGGTGAGACTACTGTGCTGGACCAGACTGCCATGAAACTGAGAGTGCCAGTCACAGAACTACCACTGAGAATTTCTACCTTGTTGGAACAGCTATCTTCTGTGAAGTGCAAACCATTTCATTGAGGGTATCGCCAAGTACAGCTCCAAGAAACTCAGTGCAGCCTCTGCCAGCTATCTGAACACCAGTGGTACCAAGTACCAGAGCCACGCACAACTCCACACAACCCAGAACCTAACTCAGATGCTACCCTGTTCAGCCTAGGCAACAGATGCCTCTCTAAAGGACAGCCCAAGGGCCTTCCGCAGGCAATACTCTAACAGAGGAGGTAACCAATGAACTCCTAAAAGTGTTTCACTTTCACTTTTTTACAAGTGGATGTTTTCGCCTTGATCTGTGCATTATTCCTGCATACACATATATTAGTAAACATGTACACCAAAATTTTCTGTCCCTTTGTCTCAATACCCCCATCCTTCTTCTCCCCACACCGTATCACATCTGTTCTCTCAAGGCCATAAAGACCTTCTTTTCAGCTGCCATCTAAGCATCACAGTTGCACAAGAACTACCACTGCCTCTACTGCAGAGCAATAACAACCCAAGGAGGGTTTTCTCCCTTCCGGAGTCTATGGAGTATCACCGCACAATGCCCTGAAAAAGTGCTTAGAATCATCAGAACCACAGAATCATCAAGGTTGGAAAAGACCTCCAATATTCTGGCCCAACCATCCCCCTACCACCACTCTGTCCCTAAGAGCCAGGTCCAACCTTTCCTTGAACACCCCCAGGGACGGTGACTCCACCACATCCCTGGGCAACCCATCCAAATGCCTAGCCACTCTGAGAAGCAATTTCTCTTAATTTCCAATTTCCAACCTGAACCTCCCCTGGCGCTTCTTTTGTGCTTAGTCTTCTTAAGACTCCAGACAGACACTATTGTTATGCAAAATACTATAACGAAGTTAGCTCTGTGAATAAAGCCTATGCATTAGCTTCTTGCATACGTGTGTATGTGCACACACACATTTCTTGTGAAAACATTTCAACACTTATTTAGAGAAACGCTTTGCTGCTGCAATTATATACAAATATTTGTGTGTGTGTTTACATATATGTATGAGTTTATTACTAATCTGAAACAACAGGGATTTTTTCCTTCATCCAGATATTTTAACTGTATTATCTAAAATGTTCAGAACATATTCAGGAAGAGGTTCAGTGGAAGGCAATAATTGTATGCATCAGTAGAATGGCAAACACCTCTGGAAAAAGCATTCACTACCCACGTAGCAGTGCATTAAGGGAAGGGGGTGGGAGCTTCTGGCACAATTAAGAGACATGGGCTGGGTGGAGGGTGAAGAAAGAAACAAAAAGCCTAAGCTTTTGCAGAGGTGACAGAGGTTTCAGAACGTAATTAGGGTATTTGTCCTTGGAACAGCAGATTTAATGGAAAATAGCATTTTTGCAGATACTGTTTTTTGTGATAAGGAGATGCTGCTTTCTCGTGCTGCACAGCTATCCCAGCATTTCGCTCCATGCTCCTCTGTAGTGATTCCAGCTAGCTGTTTGCTGTGTCCTGCTGAGATGACTTACTGGTTTGGCTAAAATATACAAAGTTCCCATAAAAAGCATTTCAGTCTGGAATTGGCCCACAGCTAAACACTGAAATGGGTTGAAAGAGTGCAGAAAATGTGAGTGAAACAATTTAAACATGTTTTAAGGCTGGAGTCTATAGGCACCTGCTTTCCAGAACAGCTGCCCTGATTACAATGAGCAGACAAATGCTTCCCGTAACAGGCAAGAGCAGAAAAGGGTATGAGATAAATATAATATAACCTTGACTGAAGCAAACGTTTACAACTGGAAGATAGCTACAAAGGTCACCATGAGCCAATTAAAGTCATTTCAGCTAAGCTCTTATACCCCCTTTCTGCTTCTAAAGTGTTCAGGAGATCTGGTCTTTTTTAAAACAAAACTTCCTTGTTTTACTTTAAACATAAATTCCAAAATAAGTACATGGAACCTGTAGCCCAGAAGATGAACACAAGACTGTACCTCTGACCTATTGTCATCATCCTAGGAGCTCAGAGGTTTGGAGAACAATTATGTAAGGAATTGCTTACACTCACTTCTGTATTTAGACAAATAAAAGGAGAGCCATCAACACAAAATGACAACGTAGAATGGAGATTCTGCTCCACCTGCGTTTCCAGTTCCTTGTTTGATGATGCTATAGATGATGATGCTATAAAAATAATAATAATAATAAAATAAAAAATATGTATGTAAACGAGATGCTCAAAGACCTAAGCACCACTTTTAACAGATGGAGGAAAGCTTGCTAATAACAGATTTTTATATTAATCTTCCAAAATGGTGCTACCAGGGGACCAGCAGCTACTACTCTGCCTGCAGTGGAAGCTCTTGGTGATTCACTGCTAATCCACATGAAGCCTGAAATAAAACTGGAATTGCTCAGGCAGTTTATGCCATTCCTTCCAGAGCCTGCTGTGTCTGCTGCATGGATGGCTGAATGTAGCAACTCCTGAATTGCTGCAGTTTGCAGTCTGGTATATTGAAGTAATTTGGATTTGGCAAGGGCTTAGTGCACTGGGTTGCAAGCAGTGGTGGCCCGGGAGCTGCTGTACACCCTGCTCCCCTCCATCTGCCTTACACAGGTCAAATCACCATTCTCTCTGGCCAAGTGGATCACATTCAATTAAAAGCAACTAAAATAAAATCCTAGTGACCAACAGTCTTAATATTTTAAGGCAGAAACTGACAAAATCCATCTCTGGAACAAATTCTTGCATCCTACTCAGTGCTGAATCTAGCACTTGGTGGTTTCTCAAGATCTGTTTCAATTATTATTGTTATATTTTATTATCCATCCTGATGTAAATGTAACACAATCAGGCTGAACACTGAAAAAGTGTAATATAATATCTACAGGAGCTGGAACCCAAACTCACTGTTGTCCTTCCAAGGGACATGTTCTCTGTACATCAAATCCAAGAGTTCCTTTGTTCCAAAGCTGTTTCTCATGTTTAAGAACTCAAGATATAAACTTTTTTTTCCCCACAGCTCAGTGATATGCAGTACAACTCCACTGCATAGAAGTTCTCACTTATTTTTAATAAAATGTATTTCAAATTCTTTCATTGATTTCATTCAATCTCCTTCTGTAGCATAATTACTGATGAGGACTGACCTGGACTCTATCTCGGGGAAAGGAACAAATGATCATGGATTTTATGCTTATCATAATCAAAATGCCTTTAAAACTCTCTTCTTTTCTGCATGATCATTACACTAGCAGCTAAGAGAAGCTCTTAAAGAGTTAAAGAAGCAGCACACACTCCTAGCACTCTGCTCACCCTTTGCCACTACTACCACTTCTTCTCCATTATACCACAAGGAAGGATACATTTAATCTCAGAATTTTTCATTTTGCTATATAGATGGATAAATATAAAGCATCTGAGATGGTTAAATTGATATGACTGGCATCACATTCACTTTCTGGTCAACTACTATTGAAAAGCACAGTATAAACAGTAATATCTTATGGCCTGACTGATGCAGAGTTTCTGCAGTTATCAAGCGCAACCAAGAGACAAAAACTGGTAGCTTACAACAGGCAAGAATATGGCAGGGAAGGCCTCGGCTGTTGGCCAAGTTCACTGTTATTTTCTGGAAATGTATTATTTTAAAAGCTGAATATATATATATATATATATATATATATATATATATATATATATATATATATATATATATATATATATATATATATATATATATATATAGAGAGAGAGAGAGAGAGAGAGAGAGAGAGAGAGAGAGAGAGAGTGTAAAGAAGAAGAGTACTTTTAAGAGAAACTGTCAAATCAAAATATCTTTTCACTACCTGTATATTTCTAAATCAGTGTCCTATATAGCATAAAGCAAACCTACATCACGTCTGCATATTACAATATGCAGCAAGAGGACAGACACTAACACAGGAGAAATATGCACGTGTATGCATGCACAGGAACATACAAATTAGATCAACTCAAGTATTCACACTCAGCACAATTAGGAAAAAGAAGTTCTGACCCCAAGCCCATAAGTATCTTCAGATGGATGCATGTGTACTTCACTGGGCAGTGAAACAGATGAAAAGATTGTTCTGGCAAGTACTTCATTCACCACTGCAATGGGTTGAAAGAGTACAGATAATGTGAGTGAAACAATTTAAACATGTTTTAAGGCTGGAGTCTATAGGTACCTGCTTTCCAGAACAGCTGCCCTGATCACAACTTCAAGTGCTAGAGAAACAGGAGCTTCCTAACAGGCACGAAAACTCCATCTCATCTGTAAACTCAACTGCTGCATTTTTAGTGAAAGTTATTGTCCTGGTTTCAGTTAGAACAGTTATTTAACTATTTAGCAGTTATTTAACTACAGAGATACCAAGAGAAGTACTTCAGCACACCAGAGCACTGCCATTTTGTGACAAGCACTCTTCTGTCTACTGGCAAGAGATACGTGCCCTGTAAAACTCTAGCAGATGAATACACACTAAAATTAGCTAACATAATTTTAAATAAACTTATCCTGGATGTTTTATTATCCTAATGATGAAAAGCATTGCAGAAGGTGCTAAAGGTGCCATAAACCGAATACCTTCTACAGAAAGCCATTATCATTTTAAACTGCCATATGAAGGTGAAAACAAAAAACTGCTCAGGTATAATTTAGTTTTCAATTGCCGTTTCCTGTATTCAATAATTCTTCCGAAGTGCATCATTTCACGCTCGATTTTCCCTGCAGAGATACATAAGGCACACACCAAGAATTCAATTATAAACGATTCCAGTTCAAGAGAGCACTAAACAGAATCTGAACTTGTCTCAGAAAGCAAACAAACAAAAAAATCAACCCCTTCCCCAAATGAGCACTTGCCTCATTTACACAATATGGATACACATCCACCATCTTCAACATACCAAAACTTCACCTGAAAACCGTGACATGCTTATAGCTGACTTGTGAATGTTTCTACACAGTTCACTGCACTGCAACCCAAAAATTAAATCAGACTCTGACAGATGGTGTCCAGGCTGTCTGAAGATATTATCTGCTGTATAAATATTGATATTAATAAGTTGCGCTACAAGTATACATTTTGAAAGAATATAGTTTTCTATCTCAAGCCTGACTGACAGCAAAAAGCCTCGGTTGTGTTACCATGGCAATAGTATGTTCCCAAATGTAGGATCTGTAAAAGTTGGACCAAGAAGCTGAACACCGCCGTATTCAAAGTTGCTCAAGACCTATGGAAATGGGAGAAGAATGAATGTCTAGACTTGGTCAATCACATCGATATCAGTGCTGTGTTGACAGCTAAACTTCCTCTTTTCTTGAAAGCTGACTGGCTCCTGAAAAACTTCCAGAGCTTTCCAAACAATGCCTTTTCTTAAGAAACTCTTTTTTGTCAGATTACCTGCCTGGGAGCTGTTTCTCTTCTTCAAGTCACATTTTAGATAACAGCTTGTGCAACCCATACTCGTAACTTATTTTTCTCACACTCACCAGGTGATGTTTTCCACTCCCAACTCCCCAAGTCTTGCACACGAACAAGCCTCTGCTCCCAGTGCTCCAACTCAAACTGTGATTATACAATGTAAGAGCTAGTAGCACATGATCTGTTTATTTCAATGCAATTGGTTGACTATCTTCCATACATTTGGTTCCCCCAGGTATTTCTCCCAAATACAGTTGCTACAGTTTCAAAGGTGTTCTTGTTCAGATTTGGGAGTACAATGATGGTAACAAACAAGCATTTGCTAATGTTTTATTTCATCTCGGCCCCGACCAATACAATAGGTCAAGAAGACTTCACGTAAGCTAGGGAGAGGTACAGACTATCAAGACAGAAACCAGCAGTGAGGATTCTAGAATCGCCTGCAAGTTAAAATGAATTATAGCATACAAACTCTCATTTGAGAATTTGGAAATTCATCCACAGCCAGACAGCTGTGTCAACCACCCAGCGCACCTTATAAGACATGCTCCTTCTCAAAGTATGTAAGAATCCTCTTCACCATACCCACTTTCTGCACGTGATTTCTGTCCCAGGCATTCTGACCAAAGGGAGCTCTGGATGCCTCGTCCCAGCAGAAGCAGCTCAGGCTCTTATTTCACATCACACTGGCCAGCACAGAAACAGAGGAGCAGAAGAAGAACCTGGAAGACCCTATTTACTCCTCCTTTCTCAGCTCCAAACACTATCCAAGGTCTCTGCTCATTAGCACTACAGAGTGAAATGGACACAACGGCAATTTAATGCCACTCTCAATTGGAGATTGCAGAGACAAGCAACAGATAGAGAATGAGGGCCTCAACATTGTTAATTCCACGATGTACTCAGCTGCCTCTCTCATACAGCATTATGCACATTTGGCAGAGCAACATTTTGAAGCACCAGATTTTAATATTGATTCTGGAATGAAACAACAGCTAAGCGGAGATGATGTACAAACCTGCCGAGCTAGACAGGTCCATAAATTCCCTAAAGGTGCAAAACGTTGATATGAAATTAGTCTAATTCCAAGCCAGCATAATTTCATCTCAAAATTGAAATAATAGCTGAGATGCAAAAGAGACCGTGTTCTCCAGGCATTCTCATTCCACTAATTGATACACTGTTCACGCTTCTAATCCTCCCCCCTCTTCAGTGCCTCAGCATACTTCTCTTTTCATTTCACTCTGCCATATTGCAAAGGATGCCATAGAAACATCAAGACAGAAAAAAAAAATAAGGGACACTCATGAAATGAAAATCCTGCCTAAGCTAGAAAAATATAAGGATGGATCCCAAACTATTTATCTCACTAAAAAAAAAAAAATAATAATAAAAACACACAAATTGTGTGATCACAATAAGTACCTATACTGGAAGAAAATATCTGTTCTGAATACTCTCTTAATCTAGCAAATTATGACAAATCTACAGCTAGTGCCTAGAGAATGAATTGAGCCCCCCACGAAGTCTGATACAAACTACCCAGCTGTCTGTCTTCCTCTCCCATCCAAGCTGCAATGTGGGACATACTTCAATTTACTTCTCCTTTCTGTCAGACAGATGAGGGAAGATAAAATATGTGGCTATGACTTGGAAGATGCTCATGAAACACAGTGTGTTTCTTCTTTGCAGATGACACCAGGTGCATGTGTCGAGCTGCTCAAGGGCAGGAAGGCTCTGCAGGAGGATCTGGATAGGCTGAGGCCAACTGTATGAAGTTCAACAAGGCCAAGTGCCGGGTCCTGCACCTGGGGCACAACAAAAGTACCTTAAAGGAGGCTGTGTCAAGGTGGGGATTGGTCTGTTCTCCCACGTGCCTGGTGACAGGACGAGGGGAAATGGGCTGAAGTTGTGCCAGGGGAAGTTTAGGGTGGATATTAGGAAGAACTTATTTCCCAAAAGGGTTGTGAGGCATTGGAACAGGCTGCCCAGGGAAGTGGTGGAGTCACCATCCCTGGAGGTCTTTAGAAGACGTTTAGATGTAGAGCTCAGTGATATGGCTTAGTGGAGGACTTGTTAGTGTTGGGTCAGAGGTTGGACTCGGTGATCTTGGAGGTCTCTTCCAACCCAGATGATTCTGTGATTCTTTACATCACAATTTCTAAGTAACGTCTTGGCATGGATTCCTTCCATGCCCAGTATTTTGCTTCCCAAAACAAAGTACCATGTGCCCAAAATAACATGTCAATCTCAAGCAATAAACTAAAGCATTAATCCACCTCTGGGTCAAAAAAAGGAGATGGTTCTATACTGTTCCATCACACCCTGTTATCATTGCCTCTGAGGAACTTAAGGATAAAATTAAGGTCCTTTGCACTTCAGAAACAGTGTTCTGTGCAAGTCTTCTCTTCATTTCACATGCGATTACCTTTGTGTGTAACACGGTAAGACCTCTCTCCAAGGTAACACAGCAACTTCTGGCATTGTACATAGCTCAAAATATATTTAATATAGAAATGGTTACCTAGGAAAGTAGAACAGAAATACCCACAGCACACAAGCTGCCCAGTAGAATGGTTTTTTAGAGCTCTTTAATTTGCATGCAGTATGCTACATGAAGATAGTGCCACAGAACTCAAGTATCTCACTAAACACAGCTGACCCTCACTGTTTGTAAAGGTGCTTTCACTGTATTTAGAATAGTAACTTAAACAGTATTATGACAATTGTCAATATTAATGTGATAACTGTTCAGGTATGTTAAAGTGAAGAAAACCGCTTTCAGTTTTTTCTCTATAAGGTTTACAGGAAATGAACACTTATTTTTACTTACATCTTGCAATAAAGCAAAGTACTTGAAAGTCTTATCAAATAGAATTCATGAAAAATTAGTCAAAAAGTATCCTGAAGAAAACAAGGGCAAACTGACAGCAGCAAAGTTATGTAATCTGAACCACATTGATGACTGCACAGCACAATTCAGTAAGTCAAGTTTACAAAAAAACTTAGAGCACCAGCATTCCTTTCCTTTTTTTTTTTTCAAGCCAGTTTCCCTAAATAAAAAACCATTTGAAGAATTTAAACTTGAAAGAATATTTAACTAGACCACAGAAAAAACAGTGCTATGTTTTTAGTCTTCTATATATATAATACTAACTTTTGTTCAGAACTGCAGCAGTTTCACATCTGCACAGCTCAAAATACACCTTTTTCCTTTAAGGCTTCTATTGTTTGTCCATATATTTTAACTAACATATCTCAAAGATAACCTCCTAATCCACTTGGTTACATGGCTTACTGTTGAAATGCTCTCATTAACACAGAATGCTGCTGGAATCGAGGGGAGAAGCTCAGTGTTTTGTTCTGAGAAAGTTAAAAGACTTAACATACTGCCAGCAGCAACAAGTCAAATACAAGCATCACCTTTAATCTGCATGATTGCCCAGCAAACGCTTATAGCAAAGCCTTAGGTTTGAGTTGGCACTAAAAGGGTTGGGAAAAGACATGAGGGGGGAGGAAAAAAAATAAGTCAAACAACTCTTCCAATGTGACCTGTAAAAAAAGAAGACATGCCAATCCATAGAATTCCTAGAAAAGCCAACAGGAAGGAATATGAACAAACTCCAATGTAATTTTAGCTTCTTTCCTATCACAAAAATCACAGAACAGATGGACAAAATGCTATACAACAAAACCTTCACTGAGGACTACTGCACCAACAGAAAAACTGCCTTAAATAGCCACTTACAGGTTGCCCCAGATCACTTCACTGAAAACCGTCTTTACTATGCATCTTCTTTTGATAGTGTTGGTTCAGTAAAGAAACCTAAATACCTAGGAACTGTGCATCAATGCATCTACCTTTTGGGCCTGTGGCTCCTTGACCTGAATTCACATCTTGAAGTTGTGCACTAATGCAGTGCTAGGGAGAAACTGGTGTCCAGCAGAGATGCTGGCACTGAGGACAGCAGCCAGCTCTTTAACCCAAGGGCAAATACTTACATGTATAACAGCAGCATGTCTGAGTTCCTTGCTCTGTTGAGAATACTGTCTCCAGGTCTCCTCTCATAATCCTGGGTGCCTACAGCTGTTCTTTGAACGGTGAGAGAAGCACCACGATTTTTGTAGCACATCTGGAAGAACCAGTAGCACTTTTAGATACCAGCATAGCGGCATAACTACTTTTCCAGACAGAGACAGGTTTCAATTCACTGTGTCTAAGTGAATGCAAAATCCAAAGCCAGAAAGAGAAACTTGAGAAAATGGTTCACCTGTCCATTTTGTTAGAAGGGAAATTACAGAAATATCTGTTCAGTTCACATCACTGTTTAAGCAAGCAGAAGGAGCCTTTGCAACACCCAAAAGAGCCCCAGACAGTGCTTTAACCACAAAGCCACTAACATGGCAGGCACTGACCTTTACATCTTTCCCGCTTTATTTCCCCTTTCTAAACAAAGTACCCACATCCGCATTCATGAAGAGACTGATTTAATTACTAAGTATGTTTTCAGCCTCTCAATAGTTGCAGCTCTATCCTGTTTCTGGATCCTTGCATTTAAGAAAGATATAGGTGACTATCTCAGCAGCTATGTACAGAAAGGCACAGAACTGGAGATGACAAGAAAAAGAAATGGTCAAACTTGACAAACGTATGCTTTTAAATAAACAGATTTCATGAATGCTCACTCACCTCTGCTGCAATTGCTCTTAGTAGGGAAATGGGGATGACTCTGATGAGGGTTATCAGACAGAGCAGTCCGAACATTTCAAACAACTATTTATTTATGCTTAGCTACTAACAGCTGCAGATGAAAAACTCAAACACATTAGTCAAATATGAGGTACAGCAATACAATGCTGTACAGGTGGCTCGCCTTTATTTGATGGCTTTTAGTCTCCAAGGCAGATGGAGTAAGATAAGGAGTTCAACAAGAGAAGCTGTGATCACAGTGAACTGTTTTTCTACCCCAAGATGATCACTGGTGTTTATATACAGCTTTGTACAGGTAAAGGCTAGTCTTGTCCAAAAGCTTCCTTCTATACATTGCTGAAAATCAGATTACCCTGGATTACCCGCACTTACATTACCTCCTGGGCATCACCTTCTTTCAGCCTATTCAGACAAGTATATTCAATTTGCAGTTGTGTTTTCACCTTTTCTTGTCTCCTGCTTTTTGCTCATTTCCTTCATTTAGCTACTTCATTTCTTCTGAATGCAATACTTAGAAGAAGCAAAGCTTCTTAAGTATTACTGGAAACTGGGTTTATTTTGTAAATATTATGAAGGAACAGTGACACTGCTAATTGCAATGTTTATTGCAAATAATGAACAAATAGCTCTGCCACAGCACCTCTTCCATCAGCCTACTGACAGTATGCAATACTAAGGCAGATCACCTTCGACAAGCTAAGATGATTCAAGTCTTTCTGAATATGAAACAATCACAGCCTTGGACAGCAGAACAAAAGTAAAAATAGCAAGCGTTTACTCCAATTATTAGCTTTATTTACAATCACTGAAAAAAAAAACTTTGCTTTTAATATCTACTCTAATTTGGATTACTTCGAGTGTTAACATTCTAGTTAGTAATTACTTACCATCAGCCTAGTCTGTCAGAGTTGGTCCATGTTTGCACCTTTACAGAAAGAAGACATGACACTGAAGTCAAGCCACTGAAGCTTTGCATAGTCCTCTCTCTTCTTGAGAAGGCACTCAGACCTAAAAAAACAGAAGAAACAATCAATTTTTCATGCTTTCTCAGAAAATGGAAAAACAGCATTTTTTCTAGATCTCACACAGATATTCAGCTATAAACTTTATTGCATGTATTACATATACATACATGTCTATACTTACATATAAAGCAGCCCCTCTTATATAAAAACTAATATTGTACAAAAGCCAGCAAAAATCTAGTTTTATTTGATAATGTCATACAAGGTTTACAATCAATTTCCACAGAACTACAGAAACACAACTTAGGATTTCATTTTTCCTATTTTCAAATTCTTTGTAGGCCTGTGTTTACCAGGCAGGTATGTACTGAAGCAATATTACTGTTTACTACACAACCTATTTCAGCTAGTCTTCACTAGTCTTTTTCCTCATATTGAACAAGTCTCAACACGGGAAAAACACCGCTAAAGCCAGCAAAAATAACATGAAGCAGATTGAAGGTATGATTATTCCTATTTCAGGTTCCAAATTATTGATAACCTCGAAGAAGACTTGAAAGAATTGACTCATTATTATTAGGCCATATTTATATTCCACGTAATTTATTATATATATGTTGTGGAACTTTTCTGATCCCTACATGGTACATAAATAAGGCTTGGGTTTTTGATTGCTTTCCCCAAATGAATGCTGTATAATTTGGTTAACAGTGTGGGGAGAGAAGACAGCATTACTTCAGCTTTCTACTTTTCTCCAAGTATTTCAGAATGGCTTTGACTGGCCAGCAACTTTGGGCTGTAAGCCTACAGTCACCTCATGGCACTGAAAAATCTGAAGAAACTGTGCATTTTCACCACAAACTCCCTGAATTTTCTGCTCTTTGCATACCTATCTCCACACACACACAGAGCAATGACAGTGCAGAGCCAGAACCCACTAGTATCTTGTGCACAGCATGCATCCAACCCTAAGTACTCAGCCTGGCAGTGCAGTGGCCTGATACAAAGGTTTATTCCACACTTGGCTATGTTTGTACAACGTGGCCAAGGAGATCCATGCAGTCCCTACCAGGTAGTTTTTTCCACATTGCCCTTCAAAAAGCATGTTCTTCCCTGGTGGAGTGCTAGGAAAATCCTGTCACTCGTGCAGATGAGGAAAACCACCGTTCTCAACACTGTGACCCACCTTAGGCAATCAGTGTTTGGCACCTTATCAACATAATAAGGCTGCAAACTGGAAACACGCACGTGCTTCAGTGCTAACTATACAGAAGCAAGAACTGCTGGAATTAACCTTCATTGCCCTTCAGAAGTCACCTAGATCAATTTGAAAAGGATTTTGCAGACTACCGCTGTTACAAGCTTTGTACTCCCATGTGCCACTTGCATCTTACTACGTAACATCCTCAAGCTTCTCCTTTATATCCCACTGCTCTCTGCACCAAGCAGTCAGTGTCTGCTCTGGCACACACTGGAAGTAATGAAAAGCCTCCCAGTGAATTCAGCAGTAATGCTTCAACCCTTAGGCAGGCAATTTGTCAAATGCTATGCAAATTGGTGCCTTGTAAAATAAAATTTTACTCCACTGCTACTGCGTCTTAAAAGATGTGGCTGAGTATTTTAAACTTACTGTCTTTCTTCCAGAGGAGAAGTAACACAAGAGCAAGAATAACTACACAAAACAGGCGAAAATGGAGGGTGGGAAAGAGTTACAGCCAGCACTCAGTAACTATACCAAAACATATCAAAAAGCAAAGGATAGGAAAAAAAAAAAAATCTAAAAAAAAAAAATAAATGCAGAGGCAGATAATTTAAAAATGACTCTTTTCCGAGCCTAAATTAATTGTGTTTTTAGAGTGGGCATTCACAGAAGAAGCAACACACTTGTTCAGTTAGTACGAGAGAATCCCAATTATGAACACAGCCCACAAGTGCAGTAACATGGAGAACTAAAGCAAAATGATTATGCACAGGAAGCTTGTGTTTTAAAGAACTGGAGCTATTTAATAAAAATATATCAATCCCTTTCAGAGGCTGGGGTCTGCGTTTCCACATTGCATGAGACTGTTACCTGTTCACTCCATTTTGATTATGATCAACAGAACGGGGTAGAGGCAGCAAGCAGCATTCCACAGACCCACACACAGGTGTTAACACCAGCACAGTCACCTGCGAAAACAGTACCACAGCTGCAGCAGCCTCATTTAATTCAACCCTTCCCATCCACAGGTAGAGTTGAAATTGGTCAAGATCCTAGGACAAAAGGTGCCAGAGGAGATAAACCCAGTATTTATTACTCAGCAACCAAGACCAAATAGAAAAAAAAAATAATAGTAAAAGAACCTCACCAATAGCCTTTCCAATCCCACATGGCCAGCTGGCAGTGAATGATAAGGGAAAGCACTGCAAAGTGCTTTTTCTCTTGCTTTTATAACATTGCAATCTTATATGTGGTATATGGCACACAGCCATTTCCATTTTTGAGTGCAAAAGCCTTGTACAGAGAACAGGGAGTACAGCCAATAGAACCAGATCTACTGAGAACTCTGAATGAAAATTTATTGTTTCATGGTGAACAGCATTTTTTTTTGTTAGTTTACTCTTGATTTTCAGCATTATTTATTCAAACAAACTATTAAAAGTCTATTAATAAAAACATGATCAAAAAGGGTGCCATTTGTCAACTCTGCTTCAATTCCCTTTTGCCAAATGGCTTTACAGCCATACAAACTATGTATGAATTGTACTCTCCCAGGAGCAGCAGAATGCCTCACATGAGAGTCTGTGGTGGGCAAAGGCACAGAGCTGTCAGATCTCAACCCAGCCAAACGACACGGAAGTCACTGCATTCAGCCCCACTAGGTTGCAGTAAAACATACCCATTTCTAGAAGCAGCTCTGACCAACCTGTTGTGGTGACAAGCATGAAATCACTGGAGATAAGTATCCAACTGTGCATTCACAGCCATGCCATTCCAGAGACGTCAGTCTAAAGACTGAAGGGTTGGGGTGTCAGTGGAAGGACTCCACAGAAGGCAGCATTTTTGGCTAAGAGCTGTGTATAACATATGGTAAGTAATCACTAACAATTAATTACTCCTATGATGCTATGAATAATGCAGATAAAAGGCAAATACATACAGAAGAGTAACAGCGAAAGGCAATGTTGATAGCAGAGATGAACGATTCTGGGTGGATTTCACTTACACCTGGTTATTTAGCTTTTTTTTTCTGCTCATTGATGTAAGAGCCGAAGTATTCTTCGAGTAATCACGATTTTTCTGTTTGTTTTTAAAGTCACAACAGAACACAGAACCACACAGACAAGGACCAGCCATGAAGGACGGAAGACACGCTATGTTATACAACTCATGGCTTCCCAGTGTAACCCTTTATGCCAAGAGCCTCCATTTTCAGATGGCAAACACGTATTCTCCATCAAATTTCTATTCCAACTACAAAGTCATCAGACTTCAAAATATTCCATTCATCCCCCAGCTTTTTCACTTAACAGTCTGTTTCTGTCCATATAGCTTACTCAGTTGTATTTATGGTACCTTTTTTTAAGCATTTCCTCTATGTTTTCGAATTGCTCCTGAAGAGGATAAATAAGCAGATCATGAGACAGCATCCTTCTTTCAAAACCCAGATATTCCCAAAGCCATTCTAGGAAGTTAATAAGTATACTGGAAACTTAAAAACTCAAGGATAATAGCAGTAAGATTAAAAAACAGTAAATCTCAGATTAATGGTAAAGTAATACTGTGAAACTGACATACTACAGCGTAATGAAATACTAAGATTAATGCTAACTGAATTATCTATTGTACTGCCTCTATGAGAAAACAAAAAGATAAACAAAAACAAGTTTGTCTTTTAAGTGAAATTGTCTGTGTTTTAATGGACTTTTGCGTAAAAGTACTACAAAACCTGCTGCAAGTGCAAACCTTGTAAACCAGTGATGTTTAAAAAGTGTTATGAATAAACTCTAAAGATTTAAGAAAATTCCTGAGGTAAAATTTAACAGAAATTAAATAGATGTTAGTAACTCCACATTGGGATTCTTCATGGGAGAATTTCTAATAACTTTGCAAAGGTCCAGGTTCCAATACAGCTGAAGGAAGACTCAAAAATAACAAAAATTAAAAAAAAAATTCCCACAAAAATAAAAATCTCAGGCGCATCTGAACGCAAAAGAAAGCAAATAGTTATTACACTCATGATAGAGAATAACACAGGCAAATCGCTTTTTATGCAATGGCAATTGGATTTACAACTTCAGCAACACAAATAAATATATATATGTTTTTTTAAATTGTATCTGATACATATTTTGTCTGTGCTGTGTCTATACACAAATGCTGGATGAGGTCATATTGGACCTGCTTGCTGTTTTCACCTCCATGTTAAACTGAAATTTTAGGAACGGTTATGAGAAACAAATAATAATGAATAATTAACAGTTTGAACTCACAATGCATGAAGCCAATAAAATATTTTTGGACTCAACACGAACTCCAAGAAAACTTTAGCAATGTATACAGGATGTGCATAAAAGCTTTTACCTGCTACAGCAAGCTGAGAAGTACGAAAGCACCTAAAGGAGCTGCAACAGTGGATAAAGTGAGGACTGAAAACATGCTTGGTATTGCCTTCTTTCTCTTTGTAATGCTTTCCAAAAATATACCAGCTTTTTGAAAGACTAAGAACCAAGAAATAAGCTTGTGAGCTGGCAAATTTAATATTTGAATTATACCATACTTCATAAAGTTAAAAAGTAATGTTGAGGCACTTTTAATAGCCTCTTTCTCTTCAAAGAATCTACATAAAATAGAATGAATTTTTACAGACTTCACTACACGTTTGAAGTCTTTTTCTCAGCATCTGCAACTCTGGGTCATAACTGTGTGTTTCCAGTATTTGTTTTATTTCTTAACACTATACAGTATTATACACACTTCAAATTTAGACTTGCTTCTGATACAATTGCCATGAGTAGTTTTGTAGTTGGGGTGTAATTCTTGATTATCAGTTTTATAGGACCTATTTAAAAAGGTTAGGATTATTCTGTTATACAGATGCCTATCACAGGTAAGTAAGAACTAGACCAGGTCATGTACATGTTTGTAGTGGATTAAAAGTATTTTTTATCACTGTTGTATTCATGCTTGCACGAATCAGCATAATAATGCAGTTGTGCTCTAGTCCTTTGACTACAATTAAATTGACTTACATGCAAGAAACAACAGCTAATATCAACGTGTTATATATCGCTGGTAGCATTTCATTTGCAAAAATCAGTGCTATAACTTCATATTTCAACATGAACTTGAAAAGAAACATTTTAAAAAACAGGTTTGGTGGTGGTTTGGTTATTAACTCATCCTCGAGTACAAAAGATCAATATAGAACACAAAACAAACATCAATATGGTGATAAGGTCACCAAAAATTTATATCCCAGGTCAGACTGCAGTAAGTAAACCAGATGAATGTTGTACAATTTTAAAAGCTTTAGTAAGAGGTAATCTGGAGAAGGAACAAGGCAACTGAACAGACTTGCAAAGCCATTGATACAACAGTATGATCCAGCATGGTATTTAGGACAGAGTTCATATTTAAACTTGTTTTAAACTATTACTATGAATGAGGAAAAATAGCATCAAATACCTCAATTAACAAGCAGACCTTCTTGACACAGAAGGACAGCAAAAAAATACATCTCTTAATATACCTTGGCATACAAGACATGGTTTACAAATATAACACCCAACTATTTACTGGATTTCCACCATGACCTCGTATGAAGCATTAAATGTCTCACTTCACTAAGGGGTACGTTGGTTATAGAAGGAATAAAAGGCTTTCAAACTTGTGTCAAGACAGGTTATGAACTCTGGTCTTTTAGCACCCATTCTCCTGTGTAGTTTTCAAGACAACTGTAAAGTAGATTCAATGCCATTAAAACACAACATAGTAGTTACTACTTGCAGTTGCATGAGGGATATATGCTATTCTTTGCTTCCAAATAGGAAATTAAGCAAAGATGCACATAGTATTATACTATTAGATTTGCTGGGTTTATTTGACCACTAAATCCCCCTATGTCAGACACGTTCAGAAATCCTAACAGCATTAATCCAGGCTGACTGCTCCCAAAATAAATAGTATCCATGGGGACTTTGCCCCAGACACCACAAAAGTTGACTGGCATGACTAATAAGAAAAGCAATAATGACAAAGTGTTGCTCCTTACATTCTCTTTTCCCCAATGTGAAAAATGTAAAACTTGCATGACTGTACTGACGCTTGGTGGGGTACAATGTCGTACAGCAGCAAAAACTTGTTTAAAGCTGCAGCAAAAGACATAAGTAAAAAGAGAAAAAAAAAAAAAAAAACACAAAAAACTTCTAGCAGTAAAGCCCTCGCTGCCTATGCCAGGAGTTCTTGCAACTTGTGCTATCTAAATGACACCTCTGAAACCTCTGTATAGAACTGGCATTCTATAACACCATTTCTACAACACGTTCACATTATCACAAGCTAAGACCATCTCTCTTCAAGCAGCAAAACACAACAAACTTGTATTTTCCTTGAAGTCTTCCTGTGTATGTGGTCTACCTAATACATAACAGAGGTGGTTCTCGGATAAAAAACCCTGATCTTTTACCCATATTACAGGCCATGGCAGAATATTGACAGCTGCTCATATTTATTCCAGGGAGGCATCATCTAACTTGGTGTAGCTTTCCTCAGAAGCACACCTTAAGCATTTCAACCTACGTACACAAAATCATGTAATACCTCTGTATGGTCGGAAGGGACCTCTTCCCCACCACCATCTCCTGTTGTGCTACTTCGAGTCAACTCTAAAATAAGGCTACTGTAACTCTAAAATAAGGCTACTGTTTTATGTTAATAAAGACCAAAGGATAAATGTTGTCAAATACAACACTGAAATATAACAAGTTTTATGATCCTAAGTCTAACTAGGCTTCTGTGAACCAAAGTGCGCAAATTATACTTAGGTTTACAACAAGCACACCTTGCAAGTGTATACTTGCAGAGCTGGAAAATGAATTTCTATGTTCACAAATGTGTATATATATATATATATATATATATATATATATATATATAAGAATAGAAAAATAAAAAAGTAATCTCGAAATCTCTCCCGTGATAGTTTCCATGAAGAAATTTTCTCAAAATGACTACTTCCATTCTCTGCCAGCTCAGTTACACTAATTTTTAGCAGCCACTTCTTGTAAGGATTGCTATTTGTATTAATTACAATGCGCTTCTTTCCTTGCATTGCTTTGTGATTTATTTTCACTAGATGTGCAATTTAGAGCAAAAACAGTGGAATATTTGTAGGCAGTATTTGAACTGGGGCAGCATGCAGTGACAGGCCATACCAGCACTTGTTTTTTTGCTTTGGGGTTCTTGTGAGTTTTAAGCAGTATGTAACACCAGAGGTGGACAAAAGGTCCTCCATCAGGAACGCCCCCCTATTCTCCAAGAAGCCTCAGTATTTAGCCAGGAGAAGATGAATCCAGTATTTCAGCACAGTTCTGTAATCCTGCCACTCCTGCTGCACAGAAAGGCAGGACCTTTTGTATGAGGCATCTGCTCTCCCTCCTCCGTCCTGCAGGTTTGCAAGCACCACATGACACCTACCATCCACACAGGAAAGCCATTCCCAATTCATATTATATCTAAAGTGGCCACAAAGAACAAGCCTTTCTCAGCACCCAAATCCCCAGTGCACGCCTTGGGCATGGTCCTGTTTGCAGGGCTGCACTGGTCTCTCCCACATGCCCTGGTTTCTACATGTGCTGGCCCAAGTATGCATTGCCTACTTTCTGAACACACTCATGGGTCAGCAGAGACAGAGACAGGATTTGCTATCCACTCATGGCTTCTGACTTCTTAAGCAAGTCTCAGGTGAGGAATAGCTCCCCCAGCGAGAGACATGTGTTTCTGGCCTCCACATCCTCAGGTCCCCCAAGCACTGCCCCATAAACCCAGATACTGCACTCCCTGTGATGCTATTCCTATCATATAATCATTCTTAATGCTACCGACTTCATTACTTCCAAGTAGTTTAACCAACTTGTGAAGGACTAATTTCGTCCTTGGCTTACATGATAGGGGTGGGAGGGAAGCAAGGCTTTGTTGTCCTGATACTATTTCAGACTTTTTGCTGTATGGATTAGCAAAGGAAAAAAAAAAGGGAGGGAGAAAAGAACTTAGTGGTCACACCTGCTTCATCACGTGAACATTATAACCAGAGCATGAGAAAAATCAGGAAAGGGAGAGCAGCAATCCTTCCTAGCTGTTTCAAAAGAATTTCCATGCAGTGACATGTGTCACAGTCTATCCCATAAGATAATAGTGAGGTTTCCCCCCCGCTACTGCCATTGACTGGTTATATAATACCTTAATGCATTCCTCCTTGGTCTCTTCACAAAAGCAGGATGAGAGGACATTCGATTACTTTGAGGAACCTCCTGCTACATGTATTTTAACAAGGCTGAATTAAGTGAAGCATGCTCCAAGGGGTGCATTTGATGGACATTGACATTCATCTGATTTAGGTTAACCAATAAATAAATAAATAAATAAATAATCCCATTTGTTATCTACTCTAAGACAATTGTTTTTATCAGTTCATTGTTAAACAGATTTGTATCCCCTCTTCCACCAATGGATTTGACTTTTTCAGAGCATTCTATTGAAGGCTTAAATGAATGCCTCACAAGTCAGCAGTTTCCTTTTCCTCTTTCCCTTCTAAGAGCTTGGATTTATGAGGAGATGCCACAGTCTGATTTAGGACAGAGCTGGTGGTAGTAAACTTCTATAATCCTAAAGTAACAGAGGTTTACTTGTTAGGAGTGAACTGTAGCTTATTCCCTGTGAGATTTGTAGTTTAGTGAACAAAGGCACCATACATGCATCCTTCTAGCTCTGAAGAGGTTCTGCAGCATTACAAACATGACTTGTCTGCAACACAATTCATCTCTAACAATAATTTTGGTGGTGAAACATACAGAGAAACAACAAGCCAAACTGTATGTTACTGAATAATGCTCTGCACCAAGAATAATCACCTTCAGAAATTCTTACTAGTACTCACACAGGTGCTTTGCTTTTCCTAATTTGGATTTTAGCCCTTTGTGTAACCAAATCAGTACCAGCTGTTTGCTCAGACACCATCTTAAATGGCCAATATTTGCACTAGCAGTAACCTTGGTGCTTAAGACAGCCTCTCTCTTAAGTCCTGCTCACCACTCCATCCAAGTCACTTTTACATATGGGAAAGGAAATTACGTTACTTAAGTTGCATCGAAGTTCATACTTTGGCTTTATTGGGCTGTTTTTCAGTTGTTGCATTTATTTAATGAACCTAGCAAAGTTGCATTTTTCTCTATGGTTTTGTTCAAGAAAAAAAATAAACACTTGTCAGTAGAGAATGTCTATGCCTGTCTTTGACTAATAAAACATTACCTATCTTTCTCAATTTCAACTTCACCTAATGCAGTTTCAATGTCTAATACACATCTGCAGAGAACTCTGC
Organism: Aythya marila; assembly: GCF_965140915.1. Lineage (NCBI taxonomy): Eukaryota > Metazoa > Chordata > Aves > Anseriformes > Anatidae > Aythya > Aythya marila. Next base: position 45,159,151 of record NC_139045.1, on the reverse strand, counting down.
AAAAGCAATTGGTTTTAATGGTCTTACTTTAGGAGCTTAACGTGCAGCTTATTTGTGTGTTTGTGTAGAAGCTAGCTTGGTGTGACAGAGCTCCAGGCACTACAGCATTACAAATACTGTAGTCTTCTGCTGAAAAATATACAAAGCTATCTAAGGCTTATAAGATCTTCAACCATGTTTTAAATCTAGCAGTCATCTTCTTCATTATCCCATGAGGCCAGAATGAGGAAAGGATTTAATCATAGTTTATGGAAAGGAGAAACCAAGTCCTGGTATTCGTTTTTTTTCCATTGCCTCTCCTCTTTTACATTGTTATATTTGAAAATTAGTCAGGATTTAGGATGTTTTCTCCAGCTAATGGCTTTGGCCTTTGCATTTACTCTGTTCCTGCTCCCCATATGTGACATCAGGCTACAGTGAGGAAAACTGAGGGATTGTTAAAATACTACATTAATTTATCTATACTTTGAGTTATCCTTTCGATTAAGAAGCTGAATTTAGCTAAATGATCTACATAGCATTTGAATAGATTATTTCAAATAGTGTGCATTATAGGCCTGTATCTGGTGTTTCTAAAGCTAACTTGGAAACAAACAAATTTGGAAGGATTCTGGCACCTGCTGGCCAGCCTGAGATGGAGGCCACCTGCACCTGCCTGCTGGGCTGCAGGAATCATCCTGCAAGCTTGACAGTTTCTTGCCTTTAATGTGACTGTGCTAGTTGTTAAGTAGCATACTTTGTGAAAATGTGTACAATATATCAGCTGAACTTTTCCAGGAACATGAGAGTATGCAGCATGCAATCAAACAGAGTTGGGTGGCTTAATACAGTAGTATTTGTGGCTTGCATTTCTTAAGGACTGACTTTTCACATAACTCAGACAGCTACTCCAGTATAGCCTCAAACTCTTCTTTTAATTCACAGTCATGCTTATAAGACTCGTGTTTGATCATGAACTTACTAACATAGGTTATTTGCCATTTTTATCCCAGGAATTCAATTGCAAGCTTGTGTGGAACTTGAAGATGAATTTGATTTTATCTATGAGTATTAAGGTTAAATTTATTTTGAGGTCATACACTCCTTCAGCACTTAGAGGCTTTAATACACTGTTGTATGTGCATGGATAGCTTTTGCAATAACCAGCAATAATAATTGCTTGTCAGATTCAAGTTACTCGTAAGTTATTTCTGCTTAACCAAAATGTCATTGAAAGTATGTGAAGAAGCCAATCAAGGAAAAAAAAGTACATAACACAAGAAGAAAAAAAGGTTAAGCCTGTAGACTCCTCTGTGCAGTATAATGGAAAGCAGAAGTCCAAAACGAGCACTCCACAACCACATTTCATTACCCTTGTTTTACAAATCCCACCTTCAAGCTTTCAATTTAGACTGTAGCACCACAAACGGCCTTTTAAGCTTCACGGCTGCCCAAAATACAAAATGATGTTCCCAAACTGGGCAATGTTTCCCATAGCAAAGTCGTAAACCACAAAGATATTACACATGAATTCTCAGGCAGAAACACCAACCAAAGGAGCTGGAACAGAATAACAATGCAGTTACTCTGAAAGGCTGCCATCCTGTGGCACTTCAGGTATGCTGTAGTAGCTTGCTGCCCAGAATTAATGGTCTGTAAACTCTGTGAAGTGGGATAGACTGCATGTATTTGAGACAGCTCGTAGGTAGATAAATACTTCCTCATTTCTGTTCAATATTTACATAGTTTGAAGAGAAGGCTGCAACCTCCTGTATGTATCAACTGCATCGTAGTGCAGCTCATAAGCCAGGGCTCAGTTTAAGAGCTTTTATTTCCATCAGACAAACTAGTGAACATAACTTGAGAATATATTAAACTTCATGCTAGTTCTCTGGTATTGCTGTCACATTAAGCCATAAATCCTAGTTGCTGAATTTGCTGTACTACATCTGAGGAACCACTTTTCATGAGTGCTTTACTCCCTTAACCTATTTATTACTTGATTTGAAAGACTGTGGAGAGACAAAAAAATCCTGTAGAGGTCATTTCTTTAGTGCATAAATAGTATTTTTAAGTAGTGCATATTTTTCAGGGTAAATCAGTAGGACTTCAGGATAGACACTTCAGGATTTGACCCCGTACCTGATTAACTGCTTGTACTTCAGTTCTTGCTCTTCGTTTGCTGTAAATGCATGTTACTCATTAAGACTAAGGAATACATGTTCCTTCTGACAATTACAGCTTTTTTTTTTTTCATAATAGGATGAGTAGAAAAAATAATTTTGTTTGCATTATGCTGTTATGAATAGCCTGTGCACATGAGCTAGGAACAAGCCTGTCATATTTCCTTTCTGTTCTGGGAACAGCGCTACAATTCTAACTCTGTTCTAAGAATACTTTATGCAACAAATAATACAAATTCATAATTAGGATGAGCTCGTAACTAAAACTTATAATTATGTAGCAAATAGTTGTAGGAAAATGGGACTTCCACCGCTCAGAGAAGCTTTGTTAAAAAGGTTAGAGAAAAACGTGTGCCTGACAATTTCTACTCTATTATTGCAGAAATGATCAAGGAACCATGTACAGTCAAATTACAGTGCTTAGAAATGTGTATTCTCAGCTACTTCGGTAAGGACTACATCATAGCTTAGGAAGATGCATGAGCATTGTGGTTGCACGTATATTTATATATAGAGAGAAAACTTGTTTAAAAGCTTGGGTTAGATCCCAGGCAGTTAGTTCAGCTGTCTTATGTCTGTAGTCCATTATCTGCAAAGACAAAGGAGCTCACCTACAGCCATAGTCTCAGTTACTTCTCCCCATAGTGGTTCCTTGATTTAGGATCTGATTTCAGGTAGCATTGTTTCACTGGAGATGCATTTCTCCTCAGTGCTACCTTTTGTTCCTTTTGATCCCCTGGGCTGTGATACCTTTCAAATAGCATACCAGCAAAGCTTTTAGACACTAACTGTAGCTCTCCTCAGTAGCATCCCTTGAAATGCTAACCAGATTTAAAACAAGAGCCCTGTGGAGCTGACATTGTACACATGCCAGTGCATGTACTGCTGCTGCACCATCGCTCTGCTCTCCAGAGACAGCCCGTGATAGTTGCCATGGGACATTCTCAGCTCCCTCTCTTTTTTCCAAATACATTTACCTTTCCACAACCAGAAAACCATGAATTCTTACCTAATCTACAGCCTTTGGTCCTTACATAGTAGATTACTATTCTTGGCTCTAGGAATTACTCTGCATGTTTGTTTGTTTGTTTTTTCTTGTATTTCATCCTACCTTGGTGGAATTCAGCTCTGCAATGCTCAGGAGTCACAGCGTTTCCCACCTTGCAGGAAGCACTCCTCCAAGGAGATACAACAATCTGCTTTTCCCTCTTTCAAGCCAATGCATTCTGCTGTATGAGCTCTCAGGCATAAGGTAAAACATGGTGTTGCAAAAGACAACACAGGAGGAAAGTTCACAGCAGCCCACAGCTGTCTACTCAGCTGCTGCTATTTCTGCAACCTCATTTTTTGACTTCCTTAATTTCCTTTGACCTGTAAATGAGGGACCTCTCCATCAGGCCCTTAAGACTCAGGTAAATAGGAGTCTGGGCAATCTCACAGGTGAGGTGAAAGGAGTTGATGGCAATTCAGTAATTGCCAGAATGAGCCAATGCCCTTCTTTTACAGGAGAGGTTAGTCAGTTGAATCCCTATCTTGTGCATACATAGAAGGCCGTCTTCAATAAATCACACAGACTAACAAAACACTTCACTATTCCAAACTAATGAATCCTGATTGTAATGTTTTTGTGGTTTTATTATTATTATTATTATTAAATAATAATTATTATTTATTTCCCAAATTATTTATCTCCCAAATTAGGAGAGTATTATTATTATTAACAATAATATTAATGTAAATATAATATATATATATAAAATAATTAAAAATAATAATGATAATACTCTCCTAATTTGGGACCCAGTATGATTATTCAAGGACAAAGATGCTGACTCATGCCATCTGATCTCTGGAGCTTCAAAAACCTGGACATGTTGTACCCAGACTTACTCTATGATACTTGTTATTGACAGAAACAAAACCATCTGACCTGCATCATTTCACCCACACGTTTAATCCGAATTAACTACACTCTCTTTGTCTGAATTCATGCACTATCTGCCTGCTCTGATATGTAAATAAAAAGACATATTTCACTTTCATGATCAGGTATTTTGTCCACTTTGAGCCCAGGTGTCCATGTCTGCTTTACAAATCTTCTGTCTCATACATTTATTACTGTTTGCTAACCTTGAACAGGAAGGCTCAAGCCATTCACAATTAATAAAAGACATGGCATATCTGTCTGCAATTTCACAGCTTGTCTTCTCTGCTTAGTCTTTCCCTTGGCAAAATAAAAATGCTGAAGGAAAATGCTGGGTTCCTTTTTTTTTTTTTTTTTTTTTTTTTTCCCTAACTGTAATCTACATTCCTTTTCTGTATTTCTGTTTCACCTGCAGAACCAGAAATTATTGTACGCCAGGTGAAAAACTCAAACCTTAATGACCCTGTAAACAAAGCTGAACCTGTATCCTACTGTCACCCCAAACCCCTACAGTCTATTATGCCAGTTCTTCACTAGCAGCCCAGTTTTGAAGCATTAAATTTGAGCAACTGTAGAGTGAATGTATTTTTTGAAGTTTCAGACGTTGGTAGTTAACCTACATTCTGTCACCCAGTTCCTTTACTTGCATACTTCTGACACCCTTTTGCTTCATGTTGCTTTCTCTGTCTTTCCCCAAGTAATGACCCAGCTCTGCTCCCTGTCTTTTCTTTATTCCCCCCATCAAGATAATGTTTTGTGAATAGCATTAGAAACATCAAATAGAAAAGGATGTTCAGGTTGGACATTTGGAAATGTTGATCCTGATAGGCCAACAATGCAGCAGTGAACTGATACCTGCATGATCATAGACGTCTCATCCTGGAAGGTCTACAAGACTTGGCTACACAAAGCATGGCTGATCTGAATTTCCTTCCCACCCACATTTTTATGATTCTAGAAAATTTAGTGCAAACACATTAGTTGATAATACTTCACAGAATCACAAAATCGTCTAGGTTGGAAGAGACCTCCAGCATCCCCTAGTCCAACCTCTGACCTAACACTAACCAGTCCTCCACTAAACCATATCCCTAAGCTCTACATCTAAACGTCTTTTAAAGACCTCCAGGGATGGTGACTCCACCACTTCCCTGGGCAGCCCATTCCAATGCCTCACAATCCTTTTAATAAAGAAGTTCTTCCTAACATCCAACCTAAACCTCCCCTGGCTCAACTTTAGCCCATTCCCCCCTCATCCTGTCACCAGGCACGTGGGAGAACAGACCAACCCACACCTCCCTTCAGCCTCCATTAAGGTACCTATAGAGAGCGATAAGGTCGCCTCTGAGCCTCCTCTTCTCCAGGCTGAACAAGCCCAGCTCCCTCAGCCGCTCCTCGTAGGACTTGTTCTCCAGGCCCCTCACCAGCTTCGTCACCCTTCTCTGGACTCGCTCGAGCACCTCCATGTCCTTCTTGTAGCGAGGGGCCCAAAACTGAGCACAGTACCTGCGGTGCCTTTCATAAACCCATGCTGACTGGGCCTGATTGCCTGGTTGCCCTGCAAGTGCCACGTGACGACACTCAAGATAATCTGCTCCATGAGCTTCCTCAGTACCGAAGCCAGACTGACAGGCCTATAGTTTGCCGGTTCCACCTTCTGGCCCTTCTTGTAGATGGGCATCACGTTTGCTAGCCGCCAGTCAACTGGGACCTCCTGTGGTAGCCAGGACTGCTGATAAATGATGGAAAGCGGCTTGGCCAGCTCCTCCGCCAGTTCTCTCAGTACCCTCGGGTGGATCCCATCCGGCCCCATCAACTTGCGTACATCTAAGTGCTGTAGCGGGTCGCCAACCATTTCCTCATGATTTATGAGGGCCACATTCTGCTCCCCATCCCCTTCCACCAGCTCAGGGTACTGGGTATCCAGAGAACAACTGGTCTTGCTGCTAAAGACTGGGGCAAAGGAGGCATAAACTGAGGCAAAAACTGAGGCAAACTGAGGCAAAAAGTACCTCAGCCTGCCACTGCAGGGATGGAGGAAAACACCACCTGTACTCCCGCTCCATCTAGTAATCATCCCAGTCCCCTAAAGTCCTGTTTGATAGCCTTCAGCCTTCTCTCAGCAATTTCATCACTGTCTGGATGATAGGCCTGGACTGTCAAAATAGGATAGTAATCATGGGGCCAAACCAGTTTAGGAAGGTTTCTGGCAATGTCCCTCACCTGGGCCCCGGGGAGGCAGCAGACTTCCCTATGGGTAGGGTCAGGCTGACACACAGGGCTCTCTGTTCCCCTGAGAATGGAGTCGCCCACAGCAATCACCCTTCTCTCTCTCTTGGTGGAGGCAGTCCTGAGGCGTGGAGTCGACTTCCTCTCCCTAGGCATCCTCCTGGGTAGCCTTAACCTCACCCTCACCCACTGGTCTCTCAAGCTTCAAGGCCTCAAACCTGTTGTGTAAGGGCACCTGGGAAGACAAGGCCGGTAGGGGGGGGTTCCCTGTGATGCCGAGCAGCGACTCGTTTCTATTCCTCTTTATCTCCTAAGGCCTCTCCCTCTGCCCGACAGCAACAGGGCAGGGTGTCCACCACTGCTTGGGGTGTCTCCCCCCACTGCCTTTCCTCCAGGCCTGGCAGGGAGTTGCTCCACCAGTTGCCCACCTGCTCACACCCCACACACGGTGTCCCTGCCACCCTCTGACAGCAGCTACAGGCTCAGGCACTCCCTGCCTCCAGAGACCTGAACTGCCGCGTTTTTGAGCGGGCAGTCAGTCTGGGTCACCACAGGCTTTCTAGAAAGAGCTTTCTGCCTAGTGCAGACCATGGTGGTTTAGCTCTAGGTAGCTGAGCTGTTCTCCTGAGCAGGGAGGGATGCTCTGCCCTGTCCGAGTGTGCCCTGCCCACACCACCTGCTGTGCCCTGCTCTGTTTGCCCCTCACAAGGGCTGCCAGGGCCTGGCTGCTCCCTTGGCTGCCTCAAGTGGCCTCAATGCCATAAAAAATGCCCTGCCTGCCTTGATCCTCTGCTCCATTGCAGAATGTATCTGCCTCGGAGCCAATTGCCTCAGCAAGGCAATACAATTTCAATACAACAGACAGCCCGGTTAGTCCTAGAGGTTTCAGGACTGCATCTGTTGGTATAGGCTGCAGAGAGAATTACATTAAGTGGCATTTCCTTGCTGTCTCTCAGACTTCGTTAGATGCATCACGACACCTTTACACATCCAGAAGGAAAGACAAGCTCCAGGGCTGCTCTTAGCCTCTCTGAAGCCTCAGATTTGACTTCCCCACTACCCCTGCAGACACAAGAATATCTAGAAATAAATTCCAAGAGGCTGTACTAAATGGGCTATGTTAACACCTGTTTTGCAATTCACATGCATCTGTGCCATCAATGCTTTCAAAAAAATGAGCATTCTACCATTCTAAAGTGTTGCTAGAACTGCTACTGAAACTTTTTCCTTAGAGCAAGATGCTAATAAACTGGCCTAGACCTTTTACTACCATCATTGTTGTCTGTTACAGCAGTTTTCTTTGTATATCAATCAATCAGCTTTGAAGTCTCTTCTAATCTTCTTCAGCTACAGATAATTAATTATGAGAACACCAAACAGATTTAGCCAGGGGACTCAGATTGACATTACAGTTCTCACTTCCGTTTGAGAAACTCCAAATTTTAACTCAGGTACCAGTCTTTGCTAGAGCTCACAGTAAAACCGCCATTTCCTTGCTTCTGAACAAAAACACAGCAGTATTTCCTCCTCACAATCCAGTAGGTGATTTTCTGAGCTCAGTCATAAACACCTTTCCTAACAATTAAGAAAGGCATTTGCAGCAAGGCAGGGAAGGTGCTCTGCATGGCATTTTGTGCTGTATTGTTCCCTTCCCATAGTAACCCCATATAAAGGCTGTTGGCACCAGTACAGAGCTCTAAAAATGGTTTTGGCTATACAAGTTGTAATGTGACTTAGTGGAAAGCTTCCTGCAAAGATGAGGTAAAAGAAAGGGGATGTCTTACAGGGTTATTGTTACAGTCCAGTACATTTTTGCCTAGAGAAAGTATATCGGATTGTGAGGTGTTTAAACAACAGTAAGGAGTACATACTTGACATCAACTCAATGACTGCATCCTACTGCAAATTAGATTTTAAATTTAAATCAGGATTAATATGACATGGTAAGCTATGTCTCTTAAAACATTTTATGGATTTGAGTATAATTGGAGCTTATTGCTTGTTTTTTTTTTTTTTTTCTTTTTTTTTTTATAAGAAAGTAAGAAACCAAGCAAAGTGATCAAAGACTGTTTCCCCCCACCCCACATATTTAAAAAAAAAAAAAAAAAAAAAGAATTTTTCCAGTTCACATCCTTCATTACAAAACAACAGGTTTAGCTACAGTATCTACAGATACTCTAGTATCTGTATCTAGATAATCAGATACTCTACAGATACTCTAGTTCTAGTATCTGTATCTAGAGTATCTACAGATACTCATGTATCAGGAACAGAAATATCTGTCTGGGCACCTTGGAGATCCTAAATGTTGTCCAGGGTATAGTGGAATTATTTTTAAACAGCAATCCCTTCCTAGACTCTTAGGTCAGCATGACAATCTTACAGTGTCTGTGATCATCACCAATCATGTCAAGAGAAGAGAGAGATTCTTTTATCAGAAGTGCTTTCATGAACTCATATAAGCCTTCACTCAGCAGCACTCTTAAGTATGCATTTCCCTGCTAACTGTACCAGCACATAACTGCTCTGATGAGAGGCTGTTGTAGCCTTAGGAAGCTGTACTGTGTACTGTTGAAGCTCTAGTCTCCGTTCAGAGATACTGGTACCAAGGTAAAAACATCCCAGCCACTATAGGATTCTCATAAAAATAAACAATTCTCTTAATTATTTTCACTGGGAAATAAAGAGGATGCTCAGATGAGAACTGCTGGATAAAGGCAAGGCTCTGCAAGTGCCTGGGTGCCAGTGCCACGTGGGAGCTGCCTGCCTGCTCTGCTGCTAACATCGAGTGTCCGCATCCAGCCAGCACCTGGCACAACGCAGGAGTGAGGCTGTGTTGCACAGCTGGCACCTGCTTGGGTCCAGCCTTCTGCCCATCACCGGCTTCACCCTCTCCGAGGTCTTTCGTCAGGATCGCTGTGCCTCTGTGTCATTGCTGAATCCAGATTTTTCTTGGTGGAAATGCAGGATTACAACTGTTTTTCTGCACATGCAGGAAAGATTTTCTTTCTCTTCTGACAACGAACCAATTAATTTAAATAAATATAAAACCAGGGTGTGTTAAAAGAACTCGAGAAGTTGTCAGGCAAGCTGTAGGAGGATGTGCAAATCATATTAGTCTGCAAAACATTACACACACCTCATGGAACACTCCTGGTAGCTGGCAGAAAGAAATCACAGGTCCCTTAGGAAAGCGTAAGCACTGCTACAAGAAAACACTTCACACAGACGATGGGGCAGGGTTGGAACTGACTGTCATCTCTCCTGATTGTTGGAAGGCACAAGGAGGCCTAAAAGATAGCAGGTATGCAGGCAATTAAAAACTGGGTAAGATAGATGGAAAAAACAAGATTGTCTTTCTCAGAGGAAGAATACTAAAGCATGGATTGGCCCCAGGCAGCAGCCTCTCTTGCAGAGGGCTCTAGCCCCATTTCTACCCCATTGCTTTTTTTTTTTATTACAACTAGAAGAAGACAGAATTAAGATTCCTTGCTTTTCACAGATGGAAAGGATCATGTAGGCACAGTCCCTTGCTCTGAATACACAGTGGTATGTACATGGTGGCAGAACTAAATAATCACATTTCACAAAACAAGGATATAAAATGGAGTATATTTGCTTTTTTGGAGGCGTTTCAAACTGTCTGTGGCTGTGGTGCAGACAGTATATTTACAGAGCTAGCAACCTGTGGTGTTCCACTGAAAAGCCAGTTATTTCCCTTCTTCAGGTCTTAGGGGCTTTTTGCTTGTTAGATGTTTTTAAGCAGTGCTTTTAAGCATCTCTTGAGATTCCTCTTGTGACTGAAAATGTAATTGCCATTAGTGCAACATGGCTCGTACTCATATTCATAAAAATGGCAGCAGACACTTGAATATTTATAGACTGCACTAGCTTAATATAAATATAATGTTCTATATTTACATAATAATAGTCTAAAGGACCAACAAAGCATGCAGAAGAACAGGTACGTAAGCACTGATTTGAGGCTCCAGATAAGAGACACACAACCCATGGTAAGCCCCAGGCCTTCTCTTGAACTTCATTCTTTCTCATGTAAGTTCGCTTGCTGAATTGTGTGGGTTTTTGTTCTGGTAAACTCAAAAGCCTCACAAGTTACACTGAGAATTGAAGAAAAGATAGAAGTAATCTGCAGGCACAAAGCATTCTTAAGGGCATGGTTGGAGTTTACCAATAACAAGGATGAATTAGTCAGTTACAGATTTTTATTTTTATTTTTGTCTGTCTCTTGAGCTTCTTGAAGGAAAATGAATGTTTTTCCCACTTTTGGACAGCTTTGAATTTCTCACTACATCTGTCTTTTTATCAGATCACTACTGTTGCACAGAACATACTACATGCAAGTTGGGTGCCTGAGCAATGCTCTTGTGAGAAAAGAAATCATGGGCAAAGTGAATGCACAGATTGCTCAGTGACCTAGGTGACTTTGTCAGTCACTAATGCTTGCAATTTTGTGTTGATCCTGTGCAGCTACATTTCAGCCCTGGAAAATGTCTGCATAAATAGCACAGTGTGATTACTCTTGTCTGTATTTATGAGCTGCAACAATATGTTCTCCCATTTACCATCTAAAATGTCTTTTCCTAATGTGCATTACAGCTTATGAGGGCTTAGTTCTTCCTTGTAATGTATCAGCATTCAAACCAATTGCCTCATCAGTAAGATTGCTAACATTACTGTGGCTACTACAGCTAACCTTTGCTGCATGGTAGGAATATATTCAGTGAAAAAGTACTGCAGCTAACTGGAGGAAAATAGGAAAGAACAGGCATCTTAGTATACATGTACAGCTCTCTGCAAGCATCATTTAGCTTTTCAGTTACAGCTGGTTTACTCATACCAATGTGTATTTAACTATTACTCTCTGAAACAAACAAACAATGACAAAAAAAAAAAAAAAGTACAGCTTTCCATGTAGTCAAACCATTTCCTTCATTTATGTTTATTATGAAAGCACAATTATTACTGAGCTTGAAGATGGTGAGACCAGCCTTTCCTTCTGCTGCCACACTTTAGAAAACCAGCAATTCCCACATTTTTAGCATGTTTTATGTGTCTGGTAATGGCATTCAGTGTTAGAAGCAAACACTTGAATTGCATGTGACGCAAAATAAAGACAGACCTCCTTTTTGTTGTTGTTGTTTCTTTTCCTTGTTTTAAGAAAGCTACTGTTGGCCTGGTAATATGGTCACATAATTTCAATAGGGCAGGTCAGTTCTTGCTAAAAGCTTGGGACTTCAGGTTTTATTCAAACACATATTTCCTGGCCCTGGATCACAGCTATTTATATTTGCAAGGCTTATTCTGCAGCTGCTTTTCTTTTAGTGTTAGTCATTTTCTGAGCATGAGTCATTATTGTGGATACTTGGTCTGAGTTGTTAGTACACTGCAGAAAACCTGAGCAACCATGTGAATCAGTAAGTAAAAACAAGCCCAGGAAGATTTTGGTGATGGATATTAGGACTCCATGGGGAAGGACTTAGAATTGTCCAAGAGGAAATTTTATAAGAATAGGGTCACTGCTGAGTGTGAAGTCAAGCTCCAAACACATCCTCCAAAATGTCCCACCTCTTGTGGAACCAAAGAAAAAAAGGAGGTTTGGAACCTGCCTTGAAAAAGGAGTTTGTTCTAGCCAGGAACCTTTCATCAAGAAGAAGAAAGTTTGCTTTGTGAGGAAGTGCTGAGTTGCTTGGTCCCTCTACACAGCCTCTGGACAAAGAGAAATGGTCAGTGGTTCAACCAATTCTTTTCCATTTTGCATTTCTGGGCACTACCAAGCAGTCTTTCATATATTGTATTGCCTTCCAATTGCATCCCCTGGCCAGCTCAACCCCAGGCACAAAAGAAAAAAAAAATGAGGTGAGGAAAAAGAGCGGTTTCAATAATCCAGCACGTTACAAAACACGGGTTAATACTAATCTTTATTTCCCCCACACACACAACTAGGTCATTTCCTACATACATAGACTAGAAGACTCCAGGAGATGTCTGGTTTGTCTTCCAGAGGGGTCAGAAAATGAAGTTGGGTTTACAGCATAGAAGGCTTGGGGCTTTTATTTTATTATTATTATTTATTTATTTTATTTTCTATTTTGATACAATTGATTGTATAAAACATATATAAAATATGCTGAAGACAGATAAGAGGAATTCTTCTGTATAGCTGCTACTTCCGTGCTACTTCAATGAACATTCATCATAGAATTACTTCTATGAAATTTGTCAAAGACCCTTTAAAGACTTAAGTAGTCAGGCTGATCATGTAGTAAATCCTTCCAACTGAAGTATTCTTTCAAGAAATGCAAACCATTAAAATTGCTGTATGGGAGCCTGTGGGCTTCAGCAGGCAGGTATGCAATGATGTCCACTTGAAAAAAAGAGTCTGCTTATCTCTGAGCATGTGCTATGTTTTAGGCACAAACGACATTCACTCTAGAACACGTTAAATGCTCGGGGGGGAGGGGGTCTTCTCATCAGTTAGGGGCAAGAAGGCCAGTCAGCCTGCTGCTCTGGGGTTTTCTGGTAGGAAGGGCCCTCTGGTAGGCCCCTGCTGTAAAACAGAAGTAATAATCTTGACTTTAAAAACCTTGCTGTAGCTTTTCTCAGGTCAGTTACACCAGACTTCTTTGATGCTGCTCTAGCTTCCCGATACTTGCTGTGCTTTACTTAAAAGGCAACCTCTGCCTTTGACGGTGGCAATAGACATTTCTCCTTGCACTCTGACAGCCTTCTCGCTTTCCCCATCTCACACATCCCCTGTGCTGGCATGGCCTCCTCATTACTTTGATTATTCTTTTCAGGTTTCCAGTGTGCTTTTTTTTGTTGGCGATGTTTTGGCCTGCCACAAGCTGTTGGTTGGCAGAAGTGCCACATCCTTATGCACTCAGCGACACGCCAGCCTGCCTTGCCAAGCGCATTTGTAGCACTGAAGGGGAGAGGAATAAAGCACCTCTGCAAATGGTCTCGTGGCAGCTGAAGTCAAAGGAAAAAAGGAGACATGAAACAGAAATGGACACTAGAAGCAGAAGTCCCAAGAGTTCTCTTAGCTGCAATTGGGAGGAAGGAAGTGGGTGAAATCCTGGCAAGATGGTGATAATAACAGAGTGATTTCAAGCTGTGGCACATGGCTGACCTTATACACTGTATGAATAACAAATGTACACATAAGCACATGTACAGGGAAATCTGAGGAAGCAACTGGAAAACAAAATTGAGGGAATCCCTAAATCTCCACAACTGGTGTATCAAGAGCTTTTTCCAGTTTACTCAGAAGGTGTTACTGGGAGTTTTATTGGTGCTATCTATGGCAAGACGAGGATCTTTCTGTTCATCTGAAACAATTCATGCTTGCATCACAGCAGGGATAAGCTGCAGACATCTAGTGGACAGGAGCGCAGTGGGAAGTCGCAATCACCATTTTTGTCTTAAATCACAGGACTCGGGTTACTGTGCAAAACGCAAATAATTCTTCTCAAATAATAGATTGCAGCCCACACTGATACAGTAGTGGTCAATGTGGGTATGCAAGTGCATTGCAGGGTTTAAGCCCATTTATGAAAAAGTTCAAGCCAAACCCAGCTGTTTTTACTCACAGCCACCTTTAATGGTGCAGAGCCTGTAATATAAACTGTGAAGAGACATCGGAGTTACAAGTGGTACATGTTATCACTTGGCCTATTGGTAGAGAGGCCAGTGTAAATTTAAGACTTACACGGAGTAGCTGCATAGGAGTGGTCTGCATGTGTTGTGTTCCTGTCTGCTCCAGCATAATGCTGGGCTTTTGCTGATGCTGTCCAGGCTACTTTCATGTAAACTATTATTTAATATCTTAATAATTTTCATTTTGTTTCTTTATATTTCATTGTCAGTGTGCATCTGATGACTGTATGAGTGACACAGGTTAGACTGAATGAGTTTAATGTAATTTGCAGGAAACAAAGCCAAAATACAAATCTCTTGCAGGTTTTCCTGCTGCATGATAGCACCTGACTGAAATCCTGTTCTCACTACAAAGCAAAGTTGTTCTGTTGACCCTAGGCCATGCTGGACCTTAAATATTAAGTCTTAAAGAAGTCAGTCAGGTCCTGCATGAATTAGGGGAAACCGTTTTTGTACAGCCTCACATCTTTTTCACTTTCAAATCCTGCCATGTTTTGTCAGCAAAGGTTTGCTGCTTGAACACAGGCTGGCTCTTGGTTATACCAGTGTCATTCTGAACTAATGCCATTTAGTGTTTTAGAATTGCTTCATATTATGCTTGCATACCTGTCAGGGAGACTTTGAGTTGCCTGAACTGAGCAGATGATTTATCCTTCTCTGACACACAGGGTCAGGAATGTCAGTGCCGAGTTGCTCCAGGGAGGTCTGGCATTCATTTATGTCTAAGCCACTGTCTCTGAGGATGGAAGACAATAGCAAATTTGTATTGCTGTATCATCATGCATTTCTAGGTAGAGATTGCCACTCCCAGTGCTAGCCGTGGCATGAACGTGGTATGTTATTGCTGTCCTTGGAAAGGTTACTGGTTTGATTCCAGCTTCCTGGTCTACATCATTCTGCTGATGTGTTTTTCTGTGGTCAGCACACACCTATTGACTCAGTATCCCTCTACTGCAGATGAAGATTTTATTTTAAAATCAATGAAGAATTTATAACAAAGGTTTACAACTGATTCTTTTCCAATTTTTTAATTCTTAAGTAGGAAATCAATGCTTACAACAATGACTTTGATGTCCATTCTTCAGCACGGGCATCAGTCTCCTGCCAACCTGTCATTTTTTATTGCATCGGTGAGTTGCAGTGTGTTTGGCTCCCCACAGTAACATCTAGGTTAATTAGTTTAGGTATTGAAAACCAGGACTGGAGAACTGAAAAGCATGACTTGGCTGAGGCATGTTTCAGTGTGTCGCTGAGGTTCCGCTGTGGTGTCCTGGAATTACAAGTTTACAAAGAACAGCAGGGATATCTATGCCCGCTCAGATGAGAAGGTTTCAACAAAGAAACAGATACTATAGTTGGGTTTTCTTTTTTCTTTTTTCTTTTTTTTTTTTTTTCTTTTTGTCCAGAAAAATTTGAGACAGAAGTAGAATATACGTATTTAATTTAAATTTTCTTAAAAATTGCACAGAGGACTTGTTAGTGTCAGGTCAGAGGTTGGACTCGGTGATCTTGAGGTCTCTTCCAACCTAGAAAATTCTATGATTCTATGATTCTGTGAAACAATTTGTCAGGAAACAAAAACCTGTCACATCATAAATCCACAGCACCTGCTGTCACCACTTACCTCTAGCGTGTATGTATCAAGATTAAAATTCACTTAAACAAGCGTTCCTAAATCACCTACAATTGCTTCCCCTGTGGCTCTGTTGCTGGCAGTAGTGTCCCTAGAGCTCAGAGGTAACCCAGCCGTGCCCTCCCTCCTTGTTGGCATGCTTCTCAAAGGGCCAGCTCAGTGAACGTTTCCCAGCATGGAAATACATCTTCTCACCCACTTTAACCCTTATCTGTGTTTTATTTTTGAGTGAATCCTGGATTGGAGCTGGCAGTCCTTTCCCACCGGGCTATCACAGAGGGCCCTGCTGCAGCTGGGCACTGCCAGGGCCTTGTCTCGCAGTGCTTGGGCCTTGCTGCAGGCCCACTCCAACACGGCCTGGCATAGCACATGGCATATTTTGCATGTCAGGAGCAAAATACGGACGGCAAAGCAAAGCTGGGGAGTGTGCCAGGCCCTGCACAGGACTGCAAAAGTACCCAGCCCCTGCTGGCTCGGGCACATGGAAAGTGGTCTGCCCTTAACTCAGCGTGTCCCCCTGAGCTGATGTGAGCAGCTCTCCACCTCTTTCCTTGATAGGAAAGTTTTTTAATGGCTCACTGTGCTTTTGATCTCAGGTTCTGGCTTTGACAGAAACAGGCCCGGCTAGTAGCACAGAATCAGATGAATGAATAGTTCATGAACTGTTCTCCTAATGGCCTGTGGAATTGCCTCCAGAGATGCTTCATGTTTGTCACGGTTCTTGCTTTCCATTACAGCCTCCTTTGATGTAGGTCCCTTCAGTCAGACAGAAGACCAATTATGTCAATTGTGATCCATTCACTGCTAATACTAAATTACGTAAATATCTTCTTCATCATCCACATGCACTGTGGGCACTATTAGGGCAAGTCTACACATGGGAATTATTCTGGAATGATGTGTGAGTTTGTAGCTATTTCACACACCTCCCTAAGCTCTCAATATAACACAAAACACACATTTGCAAACATGAATTAAGCAAAACATCACCAAAGTGCTCAGTCAAGGTTAGAAGTGGCTCCAGGAAGAGCTAGCACCACATTAGGCATCTTGTTCTGCCAAAATCCAGGTGCTGTAGTTCAGCCTGATCTAAAGAAAGCACAGTTTAAAATACCTGTCACTGGCACATCTTAGTGCTGCTGGAAACTAGGAGGGCACTTTCTGTTATGAAGTATGCAGAGTTGATTTGCAGACAGTGCTCGGTGCAGTGAGCGCTTTCATTTCTACTGAACTGGAGCCTACATTTCAGCTGGCTGACCTTAAAAAATAAAATAAAATAAAATAAAAAATAAATAAATAAAGTAAATAAAAATGTTAAGGTTAACTTTTAGGGTCAGAAAATAAAAAGAGGATCATCCTGCTTTGAACAACAGAAAATACTGGTGCTCAGAGCTACCTGGTTTTGGCCTCAAGCTGAATCACTTCCTCCATGCTCTACAGCTAAAAATTACAGCTGGGTTCATAATAGTATTGTAACCATCGCAGATTTGGCTCCTATACAATCCTGCTGAACATGAATCATTTTACACTTCTTTAGCATGAAATGAATAATACACACAGAGGTAGGGAGGTTTTTCCATTCTTGCATTTAGGAGATTCAGAAATGAAATTGTGTTGCATATAAAACTCATTATCCTTGACTCCTTAGGGAAAAAGGGAGGAATAGATTTGCATTGTGCTCATTTATCTGGCCTCAAATTGTTTGCACTCTCCATTATTACTGACATACTAAAGAAACTTGTTTTCCTGCTGACATGCATTTCTCCAGCAGCACTAGACCACCGCCACTAACAGTAAATACAGGCGTTATGACAGCACCTGAAAGCCTAGTAGGAAAAGATCCTTAGCTGCTGTCATCACTTCATAAACCTCTGCAGAGCTGTAGCAATTTGCATCAGCGGGGCTTCTGCCATAGATAATTCTGTTTGCTGAGAAAGGCTGCTGAAGGATGCTCTGGGACCATTAGCAGCTCCCAGAGCATGCGCTGGAAACCCATGGGGCTCCTTGCTTTGCGTTCAGCTGCTTGGCCATGCATTTCTCCACACCAGTTCTTTCTGTTAGCACAAAGGACAGGTAGCAGCCTGGAAAGTAGTCTACGAAACAATCTAGCTAATGGTGTCTCCACAAAAAGTAAACTACCACCTACGCACAGCAATTTCATGTATTCCCTTCCTTGTTCTACTCATCTCCCCTGTTTGCTCTAGTTCTGCATGCCCACATCAAAAGTACAAGTTCTAATTTCTTTTTTTTTTCCATCTGTCCCCCACGCCAAGCACACACTTTCTTGTACATTTGCCAGGGGCTGAGAGAGTCTGCAAACGCTCTCTTCTTCAGTGGACAGACAACAGAGGGAATTCCAGATGCAAAGGGAGGAGTTTGACTCAGCTAGGAAGGGTTCAAGGGTACAGCAGCCAGAAGCAACTCACTGTTTTGACTGGGCTGTCAAAACATTCAAATCACTGTACCTGTTTATTCAGTGTCTTATCCCACTTCTATTCATCAAGGGATGCTATACAGTGAATTCATATCAAATCATCACTCTTTCTAGCAAGTTGACTCTTTCTTACCCATTTTGGACCCTCATTTTGACTACTGGATAAAGTACGCCTTGCTTATCCTAAGAGCAGTAATCTTACCAAGCTCCTTTCCTCTTCATTCTTAAGAAAGCCTAAAATGCCAGTTTCGTATATCATTTAACGTAACATCTTTTATTTATTAATTTTAATATTTGCAAGACTTGCTCTGTAAGATGCTCAAAAAAACATCTAGCAAATAAGAAGAACAGGTTTAATCATTCTGCTACAGCAGAGCACGCTCCAAATGTGGATTCTTAGAGAAAGGAAGACAGAAGACTTTCTGAGCAAAACAACAGAATCTAGCATTTACAAGGTACAGTGAGTGCCTGCCACCAATCCAGTCTATTCTGCAGACACACATAGGGCCACATCCCCCATCGCTGTTTTCTGGCAATGTGGCTGATGATGGGATTAACAGCACCATGCAAGGCTCCATCCCTTGCTCCGTCCATCGGCTGTAGCATCCTTGTAGCCTGCTTTTCTTACACACGTGCTGCCCTGAACTCATGAATGTAATGTAATGTGATGTGATCATAGCCTGTGATTGGAGCAGGTTGATAGCTCCTGGGAAGATTCTGTCTGCGGTCTACACTGATGGATTGTAAGAGCATCACCTCTTGTGCACCGTGCACAAGGCAAAGTGATGCTGGGCAAGACAGCAGAGCTGCTCCCAGCTTGCAGCTTTCTGGTGAACTCCCAGAATACATTTTTTGTTTGGGGAATTCACAGAAATTCCCATGAGACAGAGGGGAAAGCAAATTTATTTTTAATCCTTCTTTTGGTTATATAATTGATAGCTGAAAATCTCTCAGTGTCCTCTCACAGTAGGTAGCATGTCAGCTTGGCCTTCCTCGTGCTGTTACAGAGACTGATGAAAAAATGGTTATCTCAGCTAGAGCCTTACTTTCACTTAATACCTTGAAACTAAGCTTCCTGGAAAAACTGCTTTCATAAGGTAGGTCCTGATCAACAAATACTCTGCACAGAATCTTGACAGTTATTTTCAGAATGTTTGTGCTCAGGTTGCTTTGACCTTAGTTTTGTCAATAACTCCTGCCCCTTTCCAACCCCACTACATGAGAAGGAGCAGGTTTTGTTCTCTGGCCACTGTTGTCCTGGATTGCAAAGCAAGAAATTTGGGAAAACAGCACTCAGCCACATAGCTGGAAGCTAAGTTCCTTGAGGAACAGAACTACAAGTACTGGAATATCTTTCCTAAGGTGAAGACAAGCTTTAAACCTAGCCATTAACAAATCTTGCCTAACAGCAGCTTCCAAAAAATCTTTCAAAGATATTTGACACTGTGTGGTTCAGCACAGTTCAAGCTGAGTCCAAATGGCATAGCTACACAGTGAACTTGACTGATACTGTGTTGAGCCAGTACAGAGACCTCAAACAAGAGAAAGCTAAGCCAAAGAATAGCTCTGTCCAGGTTCAGCTCGTGGAAGCAGATCACCATGGTATGAGCTGAGTGAAGAGAGTACTAAAGAGTAGGGTAAACGAACAGGTGGTTGAAAGATCACAGCAGCACCTGGAACAGTTTTACACCTATCAAGGTATGGGTGCCAAAAGGAGCATGGCTAAAAAGGAAGCTGAGGTGCTCCCAGAGCAACAAAGACCTTCCACTGGGCATTCTGGCTGTGAAAAATTACTTCTGCATCCAGGTGACTGAAAAGGCTAGCTAGTTATGTGTGACCATAACGGCTACTAATGGTTTCTGTTTTCTTCCAAGACTAAGTCCTAATTTCAAAGTAGATCAAGATCCTTGTGATACAGCCATAGGAGAAAACAAAAACAAAACCAAACAAATGAAAAACAGATATTCACCGACTTCTTAGCCTGGCATTGATCAGAAAGAGCCAAGCCTACTCCATCCTCACCCCTACACAAAGTTCACATGGGGAACCTCTTGTCTACAGTACCTGAAAAAAACAAAACAAAACAAAACAAACAAACAAACAAAAAAACCTCAAGGATTATGCCCTAAAGAAATCACTGAGGTAATCATCAGCCAGTCTGAATGAAGTGTGTTTAATGGCAATCTCAAAAAAAAAAAAAAATTATACAAAATGAGCAGGCTCTATATCTCTGTATACACCGAAAATGAAGATTTTCACTAAAATAGTTTGTCTTATAAACCATCTTGGGCATCTTGAGTGAAAAGACCTGAAGATAAACAAAAAACACTATGAAGTGCATTTTTTCAGTTTGGGGTAGACCAGGAAATAAGCTTCAGAAAGCAACAGTCTGGATTCAGAAACCAAAGCGTAAGAAGAAACCTGTTCAAACATATCAGGAAAGAATGCAGCTGATGAGATCACTGGAAGCTTCCAGGTTTTTTCCTCTGAAAACCAAAGATAACCCAAATTGAACAGAGAGAGTACATGCACCTTGAACACCTTCCCTTCTTCCATATATATTGTATAGCCCAGGGCACTGGAGGCAGCTGTGGACACAAAATGCAGTTTTATCAAGGAGCTGTCACTTTAGCCATCCTAGCAGCTGGTAACCCCAGAGGAAAAATTTGGCTTACTGTGACTGAGGAAGCAGGACTTTCTGCACTTTACATACCGCTGCACGGGCTAAGATATACCTCTCATGTAAAAATAGGAATTCCAATTACAGAAATACACATCTCAGAGACTTTGCTGTCATACCAATAGATTTTGGATTCTACATAAATTCTGAATTGACTTTGAGGCTTACTGCATATGATACCAAGGCTTTGGTGACACAGACGTAATTAACATAGCAATGTTTCCTTCTCTTACCATTGCACAGACTTTTCATGATTGCTGCTAGCCAATGCAAAACATTCTGCTTCCTCTTACCTTGGTCTCTCCCTGAGTTGTTCTCATCTGCAGACAGACTGGATGTGCACTAGACTTGTTTACAGTAATTAGCACAACAGGCACCCTGACTGGAGCCTCTGAACCTCAGAGAACACAAACAATGCATCCACAAGCGCCAAGAGGAATGCTCCACTCTCAGCTGTTATTTCTCTGAAACGCAGACCTCATATTTGCTTCCCATGTCTAATTAATGTTTGTCTAATGTCCATGGTACAGCCACGGACATTGTAGCCTCTTCGAGGCTACATTCAGAGTTCTTTCTCAACTGGATTTTGAAAATAACTGTAATACATTTCAGTGACACTAGAGGGAAGCCAAAATGTTTCAACAACCCTCTAAAAATACAACTCACAGCCCTAAACACAAAGTTAAGAAACAACAAAAAAAATCTTTAGCGTGGTATAGAAAATACCAGTCATACTTACTATAGGTAAAGATGCCAAACAGGTTATTCATTTACAGCATGACTTTGGATTTTTTTCACTGGCAGTCTGCATGCTGTTAGGCTCCACACTGTTCCCTCTGGGTGTTCCCCTGGTGACGCTATGAGCCTGGCTGCTTTCACAGTTGTAACACATCTTCAACAGTGTAAGTTGCTAAAGTGCACTGTAAATACGGGTGGTTAACGTCCGTGTGTTTTCTTCCATATTTGCTGCTTCTGATACAAGTCCTGGTAATTTCTATTCTGCTCATCAGTTGTGTGTTTTTGTGTTTTGTTCAGCATCTGTCACATCACTAAGGCTGTCCAAATGTCCCCCTCACCCACTCCATCTGTCTGTTTGCAAACACTACAGGGAAGGCTCCTTTCACCCAGGATGCTGAGGTAAGACAGATGTAAATGTGGTCAGAGCAAATGTTTACATTCCTGCTCTGACCTGCAGTGAGGCACAGGGCTGTGTTAGGGTACCCCAAAAAGTGCTAGCCATATCTTTGACCAACTTCCCCTTATGTTCCCTCTTCCCCTCTTTCAACTTCTTACTCTTCACTACCCACATTTCCTCCCATACAAGCACCTTTCAACACTAACTGCCTGATTTTGGTGGCCTGATTTCCTGACAGGGGGTTCAATATGGGTGCTCTGATAATTTCCAGCCAGGTGGAATTTTTGTTAAATCAGTACATTTGTTACCCACAGCATACTGCTGCTTCTCATCCTGCTGTCTTCTTAAAAAACGACGCAAAGGGTTAAGCATCAGCACACATACCTTAAGGTATCTGTTTATCTTCACTCCCCAGCTAGAGGGGGGAACAAAACAAAACAAAAAAACAACATTTGATATACAAAATAAGCTGATGGTAACACAATGCCAAAAATAGCTTATTATGTTAAGTGCAAGGGAGAAAAGCCTTGATATAAAGCTTGATTGCAACAACATTTCAATTTACCAGTTTAAATACAAGACTTGCATTAAAATATTTCTTGAGATACATCTCTTGCTCTCTAAGGTGATTTTTTTTTTAAATTTATATACACATATCCAGTTGTAACACTTGACAGTAGTCTTATGAAGCATTCAAAGAGCATAACTTGATAAGTACACGCTGTAGATATGAATGGTTAATGTCTATGATTTCCTCCTTCAAGGGTTTATAACATTATGTTGAGTACTAGCCTCAGACAGGTGACCAGCCACCTGATGCAGTGTAATACCCCCAAGCCCTTCCCTGAGGTCCCACAGTCCAAGCCTCCAACGCTCACTGGATCCAGATGGTGTTGCCTCTTTCTGGTCTGCGAGGCTCTACCGTAAGTTCTCCAAAAGTGGAGAAAAACTGCTCCATTTCCTTCTGCAGCATGTCATTCCTCTTCTCCGCATCTTCTTTGGCCCGTTCTGCATTACGCATTTTGATTTCTACCATCGTGAACTTCTTCCGCTCTTGATCCAGCTCTTCGTGTAGGGCCATCAGTTCAGTCTCCAAGGTGAGATTTCTCTGCTCCAAGCTGCAGAAACCGAAATAAAAGCAAAGAGCTCCTGAACAGCACTCCTTCCATTCACTTGTGCAGAAATGCACACCACCACAAACTCATGCATTTGCCTTTTCAATTACAAAGCTTGGATTGAATTTCCAAGAGGTGTATCTTATATGTATCTTGTAACTGTCTTCATCAATGATCCCTTCCCATAGGGCACTCTCTCCTCCATAGCTCGTTTAGAAAATGCATGATGGCAGCCACTGGTTACAGTGCACAGTGGCAAATAGCTTCATGTAATTCTCCAGCAAACAGCCTAAGTAAGCCTTTTACTTCTGGAAGTGTTGACACCCAGCTCCCACTGTAGTTGCACTAATTTAATGTAAAAGGTCAGAGTAACTCCCCAAATACCTTTATTTTGCAACCCAGGTTTCTCAGTTGATTTATCTACTGTATTTGTACTTATGAATACAGATTGACAATTCAAAAACAAAACAAAACAAAACAAACAAAAAACCCTGCAATCAACCTGGCTTGTTTTTTGTCCTAAAAAGTTACCCTATTTTTGATCTATTTATCATTTTATCTAACATAGCGACCTTGTGTTTGAGAAGACTGTGCACTACTCGTACACAAAGACATGGCTCCCCCTTGTCCTCTTTAACAGGCCTGATCTTTGAAGGAAAGACTCAGGCAAAGCAGCAGTGCAGAAATGGGACTGTGAGCACAGGTAACTTACAGATGTATCCCTGTCTGACTAGGAACAGGGACTCTGGAGAGAGGTTAGAACAGTCTCCCAGTCCCAAAATTTACAGGTGGAGTAATGCAAGACTGATTTCACTGAAAGGTGAAGCCCAGTTGTACCTCAGTCTCTGGAGGACAGACATGGAGCAATGAAATCATTGCAAGAGCCTACTGATTTTACCAGTCAGATTCCACACAAACTCCTAAGGTTCTGGCTTTATTTCTGGTGCAGTGTAGTGTGTTGCAACAGAGGCAAACAGCTGCTCTGAAACAAACCCAACTGGATCATGATACCAGAAAACCAATCCCATACGCCAGCAAACTCAGTGCAGAGCATGCAGTGATCACAGCTAGTGCAGATTTTTAGCAACCCGTAAGAGAGGGAACCTCTTTTCTCTGCAAGAGCTGATCAGATGGCAGAGCCAAACCATCTTACCTCTTTAACCTTGTCTCATACTCTAGTTTTTGTTTGGCCATCTCTTGCTTCAAGCTGGACACCAGGCTGTGGAGAGCACTGTGGTTGTTAGTACTGTTGGCCACAAATGTTTCACTGTTATCACTGCTGCTGGTGGCCCGGCTGCTGTGGCCCCCCACGCTCCTTCGGTCACTTTTGTTCTCATAGTCACCCGGGTTGGAGAGGTCTTCGTTTGGTGGTCCATCCAGCACAGAGTCTTCAAAGTTCCCCGCAAAGAAGTCCTGCTCGGGGCAGGTGGTGGTGGATGAACGACAGGAGGTGGAGTGCTCGGGGAGGGATATTTCACAAGACGACGTTGACCAGGTGGCACTGTCCACGCTCTGTTTGTCGTCAGAGTTCACCATGGAGAACTGCTGGTGGACATTGTCGTAGGTAGAGAGCCTGTTGTGCTGCCCCGACTCGCTGACTGAATCCTTTTGCTTGTTGTCCCTCAGCGTGACATAGCCATTGGGCGCCCAGCCCGCGGCCCGGTTGTTGAGGGTGGTGGGGAGCCCGTCAGTGCTAGAAACACCCATCCGCACACCGCCATTCTGCATGCTCTGTGTGCCCATCTTAGTCACTGCTCCTTTCAGGGAGGACGTTCTCCTGCTCTGCAGGGTGCAGTTGGGTAAGGTCTGGCTCTTCTCCTGGCCCTCCACAGAGCTGCTGAACGACCCGTTGGTGACTATGCCACTGCCTTTATTAAAAGCTGGATTTTTTTTCACCATGAGCGGTGGGCTTCTGGTGACATCTAATTTCTGGATGCTGTTCCTGGGGCTATTTGTCTTGCTCCCTGGCTGTGCAGTTGGAGATTCATTGTCCACGCTTCCCCTTTGGGGAGACTCAGGTTTATCCCAGGAGCAGCGCCTCACTGCTGTCTCCTTGGTGTTGTTATTCTCCTTGTTCTGCAGCTGCCCCACGATTGCTTTCTTTGGCATTTC
This sequence comes from Aythya marila, assembly GCF_965140915.1. NCBI lineage: Eukaryota > Metazoa > Chordata > Aves > Anseriformes > Anatidae > Aythya > Aythya marila. The sequence continues at coordinate 45,134,050 of NC_139045.1, read as the reverse complement.
ATTGTTATTGTTGCACACCTCAGGTCCCATCTCAGGGTCTGTGTCCTTGGGAAACAGCTCTTCATGCTTGCTTATCATCACTGACATCAGCTGCTGGACTACTACCGTACCTGAAAGAAGGCACCAAGCAAGGTTATTAATGACCTGTTTTATTTAGAGCATAAATGCATTTTATGGGTCAAATTCCACAAATATTTAGCAAAAAATCAATTTACACAAACATTTACTTAGTATGTCCACCTGTATGACACCCTGAATCTATAGAACATGCCTGAAATTCATCTGGCCAGCAGGTCAGATGAGCACCACCTCTGCCTTCCATCAAAACTAGCCAGCACGCCTCACAGACCCCCAAACAACCACAATTTTTGGAAAGGAGCTACTACTGTGGCAGTTATTGCATCCCAAGAAGACCACAGAAGGAGATAATGAGTAGTAAAGAATAATGCCATTATAAGTGATGTGTTTCAATGTGGAAATCACTTAAAACCAAAGTCTCATTCTGGCTAAGCACTTTCATGTAGTAGATTAATAGAAAGGGGGCAGGCGAGGGATTCACATTGCTGCAACACAGAAGATTTAGTCTGGAGCAAAACCTCAATGATGTGATGGAGTTTATTTCATGTGAATGCCTTTAACCAGTACACAGTGAGACTAGATGCAAGCAGGACACTGCCACATTATGGCATGGTAAGGAACTTAGATAGAACCACAGCTTGCTACTTGCTTTAATAAATGACTGCATCTCCAATAACCCCTTGGTGTGCACACCCCTTGACTGCACTGCAGTTTACATGCTACCATTTATAACTGGACTTGGGATAATAAAGATGTGCAACTGTTATTTCTTTAAACTGAACCTCATTAAGGACTATTAAGAATCTTTCAGGAACAAGGTCAAGGTAGTTAGAACAACCATCCCATTTTTAAACTCCTGCAGAGCTTTCAGAGGTAGGCTGTGCTCTTTTCATCAGTAGTTTCCCACTGTGCAATATCAACTGCTTGGAATACTTGGAATATCCTTATAACCTAGCCTTTTAAAATACAACTACTAAGAGATAAATCAGGCAGGTACTTGGAAACAGTTTTTTAGTGTTTTTGTGTGGTTTTTTGCTAAGGCAAAATCATGCATTAGAGGAATCATGCAGCAGGAAAATTCACTTAGTAATTCCCCTGGCAGGTGTAGCTGTATTCCTTCAGAACACAGCTGCACTGTTCAATGTGCAGCCTCTCTTAGAAGTTCCTGTACATTTAATTACATGCAGCCTAACTGGACATCAGCACCATCTCATGTCAAATCTTAAAGATTATACCTAAGGAGAAGTCATAAATCTGTTTAAGTAAAGCTGTTTCTCATGAGTAAAAACAAAATAATAAATTATTTCCCTTCGGTGAGTATAGTAACCATGCCATCTTCTACAGCAGCCACCACCGTTTTAGGCTGTTGAGAAGCAGAATGCAGAAGTTTCTTCAGTCATTGCAAAAACGGTATTTTGTTTCCACCCACTTAAAACATCTTTCTTGCTCAAACTTTAACAAAAAAACTCCTCTCAGCAGCCAGTTCTAAAAAAATACAGACCCAGAAGATACCTTTTTTTTTTTTCTTCCCAATTATTAAATGAGTGGCTAACTCCTTTTCCCATCCCAATGGGATTTCCCATCTCCCATGGGGAGACAATGTAAGATGCCTAAATGAGGGCTTCAAGGACACCGTAAAGCTTATCTCTGCACCCCAATGTCCGATGGTCACGATGGATTTGAGAGAAGTATCTACAGAAATGAGGGGTAAGCCACAAATGTAATTTTAAGGGTACTTGAAGCTGCAAAGATTGATGATACTCATGCACAGTCACAGCAAATATGCATGTAAATTGGACACCTGCCCTTGCAAAGCCTTTTGAGTCAATTGCATGATCAAACCATTCCCTATGACAATGAGAACCCAGATATGACAGTGCAGATGGCAACTAAAAAGCCTTTCCAAATTAGAAATTCCTGGCTTGTTTAAGCCACTGTTCAGAGTACTGTTCAGCTGCCCTGGGTATTCACCACTTTTGTTACATGATTTGGAAACACCATGTTTCTGTCTTCAGCAACACACTTGTTGTGTTGACAAATGGAAAGAGGAGGAATTGCAAGACCTCAGAAGAACAACAACAACAACAAAAAAAAGTAAATAAAGAAAGTCTATGGGGAATTATTATATCTGGAAAAGAGGAAAATCATCAAAGAAAAAAATAAATCCACACACTCCCGAACAAACCAATCACAAACTACCTTTTCGAATTTTGGTAAAACTGTCAGTGCCAGGTCAATGTACAATCCTAATTTCTGAGAAAGTTAAGCAAACCATACATACTAAGAAACTAGTGGTTGGAGGGAGAAAAGGCACCGTGTAATTTATGAAGAATGAAAACCATAAGGTTTAAAAAAAAACAACTAACTGTGACAGTGATATTAGTTTTAATCACAGCAAAAGGTTACAGCTAGACACTGCTGTAAATAACAGAGTGCAGCCATTTGATCACTGTTGTGTAAGAAGGCGTGCAATACTTCTCTGCCTTCTGGGGGATTCTACATGGGTCACTGCAGTATGAACCTGCACCAACTTTGTCCTTAAAAACTGCAGGTGAAATATTAACTGCACCTCTACCACATGTGCTGAATAAGAACATGCCATATTTGCAGCAAGTGTTTAGAGGAAAAGTACATTTTTAATTAAGTTGCCACGGCAGCAGGATTTAATGCAAAATCTGTTTGCAATACTGTAAATGTCAGTCACTTTTACAGTATCTTGCAAGATTTAATCCAGCAGTTTCTTCACATTGAAGAAACGTCCATAGAGACAAATATATAGAATTTACTGTTCATACAGCAGAGACTGGTATGTACTGTTTGTAAATCTAAAGATATGCTTTCTACCTCAGGTTATTTACAGTCAACTCACCCTCCATGATAGTCAAAGGATCTTCCACTTTAGGGCGAAGGATGTTGGGTCCAAAAACAGTAGCCAGATTCTGCACACTCATTTTATTTACACCCGAATAAGACTGGACTTCATCAAGGAATCTGCGTGAAAGAAAAATGCCTTTGATGAACATTTAAAAAGGGAGGAAAGAAAAACAATCAAAATGTATGGTATTTTCTTAACACTGCTGAAGTATTCCATTCCACATCCTCATGGAATATCATGAAAGCTCAAGGCTATTCTCCTCAGCTTTTTTTTTTTTTGAAAATTATACATCAATAAAAAAATAAATCTCACTCTGAACTAACTTTAAGCTAACTCTCTTGAAGATGGCAACTTTCTTCAGCACATTCAATCAATTATTTGACTCAAAATATCTTCAAAATGCAAAATCAAAAACAAAAAAACAAAAAAAAGATTAATTTTCATAATGGTTTAAGATTATACTTTTTTTTTTTTTTTTTGAATACTGGGAACTTCCTTTAAGTTCACAAATTGCAACTCCTGAAGACTTATTTTTAAGATCTTATATGTTTCCACACAACTATTCTACCAGACGTGCAGTTTTCAATGACACCATGCTTCAGGAGTGCAGAGCTAAGGCCAGTAACTGTAGCTAGAAATAGGAAAACCAGGGTAGGGTCCTATGAAGCAGACAGTATATATATATATTTACTTCTGCCTTTCTTATATTCTCATGAAAGCACTTACCTACAGATGTATTTCAGGAGATTATAATTGACAGCTGGCAGGCTCTTTACTTGCTTCACCAATTCTTTCAGGCCCTATATATGTGGTTTAAAACACAGTGGGGAGGCAGAGTTTTCTTAGTATTTTGCTACAGAGACTGAGAAAATGTCAGCAATTCCAATTACAAGACAATAAACACATCACTGAAGCTGCAGTAGTAAGACAAATGCTATACGCGTTACCATCGGAAACGGCTTGTAGAACCCCTTTTGAGGTGAGGCTATATTCTGCTAACAAGGGTTAACTCTGGATAAAAATACATACATATATAACTGACTTGGTTTCATCCCATCCTGCCATCTGCCTTTGTTCTTTCTTATTTTGACCAGCTGCTCCATTCCTCCTCCTGATGATAAGAAGGCTGAGGCTTCAAGGAACAGTTCTGGTTTGAATTAGTTGGTGTTTTCAGATGACAAATTATATACATGTATATGTATATATCAACCTAGTTCTGGTCCATACTAGAAACAGCTATTCCAGTTTGTGCCCACCTTGGGAATGAGATGAGCAGAACTGCACACAGTAATTTCTGTGCTCTGTGGAAACGGCCCCTGGTGATGGTCCTTGCCAACCAGTGCCTTTAAACTCTTGTTCAGTATTGGGTAGGCATTAAAAGAAGGCTCAGAGAGTGCCCCTCAGAAAGGAGGGACTCATACTCTTCTCAATTAACTGGAGTGTTAGGGAGGGGAACATCTGTACTTCTACAGCACTTAGATGTATGCGAGTCAATGGGGCTGGATGGGATCCACCCGAGGGTACTGAGAGAACTGGCCAAGGAGCTGGCCAAGTGTGGCCAGCAGGTCTAGGGAAGTGATTGTTCCCCTGTACTCAGCTCTGGTGAGGCCGCACCTCGAGTACTGTGTTCAGTTTTGGGCCCCTCGCTACAAGAAGGACATGGAGGTGCTTGAGTGGGTCCAGAGAAGGGCGACGAAGCTGGTGAGGGGCCTGGAGAACAAGTCCTACGAGGAGCGGCTGAGGGAGCTGGGCTTGTTCAGCCTGGAGAAAAGGAGGCTCAGGGGTGACCTTATTGCTCTCTACAGATACCTTAAGGGAGGCTGTAGTGAGGTGGGGGTTGGTCTGTTCTCCCACGTGCCTGGTGACAGGATGAGGGGGAATGGGCTGAAGTTGTGCCAGGGGAGGTTTAGGTTGGATCTTAGGAAGAGCTTCTTTACTGAAAGGGTTGTGAGGCATTGGAATGGGCTGCCCAGGGCAGTGGTGGAGTCACCATCCCTGGAGGTCTTTAAAAGACGTTTAGATGTAGAGCTTAGGGATATGGTTTAGTGGAGGACTGGTTAGTGTTAGGTCAGGGGCTGGACTAGGGGATGTTGGAGGTCTCTTCCAACCTAGACGATTCTGTGATTTTGTGGAAGGGTCCAGTTCTAGCAGTATTTGAAATGTCAAGATGCAATTAAACAGAAATAATAACCTTAGAAAGTTAGAGGAAAAGACTGCAATCAAATGAATGAGCCAATTTATATTTACTTGGTAGAAAAAATATCTGGCTGACTTGAATACCCATAAACACACAGAACAATGTAAAATCAAACACTTAATTTCACTTGGTACTTCTTCAGACTAATATAAAATTCTCTATGCCACTGCAGGGCACACAGATAAACAAAATATGGGTTCTGTCACATACTATGTTATGCAAATGTAAAGAATTTTTGGAAGGTGGCCTACTTCAGACATCTTTATGATGCCTTCTGATTCAGTGATAGGCAATGAATAGAGTCGTTTGGTCTTTAAGCAAAAGTTAGTAAAATGTGTCCTAAAATGCTTAGAAGAAAATTACCCCTCATTTATTTGCAAGAGTTGAACAGCAACTCCTAAAACCCTACCTCTTACAGTTCAGGATAATGATCCATTGAAAGAAAACAAAGTGTCTTCCATGCAAGCTGGAAGTTATTGACTACAGTGATGTTCATTTGAACTGGTTTTGGTGACATGGAATAAATACAGCAAAGGGTATGTTGTGTTTTGTTTCAGACTTCCAAACACATCAGTAGCAACAACTTTCATACATAGATGGCGTCAATTAATTCAAGCACATCTTAAATTAGGATAGGTAATCAGCACCTTTCCTCCTTCTCAAATCTGTAACAGGTTACAACATGCTAGCCTTTTAATTCATCATACTACTCGAAGTGCAAACTCACCGTTTCTTCCTCCTTGCTGAGCATTTTGGCACAGGAAAGAAAATCTTCATATTTTGCGTATGGTATGACTGGCTCTGGGAGTTCCCTTAGGTACAGCTTCAGCAGCGATGCCACCGTGTGCACATCTGTATTACTGTTGGGTTGGAATACAGTAGGTCCTCAGTGTGAACCAGGAGAATGCAACTTACAGACTAAAAGCTGCTTAACATTCTGATTTTCATCCCAGATTTTACTGTCAGAATTATATATATTTATAGACTATACGTGTGATCTGGTTTCAGTTTTATTGTCCTATAAAGAACTTAGAAGGGTACCTGTAAACAACAGTCCATCAACTCTGTCGAGGTATTATTATAAATAATTACAAATTGGGCCCAATTTGCAGACATAGGTGTTGAGATCCCAGCTGTCATTTACAGGCATCTCACACCAGTCATGCAAAGTCTGGCTTAATTGCAAGACACATTTCATTCTGACCCAAAGCAGCAACCAGGCATTATATTTACACAGTGGGGATTATTCTCCTAGCAGAGGTGGCTCTAGCTCCCAAAACATCCCCAGCATGTCTCAGTTCCACTGTATCACTGCCTCCTTTGATAGGAGCATTAAGCAAGCAACTTCTAAAGACCAGATATTCTATGTGTTCAGTCCAAACTTCATCTGAATTACAGGTCTTTTCCTGGCATGCATTTTCTTCCTGTGGGCTCCCACAAGAAGACTACTCTGCCTTTCAGCTGTACCAGAAGAGAAACAGAAAACTTGGATATGCTCTGCACACACAATGGTAAATTCTTGGGAAAGGAATTTTAGCTCCATCCTGTACAGAATAGGACAAACCACTGCAAGTCACTCAAATTCAGAACATGTCTGAATGCTAGAACAGCAGGTAACATTTTAGGGCTGGGGGTCAAAAAGCTGATATAACATGCTTTGTTGCAATTTCATTTATGGAAATTTAAGTTCTTCTTGGATATATCTAGTAGCATTCTAGGCTCATTAGCAGGTGTGCTAAAAGTAAGAAGACATGACAAAGAACAAAACCACAGGTTAGGTATGCAGTAAAACTTCCTTAAATCTTTCCATAGCATGTAAGATAACATCAGGGTATCTTAGGAGTGGCACTGTGAAAAGTATAGAAATAGATAAAAAACAAACAAACAAACAAACAAACAAACAAATTTGCATAAAGAAATCTCTCTTTTGTTACTTCCAACTCCTCTGAATTTAGCTACTCAGGCATTTTTTAAAATCCATCCTTACTGGAATGTTCTACATGCTTTCCCTGGTTTGGGTAAGAAGTTGCACTGCAAGCTGATACCCTTCCCTCTGACTTGTGAAGAGTTTGAAAAACAGATACTGAATTACACTGTCTTCATTCATAAGAATTAAGTAATGCACAGACATTTCTATGATGCACATCATTGTATATTTTCTTTTTTTCTTTGAGGACTCCACACTCAGAACTTTTTAACATTTGGAGTCTCACAGAGGGAACCACTGGAATTTGATGCACTTAATGATTAACATACCTCTAGCAAAGCTTATTTGGGAACGATCTCTATTAAAACTAGAATGGCTTTTACTAAGTTAAATCTTAACAACAATGATGGGAACAACCTTAGATTAACATGCTATGGTATGTGCAATCTAAGTCAAAACAGAAGAGCAGTGATAAGCGCTGTATGCATGTAAATGTTAACTACCACCACCACCCGCAAGAAGTAAATTCCCAGAAAACAATGCTATTTCAACCATGAAAAACTGCCAGCCAAAATTCCAAAACATGTATCAAAGTGCTTTCTAGAGAAAAATTACAAACAAAGCATTAACTCAAATCTGCATTTTTTAAAGAAGGTGCAAATTCTAACCCCTGGGTTGCAACCCTGGACTGCAGGCCTAGCCAGGCGTGGATCTAAACTGAGAATCCTGTGTTATTCGCCCTACTTGGATACATATAAAACGTGTAAGAAACAGTATTATACATGAAACTAGATATAGCTGAACTATTTTATGAGATTTCAAATGCTAGCTCAGATTTGGCATTTATCCTTTGCCTTGTACCTTTCCCCAGTCCAGATGCAAACTAAAACCCTCTTCTTGACATCTTGATACGCAAAACTCATTACCAACCACACAGCCCAGAGTCTTAAAACACAGACCCTTTTCTCCTCTCACGTACTTGCTTACATGTCTTTTTGTTGCTATTGGGCCTGGTGTTCGGAGCACACACATGGCATGGCATGCATGTCCCAGCAGTTCTCACTATTCATCCTTACCCAAGACGCAGATCATCCATAGAGCTCTTGAGTTTCCTAAGTTTGTTGGTGTATCACGAAAGCAAAAAGCAAATACAGAGGAAAATATGTTTGCTATTCAGACTGTGAAGAAGAGCAGCAGTTGCAGGGAGCAGATGAGAACTGGCAGCTTTAACACAGTGCCTTACACTGCAGCATGAAAGGGAAGGGAACACAGGCTGTGATAATCTGCGAAGAATTGAACTCCAATTGCTCTGCATTTTTGGTCTTTCTCAATATTCTTCTTCTTATTTATCTTTAGCAAACAGGGTAACTTCCCAGGCCTTGATGAAGAGCTGAATCATATCTTTCCAGGGATTATTTGCATTAAACTACAGCGGTCCTTTGAAAATACAAGATTCAAATGGACAGAGTGAGAAAAATTACCAAAGAACTATCAAAAACTGATCCATACATCTCCCAGAAGAAGCAACAGCATCTTCTTTCTATTGCAAGGACCACACTTTGGGTAGTACCTTAGTATAATTTCCACACCAGTCCCTTAGTGTGAAGTAACATACTTGTTCCTTGAGGGCACAGCTGATGGGGGGAAAAAAAAGGGCTTGCGAAACAACAAAAAAATCAGCCCAACACCGTGCAGTTTATGAACTTTCACGTTTCAGTATTCAGCACTGGCAGAGTAAGGTCCCAGTTTAGCAGACGGGGACATATTTGCAATCTTTTAAGTTACAGAACAGTAAGGCAATACCACAGACTGCCACAGGATGGTGCGATTACAAAGTAAGAAGATCTAAATGGTTGAGTTAGATTTTCCCCTGAACTGTACTGGAGCACTGCTTGGGACTTAATCTATCTATACAGAAATTACCATGCATACGTTGGCAGTATAAACAAACACATATATATACACACATACTGCCTGTTAATCCTTTTAAAAGAGCTCGGTTTTTTAATTATATTAAAGTGGTAGTTAGAAGCAAGCAACTTTCTTCTTTCTTTGCAAGCAACTTTCTTCTTTCATTGTTACATATTGATATAAAAATGTCAAATAATGCAAGTAGAAGAGCACTTCATATAGTCTCAGTATGTTTAGACCTTGCAATCCAGTATTAGTTTTTCATGCAGTGTTTTAAAATGCAGAGGTAAACTTAAAAACATCAGACTACAGCATGAATCCGTCTGTTTTTTAGGCGTTTCAACCCACAAATACCCTCAAGCCAACTTCAGCCACAGAGGCCAGCTGTGAGTTTCAAAAGAGTTTTCCACTCCAAGCTCTCTTGAGGATCGGGAGCACTTATTTCCATTTCCTGTTTGCAGCACTGTATGTTGTATCTATCCACAGTCTAAGTCAGCCATCAGTAATTACATGCCTACCTTGAGGACATTTGTGTAATCGGTAGTCCATGGATCTTTTCAGGGCCTGTGCAGGGCCTTTTCCTCAGGGACTTTTTCAAGCTACAACTGATCAGTTTCAGAAAAGACAGCATTGCTCTCTTCAGTCTTGGCCTTGCTTACATCCTAGACCCATTACAGCTCCAGACACTTAATAATTATACCTATCTTGACAGTTCTTTTGCAGTGTGACATCGTAATATCAAAAGGTTTAATCATTACACATTCATAATTAACATGATTAAAAGTATTTATTAACAAGTTTTGAAGTACAGAATGTCAGTTCCAGAAGAAAATCCTCCTTATTCGAAATTGGAACAATCCTCATTAAGTGAGGCAAACTTTTCCAAGTGCAGAATGAATGATTACAACCTTGAAATGGGAATGACAAAGCACAAAGTTGGAATGCAACAGAAAAAGTAGCAGCAAGCTGAGAAACAGCCTATTTCAGCATCTTGTGCTAGGCTGAGGAAGATTACTTACCCACTAAAATGTTCATACTGCTTTACTGTTGATGCTTTTGGAGGAGCATCCCCCACTCCAGCACTGTCCACGCAAAGGCATTACAAATGCACATACACCACAGCCTCCCTGCAGCCATCAGAACACACATTGAAGCGCCCTTCGTCCAGACTTTGTCATTGGTATCCCTCATGGCAGTGCTGTTTTTACAGCGTTTGCCTTTGTGATACCACACGCGCTGTGGAAGTGGTTGTCAGATGGATTACACTGCCTGGGGATCTTCACCCTCTCCACCATAAGTAAAAATTGCTGAAGCCCAGCAGGTCACCAGAAATCCCCACATAACCCTCACACTCGGATAAGTGCACAGCGTGTTCAGAGAGCTGGAATCAGCGCTTCAGAGCACACAGCCAACAGGCTCCTCGTAACTTTCAGAGAGGAAATAGGGCAGGGTCACATTACAAAAAGATAAATGCTACACCAAAAATAGCTCTGGCCCACGATGACACGTATACAGTTTGCATAAAGAACAAGCAGTAGGAAACAACAAGCTGTGAGACTCTAATTAAATTCAGGAGTTCTGGTAATAAAACGAAGGAGAACAGTACGAACAGTTTGTGTATCAGTACATCCCTGAATTACTGGAATTGCATCTCTGTCCTTTAAAATATGTCACAGGTCTTAGTCCTGCAAACAGAGACTCTGTCACCAACATATCCTGAATCCATCCCAACACCTGGTGGCTGTGTCACTGCTTAGCTGCATTCGGGCCTTGTAGAGAAGCTCTCCTGGACCAGTGTAGATGTCTTCCTGACACGGGAGGATGAGTTTGCAACTGGCTGCCAGTCTGCAGACAGCACATGATGCTAGAGTCCATGATAAACCAGTGCTGAAATACTGCAAGTGAGCATCATTGAGAAGTATTACAAACATGAATAACTCTTTATTGAGAGAATGAGGCCACTGCTACTGCTGAGGAACCAGCACTCACAGGATGGCCAGACAAAGCCAGTGCTCAGTAATGTTAAGGCGACTCAGGAGTGATGCAACTGATATTGGAGTCAGGCTTTGGGCCAGAAATGCAAAGGTCAGGTCAATACATAACATAATTGGTTGAACACTCTGTGCCATTTTTGTCCCCGTGTGTAGATACCTTCACTTTCCTCTATAATGTAGATACAGTACAAGCAGTACAGTGCGTAATCTAAGTGCCAGCTGAAATTTTGCCTACAACTTGTGAAACATGCATGAAAGCCTTTACCATCTTAGGCCCTGAGCTCTGTTCTCCTCTCCTTGCTGCCTGGCTCTACTTTAAGTACACTTCATAGAATCACCCAAATTATTTAGGTTGGAAGGGACATCCAGAGGTCATCTAGTCCAACCCCTGCTCAAAACAAGACCAGTTATGGCAGGTTGCTTAGTGCCTCATCTACTTGACTTCTGAGTATCTCCAAGGGTGGGGACTGTAAAAACTCCCTGAGTGCCTCTTCCACTATCTGGTCACACTCTTGCTGAAAAAAAAAAAAAAAAAAAGAAAAAAAAAGAAAAAAGAAAAAAAAAATCCCAATATATAATCAGAATTTCTCATGTTTCAGCAAGCACTGCAAAGAATACTAAGGATTGACAGACTATTTCCAAGTTAGACATCCACTTCAGGAGTTGTAACAGGAGCCAATTCATTCTAAAGCCTGATGCTTCAAGAAGAGCAATGAAGACAGCAGTTTAGGACAGAAAGAGACAGACTTTGTGGAAGGACATGAAAGATTACTTACGAAATATAGATCATTAAAAAGAGGTGGTGGGTGCTTTCTGAGGCCTAAAAAACAGATGGGTTCCTATCAGGAAACAATTAGCTGCCTCCAGCCAACATGCTGCCAAAATATCTAATCATTGCTAGGTTGTTCAAAGAGGCTGGTACGTTTCTGCAGAGATTTTGCAGGCATTCTACAAATATATAAAACTGGGTAAGCCCCACAAGTAAACTACCTCTTCTTGTTTATTGGAAGAAAAACCCACAAATCTGGCAAGCCTTATTGTATAAGGATCTGCTAAAACACTCCACATGCTTACAAAATGTCATCCTTTCCTAAAAACTTGCCATTGGTAGTGGAAAATGCCCTTTCTTGCCTTCTTAAATTAGAGCCCCACAGCAACAAGTGAAAAGCAGGTGTCTTCACAAAGGTTAAGGAGCAACTCCATTTCCAAAACTGAAATTCATGCAAAGCAACTACAAATTTTTGTTCACTGCCAATAACCAAAACCACACACTCCTACAGCAGGACACCAATTAAACGGATTTAATGACCCTTGCATCACACTAGAATATCTTTGTTAACGTGTATTTAATTGCTAGATTAGGCCTCTTAACTCATGCCATATGCAGAGGTAATTTCTGCTAGCTGGGTAGGAAGAGGGCCGGGGTTAGAACAGACTTGGAAGTGGCTCCAGATGCACAAGTGATGAGCAGGGTGTCATTTGTGAGGATCAGGGAAGGAAGCCTGGAACACCACAGGCACAAACGGATGGGAATTTACACAAGCTTAAGGCCATTTGTGTTGGCAGGAACTGGCTTTCTAGTAAAAACTTCATTTCACGTAAGTGCTTTGTGTAGGGATTACTGTGCTTTTTTCCCCTAGGAAAGGAATAAAGCCCCATTCTTGTGGGGAACTGTTTCTAAACAACTTCTTACACAGAGGACTGAATTTGGAAAATGAAGAAAATGCTTTAGTGATCTCCAAGTCCATGTCTACCTGTAGCCCTCACAGTGCCACAGCATACTGCATCCCCGAAAAGACAGCTCCCGTTGCATGAGACTGTAAAGGGAACTAGGCTGGCCTCCTAGATAGATTATTAAGTGCCAAGGCCTGTGCAGTGCCTAGAAGAGTGGTCCTTTCCTCTGCATTGCAGACCTCTGCTGGGGTTGGGGGGGATGCTGCCTAGCAGCAAGGAATGCCTTAATGATAATTAAAGGAACAACAAACAAAGGTCTGTCTTGTTCTCTTCCAGAACATCTTTCCATACACTACAATAATACTAACACATAACAAAGAACAAAAAGATAAGAGTATTTCAGTATTATGCTTTTAAATGTATATAGTCGCCTTCTAAAACTCTGACAGCTTTCCTGGAAACTGCTAAGCCCTAAAACTGTGGAGGACCTTGATAGATCACTGCCTGAGGACTGAAAAAGTAAGGTTTTCTGGAAAGCACAATTACTTCCATGCTACAAAAACATTTGTTTTGCCAGGCTTTTCATTCAATTGTTGTACCTCGATTCAGAAAAGACATACATAACACACCATAATTACTCCACCAGGGACCAGAGTATTTCTTTATAGCTGTATGTTCTTCAGAGTCTCCCTTGTTTTGTCTGCTCAACAGTTTTAAAATACAATCAGTTGTCCTTATCAAGTTGCCTTTTCCAGCAATTGCTGTCCCCATGTCCACTGTTCAGAGAAGTCTTGAATCTAGAACTGGCACACCTGCTTTCTCTCTTTCGCATCAGCATTGTAATTTTACACCAGGTCTGGAAGGCTGAGTGTCCCCACAGAGCCAGTGAGGGGGTGCCCATGCCCTGCTGTACATGAGGTTGGTGTTCTTGTGCCTTGCTACATTGCGGGGCTGCTTTAGTCCTAGAAGCAAAAAATCTCAGAAGCCCGAAGTGATAGCCTCGCTGTCTGAGCATGCTCAGGGAGACTGTGTCTTCGCTGTCTTCCCTCAGATACATGCACTCTTCACGGGCTTCAGGATATGTGCAGACACAGCCAGTGGAGAAGAATCCTCCCTAAAATCATTCAGTCAGGTCGATTTGGAGTTGAAAGTAATTTATGGTATGCTTTGAGGATGCCCTTGCAGAGGGAGGATGCAGGAACGATTGGTAGACAGTGCTGTTCTCTGTATATTGACTTGGGCATGTGGTCCTTCTGACACCAAGGATATTACCTCGTACCATCCTCATCATTCACCTATTTTTCTTCGACAATCCCAGTGATTAAATGTACAGAGATTAAATGTGCTAGTTCCATGCTCTGGATTGTTTGACTGTGGTGAATAATGGCTAATATTTGCCAGCCATCACATTCTGCCACTTACATATCCTTTTCTCAGCTGACAGCAACGGCGACTAGAGCAACAAGGAATATTTTGTCCTATCACCTACTGCCTTCTCTTTTAAAGGAATCTATACGCATGAGAGAATGGAAAAGGGATTTTGTTTTGCTAAATGTGCAAGTGTGTGCTTGCCTCTTCTCTTGTGCATATTCAAAAACGCAAGCAGGTAAACAATGCCATTCTAAACCCCAGCAAACTACTGGGCTGTATACATGTATATCAATGATAACAGTTTGAAATTCCAAGCCACATACATAGATCAGTCATGTAAGTATTAATATCTGTTTCAGTGACACTTCAAATATTTTTTTGTCCCTGAGAAATCATAATTCTCATGTCTTCTGGCAATAACTGTGATGAACAGTAGAAGAAAAGAGATAATATAAAAAGAATAATCAAATTTTATGTGTAAAAATTGCAAAATGAACCCTTATTGCTATTTTCCTTATCCAGTGCCATATTTCCTATGCTAATTTTACAGAACAAATAGTCATAATCCACTTCGTATCTTTACAAACGTGTGATTTGTAATGCAGCTGAAGGACTTCAAATTTAAAATGTAAGCCACACAAGCAGAAAGAAACCTACCCCAAAGGCAAGCAAAATGGATTCCCTGGAGGGGACAATTCTACACAGAGATGGCAAATACCAGGGATATTTCAAATAGTAGTGAGCTCACGTGATTAACTAATTCCAGTGCTAGTTCCTCAAAGCAGATATCATAGGATGTGCATATAATACATACATACGGAGTGGGATATTATTTGATTTTTTTTTTAACTGTCATACACTTTTCATTATTCTTTTTTTTTTTTTCCTTCATACAAAAGGCATCAGCATTTTTCTGCTTTTGCAGCTGTACCTCCCCTTTGCAAGACCACAAGAAATGTAAATGCTGATGTGCCAGTTTTCATAGCAGGTGGGATGTTGGATGTTTCAGATTGGATACCGGGTTTTGTCATTATGCAAGTTTAAGAAATTTCAAATATTGGCTCCACTCTCACTGAATTGTGTACACAAAGCTCACAATTCTTAAGCAACGTTTTATTGACCACGACACCTATAAAATAAGATCAAGCTCAAATTAATATGCGAAGATTTTTTGCTATTTTCTGAATTGTCCTGGATTCACTGCATTTTTGTAACTGACCAGCAACAGCACATCTAGCTGCTAACTCACAGGAGCTACAATTTGTCAGATGTGTCTAATGTTTACAAAACATGGCTGGAATTTTTCTATCCTCTGAGCAAGGCTAGTTTGCTCCCTTAAAATGCATCGTGCTCTTCCTGTTTGCTTTCATTTGTCTTTGTCAAACGGGCACGGACAGGAGCACAGGAGGGGATAAGGGCAGTGTATCCACAGAACCGTGGACAGCAGCTACGCTCAAGGCCACTGCGCAAAAAAAAGACATCTGTGCAACTGAACTCCATCTCCTAAAAATAGAGATTTAATATTAAAAGAGTACTAATCACAGCAGTAAAACCTTACCTTTCTTTTTCCTTTTGTTTCTACAAGTTGTGAATTGTACAGAATCAGCTAACAAAGCATAAGAATGGTTATTTTAATAATCTAATTTCTCACATAAACCCATACACCTGCATACCTACGCATTTCACGGTGACTTCATTTATTCTGAAGTCTTTGTTTCACCTACGTGTACTTACATGCAGAAAAAATGTCACTATGAAAAATGGCAAACTACTCAAACATCAGCTCTTTGTATTACTTCCAGCCCCAATGACAACAGCCAGTCTTTCTCCCAGTCCAAGCTGGTGACCCGGCACTGCTATGGAAGCGTGACCTGGCTTCCATTGTGTTTCTTGTCCCATCAACAAAACTGTCAGCTAAGCTCTAAATGCTCAATCGTTATTACTACTGATGTATGAGAAGGAGGGAATGTAAATTAATAATCAAAAAACAGGAGATTTTGCACTACCAGACTGGTGACTACAAATAGATAATTACAGAATAAACCCAGTGGATTTCAAACTCCATGACAAAAACTAAGCACAGCCCCCTCCCCTAACATACGCTCCTTTCTCTACAGCAACTTTTCAGCCTGTGGCCACTTTCCAGGAGCTCAGCTTGCCATGCCAGTTCCATCAAACCCGGAGAACATGCTGCTCTTCAGCACAAGGAAAAGAAAGGCTACCCAAAACCAAGGTAATATGCAGGTGTTCTTTCAACATTGTGAAATGAACTCCAAAGCATACAACTGAAACAAAAGATTGTAGGAAAAAAGTAGATGCCCAGTGGCAGAGGTGAGAGCAGAGATTAAATCTGCCTGACTTCTGGTCCATTTGCTACAGCAAAGTCACACATTACCTCCAAATTCAAATGTGAAAAAGTAACCAGAAAAAAAGGACCCTTCGAAAAAGGACACACAGGGATACAAAGCTGGTCTTCTATAAATTCTCAGCTTCAGAAGCAGAACTGCAGTACCAAAGACTGATAGCTAACTCCTGCTCATGTTTCTTTTTTGCTGTAGTGGAGATCATGTGCTTACTTCACAGCACTGGCGTTTAAACTCTCTTCTCCATTTCGTCTGCTAAAGCTCAACCTGCGTGCCTGTTCCTGGGTCTCATTAGTGTGTGCTACAGACACTGTTAAATAATTTTGCAAAAATAATTTAAGCAGCTCATCTCTGGTCTCATTTGCTTTGAATAGATAGACCTTATGCACCTCTTTCAAGCTGCACGTCTCAGTGGGGTGTTCAGTACATCATCTTCCTGGGGCTTGGGGGCAGTCTGTTTCTTAAGCATTTCCTCCATGATCATTTGGCTTGCAGGCATTGAAAAAATAACCTTTGGTTTCATTTGCCCGTAGCATTTGCCCACTTGTACCTTTGGTAGAGATTGTGCCAGGAGCATGACCAGCAATATTTAGCTAAATGTCAAAGAAAGGAAAAGATACCCAGCAGGTTCCCAATTACTGTAATTTTCTACATGGTTTTAGGTAAATTAGGCTGTATTTGAACAGTCTGTAAGCATGCTTCAAACGTTTACCAGGTAAGCTTATCACTACCCAGAGTTTTCCAGCTCCACAAAACTGTTTTCTGGTCAGTCATCCTAACTATCACCTTCTGATGAGGAATTAATAAAACTCGTATGAAGAAAATCACTTTGCTTTTCCACACAATTATAAATTCTTGGCATTTCCTAAACTAAGCATCAGGACTTAGGAAACTGTTCAAGATAAAACAGACCACAGATGTCTGCCTTCTGTGCATCTGTGAAACACATACCTTCATACATATTAAATTTGCCTACTTCATAGAAGTAAGGAAGAAGAGGAGGTAAATGTTTTCCAGCAATCAGGTTCATATCATGGTATATTTTTGCACTAAAAATCAAGCTGTGCTTTCCTTCCCGTTACTTGGATTGCTATCAAAGGTCCCACAAAATAAATGTAGCCTGCCTCTTCCTCCTCCTAATTCAGATTAGAGCCCTGCTGGGAATGAAGAATCCCAAATCCATTTTGGAGGTGTATTTATGGGTATTACAGCACACATCGAGGACTACAATCCCCTAAACCGGAATTTCATTAACGTCATACTAGCTCTTAATACGGAGTTTAATGCAGGCTTTGGGGCATTTGTAATCAACTGGTTCTGTTTCTTTGACTGTATGCCTTATGAATATACAAACTATTGCAGTTGTTGTTTCAGAAGAGCTGAAATTACCCAGAAGACTGATCTTACAGATTGAAGCCATCTACAGGTGTGTGAATAGGACTGGGTTTTTGGCCCATAAAACTCTTAATAGCTTTGCAAAATTATATCAATACTGGAACGCATCTTGGACCTGGACACTCAAAATCATTTGGGTTTATGATTACAGTCACAGCAGCCTTTGTTTTTTAAAGCAAGAGGCTCAAAATTATAAAAGATCACACAAAATCGGACTTCCCTTCCATTCAGTTTTATAGGTAACAGAACATATTGCAATTGGTGATAAGACAAATTCTTCCTTTATGGTACTGACTAAATCCCAGCACCAACACTGCATTTTGAGTTATACCAAGATCAAGGAAATCCAGATATTTCTGATTAAGCCAAACCATTAATGATACATTTCCTAACCAGCATTTCATAAATGGAACTCCTCCAGAAATGCTTTGAAACCAGACATCAAAGTCAGAAAAAAAAATAAAATGTTACAGTGATAATAGGAAACATGCAGGAAAAAAAAAGCACAAAAGCATTCATTCTATCGCCGCTGCCACGTGTCTTACAGCACCTTGGGTCTGCCAGAACAGCAGACTGCTTTGTGTCCTACCTAGGCTTCAGGGCGTGGGGGACAGCTGGAGGATTTTACCTGTCAAAAGAAGGCTTCTCTCCACAGTCAAACGCATCCTGCAACTCCTTGACAAGGTTAGCCTGCCCAGGCAGCCGAAAAAGGCCTTCTTCTTTCAGCCCCCGCTGCCGGATAAAATCCACACACTGCTCCACCAGCATAGGAGCCAGGCGGTTCCCATATCGCTTTTCGTATCGGACAGTGTCTTCTAGTTTCTGGCCAAAAATACCTACATAAAAGAGAGATGTGACATGGTTGTGATTCTCAAAAACATACAAGGAGCCTGTGTCTTTCACTGCAACCCATGCAATCTACAGGTCACTTCAATGCATGGACAATTAATGCACCCCTTTCTTAAGGATAAATTGCTGCGTCTCACGTCTGATGCTGTCATGATGCTGTCAGACATAAATGTGATGATGACATATTATACAACAGTGCTCTAAAATACTCTTTAAAAAAATAAATAAATAAATTTGAAGTGACTTTTCAGACCAAAAGCACAAAACACAGAGAAATATTACAAATAGCATTTTCTGTCAACAAACCTTCTGATTCAAAAGTGATGTACATCTCCATTTTCTTAGCTTGTGCCTAATGATGCGTATAAAATTAGGTAGTTTCTGTATGAGTTTTAATTACATATAAATGTTACCTTTACACACGGAACACAGATAAATATAACTCAGGATTTGGTTCATACTAAACCAAACAATTAATTGCATTTCACAACATAAGCAAAGACCTGTCCTACAATTTATTACCAGCTGCATTATCACTTTAGGAACAATAAATTGTGTGTACAAAAAAAAAAGATCACGAAATGAAAGGCAAAAACACGTCAGACAAACTGCAGGAAACCAGTATTTGGCTTTAGCCTTGGAAAAACATGGAATTTTACCAACAAAATTAACTTCAACCCCAAACAGAGGATACCATTATGGACACCGGAAATACAACTCCTCTTCTGTAACTGTTTTACCTCTCCCTTTCCAACTGCAGAGCCAGCCATCACAAGCATTGTCACAGCAATGTTCAGGTATATCATCTGTGATGGAAGTTCTCCCTTGAGACCATTTGTTGATTGAAGCTGGGGCTGAAGCAAGGCAATTCAATTTCTATATATAGCAACACAATGAACAGCTCTAAGGCAGCCATGATAAGAAACTAAATACCAAATAACTACCTATACTGAAAGACTGCTTTTGCAATTACGTATGACAGAAAGTGAAACAAACAAACAAACAAAAAAAGCAGTAAGTCAAATTCTGCCCTTCAGTGAGCACACAGTTCCTACCAGTTTGAAAATGCGCAGCAAGGAGAATAGAGTTATTTTGTTTTTTTCTATAGAAAGCCAACAGATGAGCCAGTCAGCTTTTGCCTCTTGCCCCAAGAACCTCTTTCACCCACAAATCACTGATACGTAAACACATAAGTAACCAAAAACTAAGGTAGGATGTAGATCAAAGCGTCCTTCAGAGCACCCTTCAATGTGTACATTCTTCCTGCAACAAAAGAAGAGTAACTCCTGCCTGTCCTTGTGCTGAAAGTTGCCTTCTGTACGCTCTGGGATGTTACTGCAAGTAGGTGGCAAGCTGTCAGTCACCCACACTGAAGGTTTGGGGCTTGCCTTTAAGTGCAATTATTTTTATGCTAACAAAGGAAATGACTGGTGAGAATAACGATGTCCAGCTAAGACATCCACAAATTATACTGAGATGCAGAGCAGCAAGCACATTTTGTGATTTCCATGGTACTCACACATGTGGATGCCAAAAACAGCAGTAGGCGAAGTGACTAAACATTACACAGTCACTCTTTATTAGCCAACTTTTTTTTCAAAAAAGTTTTTTTTTTTTTTGTAAAAAAAACAAAATCCCAAAATTTTTGATTCAAGACAGAATTTTTGAAATTTCAGAGTCAAACAAGCTTAGAAGGATACTGACTAATGTAAAATAGTTGTGTCCCTGAAGTTCAGCTTTGTCATGCTGGCAGAGGGCACTAAGTATGTTTTCTTATTTCTTACTTACCTTCCTCATCTCCTGCAAACTCGCCCAGGGCGTCACAAAAGTGTTATATGAATTTGGGCTTCTCATATTTCCCTGAGTTAAGGGTTGCTGCTGGCAACACTGAGGCCATCCTCAAGTCCCCCCCATTTTCTAGACTCTTTCTAAATGAAGCAGAATTAAGGAGAAGATCTGATGTTTAGTTAGTTAAGGAATCAGTGTGATTCTACGAATTCGGGGATTTCAAGGGCCCTTCTGCTTTTGGAATTGTAACCAAGACCTTCATCTAAAGACTCAGTTCCATTAGGGAAATCAATTCAGAAAGATCCTCTAAAAAAAAAAAAAAAAGTCTTTACTGTCAAAAGCACCTGTTCTACCCCCTGAAACAAATCCAACCCTTTTTCTGTAGAGGGATGACACACAAAACTTCACTAAGCACCAATTCTTTACCACTTGAATCTGTGTGGTAGAGCTCACTAAGCAGATAAAGGAAATGGCACATGACAGTTCCAAAACGTCTTCACAACCAGGTTCACAACCTCTCTGGGCAACCTGTTCCTACTACTTGGCTGTCAAGGTGAAACACCTTTCCTGTCTGAAACTATCCTGTTCGGTGTATGCCAGTGGTCTCTTACCCTCCCTCCACCCACTGTTGTAGAAAAGCCCAGCTCCATCTTCCTGACAATTTTCTCTTACTACCTGAGACAGCCACTTTTTGCTGCCCCCAGAGCCGCCCGTTCTCCTGGCTGAACACACACTGCTCTCTCTGCCTGTCCTCGCACAGTGTATGCTCCAGCTCCAGCACCTTGGTGGCCCCTTGGCTGAACAGAGAGTATTTGGAATAGGATCTAACAAATGCCGAGTAGATGAGGTTCGCTTCCCTCCCTCTGCTGTCTCCACTCCTGTTGATACAGCCCAATTTGTAGTCAGTCTTCCTTGCTGCCAGGTCCACTGCTGTCTTCTGTCCAACTTGCTGTCCCCTGGGATACCCAGGTTCTCTTCCATGGAGCTGTTTCTCTGAGGTTATTCCTCCTCAGGTGCAGAATTTGATCCTTCTCTCCTTGTTTTGTCCCATGAATGTACATTCAGAGCTTTCCTTCAATAGTTCTTGCTTTTGACACAAGAATTTTCAATTCTTTTCATCAGTGGAAAATATGAATATTCCAATTATATGACATACAATTACAACTCACGCTTGCTGACAGTACGCTTACTACGAATAAGCTCTGTCCTATTAGCTCTACTTTCTTCTCTCCATGCTAACATTCCATTCGATAACGTGCATTTTGCAGACCAGTTCACATTTTGCAGAAGGAAGATTAAGTTCTCAAACCTACCAGACTGCTTTGAAACTAGTATTAGTAATGACACTGTAGTCAAAACACATCACTTCATTTTTTGGGATAGTGCCATTTTTTTTTATTTTTTTTTTAAGAGTTGGCTTTCAAAGCATGCCTAATACATAACGAATAAAACTAGAATAAGGGGGCTTGTGCGGTGGAAGCAAAAAAGAATGCCCATG
This sequence comes from Aythya marila, assembly GCF_965140915.1. Taxonomy (NCBI): domain Eukaryota; kingdom Metazoa; phylum Chordata; class Aves; order Anseriformes; family Anatidae; genus Aythya; species Aythya marila. The sequence continues at coordinate 45,112,130 of NC_139045.1, read as the reverse complement.
TTGTTATAAGTTGCTGATGCATCCCAACACAAGCTGTAGAATATTGAAAACAGCTGGCAACCATAAAGCATTAAGATGCCCAGAAGTAGTGCTACACAGCATTTTTGAACTCGTAGAGAAAGTAAGGAGTGATTCATGTACAAAAGGTGACATACCTGAAATGGGTACGACCAACTTAGATGTGTATTACAGAATCACAGAATCATCTAGGTTGGAAGAGACCTCCAAGATCACCGAGTCCAACCTCTGACCTAACACTAACAAGTCCTCCACTAAACCATATCCCTAAGCTCTACATCTAAACGTCTTTTAAAGACCTCCAGGGATGGTGACTCCACCACTGCCCTGGGCAGCCCGTTCCAATGCCTCACAACCCTCTCAGTAAAGAAGTTCTTCCTAACATCTAACCTAAAACTCCCCTGGCGCAACTTTAGCCCATTCCCCCTCGTCCTGTCACCAGGCACATGGGTGAATAGACCAACCCCCACCTCACTACAGCCTCCTTTAAGGTACCTGTAGAGAGTAATAAAGTCGCTCCTGAGTCTCCTTTTCTCCAGGCTGAACAAGCCCAGCTCCCTCAGCTGCTCCTCATAGGACTTGTTCTCCAGGCCCCTCACCAGCTTCGTCGCCCTTCTCTGGACTTGCTCAAGCACCTCCATGTCCTTCTTGTAGCGAGGGGCCCAAAACTGAACACAGTACTCGAGGTGCGGCCTCACCAGAGCTGAGTACAGGGGGACGATCACCTCCCTAGCCCTGCTGGTCACACTGCTTCTGATACAAGCCAGGATGCTGCTGGCACCAACTCGTCTTTGGGCGCATGGGGACGGTTTGCTCCTGAGTCTTTAAGATTTCCTTCTTGAAGAGCACCCAGCCTTCCTGGACTCCTCTGCCCTTCAGAACTGCCACCCAGGGGACTCTGCCAACCAGTGACCTGAACAGCTCAAAATCTGCCCTCCAGAAGTCCAAGATAACAGTTTTATTGGTCCCCCTTCTGACTTTGCTGAGAAAAGAGAACACTAAAATTTCATGATCACTCTGCCCAAGACAGCTCCCGACCACCACATCTCCCACCAGTCTTTCTCTGTTTGTGAACAGAAGGTCTAGTGGGGCACGTCCCCTGGTAGGCTCACTAACCAGCTGTGTCAGGAAGCTATCTTCCACACTCTCCAGAAACCTCCTAGACTGCTCCCTCTGAGCTGTATTGTATTTCCAGAATATGTCTGGAAAGTTGAAGTCCCCACAAGAACAAGTGCTGGCAATTGCATGACTTCTGCCAGCTGCTTGTAGAATGCCTCATCCGTCTCCTCATCCTGGTTCAGCGGTCTATAACAGACCCTCACCAGGATGCCTGCCTTGTTGACCTTCCCGCTGATCCTAACCCATAAGGACTCAACCTTATCATTCCCAGCCTCAAGTTTCACAACATCAAAACACTCTATAATACAGAGAGCCACATCACCTCCCCTTCTGTGCTGCCTGTCCTTTCTGAAGAGCCTGTAGCCAGTCATTGCAGCACTCCAGTCATGGGAGTGGTCCCACCACGTTTCAGTGATGGCAACCAAGTCATCGCTTGCTTGCCGCATGGTGGCTTCCAGCTCCTCCTGTTTGTTGCCCGTGCTGCGTCCATCATAGAATCATACAATATCCCGAGTTGGAAGGGACCCATAAGAATCATCAAGTCCAACTCCTGGTGCCACACAGGTCTACCCAAAATTTTAGACCATGTGATGAAGCACACAGCCCATTAGTGCATCTATACGACATTAGTGTAGATGCACTTCAATTGGGTCATTGCCCTCTCCCCCAGGCCCATCTCTAATGAGCCTCATTTCATCCCCATTCCCCTTCTTACCTAGTTTAAAGCCCTCTCAATGAGCCCTGCAAGCTCTGGGGCTAGGATCCCTTTTCCCCTCAGAGATAGGTGGGACCTGTCTGCACCTATCAGGCCGGATGCCAAGTAAGCGCCCCATGGTCAAAAAAACCCACAACACTTCTGTGTTGGCACCAGCCTCTGAGCCATGTGTTTATCAGGTGGGCTTTCTGGGTCTTCCCTGTACCCCTCCCTGGCACTGTAGGGATAGAGGAAAACACCCCCTGTACTCCCGCTCCACCCACTAACCATCCCAGTCCCCTGAAGTCCCTAAATTTATTACAGCAGCAAATCACAGATACTGAAGAAAAAACTTTAAAAAACAAACTATACACGAGGAAAAATAAAACCTGGTATGATGCAGAGATGACCACTGTGAACAATGTAATTGAAATCAGGGCTGAAAATGTCCTGATTTGGGTTCCCAAAGTGTAAACATTGAAGTATTTCTACTACTAACTGCAATAAGGTGGTTTGCAAATTAAGGGACTTTTATTGAGACATGTAAAATACACACAGCTGGGAATGCCTGGGGGAGAGGCAGAATAACCACAGCAGTTGTCTAGATTTGACGGATTGGATTCAGATCCCACACAACCTTCAGAACACAGTTGCATCCAGTCTGGTCACGTTTATCTTCACAGCCAGAGGGGTCTATGCACACCACCGCCCACATCCCAGATGAAGCCTCAGAGAGTTGGCTCTCCAACTATGTGAATGGTGACAATCATTTATCTGCCTTGGAGGCATGAGGATTTCCACATTCTACTTTGAGAAGCTCAGAGGTAGATGTTGAAAAAAATATGCGCTAACCTAAAGACCTCGGTCTCATGGGAAATCAATGGGAAATCAACACATCATGCCTTAAGAGCTTCTAAAGTCACCATTTACTATACTCTGTTTTCCAGTTTGGCTTTGGAATTCATCTCAGGCAGGCTTGGTGTGGTTTTGAAGTGTAGACTGAACTTCTCCAAAGGAATTATTTCTTTCACCTAATAAATACAGAACACTGCACCGAGCAACACTTAGCCATGAAAGGAATTAGTTGTGATAAGCCTGCATAAATATTGACTTGAAGTTACAGGCTGATGCCTTATGGAAAAAGTACTCTGTTGCCAGGGGCAGAAGAGGCAGAAACATGACAACTCTGCTTCCACCTGATTTTGTCCTAACTTTTACCTTGTTCATCATCTTTTTGTTTTATGTTGGGTTTTTCACTGTCGAGGAATAAAAGCCAAGATTGTTGCCCTGTAAAGGTTCCCTTTCTTCCACTATCTCTTTCTAAGGTCCTTATCTCCTCTTATATCACAAGTGACTACTCCAGAGACACCGCAGATGAATGGTTCATGAAGACTGAGATGCTGACTGTCACGAAGCACAGGCAATGCTGTGATGAACTGTGGTTACAAACATACTGTTAATACAGTGCTTAGCAGAGACAAACCAAGCTGAATGCTGTAAGCTATAGCTGGTGGCATCTCCTAGCCTCTCCTCTGCAGAGAGGCTGTGAAATGATGGTCCGAATTACAGAGACAACAGAATAATCAAAACCACAGAGTTAAGTTCAAATGCTGTTTTTTTTTGTTTGTTTGTTTGTTTGTTTTTAAGTCAACTTATAACACTGTAACTAAGCAAGAAAACCTCCATGGAAAAAGAAATAAAAGAGCCCTCGTGTTGCCATCCAAACCTAAGTTCTCCTAAATCTTATTCTCTCTAAAATCCAGAAATGCACAGATTCATGAATGCCGACCTGTGGATAGGGTGTCAGAGGAGAAAGCAACAAAAACAAGCAAATTTGGCATTCACACGGCAGCAACTTGCTTGTCTTCCCCACAACTGGAAGAAGGCAGGGAAATGTACAGATTTCCAGTTCTGACCAGTCTTTAGATTTAATCAACAGAACTGCTTTTTCAGAGAGGCCCTTGTAGGTCTTTAAGGCTATATCCAATTAAGCCAAGATCACGCATAACATCAAAGAGGAAAATCACATGCTAGCAAAGGGCATGCTGAGTGGTTATTCATTAACTAGAACATTCCCGCGGCAGAAGTTTTGTAAACATTTTGAGAAACTGGATTTCCAAGGCTAACGGATATCCATAAAGCTTATGAAAGACACTGCAGTGCTCTGTCTAAATTCTGTGTGTGTCTGCTCAAGAGTTGTGAAAGCGCTGTGGTATTTTCAATGGTACATACTCATAGTTAGAGCATGTTTTCAAAATTTAAGAATGCTGTTAGTCAATGATCTCCATAACTACTGCACACAGTCAAGGGTCACATCTCAAATCTATTGACTCCAATCCAGTAAGAAGAAAGGAGGAAGAAGATCTAGGCGGCAGCTCGGCTCCTTGCTCCTTGACAAATCACTTGGAAAACAACCGCCTGCCTCTCCAGCCCTACCGCAGCACACATGGTTGGTGAACCAGAAGGTTCTGCCTTTTCCATGCTGCCCCTGAGCAATTCAGGCAGCAGCAACGTTTTCAGAAGCATAACGCCCAGAGGGCTGATAATTTCAACACAGAGCCTGTACAGCGTGTTCTCTCACTGTGCAGCAGAGAGGATCTTCCTCCTTCCAGAACATGCCCTTAGTTTATGGACCATACTGATCAGAAAGGGCCAGTTAAGGGCTAGGGAACTGGTCTCAGATTAGAGTACCTGAGGCACCCCTCAAACTCTAATCAGTAACTGACACTGAAAATAAAAGATCAGGGGAAGGGTCTTCAACAGCAACACAGGAAACAAGCCCTGGCATGGCCACATAACACTTCATGCAGAGCTTTAAACTGTTATTTTCTTACCAGCTTTCCACTTTGCTGTTCCCCAGCGCTACATGCAATTAATTTTGAGTGGATCAAATGCAGGCAGTATTTCCTTCTTCTCTACAGATGTTTTAAATGTAAAGGAGAGGAGGAAAAAAAAATACAGCAATGGCAGAATTTTGTTCCTGTTTCACTCATTTTCTTACCTACAAGCCTTCTCCTACCCCACAGTCAATGTGATGCCAGCAGGAGATAAGGTCCCTACCCTGGAGTTGAGCACAGCTGCACAACAGAGGTTACTGCTTAGAAAAAACAAGTCTGAAAGAAGAGCAGACATAGCTACTGGCTGGAAAAGAAGAGAGGCAAATTTTAAAACATCACCAGGAGCTTAACACAGCTGGATTAGGACTGCTACTCTTTCTCTGGCCACAGCCAATGCCACTTTCTTCTCCAAAACTGGTCACTCACATGCCAGCCGACGTTCTCACCACTGCATGCAGTAGCAAGTCACCCTCGGGTATCCATTCCTTTCTGCACTTGCACTGTGTGCTCCCTCAGGAGGTTCCCACGATGCTTCTCAAGCAGAGAGCATCTTCTCCGATTTGGGCTTAAAAGATTTTCGGCTCTGTCTCTGTTCAGATGCCACCTTCTGAGCAGCCATTTCTCCTATGACGTGACCTTCCTCCAAAGGACATTTTTTTTCCAGGGCCTAACACAATGCAGCTTTCATCTGGATTTCCAGAAGGGGTTCTACAATTTGCATCATCATGATGGTACATCTCTGTCATGTCACAATGTTGTGATTCCCCTGTAGTTCTTCCAGTGAGCAGCCAATGGCTTTCCCTGTTAATTTTCTTTGCTGTGTTGTATTGCACAGCTTAGAATTTATCTATCTGATTTATTTAAGTGTATGGGCTGGGTTTGCAGAAGGCTAGCTTTGACCATTTTTACACTTAGGTATACAATCTGCAAATGAAGTTACAAGAATTCTTGAAGCCAATTAGTAAGATGAGTGTAGTTGGCTTAATTTGCCTGTTAAGTCACTGTAAAGGCTTAACTGAAAGTCCAATTAATGATCATATTTCTGTTGACTCCAGAGGGACATGGACCTCGTTAAACATGTGCACCATCATTCTGAGCTCTCTGATCTAGGGACCTCACAGCAACACTCTTGACAGAACACGTGTGTAGGAAAGGAACTGAAACAAATGACATTTAGAGGAAAGCAAATGAGCAGCATGGCCTTTGTCATTCAGTCCTCTGCCCAAAGTGCTGCAGCTTCATTTGGGGGTCTTAGACACGAAGAATTGCTGTGTCAAAACATATGGGGAAGGAGTAAACAGCTGAGGTCTTCTTGGAGAGGCTAAGGCTGTGACCTGGGGCAAAAAAGCAGCTGCCCGCAAAATTATCAGTTAATCCTTTATTAAATTTCCAAACATTTCTCAAATAGTTAGGTGTACAAACAGGGCACAGACAGCTCTAATTTACACCAATACCTTGAAATGCGCTTGCACGCTTGATACAGACATATCCACATCCTCCTGGGCATGGAAACTCCAGCAAGCATGGAAAACGCTGGCCTCAGGAGGAGGTTACGGGGGACAAACAGCTTTCGGTGCCATGTCAGCAGCAGGCAATAGCTGATCCCTGCTCTGGTTCTGCAGGGAGCACCCCACTGGTTGTGATTCCTTGTTTCAGGGCATTGTCCCTGCCTGCACACAGCACCCTCAAAAGCAGTGAGGTCACTACATCACCACCGAGTGCTGCAAGCAGAGAGCTGCTGGGCTTGCAAAAGGACAAATGGCAGCAGGGAGGGACACATCAGGGAGGAACACATGATGACTGTATTCATATATGCCCCATGTAAGATCATTTCTCACACTTCAGAACATGATGGTTTAGCCCTTACACTTGGATTTCCTGCTCCAGCATAGTTTCTAAGGCAGCACCAACATTTCCCTCTTTCCCCACCCACATTTTTTATCCTTACCACAGAGGCAGTTTCCCCCCCCTCAGCCCCAGCACCGTGGTACCTTACATCACTTGCTGTATCGCTCCCAGACATGTGTTTCCCTTCCAGCTGACACATTTTGAAAGCCAGCCTCCTCTTTGCCTTCCTCCCCTCAGCACTGCCATGCTCTGCTTCTACAGGTGTATATGCACTGCAGAAGAAAACTGGCCTTAAAAAATCTCTCTGCAGCAGGTGGAAAGGCAAGTGCAGGCTGCAGGACAGCAGAATCAAGTGGCAATGCAGCACTTGCAGCAGGACAGTGCACTGTAGGGATCCACTTCAGTCCATCAGAAATCTCTGAATCCAGGGACTTGGTCTTCTGCACACATGCACTTTTACCTATTTATCATGTTCCTTTACTCCCTCTTTTCTTGCCTCCCACACAGACAAGATAAAAACCCAAACTCTTTTCCCCAGTATTTTGCCAGCCAAACAGGCAGCAGTTAGCATCCCAGGTCCAGTTCCCCAGCTCCTCTCAGTGATATTTGCTCAGAAGCTCTGCAATAATCTTGTCTCAAGCCACCTCTTTCAGGCAGCCCATCATTCATGGGTTATTATGTAGAGGAGACAGTATCAGCTGGCCAACTACAAACAAATGAACAAAGAAGTAAATAAATCATTCATGAAATGTCAGCATCTGCATTGTTTCATGCCTTTTGTTTCGGTGCTCTCATCTGCCTGCACATGCAGCCCCCATGACTTCTCTGAAACCTGGCTTCACTAGCAAAGCAGAACAGAGTGAGAGAACAGACCTACCTTTACGGAAACTAAAACACCGCTTAATTCTCCTATAAGTAGTTTTAGGAATGAAAGGAGGTGCCGCTAAGGCACCTGGGCTGCGGACTCCAGCATTTCTGTCTTCAGGCATCATACAGGCCAGAGACCCCACGTCCCTCCAAAGCTTTCCTTTAGCAGCTGCATCCAGACAAAACACCAGGGCTGCTCATCGTTACTGACTGCTGAGGAGTTTCTGTAATAGAGTATTTTCCTCTGGAGCTAGGAGATTAGTGGTCTTCTAGCTCTTGGAGAAAGCTTGAAGTAATTTTAGTGTTCTCTTCCCTGCTTCAGTTTTGCTTTAGGGAACAATTTCCTTCCGTCTCTCTGTTTCCTTTCGTTTCTTTTATTTCCTGCGGTAAGACAACCGTCTATTATGCAATGTCACAACAAAAGAGTTTCAGCAGAAAGATGTATCTTCCATTCAAACAGAAGTGCCAGCACAGACAGAGGCGGAGAAAGACCTCGTCCTCCCAGCTGGAACAGGGGGTGGAGTGGCAGAGACTCCAATTCCACGGGAAAAGGTCAGCGCTCTGCGGTACACAAGGAGAAAGAGGAGAAAATACCCAAAAGGTCACCAAAGAATCCTCTGGGTTACGATACCCCTTGCCGGCTCCTTTTATCTCTGCAACGGAGGAGCAGAAAAAGCAGCCCCTTCACCCAAAGGGCTCTCAGTCCATAGCGGATTCCTCTCAGAAGGCCTTTTATATACCTGGCTCCCTGACGTCCGCGTGGGCTCCTCGTCCGACCGCCTTCGAACTACCAGCAGCTCTCGTGGGAGAAACACGTCAGATGCAGCAGCAGCAAGGCGTCCTTGCCAGCAGGATCCCGGGCTGCCGCCGAGGAATACATGCCTCCACACGGGGATGCTCTGCTCGCTCCCTCCCGGTCCCACGCCTGGCAATGGCAGCCACCGCCGCTGCGCCAGCCCCTCGCATGCAGCAGGTGCAGGGAAGCGGCGGAGAGGAGGGAGCTGCTGCTGCTGCTGCTGCTGCTGCTGCTGGTGCAGCGCGGCTGCCTCTGCTCCACCGGGTGACTTTGAGTTGACTTCAGGCGGCTGTGGCGTGCGGCAGCTCGAGCAGCAGGCAGGCTGTGCCCAGCTCCCGCAGGAGGTACCAGACCTCCTGCCACGACCCTGTGAAACGCTCGCACTCCTTCTCGCCTCCTCCCTCCCCCGTCATCGCAGGCTCTGCAGTTAGAGTACAGGCCTTCCCCTCCTGGAAAAAAACTGCCTTTTAAAATCTAATCAGGGAAGGAATTTCGTGTGCAAACAGGCATTACATGCCCTGGCTCATTTACATTTCTCTTCCCTGACAGAGATTTTTCCACAGTCACCTTGTGCTTGTCGTGCAAAAAACAAGCTGTTTCTGATCACCACAGCGGCTTCCCTCCTCCCTCCCCTCCTCTTCTCTTTCTAGCACAGGTTAACAAATAACATTTTAATGATACGGTTAATCATTCACAGAGCAACTTGGTACCAGGAGTCCTTTTCCACTGCAAGCCAAACTTCACATACAGGTGGCTCACCAAGACTCAGAGGCATCCATTGAACACACACACACACACACAAGTTGCTTACAATGCTTAAAAGAACCAGAAAATTCAAATACATTGCTCATGAAAGTGGCACGCGACTTTTATGACACCAGACTATTGTGGTTTAAAGTGTTGAAATCTAGGAAGCAGGTAGAAAACAGGTACCATGATTAATTAGCTGTCTGAAATAATTTTGTGTTGCAAGAAATGTATTAGTTACTGGTTAGTCATTATTATACAACCACAACTTTTCTATATCTTGTTTATAGCTAATGTAATAGATTTTTTAACTTCAGAGGCTACAGCTGATCAAGACAGGCTCTTAAACACCTTAAGCCAGAGGAACCCTTCTTTAGGAGGGTCAGACTGTTGCAGAGCAGCTGCAGACACGTCCCTGTGAGAACAGGTAAGAAAAATACGAGTGTGTCCACCCATACATGATTACAGAACAGTTAACAGTCCTTGTTAAGACTTCAGATATCTCAGAACGTCAACTTAAATAACCCATAGTTAGTCAACCAGGGAACATTGTATTGGCACAGTTCTTAATGGTGACACCTCCCTTGATATTGCTTTTACCTTGTACTGAGAGTCAGATGTTCTCCATAAACGCTAAACCCAAAATCACACACTGGCTATTCTCATGTTTTCCAGGAATTAACTGTTTGTTTCCTAATACAGTAATCCTGAGGTCAGTGTATATGCTCAAGATATCCAATAGGGAAACGAGAACACATTTACAAGTGTGTCAACTACAAATTTATTTAAGCAGTAATGTAAGGATTGCTCCCTTCTCTTTTTCTCTCTGTTTTTTTTTTTTTTTTTTTTTTTTTTCAAATCAGCTTGCGAACTCCTCAGCTAGGTGCTTCTCTCAGTATTTGGCATTAAACACTCTTACAACAATGAGGGTGTCCTGCGAGTTTCCATGGTGGCTGGAAGGATTCCCAGCTGTAAAACAGAAATAGCTCTTGCCCTATAAAAGCAAATGAGGGGCTGGTGAAGAAAGCATGGGGTCAGGGCTCGGGAGATTTGGTTTCTATCTGTAGCTCTGTCACAGCCTCTGCACAGATGGGGGCTAGAAACACAGCTTCACCAGACGTCAGCTCCCCACCTGTAAAATGGTGACACCTCTCCCTACGCCCAAGTACTGCAGGGCTGCTGCAGTTCACTGTCTGGATGGACAGATGCTGTGCTGGTGGAAAACAGGTATATAACATGGCAAGAGAGCTGCTCTCTGTGAAAAATACATCTCTGTTATGCACCCAAGTGTCTGCATTGCTGCAGTAGCTTACACTGCCATTTGACTCGAGTGGGAGAACGCTGAAGAGCTCAACATGAGGCCTTCTCCATGAACAGAAGGTTGGGGATAGATGATCTTTGTGCTACATGAACATGTGCTGTACAAAGTACATTTCTCCCCTAGCCTAACTTCAGAAGCCCATGGCCCTCCCACCTCCCCACACCAACTCAATAAGCCTGTAGAAGACAACACTTTTGAGGATAAACCTCTCACTTTGTGGGTTTTTAAAAACATCGTCCTGCAAAACCTATATGCCAAGGACTGTACCAACTTATCAACACATAAGACCACTTCTCAGCAGGATGACTGCTTAGCATTATCTTTCTAGCACGTGTTTCCCCAGGAGGAACCAAGAGAAGACAGAAATGTTTGAAGATGTGCCAGGCAAGCCCCAGCTGACCAAGTCCCTCAGGGCAGCCCACCAGTGAGGACAAAGCCTTCTAAGAACTGAACAACCTGAACAAAGCACAGAAGATGGGGGGTGGCTTAGAAGGAAAGTTTTAATCAAAATGGTAGTTTCCTTCAGTCCCTCCCATCCTCTCTCCTGTGCTGTGCCTGACAGGTGAAAATAAAACGGTGTATGCAGTCACCAATCACAGCTTTCTGTGATAACTTCTCTTCTCCGTGATCAGAGACAACCCTGCCTTATTTTTCCATGCTAACAACACCTGCAAAAAAGCAAAAAAAAACACACAATGCAATCCAGTTGCTCTTCTCATAAATTCAGTACTATTGAAATTGTTGGGTCTGCCCATCACAAGAAAAAGACTAGCATACAGTGCTTGTGGCTAATACTCCAAGGCTCACTATCAGAGCGTACAGATTTATAATAAAATTGTCACTGGCAGAAGAATCACTGACAGCTTCTTGTAACATGGATAGTCTCTTAGCTGGTGACCAAAGGAATTACCCTAGGTCTCCCAGTGGAAAGCTGATTTCGTAGAACACACATCTGTGAAAACTTCCCTCACCTTGGTAACATGCTGTCCTGTGCTATCCCTATCAAGGATAGTAGTTCCAGATAGTTTAAAGCCGTTTAATTGAGTGCTTTGTGTAGGAATACACCTGATGCCTGTGCTGCAAGTGAAAACAAAGGACCTGTTCTGCTTTTTGGAAAGATCTAGACTGTTCTTGTTTCCTCCTCTTCAAATTCTGGCTGAGAGCGAGAGACGACAAAATCGCCCCTATGTCTTTGTGCAGCTTGGAGCCTTGCATGTTCTCTCGCTGACTCACCTCCTCCAAATGGTGCCCATATAACCCTGCGAATGGATTTCACCCAATCCTCCATGTCATTCTGCGTGCCCGCCATGAGAAGGTACGTCTCATGATTAGCTGTCATCCGCTCTCGGTCTGCTCCTGCAAGAGAAGATAATTGCACTTTAGAAACCCTTCTGCTTTCCTGCCAAGCCAGCTCCTGCCAGACCGACTGCTGAAAGTGGTAAAAGCAGCTCCGTGGCAAGCAGACACGACACCGTGCACTGGAGTGTTTATCATCAGCTACGGCATGAAAAGAAGGTCCTGTAAGTACATTCCCCATCAGACAGCGAGGAGCTGTCCTGCTTCCAAAAGGAAATGAGAGGATAAATGTCATCGGTAAACAAAACCAGCCCCATGCTGTTCCAAGAGCCACGGGGCCTGCACTCATCTGTAACCTGATATATGCACTGGAAGGTTTGCAGCAGTTACTATGCCACAACACAGAGAATAAACGCGGCGAGAGAGAAGTGTGCTTTGAACGAGTGGGGACGAGTCCATTTTTGTTTTCAGGAACACTGTGTCGCGTTCCTGGCAATGCCATTTGCTGCTCCCAAGCGGTGCTGGGAATCTCTGAGGAGAAGGCAGCTGATGCTAGGAGCGGGAACAGCACAACCCGCTGCTTTGGATGGGTCTCATGAGGATTAAGAGGGAACACAGTGATTTCTTATTCCTTGTTAAGGACAGACCAGCACTGAGAAGGTGAAAGTCAGAACCTGGCTCACCACAGGTTTTCATGCCTCGAGTACTGCATCACTTCCATCCTAATGGGCACTACACTAGCTCAAGAGCAGATGGGGATTCAAGCCACCCTTCCAGCTCTGCAGTAGGAACAAACCCTTCTAGAAAGACAGCACCAGACATTTTGAAGCCCTTTCATCGAGCCAACAGCTTGTGCTATATTTCATGCAAAAACTACAAATCCCACGAGTTTCTGTGCTTATCTCTTTACAGCTTCTTCCATCCTTATCTTTGATTCTGGTCATATATAACCTAAGTATTTCTGTTCTTGCCTCAGGAACTCTGCTAGTGCCATGCTCAGTGGCTACAAATTCAACCATGACTTACTGGCACAACCATTATGAATAAACTCACTTGTATACACCAGGTTCTGCAGAATTAAGCCACACAATTGCAAAAATAACTTAGACACAGTTTTACAAACACAAGCCATATTCTCCTAGACATAGGCAGATCAAACTGACAACTCATTCTCAGGGTTTAAATCATTACTCAAAACTTAAATTTGAACTTGGAAGCAAATGAAACTTATCTACCAATTACACCTATACATACAGCAAGCATGTGTTCCCACACACAGCATCCCAAGGACGGATGCAGCAACCTGAAGTACAATGCAGGTATGCTGTAGGATATAGCACAGTTTAAAAGTTTGAAAAACACTATTTTTTTTTTCCTAAGACATTGTTAAAGGTAGCGAAGAACCTATTTTAAGTGCCAACACTATAGAAAAAACAGCGTGTGTTTTATTTTTTGGAACATTTTCAGTTACTACCATAGCAACTGCTACAAAACAAGGGCCTTTTATGCTTCATTCCACCATTTTTTACCTTTCACGGAATAGGAGGATGAGGGTATGGGAAGGAGGAAGCATCAGCAGTTGAAATAGCAGCACTCCACACCAACCCCATCCAGCAGAAAGCACATGGTCAGGCCCTGGAAATGCACACCCAGACTCTACTGTTTTTTGGCCAAGCTGCCTACAGCCAGGACAGATCTCACACTCAAACACAGAGTAGACATGACACACTCTGCTGAACCTGGTCCCAAATTTGATATAACATCTAGAGTTCTTGACCTAGTAAGACCCAGAAACAAAGATACAAACAAAAAGCCTCAATATATTGCCTATTAAATGTAATGGTAATAAACATAGTATAAAGAACTGTATTGCAGGTGTCCTTTTATGGACCAGGACCCTGTAAGTTGCTGTACAAAAAGATGTGTTCATAGAAAATAGAATTCAGATCTAAGAATAAAACAAGAGGTGACTTGATTTTCTTTCTAAATAGGGAAAAAAAAAAAGATGACAACCATAGCCATCTAATGATCCTCCTTCTTGGATGTCTCTCTGGTCATTCCATATTCTTTTAATAGTGTACATAGTTAAATTCAGCAGATCATATGAGATTTACTCAGTCAACTATTTCTAACAAAAATGCTTTCTGGAGAGCGCTCTCCAGATAAACTGGAATAATCCTGTGAGTCTAGGTATTTGATTTACAGAGGAGATTCCAGAGCAGTACTCTGAACAACAAATTCAAGTAAACACCCATTCAGCTAATACAGAATTAATGTGTTTAATTTAGCAGAGAAAGAAAACAATGTTTGGTTAGATTCTCTTTTGGTCTAAGAAAGCAAAGGTTTCCTAACAAAAGAGCTCCACCATATTATATCAGTACTTGATTGGTCTACTTTGTAATTAGACCCCTTTCTTTTACACCACAATACTAGCTATTGCAGGGTTTTTCTACTTATGCATTAATTTAGTTGTTATTCAAAAAGTGACAGCAGCTGGTCTTAAACCTTGCTAAAATATTTTAGGGTGTTTAATTTGTATATTATTGCAACTGTTAATTTTCTAGTGGGACTGTATTTAAAATACAAACCAAACAAGAATAGGGGACAGACAAGAAGAAATGCCCATGGTTTGGTAAAAAGTCACCTCAAATAACTAGTTATCAGTGAAACTTGAACAGAATGACAAGGACCTTTCTAAATCTCAGTATGTCCACAGGATATCTCTGAAAAGTACTGTTTAAAATCCTCACTCTTGTTTTTAGTTCCATATATTACTGTAACAGCTATAATGGAGAGTGAGTAGATCACCTTCTCCAAAAATGAGACATCTTATTCGTACCATAGATACTGACATTAAGTGCCTCATCTTGAAAATGGTGCTGTGCATGGAGCCCGTTAGAGATGTGAATGCATCCTTAATCCTTTCCTATGGGCATGCAAACCATAATATATTTTACCTGTTTTGTTGCATAGCTCCAGATTATGCCTTTTCAAGCTCCCTTTCCTGCATTTGCAGTCCAAATACCAGAGACACATAATGCTGGGGGTCGTGGCCTGCTTGCGGCCAGCCACCTCAAAGGGCTGGAACATGAACTCAGCTTTTGTTTCATCTTTTCCACTCATTACTTCGCAGGTGTCACAGGACCTGGAAGGAGCAGAACCCAGTGTACCTGATCAAAGAAGTTGACTCTGACATATCCAAGATGAAAAGCTGCTGTTCACACAACTGATGTTTACATCCTGTTCCTTACATCCTCTGGTAACTGCCAAACATAAGTGGATCCAGTTTGCTTCTCGAAACTACAATGTAACGCTGCATTTTTGTTTGTACAGACCCAGCCAATCCATAATCCGTTTTGTTTTCCTGGCAGCATCAGAAATGAACTACATTTATTGAATAAATCAATGCAGAGCATCCATTTGGACTGGAAACAGTGAAACCGCACAACGCCATGGTGAATCGTCCAACTCAGAGAGGTCAGATCTCTCCCCCTTCCCCTCCTCCTGCACTAGCACTGATTTACGAGTTCCCAAATGCCACTCCTGCCTCCTCCAGCAGCTCGCTAACTGGTAAATACAGCCTGCTGCTGCACTTCCTGACCAGGACAGCCTGAGACCACTCAGCCCCATGCTGGGCACAGCTTTGAGCACTGAGCTAGCGCTGCTTTGATACGAGCGAGGCGAGGTATTTTAAGAGCTCCTGCCAGCAACCGGAAAAAAACAATTTAAATACAGAAAGGCCAGTTCCTGCAGGGATCCACTCCACAGGGGAAAAGAAAGGGAAGAGCCTGTGTTTGCTCATGCAGCACCACAACACACACAGTTGGAAAAGCATAAAGAGGTGGTGACGGACTTGAAAGGCGATTGTTTCCTGAAGTATCAGGCTCAACAGCTCACCTGCTTTGTATCATCTGTTGATAAAATGCGAATGTACGCAGACATTTTGCACTCAGATGGGGAAAAAGAAAAAAAAAAAAAAAAAGTCAGGCAATGTGTTTTTTGTTTCTGGAATCTCTTCCTGTCCAACCCAACACCTTTCTCCTACCTGAACTCATAGAGGCTGAACTCAGAATCAAGTATTTGTTTGTCATTTTAAAAGCATCTTGAATTTCTTACAAACGGTAGTTCCAGCATCCCTGAGAATGAAATGTAAAGGGATTAAATTCATACCATCTGTTTAAAAGAGAATTTTTTTTCCCCGAGAAGAACATCAAAAAGTAGGATTAATCTGTTTTTTTTTTTTTCTGAGCTGAGAATATCATGGCCAACCTCAAAAGAATATTCACATTCCAATAAAAAATAAAATAAAATTGGAGGCCAATTTCAAAGTGAAACAGTTCCCAACTCCCTTCTGCATTTCGTTAAGCCACAGATTCTGAAACCCTCATTCTCAGCTTGGGAACTGAAAGATGGTGAAAAGCAGATTGGCATTACAGCACAAGCCGCTGGGTTTTCTTCAGAAACAACCTCCTGCTTGGATTCTTCACATTTGTTTTCTAAATCTTTTGTTTCTCAGGAAAATGTTGAATAGAAAAATTTCAGTCTGGTAAAGTTTTCACTGAATACACTGAATATGCCTATATATAGTATTGAAACAGGAGCTCCTAGTTACTCATCAATTCAGGAAAATCACCACTTCTGCATAGGCGCACTAAATAATGCCCTCCTCTTCTCCTCAAACATCCTGTATCAGCTGAATCCTCATATCTGTACCAGTCTTTAAGGTGGAAGACCTTATCAGGTACAGCTGATATTCCATACAAATGGTTTGCAAATCACAACAGTACACATCATCTCTGTTCTGCATAAATCTTCTGATTCTAGCCCCCTGTAGAAATAAGTGCCAACCCTCTGTGCAGCATAGCAGGCATGCTCTTCTCCATTAAGTGTACGATACTCAGTAATTTATAGTTCCTGCTCAGGACTCAGTATTTCTTTACAAGCAAAATAGCAATAATTACCACAGAATTCGTGACACTCTCCCAATATACTTGGTGTTCCTAAATGTTCTCTGTGTTGCAAATGAAGTGCATGGTAAGTGACATACTTAATGTGTTTCTCTGGAAAAGCTCATGTGCATTTACTTCATCAACTTGCACTTTACATCGTTTGTATTCAGACTTTGTAATCCAAAGCAGTAATCATCTCTGCAAATGGCAGGGGCTACTAGGGTATCACAGACCAAGATGAACGACCTTATTCTCTTTTCTTTTTTTTTTTTCCTAATGGAACTTGTTTAAGAACGAAACAGAAATAATGATTACCCAACCTTGTTATTAACACTAATCACTGCTGCTTTAAGCAAAGCTCTCTGACTTGACATGCTGATGAGCTTCTAAAAGACCGTTCAATATCAACCCACACTAAACTGATGTGGGACAATTTGCCCTTCAAACTGTCCTTGAACTGTGAGGCCAGCTTGAGCACTAAAACATTTTGTGGTCATTCCAGCTGGGCCAGCAGAAAAATCTAACTGCAAAAAGCTTGGTTGTAACATGGGTTGAAATTTGCAAAGCAAAATGAGGGGGCTAAGCACCTGGATGTAATTGTATTTTAACAGGATTTTAATATCTAACTGGCTCTGGGATTCATTGAGAAACCTTTCCTTATGGCAAACGCGAATACGCTTGAGGCTTCTATTACAGTAGGACAGACTTAGCAATGGCTGCATCTCAGGTAACTGATTTAAAGACATAACCGAAAGAGACACAGCTACCTGAACCCTGCAGCATTACTGAACTGCACGTACTGCTTGCTAAGCAGCCAAGCATATGTTCTTACAGCTGTGTTGCGGTGGAGGGGAAGGTAGGGACCAACGAATTTCTGCAGATCAGCTGATGATGCAGATATAACGTGGGGATTGCAGACAAAAGCTGCATTTTTTTTTATTTTCTCAAAACCTTCTTTATTTTGCATATGCCTGGCATTGCTTCTACTATTCTCCACTATGTAAAGCTTTACCAAGAATTGAGTACCCACTTAGTTCACTTAGGATGAAAAAAGGAGTATGTAGTCCAAGACCCAGTCAGCCCTCTCTTTTTTTTTTTTCCCCCACATGATTATGATAGTCTGGAGAACTGAGTTCCTGATAACTATGCAAAAGCTCATGTGAAAAAAAACAACACCACACCACCAGCAAAAAAAAAAAAAAAAGAAAAAAGCAACACTATGAATATCAGAGATAAATACTCCATACTTACAGGAGCTTCAGCATGACTTCTGAAGTGACTGCTAGATAACACATGCTGTATTTTCTCATCAGGGAAACCTGGTCCATTGAAACTCTACACAGAGCCTTGTATTTTCTGACAAGGTTCGATTCATTTCTGTCATTCATTGCACAGTTTCTTTAAAGCATGTCTGTATCAACTTGGAGTAAAAGAGAGCACCCTGGAAGGGTCTCTATTTAAGAGATGTTATCAGAGCCAAAGGGAAAAGAAAAATCACCCTGAGCTAGGCTGCAGTGAAGAAGTTACACTCTTTGCAACTAAACAATCACGTCTTAAAATGCCTGATAGTTTTATCTCGCATTGAATTTCACAGAAATTAAAGTACAACCTGGCAACCTTTAGCATTTCATTCATATTCACAAAAACAAAACAAAACAAAACAAACAAACGAACAACAACAAAACACCACTGCTCAGCTTAGAAACTAAGAGGTTTAGGGATTTGTGTATCTTAGCTTAATATTTGATGATTCTCAAGATTTCAGGATTTGTGTTTTGAAGACCTTCATGGCAAAACTGAGTCCAAAAGTTTGATTTTAAAGAAAATGGAAGCTGATAAATTATCATATTGTCATTACTGCAGCACCTGTTCGAACCCCATCATAAGAGATACTGAAAAAGAAGCTGAAACATTTCACTTCCATGTGAAGAAGAATACAATTGAGTCATATCAATAATTAAAACAAGGAACTTCTTGCCAGCTCTATTCCTGGTCCAAGACCAACCAGACTAGAAAGACCAAAGAGATACTAAGAAAAAAATCCCATATGCTTTGTAAGTAGTCACTATATTAGGTGAAATACCTTGACTGGTATTCCGCTAATCTTTGGACAGATAAATCTATCTGGATGGCTAGGTGTTACAACACAGCAGTGGCCACCATGAGAACTTAATTTCTAAGCATTTTCTAAAATGTATTCCATAAAACTTGCCAAATACTCTGTCTTATTGTTCTGTTAGAACCAGAGCAGGTATCAGACCCACTGCGTTATTCTGAGTGCCATTACGCCTCTACAGCCTTGATGACAAGTAATAGACCGGGCTGAGAAAGACAAACAAATTACAATCCCAGTTCTTTTACCCAGGGCTGTCCTGTTTATCTGTTGCTCTTGTCAGGCTCAGTGCTGTTGTGTCATCTGAAAGGAGATGGCCTGTAGATATGCTCAAATCCCCTATATGTTTTAAATGATTAATACCACCACTGAGAACCTTGGCTTTGAAATACATCGTTATCAAACTCACTGTTGTTTTACTACCAAACCATATCAGGGGCCCTATTTAATTTCTTTTTCCACACAGAACTAATACGTTTTCCTCAAGAGAGCAATTAAGAAACTGCAAACAAGTCAATACTGAAGATACTGCTTTTTAATACCTGAGTATAAAGACACATTTTCTGCTGATAGCGCCCAACCTGATTTTTGCGTTAATCATCTTGAACAGCTGTTCTTTGCATTGAAGGTGTATTGGGTTTTGTGCATACTAGCTTTTAAGCATAAGGGCTGCAGGCTAATTTAAGTGGTTAAATGGCAAAAGACTGCTAACACAAGTACATTCCCTGGTGGGCTTTGTGCTCTATCACAATTTCCCCACTTGCAGTATAAGCCTGAAAGACAGCAGGAGGTATTCAAGAGGGGGAGTTGCTTGCATGAAGCTCTGAATCAGCTGCTGCTGGATACCTGAAAGCAGGCTCAGGAAATGTATTCACCATCTGTAACATGATGAATAGTCTGTACCAGTAGCTTTCAGCCGTGCTGCAGGGCTACAACTGCACTACATGCCTATAAAGGTCTTACAGAAAAGCATCTTACACGATAAGAGCATGAAACAGTGCTATATACACGTTTTGTGCATTGCACAGCTACCAAAATTCTTTGTGTTAATATAATTATCGCATAAATACCTCAGCAAGAAGCCGTGATGCTTGCTCACCAGCAGTCATAACCATGCTGAAAAATGTAAGTAATGAGGGAAGAGAAGGCAGTGAATTCAAGCCATCCCTCGTACATTTAAGAGCTCTTATTTTTCCAGCGCACTTTATCTTTTCAGGCACACATCTCACTCTGCCTCTCTCCCCTACTTTTGCTGCTCTTTCTTTATTCCCAGTTTAAAATTCGCCTCTGCTTCAGGTGGATTCCTGTTAGCCACCTTATCCTCAGACACAGATCCCATGTATTCTGCCACGTCTGTTCCTCCTTCCCTTTCCTGTAACTAAGAAATTGGTGCCAATACGGTTAACTTCTGCATTCCCCCTTGACCTCGTGCCATTCCCACTTAAAAATGTCATCTCTCTTCTTGCTCAAGGCACACCGCCCGGAATATTTTGTTTACAGGCTGCACTGAAAGGCCATCACATCGTGTCGACCCCTTCACAGCTCTGCCCTCCGCCAGCCCCTGGGCAGCAGCACACATCGCTGCCTCCTTGGTTAATCAGTGCCACGTGGAAGTCAGAGGCATGCTTGCCTCGCACTGCCGATGATAGTTTTCAGCCTTCCAGAAAGAATTTTTCAATGTTGTCAGCATCCTTGTGATATAAAATGCTGTCTGAACTGTCAGGTTTGCTGTTCTATTGTTGTGACTTTCAGCTGTTTTCAGAGCTGTTGGTAACATTTTTTTGCATCCATTAGTGAATCCACTTATTTATGTTGAAGTCCTGTGAAACTGCAACAACAAAAAACACTGTTCTACCTCTTTTTCAGCCACGCAGAGATGAAATCGCATTCTTCTGCCTGTACAGTCAATATTGGAAATGAACTCTTGGAAGCAGATAGGAAAGAAAAGACAGATTTCCAGGATGCAAGTCAAACTTTTAAGGAGAATAAATAGCGTCAGTGCAGATGACTGTAAATACACACCCTGGCACTAATGTGAAATTTTCTAATGCTGACAAAACATGTATTGCAATATTACCTGGTCTTAACAAACTATTACCAGTGCAGGGAAGTAGTGAAATAATTGGATGGACCCACAAAAGTTGCATTCAATATCACTTTTCAAAAAAGCTTCCCACTCATTGTCTCTTGTAGTGGAATCTCACATGGGTATTTTTGCATCAAGACGTGGAAGATATAACTAAAAAAAAGCAGAGCTTGGCCACAAGAAATCCACTCCTCTACATCCATCCTTTCTGCTAAGATTTGAGAGATACCCAGTATTGATCCAGTTACAGAAAATGTGTTGGGGGACCCACTTGTGCATCATCACTTTCAAAACTTGTACCATAAAGAGCCATCCTACAAAATAATGAGTTCAAGAAAGTACAGATTAAAGCAAAGAGTCTCGCCAAATTCCATAAACAATTAAAAACATTAAAACATTGTGGCTTTTTAGTGAAAACTTGGAAACATAGAGGATATAAAATCAGACCGTCAAAGCCTTATATTTTGGACAAATTAATCAGACTATATCCATCTTTGTAAATTTCCCCCTCTGCCCCTTCTTCTGACTTTTGTCTATTGTTTCCTGGGAAGACAAGCATCAGTGGAGTGGCAAGAGATTTAGTGGGTCCCTTCTCTGCTATCTGCCATAGCTGATTTATTTTGAGAGAATACAAATGACAGCCAACTTACAATTTTCTCTGACTTACATGACACACCTTAAAGACAACTGACTGCACTCCTATCATTTGACAATAACAACCTTCTTTCAGGTTGGACACACAAAATGACCATTGTGTAAGTTTAAAATAAACATAGGGATCAGCTACATATGGAGAAACTCTCTGTAGGCATGTACCTAAAGAGAGAGGAAACAACGCACACGTGCATTTGCTGGTCTAGACATAGTGACCAATATAGAAAGATGCTTTGCAAGTAGACTGTGAGGGCTCTGCTTTGGCAAAAAGCAAAATCCTAGAGCTGCTGCTGCTGGAGGGGTGGCTGCCCTGTGCTACCAAGTGCTTTTCAGCCTCACATCATGAACTGCGCTGAAGTGCAAAGAACTAACCTGAAATGGATTATTTTGAAAGGTCAGTTCCTCAGCACTTACATGTTTGGCATTTGACCTTGAAGGAAGTTAAAACTTGTCGTGATTCTAAGAAAGGAAGGATCGATACCAGAATAAAAGTTCTTAAGTGTACAACCACCCAGGGACTGGAGGGCTTACCTTTAGCCATGGGCACATGAACTTCAGCGTGCAAACCAGGATGCCCAGATACCTCACCTGTGTCTTCCTCAGAATCTTAACAGGAACAACACTCGAAGCACGTGCTCACCTCAGCTCTCAGGAGGTGCACATTAAGCGCCCTGTTCCTCCTAAACATGGACTACCCCGAGCCTTCAGCAGCTACAAATCTAGGTGCTCTTTTATCCCTCTAAACATGCTGCTGTATGCAAAACAGAAGGGTAGTGGGCACTGGCACATCACAAAAATGGAGTTGAACAGCTAAATTATTGTGTATCTCCTTTGGAAAGCAAGCCAAAAAGAAGAGCACTGCTCAGCAGGCAACTGTCCAGTACCCCAGGACAGTGAAATTGCTGGTGCTCAGCCATATATTGATCCTGTCCTTGTAATTCTGTCTCATGCAACAGTGGGGTCATTGCTCCACACAGGCAAGAAGACATTGTTTGTTCTTAGATAACCAAACTGTTTTGCTACACAGAAATGTTGTTCTTCCTCTGATTTTTTTACAGGGCAACAATTTTGTTAACACCTGGCAGTAAAGATACCATGTTTCCAACACCTTTGAGGGAGAAGCAGTTTCATTTCTCCAGTGGAAACTGCACTTGCTCTCCCCCAGTTTCTGAGCATGGTGCCTTCCAGTTTGCACTGAATTATGCTCAACTTACAAGTACTTCATTTCTACACAGACCAACTAGTTATTTCATCTATTATCTGGCCTCTAATTAGATCACAGATAAAACTAATAGCTCTTGGTGGCATGTATACACAACCCAAAGGA
Organism: Aythya marila; assembly: GCF_965140915.1. Lineage (NCBI taxonomy): Eukaryota > Metazoa > Chordata > Aves > Anseriformes > Anatidae > Aythya > Aythya marila. Next base: position 45,089,458 of record NC_139045.1, on the reverse strand, counting down.
TATAGATATGCTAACTGAGCAAGTATGTTTTATGCATACGCATCACTTCATCATAATGCACTCATTTAATAATGCAAAGCCATGTTTTAGCAGTTTAGAAAACAAAAAAAGAATGAGTTCCTCAATGAAACTTGAGGGCTAATTGACCTACACAGAAGAGCTAACAGAGAGTTATGCCTCTGCATATCACCCTCTTGGTTATCTAAAGCAGCAGGAGGTTTTTGTTAGCAGTTCAAGACATTTGTTCCTCAGCTCCTCTGAAATCAAATGTCTCCAGGAGCACTGTGCCTCCTAGCACCATTTTGGGCTATCAACTCAATACAAACTCAGAAGCAGCGCCACTTCATGAATTATCAGCTCAACTCCTCAGTCCTTTAAATGTTTCTGAGACTTCTAATTCAAGCGCAGCTTTCCTCCAGGAAGAGTCGCCGAGCACCAGTTATCTGCAGGGTACAAAAAGTGCTCAGTGCCTTGCTAATCTCCACACGTACCTCCAACACTAGGAAGCTTGCTCACTGCTGCCATACATCTTCCCCCTCAGAGGTACATCACCAGGCTCGGCAGAGAGAGCCTGCCAAAGGCTCCGGGCCCAGCTGGTCACAGGCTTAGGTGGTTTCAGGGCTTTTGTGACCAACGGAGCTTTAACATCTCAGACTAGCGGTTTTGCCCCCAGATCCTCATTCCATTTGAGAACAACCCACAAATATGCTCTTATGATGAAGTTTAAAAGAAAAAAAGGTCGGGTCTTCACATTCGAACTAATTGCCACAAGCGTTTTTTTTATGCCAAAGAACTGCCAGAGGGTGATTCATCCAAGCTATCTTTGGAACCTCTTCTAGGATGAGATGAATCACTCCGTGGAAATATCAGGTCTCTTCTGAGCTGTTCATGTGGGCACCCTCACATCAGCTTTCCATGCAAGTTCACTGACATGAGAGTGTGTCTGTGTGCACGCTTTGAGGGTCCGTTTCTATATGCAAATGTCAGCTCCCTGTTCCCTGGGCTGTTCTGGACTGCACACCAACTTTCAGACATGCACAGCCATGTGATCATTATCAGCAATTTCTTAAACAGCTAACAGTTGAAAACATATCCCTGAAGTGTCTACAGACTATTTATTTAACAAGAAATACCACTAACCATACCAAGTAAGTAATCCTTAATTAAGAAAAAGTTATTCAAGATGATAGTTTTAACAACTGGGAAAAAGAATTTATGTAATAAAGTCACGGCAGCACATAACAAACATGAGATGGAACTATTAGACAGTTCTGATCTATTTTTGGCACGTTTCTTTAGGTCTGTGGAAAGAGTTAAACTCTGATGATGGGAAATGCAACAAAAATCAATGACAATCTGGCAGCTGCGAAGTATGAACCAAAGCAGCCACACACTCGGCAGATGCCAGCTAATACTGGAGAGAGAGCATCTGTCCCTCAGGTAGTCGTCTGAGCTGCTCATGAAGCAGAGAGCCTGAACCATGGGAAAGTTAGAAACCTGGGGCAGTGACCTAAAGGTGAGATGAAAATATCTGCAGCTGACAGAACGGGAGAGAGGAACTGAACATCGGCTCCTCTGAAAAATTTACTGTTCATAAACACACTGTAAGAATAAGAACGGAAATCATATGATAAGGTAGAAGTTGGTGAGAGATAAATATTTCCCAGCGAGGTGATTAAATTTATCACCAAAACCTCCTATTCCAAATATAGTGGGAACTGCAGGATCACTTAGTGTGTCGTACATGGAAGTTGCCAAAATCTGGGGGATATTTTGGAAAGGTGTCTCTGGTATCTCAGAAACACTCTCCCAGAATCAATGACAGCTCAAACTGGCAAGCATCAGAAAGCACATGAGGGCACTGCCTCTCGCGAGGTTTCCCATGTAATTTCTAGAAATCAAGTTTTCCCAATTAGGACACAAACTCTCTGATGCTTATCCAAACCAAACAGCTGAACCCATCTGAAGTGTGCTGAGGCACACACCAAGAGGGGGACTGTCCCCAGGAGTGGGGTGTTTTAAGTGCCACAAACAACATACCAGCAGAGCCACACTCCCACGAAGAGCTCAGCAGAAATGCCAGGCACAGCACTTTAAAATGACTTTTCCTGGTCTTACACGGATTAGGCAGGAGCTGCCAGACAAAGCTAAGTTCTCTACCATGGTAAGAGCCAAGTCACTTCTCCCATGTGTCACAGAATAGCCTTAGACTGGACTGGATTCTAGGGTCAATCTATCAGATGCAACCCAATTAGTCCCCAGTTCAAAATCATTTCCTCCCTTGCGGTTCATTCTATAGAAAGAAATACTGAATTTAGCACTGCTTTATGTACTCACAGGGAGCTAAATTGCACATTTGCAATCCAGCCCCAGGCCAGGAACAGCAGGGGTACAACAGCCTTAGAGGAGGCTGCGGGAATGACTGCTCCTGCACAGCAGTCAGGTGCAACGAGTATCACTCAACCCTTCTGCAAAAGGCTGCTCGGCCAGCACTGGGAGATGGAGGAGAGGTGCTCTGCTACCTACCAGTGTCTGCTTAGGTTAGAGACAGAGGCTGGAAAAGAAGGAAACGAAAAACTGAACAGAGCAAAAGTAGTTGAAAGAATATTTAGGTAAGACCCAACTCTGTCTTGTTCTTGCAGCACAATTTTCACTTCCTTGCAAAGAATTCATCTTCAAAACATTCCTATGGTCAGAGGTATAGCATATCTAAATTATAAATAAAACAATAAAAGTACCCAAAATGTAAATAATTTGTTCAAAGCTTTATGGAAAAATCTGTTGTACAGCTCTGGGAAAAGCACCACGATCTAATCCTGAGGACTGTGTTTCCTTTGCAGGAATTCTCCCCTGCCACTTTCTGAACTGTCAGGAAAGTAAATAATTGGATACAAAGTCACTTTGAACGTTCAGTTTTTTTAACAAATTCCTGGAACTGTGTTCTTGTGTCTCCTGTGAATATTGTACAGAGAGTACACTTACTGACAGCAAGGTGAACAGGAACACAGTTTTACCACACACTACATTTTGAAGCAGTGAGTACAAATATTCCCAGAAGAATTATACTGTAACTCTTTATCCCAAATTAAAATCTCACAAAGGAGAAAAAAACAAGTTGTTTATGGCTAATTAAACAAAGAGAGATCACTACACTCCTTATATATTAAATACAATGCCAGCTGAAGCCCAGTAATACAAATTACTCTCTCATTAGCGAGCACTGAAGTGGAGGGAACAACACTCAACTGCCAAGTGATTGGTTTTTGTTTTTGTTTTTTTTTTGAGGGCAAAAGGTTTGTTCAAATGGATGCAATAAGTAAAGGGCAACCTGCTAAAAAGACAAGAAGCCACATGACTATGCAGCTTACCTGTCTGGAGCTTCTGTGGTACCCAGGATGGAGAAAGAACTGACCTGGCGGTGGGAGGAAGCAACTCAAAACAGGCAAGGAGCCCCTCCTGGGAAGCTGGGATGTAACAGGAGAACCAGGATGCACTATCTGTGCTGGCCATGGCCAGCCTGCCAAGGGACCCAAATCAAAACTCACCAGCTCAGATCTATGTGGCACTGTAGGGATGACTCAGCAGCAGCAGTCCTTCACGTGCTGGTACTAGTCAGCCTGAGAGAAACACTGCACTGCCATGCTGTGGGATAGAGTTTTTTCCTGTGTCAGCTCTGGCAGGGGAGTTTGTTTCCTGCCTTAATTTCTCTCTCTTTGCAGTCTCTGACCAGACTCATTTTTAATGCAGAATGGCCTCCAAAGAGTTAGGTTTTGGCCATTGCATCGAAACTGCTGGGAGGGAAAGTGGCCTGTTGGATATGCAGATTAATCTGTTCTGTAACTGGTATACACAGAGTAAATAAATTTAATTTACACAAAATAACTCTTTTACTGAAGGATTAACTATCAATGCCTTCAAAGGCAACAGTAATTTGCAAGCCATCCCTCTTAGGGGGCTGGACTACTCCAGCAGTAACTTCTGCTCCACATGACAACACACTGACAGATGGACAAAATGGTTGAGAACAGTAACAAAGACCTGCAGATCCAGCCTCTTTATCCACGGACGGGTTGGGCCCTTTTCTCTACTAGCCAAGCAAAGTCCTGCCATTTCCCTCAGCTTCAGATGCTCTGTTACAAAATAGAGACAACTGCCTCGTGCTTTTCTCTGCTTGTTTTTTTCTGAGATGAAACGCTCTGTTTAAATGCTGATCAAGTAATTATAGAGACACAACATCCCAGGGAAAAGAAAATGAAAAAGGCAGCAGGATCTGAGGGGAGAGACCAGGTTAATTCAAAACGATGGTAGAAATATAATGATACAGTTAGAGTGGTAAACAAATCTAGACGTAATGAATTACTATATTAAACTAAATGTCACTATGCATTCTTACCGTGTAGGCGTAATTCTCACAAGAATGCCTTGAATAACTCTGATGAACTGAAACACACCAAGACTGCAATTTAAAATCTAATAGCAAAGTCTACCACTCAGGACTGCTAATAAGATTTCTGCAGCTTAATAGCTTTTCTCCCTGAAAGCAGATTTTGCCTAGACACATAACGAAACTCACAGACCTCTTCTCTCAATTTTTTAGTGCAAATTCCATGACTGTACTAAGCACACACCATGCTACAGCTGGGTAGCAGATTTCTCACCACAGAGGCTGGGCCACCAAAATGCCAACTCTTTCAGTAACCATTGCTCAGCCGGACTCGGCTCTGAGATCTGACAGCCCTGATCCAGCATGCAGCGATACAACAGGAGGTGTATTTTTATACATAAATGGGTGATTTGGAATGAAGCCCTGCTTCTGGGGTAAAATCCCAACAGGCCAACCTAGGCTGCTACTGCAGCTACACTTGAGGCTTCCACAGGAAGGAAGATTGACAGAAATACATGTATGAGAAGTTCTCCTACTGCATGGTGCTCTTGAAGCCCAACTCCTCAAAAAAAATCAAACTTATGTCAGAGGACAATACTGCCATGTTCAGAAAGGGTTTTCTGCTGCAACACAAATTAATTATTTATTTGAAATTCGAAAGCCTATTAGAGAAGATGCATTCTCTTTTTTTTTTTATTATTATTATTATTATTTTCCACGAATATCAAGTGACCTGCCATGAGAAGACTCAGTTGGTGCTAAGGGATTAACTGGCTACATGGCATCCCGACTCACGGTTCTGGAGAAAGGTAAGCTCAGGCCTGTCCCCAAAAACCATGTCATCTCCACCACACTGTGCTGTGTCTCAGCTTTAATATCATAAAGTGCACGTCTGTGATCTCATTCACTATCCTTTGATGCAAAGCAAAAATCCTGCTTGGTTTACAGCACAAAGGAAATCCTCTATGTCTGCTGAGGAATGCTAGATGATGAGAAAATAAAGCGCAAATGCTCAAATTTGTTATAATTCCTCATTAAGATAGTGATAGAGTAAAAGAGAATATTCATGAACTAACGTGCTACAGTTCAAGTTACAGCAGATTGCTAATCAAAGTCTAAAAACATGCTGACCAATTAACCCTTGCTTCACTGAGGTGTTAAGTAGCAGCTAGGGATTATCAACCCACATTAATCTAGTGGCAGATAAACGTAAACTCTCATTTCACCTACCTGCCGTTTAACTGTGCATTTTCTCCATGCTCTTCCTGTGTGCTTCAGTATCCCAAGGCACACAACCCTGATCCTTCATTCATGTTTTTCTTTTATCCGTCATCCTGCCTGGTTCTGCCTCTCAATAGTAGATCCACACCACATATACCCACACGGTGATCTGTGAAATCTGCTGGAGCACTTTGTGAAATCTGACTTGAAATACAAATAGCTAGTCTGAAACCTGTTTTCTCATCTAATGCCTCCATTTGTGCATCCACCTGAGACCAGTAAGACTGGGATCCATCCATGCCAGACCAGAAGCAGTCGTGAGCCATTACATTCATTACATGAGTCATTACATTCAGCAGCTGCTGCTGCTTTGGGATTTTCCTTGGACTACACATTTGCTTGAGCAAGAAGGAAGTAGATCCCACCCTTGCAAACCGGGAGCGTGGAAAAATGAAGAGAAGGGAGAGCTACAGCAACCTGATGAGGGCAAGTGACAAAGGAAGGTCTGAGGTGATCTCAGGGAGGACTTCAAGGACTTCAGACATTCAGGCATGAGGGAATGCTGTGCCTGCAGGGTGTGCGGCCTCAGACACGAGCAGCTTCCACCTCTGCTGGAGGCAGAGCCGGCTCCCCAAGCAAGCAGCCCAGCACCGTCCCCTCCTGATGGGCAGCATGCTCGTGAAGGACACACCACACACAGGCAATGCTTTTAGGAATACTGCTAATTTAGGTGTCGTCTAATCTCTTGTGCTTTATCTCTGCGTAAACACAACTGTGTACTTAGTAACTTCGCACAAGGTCTAGCCAGTGTTTTTCTTTTCTTTTTTTCTTTTTCTAAATGTTTAATGCTCCTGACCTCACAGGTCTGAAGGAGCCACACACAGACTGGAAGGCTATCACCTGTGGAGAAAGCCTACAGAAGACTGTTTGTCTGTGCTCCGACAGGATCTCAGGAATGACCTTTGGGGCCAGGATAATGGGCAAGAGTTTCAGCCCTGAGGAGGAGTTGCTAGATAGGGATGTACATATCAGAGACAAGCCAAGGGAAGGGAGGGTGGCACTGGTGCCTGGGCTCTTTCTGTTCAGGCTCCAGGCATTTTAAGCACCTGGGATTCCCCCTCTGACAAACCCAGCCCTCAAGGTGACACTGTACTGACACTGCACCTGCACACTCATGTTGAACTGCCAGCCAACACCGAACAACTGGCTGTGCCCATCTGCCCACTTACAGGGTGCTTTAATGCAGGTACCCTGTAAAAGCAGCCATCTGCAATGTTCAGTATTGCCACTTAGCTTCCCATCCTCTCTGTTTGGGGATGGATTGAATATTCCCATTCCCGCTGCTCTGCCCTGGAGCTTGGGAAGCAACTCCAGGCTTTGATGGCAAAGGTTTTGTTTGTTTGTTTTAAATAGCTGTAGCAGTACAGCATGGTAGATAGGCAGCTATCCTGCAGTGCTTCAACAGCAGCATTTCGCAGTGAGCTCACTTCATGTAACTTTGCTATCATATTCCTTTTCCCCGGCTCACAGAAGCATGTTGAAACCCAGCAACCAACTCCAGCATGTGCAGAACAGCTTCACTCATCCTCTCATCACACAATCAAAAACCACATCCTGCAGGAGGACTAGGAGCTCCACAGCTTGCTGCGCCTGGAGGAGAGCATCTTCTCCCAGCAGTCCCCTCCTCAGCAGCACCAAAGACCTCCCTTACAGCTCCATAAAACAGAGCAGCACACCAAGAGATCTGCTCATCAGGTATCTGCTGCCCTGAGCATAAAAGGTATACTGCTGCCACTTAAATAGCAGCATGCTGCCACTGCACATCCCAAAGCACTACAGTCAAGTTAGCCTCATTGAACTCCACTTAATAAGCAAATCGTGGCCTCGTACACCAGTTTCTGTTTGTGAGTGGCCTTAAGATGTAGCACCATGCAGAGCTCATTACAGTAATCCACTCCTGAAGTAATGAGGTGTGTTGCATGAATTTGGCAAATTGTGCAACAGAAAATGGTTACATCCTAATGAGGTGCAGATGGAAAGCAAAGAGTGCATATAATAATCATCTAAGACACTCTATTCCAGCTGTTCTTTCTCCACATTTTGGACGAATGATGTCAGTCCCTCATCCAGAGGTCCCACTGCTTCATTACCTGACCACCCTCTCCTAACCCATTCTGCATGGGCCACGGGCACAAAAACGGTCATCCAAAGCCCAAGCTTCTATGTATAACTGCACAAAAACTTCCATTTTGCTGTCTGCTGCTGTGAGACAACTGTGACTGACACATTTGACAACGCACCCATTTATTTTCTTTCACTAGTCTTTGAAAGGGTGCTTCAAGTGGCCTCAATACGGCACATAAACAAGAATTTGTTTGCAAAACAAACCAAATTTCTCTGTGAGGCTACCAAGTAATGCAGCACCTCCCAGACAGCATGTCCACCCTGTCAGAAGATAGCAGCAGAAGCATTCGCGTCTCTCTGTCTGTATTTAAGCACACAGCTGGGGAAACCACAGCCGTGCACCCTGCCTGCTGTGTCAGAGGCTGGTGACTGCCAGGCTTCCCTCAGAAATCGCTGGGAGCCGTAGGCTTGCGCCCTCGGCAGATGGAAATCCTCAGCTGACTTTCATGCGGGTGGGCTCCGTAAAACCACTGAGAAGAAAGTTATTGCACAACATTTCTGCAGAGCACTGCACTTAAGAGCCATCCTGGAGCAGACTAAACATAAATCCCTTCAGTGATTAGTATGGGTCAAGAGAAACCAGTTATTGCTTCCCAAGCTATGCCAGAGGCTGGAGATTTTTGTCACCTGTGTTAGCTTCACTGAGGGAAAAGACTCCCTGTTGCCACTTGCCAGGAGCTGTATCCATAGGTCCCAAACTCCAGGAGATGGACTGCAGCTACCACATCCCACCACCATCACAGCATGGCTTACCAGAGCCCACACCACCACCAGAAGCCTTGTAGATGCTGTGCAGACTGGCTCACCTGGATGCTTGCTTTTGTAAAACCTAGCTGTGTGGATCCCACGGGACACATGACTACTTGACGAGTGGGAACAGGGAAATGCCACCCCAAACATGCTAACACTGAGCACCGACTGTAGCTCAGGTCATAAGCAACCTTCCTTCCTTCCCAATCTTCCTTCAGCTCTACTACTTTTTGCTCTGGTCTCCACAGAGCTCACCTGTGGTTCTTGCAAAACACTTCTGTCCTCCCACTCTGCCTCTCCCTGCAAGGGGAAAGGGAGGTATAGGATCAAAAGAAGACAGACAAGGATATCAGCAGCCTACCAGATCTGCTCAAAGCCAGGCAAACAACAGCTCTGACCTTGGAAACAGTCAAAGTAAAATTACATCTTATCTCATTCCCAGCACGGGTTTCTGATTAGCCGGAAGGACACTTAACATGGCAAGAAAGAAGTACCCTCACCACACACAGGACAATCTTGCTTGCACGCAACAAACAATCCCAAGAATAAATCCACAGGAATAAATCCTGACTAGTTACTTTAGGTAAGGAGGTGACAGCGTCCTCAGACTCAACCGCTGGATGCCATCCTATCGCTAGGGATTAGGTCGGTTGCTGCTGCGGCCTTAGAATTCAATGTCCTTGTACTTTAATTATTTTAAAGGATATTTTTAACCTGCCAAACATAGCCATTCATTAGACAAGACTAAGGAAGGGTAGAATGGCTTCAAGTATTCCTTCGTGCTGAATGGAGATTTCTGCTGGGTGCCTGGAGGTGCAAAAACCACACTGGAAGGCAAAGGGGGAAGACTGACTGCAGTGCCGGGCTAACAATACACCAGTCCATTAGGGAACAACTATGCTGTTTGATCACACTTCAACGAAAATGTAAATCCTATACCATATATAAGGGTAGAAAAGAAATGAGAAGGTTCATGCCATTTGCACCACAGGCTATTCAGAGCAAACCCATATTTTCAATGGTAACAACGGGAGGTGAAGCACTTCAGCTAGCTGAGAGTAATATACTTATTTTGGGGGTAAGCAGCAGGTCTCGGACTTGAAATGTAGCTATCATCTATAATATCATTGGTAGGTATTTTGTGTGTTTCCTTTTTTTTTTTTTTAAAGAACGAAATACTACCCATTTTGGTTATCTCAGTGTATGCAGTATCAGCTATATAACAGGTGTCCTGTAAGCCCCAAAAACCTTACTGTGAAAAGGAACCAGTCTACAGAAACCATGGGATTTGCAACAGCCAAACACTCTGAAAAAACAAATGATCTTTGAGAACAAACCATGCTGAAATTGTTCCCAGGCTGCATTTGGGGAAGGGAGAAAGAACACATTTCTGGCTCGAGTCCTGAAAGACAGCCTTTCATTTTCTAACCTGGGCAAGTGCAGAGAGCCTTTATTTAAGAAAATAAACAATTAAATTAGCCAAATATGCTTTCTATTCCCCAACCTACTTCCTCTGTATTTTGTCCCTGAACTGATAATTTAAGGGCAAAGGAGTTGCCGATCCTGACCATTGACTCCATAAAGCAAACTAATACTTTTGGCAGAGATGCAGCAGAGATTGCTAAGTCTCTGAGCCAGGTTCTGGGAACCAGTAATTTATTGGCCATTAGTAAAGGCCAGAACCTGGAAGCTACATTGCATGAGAAATTTAGGAGAGGCTAATCAAAGAACAGAAAATTAGATTAATAAAATTTCAGAAGATGAAGTGTTTGGAAACAGTAACTAATAAATAGCAAGTATACCACCATCCTGTAAACCAGATGACGGCATTTGAATCCATTTACCAAAGAAACGCGCTCTCCCTTCTGCACCTGGCATGCTGAACACACTGCTGCACACACCTGCAGTAGTTTCCCCAGTGGCATCACCAGAAGTTCAAAAGCAAGGACGCTGTTATATGGATATACAGTACAGGAGCAGACAAGACTTGTATCTGTTCCTACAAACAAAGTCAATAGCTATTTTTTATCGTGATATCTGCAAAGGGTCAAAGAGAAAATCGAAAACATCTAATTCAAGAGCTTTGCAAATCTTTCCACATTTATGACGATACACAAATAATCTTTATTTGAGATTAAGCATCAACAATTAAGCATTACGTTCATAAAAATAGAAAAGAAGTCCCAACCAGCAACAGAAACCCTGGCTAAACCCAAAGAATAGCTTCTGCCCTCCACCAGAGAAATGAATGCAATTGTGGGCATAAATGTCACTGCAAATCGCCCAAAGACCAGACTCAGCAGTTCTTCCTGAGCCTGTTGAACACTCTTTGTTTACAATGGAGGCATTGCAAACTCAATTCCCTGCTGGGAACCTCAGTCCCATTTTGAGCTCCAGGGTCCAGTTTCAAGAGGAGGGCTGACTGCTACTGAATCAACAGCGGCTGGGCTGCTCTGCTGTTTGTTCTTCCTACCTCGTCCCCCTCTGGGGAGTCCAGCAGCCATGCAACAGAAGGAGGACGCCACTTATCAGGGGCAGCATTAACTTCATCCTTGAGAACAAAAGCCCCAGGTATCGGCCCCAAGGAGATAAGCATCTGGCCCCTTCTACACCAGGAGTAAGTGGTGGCATTTAGGTCCCTGTGTCTCCTGAAGGACACACTTGAGGACTCTGGCAAGCTGTACCTGCCTAGCAGCAGTGGGCTACAATTTGCTGCTTTGCTTTTAGTCAAAGCTAGAGAATGGTCCTTGTCCCCCTAAAAAGCACAAACATGACTGAAACACCCCAGTGGGAGGGCACAGGCACCCGAGGCATTAAAATCCCTGCTCACACGCGAGATGTGGCAGCACCATCCACAAGCCTCTAACCCAAAGAAAGGGCAGACACCCAGTGATGTTAGCAGTGAAGTCTGAAAGAGTAAGTCAGGCACAGCACTTTCTGAGACACCTAGGGACAGGTAGAGAACTGCTGAGCTGTGTGAAACATCACGCGCTGGCAGTATTTCCAAAAAAAAAAAAAACCAACAACACTGCAGTTTCAGCAGACATGTGCCCAATCCTACTGTATCCCAAAGAACCAGACATCGCAGTGATGCTACACAGCAATGGGGGTTGGAAATCCAGGGGAAGGAAATCCAAAGGATCCTACCAAAAGGACATCCATAAGCCTGTGAACCATTCCCCATGGTGTGCCAGGCACATGGCTTGTCCACGGAGGCTGCTGCTCCATCCACGCAAGCCTTGCAGACCTGGCCCAGCTGCTCAAAAAGGTGCTGGGATTTCTGCTCTGCAGCAAACAAGTTCCCTCGCTGTAACAACCTTACCTGCAGACTGAGCCAGCTGATGGAAGTGAAATGCAAAATTAAGGGCCTTCAGGGACACCTAGTAACAGCAAAAGGTATTTTGTGTTTTACCAACACTATCTGAGATTATATATACTATATATATAGTATATGTATATATATAGTGTGTGTATATATATATATATACAATCAGTCTGCAGCAAATTTAATCCCTAATTTCACTACAGGGAGCCTCTACTAAGCATGATCTTAAGCTCCATATTTCACCTCAGACATCAGTTTCAAAAATCAGAAAGTACAGACAGAAATATGTGCTTCTAGATCAACGCTTTTTCTCTATCACATACGATGACGGATATGTTATGATACTACACAAAAAGCAACCAGCCAATTTTAACCCCAAAGCAAGGTGCAAATCCAGAATATTTCCTCTGAGAAACAATAGAGTTAAACTGGTCCAAACATGGCAGCAGCAGGCGTCTGCAAGCTAATCTTTTAACTAATGATAAAATAGGTAATCTCTCTCCTGTTTCCTTCTCAAACATTAGAAAACCACCTGTCAGGCTACCAGAACTGAGTGTTTTTTCTCCTGCTAAATATTAAAGCAAGTTTTTTAAAATAGCCAGCTGAGTATCTACCCTGAAACAAACACAAACATTATTAATATAAATTGAAACTTTTAATCCTTTAAAAAGGACCTTTTAGGATATTCCACTGTTCAGGCTCAGGCATTTTCTCTAGACTAACCCTAGCTAAGCAATCAGCATTCAACCACCACAATTACTTAATAATTAAAAAGATATAAAAGAAAAGATGCTAGAGCATCAACAGTGATCCTAATTGCCATCAGAGTTAAAAAATGCCAGTTCTTAACAAAACTTTGTTTGTCATTAGGGATTTGCTTTGTGTCTACCTCTCATTACATCATATAGAGCAGGTAAGCCCACCACCTGCTAAATATCCTGCGTAAGGGCTATTTAGGGTAGAAAACCTTCCTAATGATATAAATTATGTTTCTATTAGACACGCCACATACCATCTCTCTACTGCTACCACCTCTAGTCTGCCAACAGGCAAGGGTAAGCCCAGATGAAAAGCTTATTTAATTCTTAGTTTACTTTCAAGGAACTTTGTCATTTCCTTGCCAATGCCTTAAAGAACTCTGCAGTAATAGAGAGGCTTTGCAGAAATCCTGAAGGTCTTTATAAAAATAAGATATGGTAATTCAGCAGTCCCTGCAGAAATCTGAAGGATTTTCAATAGCATTATGACTGAACATTAATAAAGGCATCCACAGCTTGTGATACAGGTATAGCAGTACTGCTGACAATATTTCATTATAAAAATTCCTAGAGGGCAGCAGGGATCCAACTACGAAGACAGCACTGACATCCACAGCTCATAATGTAAGAAACCAAAATTTAGACCATAAGTTATTAAAGAGGAGCTTGCCTCCTGCAGTCTTCGGAGCTCTTTCTTTTAGATGCAATTCCAGTCTTCAGTCCATCTGAAGCGCATGTTAAAATGTACCAAGGAAGCATTGTCAGTCGGGGTGCAATCATCTTTCAAGGCTTTACCAATGGTTAATAAGCATTTTACCATTCGCTTTAATTCATATAATCGCCATACTAAATTCTTGTAGGAAGAGCACAGATTAAAAGTCTTCCCTGGATATTGATGTGACAGGTTTATTAATATTGCACAGCGACTGCAATACCTAGCAAGACTGATACTTCCCACTCGACATACTGTGCCTATAATTTAGGAGTGGGACTTGGTAACATAAAACCTCGAGCGCACAGCGGCGTGGCGTAATGACTGAAGAGAAATGAGATGGAATTACAAATTTAATTTGCTTTGATACAGTTGTAAGAAAAAAGCATATAGCTAATACAGCTAGTAATATGTGAGATCAGAGGAGGAGCCGGTGAGTGGGGTGGCAGGCATTTAAAGTCTCTGGAAAAATAGGAACAGCCGTAACTATTGCACGAGCCCCCTAAAACCAGCACCTGGCTGTGGTGGGGAGGCAGGCTGTGTGGCTCTGTAAGGTAGCACTGTGCTTACTGCATGCTGTGCGCCACTCCAGCAGCCACAGCTGAGCTGAATTCACATTTCGTGGCGACTGAGGCTGACAGGAGACCGTGCGTGGTCCCTAGCCCAAAATGGGACCCCGAACACCAAGGTGCTCTCTGCCTCGATAGTCAGCTACAGATGACACTAGTGCTTTGACAAGGATTTTACTCGTAACATAACCCAGCACTTCACCAGGACTCCCAGGGCAATGCAGGTACCAGCAGGATTTACGTCCCTGAGCTTGTATTTTGCAATTTATGCCAAATGCTGCAAGTTCCTGAAAAAAATTGTTGTTCCTCCTCCCTGCTCACTCAACCTCTCATTCCAGATTCATAGAAGGACTTCAGGAAAATTAGGCTATTACGATCTTAAGAATTTTTGATTTGTTTAGACAATATGCATGGAGAATGAGAATGTAAAATATTTATTCAAGCAAATGACATTTTACCATTTTTCATGCTAATGCAGTAAGAGGAGAATGAAAACACAGTGTGAACTGAAATTCTTTCTCCCAGTAGGTAGAAATTAGGTATCAGGTGAGGCATAGGATTTTTTTTAAAAAAAAGTCCATTGGGAAGTTAACCACACCACAACCTGACATTCAGTTTGAGCCTCGCTTCTTCTGCATGTGTGAACATTCATATATGCACAGAGGGAAGACATACAAACCAACCTCTGCCCTGGCTTCCTCAGCCCTATTTCTGGGATCATAGTTTCCACAAACTCAGGTGGCTCGTTCTTCAATTTAGCCCCATTGCATCATTAAAACTTCCTAAGTTCTTCTTCAGGTTAAAATATGCCCAGCCACAGGAAGGAAGTGCAGACTCACACACTCTCCTAGACTGCACTAAGTCACCACTGGCGGTATGTTTTGGTTTGTTTTTTAAACCTGGGTACACAAACCCACTTACAACAAGCACTGCTGAACACGAAATGCCTATTTGCTGAGGATGTGATGAGCATGGAGATGCTTGGACAAGGAGAGCTGGCCCCCAAGGCTTGATTCCAGTTAAGCTCGTGGCCTAGCGTAAGGCTCAGGTACATTGGCTCTTAAATCAAATGTTTAGTGCTGCTTTTAACCCTTATGGCATCGAACGTCCAGATGGTATTAGAAGCGGTTCTTGAAGCCCACAGCTGCTATGGCAACAGCTTTTGCAGGAGGCAGCCTTCTCCTCTCCCCATGCAAACAGCAGCTCTAATGGCACAGTGTATTCCCAGGGACACCCCAGGGAAACACCCCCAGTCACAAGTTAAGTGGGCAGGCTGCTGCTTCCATCAGCAGCAATGTTTCTGCAGCTTGATGGGCTTTCACTGGAGATGTTCCTCCTAAATACAGCCTTCTAAAGCAGGGTAAATAGCCAGGGCTGCCTCAGGGACTACTTCTGAATGACAGCAGCTCTGTTCTGTTCTCAGCACCCGCAGAAGGCATTCATAACCACCACAATTACTATAGCAAAAAGGCACGGAGAACTGCTAAACAGCCAGCTACTACAGACTTCCATTTATTAGCAAACACAGGCCTTCCAGGCTGCTGAGCACCCCCGGCATATTTTAATAACAGAGCGGACAGGCAGCCACTTCTTTTCATGAGCTCCTGCAGGGCAGGCGGCATCGTGCCGGCACAGCCGCAGCGACACGGACAACGAGCATCAAGGCAGACAAAATCACAGAGGGAGAAAGGCAGTAGCTACCCAAGCGAAGCTTTTTCATTAGTGATTGCCGTGGACCAGAACATGGTATCTGAGCCCTTTCCCCTGGAGATGCTTCAGTGGAGCCAGGATCCCAATGTGGACTTCGAGCCCCCACTGTTTTTCATGTAACGCTTGGTCTAAGGCTTCATGTTAAAAGCATCATGCAGGAGAAGGGGATGTGAGACTTGAGTCTCAGCTCTCACCATGACAGCAACTCCTGCCTCAGCTTAGCTTTGGCTCGCAGCTCCTTTTTGTAATGCACGTGTGGAGCTCTCCTTCATGAGAGGCTGTTAAATCTGTGGAGGGTTAATAAAAGCCAGTTACGGGAAGGTGAGGACTGTAGCTGCTGGCAGATGCCAAGCTGCTAGGCACACAAACAAGAAAACGGAGCCAGGGCTCGCCCAACGGCCTTGGCAAACGCCATCGGTGCTCCTGGAGCAATAGGAGGGGATGCTCCAGAAGCAGCTACAGCCATTTCTGAATGGCAACTCTGCCCAGGCAGCCGTACGCTTAGCAGAGAAGTTGTTCATTCCCTGTAGGGGTACACAGATTAAAGGAATGCATCACATCTGTGCTATCCTTGAAACAGTGCCATCTCATTTTCATCAAGTCACATCATCTGCTGCTTCAGAAGAAGAATCAAGAAACAAGCCTCTGCTTTCCTAAAAACAAGCAAACAAACAAACAAAACCAGCCCTCCTCTAGCAAAGCCCTCTGCTCTATTGATTATGTTTAGCAGCATGAGTGCCTTCGGCCTGGTGTCAACCGCCTGCCCCAGGCTCTGAGAACTAGTTCTCTGCAGACAAGACGTGACCTGTGACGCACAAGATGGTTATGTTGTTTTTATGTGGTTTTTGAAATGCCTCAGCAGTCCAGCCAGCCAGCAAAAAGCAACAGGCTCCTACAGGGAGGTGGAAAGGTAAACATGGCCACCGAGCCCCCTGGAACACACTGGGCACAAAGGCAATGCAGAGGGAGCACTTAGGAGAGGACAGCCCAGTCCCACAGGCTGTGTCCCTTGTTCAGGCAAGGCCAGGGACGGTGAGGGAAGCCGTGCTTCAGGCAGGAAAGCCAACAGCCCAGCAAATCCAACCCAGCAGCTGCAGCAGCCAGGTCTGCTGCTGATTGAACCTGCTCGTGGCCAGGGCAGAGAGCGAGGACGGGAAGGTCAGCATTTCCTTAGCTCACCCCATGGCTCGCGGCTCCGTCTGCTCCGTGTCACAGGGGAGTCTGAGGGACCTCTGCTGGTGTTATTGTTGCGTATGAAAACCTTTTCAAACAAACGCTTGTGATCCCCCCATAAATCTCATTTTTCGAATATCTGTCATGGGCTGTGGCCCAAAGGCAATACACATTTTCATACCATCAGGATTTTTCTGTCATGTGTGCAAGTCAATTAAGAAAGGAAAAGACGCATATGTGAGCATATTTTTCGGCAGTTTGCCATGGACTGGAAAAGCAGTTGTTTTCTTTAGCTGCTGCTATAAATCAAAGCGTGTAGATGTGAAAATATTAAGGTATCATTATTTATAGCTACGTGAGTGAGCGAGTTTGTGGAGTACTGGCCAAAGAAAACAAAAAAGTCATTTCACCAGCTCAAGATGACAAGGCTTTTGGCTTTCCGGGTAAAACAAAACTGGAAAGGTTCTTTTCAGAGCAGCAAAAATATATGGTAACCCAGTACAAAAGTATTTTTTCCTCTTATGCCATATTTCAACAGCATTCTTGGTGATTTTAAAAGCAAGATAAGATTCTTTCAAAAGGAAAAGAACCTCCAATCAACTATTTTTTGACAAATCAAACAAAATGTTTTTTGTTTGTTTTTGTTTTTTTACTTGAACCATTCGGTGTATTCAAGTGAGCTTCATGTATAGCTTCAGTCTACTAAGAATAACCAAACGAGCTGTCTGGTCCTGTTTTACCACAGCATCAGTTAACAGAAAATGCTTTTTTTTTTCTCCCTTTTTAGTGTTAGAAATTTGGCCTGTGCTGCCTGCAACAACTGCACCCTCATGGGCATCTCTGAAGCCTCTCTGTGGCTTCAGGCAGCACCGGCAGCACGTGCACGGCTCCCTGCGGCACCGGTCACCGTCTGCTCTTCTGCACTCCTCCAGGTACACTCGTATCACTGAGCAGAGTAAAACGAGAGTAAACACGTAATGTAAACGCTCAGCACCACACTGATAACCTGCCTGCAGCACACTGGTCGCTGCTGGCTCCGTTTGATGCCATGGCAACACGCTACCTGGGACAGAGCTGCCAATTTGCGGTATTTCGCTCATTTTGTCCTCTGGTGTTTTGTAATTTTAGCAACAAGTCGTTAAGATGGGCAACTAAATATATAATCTGGGCAATTAGATAGAAGGCACAAGGAGCAGCAGCAATGTCTGTGGTCTGCCACTGCACAGATCCAGGCAGAGCTTTTCACGTTGTTGGGTTTAACCAAGGATTCCCAGCAGCAGGAAATGGCGGCGGCAGCTTCCCCGGCCAGCAGATTCTGCCTGGGCTCAAGCCTGTAAAACGCAGCCCAGTTTCTTGACCTCGGTCAGTAAGTTAAGTGCCAGCTTGAAAGCTGAGCTGAGTTCTGCATGTTTCCAAACAGTCATTTCAAATCTTTTTCCTTTGTAATGCAAACAAACGTTGCTGTTCTCACAGCTTTCATCTCAATGTACATCCGATAGCCAAACCGAAAAGCAATGCATGATCTCTGGGGTGGAAAATGAAAAATTGTGAACTGCTGTTTAAATCCCAAACTGGTGATTCTTATTTGGAAGTCTTATACTTGGATACTACTTCTGCCCAAGCTGGTAGTGAGCTGCATGCACCTTTACATGTGTTGTTACATTCAGGTAAGATATTTAGAAAGCAAGTGATGCGTTCTGAAATGTTACCTATCCCTGCTGCAAGGCATTTGCTCCTGGTCAGCTGCGTCAGTCCATTGCTTAGCTTCTGCAGCTCAGCATCATCCCTGTGCTGAGGCCTCTCCTTTTTCTGGTACTTGCTGGGGCAGCTCAGCCCCAGATGTTTGGATCCCAATCCCTGGCACTCCCTGGCTTGTCTTGACTTCCCCACCTCTAACACCATCATCCCTGCATTCCTGACGCTGGAGGAAATACACAAAGCACGCCTGCTTTCCACACTCCACTTGCCAAGGCAGTCGTGCTCGGAGAGTTACACAGAAAAGGCACAAAAATGAAAACTTACCAATATAGAAATACCAACATCATTCCCTTACCCTCAGCTTTGCTTCAGCATCCCTTGCCAGCTGAGCGCCAGAGGCCAGTGCTGCCACTGTATGTTTGGGGGGACACTTCTTGGAGGTTACAGGGGCCCAAAAGGCTGCTACACAGCACTGGGGCCATAAATCCTGGCACTCGGACAGACTGACCGACCTCCAGAGCAAACACAGCGCCAGCCCCTTCCCCTCTGCTCTTCTTCATTATCTGTGCTTGCCTGTCCAAGGCTCCCTTGGGCAGTAAAAGCTACTCTGGGCCGTGTTTCTCCTTTCACTCCTCCACCTGTTCCCACACAGAGGCCTTGTCCTGAGGGTGTCAGGAATGCATCTGTCACTCTCTGCCACAGGGAGACTGTCCCCAGCCCAAAGGCAGTATTTAACCCACTTCAAAACATTTATTTCCAACTAATTTACACTTGGGTATTATTGCAGTCTTCCATCTCTTGCATTTTCTCAAAGCTCTTCAGCTGGGAATGGGAAGCCAGATTTTTACAACTACAAAACAAGCTTCCAGACGGAAAGCTGCTTTATGAATTGCTCTTTAAACAAACAGGGAAAGGATTTAGAAGCCAAAGGGAAACACAGCAGCGATGACAGCCAGGTCTGAAGCCTACCTGATAACTCCTGCCTGTTTTTCACCATCCCCTCAGCCACGGCACATAATATAACCATTCTGTTCTGAGCAATGTCAGTCAATATTAATTAAGGGCGCAGGCATTTTAACACAACCACCAGACTGCTCTCTCAGTCTCCAGAACAAAGGCATCATTTTCTTGCTCCTGCTCTTCTAAAATAATCTCTGTCCCTGGGTAAATTTAGATTTCAAGGGGAAGTGCAGAAGGTCTCCAAGAACCTCACTCAAGTGCTGCTTTCACTGGGGAAAGGCAGATGTTTTTATTTGCAAAAAAACAAACGGAGTCCCAGGTCGGGGGCAGACACACCCCAGGAAGAAGGATGGTGGCAACGAGCAGTCTGTGCCGGCTGGCAGGTTTTGTTTCTGGAATTTGCTTCAGCAAAAGGTTAATCCCTGACATGTTTCGGGGAGGCAAACACCAAGCTGCCATACATGCAGCCGCATACAATGAAGAGATTTTCATGGCCAGGGACAGAAAGGTCACAGATGCTCGCCAAGTTCACGTTTCTCCTACAAAGCCACGGTGAACAGTAAGGTCCTGAGCATGAGCCCCTGCCCCAAGTCACGTGAACACGAACCAAGGAATTTATATCCCAGAAAGCAGGGAAAGGGGCAGAAAGGTACGACGTGCAGGTGCTATAAAGGGTGTCCCCTGTACCAGGCACCCCTAATCGGCGCCAGATGGTACAGTCAAGCTATGACAAAAACGAGGCATTAACAATTCTCAGCAACAAACAAATGAATTTGGTGGACATGGGGTTTTTATGATGCTACGGCTCGAAAGGCCCCACAAACAGACAGGGAAGCCCGTTTTGTGAGCAGGTCTACAGCAAAGCAGCACATTTGCTGGCCCATACACTGCACATTTAAGCTCAGCCTTGCACTAGTTACCAAACTGTTTAGGCTACATCCTTCATGAAGCCAAAACCAGAATTGTCTTGGGCAAGTCCCTCCTGCTCCCAGAAGAACAGGTGAGCTATAGCATGCAGCCACACTACATGACACTACAGACACAGAGCTAAGGGAAACCAGGAAGTCAGAAGGGGAAAAAAATAAGGAATTTTGCCATTGCCAGTAAGGAGTGTTTTTTCTATCCAGAATCAGAGAAAGACACCACAGATCATTGAATGAGAATCGCCTCTAACTTCTTCCTGCCCGTGGCATGCCCTTTTGCTCAAGTTATACCAAACACTACGTCTGCAATCCCTGCAAACCAGTCTGTCACTCGCAGTTCATCCCCTGCCTCCCTTCGGGAGCTCTGCTTTTCGCCAGCTCCTGGAACCGATGCTTTCCCAGCCTCTGGTACATGCAGGGTCAGAAGCAATACAGATGCAGCCATTCCTTCCAGCTTATTCTCCTGGGCTTTTCCTCTAGCAGCTCCAATCTCCTGAACTGCTCTACTCGGATAAAAAGATTGACAGCACTGTAAGAAAGAGGTGGCACAAATAAACCAGCCAATATTTCTTGGGTCATATTCCGAGAGACAATCACAATAAATCCAAATTTCTTTCCTGAATTACATTGCTAGCTTTTTCCTCAGAGCTGTATTTCAGGATACCCTTGAGTACTTCCATATTTTAGTATGCCATTTCCCCTCTATATTTACTAGAATAGCACTTTACCTTGTATTTCTTCTTTACCTCATTCATTTCAAATCTGAGCATCTCTGTTTCTGCTTCATAAAAAACTTCTCTCATAGTAGGCCTACATTTTTTTAAAAATGTAGTTCTTTTTATGAAGTGTCTGACATGAGAAGCTGGGTATTTTTGCAATTTGTCTTCTGCCTCCACATTAACCCTAATCTCAGTTTGAATGTTAGGCTTGGAGATTAAAGCTCACTGTTACACTTTGCTCGCAATGAAATGGACTCGATCCTCATTCTATCCTTTCAGACTTCATGCTCACAAGAGGAAGTTTACAATTTTGTGCTTAAACAAACCAAAACCATTCTGCTCACTGGCTTCAGAGAAAACAACATTGTGCAACAGCATACAGCGGTGCAGTATTGCACTCCTCAAAATCCATTTTCTATTTCCCTTCCATTGATTTAACTGAGAGCAAAAGCAGACCCAGGGAAGCATCTCTCCCTCCTGATTCAGGGGAGCAGCTGTTTTCTAAAAGGTTCTGGAGTAAAGCACAGACATTTTCTCCTCCCCTTGCCTTTCTGGAGCAAGATAAGGTGATCTGAGTGAGGCCCAGCCCT
Organism: Aythya marila; assembly: GCF_965140915.1. Classification (NCBI taxonomy): domain Eukaryota; kingdom Metazoa; phylum Chordata; class Aves; order Anseriformes; family Anatidae; genus Aythya; species Aythya marila. The sequence goes on along the minus strand of NC_139045.1, from coordinate 45,067,782 downwards.
GTGGCAGCAGGGTGGAAAGCACCCTGAAGGACATCCCATCCCACTGCCCCCATCCACATCCCCTGGTGAGCGATTATCTACCACCTCCTACCGATGATGCATCTCCCAGGGCAAGCCAAAATAAAGAGAGAATAAAGCTGGACTGCAGAAAGGATCCGTGAGTGCCACCTTGACTTGTGCTAACACACAAACGCTTCCCTGGGTGGTAGACGACAAGGCAAACTTTTCTGTTTGCTTATACTGGAAACGGCTGCCAAAGTGACACGGGAATGAAGCACAATGGTTACATTAATGCTGCTGTTTGCTGAAAACTTCTAAAAATACCACAGTTCTCTACCGCTGCAGTGTGTAACAGCTACTCCTGTAGAGCCGGCATGCCTGCAACACATTCTTAATACACATTAATTCTGATCTTATTTTAAGAAGGAGAGTTTTTTCCTTAGTCCCCAGTCATTTTTGATGGCAGGAAAAAGCACGTGCCCAAATAATCCTGCCTTCTTGTAGGCTTTACTGAAACCATTCTCTCTAGGAAAGAAAAATCATTTCTATTTACATTACCTAGAAATAAGGGCTCCCTTCTATCAGGACCACTGGGAGTTATTCATAGCGCATGCTGACATACATGCAGGCTTTCCTACTCCTGACACAATGGAAATTTCTCAGCAGGAAGGATTTCTCTGCCCTCCTGCTGGAGGTGCATTACAGCCACAGCTTCTGTGCCCACACCGATCAACTCAAAGCTGAAATTTTCACGCTACAGAAAGTTTCAGTGGATGCAGGACTCTGCAAACAGACTGCAGTATACACTGACAAATTCCAGTATAAGCTGCTTAGATGTTGGCATCTTTGTAGGACTACAAATTGCAGTGTTAACAAACACATTCAGACAGAAATGCCACAAATTTCATCTGCTCTTCAACCTGGGCCAACGTGTAGGTTGATCTTTGGCACATTTTGGAAAAGGCATTTGCCCCCTTCATCACAAACACGGCATCCCTCTTAACCGCCGTGTCTCCCTGTTCTCTCCCGGGACACAAAGAGCACACGGAGTACCTCTGCTCCTCACTGCTGCTGCTCCTCTCCACTCCCGGGCTCCCTGCCTGTCTGTCAGGAGCCGCTGGTTTGTCCCGGCACAGCTCCACCGTCCACCGCTAACGGGCCGCAGCTGTGTCACTCTCCTCCACCGGCCCAATGTATGTTTTATTTCCATTAGGGCAGCTCAGGCTGCTGCCTAAACAGCCCCAGACAAAGATTACGCTGCCGCAGCGGTTTCTACATGGCAGAGCCATTCCCCGTTAATGCCTGTCGTGCCTGCAGCAGCAGGAAGCTGGGCCCTGCAGTGAGCAGGGGGAGCGAGACGGGGCCGCCTCGACGCCAGCTGGCTGCCATCCACCCCGGGGCAAGCTGTACCTCAGGGCCACCGCTCAGGACTTTTTCAAAACTCACTTCAGAAACCTCATTTTGATTCACGAGATGTAGAAGTGATCGGCGGAGGGGAAGTAAGAGAGCAATCTGCTGGAATCTGCACTGTTATACAGGTCCAGATATAATCGCTTCTTTCTTTTGTACTGCGTACACAATGACTTGGTTCTCCAGATGTGAAGAGTACTAAACAAACCTAAGCAGATTCTTTCAGTTTAGATACATAACTAAATGGTGTCAGCTGCAGCAAGAGAATACTCTGAGTGCTCTCAGTGTATACGCTACGCTCAGAATTAGCCCAAACTGACCCAATACATCATGGAGCTGGGAGGCGCTGAGCTAGATTAAACGTACCCGAAGCCCCACAGCACACATAACAAAAGGGGCAGACAGCACAGCACTGATTCTGCAGTGACGGCAAGTGGCATCACTCCTACAGATCACAGGAAAATGACATGCTTGTCACTTGCTTTTGTGATGCTGATACCTCTGTACTAAAAATGCTCAGGTACCTATCGCAAGCAAGTCGATCTTTAGTGCACTGCATTTTCCAGACTAACGCTACGTTTTTACCCTTAAGCTGCTATTAGGAGGTGTGCACGCAGGCAGCGAGCACCTGTCATTTCTGTTCTCAACAAACTAGGAGCTAACAGAGCACCAAAGACAGTTTTCAGCAGTGACATCTTGGCGTTTTGCCTTCCAGCTCCAGCAAGTGATCAGCTATGCAGTACTGCAGCTTGCCTGCTTAGGGCCAAGGAGAGCTTCCTGGTGTAGACTGTGGCCGCACAGTGACTTTGGTCATCATTAATTAGACAAAAACTGAGCAGGCAAAGGCTTACACACTTCCCTGTGCAGGTGCTCCACCACTGGGAATCCTGCCACCAGCGCTGAGGACAAGCTGCCAAAATTAAAGGTCAGGTCCACTCCGTCCTACTGAAGCCTTGCCTGCCTGTTTACAGAAATGGGCTTACCCTAGTTCAGAGTAAGGTGCGGGAGGATCACTGGTTCCATCTGCAACACAGCAGACACAACACAGGCAGACGACAGGAAGAAGGGGTGAGAAACAGAAGGGTTTGTGGTGTTCTCCTTCCTCCTGAAGAAAGCAAGCTTTTGAAGGGTGGAGAGCTCGTAACACTGAATTCATCTGCCAATGTTAGTAACTGAGTGCTGTCAGGACTGAGGTCATCTCAAACTTTGATATTTTCAAAATAGTAAATACCTGGAAAAAATGCTTCCTCTGCTGAAAAATATCCAGGCATTTCCTTTGCTAAAAATAAATTACGTCCTACACATTTAGTATCTAAAGAATCCAAAGCCAGGCATGAGGTTCCAGCTTGCAATGACTTGCTGTGTTGCCTGTTTGCCTCCTTTTGGGGTCGTTTTTATTGGGAGGACATGGAAGTACTGAGTGGCCAACACACAAATGAGTGCTCAAACATCTTGCAAAATGATCTTTTACGTGTACAAATCATCAGATAAATACAAATGCACAGTATTTGTGAACACAGGGCATTATACACTGTATAGCATCCAGCTGAGGAAGAGCCACCTCAGCTGCATCGATTTAAATTTCATTTAAACATTGCTCTCACATTCCAGTTCCGGCAGCAATAACCACAGGAGATGAGGCAAACAGTCCCCTCTGCAAAGTCACAACTCCAGCTTGTTGCGGAGAACAATACCTGCTGAACACACATCCTGTCCTGGTGCCTGCAAACGGAGAGGCTGAAGGCTTCAACCTACAGCATCTTCGCAAGCCTTAGGTAACACGGTGCCCTCGAGTTCCCCACTTGGTTCCCAGTGTTCACGTGCCAGACTGTGGGGCTCTCTCTCTTCACTTCAGTGCCATTTTGGTCTGTTTTTAAGTGAATACTGCAATCACCTACTCTTGTTTGTATTGTCTTATCCCATCCCATCATGATCTATCGCAGACCCTCTGTGTCAGCCAACTGCATGTTAGAGCTCCCCCACTGAAGCCTCCAGGCAGGAATTCAAAGCAATTTAATAACAATAACAATAACTGCTGCTTCAAAACTGCACAACTATCCTCTGGCAGCAGAGTTCATGGCCACAGAAACCTGCTGCCATTTCTGCAGCCTTCCTTGCTCGAAGCTTTCTCTGGGGAGTTGGGGAACAGGTAACAGCTCGCTGGAGCTGAGCAGCTCTGCTCCCCAAAGACAGGTGTATTGTTATTACTCATCTGCTGTCAGATGAGTAAAAGAAAAAACAGTTGTGTCCAGGCCTTCCTTCTACTGACCCGCTGGGGAAAAAAAAAAAAAAAAAAAAAAAAAAAAAAAACTTTTATTTTCCAGGAAGATCAGAAGAAGAAAACATGAGCTACAAACGTCAAAGCAATCAAATGAGCATGGAGTTAACCCACTGATTCTCATCCACCCATTTTGTTGGTGCATGACTGCCCTCACTATTACACCTGCTCATCTATACTGTGATACTGTGCTTGGTAAAGAAAATGGAACAAATGCTAAGGGCTTGAGTAAATGAAGGTTTTGCCTTCCTTACTCCAGACTGCTCCCTGCTTCTTGACAACTCGGGCAGCCTTGTCCTGAGAGCCAGCCTCATCAGCTGAGGTGAACAACCAGGCACCGAAGGGTGGAAGAGGGTTTCCGTGTGGGATGGAGCACCAGGAAGCGCAACTGATTTTCACTGCCGCTTCAGCCCTTGTTCCTCGGTGGTCCTGAAAACTGGGTGTCACATCGTGCTACCAATAAATGCCACTTTCCTGGTGAAGCAGTTCACAACAATGCAGTCAGGGTCTTTTCTCCCTTTTGCTCAGGCTGGAGTCAGCAGCACCCCACAGTCAGTGCGGGAATGCCGGCTGTCTCCACAGGACGTGCTGCCCCCTCCACAGGAGCTCAAGCTACCAGGCGTTACACCAGCAGCCTCAAAGCAGGATCCGTCCCTTCCCTGCACAGCAGCATGCCATGCAGCATCGATGCTGTGCCTTCAGTGTGGTCTGCTCTGCCTGGGCCCTGATTTTCACCACACACAGAGCACAACAGCCCAACAACTACATTCAGACTTCAGCTACCCAGAGCCAGACATACAGAAACCCTGCGCACCCCCCAGGGTATACTTCTTTGCCTGAGCTTCCTAAAAACAGCCCTTCAGAACAGAATGAGGCTTTCAGGGTTTCTCTCTTTTTTGCTTGGTTTTGAAAAGACTTCCTCATCCATACACTTTTGTTGCTTTTAGCAACTCACAGGTCACAAAGCAGAAAGTTTTCTGACAAAGGAGACATGCCCTATATATAAGCTGTGTTATATATCCTTGCCTGCTTATGGAGTAAAGCAAAATGTTGCACACAAAGAGGGAGTCGGGATTAGGGCTTCTGCTTGTGCCTCCTCAGTATCTTTCTGCGTAGCATTGGTGAATTCCTTTAAAATTTCTCTACCACATTTTCCTCATTCTGCGAAAAAAGCAATTAAGAATATTTACTGGCCTCACAGGGAAGGCACACTGCTTCAGTTAATTAAAGCTTCTGAAGACTTTAAGATCACCCAGCGAAGGGCTTTACGGGAATGCCAAGTGCGTAATAAAGCCAGAAAATGACCCGGCAGAGACACAAAGGTCGTATCTGAAGTGAAGTGTGTCCAGTGAAGGTCTCATTGAGATTTAAACCAAAAAAAGTTGTTGTATAAATGACTACAACATGCTTTCTCACTGTAGCTTGACTGAGATTTTACAATGTGTGTGAGCTCACGCGCTAGCTGGTGAGCTGGAAGGAATGCATTTAAAGGCAATTTGCAAATCAGAGGCACCCGACACAAACCGCTACCTATAAACATCCTAACTGCTTCAAGAGCTGTAAAAAGACGCAGTGAGGGCCCACGCAAGCCCAAGTAAAAATGCCCCTCGCTGCTACATATCACTGCCTTAGGCAAAAGCCTAATTTTGTTGTATTAAAAGAGGAATCAGCCCCTTTCAATACTACAAAGCCTGAAGGCCTGTGGTGAATGTGTTCTTAGAGCACTGAAGAACAGGATGCCCTGAGCTGTGAGGGCAGCAAATGAGGCACGCCAGGACAGAACAAGGTGTGCACAAGGGCAGGGGACACAGCAAGCTGCTAGAAAGCAAGATACCACACAGTGGCTTAAAAAAAGGCAAAGATAAAGCTAAGTTCATCCATTCCCCTCAGGATGCTTCTAGGTTCTCCTTCAGGATGGATTGGTGCCGGCAGTGCTCACTGGAGCAGACACATTAGGCACGTAAGATGCAATACTTAACTTCTGTAGGAGGAGAGCACTCACGCAGGCTGCAGATGATGTTGTGATCCAGAGCACTAAGGTTGCTGGCACTAACTCATCACCACAATCTTTCTGAAAAAACACGGAGTTGGCCTAAAACTGGTCGATCAACCTTGTGTGACTGCTTCTATTGACTGCACGACTTCCCACCTGCAGCGTTTCTGATTCACCAGCTACTGTCCAAAAATCAGATTTACAGGTTTCTGCCAGTAGCAACCAGGATGAAAAACCTGTTTGTGGATCTTAGAAAGAAAAGATGATACACAACAGGAAAATATAAAAATCAAGGCCTAAGGCATAATCCAATTCCACAAAAATGGCTTTTACTTCCAAGACTCCTTAAAGCTTAAATGCAAAAATTATTTCCTGAGGACACGTTTCACATTCAAAGCAGCCACAGCTCTTCTAATTCTGAGTGCCTAAGCAAATACACTTGCACATACCTCTTTTAATAAGAACAGGTTTTTCTATCTCATCTTTGATCATTTATTGCAGGTTCTGATTGCACGGCCATGTCTCTCAAAATTCAAGATACTCTGGTCTTAGTTTTACACCTTCATTCTATCTTTCCATTAGTTTTCATGTTAGGAGTGCAAAATTACGAAGCCACTAAGCCACCTTGTCTTTTACATTAAGCAAAGATTTCAGTGTCAGGTGATGGGAGGACATGAACAAGTGGCACCCAAACACACATCTCTTGCCACTGGTAACACAACACCAGCAATCAGCTCCCCGAGAGGTGGGTGTTCATAATCCATAGACAAGCATGGCAGCTCTTCACTGTTACAGGGAACATCTTTAGCTTTTGGGCGCTTCATATCAGGAAGTTAGTATTTGGTCATTACAAGTCCAGCTCATTTGCAGTGCCAATGTCCCCTGGGTGGAATAAGGTGAACTAAGCAAAGCCCGAAGCAGAACACAAACAAGGAAACTGAAACAACTGCTGGGTGTTAGCTCTTCCACACGCTCTCAGCCAACAGTCCTAAGCACTAACATGGACGAGTATCATCTGTGCTCTCCCCAAACATATGACAACTGTTTTTAAAAGGTATTCTCTTCTGCTCCTAGCTGCCTTTTATTCCTTTATAAAGTGTAAAATATTCAGCCTGAAAAATGCATCCCTTTTTCACTGATGAAAAAAATCATGTCCATCTCTTTGTGAGTACCATTCACTGCTCAGCTTTTCATCAAGATCTATCTGCAGTCCTGGAGAAGGGGCAGATTATCAAGAGCATCATGCAGAGCGGCTCTTGTCCCAACCTGAACAACCCCATGTTCCTGGTGGTGGTGAAAACCTGACACTTATTTTCATGCTTAAAACCAACAACGCACTTCTCACAAGATCTGGTGTGTTCTTGAAAAATCAGCATCAAAAAATCTGCAACTGCTCCTCTGGCAGCAGGAACGAACAGTGGGAACTCACCTGGTTACGTGTGCTGTATTACAGTGCTTCGTAAGTCAATAAAGTCTGTCTTGGGAGAAGAGGGAGCTGCAGGGTCTGCGGGTAACGGTCAGGTTAAGCACTGCAGTCATCTGCACCATCTGACTGACATTCACAGACAGAAAAGTCAATGACTTCATTTAAGGATTAGAACGAGGTTGGTTTTGTATCAGACTTGGCTTAAGAAGGATGAGCTGGATTCATTACAAAATGAAGTTTAATTAATAGACTATTTCAAGTTATAATTAGCTAATGAAGTTTAGGGAAAAAAAATGGAAAGCAGTTTTAAACTGAAGTATGTAACTGATTTACAGCTCTGCAATTACAGTACGTGAAAAAAGACAATGTGATAACTGCTCATCTCCAGGAAGCTCAGAAGCCATTATTTCTTTGAACTTATGATTAAATGCCTCAACGCAGTCTGGACTTCACAATTTGCTTTTGAGCTGTATTGCTTTCTTTTATAGCCTGCAGAAGATACAGGGTGCACTAGCGACGTGCAATCTATCTCTTTTTCATCCCAGACTGTACAATAAAGACAGAAGGAAATTGCTTCTCCTTGAGCCAAGACTTCTGTCCATTCTGTGAGGATGCATGGACATTAAGGTACGAGCATCACCCAGTTTTAGGAAGAGAGAGCAGGAGGCAGCAGCAGCCCCTCAACAGAGCAGGGCAGCTCTGCAATACTGAGAAGCAGCTCCAGAAGAGGGGTGCTCCAACACCCCCTGTGGTACCACCTCCAGCTGAACGCAGCGCATGGCAGGGGACCAGCGGCACAGCGTCTCACCCACCGACCCAACTGAGAGGCTTAGGGCTGCAGGGAAAGAGGAGGAAGGGATTTTATATCCCGATACTCTGCAAACACGTGCTCACTTCATAACACCTCCTGGGAGCATTGCAACCACCTCTCACGTGGTAAGACCCACACTACCAAACAAATCCTTGACAGCTGATGTTTTGGTGTGTCTTTGAGTAAGGCAGCTAAGAACAGGCATAGTTTTTCTGAGGTAGTGGAGTTTTTTGCTTTAAGGACCAGAGTCTTTCCAGCACAAAAGGTACCAGAACATTGGGATCAGATGATCCAGCCACACAGACCACCTTCTGTGTCAGGCTGATTCTAGCACACAGCAGCCAGCACACCCTCACTACCCCTGTTTTTGAACTGCAGAGCTGGCTTGCCTTCACCTGTCATATGAAATTTGTGACTGGCACGCTCCAGGCTTTCACCTTTGCCACCATCGATGGCTTTGTTGATGGCTTCAGCTCCTCTCCTTTGCTGTGCAGCTCTCTGAACTGTTTCATTATTTGGCCTTTTCTGCCCTTTGCACATCAGAACTTCTCAGATAACTCCCTCCGTCTGTTCAGCTGCTCTGTGAAGCACTCCATTTGAAAGGCTGCGTGCTGCCCTGTGCTAACAGCATGCTGCTACGCTCTTTAGCTAGTAGCAGAAGAGCTATAGCACAGATTCTCCAGCAGAAATGCTGTTATCTGCTCCTGCAGTTTCCCCTCTCCACAGAGCCATAAACATTTCCCATGCAGTAACACTATCCAGGCTGTGTCAAGTGTGGAAAATAGAACTTGAAGGCTCAAAATCGGGCAAGAGCAAGATCTCTTTGGAGGTATCAGACACTCCTGTCGAGGGCTGGGATACTGCAAGCACAGCAAACCACCTGGAAAGGAACAGGGAGCTTCTCAGGCCAAGCAAGGCTGCAAGCGCAGAGCTGCTAACAAGCAACTAACTTGAAGAAATGACTAGACATGAACAAGTTGGAGTTCTTACTAAATATTAAGACCCTAATTTTAATATCTGTTGCCAAAGGACTCGATTAGCCCCGCTGCTCGCAGATCGGAACGGAGGAACAACGTGTGGGACTCCAGCCCACACGTGCCTGTCCCTGCCCTGTGTGGTGCACAAGGCATCATCCTCCTGCAAGGCGGTGTGATGCCTCCTGCCCAGGCATCTTCCAAGATGAAGGAGTGGCTACGGCAGTGACAGCTCCCCGCGCAAGGGCTCTCTGTCCAAGTGGTTTGCTTGGCAGCAGCCCACAAAACACTTGGGATAACAGGAGGAAGCAGACCAGCACACGGTGCTGACTGGGACATTTCCAGTCCTCCTTTAGAGCAGTTGCTAACATTTGTGCATTTGGTCTCCATGCGCAGACACACAGCTTTGACCTACACAGAGACGCACAGCGTCTCCCAGAGATGTGCTGTTTGCAAGAACCCTAAACTGTTGCCATTGAAATTCTTGTGAAACCTCATCTACTTTTTCCAGAATTAACCCAACTAATTATAATCTTAATTATTCAGAGCACATAATAAGTTCTAGAGTATAGGAACTCTGCTGAATTCAGATGATGGAGTAATTGACTCTTCATTCCACTTGCCTTCATTCAGTAATCAGTGTTGTGACTGGCAACTCAGCGAACAGTGCTAGAAACTCTTTCTGGAGGAGGTAAATCTAGTTTGCCAGCATCAGTGAGGACAAATCAGCAGACTTTAATTCTGATATTTGATTTTACTTTTTTTTTTTAAAGCCCTAAAACATCATTAAAAATCTCATCTCACATGAACATGACTGATCACAGCCAATCGTCTTGACTCAGTCCATACAAGCTTAAGGCCAGCACATTTTATCAACACCCTGTTTGTGCCATCTGCACAACGCACACCCAAACACACGCATCTAGCAGGAACACGCAGAAAGCTTGGCCGTGAAGCTGCCCCTTCGCCTCTCTTCAGCAGAGCTGGGGCAGAGGTGGTGACCACAGCAGCTCTGAGAGCAGTGCGTGGCCCTGGCCGGGACAGCCCGTTTCGGTAGCACACGTTCCCAGCACGTGGAGGAGGTGGCAGCAGCTCGGCCAGCTGATAGGCAGGAGTGTTAAACACAGGCTTCGTGGGAATTCAGCTGTGCCCCTTCCTCGTGCGTTCCAACAACGCATCGAGAAAGAGGCACGCCATGCTCTTTTAAGATAATATTGTCACAGACAGTGCCATGCCCACAGTTGTTTCAAAAAGCAGCTAAACTTGAAGGCTCACCCTGAAGTCTGAGACTGACCAAAGCAAGGACTTGGCAAACATTGCACAAACAAGTTGAAACAAAAGGCTGAAAACACAAAACAGAGAAGCATAGACAACTACCCCAGGTATATCATGTGTGTGAAAGCTTCCTTCCCTAACCCCAGTTGCTGTTCCCGTGCCTGTGAAAGCCAGGAGCTGCACAACCAACAGCCTGGAGCCCTCTCTCCAAACGAAGCACACTTTAAGCAGCTGCTACACGGCATCAGCTCCACAAACCGAGGAGGCAGCGGGCAGGATGCTGCCGAAATCCAGGAGCTCATCTCCTTGGCAGCATCACAACAGGGCCACGGCACACCACGGAGCACCAACCCTCTGGGAAATAAACCTGAGGCCCCGAGATCTCACCTGGCAGGAGCGCACGCTGGCAGCGGAGTCCGCGAGGGCAGGGGCACCGCGGGCACGACAGCCCCAGGGCTGCCGCTATCGGCTGGCTGGCGGCCGTCCCCACCGTGACTCCATCGCCTGGGAATGGCAACCACCTCGCCCCTGGGGCTGCGGGCACAGACCCCACGGGACCAGCTTCCTTGGCGTGGGGCTGAGCCATGCCAACCACCACGGGGACAAAGGGAGGTCGGTGCTGCTGCCCGAGAGAGGCCGTGCAGGGAGAGCCGACCCGCGCCAGGCACCGCGCTCAGTCTGCCAGGAGCCCCCACGGGCTGCTCCGATCGAACCCCCTCAGTCCCAGGCAGGGGATTTTTCTCTTGCGAGTCGATAAAGTTAGCAGGGAGGGAGGAAGGGGTTGTAGTACTTGGTCACAGGCTACTCACCCCGACACTGAAATGGCTGTGGTTTTTTTTTTTGTTTTGTTTTTAAAGCAGAATGCCTTCACTTCAGAAACTTTTTCACTCCTGCCATTTGCTAACTCGCCCAAGATACTGTAAAACCCCAGAAAAGGCTAGGGAAAAAAAAAAACTGGAGAGGGTTTTAAAAGCTGACGGTCAGGACAGGAATTTACGGAATGAAATCTTTAAAGGCAAGAGCAGATAGAGCCAGCCAGCTAACGCTTTCCTGCCCTGTCTCTGACCAGCGGATCCACTTCCCGGGCACACCAAGGGTTACAGGATTTTACCTGCTCTCGATGAGGGCTTCTCCACATCGGCTGGGTCTCCTCGGCGTAGCTAACAGGCTGCCGCGTCTCCTGTCGGCTCCAGCAATCACAATGTCACAGCTCCCCGGGCCTTACAATCAAGTGGTTTGTTGTAAGAGAACTAAAAATAGTGCTGAATTTTTCGCTGAAGCACTTGCTTGAGTGAGCATAGTGCCAGTCAGCCCATGCGTTAGGGAGCTGCATGCAGACCTTTAGTATTAAATACAGCCCAGATTTTCCTGGAAATATGGCTGCTGACTTTTTTAAACAGAGTTCTCTCTCTCTCCCGCCCCCCCCCCCCCCTTTTTTCTTTTTCTTTGAAGGACAGCAAAAAATAAATCCCTCTTTCTGACCACTCAGAGACAAAATGAGTGGAGTTGTTTTAAGAATGTCCTCAGGGAAAGAGTGAGTCACTTAAGCTGCTTTTATGATAAAGATCCCTGGAGGAAGTCTATCTCCTTAGTAAGTAGTCTCCAAGTTGTTCAGGGATCTGTCTGCCCTGCTGGAAAACAACGTTTCACATTGTTGGGTTTTACAGTTTTGTGTTTGTTTTTCTAATAGTCTTAACACCCGCTTCCACCACAGAGTTAACAGCGGCACGGGAACTGGAGCAGGATTTGGTACCAGCTAACACACCAGGAGGGTGGCAGCAGAAGGGGCTGTTCTGCAGGGCTGTCGGTGTGCGACCCACGGGGACACTGCACATGAAAGCACACAGCCCAGGCTGCAAAGTGCAGGACAGAAATCCGAGGTAATTATTTTGCCAAGATTCTCATTGCTGTGGCTTGAGAACAATCACCGAAGATGAAGGCTGCAAAAACACCGTTTGAGACACCAACACCAGTGCTGCCAACATCCAAGCTGGGATCCCAGGAGCATATTTAGACGCAAAACTCCCCATCAGCGTACACCAGGCTTGCACACTTTTACACTGCTGGACGCAGGCAGACGTAGCAAAGAAGCTGAGAAGTGAGAAGATGCAGGCAGCTGCTGGCAACAATTGTTTGTGGCATTATAAAAGGCTGGTAAAGCTAAAATCCATCTCCTGGTGGTTGCTTTGGTCGTGAGGCAGACACCAGAGTTCACCTGGCAGCACGCAGGGACGTCCAAACCATGTTGAGGGTTGGGGCTGATCGCTGCCCAGCTGATGTTACTCCATAAAAGCATCAAGGATTCCCCTCTCTATCATAACGCACACCGCCGAGAAGGTGACATCTATATCTTTACTCTGAGACTTCCTCAGGCACCATAAATTTGCAAGAAAAATTATTTCTTCACTTCCATAGAGAAACTGCCACTGGCAGAGACGCTTTCCATAAGCAGCTGTCCCGAGCTGTATTTGTAAGTTTACATTTCTGTACATACACACACAGCTGCGAGAGAAAGATGCATGTATTTCAAACCAGTATTTTAGGACAGATCCAAACACTAGGAAGTCGGAGAGTTTCTGGGAATACCAGAGGAGAAATGCTGTTTGCAATATCCTTAGTTTGATCGGTTTTCATATGAAGAAGCTGAAACAGAGGAGATCAACAGTATATGGTCTGTTTGGCTGTTAATGTAAATTGTCTCTGCGTTTTTCTTTCTTCCCTCACATGCTTTCGAGCACTTTTATTTTTGTTGCAAGGAGAGGAGAGCTGCAATCTTTCCTCCCTTGTGGGAGGACTGGCAAATTCCTCCTACTCTTTTTCACTGCTGACAAAACACGCCGTAGACCTCTGCATCTACTTAGCAGCAGAGGCAGCCACAAACACAGCAGCGTCTTCGTTCCTGCTTCACTCTCCAGCTATTGTTTATACAGAGAAAGAGCATTAACAGAGCACACGTCTCTCGCTAATTTAGCCTCGCTCTGCCATCTGCTACTTCCCCATAAGCTGACCCTAATGAGAAAATACTTTAAAACACACTTGAGGCCCAGCTGCACCCAGTCAAGCCACCAGAGGAGGGGAACATTCCCCTCCCAGTACGTCATCCCCCAATGCTGCATCCCTGCCCCTACCCGTGCCAGGGGAATGCTCCCTCCTGTCCGGATGGACGTCGCCCCGGGCCGCAGCCCCTTGCAGCCATGCCGAGCAAGGATCCAGCTCGATACCACCTTCCGCAGTGCTCCACGGTCCTCCCCACCCACCTGGGGTACAAAAGGGAGAGCTCTGAGCTTTGCAGACCAGCAGCCAGCTTTCTGCAGCTGCTCTGGTGGGAGGACACCGCGGGCAGAGTGACACGAGCACCCGGCAGGCAGCTCCTGCCCAAGCAGCCAGGCGTTGGCTCGCACTGCACAGGGAAAGAGTGGAAACACAGGAGTGTCTTTGCCAAGATTTGGAGAAGTTCAGTCCTGAGCTGGCAACGAGATCACTGCCGCTGCTGCCCTGCAGACGGCTGCACCGCATCACAGCGAGGATCAGCGATCTGCCGCTGGAAGGGCTGCTGCTGAGACCCTCCAGAGACATCCACCTGATGTCTCTGAGACCCTCCTGAACATCCACCTAAACCCCCAGAGCACTGCCACCCCCCTTGGTGCAGGGGCAGGACAAGGATGGAGATGTGCTGGGGCCCAGCAGAAACATCCACTGCCCGGGAAGGCACTGCTGTTTTCTTAACTGCTAACAAAGCAGCAAGTGGTCACAGACCGTGAGCTTTTCTTCACTCAGATATACTGTGCATCACAGACCTGGAGGCAAACCAGGGCACGTTTCCAGCACACACCTCTGCTGTTATCCTGTAACACACTGGAGGGCCACGCTTTGCGTATGAATGACCCAGCTGAGGCAAAGGGCAAGAGCTGGGCACAGGTGAAGGAACATCTTGGCTTCAAAAGGGGCCCCTGAAGAGTATGGGGTGTTCTGTCACCAGCCTATTTCACGTACGCTCTTCACTCATCATAAAGCAGGAGCAGCTCTGTGATGCCCTGCTGCCCCTCGGCCAGCCCTTGTCTTTCATTTGACATGCGCTGGGAGCATGACTTTGGGAGGGTAACAGCACCAAAAAATGAAGATTAATCACCCATGAAAGGTGCAGAGCACAGCACAGAGCACAGTTCCATATTATTACCTGATCACACCAACTGGTTAGGCACTTCTGCTCCGCCTCTTAGGTCCAGGGCCTGCTATTTAAAATATTTGCTTCAAGTTTCCAACATCCCTATGAAAAGACCCTTCCTTATTACTGCAGAGACCATAACTGAGCACTCTGGGATTATTTGTAATGCTTCACGTGACCTCAGAAAGCGATTTTTTTTCATTGTGCATGTTTCAGTGGGATTTGAGGCAGGAATGTGCTCAGAGGTGCCAGCAGGGCTACACCCATGTGTAAAGACAGTAACACCCAGAGACGCGAATCCTAAGGATCATACACCACTGTAAATTTGGCTGTCCGGTGGATCCCTTGTGCTTTATGTCATGCGTTTAATAATACGAGCACAAACACATCAAAGAACAAGTATGAAGGAGGACAGCTAAGCCATGTGGGTATTCATAGAAGAATGCTGAGGAGGAATCCTAAAAATACAGAGCACTCCCCAACTGCTTTGTGAATTTCATGTGACAAGAACACGTCGGGTCCTCTGTTCAAAGCGTCCAGACAACACGGGGATGTCCCGATTTGGATCTGCCCTCTACATGATCCACAAGTCTCTCGTTGTCAGTAAAGTGTAATCTCTATTGGAAGTAAAGCTGGCAACTTGGCCCTTAAAATTGCTAAAAGAAATGCGCTAGGATGACAGGCATTACAAGGAGTTCCTATGAGAAACCCAACTGGTTTTCTGATTACTCCACAGGATGCAACTGGGCTACACGCGTTTTGGGGGTAGGTGAAAAGTCAGTCACAGGCAGGACTAGAACAGCAAACTAAAGGACATACCAAAAGGGAGAGGAGATTGCAATCACAGAAAATGGGAATTGGGCACAGAAATGATTTCCTGTGAGATACAGATGCAGCATCTGGTTTTACATATCGTAACACAGGAATAAATCTTCCCAAGCTCTTTCCTTCCAACTGCACCACGGGCCAAATCCAATTCAGCTGATACGTAAGAAATGAGCCTTCCTCTGCAGGTGCGCATGTTTGGGGGTTTTGTATTCGCAACCCAGGGGGATGCCCAAATAGCTCGTCTGACATACCAACATCTTCTCATGGAAGCTTCGGTCAGCTGTACCACATGAAGGGCTCTCAGCTGCACAACTGTTTAACTTGCCCAATTACATTTTTGGCTGCCCTCCTGCCCTTCAGCTTAGACAAACTCTCTCCAGGAGCTAGGTCACAAGGAGGAATTGCCAAAATATGCTACTTCTCAAAGAGCTTATTCCTAGGGGAAACAGGAAGCATGAGAAATGTTATAGCAGGTCTGGAAGAATATTTTTTTTCTGCTGAAATCTGTTACGACATCTTTTCTTTCTTCCCCTTGTATCTGTTACTTTGAACTGCACAGGTTTATAAACTCGTATCAGTACGCCAATGGCCCTTCAGACATGAACTCATTTTCAGTTTTGATGCTGAGAAAGTATGGTGTTTGTGTAATGCGCTTGTCCTCCTGGCATAAGCAAACACCAGCTGTTATTTACTTGGTTTTTAAAAAAAGTAAACACAAAATTATTAATTAAATAGGGAATTCAGAAAGCTTAGATGTGGATTCAAAATGTATTATGCAGTCACACTAGCTTGAAGTCAGGGAGAGCACAGGAAACCTGACGGATCCTCCAGTGCATTCCCAAAAGCAGCAGCTTGATGCTTTACGTACGTGTGCCATGAGTACCTTGTTCGACAGAGTATGGACTTTGGTACGTTAGGTGATTAATCAGAATAGACCATTATAAGCTGAGAAGAGCCCAAATGCTTGTTCTGCCTGAGGCTCCCTCCACACCACACTGAAACATTGGTGACAGCAGCACCAAGGTTTCAAATCCAGAGAGGAGACGAGGAAATAAGCAGAAGTTCTGAAGAAGAATGTGGTTTTGAGGTTTGATCATGACAAATCAACCCTCTAGGTGAGCCAGAAAAAGCCCTAATCTTGCTCTCTCGAACGGGAAACATAACTCCTCAAATTCTCTGCTGTTAGGGAGCAGCAAAAGCACAGGTTGCTGTTTCCTGCAAGGTTTGTTTCCCAGCAAGTTCTCCTCCAACAGCCCAGTGAGATGTGCCCATGGGGCAGTACAGCTCCTCTATAGGACCCAACAGTGCAACCCCAGTTATGAATCAGGAGTTACAAACACTGAAATCACCTTGAAATGAACAAGTCATTCTTTTGTACTTCAAACAACACCTTGTTCCTTCACTTGTCTTCTAATTTTTGTGTACGTTGAAGCTTTCTTCTCAAACTAGGAAGTCTGGAAGGCCACAGCTCTGGTGAGTTGGGACAGGCGTCTTGCTCCTGCCAGGGAAGCATCCCGAAACAGGACTGCCATCAGGAGCAGCTCTGGCAGCCAGGTCATTGCAAGAGGCAAGGGCAGGGCACACGTGGAGGAGGACTGCATCTTGCTCTGGACAGAAGGAGTTACAGGAGAAGAGGCATATTGGGCCTCTGCTCTCTTAAAACTTCTGGGTGGGTCTTGTGCTACCTGCCAGCCCACAACACCATTGCTGTTGGGCAATCCCAACTTGGAGGGTGATAATCACTGCTCTGCTGAGACAGTGGAAACATGTTTCTTCCAAAGTGCTTTGCCGGCAGGACCTTTCAAGGTCCTCGAGAAAGCAGTGACTTACAGCTAACGTATAAAATATTAACATCTGCGTTAGATCGCACATCTGGACCCTGGTAGTCGCGATGGATTACAGCACTGGTCCCAGAGGAGACCTGCCCTATGCTGTGTAACTTTGTCAGGAGGCCAGCCACGGCTGCTTTCTCACCATTGTGTGGCATGACACGTTTTTTTATATGCCAGGGCTTCCAGGAGAGCACAGCAGCAACAGGTCAAGAACTGGCTGTGCACCGCCATCTCCCAGCTC
Organism: Aythya marila; assembly: GCF_965140915.1. NCBI lineage: Eukaryota > Metazoa > Chordata > Aves > Anseriformes > Anatidae > Aythya > Aythya marila. The sequence goes on along the minus strand of NC_139045.1, from coordinate 45,050,549 downwards.
ACAGACAGCAACCTGCCAGCTAGGACTAGAAGGGTGCTCCAGAAGCGTGGACCCAAGCAGGCTGGAAGGCCAAGTTAAATGTCTGTACTTCGCGCTGATCCAACTTTGAGAAAGGGCCAGGGGAAAAATACGGTGAGAAGGCAGAAATCTCACCTTCGGACACAAAAGTGCTTTTGTTTAGTTTGTAAGCAGATGCAGAAGAGTAGTAGTAAATACTCACTTATTTTCCATTTACTTTGGAGCTAAGTCCTAAAACAATAAGGGTCAACTGAGCATTAACTACTCTCTTCAGGGGACCAGATGAAGAGAACAGACATTCCTGTAGCTAATGCCAATAAAATATCTTTGTGAAAGGAGTTGCATAAACATAAACAGATTATTCCTCTAGGCTACAATAAGCGGATAAATATTTTTCTCTCCTTTCCACAGATAGCAAAACAAATGTACCGAGGCAGCAGCGAAACACCTAGGAGACCAGGGAAGGGCAGCTGCAGAACAGCAGCGTAACACCCAAATTCCCCAGCCTCTGCTCACTCCAGTGCTGCTCCGGAGGTGCCCCCACCAAACAAGCCCTGTCCCACAGCAAAGGCAGGGGACGGCTGTTACCTCGTGCCTAATGTGGTTTGCACTGAGAAGCCCGAGTTTACAGCCTCAAAGAGCATCCTTCCTACCTGCACGGCCATTTCGGCAGCTGCTTGCTCCTCAGCAGCCCCTACTTCTTTGGTCAGTCCTGCGTGGGGAGAAAAAGCTGTGAGCATCCTCCCAAGGGTGAGACTGAAACATGTTTGGGGCGCAGCCCTGTCAGAAAACATCCAGGCTCGTTGCTAGCATGCAGCCAAGAATGTATTTTGCACACAACGGAGGTTTGGGGAGAGCCTTATGGCCCTAGCGGTGTTTAGGGGTGCTGTGCCTCGCTGACCTGTGCAGCAGGTTGGCTGCAATCCTCTTGCACCTGGACGGGGATGCAAGGTGCTGCTTTGCTCCCTCCTTGAGGAGAACAAACCTTGACTTTTTATTCTGTCATCACCCACGAATAAATGCAATAGATGTTCTAGTTCAGCACAGTCTTAAACCGTTTGGATAACCTCTTCCTCTGTGACCCTCAGGAGCACATTTTTCCAAGGAGATACGGCACAACTCTGCCTCCCTTTCACCCTGAAAAGAGCAATCCTTACTGACTGCCAAGAAGCTGAGGCACCTTGAAGGCCTGTGTAAATCTGTGTCTGTTACAAGCATGACAGGAACTTGGAGGAACTCAGTGAACTCAAAGCCAGCTCTGTGTTAATGATGCAGAGCAGCACCATTTTCCCTGCCTGACACAGACAAGCATACACAGACACACGCAACCCACAGGGACAAGCACCCTCAACATCTTGGCTCAAGTATTCTGTACTTACCCATGCCTTATATGCCAGCGCGCAGGACTTATGACAGGTTAAGAACATTTGGAAGCAGCCAGCGCCACTTCCCGACAGGAGGTCACCAGGACCTTGCAGACCAGTGTGGCTGCACAGTGAGGGGCAGCCTTCAGACAGCTCTGCGCTGCTGCACGATGCATGGGGTCAGTTATGTCCTGCAAAAACACTGAAAGAATTTCAGCTGGAGCACAAGGACTTCATAAGCACAAAAGAGTTTCACTCTATTATTGCTACAAATGCAACATTTTCCAAACTGCAGAAGTGCACTCGCATTGAGAAGCACTTCCCTTATTTCATGTATCCTTCTCTGTCCCCTTCCCTGGATTTATAGATACACCTGGCAATGCACGACTTCATTTGGTGCTCACATGGCTTCCTTTCTCGTGCCCATCCATACAAAATGCACACACAGGCATGGCTTTCCAGCCAGACCCACGGCACCTACAAACAATCCAGTGCCCTTCTATGCGCTTCAATGACCTATAGCGAGGCGTAACTAGGATTTATAAACACCAGCGTTAGTCGACACCCTCCCATTACACAAACTGGAAGATCTGCACACACATTCCTGCAGCACAGCGAGTACTGAACACCCTAGACAACAGCGGCACAAGCTGCGGGCATTTGCCAGGGCAGCCTGCAACAAGGTTGCTGCTGCTTCGACAAGAGGTGGTCCAGCTGGAAAAGACAACCCAGTTCCTCACCCCTGGATTCTGAAGAAACTGGACACCCAAAAAGTAAAGTAAAAGTTACTGGTTTTACCCACTGCCATTTTCAAGTGAGAGAGACTGAAGCTGCTTCCCTGCACTCCAGCCAGACTGCTAGACTGTTATCCGTGGCCTCCTACGGAGCCGCTCAGACTTCTCAGACACTTTGTGAATTCCTGACAAGAGTTTCCTTCAGGTTCCTGCGACATTTGACACACCAGCCTGTTGTATCAGCTCTTAGTATCAGCTCATGTATTAAAGCCGAAAGAAAACCACCTCACTCAGAGAGGAGAGCACTGGCAAACTGCTAAGTAGTTACCTGAGCTTAAAAGGCTGGCTCAGAACCCGTACTTTTTGAAGCTTTTAATTCATTTTTGAATGAAGTGTGCATTTACTTTACAGAGAAAGGTGACAGACCGGGCTCCCTGGGATTTCAGACAACTGTAAACAGCACTAGCGTAGCAGCACCATGTCCCAAAGGGCTTTGTCTGTTCACCAGGCACTTTGTCACTGTACACGGGGGAGCCCAGCTCGAGCACTGCCCCAGACGCAACACACCTGCTGCTTCAGCAGAAACACTGCCACATGGAAAAGTTGGCTCAGCACGTTTCAAAAACTTAAATCAAATGAATTTGGGATTAAAATTATCAATAGATTTCCCTCATGGCCTCCCTGGGAATTGAACCTGTCTACACAATTAAAGCGCGTAAAGATTTTCTCTGAACCTGTAAAAGCCCCTTATTTACAGCCACATCTCACCACGCTAAACACCTTGCTCTGATCTATTACAAGTTGATGAGATGACAAATACTAAAGCATAAGCTGAATATACTCCACGCGTTATGAATTTACAACACAGCAAGACTTTACTTATCAATTTCCATCCGAATTAAGGGCAATCTCCTGAGCTGCTGAATTCGTACGAACCCAGTGACACATTGCTCGCAGGGAATTCATCTCTCAGCAACGTGGGCTTTGTTTTGCTGCTTATTAATCTCAGTGTCACTGTTGTTCGGGACCATGCGAATCCCTCACCAACGCGGCTGTGCGAGCATCGGGGCGTCTTCCTGAGACTCACTGGGGCATTGCTCACGTAGACCCCAATCCAGGAAGCTGCGGAGAGAATTGCAAATCTAACCCGCCCAGATGGCGCAATCTTATCAAAGTTTTGCATGTCAATCTGCTCGGTTAATTAAAACCCTCTCCTCTCCGCAGTTAATGGCAGGTCTGTGCAGCAGAAATGGCACCAGAACAGATGTTAGTAAATTTGTCAAAGCTGCAGGATGATTGCTCTGACTTCGCTGTCTTTTGAAGGACTACTCTATTTACATTTCCACTGACCTCCCATGTCAAATCTGGTAAATATTACCTCTCCTCTGGCTGCTCTACAAGACAGCCTAAGCCAAGTTTGTTGGTGAAAGTCGTCTGCTTTGAGAAAACACCACATGATTACAGGCAGCCGTTTCTAAGATTTCAGGAGAAAAACCTTCGATGATGAAAAGCATGCCTTATTTTTAAATAGGCCTTTGTCTACATCGCCTTTCATCTTATCTTTTCAGGATTCCCATGAAAAAACACAGTTGCGATTCAGGAAAAGAAAAGAAGCTGGAGACCGCCTTGGCTCAGCCACAGCCCACACCGCGGTGGCATCAAGAGCACAGAGGGCAAAACGAAGGCTGTGGGTAGGCAGGAGTCCCCCGCGTACCCCAGAACAGTTACACTACAAAAGCTGTCTCCTTACCACAAAGGCAACTAGTTGGTAGCAACATTTAAGGGTCTGACACATCCGTTCAAAGCAAAAGTGACCCAGGTGCCATGAGGCAGACAGCCTGGGCAAGGCAGGGTGAGCACATTTTCTTGGTTTTGTGACTCTGTGGAAAAGCCCTTGTAACGTGAGACGCTCCAAGACACTGACTATGCATCGAGAAAGTGGTGTTAACACAGATGTTACCTGCCTCCCATCCCAAGGGCTCAGAGTGCTTTTCCAACTCGGTTGCTATCACTTGAGTTGATCGGCATGCAAATTAAAGCAATTAGGCAGCAAGTGGCTCACTTGATTCCACGTGAATATTAAAAGAGCCAAAGGAGCTGAAAAACCTGGGTCCATGGTAAGTTGAAATGCATGTTGTCAGAGTTGTGCTTTACAGAACTGGGAAAAGTGCAGAAGGAAGAGAAAAAAAAAATAAAAAAAACGGAAAGGATCTGCATCTTTTAACATTCTTGATCATGCAAAAACCATTTGGAAAATTACCACACTTCCTTCTCCTCTCACGCCCACCTTTCAGCATCCCATCGCCCCTACTTAGCCAGCAGCCAAGCACACACCTACCCAGACCTGCAGGACTAGCACCTTGCTGTCCGCTTGCTCCTCTGCCACCCTGGAGGCCCTAAACCCACAGCAGCGTTTTCTGCTGAAAGCAGAAATACACCAAGGGCCGACAGAAAGAAAAGCAACGTGAAATGGGTTCTCCAGCAAATCAGGGACTGGTGAGTATCCAAGCAAAACGTCACCAGTAGTTATGCCTTCCTTATCCATCACTTAATTCCCTGCTAGTTTATGACCAAATTCAACTGCACGTGGTTCTTAGGGAAAGCAAGTACCTTATTGCAGAAAAATACGAGGTAGTGTTGAGATGCCTACATCTCCCTAAGACAGCCAGTAAATTATTTCTTCACTTTAAAATATTATTGAACACAACTGAATACTTCTTAGAAAATGAAAGCCCTGCACAATCATTTATTACTCACCTAATTGCTATTAGTAGGGGTGTATTTTTTTTTTTTTTTTTTTTTTTTTTTTTTGCTAATTGGCACCTCATTCAATCACTTTAACCTCTGCAACCACTGGGAAAAAGATCTCCCAGAGCAGTTCTAGAAAGCACGAGTTGATCTTATTTATTTTAAAAGAAAAGCAAGAGGGGACAGAGTAACCTCCCTGGGATGTCTTGTTTCACTTCAGAGGAAGAACAAACATCCCCACGCTGCTGTTCTTCTCTCAAAGAGTACAGGTCAGCTTTCCCCAACTGTTCCTTTTTCACACACATGCAAGACATCTACAGAACCCTGCTTTTTTATTTTTATTTTTCCTGTGTAGATTTCTATTTGAAACGATGAAGAAATTATCATCTAAATCAGCAGCTATCGTGTTATTAAAATCAACCTTTTGGCAAAATCTCCTTTTAATACACTTTCATATCCAGTTTGCTATTTAAAACTTCTCTTTACTTACATTTGCTTCTCTTCAAATTTAGGCAATGAAGCTTAGTGAAGGCAATGTGCCCACCCATACCATGAGGTCAGCACAGTTAGGTTATGCTCGCCGGTCATGAGAATTTCCTAACTGTAAACTTGTCCACTTTTTGAAATGAGCAGTGGAAAATATTTTGACTCAGGCTCACCTTGGAAGAGAAAGGCATGCTTCTAATGCAAGCGCAAGACAGCCTGTCTTTGTGTTGATGCTCTCCTTATAAACAAAACAGTAAACTCTTCAGAAAAAGATTATTTCTTGCAGATGGGAGAGCAGACTGCTACAAAAAAAAAAAAAAAAAAAAAAAAAAAAGTTAAAAAGAATTAAAAAACACGCAAGGCAAGGTAGAAGATGGAAAACAGTTAAGGAAGTAACCTCAAATCACTTAGGATTTATAAAGATGTAGGATTCATTACTTTCACAGATGCCGTTTTTGATGGCTTTAATTCTGAGATTCAGCAATTTTACTGGAAAGAATTCATAGCAAGCCGTGGGAACTGCTGGATTTGCAGCAATTAACCATAGGCATGGGAAAAGATGTTATGCTCTGCAGCGACGGGGAGTTCAAGGTATTGTGCTAATCCAAGGCTTGCTAGGATTATGCTCAAAACAAACACTTTTGACTGAGCCTTTAGCAATGGAAGATACAGAAGAAAAGAAGTCAGCTTTTTTCCCCTCTTTGGAGAGGTGGGCAACTCTGGAGATCAGAGTTGTTTTTTTTTTTAAAAAAAAGACATGTGTTAACTGCCCCTCATCACCTATAAATGTACATATTTATTTTTTTTAATTTCAAGCAATGTAAACTTCTGATTTTCATAGGGCATCTTTTGTAACAACACCTCTTAAGCATCTCCTGAAATCCGAACATTAGCTCTTAATGGATTGAAGCAAAACCAGTAGCAGCTGCTGCTCACCCCACCTACTGCCATTTCGCCCCACAGCTTAACCGCAGCTTACAGCATTCCTTACAGCAATATAAAACACTTTTCTTCTCACATCATCCCTTTAATTCCACCTCCATTTTTTCAATTAAGTGAACGAAGATCAAAGCTAAACGTGTGACTAAGCGTGGACCTGCTGGCTGTCTCACGTCCCAGATGCGATGCTCAGATTAGATCTGCTGCCTGAGAGCCCAGTGAACTTGAGGTGCCTGCTAACGAGCTGGTGTGCCTCTGCTGCCTTCCAAAACACCCTGCCAGGGTAAGTACAGCAGCAGGGCATAAAGGATGATAACTTTTTTCTTTTTTTTTTTTTTTTAAATCAGCTGGCACGGGGAGCAACACCGAGCCCCGCAGAGAGCACACAGGCGGGTTTCAGCCCATGCTGCCATACCCATGTGGCTGCTGCTGCTCAGGCTGCCTTCTTTCATCCAGCTGCTGAAAACCACTGTGACTCCTCTGATGAATCAGTCCTGGAGCTAGAATTATGGAGAACTAGACCAAAACATCAGCAAGCAGACATTCTGCTACAGTGGCTCTGCTCTACTGAGCAGGCCAACATAGGGAGCCAAAAGCAGTCGGCTGAGGCCTCCCAAGAAGTTGAAGGACCAAAAGGGGATGGCTCTTATCTCCCCCGTGTACACGCAGTAACCTCTCCTGATGTGCAGACATCTGATGAGCTGAAATGACAACAGTCTGCCTGCTCTGCAGCTGGTATTTGCAACTCAGGGTAAACGAACCAGCGCTGAACCAAAAACGCGAATAAGGGTAACAGCAAAAACATCACACAGAAACATAGGAAGAAAAATCAAATTAAGTGTAGCTGCAATTTTCAAATCAGTAGGTCATGATGGGTAGGAAATTAGATTAATGTGTGCTTGTGCAAAGGTTAAGGAGTGGGACTTCTCTTCCCACACTTGAAGGGGAAGAACAAGAAAATGAAAAGATTTTCCCAGGTCAAGGGTTGTTTACAGCTATTAGGATTAAAGGTCGAGGGCTTATGGGAAAAATGCGTCCCTAAGTGGATGACTTCCCCTTTTTTGGGACAGTTTTATATGGGCAGCCATGGCTTCATATATGACACATCAAGAGCAGAGGCAGCTCTGGGAACAGCAACAGACATGCCACATCAGACAGCACGCTACTGCCTCTGGGCTGGGCCCTGCGTTCAGCATCTTCAGCAAAATACAAAGTTTATCCCGTGTATGTGCAAAACATACTCAGCTTTTTGGTGACTTGCTTTCAGTCCCACAATCCATCACAAGTGCAGGCTGACATGCTTTGCAGCTAGGTCGTTCTGTGCAGAGATTGCCCAGCTCCTCGCACACACCAGGGCTGGCAGCCAGCTGCCAGGCAGGGCAGGCGAGATCCTCTTTCCCTGGGAGTGAAACGTGACTGACTCTGTGAGCATAACTATTACCAGCTCCACCTCCTGGACATCTGCAAGGCATTATGCTGCTTCAGAACAGCCTTTTACACTCACGTCCTAATTAAAATGGGATTTTTAGATGCATATACAGACAGAGCACAGCGTACCATATGAACTCCCTCCATCTCAGAGCGCCTGCAGGAAGCCTGCACAAGCCGGGCCCCGCAGAGCGATGGCTGCGGCAGTTACACCCTGGAACAATTCGTCCACCACGAGCAGACAGTGCTCGGGAACCTCTGCGACCTCAGATGAAGTTTCCAAAATACCATGACCAAAACAAGAAGCACTAGAGGTCACGAGGGAAATGCCTCTTCCGAACATATTGAATACCGAAGACTCGCTGTTCCCTGGGATTCCTTGTCATCAAAACTCCTGCTGCCCTGCTGGTGCTATTAGTAAGCCGTAACATTTCATCTGGTTCTTGTAGTCAAGGGACCAAAATATCCCCTTCTTTTCCCCAAAACACAATCAGGCAGAGGAACAGTCCTGCATTGCACAGTCCCTCCTCCCAACCAGCATTTCTCACAGGGGGCACAGGGAGGGCACTGGCGGTGGTGTTCCCAGGCAGCGGTGTTACTGGACATTCATCATGTTATCACCCCAAAAATGGTTTTCCTCTCAGGCCCACGGCCAATTGGGGCATCTGGGCACAAAACCTGTACAAAGCACGCATGCCTGCAGCTTTTGCTGATGCACGCCTTGCTGCAGGGAGGCATCCTGATGTTTGTCTTCAGTCATTGTGGGACTCCAAAGGATCCTGCCGTGGGTGATCAGGTACCCACTAACCCCAGCATAAAAACTCAGCTGGAACTCAATGACTTGCTTCCAACAAAAATGTGCTCCTGGTGTGGAATTTCAGGTAAAAAGGCAGGTTCACCTGTGTTTCCCAGCAGTCAGATAACCAAAGGTAAACGTATACAGTTTGCAGCACCACTAACGTTCGCGTTTGGTGCTTTTAACTTCCATTTGACTGTCTTCACATTTGCCCAGGGATGAATGGAAAGGTCCTTGTGGCCCTGGGAACAAGCTCTTCTTACACAAACATATTTTTCCATCTCGTTAAAATGAGAAATGCATTCCTCAAAAAAAAAAAAAAAAAAAAGCCTTCTTAATTCTTCATAAAAGTTGACTGCATACTGTGATGTTGACTTGGTACATGTTCTCCAGAAGCTCATGGAAAAAATGTTCAACTAATTTCTGTGTCAAACCACAATAAGTCAGTCTGACAGAAGCCAGAATTTGGAGAGCACTTACACAGCCTTGGCAGAAATCACCAAAAAAAAAATATTCCTAGATGCTGTACACAGTAAGTTACTTCACCGTGCAAAGGCAGACCCCAAAAAGGTGGAGTTCACCCTGGGGGAGAATTGGAAAGCTATCTGTGGGTGGGGAAAACATCTGCTAATCGTCAATATCAGCACGGGGAATTATGCTTAGTGCTCACTAGAACTGTTAAAGGGTGCCCAAACCAGACATGTTTTAGCATATATCTCACCTCATAAGAAAATGTAGGATGCAAACTACAAACAGGAGTAAAGCACCAAGAAAGAGCAGGTGTAGAGGAAGACGAGGGCCTGAGTAGAGGGAAGGCAGCAGCAGTAGGAAGGAGGAGGAGTGCTGTGAGGCATGCGGTCATCCAAACAGAACACACCAAACAGAACACAGGGCATGTGATAATGCTCGCCCATTGCTCAGCATACTTCCAGCACACCACTGTCCCCTCCAAGACCTATTTTCCTCCTGTTCAGTACAAAATGCAAACATCCCCCACTAATGAATATTTGCCTTTACTCGCTCACACTTTGCTGGCTCTACAGGCCCAGTGTTAAAGCTCACCCTGCATCAGATTTTGCTCAGAGAAACAGAAAACATTTCACTTGGGGTGCTCAGGAAATTAATCTGGGGCAGACACATGAAGACAGGGTGCCCACAGAAGTACCATCATGCAGCCCAACCAAGCACCGCGAGCACCGCTCACAGCACCCATACCAAGGGTGCAGGCAGCACCTTGCCTTCTTCTGCTTCTTCAGTATGGAGCGAGTGCTCGTGCTGGTTCTGGGACCTTTTTAGGGAACAAGCTCATTGAATTGCCTCTCTTAATGCCGCCAGTTACAAGCCAGGCATAATAACCATGCCGCACACCCAGAAAAATATTAACAGTTTCCAGAATTAATGCCGATGAACCAGACAGTCGGTGCTGCTTCCACGCGGCCCCCACACCGCTCACAAACGACAGCGGTGGGACATGACAGTGCTGAGCACTGGAGTCTCCAGGCCATCAGGCAGCCCCAGAGTCTCAGGCAGCGTGCTCCTGGGCTGCGTGTAGCAAGAGCTGGAGCAGCACTGACAGCTGTGCTGTGTTCAGTTGTGTGGAAGGCAAGTACTAGGACGAAAGAAAAGCCACTGTTGGGAAAGACAGCCTTGTTGCCACCACTCCAGACATGCAAGTAGGCAAAAAGGAGATGAACAGGGAATAAAAATAGGACCCATTTAAGACAGAAGCAATGCCCAGCATTTAGGGACTATACCGAGGGTTGTGATCACCTCTCTTGGAGATGCACGCTCCGGGACAGAGCAAACGCCAGCTCCCAGCCAGCATCTCACACAGGTCCCACACCCTGCACACGTTTGTGCACGAGCTCAGACACCTGCACACCTGCCTGGGCCCCCCAGCAACTGGGGATGTGCTGCTGTCTGCAGGAGGACAGGATTGCAACAGCCAAGGAAAACAAACTGCCTTCTGGTGAGAACAAACTGGGTGTAAAACTTCCCCGGGCAGCTGCAAGCCCATGGGTGCATGGCTCCTTGCCGTCCCTTGCCAAAGTCTTTGACCGTGCGTCAATCAGCATTTCCCCATCCAAATTTTTCACAAACAACAGATGGACACTATTTTTCTTCAGTATTCATCCAGGAAAACCAGACCAGTACCTCTTGGGTTTCCAGGGGCAGTCCCAATGCAGCAGAGGACAGGGAGACGAACAGTTCGCAATTCCTGTCCTCTGCTGAGAACAACGGCGGAGCAAGGGTATCAGGAACAATGAGAATACTTACAAAAGTCCTGTGTCTCTCACAAAGAAATGCAGTACATCATTCTTTTTCTAATTATTACTCTAAAACACATGCATTACTGAAATATTTAATTTTGACTTTCCAGCTTGGCATCTTCGCTAAAAACCGTACTAAAAGCAACCCATCAATCCCAGTGAAGGCTTCGGCAACACTGAGCAGACTGGACTAGCTAGTTATAGTAAGTAGCCAAGCCTAATATTTTATCATCTCCTACATTCCCATGCATGTTTTGATGTCTGTGGAAAGGCACACAAACTCCTGTCTTCATACGCTACAGTAAATATAAACCTCTAACACATAAGTGGGAAGAAATAATCCTATCGACGTAGACGGGCAATTTTATCTCACTGCAGCTCCGAAGTTCAAGCTTATGAATAACCAACTGCCATCTCTTCAGGTGGTAAATGCACAGCTGATACATCAGACCCTTTCTCATAGCTCAAAAAAAGCAGCCACCTCTCTGAACAGGGACCAAGAGGATGCTGGCTTTACATGCCTTGCCCAGCTTCCTGACTTCTCAGCTTCCCTGCTCAGAACAAGTTCGGCTAATCCAAGTAGCAGAGCCGCAACAACACTGTCTCTCCCGTACTGAGGATCTTTATGGGATTCATTTCAGTCACTGATGATTCAAGAATGAAAGAAAATTGTATTTTTCACGTGTGTTACATTTTTGGAAGGAGAAAGGAAATCACTTTGCACAGGCAGTTTTATGGATAATTCAGTCTCCCATCTTGGCTTGTTCTCTTGACTTGGAGTTCTCAAGTGAGCTACAAATTGCATTACCTCCCAGGTTTTAGGTCCCAGTGCTCCACTTACAAGAGTGGGCTTTTTCTGGCTTCCACAGGTTCCTAGCTGCTTCTGGGAAGAAGCATCGGTTCCGTGCTGACCCTCCTCACGCAGATTTCCTGTTGGATTTATTAACTCTTTGTTAATTGTCGCTACTTCTCCTCCCAGGGTCCACACAAGTAGGGGCTTCTGCAGGAGCAAGCAGCAGATCGTTTGGTCCAAGGGCAGCCACCCTAAGCTGTGATAACAGCCTAAATGTTAGGTCTGAGGGCATACACTCACCCTACCTTCCCCAAGCAATTCATGGAGGTAGGCAACACTTCTTTCAATTCAGTTTTGGAGGGTTCCCATGTTCCATACTCTAAACCTTTACAGAAATCCAGCCGCGAGGCACACACCTTATCTCTCTCATGCTGCTTGACTTTAAAGCTTTCACTACGTAAAACTGAGGTATGCCAGTCACAAACACAGGGGTTTGACTGCACTGGGAAAGTGCTATCTGCAGATGTGGCAGTTGTGCGTGCAAATATCCCACAAATCCAACTGGACTCACAGTCATTACGCATTAAAACATTGAAGGAATTAACTTTCCAGCTAGCAACACGAGTTGAATTCCACTGTTATTTGCTTCCCGAGTTAATGTAAAACCTTCCAACAGCCTCCAAGAATTTCAGCTTTGGGGAAATGCAAGTGGCCGTTTGCCACCACAGCTTGCAAATGTGGACTTCCCCTCTCAGAAATCAGAATATCTTTCTGCAAATCGAAATGTCCTTAGGAACATCTCCTATGCTAGAGCACCACTACTTTCACTTGTCAAGAGACACTGGTCTCAGAAGGACCGAGCAATCACCCCAATCACAATTATACCGTGGTGAATGTATGGGAGGGGGAGGGTTTTTAGCTGCTGTCATGTTTTGGAGGGACAGCTGTGTAACAATTACCTAGAAGGCTGAGCCATTTTGTGCAGTGCAGGGTGAAGACCTGCCTGCTTGCATGCAGGTGGAGGCTCCCTCTGGGACACAGCTTCTCTGTGGCTGCTGCACCGTTCAGTTCTGTGTTGGTGGCCACAAAGACAATAGCTCAGCTGGAGCTTTGCCTGCCTGTTGTTTCAGAAACAAATAGCTCTACATAAATTCACAGTGAAATAATCCAGTGAAGCATCGGCTAGGTTTCTTTCCTCCTACCTGCTTCCACCAGAGCGCAGGGCAGCAGCAGCATGATGCCCAAGCCAGGAGCAGCCGTTCCCACAGCTCGTCCCACAACCCAAAACTGCACCCAGAACTTTGACAGCGGCCACGGCACACAGGTACACGCTTTCTGCTTCTCGGTGGGGAAAAATAAAAGCACTTTCCATCTGTTTAGGAAACCAGAGGGCTTCCTAACAACTTTCTGGGTGCTAGCCCCTTTCACATTTTGGTGTACGCGTGGTACTCCAGCAGGGAAGCCCAAGACACAAGCAGTAGCTGCTTGGCACTAAATTTCAGCGACAGCATGGAAGCGATTTCAATGAGTTTCACTTATGATCACACGCACTCAGAAGATGCCCTCTTCACCCATCCCCTCCAGAAACAGCTTCTGAAGACAACCAGGGCCTGAAGTGTGCTGTCACCCCCCAGTGCAGCACCACGCCACCCAGACACTACAAAAACCCCCAAATCTCCCCCGCTCTTCACACCACAGAGCGGCTGCAGCGTCCTGAACCTGAGGCAGACTAATTTTGCTGCCTGCCATTCTCACCTTTGCCTACAGGCTCCCAGTTGCCTCATCGGTAACAAAGTGAATCTGATCACTGCCATCGGTCATCGAGCAGATAGGTTATGTTATCTAGGGCGGACTGGCAGCAGTTCATTTGAGCACCATTTGAAGTCATTAAGTCACGACCACTAAATCATCTTGGAAAAAAAATAAAAGACTCAAGTCTGAGCAGAAAGTGTTTGTACATGAACGCCCTTTTTCTTCTGCTTCCTGACGTGAAGGGAACAGTAAGTTCATCTTCGGCCGAGCCTCACGGGACACACTGATGGGATTTCGCAGAGCGCAGAGCTCCAGCGCGCTGGCTGCTTACAGGACCCAAACAGCACTGTTTTTATACTGCCCCACTGAAACATTCCAGCTGCTCACATACCGCAAGGAAAACCTGTGATCTCTGTAATTTCTTAAAAATAATCCCAAAACCAGACCAGCATCATGTTTTCAGGTGCAGGCAACGAGGGAAGCTACATTAACTTTAAGGTGGAATTTCAATAAATGACAAACGCTTTACTAAGGTCCAACTTCACGAGTTTCCTTATCTTAAAATGAGACGATTTCTATCTAATCCAAAGCCTGTGCTTTAAAGAAAAAATACATTCCTTTTTACAGGATAAAAATCTTGCACTCTATGCAGAACTGTGAAGCATTAGGTATGTCACAGACAGGCAGGAGAGCTTCCTCCAGAGGATTTCTGCGTAGAAGGTAAGGGCAGCTTTGGAAGAGCTCTTACAGTGCGGGGGGTGTCTGATGTTTCCAAAGGCTGTCACACTGTAGATGGTTTTTATTGGTAAGACGCAGCAATTCTGGCCTCACAAAGGAGAAAGTTTTCTTTTAACCACGTCCACATGTATATCACCATGCAACGCCGAGTACACATGCTTGCATTTGTGCGCACACATGCCTCTACGCAGCAAAAACATGCTCTGTAGATGTTTTCATTATTAAATGGCTTATCGCTGAAACAGGATCTGATCTTTGCAAGTACTCTAAGTCAATTAAAGAGGATCAATTTCAAGCCAGCAGAATTCAGATTATTGCTATTGTTCTTCTGTAAAGGTCAACATCTTCCAGAGGTAACTCAACCTCACGTGTTTTTTTCTAAAAAAATTTATAACAAGCTATGGGCAAGCTTAGAGAGCACGTTACTGTGGGCTTCTTATTCTTTTCATGCAGTGCAGTAACACAGTGAAATCTGCAATGAACAAAAGGCCAACTTTGAATGTTATTGTTTGATTTTACACTTGAGAACATACTCCCAGAGCCGTGGTGTATCTTATTACATATAGGGCATTTGGATGAAATCTGGAACAGACTTCCTGACCACATGCACTTATTCAAGTCCTTGTGATGACTCCCCCAAACACATTTACACAGGGGAGAGGGGGGTGTGTAAACACGGCTACAGCTAAATTCCAGTTGGAGACTTAGGAATTTTCAACCTAAAATCCCCTTTCCAATTTCAAGGCATTGCAATGTTTTCCACAACATCCTGTCATCATCCGGCTGCAATCTTGTTTACAGCTGCTGGGAATTTTGCCACCAGTCTCAGGAGTCAGAGGTACTGCTGCAAAATTCTTATTAACTGGGGTGGTTTGCCAGACAGAGGTCATAAATGTTTCAGGAGGAAAGGAGGAGGCCCAAGACAACTGGTATTCTCCCTCCTCAATCCTCTCTGCTTCTTTTTGACTAGCCATTAGCAACAGGCACTTCTTGATGCCTTCCTGACATTACACAGGTAAAACACCAGCTAGCCAAGTATCTCTAACATCGTACCCTAACCACTGAATATTCAAACCTTTCCTTCTGGAACAGGGGAAGAATAAAGAACAGAAGCGCTTCTGAAATGGATGGAAGCCATTTGGGGCCAGATTTCCAAGTACTCCCAGTTACACAGAGATGAAGGTCAACCACCACGGCAAGCGCTTGGCATTCAGCAACCTGGAATAACTGCATGTGGGCGCTTCTCTGCTGCCAGAGCAGTGAATCATCCCTCATCAGCAGAAGCTCCTTTTGCAATGTGTTAATACAAGGTGGAACACTTCATTCTCTCTCTTTTTTTTTTTTTTTTCCCCCGAAGCAAGGTATTCAAGGGAGTCTTTTCTGACACAGCTGCACGAGTCAAAGCACGGGGGTAAGAGCCCCGTACTCAAGACAGAAATGCTGCAACCACGGGGTGCAGCACGGCTCTTGTGCTTGTGCCTGTTGCAAAACTCCAAGTCCAGCTTTTTCCTAGCGCTAACAGAAAGATGAGGGCAACGAGTCAGAAGCCACGCTTTGGGGGCTGGAGCTTTTCATCACGCAGAGCAGTGGCAGCAATTCGCACACCACCTCCAGAATACAGCGGTGTTCAAGCAGCCCCAGCAAACAGGAGGCGTGCCTGTCACTAGCACAGTGCCACTACACCTGGTTTTGTAGTTACACATTAACACGGGCAGCATCCTAGGGCCCAACAGGCTACAAAGGAAATAACTGGAAAGCATTTCATATAAACTGCATGACAAGAGAGCAAGCAGCTCCTTAGGATAGATATGCACTGCAACTACTAACACCAGAAAACACAGGTGAGGAAGCTAAGCACACCTGGTGGCAGAAGGCCACATTCCTTCTGCATGTCAGGCCCTGAGTTAAGCTGACTTGAATGCCCTGTGTGGGAACAAAAACAGAGCAGGAAAGGGTTTGTTTGAAGTCATCTCGAGATCTAACCACTGATCTGCAGCCCATTCAGAGTTGCTGCTGTGGGAGATGCAAAGCAAACCTCCCTCTTCTTCACAGCGTCACCCTAGTGCATGGTCCAGACACACGGACACCCTGCCCGTTCTCCCAGTATCATTTTATCCCAGATAAGTACTACACTGTGATCACTGCCATCCATACGCACTCACCAGGGGCCACCAGGTAGGGCAGCAGGCACGTTGGGCAGGCAGCTTTTCAGCCTCCTCTGCACCAGGCTGCCCTAAAAGCCACTCCACTGCCTCCCGTGGCCAGCACAACGGGGGGCTGCAGAGGGCAGCACTGCCGTGCTCTTGGCTTGCATCACCCGGCACGGGATGTCACAAAGGAAACAGAATATTCACTGCATTAACCTCGCTGTCACACCCACTGTGAAATTCCCTCAGTTTCAAGGCCTCCCTGAAAGGCAGCACACAGCGTCCGCACCAGCTCTGGGAGACCCCAGCCGGTGCAAAGGGTGCACAGTGCAGGAGAGGGAACGTGTCCGAGATGGAAAGGGGATGGCGATTCCTTTCGGAAAAAGCCACTGAGTATAGGAACAGCCAAGGGCCTGGCTCCAGTACGGCTCCAGTGCCACAGGATGCAGACTCACCAGGGAAGTGGAGCTGCAGCAACAAGCAGTGCTCTCAGCTCGGTGCCTGGCACCGCGTCAGGGCAGAGCTCAGCCTGCATACCAGCTCTGTTCGTCTGAGACGTCTTTATCTGCTGCTCGGTCACCCACCTCAGCACAAGGAATAAACGGATTTGGAGAGGTTGATCTCTTTATGCTTTTGGATTCATTTTAAGCACAGACAAAGGCCGTTAGATAAGCCTGTTTGGCAATGCCTATTAGGAGGGAGTTCTCTGTCACTCCGCAGAAGAAAATATTGCTGGGGAGCATCGTGAGAGATCAGGCACCACTGTTTCTGATGCACAAAAATCCAGCCTGGGATTCAACTTCATTTTGGTTAAGAGCTGCCCAAGATCAGGCACTTCAGTACGTAAGTGACAGCAGCCACTCAACTTACCATGACAGGCCACACGGTGTAGATCTCACCACCTCACACAAAGCAATTCCCACCTTACTAGTAAAGGGAACGTGTATTGTGCTGAACAACAGGGCTGTGCAAAACCCTGATGCTTTCCTTAGCAGCAAGCTGTGCCCCTGAAGGTGGAAAGGGCAAGATGAAGAGCTAAGCGTAGCAGTTAATCTTTACCTTTCCTCTTCAGAAACAGGCACAGGTTAAGCACAAGAGACCACCAAGGATGAACTCTGCCTACACCGAGGCTGAAACTGTCCACAACCTTGTGGTAAAGACTTTAGTCAGGTGCTGAACCATATGAGCCACCTGTTTTAAAAAATAAAAATACAAAGGAGAAGGATGGTAACCAATTACAGTGATGGTTTTACGTTAAAATCCACATACCTCAATAATGCTGCATGTGTCTCAGTTCTGCCTACAGCCCAAGAAACGTAACACACCTCAAACAACACGTTACACATGGCTGCCCCACTCTCAGACTCCACAGCCCAGCCGCTTTACCCAGGGCTGACACGGTCTGAGGGGGTGTCACATACCACCCAGCTCTTCTCATTACTGACGTGCATCTCCACGGGACACATTCCACATTTCCACACTGCAATTTAATCTGTTGAGTTATGGTGTCATCAGTCAGACATTATTTAATTACTATGGAATAAAAGCCTTATTAAAACTCTCCCCAGCCTTTGTCAGAGCAAGGTAACTTATGAACACAACTGGATCTTCAGGGCATTTGCAAGGGAGTACTCCCCATCTATTTATTTTAAATAACGTGTTGATATGTAATTGATGCTGTCAAAACAGAAAAGGAATTAAAAGAGCTGATGCATCAAAAAAAAAAAAAAAAAAAAAAAAAAAAAAAAAAAAAGCTGCAGATCTAACAGTACTTAATGGTATTCTGAGGACATTAAACCTACGTTATCCCAGCGGTGGTGTTGACACGCTCTGCCAAACCTATTTGAAGCGTGGTTTTATCACGGAGGTACGTAGGAGTCCCATGAGATCAAAAGCACTGTCAAGTGGATAATGAATTTCACATTTTTCTTCTCCCACCATCTGCATGCATGGACAAAGCTGTACCCAAAACACAATAAATCAGCATACACACGTATGCATACTACGGCACCTTCTGTACAAGATCCCACTTCTCAGCCAAACAGCATGGCTTGAAAAGGACTGGCATGTAAAAAACCTTTGGGGATTCTTTAAATCGGTTTTCTTGCACTGATGTCTAACTGACCTTTGTCAAGGATTTTAAAGGAGAACCCCAAATCTGCATTCAGAGCGAACATAGGAATTACAGCATTTTACATAAATCCTGGTTCAGTGTCAGAAAAGAAATCTACGATGATTACCATGGAACCACAGTAGGTGGATCTGCACTCATTTGTGCAAAACATGGATCCATAACAAGTGCCACTTGGTACACGCAGAAGGAACAAACCTCTGGGGAAAGCCACGCTTGTCCCTCGTCCCAGCTCCTGCTGTTGTGACAACTTCCCCAGGCGGCACCCTGGTCTCTCTGACCGCCCGTGCTGCTTTCCTCTCATTCAGAATTGCTGCTGAGTGCTACTACCATGCCTGGGGCATGGCTTCCTGTACTCCCACTTCATTTTTAATTAAAGTAGAATTATAAAAGGCACACTTGGATGCCTGCTTTTGTTTGCGAGGTAGCACAAACATAAAAAAGAGATGTTTGCAGCTCAGCCGTCATAGGGAACACACTGCATTGGTCGGTAATCCCTTTCTCATATCACAGTGTAGATGGACATCTGGGTTCTTTATTACTCAAGCTGCACTCACTCTGTATAATACTTCACAGTTACAAAACACAAGAAAATTATGCATATGTTTGTCCTGGTTTCAGTTAGGACAGAGTTTCCGGAATTTCCTTTCCAGGAAAGCAAAAGTAAACCTACCTGAGGTGTGCCAAAATATCTACCTATTATCCTCCCCTTCCCTGCTGTGGCAAGCTCAGCAGTGGAAGAGGAGGAAACAGGGAGGAGAGCCTCGCATTAACCAATGCTTGCAGCTAACCAGCACCTGCAGTGCATCTGGCAGAACGTATCACTCAGAGAAATGGATGTCCAACAAAGAGAGTAGGAAAACATTTTGGAACAGCTAAAAATGGCCTTGGTTTCAAATATCCGTCACTGCCAAAGCCATGACCTCTCTGGAGCCATCATCCAAAACAGAACAGATGGAAGCTAAGTGTGCTTTTATCCATCACGGGCCCATAATAAATCGCAGGCTGCTCATCCTGCCGGGGTTCTCCTTCACCATTTTGCAAGCTTTCCTCTCCAGCGCTGCAAAAAGTCATTTATACTGTGGTGGTTCTTCTGCTGTTTATCACAGCTTGACTCGACTTTCCATTGATAAGGAAATGAGAAGGGTGCAGCCCAAATTATTTCATTTCCTCCAGGGCAAACGCTTGTTTCACATGTCTTTTTGGTAGCCCAGCATTTCTTTCCATTATTCATTCTCCTCAGCTCCAACCACTCTGGTCTCCCAGACCTTGAGTTTTGGGTTTAGCTTGCCTGCAGCATGAAGTACTGTCCCCATCCCCCCCCTCATGCATCATTTTGTTCACGATGCTGAGCGAAGCTCTACGTGGCTTCAGCACTGTGCCCAAGCTTTTTGCTGAGAACCATGCTCCTCTCTTCTGCCCCCAGGAAGCAAAGTGACATTAGAGATGGCAGCGACCTGCAGCACAAAGCGCAAGGCCCAGGGCTGCAGTGCTCCGTCCTGGAGGAAGCCATCCCCAGTTCAGCTCATCATGTCCAGGTCCAGCAAGGTCTCCACGGAGCCAGCTCTTCCTCATCAGGCTGCACAAACCTCCCATTCTTACCCTTGAACATTTCTAGAAGTGCTACTGGTGTCACTGCCCTTGACAGGCCCACTACTCCACCACGGTCTGGGAGCCTGGGGACAGCCCCCAGGCACGTAGGACGCACTCACTCCCAGCCAAGCACAAAACTTCTGAGCAACACCCCGCCGTGCCCGAGGCTCCCCGTCCCTCTTCCGCAGTGCCCACGCTGCTGCCATGTTGTGGCCACGGTGTCCCTTCCCGGGGGCAGCACCCACGGGCTCGGCGCCAGCTCCTCTTGCCGAGGTCGAGGACAATGACACGCTCTGTGCTCCAACCGAGCCGTGCCAAGCGGTAGCAGATGGCGTCTTCCCCACAGGCCCCGCCGCAGTTGGCACACGGCAAAGATCAGCCTTCCCCGGGTGCTTCCCTTCTCCCTGCTGACACACGAGGCCGTCACATTTTCCCTAATTGCCCCTGAAAGGAGCCCTTTACAGAGCGGGTCTTCTTGGGATGCTGCCTTGAGAGCAGTCCTCACCTCCTCCCGCTGCAAAGCCTGCTCAGTCTGAAGCAGAAGTCCACTTAACACCATCCAGTGCTGCTCCTCGACACTATTCCTGCGCTGATCATCACATCAGGCTTCATTAAGACCTGACAGTTGACCTTGGGCTTACCATTTGAAGCTCTCTCTTCACAGGCACGCATCAATCACATGCTCCTCCTCAGAATTTCTGCCAGAAAACAAAAGCTAACCACTCACTTCATATCGTGGTGATCTGAAATACAGCACAGAAGAAGATCTGGGCAGCAGCTCAAGCTGGGTCTGCAGAGGACAGACAACACAGCATCCTGTGTGGAGCTGCTCCTGTCCCAGAGAAAGGTTCCCCTCTGCTGTCAGAAAGAATGTGTCAGGCTAGCATGGCTTTCACCACCCTGCACAGCAAATCAACACCAAGTACCAGTACATGAATAAACTCAAACCGGCAGCTGCGAGGTGGAAGTTCTGCTCTTCAGCCTTAGATCTGACAGCTGGACTCAATAAACTAAGACTAGCAAGGGCCTTGCACTCACCGCAGGCTTCAAATTTTGTTCCACTTCTCTAACACACAGCTAAAAGGCAAGAAAGAACTGTCTTATTTAAATAGCAATCAGGGTTTCCCAAGCACCAGCAGTGGGACAGAGGGAAGACAAAAACAGCCTGCAGAAGGACTGGATGAAGACCAGACCTCCGAGGCTCTTACAGCCACAGGACGGGGAATGAGATCAGGCAGAAACGTCCAAGCACAGGAGAAAACAAGAAGCAAACTTGCTTTAAGATCAGGAAACTTCAGGAAAACAAGCCCATTTCTGCTCAGATAAGCTAGGTGCTAGGCATTACCATTTGGAGGATACAGACCCTACCATTTTGCCTCTTCTGCCTCCGATTTTTCCTAGCACCACCTTTCCTTTCCACTTCACACCATTTTTTGGAAACGTAAGTCTCAAGCTGTATCTTCTGCATACTGCTGACGTGAAACAAGGTAAAGGTGGAAGCCCTGCACAGAGTGTTCAACACAGATGCGTCTATCACTTCACTGGACTTTTTGCTGCCACCACTAGAGGGACATGAATGAACCATAAAAAAATTAATAAATTAGTTATGGAGACACAAGTAATGGTGTTTCTTTTGAGACATAAGGTTTGCCTTGACACACCTGGAAAGCCCAGAAGTATCACAACACATAGTTTTGTGCTGGCAAGTACAAAGGTGTATCCATGGCACATAGTTAATGACCACAACACAGAGATTTCTGAATCTCTGCTGTACCTTCACAACACATTCAAACCACAGAGCTGGGGCCTACTTTACCTTCAGCCCCACAAAGTGCTACCAAGAGCCATTTCTGGTCAAGCTCAAGTGCCAGCTACAGCGCTGAGGTGCTGAAATTCATCACCATTGAACCTTTTAAAATTGAGTAGAAATAAGAAGTGTCCTCGGGCACAACTTCTGTGATATGAGCTACCCCTTCCCCCCTACGAGCAAATCCCATACCCAGGTATACTGATGGTGGAAGACACGTACCACAAACCTGACTGGTAAGTTTGTTCTACGCTACATGGCTTTTGAAGGTGTCCCAGACTCTTCTAAGTAGCAGACAACATCCAGAGTGATACCAGTGGGTCACACAGAGAAAGAAGCGTGTCAAAATTATCAGCACGGCTAACCTCACCTGTGAAACAAGCACATCAGGTCACTTGCATCAGGTGTTGAGCAGGGCTAAGTATAAGCAGTCTGCTTCTGAAGTAGAAGCAGCAACTGAACATTGATTTTTTTTAACTTCAATTTCATATCCCACGTTTCACTCGAGGCATAGCGATGCGAACAATCTGCACATGTGCAGAGCAGCCATGCAGTACTCTGCCACCTGAAATTAATGCCATTGAGAACAGATGATTGAAAATAAAGTGGCATTGCTTTGCAGGAAGGTCAATGAAAGCTGCATGTGTTCGGGAGTTTCCACAAGCACTTCATCCACCACCTGCTCTCAAAGAGACCTTGGCAAGGCACTGGTGTTCAGAAAGCAGGCAGTAGTACTGCTAGTGTTGTAAATACACACACTTTCAGCCTCTACTCTGTACTCATTCACAAAGATGAAATAAAGGGATCGTGATAGCAGGCGTCATTTACTCAGATTTCTGATGGCTCATGTTTCAGAGGCTTCAGTCACACAGCCAAGCCATATGAGTGCAGGTAACGTGCCTGTTCTGCACATACTGCATGCTTCAGAGAAGACATTTAGACAAGGGTTCAAAATACCTCTTGAATCTAGATTTAGTTCCTATGGTTTTAAAAGCAGGTGAACTAAACCACCCTGATTTCTACTAGCTTATTTTTAAGGCTGACCACAAAATCTATGGATTAATTTTTCTGTATTTCAGTAGAGATTGGTAATTAAATCATATATTTCAGACTCTTCTGTGTTAGCTATGAGTGCTGGAGTTTTACCAGAAAAAGGGATTACATCTTCCAAATGCAAGAAGGTGGAACATCATGCAAGGATCTTCCATATGAAAGAGAGGGAGTGAAACTACTCACATGATGCAGCAAATATGTATCACAGTCCTTGCCTTTCGTCTCCTCCTAACTTCCCAGAACAAACGACACAAAAACTTTACTTTTACCATTAGTTCAGATTTACATTTCTAGAACATCATTAATGTGCAAGGATGTTACTTCTTGCAGGTGTCACCTCAAAGCCACGTGGACACACGGGTACAACGAAGTAGGGACTTGGTACAATGTCACCAAGCCAGTCACTGCTGAACCTGGGACAAAAATCAGGTATTTTCAGCTCAGTGCCTTCCCCCAGTGTTCCTCAGTAGTCATGACAACAAATGTAGGGGAAAAAAATAGCTAAAAAAGTTTATTTTATGCATTGACCTGTAGGGAACTGAGCTTGAAATTAGCAGGTTTTATGACAGCAGTGCAGAAGCTTGATGGCATGACCTGCACCTCATTTCACAGAGCTACAGGAATTGGGAGGGTTTGAGTTTTATTTCTCAGAAAGCTCAAGTATCTGAGCATCGCAATGACTGCTGCTCAGGACAGAGAAGAGCACTTTCCCCCGGTGCCAACACCATCAGCCTGTAGGCAGCTCCCTTTCTGTGGCTCACTGACTCCACACATTTCCAAGGGTCACTTAAAAAAGCAGGTGGGGTTTAGTACAGCTTCCTTTGCAGGCCGAGAGCAAGACAGAGCATGCCACCCCGTCGGCACACAGCAAGGTGGCTCCCTGCAGAGCACATTTCTGGGATTCTGAGAAAGCACTGCACTAATAAGGCCAGCACCTCATTCAGGAGACCTCCACGGGGAAGAAAACAGTGCTCACGGCTGCGCTAGCGCAGTACACTGCTATAGAGATTCCTCTGGGCAGTGAAGC
Organism: Aythya marila; assembly: GCF_965140915.1. Lineage (NCBI taxonomy): Eukaryota > Metazoa > Chordata > Aves > Anseriformes > Anatidae > Aythya > Aythya marila. The sequence goes on along the minus strand of NC_139045.1, from coordinate 45,026,725 downwards.
TGGTGCCCGTTTGATTAAACAGCCTGGCTGCTCCCTCCAGAAGATATCAGAGGCACAATTAGTTCAGCCGGCAGTATCAGCAATGCCCTTGAGGTCCTGTGCTGCTGACAACTAATGAAGAGGCACTGCTGGCTGTCAGAGCGTGCAGGGGGAGGCATTCATCTTCGTGGCAGCGCCAATTAAATCCACCAGGGTCATACCAGGAGGAGACAGGAATTCAGCGCAGGGAGCAAGCCAAAGCCGACTGGTTTTATACACAGCCTTTGGGTTTTATGTGCTACAGAGAAGGGAATCAATTGTTGGTTAGCCATGCTTACGGTGAATGCAACACAGCATCTGCATGAGAGCATCTCAGTGCTAGTGGGTGTGCGTGCTATGGAAAGGCTTTTTTCATTTTTCCCCCTTCTCAGTGGGGTGGGAAACTGCTCTGTACACCAACACTTTTCTCCTGAGGCCCAAAGAAGGGAATTTGCTCAGTGCACTGCATTTCTAACACTCTGTTAATCCTCCAGAAAAGCTACTTGCAGTATGCAGGGACGTATCCTCACCTCAGACACGGCATTTACTCCTGAGAGAGAACATTATGCAGAGAGCTCTCACCCCTTATTTCTCTCAAGTTTAAGTCCTTATGGAAAGCAAACAGCTCATCTTCCAATCATGGGGGTTCAAAACTTTCTAAAGTGTTTCCATCCCTTAGATTTGAGATTGAATTTTGTCAGTCATGTTGCAACGTGTCACCTAACCATCTGGCCTGTCCAGTGCCTCTGCATCAAGACAACCCTCGGAAGTCCTGCAGAAATCCTGCTGTGCCATGACCTCTAGGACCACGAAGCACTGACAGCAGAAGAGAATGGCACTGAAACAGAGTCTGCAGAACGTATTTATGGGATACAACAAGTCAAAGCAAGTGTCTTAAAAACAGCAGCACATCTTAAAAACAGCAGCAGTAGGTTTGGAAGCAGCACTTAGCATCTGAAGATCAGCATTGTTCTTGCACACATTACAGAATGAAACTGTATGGTGCTTCCAAAACACTGAGAGACCATGCATTGTAGCTCAACCAATTAAGACAATCCAGTTAATTAATAATCAGTGTTAAGATATATGGAAGAGAAAAAAAAAATCACTTGTATGACCAAAAAAAGCATTCGTATTTAAATCCTGTTTTGACTTTTTTTTTCCTGCTAGAGGTACACAAGTGAACTTGGGAAATCCAGATACTCCAGACCCCGATGGGCCCCTGATGGAAACCTCTACCCATCTCCAGGTGGCACAAATTCCCTCATTCTGCAGCCTTCCCGTTTCAGATGCTCAAGAACCCACAATGAAATTCTCAGAGGGTTTCTGTGCCAAGCACTGTGTATCAACAGGGAACTGGAGGGTTTTTAATAACTTAAAACGCATTGGCAGACGTTTATCTTCCGAAACCTCGCGACATGCTGGCAGAGGCTCAAGGGCCTGTTTGGCAGCAGTGGAATCAGAGTGACATGTACAGACAGAAACCAGCTCCCTCCAGATCCCTGCCATCAGTGCACAGACCTACGGCATCTCAGCTGAATTAAAAATAAAATGGCTCTGCCACAAGAGTGGAATAGCCCTGTCCTTTGGAACTGGGAACAAATATCATTAGTTTTGAGGAAGGAAAGCCTGCTGTAGCAGTAGAAGCAAAATAATTTATATCCCATCCTTTTATGTAAAGGACCCTAAAAAAAAAAAAAAAAAAAACTCAAACCCACTTCATGCTCCCTACCAGAACAGTCAGTCTGCGGGAAACTCCATTTGCCAGATGGTATGCAATTAAAAAAGAAGATGACAGAAAGAAAGAAAAAGGCCTGTGGACACCTTTTTTTCTGACTAATAAAAAAATCATTTTAATGATTTCAAAGTTCTGAGGATTAATATTTCACTTCCTTGTAGAGATTCTCTAATAAAGCCATGGGCTCTGGCGAAGTGCTCTGTATTCCAAGACTTCACAAGTCCATTCGGCCAGCCTAGAAAACTGATGAAGTGCTGCTCACTGTTCTGGGAAAGCTGAGCGCAGGAACCTCAAGCCAGAAGAGAGCAGCAAGCAGCTCTGGCAGGCTGGGAGCAGCAGCAACTCAAGTCCTCCGAAATAATATAAAACTGCTCAGTAGGGCACTCTCCATGACAGCATCTAGGAGCACTTTCCTAGCACTGATCTGCAAAACCTACCCCTAAATTACCTGAAAATTATTCTTACGAGGGAAGCTGAGATGTAACAGCACCCAATTGTTTGATCAGCATCAGAGACACACACTGCTGGAGTGCCACAGTGAGTCCTGAGACAGGCTGGTGTGTGGCAGTCTGGAGAAACCACTTTTGTTTAACCCTCTGTCCAGATAAAGCATTCAGGAAGTAGCTTAAATATTTTAAGCATGTCCTATTTAGATTTATATCCAGTGTTTCTTTCCTCTCGAAGCAGCTGAAGCTGTGTCACTGGGGCAATCCATCTGGCCTGATTTCACTTTGCACCACAGAAGCGATGCTTTCGCTGCCCATCGTCACAGAGTAGCTGCCTCCTGAAAAGATGTTCGTGCAGAACCCACGCATGGGAACAGGAGCAGTGCAATTCTCCAGCAGCACTTCCCAGCCTCTTCCTGTCCACAGCTCTTGGGCCTGACAAACCAACCTGTGAGCATGCGGAGTGGACAGCGCTGATGTAATTCCTGCTCTCTGCAGTCCCCACCATCCACGGCTCAAGAAAGGCCTACCCCCATGTTCTGGGGGTAGGGAGACAGCCCTGGAGCTGTGCAGACACGAGATCAGCAGAACCACAGGTCCAGAGAGAAGCAGCAGCAGAGCCAATCAACTTCCCTGCCATATTACAGCTCCTGCAGAACAGCTGAGTAACCCTTGAGATCTAAGCACAAAAATGATTTTCAGCCACAAAAGAAAATTTGAGGGGCATGCAAGTTGTTGCATCTTCAGAAACATTACTATGGCAGCATATAAACTGGAAGGATTTTTCACTGAAGTTGCTTTAATACAGATGCCGATTTTCTCATTTGTTCCCCATCAAGTGACTTGGTAGCTCAGCCCTACCCAAGCAGCAAGGAGTTCAGAGACACTGGTGCTGGACTGCAATACTTCAGGTTCCACAAAGCCCCTTTCTGAAGACAACAGGGACTTCTCATTTCCATCCCACCCAGTCACTATGTAATCCCTGCTCAGCAGCCACCACCACAACTGAAATGAAACACTCCCCTGAGCGCTAGGGAGGCTGTTAATAACCCCAGCCATTAATCACCTGGCAGTCACACCGACTCCGGTGCAGAAAACGCCAGCACAGCGGAGCAGCCTGGCCCCACGCTGTACAGGAGATAGTTCCATTCCTGTAGAGTATCTTCATCAGTTCAGGGGGGAAAAAAAATAAAAATCAAGCGTTAAATAATGTCACGGCTTAAGGAATGAACAGAATGTTTTGAAAATGCAAATTCAAGCATCTGTATTTTAATTACAGCACCAACAAAACTAGAAGGCATTTGTCTCCACACATACATCTCTTTCATTCATCTTCACAGACAGCCGTACAAAGAGAATTAGTTTCATAGCACAAACCAACTCCCACATGCATTCCCAAAATGATTTGCATGTATTTCCAATAAACAAACACACACACAAGTTTTCTGGCCACCCACTGATGTGATAGACAAAAAGAGGACTTGTCACTGCTGCCTTTGGGATTATAAAGCATCATTCCAAGAAGAGAGGGAGCCTTAGTGCTATGCATTTAACACAAGGTTCAGCTAGGCTGACAAAAGAAAAATCCTTGCAAGTAGATCTCGTTTCTACGTAGCTGTTTTCTTACACAAAAGTTGAGAAATGCTAAAGAGAATGTTGGCTACAATATATTTTTCTTAGTTATATCTATGAAACCACATCCCATTGTTGCCATCTACCTCTACAACCAACGTCCCCAGGAGCACCCTGGTGACAAGCAGCTCCCTTACGAAGCACTGACAGCGCTTGCCTGTAGCAGTAAGGGTGACACAACAGCAGGAGGAAACTCACTTTGTCTCTGCTTAACATACAGCTGACAATGCTTCCATGGGCACTAGGATGCCTTCCTGATTGGTCTGTGTCTCAGTTTTATTTGGAGCTGCTGAAGACGTATATTTTTGTCGTGACCCCATGGCACAGTATCTCCCCAGGACAACTGCTCCAGTGTCACTACAGCCGCAGAGTCATTACCAGAGGGCAAGCAATAAACAATAGCACTCCTACCTTAAACACTTTCAAAACCTCATACTCGGAATGAAAAGCAAGCTAACAAACCCAGATAGGTAGGAACCCTCTTTCATCTTCACCACATTGGGCACTTAACAGTTCAGGCTGGTAGGAAATGTCCTGAGAGCTGCTGGCACTCCAAAAACCAGGGAAGAGCAGTCAATTATGGGAAAGGAAGCAACGCAGCTGATGCCTGAAGCTTAACAGTGTCCCAGCACCTCAAGAACAGGAAAAAACACAGTGTTTTCCAGAAGCTTTCTGCAGTGTAGGCAACAAACAGCCATTCCAACTCGCTGGCAAGGCCCGGCCTCCAAATGTGCTCTGCACATGCCAGGGGAATCGGTGCTGCTTGGGACAGCTTCACACACAACTTCAGCACATCAGAAGGTGCTTCAAGATGCACAGAAGGGCCTGTCTTCAAAGTATGTGGCTGCTGTAGCCATAACCCCATACTGTTTCCTACCACCCTGTTATCAGCCAGATGCACAGCTGGCATTTCTTCGGCAGTGCCTTCCAGCTGCAGCAGAAACAGAGGCTGCTTCTCCCCTAACACTGTCCTTCAGGAGGAATGGGTGCAACAGCACCAAGCTCAGTGCCTCTCAACACTTCTCAGCGGAATCAAGATTAGAGTCGACCCCAGGCTTGTAAAGTTAACAGGTTTACCTTGGTACTTTGAACAACAAGTAAGATAGAGAACACAGGGAAAAACTTAAAAATGTGATCGATTCAAGCTGGGGTGAGCATTGAGGAAACCTCAAAAGCAGATACCATGCTCGCTTTCTTCACATACTTACCCCTTACAGCACGTAGCTGTCATAGTTGGATTCCTTACTATGTACAAAACAAAAGGCACTCTGTGTTGAGCTGCGGCTGCAAATTCCACTTTGCTCTGCTCCTCCTTACCTGATGAGTGAGTGGCCTCCTTAACTTGGAAGTGTATTTCCTATTTCTTGCACTTCACAATATATCAAAATCTCCACATATTCGTCATGACAATTTTTTAAGTTCACATCCACTTGGTTTAAGAGCAAGAGCACAGAGATCGATTTCAATAAACATTATCCACAATCCATCCTTTTAAATAGCCATAATGGGAAAGTACACTGGAAGGTAACATGGGGATTAAGAGAATATATTGAATAAACACAGTGGGCTAAGCAGATGTGGAGACACTTATCAAATCACTCCAGTAATACAGGCAGGAAGGAGTACCACTCAGTTGGCAGGGCAATGTTCTTTAGACAAACCCACTCCCAGAAAAACATGAGCAAGAAAAGCCATGCTAAAAACAAGTTTAGGTTTCAAAGCAGCAATGCTCAGTGTTGTTATCCACCCCCAGGGACAGGGTAGCAATGCTAGGTGCTGCTACCAGTGCCATCAGACCACAGGCTACACTGAGAACCTGTTGCTGCCAAGTAACTGATCCCTTCATTGCCAGTAGAAGCACCATTTTGTGACACCCAATACCATCTGAAATAATTGCACAATACACTTGTACCACCTGTATTCCACCTGATGCCACCTGGCTCCAAAGCAATCATACTTTACAGTGACAAATAAAAAACACGTTGTTTTCCTATGCTGCCCAGAGGTAAGTGAAAAAAAAATACATGAATCAGAGTATTAACAAATTAACCAATTTTTTTTTCCTTAAATTGAATGATTAATCACCTTCAGCTTCTGTTCTGGCCAAACAGATGTGGCCATTCGTCACCAAGAATACAAGTGCAAACAGTTTGTACAAGGAGCAGAATGTCCTACCTGGAACAACTTCAAAAAGGAACTTCCCTGGACTTTCTTCATTGCAGGGGTGCTCAATTACTCTGTTGCCAGGCAGAAAGATGGTACCCTAAGGAAAAAAACATCAAATAGGGGATCAAAACTGCTACCTGACTTTGGATAGACAAATGCTTCCTTTTTTCTCTTTTTGGCAGCAGCATACATGAATGCGTGTCATTGCTCCTGGCCAGCTGATTTCCAAAGCAAGACTGAGGAGGGATTATCCAAAAAGCCAACATCATAGAACACCTTAATTAACAAAGGCGTTCAGTAATGGCTTTAACTTTTTTTTTTTTTCTCCACCCTTCTGTTAGGCTTTTAATACCGCACAGATTTTTGTACCACTCACGCCTCAGTGTGCTGCAGGGGACACTTATCTGAGACACAAGGGGTTGGTTTGATGCATTCGCTGCTATGACCTACACTAAGAGCAGGACTGCCAACTGGTGGAAAGAGGACAGGGACCATGAGGCAGCCTTCTCACCACAGAGAAGGCAAAACCAAATAGAAAAATTAACCCAAAGAATGTGTAACTTTAAAAAGCACTGTTAACGACACGTACTTTATGTCACATGCCATAAACCATTATGACAGGCATAATTTTGCTGCCCATTGTAATTTCCAGCTTGAAATGTTTTTAATCGAGAAAAGCTCTGCATGCATCATGGGATGAGCACAACAGAGTCTTCGCTCTGGAGCAAATTTCAGTGGCTCAGGAGCTTGTGTTGATGAATACATAAACATACTTACGATAATTACACGCCATGTTATTCAATTAAACAAAAAAAAACACAAAATTAAGGAGACCTAGCCTACAGCACTGTAACCTAGAATCAATTTATGAGACAGTAAATGAAAACTGCACTTAAATTGGCTGTGAATTCATTAGCTGTACGCACGCAGTCTCATTACAATGTGATGCTTTCTGATTCTTTGATGTACAATCCTTTCAATATTTACTTCACAGTGAGCTGTCATAGCAACAGACTTTTAAGAACCTAAGAACAAAACAGTCATAATATTTGTAACTTCAGCTCTTTTGTTCTACAGATGAAACTTACTTCCCCTACTAAAATGCAAAGCCTAAATCCCACATGGCAGCTACATTTATTTGAAGTGATCTCAGTAACACCATACACAACACTGCTGTTATTTAAAAAGAAAACATGCTCTCAATTGGTAATATATTTTAGTATTTTTAAAACTACTATTGGAAACATCGAAGCATGTAAAATACATACATATGTTTTTCTAAACACATATGTGGAAGACCGTGGGCTGTCAAAGCTACAAAGCTTCAACTAGTTAAAGCTTGGTTTTATGTTGCATGTAGATTAAAAGAATTTTCAAGAAAGTTTAAGATCTGCATATACTCAGCCTCTAACTGAAGGCCCACTTAAGGATGTGCTTGCCAAAATACTGCAGTGCAGCAGGAATGACTTAAGCCTACTTTGGCTTTGGATCACAGTACTACAGCCTCACCTGGGAGATTTTACCCCACACTCATCACCCATGTCCAAGAGGGACTCCAGTGGTCCCAGGGAACCTGATGGGACAAGGAGTTGCCATGCCCTCCAAGTTGCTGACTACAAATACCTGATCTTCTATACATCTGGAGGGATTTTACTCAAAAAGCATGTTGATACATGAGGAAATGAACTGCTTTCTTGCCCAGATGTGTTTCTGGCATTTATGCTAACCCACTTCTACAAGGCTCAACCAGTCTGCCTGCTTCCTGCCAGCTTGTCCTGCCAGCCCTTACAGAAAGCTACTTCAAGTCCACATTATCAGCAGTCACTCCTATCAGGTGTTCTCCTCACCCTTCCAACTTCTGTCAACAAGATTTATCACAGATTACTACATCCCCTTTCCTCTTGCAACCAAGTGCTGTGTTTCCTTCTGTGTGTTTTGTTTTGTGGGAAGCTTCCCAGGAGTTTTCTGCTACCTTCATGCCGTTGCAGTGGACTCGGAGGATCTTCACAAGGCTTCTTCCTCTGTTTGCCGCTGCAGCTTGGTTAACCACATTGCAGAAGTGCCTGTGTTGCTTTGGCAGCAAAAGTTTCCAACGTTTTTTTCCCTGCCCTCACAGATCAGCTCATTTGGTGTGAGCACTGAGAGACAGGCGGGCAGTCACCACCACCGAGCCCAAAAGGTTTCGACCACAAGCTCGCTCGCTGCTCGACCCAGCAAGGCACTGGGGCAGCTTCGGAGCATTTCTCCACTGCACAGGGGAAGTAGCTCTGTATAGGGTTTTCAGTCCCTTTGCCAAACACTGCGTAATGGAAAGAGGTTTTGCTCGATATGAACCGTACAGGACTTGCACTGCACAATGCACAGCATGTCTGGTTTCCTGGCGCACAGAACAACAAACAGTATGACAACAGGAACAACAGCAGTCACAACAGACCTAATTGCCGTAAGAATGAAGGAGCCAGATGTTCTGCACTGAAGTATGATGGTCTTAATGCCAGCTAAGTAAACGGACCTCTGGCTCAATGGACTGCAGGTAATGCAGCCACCAGCTTGCAGTTTTGTAGCTGGCCGTACTTGTGCAGCATGCAACGCGAGAGACAAAGAAATGCTGCTGTGCTAGAGGCATGCTGAGGAGGGGGATGTAACACACCAGGAACGCAGACAAACTGCAGAAGAAATAGAGTTGGTTGAATAAAATGGGGTCAATAGATAGTATAAGTTTTTCTGGCATAAATTCCATTGCATTTGACATTTTCTCCTCCCACTACATTAACACATTACTCCGGTTTGTTTCCGTGGAAGAATGAGAGTTGCTGTTTAGTTCCCAGAAATTCCCTACAGAGAACTATAAAGGGGACCTTTCCTTAAGAAAAGGTTAAAGTCTAAGTTTTTGCTTAATTTTCTAATCAAGAACCAAATTCACTTCCACAGAAGTTAATACCACACATAACAAGCACCAAAATATGTATCCTGACCTTACAGAGAGAGCTGTCCATTTCCCTACAACACAATTAGGGTATCTGTAAAGATCCTGTACATTTCTCTGCTGCTTTAAATACATTGCTTTATGGTTCAGCACCTCTCTGCCCAACATACAGTTCTTGCCCATAGAATAAAACAATCTTGGCTTGAGCAGCCACTAATAAAACAACTAAACTCCTTTTTGTTCCCCAAGAGAAAGCAAGGTGACACCAAATTAAGCTGTAACACCACAGAAGACTCTGCTTCCCTAAAAGCAGAGGCTCACACATTGTATGCCTCTGGATTTTTTCTCTCCAGTAAGGGAAAGCAAGAAGAATGACCATCTCCTGACTCCATCTGAAATTATTACAAGCTTTTTCTCTTCCTACATCTATTTCTCAGCACTAACCACTACCTTCCTGGTGAAAGGAAACCTTAACACACTGCCCTCCCACCCCTCCATTCTGCCTGCTATTCTAAGGGACTCTTGAATCCCCATGAAGCAGCTTTTCCATCCAAGGATGATTTTCTGTGGCACCTTGTGAAGCTTAAACACCCCTGTGTTACCCCTGCTCTCCTGGCTTCTCCCTAGGGAATGAGCATATTCACCTAAATGTCAGCAGCTTCTGTGACAAACTCTGCTCCTCCTTCTCCTCTTCTTTCCCAAGCTCATCACAGAAGGGTGTGAGGCACTGGGGTGAGAAAATTCATGAGCAACGCCAATGGGAGCACCTAATTAGATCCATGTGTGAAAGTTTTGATAAAAATAAGTTTCATTAGGTTTTGCTCAATAGGTAACGATATGACTGGGCATTAAGGAATTACTGTAGAGGACAGAGGCAATTATGGATCAATCTTACCTCTAGAATATCCTCCTTCCAAGCAGAAATTTAGCTTATTAGATATAACAATTCTCTCTTTTATATATATATATATAAATTATTATATATATATATAAAGAGAGAGAGAGACCACCAAAGAAAAGAGCCAATACAGCACAATGCTTTTTATTGCATCAGAATGCTGGGGAACATGTCTTACAGACCTTTTGCAATGAAAATTTACTGACTCGTAGTCCGGAGAATATCTGGGCCTCAACAATGCATTTGTTGCCTGAAAGGATGGTATTTGGCAGCAGACAGTTTCAAGTACAGCCTTGCGTTTATACACAGAGCTCTCTGGTGACAGCCTTGACAGAAACAGCGGCAGAGATATAATGCAGCATGTATGATTGAACGGGTGAAAAACCAAGTCAGTCATTAAATATTGAACTAAACATTTTTCAAGAGGATTCAGAGGCAGGAAGGAGAAAAAAAAAAAAAAAGAAAAAAAAAAAAAAAAACAGGGCCCTAAAACTGAACTGTCTACTCCATCTTGGTTCTTACCTTGTTTTGAAAAGGTGGGGAACCAGTAGTCACTGCATGCAGCTGCCTTACCTCCAAGGTAACGCCAATATAATGTATACTCTTTCCTTGGCTAAACACCCATGGCTGAATGAAAGAATCAGGATCGAGTCCGTGATGGAAAGAAAAACATTTCAAATTACCAGAATGCTAATGATAATCAACTGCTTTGCTGGGACTCATACCAATTATGCTTTCACACTGTGGGAGGACTAATTTAGGGGGAAAACAGTGTAAGAATCCGTAGAAATACTAACTGCAATACCTTCTCAAAAAACAATGCAGAAAAGCAATAGGTGCATCATTACAGAGGCCTTTCAGAGCAGACTGGCAAGACCTGGCACACCATAAAAGGCACCAGATAACTAATTATCAGTGACAAATACTGTCTTCTGTCCTCCAGGGTGGCAACAAAGAGCAGGGACAATCCCCTCTGAACCACAGCAGCCTCAGCCTGGACCTGTTCAGGTTCACCTGCTGCCTTCTTTCAGAAGAAACCTCATTTGGCTGTCACTTGCTTAAAGGCAACCACCTCTGTTCCCTAAGTCCCATGTGAACAGAACATGAAACAGTCGAGCTGAACTGCAGGCTCTTCAGCACCAAAGTGCTTCAGAAGCAGGTGAAAGCACATACTTATCAGCAATCCTTAACTGTTCTCATCTGGAGACAAGGGATGACCTGAGGCTGTTTGGATTGCGTTTGTCTTCTGGATTTCCATGCTGAATGTGAGCAGTGAAAGCCCGTAGGATTCCACCCCACGCAGCTCCTTCCCAAGGCAGTTGCATGCTGCCAAGCACCCTGCTAGCAGGCATGGCGTCCCCAGGCCAGTCAGTAGCAGAGGTTCCCGCTGCTGCCGGGGACCTGCCAATTGCAGACACGACTTTCTCAGCACGTGGTCAGAGAAGTGGCAGATGCTTCCACTGACTGATTCTCCTCTTTCCTCTGCAAATGTTCTTGTCTGCTTTCAGCTAGCAAGCACATTCCAGGGGAGTTGATCCTATAAAGTCACCGTCGTTCACTTTTTCATTAAAGAATGAACTGCACTTTCATGTGAAAAAATAGTAGGGCTTAACAGCAAGGGTTATACATCTCTTGCAGGTTTTTTAATGCCTTCATGGCTTGTTGTTTTAGTATCTATGTGCTGTTTATATTTTGTCTAGGTAATAAATGCTTACGAGCACAGCTTAGAAATACTACTGCACTGCAAATACCACAGAAACATTTACACATCCCACTTGACTTCTGGGCAGCTGGCGTAAGGCACTTGTCTAAGGGAGGACACTCATTAGCAGCACTGCTCATTAGCAGTGAGCCCATCTCCAGGAGCCTGGGGTCTTCTGAGCTACGTGAACAATTAACACCAACAGAAAACCCCATTTGCTAATTACAGGTTGCTTCTCCAGCTGTACAATTTGTGTATGGTATAGGTTTTTTCTGTTATTTTTATTGAATTCAAAGCATACTAGCCTGTTTCTTCCGTTCTAGGACACCTTTTCTAATTGAGAACTGGACTTCTCAGGTAGTTTCTCATCTTTATACCTGAGCCAGATCTCACATTTCTACAGCTTTGACGTGAGACCTAGTTGTTCCTTTCTCCAAGTATTTTGGTTTTGAAAAGTATCCTTAAACATTTTTAATATGCAGCTTAAATATTAAGCAGACAATTTTGGCTGATTAAAAGTAAATTTATTAACTAGAGCAAACTTCATTACTGGATGAACACAAGTGCATGAAACACTGACATGGTTCTTCAACATCGTGAATTTGCCATGGAAAGCAGACGTTTTAGACAAATATAAGGTGGTCTTCTAAACACTAGGCTCTTGGGCACAAGAGACGCTAGAGAAGTACCTATCAATTGAAACACACTTGCACAATATCAAGTGAAGCGGGAGCTGCTGCAGGGCAAGCAGCGCACCCAGGGACCACAGTAGCCCAACACAGTTGGCCATACAGGGGGTTACTGTGGCTTTAGGTATTTAAGCACCGAAACGTGGCTAATCTGCTTCCCTCCGGGAGTGTGGCAAGCTTTCTACAGCCCCGCTGGGGGACCTCGCCAAGTGCCAGACTGACTTGGGTAAAAATGGGTTTGGGGTGACTGGAGGCCAGCGTAATTAATTGCGCTGCAGCAGCTGCTCTGCTCCATGCTGTATTCATAGAAATAGCTTAGATTCCACGTTGCTATTTTAATAAGTTACCAAAATATAAATGACCATGGAAGTCTGCGAGACAGACTGCAATATCCCTCACCAACAGGGAGGACGAACCACAATTTATGTCAGCGGAGAGGCCAAGACAAAGCTCCCACAGCGGGTGAACAGAAAGCAAACAGCAGATTTTCTGGCAAACAACCAGCAGTCCTCTGGCCACCGGATGGTTCCCTGCCTCAAGCTGTTGCTGGAAAGGGTCCTTTCCACTGGCCAAGAACAAAAAACAGCTCATATCGGCCGTCTGAGCATTCTGACTGCAGCTGGAGAAAGGGATCATCACGGGAGAGCAAGGTAGCGATTAGGATGCTGTAAGGAAAGGGGAGTGGGCATCCCAAATGCAGAGGTTGCTTGTGAAAACTGCCACCTGGTTGTGTCTGATGGGAGCTAGTGGTCAGCCAGAAGACCCATGGGAAAGCTCCGCAATTCCCATCTCACATTTGAGCCCTTGGGAAAAAGCTCCTGCAAAATGTCTTGAAGGGGAAATATACAGAGAAGGTACTTAATGAGGCTTTAATATCTTACTTTAAGGGTTCAGTTTTGCAAGCCCTGCACTGCTGACTAACAGCTGTTATTGCCCAGGCCCAATCCCCACACAAATGGCAGGAGCCCATTTCTGACATCAGGCACGAGGAATCCCCAGGCTAACACCAACAGCCCTGCTGCTGAGGGACACGCACTGAGCCAGTCCTCACAGACAGGACAAGCTCACGAGGAAACACAGACACTGACTTTGCCAAATGAACACTGCAATGCGACTGCATCAGCTCTGATGTGAGCAGAGAGCAGTTGTCTTGTGTCAGTCAAAACCTCAAGAACTTGAATTATGCCCACTGTCCACCTCTCTCCCAGTCATCGTCTTCTCAACAATCCCTGTTTGTCTTTAAAAGCTCTGAGCATGCTCCAGCCAAGTTTCCCCAAGTACCACACAACTCTGTGGTCAGCTTTCTCCCTTCCTATTCCATCTCCTGTCCTCCTGGCTTTGACTTTTTACAGCACCTTCCTGCCTTACATCCCTTCTGCAACACCAGACAGCTTTGGCCTAGTCACTGCCTAACTTAACTGCACCTGAGTGTCAGATGTGGAAAGCATGCCTGGCTGAGAAATCACAGGCAGCAAAGGACAAACAAGGAACTAAGCGTCCCCTATACTGGATGGAAAAGAGTGGGGATTCACACTAGAATCCATTATCCTATGTTCTTCACAATAAACATCTCCAAAACCTGAGATGGCAACCTAAGGCCCTTACAACACACATTTAACTTGCCAATGGTAAAACAAAATAGCAAAAAAAAAAAAAAAAAAAAAAAAACCAGCATGTAAATCTTCTGCAGACTCTCAGGGGATCCAATACTTCCCTGGGCACTCGTCTTGTGTCTGCAGTGCTGCAGAAGCCTCTTCATTCTCTCCATTCTCTCTTACAACAGGCTGCCCCCAGGAGGCACGGGTGAGCCCTTCTCCTGCAGCCACAGAAGAGCCCCAAGCCCTTCTTACAGCACCCACCGCACTCGCTTTGCCAGCTTGCTGCTGTTTAATTAGAAGGGCAGAGCTGCTCCACTGAGAGGCATGTGCTAAATGCTACCTCCCAGCTCCTGAGATGAGGGAAGTCTCAGCAAAGGCTAATGACAGCATTAATTTGACTTTTTCCATTAAATACAGAACAGGTCATTAAAATCTTTAACAGGTGGCAGGTTTGGCAGCTCTACCATGTGTGGGCTCCAGACAGATTTATCTGTCCTTTTGTTTTAAAACATTTATGTGAATGCATTTGCTGAGATAAATCATTTTGTTCACAGAAGCATCCTGTTCGAGGCTGCTGTTTCAACTGTTACATCGATCACATTAAGCTGTAAAACATTAGCACAGATTTTGACAATCATCATTATCTCGTAGCTATGACTTTGCTGCTCTCTTCATTAGTTTCCTACTCCAATTCTGATCATTTTTACATTTTAACACAGTGCTGTCAAGGAAGTACAGGAAACCATGGGGGTTACTCCCCCAGTGCGGCCAGACGGATGCAGGGAGCAGAGAGGGCAGTTCCTGACGATGCTTCTGACCATGCCATGCAGGAGCCCACGAGGGACACCAACACTCCCAGCATGATTTCCAAGTTGGATGGGGTTCACCTACAATTCAGCATTTGTGGGGAAAAAAATATATAGATTTTTATTTTATGCAGATTTATGAAAAACCACTCCCATGGCGAGAGGCACTGAGAGCCTTGTTCCTGAGGTGCCAAGCCCTTGGTTCAGCCTCACTGTCTGCCTGCGCCAGCAGAGGTACTCATGAGAGGCTTGGACCCATCATTTCTGCTGCCACAACACGCTGCTGGAGCCCTGCTGAAGAGACCTGCCCCCAAACACGCTCAGCACAAGGACAAAAGAGAACCTTTCCACAGCTCTGAATGAGGAACCTCATCTCTACACCACCTCCTTTCCTTCTCCAAAGGAGAGTTTCTGTCCAGGATCGCTCCAGGCTAAGTTTTATTTGCTTCTCTCCTTTAAAGGTGAGAAGACCAACCAATGTGGTATTACTCCACTCCGTGGGATCAAGTAGCTGCCCATTTTCAAACGCACATTTTTGCTACCATTTGATGACCCCCCTCCTGAGCGTAAGATAAGGGCTCGTGTTCTCATTTATGCAAAGATTAACAAGCAGCAGGTGCTGAGAAGAATTTAGGAGAAAGAAAATTACTTCCAAACGCAAACTGCTTAATCATCCAGGAAAAGCAATGCAGGCAGCAAAGCCTCCAAATGCTCCTGCTTGCTATTCGACGCACAGCCCTCCCGACTGAGCTTCAGTGCACGCTGACACACAGCTGCTCCTAACATACAGACGAGGCTGAACACATCTCTGGCCAAGAGGCCTTTTAAATACGAGTGCCAGTCAAACAACTGACAGCCACTATCAGCCTGGTGGGATTCTTCTCTCTATTATTAAACCGAGACAGCTACAAGATCCACGCAAAGGGTGGGACACCGCCAGGATTTTTGGGCTTCTGCTGCTCATTATTATTAGCATCACGCTAGTGGCAGAGGAGTTTTGGTCTGTCCAGATCTCCGCTGTCCTGTGCAACATCTTTACAACAAAGATACATGGCAAAGGAAGATGGTTGGTATCAGAGCAAGCCAAAGCAGTCGTGTTTCAGCATTTTGATTTTTACCATTAACCACCCACTTCTCAAAGCCAGGAAAAGCCCACTGCCAGCCAAGGTCGCAGGGTCAGGACCTGTTCACTTTCCAGCCATAGCTCCAGGCTCCAGCAAGGCAAAGCCTGAAAAAAAAAAAGCCTACAGCGCCTGCTCCAAGCGCTGCCCTCGCAGACTGGGCCCCAGCAGGCGGCCTGTCCTGTGGTGCTGGTGGTCTGAACCAGAGAGGGCAGGAGAGCAACTCCAGAAAGCCCCCGTCTGTCACGGGAGTGCTTTCCGACTGCCAGCTGGGGAGCAAAGAGCATTTCAAGAGTGTGGTTTGGGGTCATTCAGCTTTCTCCTGCTCCACGAGCCACCTCACTGGGCTTGGCGGAGGACTCGGAAAGCTGCTTTCCTTAGCAACTCGTCATGTTGTACGTGCTGCTCCTTCAGCTGCAAATACAGCCTTTATCCCAGGGGTAATGGACTTAGAGCAGGCTATTCTTAAGCACTAATAGGCTAAAAGAACCCAATTATTTTCATTTAAAGACTAACAAGGCTCTCCTGTGAGCTATTCATTTTGTTACTTGAGGAGCCAGGCGTCACTTGTACCAGATCCAAGTAAATAAAAGGAACGGAGACAAAAGTCACCAGGACGGCCCTTTGAATGGACACAGACCTCCTACAGCGTTGAAATTCCCTTGAAATAGGAAAAGAGAAAGATCATTAAAAAGCTCATCACAGTAGATGGAGCAGCGTGCAAGGGTCAGGCTGTAGACAGAAGCAATTATCACTGAACTGCTTACCGTCCCTAGTAGTTGGGGAACTTCAAGGCAACGTTTTCACCATTTAGAATGAGTTTGGCATTGGGAATACTCCAGCACTGCTTCCCTCAGGCTACTCGCCACTGACCTGACGTCGGTATTAGCCTAATGCACAAAAGGGATTAGGCGAGATTACAGGGAACAGGTCCCCTGTTAGCAACTTGCCATCTTCACTTTACAACGAGGGAAGAGTCCCTGTGAAGGCTGCCTGCCTCGCCTTCCTCACTGGCTGCCACAAGCCTCTAATTACACCGTAAAAAAACATGCATAGGTAAGGGGGCTGCTAGTGACCACAGGGCCAAAAAATATTTCTGGTATTAGAAAGCACGGTAGAAGACTGCCTATGTTTTGTATGGCAAAGAAATGTTGATTTTGTCAACATCTCAGTGCTTTCTGTATTCAGTTCTTGTTCATTCTACATAGCAATGCTTCTTGGCAAAGCCAGGTAGCGAAAATAAGGCCTCTGCTGCTGAAGTTTTTAATACGGTACCAAAAGTGGGCTTAAAAAATAAATAAATAAAAAAAGTAAAGAGCAAAGTAACACACCACTACTGAGAGCTGCACTTGACGCTGTTGCCATTAAAATACCACCTCTGATCTCCAAATCACCGACATCTTTACTTGGACCCTCTGCATCCAGCTTGAATGTGCGTCCAACCAAAACACAAACACCAGCTGGAGGGGCTGACAGCCAGAAGCAAAGACAAGTGAATTTCCTAGGAAACAGTGCGCAAGGGCAGGCTTGATACTCAACAGCAATTCAGGAACAGAAACAAGACCAAGCTGTATTCACTGGCTGTCCTTGCACTTCAGGTTCTGAAGTATAATATTACTTATTACGCTTTCATTACACTTTGGGAAATATGTACTTTATGAGTAAAAAAGTGAACTGTGAGTTTTGACTGCCTGGAAGAGTCCTCCAAGGGCAGGCCACGGCTCAAACTCCAGCTTCTGTCTGCTTGCCTGCACGGCAGGCACCTCAGCACGCCCTCAGAACAGTTTCTAGCTTAATTCCACAAAACCTTACTAAAATACAGGGTCATCCCCTCATGATCAAGTGCTTCCTTCAAATGAAGATCTTAATTTCCCCATCATTAAAGCCATATTAATGTATTTTAATTACCCGCTGCAGCCTCAGGGCTGATGATACAGCCAACTGATTTTCAGTGCTTGCCTCCTCCACAAAACAGCCTCAGTGGTCATACAGTTGCTGTGCCCAGCTGAGCACTTCCAGCCCAGTGGCGCCTCCACCCCTTGGACCTGCTTTGCCCCTTGGGTTAAGCCTCATAGCAGGCTCTGTCCCTGTTGCTGCCACATTACTTTGGGCATCCTGCCACAAGCATCATCGAGGCGGTCTGTGGCCGCACGTTCTGCCCCAGCAAGCTGGGTTTTGTGCTGCAGAAGAGGAACAGCAACAGTCCTCTAACTTATGGGGACTGTTTCTTTCTTGATGCAAAACTGTTGGGAGCTGTCACCCATGCTCACTTGCTCTCTGTTTTAATGATGCAGGACTGGTATGGATTTGTGTTTTAGGGTTTGACAAAGTGATCCTGTAGAATTCAACAAGGGGTGGTACATTCCTTACAGAAAATCTGGCTTGCAGACATCAATCATGTTTGCATTTCTGAGAAAACTCCTGCACAAGGCGATAGCACAATTTTCATGCCACTTTGCATTTTAAGTGATATGCAGCACTTCCAAAAAGGTTATGAACAATGTTGGATTAAACAGTATAAATTTGAATGTTACTCTGCTGTCCACTCTTCTCTCTGGGCAAAAATCAGCCCCCAGTTTCAGGATTTGCTAAAACAGCAGAGCACAGGTATTGTCTGTACTAAAATAATGAGCAATCCTGAGATGAAAAGCACTATGTGTTGTCTGAAAGCACCTCACAGTTACCTGAAAACCTACCCAAACAAGTCTGGGAGGGCACACAATGTCCAGCACATCCCTCCACTGTTCCCCACCCTTCCCACCTGCAAGGGAGTCACGGGAAGCCTTCCTCCTCACCCAGCCTCTCAGCAAGGCAACAAAGCCCGGCCATGCTCTAAGTGCCTCCAGATCTCTGGTCTAGAGGACGTTTTTTTGTGTGTTTTTTTGTTTTTTTTTTTTTTTTTTTTTTTTTTTTTTACATTTCCACCACTGTGCACCTGGATAAGAGAAGCTGGGCAGCAACGAGTACTTGCAGCTTTCTTGGCATCCCTGCCCACATGGCACAGTGTCCTTGAATTTCTTCAGCCGTGGGAAGCTCAGTGCTCCTTGTGCCATACCAAACATATCCCACAGACTAGAAAGTGTCTTTAAGTACCTGACTTGGTAGTTTCACCAAGTTCTTCCAGGTGAATGGAGAAACTAGTTTCTTTGCTCATTTTCACAAGATTGCTTGGGGTGCTTGTGTAGGCAAGAGCCGAATACATAAGAATTTCATTCCTTTTTCAGCAACACTGTTTTCTCTGGTTCCCTAAAAAAACACAGGTCCAGGGCACACAACAACAAAGAAACTTAACTTCCGTAACTCACAACCCAGGCAGACCCCGGGTTTCTGCCAAACGAGCCTCATGCTCACCTGAAGCACGCATTCCTCCAGCCGTGTCGAGAACCTTATCCCTTCCTCATCGCCAAAACGGTTCAGAAGTACACTTTTCTGAGAGCCTTGCAGAAAAGCCAAGCCCCAAGCTGAAGGCACCAGCACTCACTACAAGTGCAACACCTGCATGGCCAGCAGCTGAGGCCCCCTTTTAAGCAGCCCTTGGTGACACAGCTGCTGCTCGAGAACACAATCAGGTAAGTAAGACCTATTGCTCCCTGCACATAACTGCTGTCACCTGCACTCCCCTCCCCTCCTGCTGCTTGTCAGCACCCTGCTCCCCTAAGCCCCCAGCAGAACAGCCGCAGCCGACCTTCCAGCTGCCATGCACCGCTGCCTGGGGACTGACCTCAGCCATGACACAATCTGTTTTCGCATCCCCCAGCTACTGCTGCCCAGCATCATAAAAAAGGCAAGGCGCTTCTCAGACCTTGCTGGGTGTTGGTGCCAATGAAAACTTGCCCAGCCGCCCACCTCGAGTCCCGCAGCAGCGCTGCGAGTGCCCCTGCCTGGTACGTAACGCCAGGCTCTGTGCCCAGCAGCCTATTGCAGGAGTGCTCACCAGCCTGTTACAAACTGATTCTAAAAATAAATATATATATATATATATCTAAAAGCCAGGATCTGCGTTTATAGCTGTTTTTAAGGCATTTCTCACTAACGCAACTATCATTGTTATGACCTAAATAGCCTTAAAAGGAAAAATATACCTTTTTGGTTTTTTTAAGACCTCACCACCCAGAAAAAAATGATATTTTAGCTGTATCAGCAGACATGAGTAAGGTATTTATATGCAGTTGGAAAACTAGTGCAATACAGACTAAGGAAATGAAACTGTACCTAGAGCTAGTGAAGTGATGGAACATCTGCTCTCCCTGGAAAAGCAAAGACGTATGTTTACCTCCTGAAACACTGAGATGGTCACAACCCCTGAGTGGCTTTCAGCTACCAGGTCTCTGCAACAGCAGTGGCAGGCAAAGCTCCATGGGACAAGTGGATTTGCCAGGGACTGCTGCTGGAGGCAACCTGGGCACAGGCGGCCCCTGGGCAGGCAGGCCATCCTTCTGCTGGGAAGCAAGCAAAACAGACACCCATGTAAAAAGTCCTCTGAATTTTCAAGCGTACACTTGAGCACAGGCTACTTCATTGCCTGTGGTCCTCCTCTCTCCACTCTCACTCCATTTTTTCCTGTAGCTGCTCAGTGTTTTATTTATAACCCCTCCGAGGCTCTGCTGTGCTGCAGCTTGCCATGTGCGCAGAGCAGCAGTAAGCCCAGGTCTTCCTCAGGCTTTTTCCCTGTTTGTCTTCTGATTCACAGCGCTGTCAGCACCTGCGGCTTTGTTGTGTTTCGTGCAGACAACGTGTTGCTGGATGCAAAGAAAAACCCAAACTTTTTGTCTACTTCCATCTGCAAGCACTTGGACACCTCTGATATAGCAGGGCACTTGTCAGGAGAGCGTAGGCTCTGCTCGCTAAGCTAACAGCATCATCACCTTTGGGGTCAGGTGAGAAAAGACAGCCACCTTCCAGCATTTGTCCCTACAGACATCTCTTTCCCTGAACCCTGATGTGCTCAGCATCTCGCAAGGCTGCTGATCACAGCTTTCTTTAAGCACTTAATAGACAAACCTCTCAAGCCACCTTCTTGCTGGCTCCCCACACAGTAGTGAACTCCATCACGTGCAGCAGTTCTTTCCTGGATAGCATCTATTGTTCGCAGCCACCCTACATGGAAAGCCTTTATGCTCTTCCTGGATGTTTGTGACACACTGGGGACCTGCTGGACACAGTTCGTAGGAGAATAGTTGTTTTTTTTTTTCCCCCTTCAGCTGGTTCCATTCTTCAGCAGCCATTTGTTCCACTGCTGGCGTTACCACTGATGGGAGAGAACCAAATGCATTGTTCTAATGTCTCAGAAATCTTTTGGCATTTTGTCGTCTCATTTACTCAGCATTATTATCCTATTGTCAAACACTAATTTAAAAGCGTCTACACACTGAGAGCTCAAGAGAATTCTGTAAAAAAAGCCCCTTTGTTCCTGTACCATCCACAGAGCACATCCTCCTGAGCTCCACTGTGAACTGCCCAGGGTTTTAAAAACAATAGTGGCTACAGGCTTTTATGAGAAAGCTCTGCAAGCCAAACGGAGAAGTTAATGCCATTTGCAGATGTACACTGAGTCTCACAAGCTGAGCCAGGCAAAATAATGCCAGCAAATAATTATCCTCTGAAGAAAACAGAGAACGTGAGGAATGGTGGTTAACAGATTCATGGATTTCTTACCAGCTCCTTCGGTCCTGCAAGTCCAGCTCTTCCTCCCCACACCTGCTGTGAAGCCCTGGTGCTGTTCTCCAGCCGCTCATTTAACACGCTCTTCTCTCCATCTCAGGTTACTGTCTTGGAGGCTACACACCACCACTAGTATTTCTCCTTCAGGCCCCTCTGACCACTTCACCTTCCCTCCCAAGGTCTAACGCATTCAAGGCCCTCATCAGGAGGACAGTGCAGCTCTGCACACCACGTGTAACCTCTCCCAGTCCTCCCTGCTTGCTCTTCTCCGGGAGCACAGTGCGATGGGATGAGGAGGAGCCAAGCAGGAGCATGCTGAAGTCAAGCTTTTTGAAGAAAAGCTGGTCTTGACAGAAGTCCTGCATTTCCATGTCCCTGTAGCACACTGCAGACTGCTGACAGAGACCCCTCGTCACCCAGCCACACGCAGAGGCAGCAGAATGACCAGGATCCCGGCAATGGAAAGGACAAGGAGAGAGACATGTGTGGCCCACACTGCTCACGTTGGGCCAAGCTGCTCCATTGGGGTTCCCAGAACAGCAGTGCACTCACAGGCATTTAACACGACGTTGGGATTTTCATCGGGACCCAGGTAACGGTGAGAGTGCTCTCATCTTCTGGGAAATGGTGAAAAGCAGCAACAAGCCAACCCAGCAGACCTTCATTCTGCCTAATTAAACACTTGGTAAGAAATGCTTACTTCACTTAGCATTCAAGTCAACCTATTGCAAAACTAGAAGAATACAGCTGTGCTGCCAACACCAGCCGAGAGTGGGTGTCTTCATTGTACTGCTCTGTGCTTTGTGGCAGCTACATCGGCTAATTAGCTCTATTCGCCACGTTAAAGGCCCCGATTTAGACATTAGACCAGCCATTTGAGAATTCAGAGCAGTAGATGTTTTCTTCACTCAGTTAATGGGATACTTCTTCCCAGTACAGCAAAGGGACATCAGAATAATCTCTGTTTACCGGGCCAGCTATTACACAACTAAAACAAACACTGGCCCACTCTCATGCTTTTGGAATGGGATGCAAGGCGCTCCTCACAGTCACCAACACACTCACACTCTTTGTGAGAAACAGCCCCCGAAAAGCTGGGTCATAGCGCGCTGATCCCAAACCCCTGAGTGCACGGGTGGGGAAAGCAGGGCTGCGGTGCTCCCGCGTCCAAGTGGTGTGGGCAGCGCAGCACCAAGAGCCGGGACCTGCTCCTTCACCAGAGTCCGAGCTGCAGCCGCCAAGAGCCAGCAACAGCTCTGGTGCCTGCTCCAGAAGGTCATTAACTCTCCTGATTGAAGCAAGTGCTTCAGTAGAATTGGGAGACTATTTTAAGGGGGAAAAAAAAGCCCACCGTTTCCTCCCTGGCATCTCCGCAGCACAAGGTATGTGAGCCCCTGGCTGCAACTGGCTGAGAACAGCTTAGTTGCTCGTAAAATGGTAGGTTTGACTTGCGTCCTGGTGTGAGCCAGCGGGAAGAAATGTATTGTAAGCATTTCTTCTTACTGTCACATTATAAAGTACCGAAGATTTATTTTTTCCTGTTCCCTCCACCTCACCTCTTCAAAAATGAGGCAATCAGCCAGAAAATTGTAAGCCAAAAACTTCAGTGTATCAGAAAGGCTGACACGGAGGCTCTGTATGCTTTATTTTTCAGCTGTGGCTAGTACCTCCTTTTCCCAGATAGTGCTGGTTATATAAATGACATTATATATATACAGAAAGAAAATTAAGAAACACACCTGGAATAACAATCAACCCCAGGAAGCAAAAGGAAAAAGATCTTCTGTTGATCTGAGGCTAGTTAAACACAACATAAATGTTTTACAACCTAGGCTGTGAATGAAATCTAATGCTGGACTCCTTCCAGACTAATCCGTGAATTCTCAGAGCAAGGGGCATTGCTTTGGGAGCCCGCTGTTACACACGTCATGCTAAGCTTCCTCCCCGAGTAGCCTTCCATTCCTGGCGAGATACCTGGGGACACAAGAGCTCTGATATCATGTGGAAATTCACCGTTTTCTCCATTCGGCCAATTTCTCCCCTTAGAAGAAATGTAGCACTTTGGATGCTCGAGAGACTGACCCCAAGAACAGCTCAAGAAAGGTTACAGCAAACAAGCTTTGCTTTGCTGCATCTCCTGTCCTTGCCCAGCGCTGCCTTATGCCTCACCTGAGCTCAGCAGGCATCACAGATCCATCTCCTCTTTATCCTTTTCACCAAATCACCAATGGGAGTTGCAACTAACACCAACCGACTATGGCAGCATTTCTTATGAAGCGCTTTCTCAAAATGTTTCTTTAGGCAATCTTCCCCCTGTCGAAATGGAGATTTTCGTAATGCACAGCCTCTACACTTCTGTAAAAGTTTATGTAGCACAGCTTCTGTCTCACGGGAAACTCATTTTTTATGTTGGACTGGAGACTAAAGACAAAGAGGTCATACTGCCCTAAACCACGTCGATCAGGAACAGCTGGGAGGCTCACTCTCAGGCTCTCCATGGTTACTGATTCTGTATTAAAAAGGACAGATTTCATCAAAATGAACTGAGCAACCACCTAGTTTTCAGTTTACCTGTAAGTCATTTGCTAAACATGCTTTTGGCTCGCAGAAGCTGGACAGAGTTGCAGTTATCACTGGTACCCAACACGACAGCCATCCTTCGTAGGCCCGGGGAGGAACTCTGGCACCTCTACACTTGGAAGCAAAGGGGCACATGGTAAATTTAATACCAATGGCAGTCCCCAATTCTTCCACAACACCCTTTCTCCCCAGTGCAGCATCACTTAGTGCACTTGAGGCAAGGAAAAGGAAAAAACCTGCAAGCCTCCCACACGCTCCCTGGGCTCCAATACAGATAAACACTTCAACGTTTTTGCTGGCTGCTCACTCACTTTTTTTGCACCCTCCTAGAGCACTTGTGCTATTTCCATGTGCATTTTTAGGATACGAAAGCTCCAACTAAACAGGGAAGAGAAAAAAAAAAAGGATTAGTCCTCACCGAAGACCAAGTGGGGAACAGGGGCTGGGGGGTGCCTATGCTCATTCCAGCAAAACGACTGCTTACTGTAGTAGATACAAAACACAGACATGCAAGTTTTTAATTGTTTTTAATTGTTCCATATCCTTAAAGTGCCAAGTACTGTTGCTAGGCTGGAGCAGCCATTTGTCAGAGTAACAGAGACCAGCAAGTTTGCCCTAAAGCATCAGCCTGCTGCTTAAATCACAGCCTCATGTCCATTTGTCCACCACCTGCATTGCAGCATGTCAACAGGCCTCTGAAACACGTGCCTGGGCTGTGCAAGTCCTCACCACTGCCTCTGTGCTTCTGGTCACCGCTCAGGAGCTCAAAGCATTTGCTTTTTCTTGGAGACACTGCAGCTACTCAGAGCAGGAGCTCTTTGTGGGTAGTTGCACAGTGAAGGAGCGTAATGGGTTTTATTCAGCAGCCCTAGCAGCAAGAGAGAGCTTTTGTTAGTCCAACTTCTGTGCTAAGTCTGCTTAAGAGGATGTCCCTCCAGCAGGGGAAGTTAATTTAACTGCTTCCATCACCATTCAGCCCTTGGCCCCTGTTGTGAGGCTGCCAACACCAACCCCCCTGTGACGGCCACTCTCATGAACTTGTTCTGTACAAGGGATTGCAGAGGTCTGCCTCAGCTTGCCAGGGCACATGTGGCAACCCCCAGGCCCTAATAACAACCACGTTCAGGAAGGTCTTTCATCCATGGCATCAGTATTAAATAGCATGCCTTCACCCTTTGAGCTTGCATAGGATCCAGGCCATTTTCCATCATGTTCACAGAGAAGAGCATTTACACAGCCCCACTGAACAAAGCTGAAAGGAATGGGCTTGTACAAATGCTGCTAAAAAATCATCACTCCTTGGTTACTACAGCAACTGCATGGAAGAGGTCCCTTAGCAGTACGTGAGAAATCAGCAAGCACGCTGCCCTGATTTCAGTTAGGATAGAGTTAATTTTGCTCCTAGTAGCTGGTAGGGTGCTATGTTTTGGCTTAGGATGAGAGGAGTGCTGATAACATGCTGATGTTTTAATTGTTGCAGAGCAGTGCTTACACCAAGCCAAGGACATCTCAGCTTCTTGCTCTGTCCTGCCAACAGGCAGGCTGGGGGTGCAGCAGGAGCTGGGAGGGGACAGACTCAGGACAGGTGACCCAAGCTGCCCAAAGGGGTATTCCATACCTTATGGGGTCATGCTGAACAATAGATAGGGGTGGCTAGCCGGGGTGGGGTGACAGACTGCTTGGGGTTAGGCTGGGCATCGGTCAGCGGGTGGTGAGCAACTGCACTGTGCATCACTTGTTTGTACACATTATTAGTAGCAGTACTATTATCATTATTTTATTTTTCTTCCTGTCTTAATAAACTGTCTTTATCTCAAGCCACAGGCTTAATCTTCCTGTTTCTCTCCCCCATCCCAGAGAGGGAGGGAGGAGGGTGAGCGACCGGCTGTGTGGTACCTAGCTGCCGGCCGGGTTAAACCACAACACACACGCAGAATTTCTTTGAATAGGGATGTTTAACTACAGCCTGTGTGAGATAGCACAACACAAATTAAACTTCAGCACTCCTTGAACACTGGTTTAACAGTGTGTGCTACGTTGGAAGCTGACTGCACCAGCTCCTAGTTAGGAGTTGACCAAATGTCCTGCAGCCTGATCGGGCAGGCTTCGCAGCACAGCTTGCAGGATTTTACACCAAGCTGCACACTCCATCAAAGAGACAGGGGCAGTACAGTGAATGTCAGGGAGACATAGATGCACTGGCCACCAAGAACCTACATTAAGCTGCTGGCTACTCAATGACTTATTAGAGTGCCTATTTTTCCAGTCTAGCAGCAGCTGCTGGCTGATTGTAATTATACCCAGTTTACACAACACATGGTAGCGTACTCGAGAGCTTCAGCTCTGTACACACACATGGGCAGTGGTGCTAACATTCTCCACCGACACCATGAGGGTTTGTGCTTTGTACTATTGTAAAAATATTTACCAAAAGACTCACTTCCAGTTTGGATTGAACAAAGACAGAGAAGGTTGGAAACACAGACGTTCTCCCCAAAAAGGCTCTGGGAGAGGAGCTGGGGCTGCAGTGCCTGCCATGTAGGCTCTCACGTGGGATCAGCTGCTCATTATTCTGCGCAGGAAGGACAAAGGCTGCACCTGAGACATCCACGGAAACCAAGGGAGGAGGAAGAGCTGCAAGCCCTGTGCAATGAGGTATGCAGGGAGTCGAAGGGATGGCTGCGGGAACAGGCTGTGGTTTGCAGATGTCCCCACTACAGGGACAGACATTAACGCAGCAGCTGCATGCCAAGCTGATGAAGTAAGACTGAACACTCCTTGCACTGCACTAAATCCTACAAACCATCTCCAAGGGAAAAGTGAATTTCTAGCAGCACCAGTCAGGGGCAAACCACTGAGCAAGAATTGTCTGAACCTGGCACACAACCCGTGACTCTGTGCAGCCTTCAGTGGCACTCCTGTAGTTCATTTGGGACTTCATACTGGACAAGACACCTTTTTTGTTCCACAGGGACAGAACAAAACCAAGAGTTATTGAAAACTCAGGCCCACATTTTTGGTCTGAAAGAAGCAGAAGAGGGGATTAAAGCTGGAATCTGATCACCTCGCAGCTGAGCACCTCAGTGAATGAGTTCGTGGATATTCACCTCAGGCTCAGGACAGAAATTCAATCCTGTGAATTTGAGAAACCTTTCCCAAACAACAGAGTGATGGCATCAGAAACACTACGGTTTCAAAATACTTTGCCTTATCACCCTGAACTCTTTAGTAAAAAATTCCCATGGGTATCTACTGACAAAACGTATTATACCTTTAATAACCCTGACTGAGACCACTGTGGTGAAAAAAGTGTATCTACAAGTAAATCCCTGAAACCTGCAGCACCAGCCAACAGATAAGCTTCAAGGCACAGCATTAGAAGTGGCAGAACTTTCTGCTGAACGTGCAGGCTAAGACCTATCCCTCCACAACCACCTCTTTATTCCCGAAACTTCACTGCCCGAGCTGCACAAGCCCACTTACGTTCATGCGCTTGTGAAGCCATTCCCAGAAAACTCATTAAAAAAAAGGCCCCAAGCAGTTTTGGGGCTTTCACTTCACTTTCAGCATCAACCAGCCACCACGGCCATTTGCTGTGTGAAGGGGACCAGTCCTTGGATTGCTTCACTTGCTGCTGCGCCAGGTTTTACCTGGTTTTCTCAGGCAGAAAACAAGCCGAGAACAGGAGATCCTGCAACTCACATCCCACAGGATACAGCCCTCCTCGTCTATTCTGAAACTCATTTAGTCAGAGGGTTAACAAGTTGATTTAAAACTTGAGGCCTTATGTTCAGTGAATGAAGACCAAGAATGATGAGAAAGGAAAAAAATGCACTTGCCCTAAGTAGAAAGACATGTCTCATAGAGGCTTCTCTTCCTTCCACTAAGTGTTTAAAGAAAAATCACAGCATCAGGGACATGGAGCTAACCCAAAACATGTGCCAAGTTTGCACGATGCGTGCAAAGCTGAAAAGAGCAGTACCTTTCTGCAGTGAGCGAAGTCAAAAGCCATGCAGGGAAAGGAAATAAGGGCAAGTTCATGCTCTGGCTGAAAGAACAACAACAGGGGAGCAAGAGCAACCAGGCTGCGGCTGCATGGAGCTTGGCCCCATGCCCTGCTGAGACCTGCAGTGCTCACGGCCCCAGAAGAAGCACTCAGCCAGCAGCGAGTATGCAAGTCTGCAAGCCACTTAAAACAAGACCCTTTCAAACATCCAAAAAATGGGGTCTCTATTTGCTCTTGGTATTTTAGACAAAATTCAGCAGGCCCAGCTGGCAGCCTTTGATCAGGAACACCCTGGAGCATGTTACTGTTAGAAATGCTGTTGGCAGCTGACTGTATTTGCAGTAAACCAGGGCATTTGGCTCTGTTAAAATCTTCATCCAGCATCCAACACGGTGTCCTTCCATTCCACTCCATCCATGGGAACAGGTTCAAGTGTATTTTACAGTTCTGTTGTGTTTTTTGTTTCTTTCTTTTTCAGGTTTTTTTTTTTTTTTTTCAGTTTTCCTTTGTTGAGGGGGACAGAGGAGAAAGGTGGGGAATTTTCTTTTTTTTAAACAGTTGTGAATTCATCACCCTCCCAAATCAGTATTCAGTACTAGAAAGCTGTTCTGGTGAACCCCTTCATAATCAGGGAGCATCACCGGTCATCTCAGGAAAATCCCATATAATTTAGTTCTGCACATTGAGTTTCTGGTGGAATTGCCAAGAAGCGTGCTTGCTCTGTTGAAACCCCGGGTTTCTTGTGACATCTGCATGACTGCTTGATTAATTTTTCCTTCACAGTTGGCAAGAGGTCTTTGAGCAATACCCAAGCAGTGAGGCTCTCAGAGGGTGGGTGCTGCACATCCTCCTCCCCTGCACGCGAGCGAGGAGCCGCTCTCACCACCCAAGCAACCTGCGGAGCAGCTGCTGTGCTGTATTTACACGCAAGCTGGTTCCTGTGGATATCCAAAGACGAGGACCAAGGCAAATCAAACTCTCATTGTCCTTACCAGAAATCCTCCAGGTAACGGGGACAGACAGCCATTTCTCGTGATGCGGTTCTAACATGCACGTACAATTAAGTTTTCCTACCTGCCCTACATTATTATCCATTCCTTTTTAACTCATAAAAAGGCACCATGTTCCATTTTTCATCACATCCAGTACTCGTACTGAGAGGCTTCCCCTACTGACAGGCTCCATTTCCATTTTGATAATCATCACACTAGTCTCTATTTAACGCATTCGTTCCAAGCTTTGTTTTATATTAAAAAGGTAACAAAATTTTGTCACTTGTATCCTATTAATCCCAATAAATGGAATTGGCTGCCTGTGGTGGTTCTTTTTGCTCCACACAAATGGGATTAAATGAAGCACGCATATTTTGCCAGAAATGAGTACTTTAAAATATTCTGTTTGTACATCAGAGACAGTCTTCCCCTTACAGACAGACGGTGGTTACCTGTGCTTAAGATTCCAGCAGACAGTTATTCAGTTTCCAAAGACACTCAAATCCCAATTTTAAGGTTTACACCTTAGCATTCCTATCTACTGTTCCTTGCAGGGGTCTGGCTAAGATCCTGTGAGCAAATGAATGCTGTTACACATTACTTAAGCCAAAACCTAGAGGATAAAAATGCACACCAGGAAGTTCAGGATGGGTTATCAACTGAAAGAGCAGATCAACCTCAACTTTTAGGCAAACACCAAAAGTATTTCCTGAAGGCCAAAGTTCACAGTTCTTTGGGATCCCATTACACACCTCAAATTCAATTCCGTAAAACCACATAGGCCACAACTGTATGATGGCAACTGAACAGTTGAGAGTGGGTGAACTTGCCTGTTCTGGTTCATTTACAGCCCCACATCAGCGCTGCTCCATCCAGACAGGTTACCTGGCTTTGATCCCCAAACCTCATGTCCTCAGCACGTAACACCAGGGCCGTGTGACAGCAGAGCTGTCCCACAGCCATCGAACCTGCAAGTTCCCTCCTGCCGCTTACCCAACTACCCAAGTTAAGCCTGGGCAGAGGGGAAAGCAAGACAGACGTTTTCATCAGCTGCCAATAAACAACAGCTGTACTGTGAAAGAGGGGCTGCTAAATGCTGATTTGCTCAGCTGCCCATATTTCGAGCTGGATAGGTGACCTTCAGATCCAGCTTAATGCTGGCTTCCTAAAGCAGAATGGGCTGTCAGGAGTACAGTGACTAGCAGAGGCAGCAGAGGACCAACAACACAATACCCTGAACCACCTCCAAGAGGGAAAACACTACGCAGAATCATCAGAAGTCAGATTTCTTCATATGTTATAGGCTTGCTCACTTCTTCACTTTGTCTTCTGGAAGTACCTAGATCAATTTGCTATCCCTGCCTGCATCTCCGCTAAATGGAATTGCCATCCTTGCCAGATCCCCTGAGACACTGCAAGGATATCAGAGCACGAGACTGCTGTTCTTACTGATAAAATATTACAAGGGTAAGATTGTGTTTGATGATAATAAGGAATCAATGAAAATTCACTGACCTTGACTAGAAGAATAACAGGCATGTATTGCTTCTTTTCCCTCTGCTCTCCTTCAGTAGCTCTGTGCCCCTGCAGGCAGCTGACACACATTGGCAGAGACCTTTCCCCACTGACAGCTAATGACTCAAATGTAATAGTCTGATACCAAGGAGACATACACATATATTCACTACAGAATGCTGTAGCTGCTTATATTTCTAACAGCAAATGAGCATGCTTCACAAAGTGGAAACCATTTAGTTATAGTGTCGATATAACCAGATATTATTTATTTTCTTTACTCCCATCATACAGCGTGGAGTAACTGCCTGAAGTACCAAGGAAAATTAAACTAGTATTCACATTTTAAAGAAAATGTACGGCATTGGAGAGGCTTTCAGGGTGGAGTGTAGCTGAACTACCTAAATGTTCCCTAGGCTTCTGACCTTAGATGCTATCACACAGGGGGAACCTGGTGTGCTGGCTCTAAGGAACAGGATGGAGCGCAGGGCAGAGTGGAGACACCACGGCTGGGCTCTGCGACCAGGCAGGGACTTGATTGTTCTTGTGCACACCAAGACCGATAAGCTGTACATTTGCTACCCTGAGCCAACAGCCTGCCATATTTTTGACAAAATGCTGTACTCTAGTGAACTTTTGCTCATCGTAATACCGTTCACATCTCCTTCACTTCCACACATACAAACGTTGTGGTGTAATTTTTGGTGTGGACTGGACAGAACCCAAGCCCAAAATGTAAAGCAGACTGGTTCTCAGGCATTCACTGAATTCACACCACAAACTGGAACCTGCATTTCCCAAATTCGCATCAGAGCTATGCAGATAAACTCAGTGGCTTGCCCTGTCCACTCCTCCCCACATTCTTCCATCTTCTATAAATGCACACACGAAATAGAGCATTCCCCAGGACCAGGAATCATACGTCTTTGCCTGCTTCCAGGCACAACCCAAAAAAAAAAAAAAAAAAAAAAAAAAAACAGCAAAATACAAACTACAATCTGACTTTGGGGGAAAAAAAAAATCACCTTTTGAATGTCTTCCATCCCATTAATCCCATTACCATCTAAATGTGTGGCTGTACTGTATGCAGACTGTGCAGTCCAGTAGTGAAGAAACAGGTATTTGTCCTAAACACAGATGCCACAGTATGCTGCCAATAAAATAATGGCAAAATGCTGCTCTCCATCTCCTAATGACCTCCTCACGCACTGGAAATTCATGCTGTCAGTTGACTTCTTGGCTTTAGTTCTCCACTGCAAGAACACCAGGGTTCCTACAAGGTCACATCAATTTTCTTGTCAAAGTGAATGCAGCAGATCCTTACACGTAGTTAATGGGAAAAACACCCTTCTGTACCTGGCATCCAACCTGGGACATATTTCAGCGACACATATGTACCATTTGACTGACCCACATTTGGGTTGGCGTTCATTCATCTTCCAAGCCTAGCAGAATATTTTAAATTATGCTGCTGGTAGCACTTGTTTTTTCTTTAAACCTTCTCATCTGTACATGTCTTTATAAACTACTTGAGATTAAAGTGGAAGACTCAAGCAAACTATTAGGTATTTAATCAACTGCTACCAAACTTATCAAAGCAATCCAAAGACCGGAATAACCACCTCCATTTCACAAAAGGAAGCAGCAAGGTTAATAGCATCTTCTGAGGTCATCCTGCTGGTCAATGGCAGAGAGATGGAAATATTTGGGGTTCCTAGTGCTGTACGGTGCTCCGTGCTTTTTGACACCTCTCAGTAAGTGACAAAATCCTCAAACGCATCTGAACATATTGCCAAATGTCAAAAAGAAGAGCTGTACTTCCTGAATTCCAGCCTCTGGCTCATAAACGCTTTTATTTTGATGTCTGCTTTTCAAACTCTTCATTACCAAAATAACTGTAGTGAACGATACATTGATTCCCCAGAAATTATTACTTATTGGATATTCACGAACTGTTGATACTAATGTGTAAAGCATAGATTTGCCATGGGTTATTTAATCAACCTATACAGCCTGGCATATTTTTAAGGGTCAACAGCTACAGAAATGTGCTCTGAAAGCTGCTTGTACAAGAACCTTCTCTGGGAACAATTACCTGAATACTGAATGGTTTTCTTAACACATGCACCTTAATGCAGACTGCAAAGCTTGATGAATTGTCACAGCCTGTGCCATGCAGGACGCTGGCTTAGGCAGGTCTGACATCTCTGAACTCACCGCTAAATCCCCATAAACACATACCATCAAAAATTTAGTAGGCATCAGTAGTGTGCATGCGATTATGTGTTTGAGTATCTGCACAGATGTAATTCTCAGAGCATTTTCCAACATCACGAGATGATTAACAGCTAGGACTACCGTACTCCTGCAGGTGCTAGCACAAGGTCTCTCAGCTTATTATCACAGTGGCTCAGACCTGCCCTAGGCTGAGAGGCAAGAGTTATTTACTCTGTTCTTATGGCACTCTAGAGACAGACAGCCCTAAAGCATGCCTGTAAAAAAGCTAAATAAATAGCAAAGTAGATGAACATTAAGGAGCAGTAAATTACTGCCACAGAAGCAGGCAGCAGACACAAGTCTATTCCACGCTACAGATGGCAATGTATTCAGGCTGCACTCTTAGGGGATTTCCTATCCAGGAAGGCACAAAGCTGTGGTACTCCAAGATTTTAAACAGCAGAAAAATAAGCAGTACCTTTAAAATAGTGTATTCATCTGATTCAAGTGAGCGCATCGGACCGATTTTTACTACTTGAACTTCATTTGGACTATGCTCCCTTAAAAATGCTGCAATGGGAAAACTTGACCTGGAAAAGGAAGCTTTAGAAGCAAGTGTGGTTGGAGAACCATGTTAATTGCCAAGGCCTGATCCCGTTCTGTGGTCACTGCCAACAAAATCTCAAGTTGCATTGAGTCTGTGACAGAGATGGAGAGGTTTCTTGAAATGTGAGACAAATCTGCTCATATGAACTTAGTTCTCTCCCTCACCTCCCATCCCATCTCCTCCTTTCACTTACCAACGGCTTGGTTTCATCTTCGTCTTTGAAATAGTACAGCTGGTCCCCCTTGAGAACAAACCAGCGCGTGTGCCAGGTCTTGACGAAGCCTCCTTGCTTCCGCAGCCACCCACACTTAAAGGTGCTGTGCCGCCCGTGGCTCGGAGGGGGACTCTCCGCAGGGCCAGTGTGTTCGTCCATACTGGGCCTGGGCAACTCTCCTGATGAGAAAGGAAGGGGAAAAGGAAAAAGAATCAGATCGTGAGCCCAGCACAAAGCTGTTCCTTTCAACACAGCTGAGAAATGAACATGCCCCGACTACCAGAGAGTGCTAGCAAGGCATTGACCGTCTGACTGCTTACTCGCATACAAGCACCCATCAGCCATGTGAGCGCTGCTCACCTATAAGAGACAGCAGTAACAGCAAAATGAGTTGTTTAAAAGCAGGCAAGAGGCAAAAATTGCTTCAACTATAGCGTATGATATCTCCACAGGCAGAGGAAGACAGCAGCTATTTTTCACACTGAGTGCTGCTGGATTACAGGCACTGAGGAGGAATGAACGTCTTCATACCAAGGAAGGCAGGATGCTTCCCACTGCCAGACAACCCTTTTAATATTCCCTGACAGGCTTTAGCACACCAAATAATAAGGCTTCTGTTTTTATTTTATTTTTTAACTATTGTCACTGGTATTGTGGACAGTAAATATAAAAAACAGCTGCACATCCCATGCTATAACCAACCCCATGGCTGAAATTGGTGCGTCCAGCTATGCCTCTTTATAGCCATTTTGCCAATCATACAAAACGTTAGTGCATCAACTCAGGTTGTGAGATGTGTCCAAACCAGCGCTGAAGGCTGGAATCGAACTGACAAATTTTCAAGTGGCTTTTTGACTTGTTAAAGCTATGCTTCTTACTTTATCTGGACAGTCACAGACATTCTAGACAGATATTTTACATACAGCCGTGTAGTCACATGCTAAATCTTGGTGTTCAAAAGGCTTTTCTTGATACCTTACCAAGTTTAGAGCTCAAAAAAATCAAGATTTTCTCGGTTGCACATTGTGATATTCTCAGTTGAAATACAAGCCCAACTGAGACCCAAGTGTGCCAAATTGCATATACTTAAACAGAATAAAATGCAACCAGAACCACAAA
Source organism: Aythya marila (assembly GCF_965140915.1). NCBI lineage: Eukaryota > Metazoa > Chordata > Aves > Anseriformes > Anatidae > Aythya > Aythya marila. The sequence continues at coordinate 44,992,074 of NC_139045.1, read as the reverse complement.
AGCGCCAGCATGCAAAATGAAGGGTGAAATTTCAGTGTCTGAGTGCCTGAAAGACGACCTCTTTCTTCTCCTGGACAACCACCAGCAGCCATCCTTGCCCAGCCAGGAACCTGCACAGCTGCTAGTGCCTGGCCAGGCTGGCTGCCTAAGGACATTTGTTGTTTCTACACATCCGGGTGGGAAAAGAACAAAATAAACCCAGCCCCTGTAAGCAGGAGATGTTTCTGACTAGGAACATCTAGACACAAGCTTTCTGTTGTGACTTTGGCAAAAGATACTGGCGCCTTTGCGCCCAGCACGCCTGCTCTGTTCCCTGATAGAAGCAAGGCTGTTACCAAACACACCAACAGGTACCAGCAGTGCAGAGGTTTGTTTTCAGCTTTTAAGGAACATGAGGAATGGGAATACACGTTCACTTGGTAGAGGAGACGGTCCCTTTGACAGTTAGCACCAGTTTGTGTCTGGATATTGCTACATCAATGTAAAATGGATAGCAGTTGTAAGAAAGCAAGAGGACATTCTCCAAATAACTGGAGAATGGCAGGGGTTCAGCTGAAGTTATTTACAATAAGCAGTGACTGGATCATCTTCAATATATGACCTCAAGCACATGTGGCAGGTTTTCCAGACAGGCTCACACCCTGCCTCTGCTCATCACCCGTGTGCAGAGGAGGTGTGAGGAACCAGGACAGCCCTACCTGTCCTACACGAGGCCACCCTCTCTGACAGAACATGCACCTAACAAGTACTCAGCGTTTCTCCATCCCAGCAGAAATCTCTCCAGCACTGCTGGCTTTTGGGGGGGGGCAAAGCAGATAGGGGAAGCAGCTCCCCAGCTCATGTTCTCAGGAAGCCAACTGGCAAACATTTTAAGGAAAGCATTGCAGCCAGCAGGGAGGTTGTTACAGCTTAGAAAAGGACAAAATAATTTCCACGGGCGACCCCCTGCTCCTTGCAAGGCACCTGCAGAAAATCCCAAAATCCATTTTTTTGTTGTTGTTGTTTTCCATCACTCCTTTGCTTTCAGAGTCTGCCTACAACAAACCAGACCGAATCAGAAATTCCAGCAGCTGGCTCACTTTCACCAGTTGTTTTTACAGCTGCTTCAACACCAAGATCATAAAAACAAACTGCAGAAATATCAGGGTGCTGGCAGTGCCGCAGGGAACAGCGAGGTGCAAACAGCATGTAAATAACACACGAGCACGTGCAGAATTACATCAGCACGCTGCTAGTCCTCTCGCCCCTATGAGACCAGGCAGAAAGCCACTACGTTTTCAAGCACTAAAGGAGCGTATTCCTCAAACCCATCTTCTGAATGGGAAACACAACTCGTGCCTCCTGCCAAAGCTAGCTCCACTGACGTGGCCGGCCTCCAGCATCGGGAATGAGCAGAGCTGGACAAATCCTGCACAGTCCATTCACTCTGGGCTGGCTGCGGGCAAGATGTCCTGCTGTCGTATGGACACAGGGAAACACAGGACTGGGCAGCTCCTCCAAGTCCCAGCCCTTTGCCAGGAAATCCTCGGAGAAAGTTATTACAGCACGACAAATCCAGTCGCAACGCAAACCCCGGACTGCACCGAGATGTTTGGCACGGAAGCCCGCTCTTGCTGTGTGATTTTATTCCCCCTCGAGTTTCTCATGGCCCAGCTGGCACGCTTCCAGCATGCAAAGCTGCATCAGCTTTCGCTTCCAGCAAGCCTTCTCCACCCCTCACGCACCGCAGCAGCTCCCTTGAAGCCCATGCTCAGTCTGGTCCAAACCGGGTCGCGGCACCACACTGCCCAAGCACCAGCCCAAACCTGCCCTCCTGCAGCCCAACACAAATAAAAGGGCGCCAGAGGATTTTTCAAATTTTTGAAAATCCCTTCGGAATGACCCTGAAAAAAAACACCTTCAAAAACCTTTTTCCTCAATGTATTCAGGATAGCCTTCTGCCCAAACTGGTGTGTAGGAAACCCAAGCGTGCCAGATGCTCGGTTTCACTGGTAGAAAGCACAGCTGGGTAACCTGATGTCTTCCCGAGCATCCCCAGAACCTGTGAAGTCCCGCTACATAAAGCAAAGCAACTGCAGCACTTCTGTGACTACAGCATCATGTGGTCACACTGTATTTTGGGCACCTGTCATAGGCTAAATTTTTGCTGTTTAAAGGCAAACAGAAATCTTCAGGTAGATGCTTTTTTGTCCCTACATTACAGTTGTGGCAGCAGGAGGCACAGCTAAGAGCCCCTGTCCATTAAAGACTCTTCGGACAGCTCCAAGTGATGCTTCAGTCTCACCACTTCCTAATCCAGCTGCCTACTTCTGAGTCAAGAAGGACCCCAACTGTAGAAGGCCAGGAAACTGGCTATGCACACATCACGTCCTCAGGTTTTTCCTGGAGAAGCACACAGAACAAGAGACAAGACGGAGAAGAGCCTCTGGTAGCTGAAGGGTCAAGTGATGCAAGATGGACAAAGAAATGCAGAAGGGCTGGCAAGCCTCAAGTGGCAGTGCTGAGCAGCGAAAAGGTCAGGGAGTGAAGTCAAAGGCTGCATCTGGAACAGCAAAAAGCCACTCCAGCTCCCAGATGTCGCTCCCATCCAATGGGCTACGCTGCCCAGAGCAGCTGAAACTGGAAAACCCCAAATCCTGTTTACAACTTCATACTTCACATGGAGAAAGTGATCACGAGGACAGCTTAAAAACAACAATTCCCATATGTCACTGGTGAACACTTGAGCATTTACAGGACTAGCTTACAAAAGAATTGATCAAGAGTTGGGTCCAAGCATGATCTCAGCAAATCATTCCTCAAAGTATAAAAATAATTTCTGGCACTACTCCTCATTCTGAAAGACTGATGACCAAAAGCATCAAGTGAGGATGTCAGCAGCTCTCTGACAGTGACTAGGCTGCGTGCTCTTTTAGGAAAACCAACACAATGGGACTGTCCCTGCTGTCCTCCTATTCTCAGCACAGCTCAGGTGTTAGGTGTTCCTTGCAGAATTGACCAAGAGAATTCAGATGTTATAAATTACATTCACTAAGTATGCAGGCAGGTGGGAAAAAAAAAAATTTAGTTTGTCAACAGCAGCAAAAGCCTTCAACCAAAGCTGCTGCAAGTAACTGCTCCCTCTGTGTTTTTAACCCATGTGCTCCTTAAAAAAAAAAAAAAAAAAAAAAGGAAAAAAAACAGAGGATGAGTCAACATGGAACCCAATTCATGCAAGATAAGAACACATGGAGAAAGATGGGGGAGAGGAAAAAGTTCTTCTAAAACGAAGGAGCACACAGGTCCTGCAAAAAGGGTTTGTGGCTGGGGCTGTGCTTCTGTGGCTGCAGACCCAGTTGGACATTGCTCCCTGCATACCCGGGTTCAGAGCAGCAGCAATCTTCTCCTGGGGGCCTCTGTGGGAGCCACGCTGGTGGTGAAGAGGCAGGCGTGTGCTGTATGCCAGTGGTGAGTCAGGCAGCTCCTTGGCTTGGTCTCAGGACTATAAATTCATGCAGGTCAGAACCAAAGGGTCAGGCTTAGCACGCTCAGGGGCGCATCTCCTTCCATTCCTGCTCGTCTCCAAAGCGGAACAAACATTTGTGTCCCCTCTGCAGGCCAACCCCAGCAGGACCTCAATTTCCAATAGACTTCTGAGCAGAAATCAGTCCAGTTCTAGAGCTTTTCAGAAATGTTTTATGTAAAAGGTAATTGCCTCTGTCACTTGAAAACATGAACCATGCTGACAAGTTTCCATGCTACAAAACTGGAGACAATGCAGCCAACGTTTCTGAAAGCAGATGTGTGTCTTTCCACTGAGAGAGCCAACACAAAACAAGCTCCATTATTTTGTAGTTGCTATTTCCAACTTCTGCCCAGGAAAGCATTAATTCGTACTTACGGAATTCACTTTTCAGTTACTTTAAAACCAAGTTTGTATGAGAAATTAGAAAATTAGAATTGGAGTCTAAAATCCCTCCTATATATTGCAGAAAGCAGTTCTGAGTCTGTCGTACTGCCTCAGCTGTTTCAGCAGAAGATAAGTGACTCTACAATACTGCTAACTAAGCACTACTGCTTCATGGCCCTTTTCATTCAAGCTCCATGCTAATACTGTCTCCACCTTCCTCAGCCAGCCTCTGACTCCCACACCCTGGGCTCTCTAAGTCATTCTCGTGTAGGAACTGTCCAAATTCACATGGTTCTTGTCCTTTGTAAGGTCAACCTGTGCCGGGATGGCAGCATCTCCTCTTCGAACCTGTGCCTAAAGAAATACTGAAGCCAAAGATGCATCTCTGCCATATCACACCCACAGTCTTCAGGCTCTGTTCCCATATCCCATAGCCAAAGGCTTTTAGAGAAGGTGCGTTCACCTTTTTGTGTTCACACGTGTCTCTGGTGACTATACACACTGCCTGTGAAGCGTGCAGGATGCCGAGCCTCGCTGCACACTGCCATCCTGAAATCTAGCAAAAACCCACGTAAACACCTTTCACCAGCATTGTTCAACCAAAAGAGAAAGTAAAGAGAACATTACATCCTCCATCACTTAAACACTGGGCAGATGAGCACGTTCAGCTCACGTATGGCCTCCAGAAGGGATTCAGCTTCTTGGGGAGCTGCCGAAAGGTGCTGGCTAGCACAGTAATGCATCACGATGCTCAGAATTGTATGCGACTCAGTCACTGATCTTAATGCAATGGCATTCTCTGTAAATGAGCTCCTGCTTTGCTCAGCTGGCTAATGCACTTGTTCCCCACGTTTGCGAATCACATCCTTGATCATGACTGAATAAAGCTCATTGCAGTTTCCAGCCTGACACTGGAAGCAGTAAATGACAGGAGGGGGGAAAGCAAGCTCTCTCCCATGGACATTACAGATGGGTACAAGCTAATCGCAGACCCCAGTTCACAACTTGCCAAGAGCATGTGGCCTGAGGACAAGAATCGCTGCCCAGATGCACTCCTTTGGCTGTGCCAAGGGCTTCAGCACGGCTGCTGGCTGAGGTCCCTGCATGCTCCTGGATTTTCAGCTGCCCTCAGTCACTGTCTACCCTTCCCCATCTCTTTAGTGGTCACCATTGAAGAAAAATAGGACTAAATCATGTTCCTTTCATAGAATATATAGTTTTTCCCTCTGTCATCTACAGCAAGTGTCACAACTGTCATTTCAAAAAATATTCATTTTCAGAAGATCATATTTTCACACTTGTAACCTTTACATTATCTATCACCTGCAGCAACACAACCCTGCATTTCAAAAGCAACGTGTTTTATTATTACAACAGAAGTTTAAATCAGTGCCTTGCAAATTCAGACAGCTCCCTTACTTGCCTAAACACACAGAGAGAAGATTTATTTTTGTAAAACACAGTGCTTTCTGGAAAGTATGAATTATGTGAGGGGACTGCTAAGTGCACAAGAAATGCAGTCATCAGCACCACAGGTTATTCCATACGCAAGCCCAGTGCAGCAGAGCTGGGGAAAAGCTTCAGCTGTGACTTTCGCTATTTTAAACCCATTCCCTACACACAACGTTTCCCATGGAATTCTACTTACAGCCAACCTCTAGAAGAGATCACAGGAAAGCCAGTGTAAGGTACTTAGATTAATCCATTCTTTTAAGAACTTCATACTTGACTTCTCCCTGCATGTGCAACCCTAACAGCATGCACTTCTACTCTGCAGCCACTTGACCTTGATAAGCTAATGATTCGAGAGAGAACAGAGAAGGCAGCAGGCAGGCACACTGATTGTGCACACGTGGACACCAAAAAAACAGGTCTGAAGCCATTCCAGGCAGTCCTAAATGCTCCAGACTAGCCATGGTTTTTATTTAAGTACTGAGTGTCTGGAATGCGTCTTCCTATCTTTCATTAAGAAATTGCAGTAACGAAAACCTTACCTACTACAAGCAACATAGTTTCACTGATACCAGATTGTTAGCCACCACTTCTCTCCCCTGAATATTTCATTATCTTTGCGTACAGCTGTTCTTCCCAGTTAGAAGGCAAAATTTCTCAATAGCAACCCTATAGGAGGTGATTTTATTCATAAAAGTTGACTTGTTTAGACCAGCTTGATACATCACTTACCTAAATTTAAGAACCAAGTTTATTCAGAGCAGATGCAGGCTTCCCTAATATTTTTCAGCTTATCTTCTAGAAAAAAGAAGTTAGTACTTGGGAGCTGGCAGAACAGACGCCCTCATTATTCTGTCTTGTGACTTGAGTTTTCTTTTCTGCGTTAGCTCTTGAAAGGCTTTGTTATTTCTCCACATTTCTGTTTTCATTATTTCTACAGGTCTTTTACAAGACCTAAAATCACCAGTGCTGCTTCAACACTGTAAGAGGAAACAGCAAGATTCTTTGCTGTTACGTTTCCCTAACAAAACCATCAGAAACCCAGAAAGTTTCCAAAGAATCAGAAATATCTTTATGCGTAAAATGTTCCAATTTGACAGAACGAGAAGCGATCAACCTGACAGATGTCAGACTTACTTTGTTGATGGCATTCAGCTTTCCTGGCAATGAGCTAGCAAAGGAATCCGGAGGAAACACACACAAAACCACACCGATGCTTCCACGTACCAACTCACTTCTGAAATTCTACAATTCCTTTTAGGGAAGTTTGCCTCAAGATGTTGAAATTTGCCACGTGCTTCAGTGAAACAAAAAATGAAATTAATTCGTTCGCTGTTTGTGATTTTGCATTGTAGCAGAGCCGTACCATCTACCGGCATCAGTAGATAAAAGCAGCTGAACCTTGGAAACCCTCTCCGCTGCACATAAAGAGAGAAACAGCTCCAGATCGGTGCTTTCACTCGCAACACACTTGCAGTTACTTTTCTTCGGGAAAGAAAACCCATTTCCGGCCTTCCAGCTCCGCTAAATTGGAGGCAGATGATGCAGCCCTTGTCCAGACACACAGAGGACAACGCAGCCGGAATCTCAGTGAGGCCCTGAAAGATCCTGTACGTAAAGCACTAAGCTTGCTACAACACAAGGGGGGTCAAGGAGGCAACTACTGCAATTTCATTCCGCAGTGTGATTTAGGATGATATTACGAGGCAGAAACGGTAAAGGAAAGTAATAAAAGCCTTTCATGTACCTTCAAACGAAGTCAGATGTTCGTGTGTCATGTATCTGGACAACTTCTGCTTTCAATGGAAGCCTGATCCCCACTTCAAAGGGAGGAAATTAGACGGAAGGGGAAAGAATGTACACCTCTAAGTACCGGCGGCCCCAGGAAGCCCACGAGCTGTGTTTCGTGCAGGAAACACAGCTCAAAGCCTCTCACTTTTTTTTTCTTTCAGACATATTCAAGAAACTCATTTTCATAAGGAATTTTGTATGAATCCCTCGAGGTCGATCATTTCATTTTCTGAGGTTTGCCCCTCTACCAGACTCATAGCTCAGATGACAAAATACAGATGGGTATTGGTAGCTAACCTAGCTCTCAGCAGCGCTAACTGCCTTCTCTGTTGGCAAGATGGGGAAATACTGGGATCCATTCCTGGAGAGATCTTGAAAAACTTGAGACATACTACCCCTTTGCTCTTGAATTTCCCCCACAAACACTCCTGTGCTATCAAGGTTCTGATGCATCTTGCTCATCTTTCATCAATGCAGGGCAGATGAGATTCTTCTCAGGGCTTGGGCATCCTAAATCCCGCACAAAGCATTTTGTACAGTTATTAACTAATGGCTGGCTGTAGAACACAGCTGGCTATAAAGATAAAAACAGAGTAGGTAGAGCTAAACCACCAAGAAAACTTCTGCTTTTACTTCATCTTCGTCAGTACCATCAGGTCACTGCAGACAGCACCGAAGTTATCCCTAAGGCTGACACCACCTGGCAATTCCTTTGGGGCAAATGGGACAAGACCAAACAAGTGGTCCCAATGGACCTGTCACCAAGGAATGACGCACAGAAGAAGGAGAAGAGAATACACAAACAAGTACAGCCAGACCCTCTCCGTTTTAATTGTTTTTCCAACCCTGAACTACTTAGGGACTGTTTTGTAGCAGTCTGAAGAAGGCATTGAGGAGAAGCACTTCACCTTCCCTAGGGTATTTGCTCCGGACCGCTAATTCTGCAAGATGCAACCACAGCACAAGTATAGAGAAGAAACTGCGAAGCAAAACAGGAGCAGTCATTTTAGAGCCTGATTACTGCCTCCTCCATCCTGAAGCCATCACAGAGTGAGGATGAGAACCTCTCTGAAAAGATCGACTGTTGTCAGGGGACAAATGAGCCTGACACCCAACCTACCGCTGACACCGAGTCTGCCACTAGGGCACCACCACACAAGGGTTACAGGAGAGGGCTCCAAGACTGAGGACAGCCTCACAACCAGCTCTTTCTGCTGAGAAGATAAGTGAAAACTGGTAGAAAGAAAGAAAAAAAAAAAAAAAAAAGATAGCAGCTCCTCCACAGTATAACAGAGGCAAGATTTACGTGGGATTTTAAATGAACAACAATATAAACAAAGCAGCAGACATTTATCACAGCGATCACTTGAAGTTGCTACCTGGTAATAAATCCTTGCATGTGATTTACTGCCAGATTCATCTACAAGCTCAACTATGCAGAACAGTTCCTGAGAAGATGAATAGCATCATTTTAAGGTTGTTAAAGCACAATTATGATCACATTCCTACCAAACCCTACTGAAGCTTGTTCCAAACCCCACAGCTTTCTAGCTATCTTATCATCTCAAATCTGATTTCAAGTCCCGCTTTTCATTAAAACTGATGATTTCAGAAACATCCTAACACCTGAAAATTCAACACACAGTGTTATTACTTGTATTAGATGCTAGCTTACAATACGTGCTGAAAATCAAGCCTTGCTGCACTTCAATTAAAAAAATCTATAAATTACAAGAGGTGACAAGCTGCCAGTAACAGTTACAATTACACAAATGGTTGTTTTCTGCTGCCAAGTTCTTTGGGGAAGTGGTTGACCAGCCCTGACCCAGCTAACATCCAGCAGGAACGTTGCACAACTCCTAGAAATGGGAAACCAGCAGCACTGAAGGGAGGCCAACAGTTTTGCACAGTGCCTCCTCCCTGCACCCCCAGCACTGCCCTTCATCCGGGGACATCCAGGCAGCAATCTGATCGTGTCCGTGTCATGCTTCACACTGAGCCACAGTTTATCTTTATTACTGAATTGCAAACCACACACAGCAGAAGGAAGACAGAAGACAACCAAGAAGATGTCACTGCAGCGGGCAGACAGAAGGAGGTCTAGACATGTGCACATATTATGAAAGCAAAATATTTTCAACTTCCAGTTCTTCTCTCTGGAATACAACCAGTGCATGTACTAAAATCTAATCTCAGGTTATTTGAATTAGAGTTCAGAAATAGAAAATACCCACAAGAATGGGCAAGATTCTGCTGGTGAAAGCAAAAAGCCCATGATAAACAGCACAGCACCTGATGGAGGGAAAAAATACAGAAAGAGCTTTAAGAGGAACAGCTTTCAAGAGGTCGTTGCCGAACACAGCTGCTTTAGCACCCTGATGGCAGCTCTGCACAGTTTCCCTCACATGGGGCAGGAAGGGCACCAGCAGCTCTGAGCTGTGTGAGCCCTCTGAGGTTGCTGAGGAGCCCAGGGCACAGACCTCGCGTCTGCAGCCCAGGGAGCATCCAGCTCCTCATAATTCACCTCGTGGCCCTCATTTTCACGCAGCCCTGCAATAAACGTTTTCCTAAGAAGCATTTCAAGTTTCAATCTGCAAAGCAGAACCTGAAAATAAGCCTGAAAGTCATATAGAGTAAGCATCGGTCTTTTCTTCATTACTGGTTCCTAATGTTGGTAATATGTAACAAATGATTTTCAAGTTTGCTCTCCCTTTCGATACGGAAAACAATGCATCATACCAACGTATTATCAGCTGCTTTTTTGAGTTTGATGCTTCTCCCCTGGAGACAGAGACAACTTGGAAAGCATTCAGGGCCGAGGAATGAAGATGAGCGTTTGGCTGGAGTGACGCCGCGGCAGCCAAGAAAAGAACAGGAGGCATTCCGAAAACATTGCAAGGGTGCACACAGCCAGGGGAATGACGGCCTGAAGGGAAGGATGCCTGACATCAGCTCGCTAAGGCAGGTCAGCAAGTGCAAGTCCCCCAGTAGGGTGAGGTCGGCACGATTTCCCAAACCACAGATATAAATGCCATCCTGGCTGGATGGAAGCACAAAGGTTCAGGACGAAGCATCTCAGTATCCCTCCCTGCTAATTATTCTTTTCAGTGTGTAAAAACACCCCAAAGTCAAAACTGCTTTTACAGCACTTTGCACAAAGGCAGTGCCTAATCCAAACTGGTCACAACCAAGAATTCCAGCATATGAAGACAGGAAAATGCATGATGGACCAAATAGCAGTATATAAAAAGCTTTTTTTTTTTTTCTTTTTATTGCCTTTGAACCACTGAAGTAATTTTCCTTCTTCCATTCCCTGAAGGAGGTGGAATTTAGTCCTTATTTTCATGACAGTGTGCAGAAGTTTCCCTCTTTCAGCCTGCAGATTGACACCAACAACTGGAACAATCTCTCCAAGGCTCTAAAAGCACGCTCCGTGGCTCTCAGCTCGCCGTCCCCTTTCCCTGGTTCCCGTTTCATGCTAACACGCTGTATTTTTCTCAGCAATTCTTCTCTGTCTCTTCCACAGGGTTCCAGGACGGGCTGACACAATACAAATTGAAGCCTTTGTTTGGGGAAGAATCACACCAGTTCACCCCAAACCTGCCGGTGAAGCTCTCACAGAGTTGTCCCCCTCCTGCCAAGCAATGCCATTCCTTCTGCTCCGCTGTTGTTAGCAGGCAGCCTCCCAACACACAGATGCTCGGACGCTTCCTGACGACCTGAGCTGTGAATTAATTACTACAGAGTAACGACTGAATCAGTCACAGCATACTTGGAAACTTGCTGATGTTTAGGGCTATTTGCGTGGCTTTCAAAACTTTGCAGGGTACCAAAGGAAGAATGGGGAATTACAGATGGCCAGCTGAGACAGGGATTCATTTTAAGCACTAAAAACCTGGCAGTTTCAGTTCAGCAACTCGCTGCAACCTTTGAGACAACTCACAAGCCCCCACAACACCCCAGAGCATCTGGAGTTCATTTCCCTTCGTGTCACGCTGCCCCCACTGCCTGAATTAACACAGCGTTTTCATCCAGTGCCACCCCGGGCTCTTCAACAGCGCTTTCTTTCTTGAATTCTGCAAGAAAGATAAAATCCAGAGCTCCACTTGGTTGCGCTGGATGCCTGTGATCAAGAAGGCAATGCAGGGTCTGTTTCCTGACTGGCAGAGACCATTTATTTTCATGCAGGGCTTCTGTACAGGCCTGACTGCTCTTGCAGCACCCTTTGCACTTCTGCAGCCCATTCCCAGCAGACAAAACCATGGGTCCCTGCTCCATGCCTTGCGGCCATCTTCACTCATCTCCTCGCAAATCCAGGCAGTAAGGCATCACAATTCCACCTCCACAGGTTTCATGTCGTAGCCCCAGGAACAACGCCAAGTTACCTGAAGAAGCTGTAATGAACTCCCAGCACACACAAAGCCTAGGTGCCAGCAGCAGGAGCTGGCCGTGCCAGGCCCAGGGCGCTGTTTGCAGGATCCCCAGGACAAAGCAGCCCTGATTTCTGCACACAGAGACGGGCACATCCCTGCCTTCTTGGCTGAGTACCACCTGCTCGCCAAGCAAACTCAGTCCTGTCCTGTGGGAGCATCAGCCTTAAGGATGAGACTTTTTCCTGATTTCCCGTTGCAATTTCAGACGCTTTAAGATGACTGTGCTGGCTCCAGCAGACCTACCACATGAAATGGGTGCACCTTTGCACCTCCATTCCCTGCTCCACAGGGTCAGCAAAACCCCTGTCATTTCCACAAAGTTCAGCTCTCTCCAGCCACCTGCAGTTTCAGCCTGTGTGCTTTCGTCCCAGGACAGCTGATGGCCACCTTCCGTCTGGGTAGCACCCTCCTGATGAAGAGCTGGCCAAAAGCAGTACATTTTCTACAAGCTCTCAGCCAAACCACAGCCTCTTTCTCAAGAGACCTTTCAGCACCACCAAAAATATCACAGGTTGCCACTCTCTGAAGAGCTCTGTACAAGTTTAATAGGCCGGTTAAAGAGGGGAGAAATTGCAGGATCATGTCACGATTTCCAGAGCACTTTACTTTTTCCTACCTTAATCGTCTCAAAAAAATTGCGCACATGATGGACTGGCCAAGAAACACAACAGCTTCTTTTTGTTCCGCTCTCCATGAGCCCCAGAACAAACTGTTTGCTCATATCAGTTTCCAAGCGATGTGTCTAGGCATCCAGGCTGAAAAACCAGAAGAGCCATTCAAGCCTCCTGGCTTGTAAATATAAAGCAAGCTTGTTGGACAGGCCAATTTGGTGCAGATTTATTTCTCATTTCCAATAACTCCTCTCTTCATTTTTGCAACGAGACTTGAGCCCTTTCATTGCTACTCATCTCTCCCAGATGCCCAAAAGCTGTGCGTCTGCCTGCTTCTGAAAACACAGCAGAGCATCCCCTTTTCCCAGCTGTCCAGCAGCGCTCCTAGCTCGTTTCTGAGCTCACGTTTTCATCCTCCTTCTGGGCACAGACATTAACTCCACACTGACTGGCAAAGGACCTTGCTGCCACCAGTTCTGCATTCAGTATTTGCCAGGTGGGCACCCCAAAGCCTGTGGCCATCCGTTTAGCTGTGCTGGTGGTACACCGCAGCCAGCATTCAAGCACTGGCTCCACCTGTCCGTGATTTCCTCATAAAGAGGGATTTGGATTCACTTATTATTTGATTTCCATCCTCCCAGGCAACTCCAGGATCCCTCGGGTTCTTCACAGGACAGCCATCTCTTTACTCCTTACAACCACACAAAGGTAGATCGCAGGCAAGAACAGCCTCATCTTGTGATATAAATGAAAACCAACTTTATCTCCCTGCCCTCCAAAGCACTGGGCAGGCAAGTGCAGGTGCACTGTTTCTCCAAGAAAGAAGTACAAAAGGAGAACAATGTTGATGCAGAACAGGAAGGAGGGAAGGAAGCAGTCAAGGAGGGAAGGTGTTCTCACCCTTTCAGCTCAGATGACAGGAGCTGCAGCGGTGAAGGCGTGCTGCGAGCAGCATCACCCCCGGGAAGCACGCTCCCCAGGCAGCAGGGCCCTGCTGCCCACCCTGGCCAGGCTGGAGGTGCACATCTCTGCTTTCAAGGCTGAAACCCCGGGTGCCTCCCACATCACAAGGCAGCAAGGACATCCAACACAGAGTTAACTGCCAGGTGAAAGCTTTTAATCAACTCCCAGGTTAAAAAAAAATAAAATAAAATCCACCTAACCATTTGAGAAATAATGAACTTCTCCTTCCTCACCTTTCCCATCTGTCAGCACAACCCAATTTCTCTGGCTACAGCGGAGCCGTCCAGCTGCACTCCTCAGGCCATCGGTCTGCCAGAGAAACTGCAGCTACTCCCTGCTGGCAGTGCCTCCCTGACTCCTCAGAAAAGGGACTGGAGCACCACAAAGCTTGTCCACAAAATCCCCCAGCAGCACTGCTTGCAGCCCAGTACTCTGCTTTTTCTCCTGCCACGGCAGTAGCGTGACCTTTTTGTTAGCATTTCCTTGTCCCGGGCTCACTCAGCATTCAGTGTAACAGCACCGAGCAGTAATTATTTCCTTTGCTGTGTGCCTCCACTGGGCACAGCAATTCGGCACTACTTACTGGACACAAGCTACAGGTTTTTCACTGCACAGACACCTGCAGAGGAACAGTAACGAATGCGTCCTTCTGGCTCCTCTGTCCCTCCCTCAGAAAATAAAGCACAGTCAAACTCACGTCTCAGAGCCCTCCTGCTCACGCTGGGTGACGAAGCCCTCCGAAGCAGCATCCCGGGAGCGACGGCATCAAACAACCTGCAAACATCTGCAGGTGGCCTCGGCATCTACAGCTGCTTTGCTGATGCTCGGGGGGGATCCCCCGGTGCCCAGCTCCGGCAGCACGCTCCCCAGCCACCAAGGCTGTGAGCCTGGGCTGCACAGCACCGCTGAGCCACGGCTTAATCTCCTGGCGTGATAATGAGTCTTGACACCAAGCATGCCACGTGCTGCGTGCTCAACAGGCGGCACACAGACAGGTACCCCTGCCTTGCCCCTCACGCAGATGAGAAAGCAACCCAAAGGCACCCGGTCTCTAGCGTAAAGTCATAAATCTCTGCACAGCTGTGTGTTAACTATCCTTTCTTACACAGTCCTGGAGGATGGATTGAAGTGTCTCCAATGTGAGTGCTGCTGTACTGACTCAGGAAGAAGAGTTTCTGGTACAACAAACCAGTCTTTCGGATATCTAACTTGTTTCCTTCGTATTTTACAGCCACCTCCACTGAATTGGGCTCCTGCTCCGAGTGCAAGCCTAGAAGACATTCAACTCACTTGGAATGACATAGTTTTGATTATCACTCCTCATTTGCCTTTTTTATTTAAAAAAAAAAAAAAAAAAAAAAAAAACCACCACATTCAGGGTTCAAGTTCTCAAGCCTGTTTTTCCATTTAAATCCACGGCTGCTAGAAACCAAAGCGAACTTACATTTCTTGCATCATTTCAAAGGTTTGGGCTTAAAGCTCCTCAAATACTGCAGGAACAAGGCAAAGTTTCATAAAAGCTCAAAATCCTTTTCCATGCTAATAACTTAACAGTTTAAAGTTATTTCGTCAACTTTTGAGGCACTTTTACCTCACCTGTATTTAAAATTGAACCTTCAAGGCTTCAGACTGCCATGTAACAGAGTTATATGCTCGCTTTATTTTTAATTAAAAAAAAAAAAAAAAACAGCAAACTGCAAATAAGACTGTGTTACAGCAGACGGTGAGTTGTATTTCACCATACATACGAGCAAAGTTAATCCCCAGCCTTGCAAGCAGTTAGTGACTAGCAGGTGGTGTTGCTGCTACGATTTCTTTTTGAAACTTCCTTTTTGGCCACAGGGCAGAACTTGTCAGATTAAGCTTTTCGACCAGGACTTTTACCATTCACTTTTCAACTCCACAAAATTTACATCAGAAGTTACTGGGATCAGAACACCTCAGGCTCCAGCAATGCAGCTGATTGAGCTCCCAGCTTACTACGGGGAGTACAGAAACACAAAGGCCGTCCACAAACCTCTAATGCTAGCAGATCGCCTTTAGCTCTGCTTAAACACAAAAACTAAGCAGGCTTTTAACTTGCAAACCTGAGGTAGGGCTCACAGCCCTTAAAAAAAAAGTGAGGGGTGTCACTATGTCCAAACAAAAAAGCACGGCACGTTTTCTTTCTCCAGACAAGTCCTCTAACACCTCTCCCTAATTTTGCTTGCTGCTTAAAACTTAAATTAAAAAAAAAAAAAAAAAAAAAAAAAAAGTGGGAGCAGCTGCACAAATATTGCAAGTGCCAGAGACAGAGCTTCTTTCCAGCCTGCAGGATTTCTCTATGTGTTTTGCAAGACCCCTTAGCAGCAAGTACCCACGCTTGGGACCTGCAATTTTGATCTCAGCTGTGGCTGGGAGGTGAAAGCTTCGCGCACGGCCCCCGGAGTAGCCCGAGCAGGTAAAGCGAACAGGATTAGTGCTCATTACAGGAATAATTGACTCAAGTAACCAGTCCTAAATATAGTCACGGTAGCAAGAAGATCTTGGAATTACCATAGAAAGCAACATTTCTTAAAGCTTAGAGATTTCCTTGAACTTTTTCCCCCCCCTCAAAATGCTGAAGGAATTATGAGCCACTTGGGCCGTCACAAGCTGTACCCACATCCAGCTGACCCACGGAGTAAGAGTTGAAGGATGAGAAGCAAATCTCAGCCGCAGCCTCTGCAGCACGTTTCTTGCTCCAGCAACGCAGCATTGGCCTCACAGGCTCTGCTCTGCCCCAGCACATAGGACTCACTCGTGGCATCCACTTTCTGAACACTCATCCCTGCAACACTGAAGCCTTCAGAAATCACAAGTGCAAATGGTCATCCCAGCACACTCACCAATACCAGCTCTTACCCAGCCTAATGTCCACACAGCTCGGACTGAAGCAAGGCAAGCAGCGGTCTGCCGTGGTCCTTCAGTTTCCTTCCATCAGGCACCAAGCAGCATACCAGGTTATTTTTTCCCCCTGGTTAAGTAACATCCAGACAAAACAGGATCGTGACAGCGCAAACGGGCACCTAGGAGGGGACGGAAGCCGTCTCTCCAGCCCAGCGTGCCATCTCTGATGGGCTGAGGCTAAACCTCGGGGCCAAGCAGAAATAACACAAGCACAGAACGTCACTTTCAGCAAGCTACCCCGAAACCTGGGTTTTCCCTTTACTAACCACAACATTTTCCACCAAGCATCTGTGCATCTTAATTAGACCTTATTTACATCTTACTTGCGCGCAGCCCTACCTCCTTGATGTTGTTTTGAATGCACTACCACTGCCTTCAGATGTCCCCTGGTGTTGTCCTGGTGTTGTCCTGTTGTCCCAAGCGGCCCCTTCACAGCCTTCCCATAGCCCTAGGTAACGCACATGGCCCTACCTCACTTTTCTTGCATTTTAACTTTTTTTTTTTTTTAACACACAGTGGCTGTTCGGTGTGGCAGGCACAGAACGCCAAGCCAGATACAACTTGGAGCTGCTCTAAAACCATAGGCATCCACAGGAAAAGGACGGGGATTAATTCTTGGTTAATTCTTGATTAATTCTTGGAAGCCCCAGGCATGAAACCTGTCTTTTCCAAAGAGGTACTGCTCATAACTGACATAATATATTACTGCACAGAACTAAGCGTAAGAAACCAGAAGGTATTTCATGACAAAAAAACTCTGTAAGCATTGCTGAGGAATTCAACGCAGGTTTGTCTTGGGGGGCCGCAGAGCACACAAGCCCCTCAGAACAAAGAGGGGCTGCAAGGAACAGCACAAGTTGCTCACAGCTGAAAGCAGGGTGCTGGTGGGCTCCCCGGAGGCCTCTGCCTCGGGGAAGGCAATGTTTGGGGCCAGAAAGCCAAGGAGACACAAGCTGAGCCAGGCAGACAACGCGAAATCAACAGTTAGCAGCTCGGTCACTGAGCGTGACTGCAAATGAAGAACCTTCCCAGTGCAGGTGGTTTCTGCTCTCAGGGGAAATACCTTATTTTGCTGCTCAGCCAAGGGCTTAGAAGCAGAAATAAGATGGTGGCTGAAAACCTGTGCGGGTGACGAGTACCAGGGAAGCGGTTAATTGTGAGCAGGAGAGGCGGCGGACAGACGGCTGGCTGGGCACCAGCCTGTGCCTCCTGCCTCAACACAGACTGCCAAGAGCTGACAGCACCTGAGAGCATCCTCCTGCAACATCAGCCAAAGGCCCTGCTCAACACAACCGCCCCCTGCCTTGTGCCACTGCACGGGAATTTAACGAGGAGAAGGAAAATTGCAGTGTAAAAGTTGTTGCGTCTCTGGATTCGACCAGACTGCACCTCAAGTGCTACCTCCAGTGCAGGTATTCAAACACTGAGGAGTGTGTCAGAAAACTGGAAACCACTCCAAGAGTGGAATAAACAACCTCCAAATGCAGTGAAGGAACTGGGATTTTCACTTCTACTAAAAAACAAAGGCCGAGAGCAAGGCAGCAGTTCAGGTGAAGCAGAGATTTGAAAGAAGAAGGCTACTGAACATCCAACAAGCTAATAAGCACCAGAGCTAACAAAGCAGGCAGCTAGAGACAAACAAATAAAAGAAGTAGTAAAGCACATACTTTCAGACTGATCATTACACCAAGCAAGTATACTGCACAATGCTGGGTTGAGTGCCAAGTGACTTTCTGTTAGTAAAACCACCTCCTTCTGGGAGAAGTTGCCTAGCTTTTAATGGGAGCTAGTTGAGGACTCCTGTGGTTCGTTTTCTACCTGTACTACATCCAATACAAAATTAACGTATCCAAAATTAACGTAAAATCCACACTTCGACCACCCAAAAGGAAGCAGCAGAATTGTCGAGCAGAAGGGAAGAGCGAGGACGCATGCAAGAGGCTGCAGACCAGGAGCAGGTCTCTCGGCATGCAGCTCCTCACACCACCAGCCACCTCCTATTTCTATCCCTGCCCAAACTGACAGGGGAGCAACAAACTCCACGGAAATCTGTTGCCTTGCAGTCCAACAGTATCAGCCACCTGTTCTGCCTGGAGTCCTCAGCATCGCAGAAGCCACCTACCAGACAGCGATTGCAGCATTCCTGCACCCCATGTTTTCCATCACTGTGTTCCTCGCCTTAGAGTTTGTGAAGATGGCTCGTCCTTTCCTTCATGTCTGACAGCTAACACGCAGTCTGCTCAGTCACAAGGCAGCCCAAGTTTGTCTGTGTGTGTGTGGGCACCCTATTCCAGAGCTAACTCTCCTTATCAGGGAATGAAAGCCAAGAAAAGACCACGCAAAGAAAAAAGCAGCTGGGAGGCAAGACCACAAACCAAACAAGAGGCAGACAAAACTTTAGGCTTCGAGCATGAAGAAACACAACTTTTATTTTTAACTCAAGCCACTGTATCCCATACTGAAGGATGCCTTTTGCACTTACAGAACTTGCCAGAGCACAAGGTTTTCACAGGGACCAGAGATCAAACTTCACTCTGCCTTTCCCTCTGCTCATATTTCTGCGCACCTCCCGCGAGTGCAACACGGTACTACACTGATTTTGGCAGCAACAGGATGCTTTGCCTCTTGCATAGCCACAGCACCCTCCCTTAACTCTTATTCCAGGGGAAACCTTTCCCCCAAATGCACAGGAAGACCCCAGCATCTCACAGGTATCTCCGAGTTACTCTCTTCTCCCAGCAACCACGCTTCTTAGCACAAGCACAATTCAGATTCACATTAGACAAAGTCCAAGTATTACAGTCGCTGCGCTTACACAGGGAATTAATTTGGTTTCTTATTTCTCCCTACGTGGGACAAGGACACCTACCTAAAAAACACCCCGCAGTTTATTTCCGCTTACCTATTGTACAACGGCTCCAACGCTGACCACGATTTATTTACTGCTCGCCACTGCTGAAAACGAAGGCACCCCCACCCCCATCGACAACTGCCTGCATGTTACTGGAACAAATATAGACAGAGAAATATTCCCTGCGAGCCCAAACGACGAGGAAAATAAGGCTGACTACTGCCTTATCTTAAGAAGCAATCCGCCCAGTAACTCTCAGTGCACCGAAGATTGCCCAACTCTTTGGTGATTAAAACCCAAGCGCTTATCGCGAAGCCTGTCCCGGTGGGCGCGTTATGCCCGAAAGCCTGCCACGGGCAGCTCGGGAGAAGAAAAGCCGTGAAGACACCCAGCCCAAACCCCGAGACGAGGAGCACGGTGGGCACTGCAGCAAGCACAAAGGGCTTTTAGCCCTGCTGAAGCCCCGAGCCGCCAGCTCGCTCCCGGTGTGCCAGCGAGCCCCGGGGCAGCACCCAGCCGCCGGCAACCCCTGGGCAGGGCTCCTACCTCCCAGCAGCGGGGCCGATGCTCTCACCCATCAACGCGGCGGCTTCTCCAGACGGCCCGGGGAGCAGCGACAGCCCGTTTCAGCTCGCCCCCGCAGCTCCGGGCTGCTTTGCCTTCCCCCCGGCAGCAGGGATCCCACGGAGGATCCGGGCGCACGCAGCCCCAACTCGCAGCCCCAAAACTCCGCGCCCCGAGAAGTTGGGAAGCGCGGCTCCGGCCGGGGATGGGGGGGGCGTGAATTTATAGGGTCGGGAGGCTGGAGCAGCCTCCCAGGGCCAGCCCTCAGCCGCAGCCCCGCGCTTCGGGTTTCAGCGGCGGCTCCGGAGCAGCGCCGCGGGGAGGATCCCGGCTCCCGGCTCCCTTCCCACGCGTCGCAGCCCCCGGCCCCACCGCACTCACCGCTGCTGCCCGTCCTGCTCCGAGGGGCTACCAAAAAAACACCTTGGGACCCGACGCGAATTTTTTCCCTTCCCTCCCCCAGTTTGTTGTTGTTTTCTTTTCCTTTTTTTTTTTTTTTTTTCCTGCCTGCAATGCCGTCCAAACGAAAGGCCACAGCAAAATGCCCTCCTAATAGCCCTTTGCTGCAGCACAGCTTCACCCCTCCGAGCCCAAGCGGGGCTCCACGTACCCTGCATCTTCGTGAGCAAGCGCTGCCACGTTCCTGGCAGGCTGGGGGCTTCTGGTGACCAGGGCTGGCAGATTGGTAGAAAAATCTAGAGAAGGCTTCCTGCGTGAGCCGCAGTTCGGCAGCGATGCACGTGCAGCACGGCCAGGCCCAGGCACACTCGCCCAGGTTTCCCTCCCATCGCCCATTTCTTGCAATTCTGGCTGCTGGCCCCAGCTGCACCCGGCACAGCAGCACTAAAAAATCCCCCCTACTACAGCAATTAGTCACAGCCTTCTGAAGGCAACCAGTTTTCTAACAAAACTACAAAGTTTTAAGTGGATGAGGGGTGAAGAACATTCACACACTCGCAATAAGTTCCAGCTTGCAGCAGGAATGCCACTGCACTGGAGCAGCTTCTGACAAAAAACCATCTAGGAAGGTGTTTGATTATCCAGAGTGAATCCCAACACTGAGCTCTGTCTCTCAGCAATGCTGCAGTAAGGGCAAAGACCCTCCTGCACAGCAGCCGGCCCCAGTATTGGTGTGCGAAGGGGAATCCCGAAGGCACTCTGCTCACCCTCCTAGCCTGGCTGAGTGAGCAGCCAGAAGCGAGAACTGTGCGAGCTGCTGAGCACAAGGGCTGGTCCCTGCTCCAGCCCTGGGAAGAAAGCCCGGCCAGATAAGACAGGGACAAGGCAGAGCACAGCCATTCCCACCGTCCCCCTTCCAAATGCAGGGGTGAGGCCAGGAGCAGCCCCAGCCTGGGGGCAGCACACTGCACCTTGTCCCAGCAGCCACCCAAGGCTGGGGAAACAACTCATATTGGTGTGACTTTGCTGGTTTTGTTTTTTTTTCTATTTTTAGGAGAGTAACCAGAGCATCCGGACATATGTGGCCACTCGTAACCATGCACAACCCTCAGCTGGCGAGGGGGGACAGGATGCAGCAGGCGCACAGTAGGCTACCTGTGCTGGCCTTTGGCCAAATGCCAATGCATGAGGAAAACAGCCCAAATGACATGCTCCAAGAAGCATTTTTTTAATGGCCTGGGAAGCCTTCCACCACCCGGGAATGTGGCTGCTCCCGTGAGGTGCCTGTCCACGTGGGAGCCGGGCTTTATGCAGTGCAGGAACTGACCTTGCGTAGAGACCTCAGTCGGGCACTTGTGTAACTTTGGTCTCCATCGATCCGCGCCTTCCCTTGACTTGAACAGCAGCCACATCAGCACACAAGACCTGTTGTTTGGGTTATAGGAGATGGCTGTTTTGCTACTGTGCTGCTCTCGCAGAAGAGAAGTAACCCCAGGGAAGTTTCCAGCCGCCAAAGCGAGAGGAGAGCAGCACAGTGCACTCACTAGGCACGGCGGCAGGCAGGAAGCGAGCGGGAGGGCAGCCAGGGCTGCTGGCCACAGGGCTTCTGCAGCCTTGTGTGGTTATTCGGGTGTGCTGAGAGACAGGACCCAGGACTGACACTGCTGAGAAGTGCGAGGTCCTCCCTGAACACACAGCAAAGCCCTTGACACCACTGAGCACTATGCAGGTGGTATCAGGAGTGGCTGGAGAACTTCATGCATCTTTAAAGCTATCAAAGCTACCAGGATTGCACTGTCCAGCAGGGATTTCTTTTTTTTTTTTTTTTTTTTTTGGGGGGGGGGGGGACTCAAGACGTGCACGCTACAGAGGGGAAATCCATAATCTTGTCTTCCCAAGGAAGCTTTTCCATCCCCCTTTCTGTATAAGTGCTCTGATGAACACAGTGTTTAGGTTGGATGTTGCTATCGAGCAGGGAACTCATAATTTGATAGGAGCCCAATTTTATCTCATCTACTTCCTTCAAGTTCAGATTGCTGAGCCTAGAGTCATACTGAAAACACTATGAATAACAAATGAAGTTAAACTGGACACACAAAAGGAAGCTGATTCAACTATGATCTGGCTGAGGAAACCAACAACGGTGACCCCTGTCTGTTGTATGCCAAGTCCTATTAATACAGCCCTCAGACCTGGAAAACTGTCAGGAGCCGCAGTATGGAGCTTTAATAGATGTAGTGGCAATTTCTGGTGTGTCAGAGGCATGCAGAAATGCAGAAACAACGAGGTACACTAACAGAAAGCTTTGAACCTATTTTTTTTTCAGCACTCAGCAAGTACGGGATTTGACTCTTTCGCAAGGATCCCAGATTAGATCGGATTTTACGACACTTGACTTTGATTTCCTCAAGTTCTTACAATATTGCTCCAAGATTACTTAGGAATTAGCCCTTACTAGCATAAACATGGTGTGTTTGCCCAGCCATACAGCAAATTTCACTTGGGCTTGCCAGGCAGGAAAAGGGTAACTGACCCTGTATCTTTGCTCAGAAGCACGGGACATAGGGACACGCATCCCTGGTAGCACACAGGAAGGAGTAAAATTAAGGAAAACTTGCCCCTGCAGCCATTCCAACAGTGAAACCTGAGTTAATACAAATCTGAGCTCAAAGTAACTAACCAAAGCAATCCTGGACACTGGACAAAACATTTTACAACTGAACACCTTACTTCCCTTCCCTTCTACAGAGGATAAAACCTTCAAATCTACACATTTTATGGGCTGTCTGCTTAAGCTGCCAGTGAACACTTTGCAAAGCCCTTGGTGATATGCTTTTTTTATTATTATTATTTTGTAAATAACAACAGAAAGAAGGGCATCTTCCTACAAGCTGAAATCCCCATGGGTATGGAGTGTCCTTGCCTGTCCCTGTTATGAACGCTGACAGTGCAAAAAAGGATTTATTCCTTTTAAAAATCAGGAGCTATACTGCAGCACCTCTGTTGTGCCACACATTTCATAAACCTCTTCAGTTGTCCACTTTGCAGCTGCAGCAGCCCGGTATTAAAACAGCCTCTGTTACAATAGAACAGGCTTGGTACACGGCCTTTGTACAGTTCATTTTTGGTACCACGTATGTCCAACCTGAAAGTGTTTCAGCTCAAACAAATCCAATGCTGAGCAGACGTGGAAAGTCAGCAGGCAGGAACCCCAGGGCTGACGGTGGGCTCGAGCCAGCCATCACAGCACACAGAGGACTGCAGACAGCATGGCTCCAATCCCCCCCACCTCTGCTTGCTTCCCCAGCCCCCTCACCATGTTTTGTTTGCTGCTTTTCTCTCTTTTTTTGGTGAACATTCGAAGCAGGGAGCATTTATTAACAAGCAAGAGACAGCCAGTTTCTCCCCAAATGGCCCACATGGTGAGAACTACTTTTAGGTACCGGTATTAAAAGAACAAGGTGGCTTGCGTGGAGAAACTGGAACCCAGCTTGGTATTTTCCACTTTGCTCAAGCTCATTACAAAAATCTCCACTCTGCACTACCTGATACAGCAACTGCAGATGTTCTGTGCTTTGAACAAAACCGAAAGTTACACGGCTGAAATTTCAGAGTTGGTGTTAGTTTATATCAAGACATTGAGAAATCAAGTAACAGTGTGGAGGTCTGACTTCCTAAGTGAATTCAGCTTGTTTATCAGGAAAGACATATTGTCAACATTAATGACTTCAATCTGTGTTACAAATATTTGCTCTCTTGCTTTAAGACTAGCATCTTCAAGTCTGGAGATACGTTAGTCACAAATTGTGCCTTCAGTTAAAAACACTTCTATGCAGTACTCGGCATCTGAAGAAATGTTGAAGTCAGCTGCACAATACCCACAAGCCAGAAGACCAATTAATATTATTAACATTCCTATTATTAGTTTTGGTCTGTTTAAGCTCATCATTTTTCTGTTTAGATGAGGCATTTAATAGTTCTTTGAGTAGTGAGTGTAAGAGAAGATAGTATCCTACCTGCAGAGTGACCAGAAACAAAGACTGTAGGACAAAATCGTGGTGAGAAGATAATTCTGGCTCCACCTACTGCAGCCAGAGCACTCTGTTACTATACCCTGACACAAAAAAATGCACCACACAAACACAAGACAAAGCACCTAGCAAGAGGGAAGCCGTTAAGTGTCAGGATTTATTCTGCAGACGCATTTAAAATACATCACTGCTTTAAGCAGAGGCAAACAGGACGGTTACAGTCTGCATTGTCTCACCTCGTTCTCGCAGACGCCAACTCTGAGCAACTCCTCTTCCAATAAGCAGCAGAAGAAAGCTACCCACAAATACTTGGAGCACCTCGCCACTGGCCCAGCAATCTCCTCAAGTTGCTAGTAAGTGAAGACGTGCTCTTAGACATCATAAGCAAACAGGAGCTCCAGTTCACATGCCTCTTAATAGGTGGGATGGAAAATAGTTCATAGGTGGGACGGAAAATAGAAGCATCCACCCTGTGAAACAGCACTAAATTTACAAGGGAAAAACAGCACCCCGTGGTGAGCCTGCCTGCAGGAATAAATGCATCAAATGTGATGAATTTCACAGGGTTATGTCAGTGGGCAAAGAATTCAGTACAGCCTCAGCAGCCAAGCTGTACAAGTGTCCCAGTGTCTGTATTTCACCGTCCACACCACTTCCACTGGGCAGTCTCCCCCACCCAGCCTGGCTGGAGGCCCTCACTCCTCCAGCTCTGAGCGCATCTCTAGAGAGGAACCTCAGGAAATTTCCTGGGGTGATACCGGACGCCTGCCTCTGCTTCCTTGTAACAGAAAGCTCTTATAGCAAATGTACAGATACAGCTATTGCATGAGGCACAGTCTGAGCCCTTGTAAAATCCTTCGAGTCCCAGGTTATGGCAGCACAGACAGCTGTGGCTATGTCACATCAGTGAAGAACAAGTGCAGAGGGGCACAAGGCAGCATCTCAGACAGGAATGAAGGAGACATCTGCGTTTTAGGAAGGAAGCGAAAGCGAAGAGTCATTACCCTGCATCTCAGCGTGGCGGCACGGGAGAGGGGGTGATGTGATGAACCAGCCAGCACACAACAGCCAGGCGTTCCCCGGGGGCAGTCCTGACAGCCACTCCGATGAGTGACATGCCTCATCACACAGCCTGCGTCATTTCAGAGGAAAAGGGAAAATGTGCAGAGAGAAGTACAGGCGGATCGCTACCGATAGCTACTGGAAAAGCGAAGGAAACAACTGTCAAGCCAATGGCTCACCAAGTGCTCCCCTGTGTAGGAAACAGGCTGTCACCGGGATCAGATGAGAAATTTTCTTTTAATAGGTGTGTGTGAGGCAGTGAAAAAAACACCACATGCATGTTCCTTGGTCAGCTGTTGTTAGTGAGCCCAAGTAGGCAAGGGTGATGGAAGGGAACAGCTCAGTTCCCTCATGCCGAAGGGTTATTTTAAGGAACGAGTCACCAAAGACGACTGCTAAAATGCCTTGAATTCACCCAAAAAAAAGTCCCTGTGAGAGGATTGCTCCTGTCAAGGCTTGCACAGTACCTTAGAACCGAGCATGGCACTTCCCAGGCCACACGTACCTCATCTTCCTGCATCCGTCCATGCCTGCAGGTCCAAGTGCCCCCTCCAGTCCCATCGCGTTATGTCACAACAGCCCGTGTCACAGGTGAGGTACCATGGATACCTAACGCCCAGGTGACATGCAGACCTGGAGCCCCATCACCAGCACACGGTACACCAGGGGAACCTCACTCAGCTCCTGGAGCTTTGGCAAAGGCAGAGATCTGCTCACAGGACGTGGTCTGCAAGCCTCAGGCTGCAATGACTTCAGGGCTCCCCTGGCACATCCATCAGCACTTCCTTCAAGGAGAGATGCCTGCAGGGGCTGACATCTGCCATCCTGCCACCACCACAAGCGTTTCCAGTTATATTATCTATTTTACCCCTCTGTGTAGCCTACCCTGCTTGCCACCAGAGCTCAGATGCCTTTTGGTAACAGACAGTTTGCCTTCTTTCAAGTCTCACAGGCACTTCCTGCCGCGCTTCAGCTTTCACATCCAAGTTACTTCTCAGTTCTGCAATCGGGTCTCACTGTCTCCATTACACGGTGCACAATCCACAAAGGAAATGCCAGCACAACAGCCTTCTGCAGCAGCCAGCTAGCAGCACTCAGAGTGTCACCCAGGAGCCCAGGGTTGGGCACCGACCATGTGCTGTGCTGTAGCACAGAGCTCAGAGCCAGCACACACGGCCACAGCTCCTGCCTCAACCACGGAGTGTTAAAAACATACACAAAGGACCTGGAATACAGGTTGAGAAATCTCATTGCATTTCCGTAGCACACACCACAAACAGAGATGATCTGTGGTCCCTCTCAGGCAAGCCATGGGTGCCTCAGTCATTCACCCTCCCTCATCGTGAGGGATGGTGCCACCTTTCATCCTTGATGGGGAAGAGCATTTCCAAATCAGCACACTGCTCCAGCATTCAGACTGTACGAGAACTGTAGAAAAAACGAGAGAGAGTTCTGGCAGAGGCTGCCTGGGACTCGCAGCCGCCTTACACTGTGCATCTCTGTGCCAGGCATCAGCAGGCTAAGGCAGCAACAAGCAAGTAACAAGATACATGTACACTAAATCCCAGCAGCTACCACTGAGACTTAACAACTGAAAACGTCCAGTTAGGAGTAACATTTACCTACCAGGTGACTATCAACACGTTAACTCCCAAGGATTGTGCTCGTGTGGGGCAAGTATGCAAGTTTTTAAAGCTCTAAGAGATACACCCTACAGAAATTGCAGTCTCTTTTATGCACCTCGTCATCTCAGCCCCCTGTTCTGACCCTGTATCTTTGCTGCTAGAGATCCGTTTCTCTCTGTTTGTGGCCAAGGAGTCCAGAAAGGCTTTGAACAGATATGACAATACCAAAGGGCTCAGGCTGCTGCCCCAATACACCCAGTTCTGTGAATGCCTGGCTTCTTGAGGTACGACTGCTGTTGGGCACAAGGAGATGCGGCTCCTCCTGCACCTGCGGGGGGACCCAGGTGATCATAACGTGTAGCGAGGGCCACCTCGCCCAGCCCCTGCTGTCCCCTAAAGCCCCCCACTAGCCCAACGTGGCCATACACAGGACTACAGAGCAGGACGAAAGCCCAGCTGGCTGCATGAGGAAACAAGAAACTTGCTGTGGAACCAGAGGGCGCCTCATGGACAACCGAGCCCGCAGCAGGCCTCAAATCCCTTGCAGGGAGGCTGCCAAAAACATTTCTGGTTCTCAGCCAGAGCCTAGATGTCAAACACAGACCTGGGCCCTAAGGCAACCTGAGCCTTCCTGCTCAGCAAACGTGCAGGGTCAGATGCAAGAGAAGACACGATGGTATTGTGATTAGTGCAGAACTTTTTATTTTTTTAATGCATGTTTTTAATTTTTATTTTTTTTGTTTTTAAGGCCACACTCAATCCTGGCCCAGCTACAGAATGACAATGGCACGGTTTGGCACAGCCATCCCACATCCCCAGACAGCAGCAAGGTGCTGCAATAACATGACAATGGGGCTGAAAAACGCAGAGTAGAAAAACATGTCCCAGACTGGAAAGCCACTGAGCCTTGCACAGAAGCTGTGGCCCAAATCAGAGTCATGACTAGGATATTTCAGCAAATCTTGATGTTAAGAAAACTCACTGTTACCTTCCCCTTCCAAAAACCTAACTGTGGCAGTGCATGCTTCTGGATATCCCCACAGCAATTGCAGTGTGTCCCATTAAGGTCTTCTTGAGCACCGAATGGCAATTCTCAGACCTGACACAGATGCCATGAGTGATATAAACAGAGACCAGGATCCAGCCCAAGAAAAGCAATGAGCTAGGGGCCATGAGATTTGAGTTGGAGTCCAAGTTCCTGCCAGCCAAGTGAATCTGGGCAACCCAGGCTGCTGTGCTGGGTCCTTTTCTTCCTCCCCTACTTGTAACACATCTGTTTCAACTTAAGCTCAGCAGGACAATGGCTCTCTGTTGCCGCAATGCCCAACATGTTGTGCTTCCATTAGGAAGCAACAAAAAGCTTACACGCGTAAGGTGACTGTTCAATATCCAGGCAGAGAGTGCAGAGATTCTGGCACAGTGCTTTCTTTCCTGGGTTTTCTACTGCAGAGGAACAGGATGGAGTCACCCACTCACCACAGTGGAAGCAAAGTACAGAGGAATTTGGACTGTGCAGCCCGTCTCGTCAGATCAGGGGACGTACCTCATCTCACTTCAAGCAGCTGTGGAAGGCACAAGCAAGAAATGCCTTGCTGGCTTTTACACAGACCATAAAATCAGAGACAGCTCACTTGTTTGAGAACCGTTCCCAGCAGAAAAAATACATGGGGCAAGCCTTCATCACTTTTTCCCATATTAGGTGTTTTTCAGACGGCATGGAAGCAGGTAGGAAAACGAAGCCCAGCACTGGCCCAACTACACAGCGTAAAGCGAGTCTCACAAAAGCAAGTGAGAACTGGACATCATTTTGCATTCAAGAACCCTGGGCTGAGAAACGGTTTGGCACAAAGGCAGCACCTCCTAGCATGTCTCCTCCTGAGATAAGCACTGACACGAAGAGGGGGGCTCTTATCTCAACAACTCAACTGTAGGCAGCTCACAGACGCTGGAGCAGGGCAGGAGGTCCCGCACAGCCACCTCCCAGCTCTCTCTGTAGCCACCTGCTCACACCAGCACCCCAGTTATTAAATGATGCTGGCAGCTGGGGCACTGGAAGGGGCTTCCGAAGGAGGGATGCAGACGCACAACACAGACCATTGTTTTGAGGAGATGCAGGAGCTGTTTTTACTGTTGTCCAGTCGCATCCATGAAATACCTTCAAGTTTAGCTGGAGACAGCATCACGGCCGTGCCCAGCTACTACATGCATCCCACAGCGTGTCCTCGTGCTTCTTCACACACTCCCGCTGAGCACAGAGGAGACAACAGGCGAGCATTTCCTCTGGTGTTCGATTCAACCCCTGGCCACCTGGTAAACACCTAGTACAGACCTCATGGCTTCTTAGCCTCATTTCACCTGTGATTTCTGTAGTCCAGTGCTGTGGAACAGTACCATAGTTGCACACAGTGCCCATAGGACTGGCAGGCCTCTTGTCTAACCACCCTTCACTGTTGCTGGTTAAATCATGTTTCTAGAAGTATTTTAAATGCCCTTACCCACCACTGTAGCTTCAACAAAGCTGAAAGAGAAAATGCTCCTCACCAGCTGAAGACCTCTCTGTACTAGGAAGCATTTCTCTGAATTAGGGTTAATATGCCATCACCACCATTAAGAAATATAGGGCTTGTAAAGAGAATAACTGTGAGAGAAAAAAATGGTAACTTTGGCTTCATGTGTTTAAGTAGTAAAGCAAGGTCTACTACAAGGAAATAACAAAGTGTCAGCAAGTGGAAAACTTGTTAGCAGAAGGAAAAGAATAAGTGTTTTGTCCTCAAAGGTGAGCAAGGCACCATTAGCATTCATGTTACCAGAAGCAGCCAACAGAAAAAATTGTAACGGAGCATCCAGCAAGCCTCTGTCTCTGCTTTTTAGCATTCAGTTACAAACTCTAGTTCCCAGTCTCATTTCACAAGGGCTTTGCAGGTGTCCCTCAAGGAGCCAGGGTGAGAAGTCAAGAACTTCCTGAAGTTGCTTTCATTAATGTTATTTTCAAATAATTTTTCTATCCTTCACAGACTGAATGCAAATATTTTTTGTTCTTTATGGTGGCTCCTCCATTTTACACAAACATCTTTCCTAAGCAGTTTTTGTGTGTGAGATGAAATATGGCACATTTGGGGATGAGCAAGGGCTGAATGAGGTGAAGCCACTCAGAAGGTGACTGACAGCACAGGGATGACCTGGACACCGAACTAAACCATTTCATTTGACTTGCTTTTAAATAAAGTATATTCTGAAAAACTCTAATTGGTTTGCTAACATGTGCAGGACAGCCATAATTCATTTTGTTTTCAGAACTTTTAGGAAGGATTTGCCTTGGGTGCTTTTAGTTCACAGCTTTTCCATCTAGTAAATGGATTTGATTTCACTGACCAGAGTGGGATGGAAAGACTCCGTTAGTTTGAAGAGGCATGGATTGGAGGTGTCTGTCGAGCCCAGAAAAATGGTACTACTCCAGTACTAGATAAGAAATTCTGGGAGATTTTCAGAAATATTGCAAAGCCCGATTTGTTTTCATTTCCATTTTTAGTACGTATATAAACAAACCCTAACACAAAAGAGGGGAGCTTTTCATGATGTGATAAAACACTCAGACTACTCCCTTGGTCTACAACGCCACCAGCATCATTTTACTGTCCTGTTTCCTTGCCTCTCCCTGCAGTCCTCTCTGGTGTTTTCACCCTGCACCCTCACTCACCCCTGAAATGACAAGTTGGGAAATGGCATTTCTCCATGTGGCGACGAGCGACCAGGGCAGCCCTGCACACTGATCTATGTGCTCGCAGCGGTGGTTTTAGTCGGACACAGGAGGCCAAATGGCAAGGTGATGTTATCCTTCATGCACAGGATGAAAAAGCGCAGCCATCTGAAACTCAGCAAACAGAGCAACGACAGGGACAGCAGTGCTTCAAAGGTCTAAGCACCACTCCTTGAGTAAGCCATTCACGTGCAGGCTGACAAGGAAAAATCGCGACATTCAGCTGCTGCTTCTTTGCAGGCAATTCGTGCTTCAGTTCAGCCAAAGCTCCTTGTATCATCACTTTCTGGAAGCACTTTATGATCTCTGCCTCCAGAAAGCAATTCCATCACCGAGCAGGAAGGGCATGCACTGAAGATGAACCTAAGCCACAGCATGTGATGATCAGGTGTCCTGCAGCAAACAGCAATTGTTACCCAAAACACAGTTGGTTTCTACTCGAGCTATCCCCACACGTGGACAAACCCAATTCCAAGACCAAAACTAGTCCCAGCTCCTAACAATCCTCAACCACAATGACCATTTCATACCCTCTGGCACATTTCTGACAACTAGCTGGTCATTTCTGAACACATAAAAACATCTTTTTTTCCCCAGAATCGCAAGCAAGGCCAGCCATTTACTTCACCATGGCTGGTCACAGCCTGTTAGCATCCAGCTGCCAAGCATGAACATGTTCCACAGTTACCTACCTTGTGCAAACGATGCCTTTTCCATTTCTGTAACAAAGCACTGAAGGCCTCATTAACTGAGAACACATACTGGTGACAGGTACAGCCCAGGGTACTGAAAAACCTCACAGTGGTGTTTCCCCTTCTGCCACAAACCTCAACAGGCTGTGCAACACCACACGGCAGTACGTTTCCCAGACCTAGAAGCCACACAAATTCTCAGTGTTAAAGGGCATCTACGTGCAGCCACATACTGAAGCGGAGCAGACAGCTGGCTTCTAAAAAAAAGCGTTGTCAAGTTTTTCTAAGAAAACACTGAGTGACAGCCTCGGTCAGACATGATAAAGATCTCTCGCTGCAGACCATTCAGAGCTTCCACTCAGCACTTTTCTGAGCATCACATTTGGCTTTTTCATTGGTGAAGAAAGTCCTGCCACCCCTCTGAGGTTGTCCTGGCAAACACTTGGAAGGAAAACTTCGATGCAGAAAAAACTGAGATGCTCTCACAAAATGGCTACTTCCAAAAATGGCTACTTACAAGCCCCACTTTTTTTTTTTTTTAAACTATGTGTAATTTGTATGAAACTTGGCCTTGTGAGATACCAGCAGTGTCATCAACAACAGGAAGTCACAGAACATGCCATGTCTAAAGCCAAAATAAAAACAAATTTCATCTTATCAGAAATTGGAACGTTTTCTTATTATTTTTCTACAAACTACAATATTTTACTGTTAATATGCAGAGCGCAAGGTCTCCTTAGAGGGAAAAAAATACAGCATTGCTGTTGAGACCTGCTCAGTGTGATTAATACCTTTACTAAACTAATAAAATTACCAGCTGCAATATTGACGTAGAAACACTTTAGTTTTTTTTACCCTTCCTATAGACAGGCCCAGCTGCTACTATGACAGTGAACTTTGAAGTGCACAGAAGAAGTAAAAAGCCCAGAGAAGAGTCTTTCGTGCAAGGTGGTACAAAGGGAAGCTACTCCGCACCACAGCCGCTGATAACACAAACATCAGACCTGATATCAATTATTCCATCTCTTCAGTTCTTGCTTCCAAATTCTGTGTTCTTCAAACTCATCACTCTGATAGATTTAACCCTTGGCATTTCCATAAAATAGAAATCCCTCATCCATCGGCTCTTGTGAGACGAACAACATCTGACAGGAGGAGAATAAAATTATTATTCGGGACCCTAAGTCACATCCATGCTCAGATACTACAAAAAAAGCCAAGTTATTTAAAAGAACTTTCTTTATCTAAAATGATCTCTTCTTCCAACTCTAGTCACCTGACGATACGATCTAATGCACTCCTCAAAATAATCCAAGTCCTTTACTACCCCTACTACATCTCCAAAACATTTTTACTTGGCAGATTGACTTTGTGTGAACAGAACGAGACCTGCATGCACAAAGATCCAGCACTCCTTGCTAAGATGCATCTTCATGGTTTTCCCCTACACTTCCTCGGCCTACTTGAAATTGAAATTTTTGCTCAAAGGCTCACAGACAGTTCTTGACAGCTGATGAGATTTGAATGATCTACATTGGAAAAGATGGACAACGAGAATAGCAATTATACTCTGTACATAAGAACTTCAATATACTCTGGGGAGCAAACACCAGTTAATGAACAAGGACAGAAGTGACCATAACTAATGCAATATTAAATAGAGTACAATCCCTAGAATGGTCACTGTCAAAGACCCAATGCAACAAGTTCCCAGAAGAAATGGATCTGTCTAGATCCTAGATTTACCCAGGATCTACTTAGATCTTGGGTAAATTGCAGGTATAGATTCTGGTAACAAATTACCAAATTCTGAATTGTCACAAAACCTGAACAGACTTAGAGATTTGTTTAAAACATCGTGACTTATCTTTTGGGATAGAGTTACACTACAAAGAGATCAGAAATGGCAAAATATCCTTCCAAACCTACTGCACCTGGAACATTAATGCTCCGTATTTCCTAAATCCTGCAGCCTGTTGCTCACAACAAGGGCCTCGAGGTAAGAAGCAAGTAGAAAAGCCTCAGCAGTTACTTGGCTGGCCAACTCAAAGAGCAACCTGAGGCCCTGCTGATGAGGGGCTGGGGGAATGTGCTTGGTTGTGTGCTGTCTCTTGGCTCTCCAACGCCAGCATATCCTCACCAAGCCAAGGTAAGGCTCCAAGCAGTCCTGTAGTATCTGGAACTGCCTTTGCAGCCAGCAGAGAGCTAGTTCTCCAAAGAAGGGATCTACACTGATCCTACTGTTACCTCTTCCTCCGCAGCAATATGCCCCGTCTTGTCAGTTTGCTGTCAACAGCTCTTCAGCAGCAGTTCAGGAGCATTAGAAGCACTTCTTTCAGCTGAGCCACAAGGGCTGGGCTGCTCAAGTCCACAAAGAAGATTTCATGATTAAAAGAAACTCGAGTACGTCATTATAGCTTGTAGTCGGAGTACATTATCCCTTTAATTATTTGTTATTTCGTCATCTGTGCCTTTTTACTAAGCCAGCTAGATATAACACATTTAAGTAAGGCTCATCTTCATCCTTCATCTCCTGCCTACCTGGAAATCATTCTGATGAAACCTTTGTTGGCATAAAGTACAAACATCTTCACATGACAGAGGCAGAGATGAAGTAAGGAATGCTCCTCTGGGTACCACTACAATTACCTCACTTTGTGGGGAAAAAACTCTGTCTGGGAAAACAGTCTTCATACTGCACAGGGACTGCCTGCCTGCTCAAAGAGTAGCCTTCGGTGAACAGCGAAGAAGCAGAAGCAGGTGCTTTAACTGCCAAAAGGAGGTGGGCTACTTTTACATGGTCCTAACTCTGCCTGAGGAAGTGCAAGACCATCAAGGCAATTTGGTGCAAGACATGGCTCACTTACAGGAACATAAGGGCTCAGCATTCCTCCCAGATGTTACAGCCACCTCAACAAAAGAGGCCATGGATTTTTTTTTGCTGAAAAGGCAGAGAAAAGTAAACTTCTAAACCTAGCACAAGTGCAACCCTAATCCTTAAGTCAAAACTACTCCAGTGTCCTGCTTTCTGGAAATTTGGAAAGAGGAAAAGGGTGCCTCACTGTGACGAGGCAACGCTGCTTGAAGAAAACGTGACTTGATGGCAGTCCTCTGGAGCCTGGGGCTGCTGTGCAGCTGGGAGCCTGCTGGTCCTTCCCAGCCAAGCACTGAGCACGCCTGTGATGAGGAGGCACATTAGGGACAGCTTTCCGCTGACAGGCCACCAGTCTGACAGGTCACCAAGTTCACCAGTCTGGTGGCATCAACAGCAACTTAACAGTTGTCCTTCACGTAGCAGCTAGAAACGAACACTAGCACTCTCGTGGGGTTTACCTGGAACATACTGTCACCGAAGCAGAGGTAGCAGAGGTGGCCTCACCTCCCAGCAGGTGACAACCAAAGCTGGGTGGCTGTGGTCTCCTTGACATGGAACAGCTGCACCAACACACTGCTTGCTTCACTCACTCCTTCAGCTGCACCCCACGTAGACACACACGGCAGGGTCCCAGTCCTGGGCCACTTGCTGAGCAGCTCTCCAGCTCCTTTTGCAGCTACTCCTGGTGATAAACGACTTCTCAGGTTAGAAAGAACACACAGACAAATATCCGCAAGGTAAAGTCTCCCTCCATGGCTGCCACCACCAACCAAGGGCACCCCCAGAGCTCTGCTCGAAGGAGCCTTCAGATGCCTGGCACCGCGGCTGAGCTGCTGGCATGCACATCAGTGGAATCACAGCCACGCAGCCACTACCTCAGCAGTCTGCAGTGCAAGCGAGCTGCTAAAACACTAATACCAGAGTCACAGATACCTTGAATCGTTTTTCAATTGCCTTCTCCAAACAGATCAAATTCAACCTCGCCTTTAAGAAAAAGGCGAACCAAGGCTTTTCAAACGAACCCATAGTTCAGCATCACTTCTGAAAGCCTCGCTAGCCTGTGGCACCAGCAGGGCTTTTTTCAAATCCCTCTTTCTCATCCTTCCCAAGATTAGTGGTCTGAACTTCTCCACCTTCTGTGAGCACGTGCAGAAACAGCAGCTGCTACTTTAGGGTTAGCATGGCCTCCAGTTACAGCATCCCACAGCACCAAGGCAGGAGTACACAATTACAAACAAGGTCTGTAATACACTGGTTCTTTGGAAAAGGAGTATTTCAACCACAGGCTCCTCCGATTTTCACTGATGCTTAGTACCTGTGGCTTTAATGGACTCTATAAGACCAGAGGGGTGTCCAGTATTGGGGCGTCCAGTATTCATAGAACAGTCATGAAGCCGTGTTTAAGAAACCTCCTCTCTCCAGAGCGCACTTCTGGAAGAGCAGCTGCTGCCTGGGGAAGAAGAGGGACTGTGGCAGGTGCTCCATCC
This sequence comes from Aythya marila, assembly GCF_965140915.1. Taxonomy (NCBI): domain Eukaryota; kingdom Metazoa; phylum Chordata; class Aves; order Anseriformes; family Anatidae; genus Aythya; species Aythya marila. The sequence continues at coordinate 44,956,664 of NC_139045.1, read as the reverse complement.
AGCAGGGCCGAGGAGCAGACTGCAAGAACCGCCAGTGCAATTCCCCACGCTGCTGCACAAACGAGGGAATCCGAGGAGCCCTCAGCTTCGGCACAAGGAACAGCAAGGCCCTGAGGTCACCTTCATCCCTGCAGTCCAACCGTTTCACTCACCTACTGTCCTCAGTCCCTGGGGATCCTACTGTGCAGAGCCCGCAGCAGCAAGGTCCTTCTCACGTCCCGCCACGCTGAGATGGGTTTTGGCCCTTCCCCTTTTATTGGTGTCCTCTGTTCACACTGACTTGCCCGTGCTGCCCGAGCACCACCTGCACAGCACCTTGCCCTGTCATCTCTCTGCCTAAGGTGGCTGCAAGCATGCAATAAATGAGCAGAACTAAATCCCTTGGGTCCCTTACTGGGGTGTTTAGCAGGCATGAGACTGCAGCACTGATCACACAACCTCCTGGGCAATACTAACTCAGCTATGCTAACCAGAAGACGGCTGGATTAGGGTAGTATTTCATCTCTGAAAGGAGTTGCTCATTATTTTCCACAATGATCTCATCTCAGAATCCATCATTTGCTTGTTCAGTTGTTTTTCTTTTCACTGCAGTATCCATGGCTCAGATTGTGAGCTGCGATAGAAAGGCTGATGTGACTTAGCCAAACTGACAGGGGGGGGTCTGAAGAAGATGCACGAGTCAGCTGCAGTTCAGTGACAGCTACTCAAGTTTATCAGAGAGGGAGAAGAGCCGAAAATGCTCCCCTTAACTGCAGGGCAGACTCCCCCAGTGGGCATCCAAACCGTGCCCTGATGTGGTACTCATTCAAATCCCAAGTTACACTCGGATCACAAAGCCTACCCAGTTCCCAAAAACCAGCTTACAACAGGTTACCAGGAGTTCTCCACTCAAAAATCTTTTATTTCTAATAGCTACGCAGATTTTGCAAACTTATCTCCCAGTTACTGAACAATGCTGAGTTTTAAGTAGTAAATTTATACTCATCACTTCTTCCTGTGCCATCGTACATAAAGGAGCACACTTGGTTTCCATAAGTTACATGCAGAAAGTGACACGAAACGTGGTGACGAACACTCAAAGCTGACATCGAACAAATAAATGATCTTGTTTCAAGCCCAACCTGTTCCCTGGGCACGTGTTTTAACACAGCACAGGAGTTACCAAACACCCATTTGTGATAATGAGAGGTGTCATTCCTGGGGATGCCTTACAGACAAAGCAGGTCACCCGCTACTGCCGTGCCGAACTGGCAGCACAGTTCATTATTAGAAGACACCTTCAGAAAACATATTTCTCATATCTGGTTTTCAGATCTACCCACAGGTAACCACTTGAGGAAATGAATGAAGATGCGGTGTGGTCTACTGGCTTTGAACTAAGTGCCTGCTGTAGAAACGAGCTAAAACATTTTTATCTCAATAGAGGTAAAATATTTTAATTTGTTTTTCTAATCATTTGAGTAACTTCATCTTCATGAGAAGAAATGCAACATTTTCTCCCCTTAACTGTACAATATAGTATTGTACACATAGAATTGATGAAAATTTAGCTAACTTGACCAAATCAGCTCAGAGGCTTAAGTCCCTTTAAATAGTGAACAAGTGGCATTTAGCATCCTACCTACTGAATTTTCATTTTAAAATTGAACATGTTTTTGAAGTAAACAAATTGCACTGTCCAGCACAAGCACAATACCCCCAGGTTTGTTTTTCAACACAGGCAACGAGGCAGCTGTCCTTTAATAAAGGAAATATTTAACCCTATTTCCATTACACGGACAGAAGTTTGCATGGCAGGGAATCCAGTATCCAAAATACCTCGACATCGAATTCCATTAGTGACTAATGCTGCTAACATAAGCTGCATCAACTCCAGCATCATGCAAGATGACCTACAGTGTAAGAGACAAACGATGCTTTATACAATTACACTGGTGCAGCTGCAGATGTTCCAGCTCCTGATCAACATCTTGCAAAGATCGTGTCAGCCACTTCAGACATCTCTGTGTTACATGTACAGTTGGGCTTGTCTTGCAGCAACTTGCCCAGTTTAAAAAAACCTGTCTACTCTCGTTTTTGTCGTAGCAAACATAAGTCAAGGAACATGGCAAATATGATTCTACGTGTAGGGGAGCTAAAGTGACTCAGTAAAATGCTACCAACTGCGTGCTGTCAATGCAAAAGACAATTGCTCTCTCATTCAGAGCACTGAGGTATGTTACTAAGAAATAGAGCAGAGCAACAGGAGTTGGGAAACACATCTGGCATTTTCTCCTTCTGCCAATTAGAGCCCTCTCGATTTCTGGAAGTGCAGCAATATTTCTCAGTCTCAAACTGAGAGAGGTCTCACAGATTCTTTCAACTTATTTCAGGGCTAAGGCAACACTAGAAAACGACTCAAAACATTTCTCAGTAATAAAAACAACAGTCTAGAGTGGTACTTCTCATTTAATGTGTGATTCTTAATGGATTTGAGTCGTGGTTTGTCAAATATTAATTGCTGACTTTTTACCCTTTGAAAAATACTTTTGTCTGAATCATAACATGAGAAATACAAGATGGAAAACAGATGACAGAACTAGTAAAGAATTTGTCCTTTCAGTTGTACAAAGAACTGAAGTTTCCCACAAGCAAACCGATATTCTAACCATGTGCTTCTGAAAGAGACAATCTTGTAAAGCTTTGTAGCCGCTGGTACTAAAACCCAGTGCCTTCCAAGTCACAGTAACTTTTTCTTCCTTATCCGGAAGCCTTCCTTATGCTTTAATGATTAAACCTGCTGTTCTTGTTCTAAGTCAGAGAAGGACTTGGTTACTGAAGCTACAGGGAAGGTTACTGCTTTTAAGGTTACTTGCTTTTCAATTTTAATTTTCAATCTTTCAATTTCAATTCTAACAGATTCGACGTATTTAATTCTAACATTTTGGAACCATGTTTGCCAAGCCCCTGTGGTGTAACCCTGGCCCAGAGCATCACACTGCCTCAGCACAAACCTCTGCCTCCCACAAGCTCTCTGAACACAGCAGACAGCTTCTAGGTTTCCCCTGCTACCTGTGCCAGCGTGGTGGCTCCCAGCACCTTCCTTGTTCCCAGCCCCAGCTGCCGCCTGCTTCTGAGGCCATCCTACCACAGCTGGGAGCGGGAGGGAAGGTGGAAGGCAGCATCCATCCCCAGCGAGGGGCAGCGTGTCCCCGAGCAGATGCTAGCTCTTAAAATAAAGCAAAGCAAGAACAGCTGCAAATACCGTAACGACAAAGCAAACATGAGTCCAGATGAATTGTACCGACTTGACGGCAGTCTGACAGAAAGCGTTTTGATCTTCGGTTTTAAATCACTGTGATTAAATTAATCTTAAATCAACTTACACTGCATTCATTTAAAACAATTTTCAACTGGTGCCACTAAACTGATACAAATGCAGTTTGTTTTCTTACCCAACAGTGTGTGCTTTGTTTCTCAGCTATGTTTCACAACACTTAACTACTGCAACACTGAGCCTTCCCTCTCAGCCCCAGCTTTGTACTCCTATCCCTGTAGAAAGCAAACAACCTGTGGGACAAATGGGCGATGAGACGCACAGAAGACAGAGCCCCCAAAATCTGGCCAGCTTGCTGAAAGGCTCTGCAGCCCCGTGGAAGAGCACCCTGTAAGCCTAGGAAGCTAAAGAGGCCTTCAGGGGGCCCAAATTTTGCATCTGTGTCAGATCCAGTGATCAGTGCTTCAAACCCACACTGTGTCTGCAGGAACCTGAGGCACAAACTAATCCAGGCAGCTCAGCGAACGTGAATCACGCAGGGTGCATGCGAGCCCTGCCCGCAGGTCTCTAAACAGGGAGGGACAAGCCCGCTGCACGCAGCAGGAACTCCAGGTGTTCGCAGCGGGCGCACCAAGAACCATCTTGGGACTCACCTCCCTCGCTAAAAAACGTGCTAAGTTACCTGCATTTGGGCATATCCCGAAACCATGAAACGATCATTGCGTCAATCACCCAGGGTGTGCAAACAGCAATGCCTTGCTGTGCCTGAAGAGACAGCTGCCAGCTGCTCACAGCCTTCTGTGGGAGCACGGGGAATGCTGAAAGGAAAATTACAGGGACGAACAAGTCCTCTAAGGCTGCTGCGGGGGCAGCCCTGTGCTAATATCCCGGTAACCTGGCTCATGCTGCCCATTTCAAGTGAGGGTGGGCTGTGGAAACACAAGGTGAAGGGAAAAGTTCGCCAGGAGGGATTAAAACCCCTGACACTCGCAGTGTTGCTGAAGCAAGGTGGGTTTTTCTCCCCAGTGACACTTCAGCACGCTAAGTGCAGGCAGACAACTGAAGCAGAACTTGCAAAGACTGGGCTGTACTCAGGAGGAAACGTTACGTGACTTATTTTCAAGATGCTTTGAGACAGCACTCAAGCTGTTTACTGAGCAGCCTGCTCAGCCATTTCATCAGAGCGGGCCACCCACATCTGGCCCAGCACAAGTGCATATGTGCAAGAAGAATCCCCGACAAGCAGGGTAACCTTTGTAAACCAACTGACCTTCAGCAAGCAAATGCTCCCCTTTTGCACCGTGTTTATAAGGAGAAAAATCTCGTCAGATACACAGTTTTACAGGATTTTTAAATCACAGAAGATACATTGCTAACAGCTTCCAGACCAACAAGTGTGGAGGAAGTTTAAAGAGGTGAAAATTTCTTCTTCTGAAGCATGTCAATATTCGAGCGTTTATTTTAGTTCCAGTTTACAGAAAAATATCAGTACCAGACTGTTTACATACCACACGTACACCTAATTGGTTTCAGCCTGGCAAGGGAGCCCAAGCCCCCCGAGGAGCACTGGCAAGCCAGAGAAGCCAGGCTGATCATTACAGGGGCTGCCGGGCACTGCCGGCAAACAACGGCCACATGTATGTGACCTGAAAAATGTGTTTTGCTCCCATTTCCCTTTTCGCAGAGGCAGAATGAAAACCAACAGCAACTACATTTCACCTTTTTTTTTTTTTTTCCCAAACCTACAATTTATTCATGGAAAAATACTTGCAAGCGATCTCTCAGGTTTCGGAGCAGGGAGAACAGAGAGGCAAACAGCCTACAGGCACAAGAAATGCAACAAGGCTACATCCAGCGCCGGAGAATAATCAGCAGGGTTAAGTCAGTTCAGAAAACACAGCCTGGACTAAGCAACGGGACTGGTGCCTTCACCTATGGCTGCTGTGGGGTCTGATTCCAGGTGTCTCCAAGTCCAGCAGGTTTCATCAGCAGCTTGTTCTTACCTTGCCGTGTTGGCACACTGTGCTTCCATGTGGCACTGAAAGGAGCACGCTCTTCTGGAGACAGGGAGCATGCAGGATGAGCAGGGCTCAACTCCAGAGGGGCACCAGGGGCCTGGAGGGCGGTGGGAACAAGAGCAAGGGTAACGGAGCAGATCACGGGGGAACTGAGCTCGGCTGGGGCTGTTGGGGTATTTATGGAACATGCATAGAGGGAAATCACTCTTCGTCTCCGTGAAAGGCACAAAAGCAACAGCTCGAGACTGTCTCCAGAGTAATTACCAGCCAAGACATTCCCTTCCCTGAAGCAAGGGTTCAGACTGCTGCCATCAGGAGACAGGAAGCTTGCCTACAGATTAAAAAGCACATTGCAATTAAGATCACATGCAATATTAGGCTAGAGGATGAACGGCATAAACAGTACTCCTTGTACAGTGAATTAAACTGCAGTTCATTGCCAGCTGCAGACCTCAATGCCATTTCTGTAACAGAGACGGCTTTTCTCACATGAAAGCAACTCAGCTTCGTGTCTGCAAGTTGCCCAAATTTAACCACCACAAGCCTTGGAGAGAGCAGAGTGCTGACCTCTAGCAGCAGCTCTGCTCAGCACAGCACGCAGCCTGAGGGCACCACCAGGTTGCCATCCCTTTTCTCCTGTCCTGGTGATACCCACAGCAACAGGAGATGTTGCTCCTTCGCATATACTTGGACTACTCTGTGGCTAGAGGAGGTTAGGACCTGGTTATGTTGCATCCTAAGTCACTGTAAGAAACACAGAACAAACTAACCCCAGTTTTTGAAGTCTGTTTCGCATAAGTGGTCAATTTCAGGCTTCAAAGTTGTCATCAGGTGTAAGGTTGTAAGAAGCCAAGAAAAATACCACCTGCCATTCCTTTTTGCATTTCACTTGACCTGCTTATCTACCACCATAACCTCACGGTGCAGCTTGGGAACAAGTGACTGTAAAACCTCACATGAGTTGCAAAGGGACAAGCTAGGTGTAACAGCACGTTAGGCAGCAGTGGGACCTCCAATAATATTGGGGGATGCTGAGTCTCAGCTCTTTTACCAAACAGCAAAGCAGCCCAGACCCAACCTGGGGGAAGGAAGATATTCCTGTCTACGATTTATTAGCCGCCCGTGCCCAGTTGTGCAGTAAAACTTCCTGAGGAGGAACGGCAGCCCATAACCTCCAGCTATCTGTCTGGGCAGCGCAGGGATGAGAGATGAAAGGCTGCCTCCACACAGAGCGCGGGTCACCAAGGGGGCAGTTATTGTCTGGCTGTCCTGCCCTGTCAGCTCTGGACAAGCCGATGGCATCACTGCTCGGCGCTGCACGCTGCTGCTGCTCCTTTTCACACACCCTGCACTCTGGAAGTCACTCAGATGCTGACCAAGGCATTTAGGATCCGGGTCAGCCACAGGTTACAAGAGGGAAAACGCACGCTGAGTGAAATTATGGTTTTGATGCACCCCTGATGCAGCATGCGTTCAGAAGCCACCAGAGTGTTAAACCTGCGCCAGACCTCGCTGGCTGCTGCCCGTGCTGCTGGACCAAACAGGGAGGAGCTGGTAACAACCTGCACCCCAGAATGTCAAATAGGCCGGCCCTACAGCAGATGCTTGAGATGGCACTGGAGCCGGCTGTACGAGCAAGCTGGCATTTGTTCACAGCCCTCTTCTCCGCTGGCCCCCTGTAGGCCCGAGGTCAAAAACAAAGGGAAAAACCTGCACTCTGCATCCCAGACCAATTTTACTCAGCAACGGGATTACCTGGCAGGCTGAAAACACAAGCAAGAAAGTGCCACGTTCAGATACAGCCCTAATACTCCACAGAATATCATTTAAAAACTGCTCACACAAGCAGCATTAGCAGATAACTTAGCTCATAGGAACTTTTTCCATCCCCCAAAGTCAATACCCAACTTACCAAGTTCCTAAACAGCTGCCGTTCAAGCTGTACCTGGCAAACCCACAACACCCCAAACCAGGAAGCACATCCCAGTTGCTGAAGCAAGTCATAAGGCTTCCCTATAAATACTGGTGACAAGTCCCTTGGCTTTAGGCTTACCCCAGGAACCTCTTTGGCAGTACAGTGTTATTTATCAGCGTCGCAGAGCGTTGGGTAAATAGTTTGCATTTCCGTAGGCCTTCTGTGCAGTGACGGATACACAAACTTCTCTTGCAGTAACACGAAGGGATTGGGAATTGAGATTGTCCCAAACTCTCAGAACAGTTTCCAGAGCAGATCCTGTTTGCATAAATGTTTGCAATGAAGATGACAGTCAGAGGAAAACGTATACGTGTCTTCTTTACACTTACCTAGGAATTTTCAAAAAATTCCTAGAACTGTATGAAAATTGTGACGTAGCAAACATGAGTGTGCATGCCAACAGACCTTGACGCTGACTCTTCAAATAAAACATACAACAGGTACAGAGAATTCAGCTGCTACTTAACAAACAGTGATGATTTGTCTGGCCTCAGCGTGGAAGGCAGGCAGCAGTGAATCCTCCTCGAGCACCAGGGAGAAGCGTTGGTGTTGCTCTAGCGCTGGCTACACCCACTTCAGAGCGAGTCTTCCAAAATCACTGCCTGGGGAGAGCCCACGACAAAGTCTGTCAGCAGCTTTGGGGGAAGAAGTAATCCTTGGTCTTGCCTGTGTTCTGGGAGACCAGACACAGGTGGGACCTGACAGGAGAAGCACACTGCACTGCAGGCCCCCACCCTTACAGATGCTGTTCAAACCTCCTGCATCAACTCCTCAGAAATGTAGCTGAGGGATCAGCTTCTCAGAAGCTCCTCTAGCACCAGATTCCCCTGGCATCCCATGAGACACCCAGCTGTGGTACGGCTCAGAGGCTGCATCTCACCTGGCGAGCACCAGGCAGCTCAGTGTGCGCACCTACGCACTCGGTGGATTTTAACAGGTCACTGCAGTCACATACACATCAAGGTGGAAGAATTGAGCCAGAGAGCACACACAAATTCACCGAGGAGCACAACGAACGAGCCATTAACTGTGTGCAGAGCTGTTGATTTGGCTTGGCATCCAACCAACTGAACTTTAGTGCACGAAGCTTAAAATGCCTCCAAGGGGTTAACTACAGAAGGTGTTCGAAAACCAAATGGCTGTTTTATGTCATTGCTTTCCCAGGGCTGGAAGCTTCAGGCTGCAAAGGTACAACCACCACAGAAGCTGAACAGCTAGGTCTTTTTGCCTCAGCAGCAACCCCTGTTGCATCCAGCACCATGAGATCGCGCAGGACATGGGTTGTCTGCAGCACCCAGGTCAGCCACCGAGCAGCTCTGACCGAAAACAAGAGAGCAAGCAGGCACGTAAGCACCACGTGGTCTCTTACCACGTGTATTTTTCCCCATCTCCAGAGTGTAGATCACTGGTGAAGTGCTGTGGAGGACTCACGTATCATGTCAGTGCCCTGTGACAGACCCAGAGGAACACCACAACATTGAAGTACTGAAACATTCAACAGTGGAAAGGTACAATAATGAAGAAAAGGAGTGCAAAGGGAACATTTATTTGCTTCTTATCCATACACACTCAGAAAAAGCATGAACACTGACACAAACATAACATTTCCTTTCTCGGAGGTAACAACTTACCATAAAACGAGTTTCCCCAGCAGGAAGGCCTCTGGAGAACAGGTAGCAGAACGAACAGCTCAGCTGTGTTGAGAGCAATCAGAAACAAAAGCTCCTAATACAAAGGAAAGAAAAAAAGGAATTTGATCTTAAATGATGGACCTTCTCTTTGCAGTAGAAGAGAAACACTGCAATTTTCCTTCCACTTGATTTCTCAGACCTTTTACTCCCTTCTGTGGTAATTTATCAGTAGCTTGCACCTTGGTTATCATTTGCAGTCTCAAACCATGAACACAGCAGTCTAAGGGCAACCAGACAAAGAATACCAAATCGGTCAGTTGGATTATTTTAAAGATGTCACCAGTGCTGTAACAAAAACGTGCCCCTAGCCCTTATTTAGGATCAAAGGGAGGAGATAATTGTTATCTCGATAGCAATGCCAGTGGGAAAAGCCGACACGTACTCACATTGATCTTTCCTCCAACACTTCTTCTAAAGTCTTCTTCTTCTCAGCCTTCTTCTAATGTTATAGCAGTCCTCCCATCCCCTTGAAATCCATCACGCAGTGCCCCGGAGCACCTGCACGTGTTCTGTTTATAAATATAGGCAGGGTGAGCTAACCCCAAGCAGTTCCACAGCAGCGGCTCAGGAAGGATTACTTGGCAGACGAAGCCCTGTACAGGCATTAGGGGCACCGCTCGGATCCCACCCGGTCACTAAGAACCAGACAGAGCCCTTCCACCTCCCAGCCTGCAGGAAAGCAGCCCTTGCTCCTCATTGGGAGGGAGTAGATCCCAGCAACACCACATCTAAAAGGCTTGACAACTTCTCTTCCCCTCTAAGTGTCATTTCGTGGTTTTTCTAATGAGATGATTTGCTGGCACACACTACGCACACTATCATATGGATTAGGACTAATAAAGCAGCATATATCCATTTTCTCGGTGCTTTATTTTTTGGTCTGTTTTTAAATGAATCCCCCCCAAACACACCTTATCTTTTGTGTTTGTATCAGAAGCAGAATGCAGTAGAAAAATCCCTGGAAGCACGAGCCATCTACAACAACATCTGACAGAACAAGGGAGCTGTAACAAGCCAAAGACCAGTAAATCTTAGTATCATAAAGACACCCAAGCTGGTTGTTCACAATCGCAGTTCTCTCTCACCTTGCCCATGCCCAACACATCCTGTTCCACCACCCAAGTGCCATCAAGCAAGCTTTATAAACAATCGTGATAGCTTGGTTATGTATATGCCTCTCTGACTGCATTTGGACAGGTTTGTGACATATTTATGTTGTTTTCCTAAGAAAAGTTAGGTTTGCCCATTTCCCCAAGGAGCCTGCCTGCTGACTCCTCACAGCCTCACAGTGCAGGAGTGGTTCTGACATCATGCTCCATCTTGCAGCTGGATCACAGAATCACAGAATTTCTAGGTTGGGAGAGACCTCAAGATTACCGAGTCCAACCTGTGACCTAACACTAACAAGCCCTCCACTAAGCCATATCACTGAGCTCTACATCTAAACGTCTTTTGAAGACCTCCAGGGATGGTGACTCCACCGCTACCCTGGGCAGCCCATTCCAATGCCTCACAACCCTTTCAGTAAGGAAGTTCTTCCTAACATCCAACCTAAACCTCCCCTGGTGCAACTTAAGCCCATTCCCCCTCATCACTCCTCACGCTCCTGGCCTCTTCCCCTCGGCAGGGAGCTCTCCGAGCCCTGCAGGGCAGGCAGCACAGCCCCAGACGGACCCCAGCACGCTCCCACAGCCTGCTGGCACGGCCCCGCAGCCCTGCCCAAACACCAGGGCACCTTTGCCACCACCCAGCCCGGGCCTGGGCTCCACAGCACCTGCTGCCCCCCCCCCAGGGATGCCCTGCCCATGGCTCAGCAGGCAGGGGGTGCCCCATGTCACAAAGGGGCAGGGACGGCCTTGCCCCAGAACGCTGGCCCCAGCGGCACTTGGGCCCTGCCATGGCTGCCCGTGCTGATGGGGAGGCTGCTCGGCTGCCTGCTCCTCTCCTGCGGCTCCAGCCTCCGCTCTGGACACAAAGGCGAGCACAGCAACTCAGCTCCTCTCTCCTCAGGCCCTCACCTCAAACAGCTCTCAGCGCCCTACAGGACACTGACCGAACTCAACCACCGCACACTCCCGGCCGCTCCTTTCCAGCACTGTGCTGGATAATTGTTCACAACCTACAGGACAGGTAAGTTTGCCCCAACCCACACCCACCACAGTCCACAGCAAGCAGCCAGGTGACATGATCAGGCCAGGACGGCAGTGACGGCTCCATCAAGACGATAGGACATGGATGGACATGGTGAGACCTCGAGACCCTCGGGCACAGAGGCAGAGGCTGCCTGTGGTCACAGGGGGATGCTGCTCCCTTTGGTGCTTCTCTTATGAAAGCCAGGCACACACAGCGATGGGACCACTCCAAGGCACAATCCTGGCCACTCTCCCCTTGAGAACTCAGCCGGAAAAGATGCCAACACTCTACAGGACAGGTAAGACAGCCCCAACTCATTCCCCACCACGGTCTCACCTCGCTAGGTGGGAACCTGACATGGTTGATCTACAGTGAACATCTCCCGGGCATCAGGAAGATGCGAGATGGATGGCACTGTTAGGCTGGGAGAGCCTCGAGGAAGAAGGAAGGGCTTCCAGTGCTGGCAGGGGGTGGCTGCTGGGTTTGTCGCCTCCTCTATTACAGCTGGACACACTGACAATGCTGGAATGCAGCCACGGCACACACCTGGACTCTCTGCCGCTGAGAACTCAGCTCGACAATGACAAGGTGTCAACGCTCTCCAGGACAGGTAAGATGACCCCAACCCACACCCAACATGGTTTCACAGCAAGCAGCCAGGTGACACGCTCGGGCCAGGACAGCAGTGACAGTTCCATCAGGACAACAGGACACGGACGGACGTGGTGAGCCACTGGAGACTCTTGGGCAGAGAGGCAGGGGCTGCCCATGGTAACAGGGATGCTGCTCTGTTTGGTGCTTCTTTTCTTTCACCCAGAAACACACAGAAATGGGACCAGCCCACATCACACTCCTGTCCACTAGCCCCTCGATCACTCAGCTGGAAGGAAGAACTGCCAACGCTCTCCAGGACAGGTAAGATCGCCCCAACCCACACCAGCCATGCTCTAACAGCAGGCAGCCAGGTGCCACGATTGGGCCAGGATGGTAGTGATGACTCCATCAGGATGACAGGACACGGACAGACATGGTGAGACCTTGTGACCCTTGGGCACAGAGGCAGGGTCAGCCCGTGGTCACAGGGGGATGCTGCTCTGTTTCTTCCTTCTCTTATGAAAGCCAGACACACACAGCGATGGGACCAGACCACAACACATGCCTGGCCTCTCTCTCCTTGAGAACTCAGGTGGAAGGAAGAACTGCCAACACTCTACAGGACAGATAAGCTATGCCTAACCCATTCCCCACCACCATCTCACAGCATGCCAGAAGATGAGATGGGTGGGCTGTGATGGGCATCTCCTGGCCGTCAGGGGGATGTGAGATGGACGGCCTTGGAGTGAGGCTGGGAGAGCCTCACGCAGGGATGCAGGGCATGGCCCTGGCAACAGTCTGGGGCTGCTCTTCTTGATCATCTTCCTTTCTCTGCCCAGCAGAAACCCCTGAGCACACCAAGGTCTGCCACTGTCCTTTCCCTCCTCTGCCTAATCCCTCCGTGGCCACTGACCTGGAGGCTGCTGCGGCTTTCTACAACCACAGCCACCAGAGGAGCAGGAAGCACACCAGGACCCTGTCTCTACTTGCCTATGGTCCTACAAGCACAGCAACAGGCCCCGCGGCTACGGACAAAAAGCGCTCAGCACGCCTCCGCACCACTCCACCCCACGTCTCTGTCAAACCTTGCTCAAATAAATGTTCTCATTCACAACCTCATCGGCTGCTTGCTCCTGCCCTTCTTGGGGAAACTGTGGGGGGCTCTGCCTTTTGCAGAAGGAGCAAGTGCACCAGCCTTCGCTTCTTCATGTGCTGGCGTCAACAGGATTTCAAAGCCGACTAAGTGGCCTAATGTAAGACCAGATTCTGCAGGCCATTCAGATAAGCGTTTAATGACAAACACTTAGGCGACTCTGGAGGAGAGTAGTCTACTGTGTTCTTCATTTATTCCTGCAGATGGAATACAGCATTACAGTTCAGTTGCTGAATCTGAACACATTTTGCCATTAGTTCTTCTGATGCACCAGCTTCATCTACAGTTACGTGAGGTCAAATACCTTTAACACTAATTTACTCCAGCACGATTTTTGTTGTTGTTGTTCATTAAATGAAGGCATAACGAATCACCTTTTTTTTTTTTTTTTTTTTTAAAGTATCGATTGACACCTCTTTAAAATTCCGTCTGAAAGAGGCAGCTCTGATCACTGCCCCTGCTACTGACAAGTCAAAAAGGAAAACTCCCACTTCTGGCAAGACCGAGGAAAAAGACCAGAAATCCTAGAACAGGAAATTACTCTTGCAAGCAGGAGTAATCAGAAGCTGGTAAAGACAGTATCACATCTTAACAGCAGGACCAGAGATAGCCATTGAATCCAGAATATATTGGAGCATCAGAGAAAGTCTGCATAAATGACTAGAGTCACTTGCAAACAACTAGTAATGACATAGTAATAGCATATATTCCTTCCTGTCTCAAGTCACCAGGGAGACAGTGCCCTGCTCAAGCCTAGAGCATGTTGCCCAGGAGCACATCCAGGTGGGTTTTGAGGATCTCCTGGGAAGGAGACTCCACAACCTCTCTGGACAGTTCCAGCGCTGTCACCCTCACAAGAAAGAAGTTTTTCCTCACATTCAGAGGAAGCTTTCTGTGTTGCAGTTTGCACCCACGGCTTCTTGTCCTGTTGCTGGGCTCCACCACAGGAAGTCTGGCCCCATGGTCTTGACGCCCTCCCTTCAGGTATTTGTATGCATTGATAAGATCCTCTCTCAGCCTTCTCTTCCCCACACTAAACAGGTCCATCTCTCTCAGCGTTTCCTTGTAAGCCAGCGCTGCTGGCTCATGCTTAACCTGTGGCCCACCAGGACTACCAGGGCCTTCACAGGGCCTGTACTGCTGCAGGGGCTGATTCCTCCCAAGGTGCAGGACCCCACACGTGCCCTTGGTGAAGTTCATCAGGGATCTCTGCCCAACTCTCCAGCCTGTCCAGGTCCCTCTGAATGGCAGCACAGCCTTCCAGTGGATCGGCCACAACTCCCACTTTGGTGTCATCAGCAAACTTGCTGCGGGTGCGCTCTGTCCTTTGGCCAGGTCACTGAGGAGGAAGTTGAACACAACTGGATCCAGTAGGGATTGCTGGGGACCCACTAGCTGGTGTCACTGGACTACCAAAAAGCAGAGTTTAGAAGGTAGCCCTCACGCAAACTGAAAACTGCAATGCAGCCTTGTCACTGAGTGACTCCAACACAGCACAGTGAGCAGACTTCTTGTCCTTCACAGTACAAGCTGGATCCTGGGCAGGGGGCACCACGACGACAACCTAAAATGAAAAGTAGGCAATTGACAGGCTTGTTAAAGCTGATTTCTAGAACAGAGCATTTCCAGTACAGTTTGCTTTTCGTTATTATTCCTACTCAGCTCTATGTTATCTAGTCACAATTTAATAATATCACAGATTCACAGAATTTCTAGGTTGGAAGAGACCTCAAGATCATTGAGTCCAATCTCTGACCTAACACTAACCAGTCCTCCACTAAGCCGTATCCCTAAGCTCTACATCTAAACGTCTTTTAAAGACTTCCAGGGATGGTGACTCCACCACTTCCCTGGGCAGCCCATTCCAATGTCTAACAACCCTTTCGGTAAAGAAGTTTTTCCTAATATCCAACCTAAGCCGCCCCTGGTGCAACTTTAGCCCATTTACCCTCGTCCTGTCACCAGGCACGTGGGAGAACAGACCAACCCCCACCTCGCTACAGCATCCTTTAAGGTATCTGTAGAGAGCAACAAGGTCTCCCCTGAGCCTCCTTTTCTCCAGGCTGAACAAGCCCAGCTCCCTCAGCCGCTCCTCGTAGGACTTGTTCTCCAGGCCCCTCACCAGCTTCGTCGCCCTTCTCTGGACTCGCTCGAGCACCTCCATGTCCTTCTTGTAGCGAGGGGCCCAAAACTGAACACAGTACTCGAGGTGCGGCCTCACCAGAGCCGAGTACAGGGGGACGATCACCTCCCTAGACCTGCTGGTCACACTGTTTCTTATGCAAGCCAGGATGCTGTTGGCCTTCTTGGCCACCTGAGCACACTGCTGGCTCATATTCAGCCGACTATCCACCATCACTCCCAGGTCCTTCTCTGCCTGGCAGCTTTCCAACCATTCCTCTCCCAGCCTGTAGCTCTGCTTGGGGTTATTGCGCCCCAGGTGCAGGACCCGGCACTTGGCCTTGTTGAACTTCATGCAGTTGACCTCAGCCCATCGGTGCAGCCTATCCAGATCCTCCTGCAGAGCCTTCCTACCCTCGAGCAGATGGACATACGCACCTAACTTGGTGTCATCTGCGAACTTACTGAGGGTGCACTCAATCCCCTCATCCGGATCACTGATGAAGATATTAAAGAGGACTGGCCCCAGCACCGAGCCCTGGGGGACGCCACTAGTGACTGGCCTCCAACTGGACTCGACTCCATTCACCACGACTCCTTGGGCCCGGCTATCCAGCCAGTTTCTAACCCAACGAAGCGTGCGCCAGTCCAAGCCACGAGCAGCCAGTTTCTTGAGGAGAATGCTGTGGGAAACGGTGTCAAAAGCCTAAGAAGGATATTAAGAAGGTCCCCAAATATTCAACTTGAACACAGTAATTCAATTGCAAAGGCAACAAGCTTAGAATAGTGTTTTGGAGTTAGGAAACAAACTCAGAGAGGCAGAAAGCTGTGTGCTCTTACGCTCCATGGAGCGCCAGAGGAAGGCAGGGACCCCTGGAAAGGGAAGGATTCCTACCATAGCCACAACAGGCAGCACCATGCTGTTTATTAATACATCCAAATGCAGCAGATCTCACATCTTTGTGTCCAGGAAAGCCATTTTCCACACTTCTTCCCTCTCTTCTTCTGATGTGTAAACCATTTGGTTCCTCAAGTATGAAGCACATAGCTTTACAGGTGAAAGGATACAATAAAGTCTGTACAAATAAGCATTTCTGAAATAGTTTGGCCTTCCCCCCGTTGTAAAGCACACTAATTTTATACACGTGTTATACAGAGCCCCAAGGTGTGATATTAAAGGGTGTCAGCTTTCTCCTGAGGCAGCCCAGAGATTTTAGGTGAGGCTGGCATTTGAAAGCCATGCCTACATAAGCCTGCTATAAAACCCGCTGTCACACCTGCCCGGATACATATTTTACCAGGACTGTTAATGTAGAAAGATACTGAAAGCACGCAAGTTAAAAACTGAGGACCAAATAAATCCATCACAAGTCAGGCTGTAGGAGATCACAGCTATGTTTAACAGACTTCTTTTTCATGCAGGTGCAGAAAAAAGCCAGCTTTTTTTTTTTTTCTTTTTTTTTTTTTTTTTTTTTTTAAGTATGAGACAGGGAATGCTATGAGGCCTACAATTCCTCAACACGTTCCCTTCCATGGCTGAACATAAAGCTTTGCCTTACCTTTCTCTCATAAGATCAGCTCACAGGCTCACCTGTACCCTTTTGGAGGGCACCATCTCAGCCTTTCTCCTGACACGAAGAAGAATTTCCTGCTCTGCGGTGTGTGACCATGGCTTTCTGCCCAGTCATCAGTGTAGGACTGAGAGCAATGTAGATATAAAGCCCCATTAAGTTACTTTGTTTGAGGGTTTTCCTGCAGATAGCAGGACTGCACGATCAGTAGCTACCCAGCTAAGCAAGCTGAACCGTGAGGGTTTTACCAGCTTCTGACAAATGGACCTCTTTTTGATCTGAGCAGCTTGTTTCACTCAAAGATGAATAGTGAGCCCTACTGGAGGGACCCTTTTCAGCTTTTTTGCCTGTTTTCAGATCTTCTGAGAAAACACTGCTCCCTCGGTCACATCACTCAACATTTTTCACCACTTATTTAATTTGGCACCTGCAATACAAAATCCCACGTTACTTATTTAGAGGATATTTGCTGGAATAGAGAGCAAACACCGCATGCAGGATTTATTTGCTTTAAAAGTTTGGCCGTTTGTCTGAACTTTTACCCTATATCTGACACAGAGAGAAAGAATACTTCAATAAATCTCTGAGCAGTAACAAAGCCAGCAAGCACTGAGGAAACAGGGTGATGAAAGCCCATCACGTAACAAAGACAGGACAAGGAATTGACAAGAAGAATTAATCCTACATGACTGCAGTGCAGAAACAGCACTTCTAGTGCCAGCGATGAAGCCAAACCCCAAGTCTTTGTCAAAAGCTTGATAGAAGATTTGGCCTTGGCATCAGTACAGTTTGAAGGACCTTAAGGTCAAACTTTTTTTTTTTTTTTTTTTTTTTTTAAGACAACAGATTTATTTCTTTCTCTGCTCTCCAGTTTTAGCCACTAATACCAGAGTTCCTGCAGAAGACCAGCTTATGAATTTGGGAGTTAACAGAGCTCAACCATTGAAACGTCAGCCTCAAGGAGCAGACAGGTCCAACATATCAGGTTGGGCAGGTAACTGGACAGAAACTCTGCTCACACCAGGAATGATTCAATGGGAAGCTCGCATCTCCTGCTTGCTGATCAGCCAGGTCTCAGACCTCAGTGCCCCTGAAACCCAGGCTATGAAATCCAGACTGCACCTTCTTTCAGATCTTCAGCCCATGCCTAAACAGCGTGCCAGACATCAAGGGTGAAAATCATTATATGCACTTGATAAATGCTTAACCCTTAACATCTCTCTTTCAAATGTTAGGACAATATTTTAGCCTGCTTCGGAAGCCACCTTCCCAGGGCCAGGACTCACATTTAAGCAGCGGAGTTTTTTTCCACCCAGCCCATTCAGTTTCTGTCTGACAGCCACTGCCACTACACACGGCATTCAATTACATGTTCTTGCAGTGAGTCAGCCCAAGAGCCTCGGACATACGACCAGGCCTGCAGCACATCTGTCGCTGTCCTACAGCCCAAAGCAGGCAAACAAAGCAATTAACACACTTCTGATAATCTCAAACCTTTCTCAAGCTTTCCTCCTGCCATCCACTTCCATTACAAGAATTATACCTTACCTCTACGTGTGTAACATCACTTTAAACTGCTCATTTGCTAGACCTTGGGCTGTACAGATGCCTCCAGCAGCTGTATCACCAGGGCTCTTGTATTCTGGTTCACCAGGGAGCTCCCTTTGTTAAGGGTCTCATTCACTGCATGGGACAAGCTGAAAGGCTTGTAGCAGCTTTTGGCCAAGCAAAAACAATGGTGGGAAAATAAAGCAAAGAGCTGCACCCACCACTAAAACATTCAGTGAAAGTCTAAGTCAGTGGGCATGCAGAGAGACACCTCGGCTAACACACTCCTGAGACACGGCATTCTCACACACAGGAAACCTTGTGTGCAGCTACCTTATTTCCCCTTTCTTTTTAAAGGACAAAATCAAAAGTCTTGTCAGCACAGTCCAGTCCTGTTCATAGCTCCTGTCTGATGACAAAAACATAATCAAGTAACACGAAATGGAAAGGTCTCCTTGGTACTAGCGACAGACAGTTGTAGCTGTCTGTGTGAATTCATGTTGCTTTACCAAAAAGAACCTCAGAATTTTTAAGTTACATACGCAGTGAGGAGATTGTCTTCATTCTTCTAAAACAACAACAAAAGAGGTGCCTATAACAGTAAGATCTAAAACAAAACTTGTCTATACTGCCTTTTATTCTACGATTCTCGCCTCTTTTTCTTGGTGCAGTCCCTCCGATGTTAAGTAACCTAAGTAATTTTATGTTGTCACCAATTTATATTTAATACCTTATTACTCACTCCACACTCAGCCCACATTCTACCACAGGAGATCAAAAGCATCACATCTGGTGGCAATCTGCATCTCTCAATGGAAAAGACAAAAACACCAGTTCAAAAACAAGACGGGGATTTTATTTTACAACAGTAATTATTTTCTGGCTTAATCAGAAAGGAAACCAGAAGCAGTAACTTCTTTTACCATATCACTTCCACATTTTAAGCAGAGCTCGTGTAGGCAGAACTAAAGATTCCTAAAAAGAGACCATGATTTAAATTTACAGCAGTTCGTGGCCACCAGGAAATTCAATTCCGTGGCATCAAGCAGAAAGTTGGTGTGGAAACACCAAATCTCCCATTACCTGTTTGCAGATGCATGCAGATCGCAGCTTACACTTGCGAACAGTTTGGAGTGCCCTACAGCTGGCTCGCTGCCTGCTGCAAACAAGCTATCCAGCTGATTGGCTTCATTCTCTGTTTTCCACAAGGTCCTGGAAAAAAGGTTTCCTGTGCATAACTTGCCTGGAGCGGAAAGATTTGGGAGGCGGACAAAGGAAAAATACTTTCGTTTCCACAAGTTTTCGTTACAATTTTAATTCTTTCTGGCTGCAGAATAGCGCAGGGATTCAGCTGAGCCTAATGGTCCCTTAAATACTGTTTATTTTAGTGTGATCTACACCAAATATGAATTCTCATGCCTTATTCTACACATGATGCCTGAAGAGTCTCAAGAGTCAAAATCTGTGTGCAAGGACCTCCTAACAAGCTCCCTATGTTACCAGCAACTTCATGCTTGCTTAAGACACTTGGCAACGTTGACTGCGACAGCCCTGTACTTCACAGAGTGCTGTCTTCAGGCACACTGGTAACACAAAGCTTTTTAAAATACAATTTGAAAGCTTGTTTTTATTTGAGGGTGGTTTTGGTACTCTCCTGGACACGCGTGTGTGTCAAACAGAATCCAAGAGCAAAGTCATGCATGGTTTGACAAAACCTGAGGCCAATCAGCCAACGGAGTTTCTTCACATCAGCCTTGCACGTCAGGGAGTGCCCCTGCCCTTGTACCAAACACCAGAGTTACACAGCATGCTGAGTGTTTCAGCATGGCCCAGAGCTCAGGGACTCGGTGAGACTCAATCCCACCGGTCATTGCAGATGGATGGTGGCGTGCAACTGCAGGTGCTGGCTATTCTTCTGAAAAGTGTTAGGTCAGAGGGTGGACTAGGGGATCTTGGAGGTCTCTTCCAACCTAGATGATGCTGTGAACAGCACACCATTCAACCAGCTCAACGAAACTGCTGGTTAACTCCCTTGCAACTGGGACCTTCATAAAATAGCAAACCGACCAGCAGCATCTCTTTCATGTTTCCAACTTCTGCCAGCCTTTTTTCTCCCTTCAGAAAGTGCTGTAGCAAAGCTCACGTTGTCCTTCTCCCCTCTCTGCCTGAAGCTGCTGCAGCAAGGTCCTGGCTGTCTGCAGCCACCAGTACCTCCCTCATGCAAGCAGAGGACATGCCAGCGTGCCACCAAATGCTTGTCTCCAAACAAGGCCAAGCTGAACAGATGGTGCTGAAGCTGAAAAGCGCAGCCTCGCATCCATCTGCTGTTGCTGGACGTGCATCTTCATTTATGCACACAAACATGTTATGCCAATGAGTGCCACACACGTACCCAACATGTTAAAGTCAGGGAAAGGAACTACTACAGGTGAAAGTGGGGTGTTGTGTGGGGTCAAAAAGGAAGCATCCTTACTACAGGTCTTCCATTATCAGCTACAGACCCCAGGCAGTCACAATTCCCCATAAAGCAGACCACTGAGCACCTGTGCAGAACAAAATAAGCCAGCACATCCCGAATTTTGGCAGGGGCAACTCTTATTAAACACATTCTCATCGAGTCCTGAACACCGTGGCCCAGCATACAGCCCAGAGTCAGTAACCTAAAAGCTACTCCTGAGTCTCAGGAAGTCTCAGCAGGCAGCATCACCTCTCAGCACAAGCAGCAGTAACTCGGTAGGGTGCACTCTGTGGTTGAGGAGCTGGAAATTGAGGACAGACCAACAAGAGAAGGATCGATTCTGTCAGAAAAGGGAAGAGAAACTGCACAGAGAAGCTCAGTGTCAAAATGGCTGCAGCTGCTGGGTGGCGTTCAGGAAGATGGACTCTCTTATATCCCCCCTCGAGGCAGAGAAGTGCCTTTCAGCCAAACCATTATTAAATATTTCTGGTTCCACCTAATGTACTTATAAACATAGGGACATCAATATAGCTTAGTTCTAATTGGCAGGATAAGTTTAATTAAGAATGGGAAAAACCAACATCCCGTTAAACAGTCTCAGTATCAGTGGAAAAAAACAAACAGCAAGAACTGAACTCTTCAACAAGCAGAAATACGCACTCATGTTTCAGACAACAGCTAAGTCTTCTCCAAAATGTAAACGGAAGGAAGTTATGGATTGGCAATGCGTAAAGCCCCAGGCACTGTGTCCAGTGGCAAGATGTGAGCCACGGCACGAAAGGGATCAACTCCTCTGTTGTGGCACTGACTTTTTCCATCCAGCATGTGTCACCCAGGCATGCCGCGTGGCACACAAGATGCCAGCAGAACACCACACAGTGCCCTCATTTATCCCGCTGGCTGGGAAAACCCGTGCCTTCTGCTTGTCACAAGTGAGTCAGCTGCTGCCGGTCACAAAGACCTGATTCTTCACACCTCCAGGACCCCGGCATTGTTCCTTCTGGAGAAAAGAAGCTCAGCACATTCATCAGCGACGAATGGCACCGTACATAAGAGACGTGCTCATTTTCGGGAAGTCAGCCCCAGGTTGCCACCAAGCTGCCAGCCTGCCCACCCACCTGCAGCTCCATGCCTTACTACCTGATTAAATAAATAACAAACAAACAAAAAAAAAAAAGCTCAGGCCAGGCTCCCTCCTCACCTCACAGGCATCAGCAGAGGTCCCCAAAGCCCCTTGGCCTCACAGGCCATCGCCTCAGCACTTGGCATCCCCAACAAATCTCTTGAAAAATTAACAAGAGGCGGAGGAGAAGAGACTTGTCTTTTCATGTTCTTCACCAAGGAAAAAAAAAATATGCTTGAATGAAATGATTTGAGCTTAGTACTGGCAAAGGATCGGTCAAGAGGCATTCCTGTATAGTTTCCAAAGCTCACACATCCTGGGAATTTGGCAGACCTCCTGATAAAACAAGCCTCGCTCGCCAGTCGCCTGTCATCCCCGAGAGGGGATGGGGTTCACTGCACCCTCAGACCGTGCTGGAGCTGCTGGAGCAACTGGGAGAAACCTGGCCACAGCCAGCTTACAGGGGAAGCAGATAAAAGGAAATTATCATCTGCAGACCATTAACTGAAGGAAGCACCTTATGAGCACGCCCCGCCCCAGGCTTGTTCCAAACCAGCTAAACTCCATCACGATCAATAAGCCCTTGAAGTGTATCCCAGCCAATTCATACAGAGAAAAAAACAACAAATAAATCCCTTGAAACAGAAGAATAGCCAAACAAGACAAAAGGTAGAGGCTGCAGCTAAGTGAGTGCAGCCAAAGGTAACATGAAAGGCTGCACTCAAGACACAGAAGTCCACTGGAGCATCTCAAAGCACCACCTCTGTTATGCTGTACAAACCGTTCTTTTCTCTTCTTGGTTTTTATTATTGCTTGAGTGGACTCCAGGTGTTCCCCAAACAGATCTTCAGTTTCAGAACTGCTCCACTCAGATGAATAATGAATAATTACAAAAGGAAACAAATCTGAAGTTTCAAATGTACTTCGGCAGCACAGCAGTTATTTTTGCTCATTGTCTCCACAAGCGAACCTTACTGCCTTCAGAAAGGGTCTGTTTTCCACAAGAAAGGTTTCTAAACAGCAGAAAACAGGATTACTGGTAGCTTTTGCTTGCACAGCCCAGAAACCTTAACACGAACCTGAGCGCAGACCTGCTTAACTCCAGACAGCAAGCTTTTAAGGATTTATGTTTTAAGGACAGTGACAACAGCAGTTGTCGCACTACAAGGAGAAAAACACTCCCTTTTCCTATTTATCCTCTTCCATTTGTACTAGCTATGCCACAGGCTCCCCCCCACTTTGGGTGCATTAGGACAAGGCAGGCGCAGTCCCTGCTTGACACTCGCTTCGAGTGGCACAATCACTCACCATCAGAGCTGCAGCTGCGTCAGACCAAGCTGAAAGGTAAAACTTGAGTTTTCCGGGGCTTGGATTTTCACAAGAAGTAAGCTCTCCTAGGCTACAAGAGCATCAGAACCACTTTTATCCATCTTTTACCCAATAAACAACTTCAATCCAACTTTTTTCAGCCCCGTTCTGTGCACAACGATGCCGACAGCAAAGCTCCAGCACACCGAGCGCTGCCAGGAACACGTGCACAGGACAGACCCTCCTCACGACGCTCTTCCTGTTGGACATAAGCGTGCCTCACAGAAGGCTGGTTCCAAACTAAGTCAACTCCTTCCGGATCAGTGAAGCCCTTGAAGTGTGTTCCAGCAAATGCTACGGAGAAAAGAGTCTGTCCAAACAGAAGAGCAGCCAAACAGGACAGAAACGCTTACATAAAAACGAACAGTTTGGTAGCCAGCTTTCTAAAACGCTAAGCCTTGCAAAGGAGATGTAAGCGAGGAGCCAACAGCAGCAGTTAAAGTGACCTTTACTAAGTCATTTCCTACACTGAACGATGCACACAGATTTAGCTTTATCACAATCAATTTGATGATAACACACAACCTCTGATGGGAAAAACTTTGGGCAAATACCCTCCGGTGTCAACATTTTTGCTTGCGTGCCTTCCCGGCCCACCTAAGGAATGACTTAAAGGAACTGAACAATAGGAACTTGTCCTAGCAGGAGCACAAACTGTGGGACCATTCCCTTCCTGAACACATGGCTTTTGTCATCTGTTCCCTTCGCAAATACCTGCAATTGCCAAAAACACCTGAGCCACCTGCCCTAGCAGCACGTAGGGCCCAAGCCCTTCCCTTACATAACCCCTTCTCCTGTTGCACGCCGTTCTGACCACGGTGCAGCTGTAGCAGTAGCGACAGATCCATGCTGTCTGGCGGAGAATTCAGGCTTCTTCCCGGGGCCCACACCTCCACAACCACCTCCAGCACTCATTCCAGCCACTGCTGCCTGTTGTCCCCAGTCCTTGAGCTGTTTCCATTAGCACTGCTGTTGTGCAGCGAGGTCAGAGAGGCTCACCTCTCCCCATCGCTTCTCAGTTGTTTTTTGTGACCCACCATCGGTCTCTCCCTGTCGAGCTAATTGAACAGGAGCACAAGTGCTCAGTCCAGGATGCTCAGCAGCAGGGCCAGAGCACGCTGTCCTTTAGGAGCCTTCATGTCCTTACTTGTACTGCTGCCAAACGTGGGAAAAGCAAGCATCTGCCTGTCCCGTCTGAATGCAAATGTGGTACAATGTCGGGGAAATCCCTGTCAGGCAGAAAAAGAGGGTAAAAGTCCATTTCATCTTCAGTTGTGAAGCACTCACTGTTACCTTTTTGTCTTCAGAGACCAACAGCTTTCTCCAGGTAGCGTTTCAGGCCCAGGGTCTGAAGCAGTCTTTGCTCTCTTGTCCTTACAACTGCAGGTCACACGCAGAGGGACACCAGTAAGGGTAAAACACACAAGGTAAGTTGGTAATCCTGCCTAACAACTGTTGCATTCCTCAAAAGCTTAAGAGCACTTCTCTTCCTAAAAAGAAGGAAAACCTTACAAGATCTGGAAGCAGACAGACAGTTCTCTCCAGGCCTGTGATTTAGAAGCACTTATCTTGGAGACATCTGCGGAGCCAGTGCGAAGCACGCAGCACTCACAGGGGAAAGACCAGGTTCACTGCTCGCAGCTGGCATGCTGAGGAATGTTGATTCGAAAACAAAAAGGGGAAGACCCCAACTGCCAGCAGCCCCAGAGCTGCGAGGCGAGGCCAAGCCCATCTGCAGCTCTGAACTGAGGAGCACCACGCCACAGAGATCAGCTGGCAGGGGCAGAAGCAACAGCTCCAGGTGACAAGTCCATCCTGCAACACAATTAAGTAGAATGCAAACATTTGACAGGTCATTTTGCTGTCCTGTATGGAAAAAATGAGATAAAACAATGTTTTAAGCAAGTGCAGAGCAACTGTCCAAAAAAAAAAAAAAAAAGCGGAGTCTGGGTGCCAACAAGTGCCAGCATTGAAGCTTCCCCAGCTCTGCTATATTATTGACACCCCAGATCACTATCAATTATTGTGCAGTTGTCAACGCCAGGCAATTGCTGTCACATGCTTGTGACAGATCAAAGTGCTAATCCTCTGCTAACTGACATTTATTGCATTAAGCCTGCATGAATGAAGAGAAGTTCAGAGGTGCAAGGATGAGATCTCACTAAGGGGATGAAACCTGACACAAACTTAACCATTTCCCTGCTCCAGAACAGTTCTTCTGGAAAGCACGTTTTTGGTGCAATTACATTTGCTCAAAAATTACCTCTACCTATTTGACCATTACCAAACAGAAACAGGGCTGAAATTTGCAATGCTCCCAGGATCACGGAAAAAGTTTCCATAGCTGTAGCCCACAGTTTCTCCTATTAAGCACCAACTTGGCACTTTTGGCACAATGGGCACACAAAGCCTTGGTGGCACTTCCCTGTGTGTTGGTTTGAGCCTCACCAACATCACTAGACATTGGCCCTACACACCACGCACCTCTAGGAGATGGGCTGCCATGCAACACGGACCTGTGCAGTTGTAACCCAAGTCATTTTCCATTATTTCACAGAGACAGGGAGAGCACAACTGTTTTACTCAGTGCTTTGTACAAAAACACAAGTGGGCTAACTTAAGTAACAATACACATAGATGTGATGTGTAAATTGAGTTATTTTACATAAATGAGAAACATCAATTTTAACTCTAATTTCTAGACTACAGTAAGCTGTATTTCAATACACAACTGCAGTTACTAAGAGAAGATGTGAGAGAGGAAAGGACAGACACCAAGGACAAAAGCACCTTTAGGTCAGCCACAGGGTTTGTGACCTGTCTCTCCAAATGTTGGCAGTCTCCATATCTGAAGAAACAACATGAAAACTCCAGGACACTATTTGCTGTTTCTCAGTTCTTTTTAGAAGAAGCAGCAATGATCCAGCGGCCTTCCAGCTGCTCAGAGAACTGGATATGGATTGCAACACCCGACCGCTACAGTGGGAGCAGATGCATCACTCCGATGGGAAATCCATGAATTCACACCTTCATGCCCAGACATTTCAACCTCCTACAAATAACCTTCTGCTGTACAAGAGAGAGAAAGCGGGGCAAATATTTGTTGGGGTGTCTTGTTAGACAAGGAAAGCAGTAGGGAAAAAAGATTCATCAGCATGTCCTGGACCTGCCAAGAACATACATAAAAGACCTGGGCACCTGCAGTTACCTAGTTATGGCGTTGCAACTGAAGTTGCATTACAACCACAGGTATCACGCACGGGTTCACCCTTTTGTTCTCTCACAGAACCACAGAATATCCTGAGTCCGTACCAATCCACAGAGAATCACTGCCAGAAACATTGCTAACAGCTACACGGGCAAAAGCCACGATGGTTTGGCAGGGGTCTCAGTCAAGCAGAACAAAACAGTAGAAGTCTCCACAAGTGCACACAGTTAGCCTTGCCCCTGTCTGATAACAAATATTTTACATTTGTTTTAGCTAAGAAGGCCTGCCTAACACATTTTATGAATCTGACTGACTACAGAGGAGGTCTTTTATCAGATCTCCACTGCAGATTTATTTTTGAAAGCATTTTTAATTCAGCACATGAGTATAAGATTTCAGCTTTGCTCTTTATGCATCAATAAAAAATGTGTCACAACTTTTAGACATTCTGTGATGTTTTGTTGTTTTTTTAATAGCAAAGGTATTTCATTTCAAAGGAGGTTTACCACTGGTACAGGAAGTGTTTTGGTGCTATTCTAGAACCTGTTCCAGAAAACAGGTAATTAATTTGGCTAAAATCTTTTTGATAAGAATTCAAATTAAGACCAAACTGGAATCCTTCAACGTGAAAATCTTAATTCATGGCTGCCCTGCACATAGATGGAAAACTTAGATCCCCACGACGTAAAGACTTCAGAGAAATACTTCCATGCAATTGCAGAGCAGACACCCTACACGGCCCATGGGATCAGCCTGAGCTGTGCCTGTGGGAAGCCCGCTCACCCTCGGCTTCGTGTCCTCAGACACCTCCTGTGCTTAGGTCTGCCTGAGGATGGAGACTTACTGCTTCTCTTTCAAGGTTACACTCAGGTTTCGTGCACAGCTTGATCCTCAGCTGTTCAGAGCAGCTACTCAACTTGCATTTGAACTACTGGGTGTTAAATATACAGGTCTCTGGAACCACGGCCACCACACTGAGAATTTTGATGGCTACATTTGCATATCTCCACTTAAAACATGCATCCTTCTGAGCAGGTGAAATATTTCCATCTGCTCCAATTCATGGATTCCTTGATTTCAAGTCTAAAAGAAGCCCACAGGACTATGCCAGCTGATCTCCTCCCACCTGGCAGGAAAGCACAAAGCATCTGCTTTTGTGTTGTGTGTAGAGGGACCACACTGCTGGTTGCTCGCCTTGCCTGATTCACTCCCTGACATCTAGCGTCAGGGCAAGAGCAAAGCCTCACGGCATGGTGTGGAATAGCTGATCCTACTGCAATCCAGAGAAAACTCCCTGACCTCAAAGCTTACCAAGTGTAAAATCTCAGTTAAGTAATTTGCTCTGAGAACTTCAAGTTATTTGTTCATTCACAGGGTAATGTCCAGCAAAATCTAGTGGGCATAGCCCTGTAAAACAAAACATGAATTTCATGAGGTGCGAACACTTATAGAGGGCTGTAATCTGAAAGTAATTCTTTCTTCAAGCTGGCTCTCTCTACATGGAGACGTGGCGTTTCTTCCTGTCCAACTATTTTTCCTTGACACTATCCACAGGTTTGCCTTGGGTACTTGTTTATGGTGTGAAAATAAATTCATGATGCAAACTTGTATAAATACCCACTCAGATTTACTCAGGGAGGATATGTTCCAGGGGAGAAATAGATTGCCTTAGAACAACTGGTGATTGTCAGACCACAGCCAGGGTAGTATTACACAGACAACTGCAGCTAAATTTTCAGAAGGCAAATGCAGCACGAGGCTCTGTTTCACTGTTTCACTCCTTTTCCTACCATAGCCAGCTCCTTCTACTTCAGCTTTCAGCCCATCTCCTCTCCCTGTGTCACACGACAAGATCATCGCTTTAATTAGATGCCCTGTTGCTATTTCCTCCTTTTTTTTTTTTTGAGAAGTGCAACCGCGCATTCTATATCTGTTGGTGATTTGCCTAAACAGCAGTTATTCACATGGCTGTAGCAGCAAGCATCCACCGCCACAGCAAAAAACTCCTGTCAAATTACCCTGGTGCTGAGGAACTTCACTTTCCTGAGAAGTCAAAGCCACTTCTCAGAAAAAAGAAAACCCCTAGAAGCTAGCGGATTCACTTTTATTTAAGAAAAGGGAGGCATACTTGTACAGTTTAATACATTATTACATTACAGTCGTGCTGTATTACCTTACAATACAGTTGTAATTATTACATTTATACATTAGAGGGTGGTGAGGCACTGGCACAGGTTGCCCAGAGAGGTTGTGGATGCCCCATCCCTGGAGTCGTTCAAGGCCAGGCTGGATGTGGCTCTGGGCAGCTGGGCTGCCAGCCCTACCCAGAGCAGGGGAGTTGAAATTAGATGATCTTTAAGGTCCTTTTCAACCCAGGCCATTCTATGATTATTCCTTGACACTATTAGCGAGAGCTAAGAGCTTATCAGCACTACAAGACAAAGCACACAGTCCTGCTATTAATACATGCCACTTGTGGCTTACAGGGCCACTAAAACTGGCAGGGAAAAGAAACTGAAAGCAGACAGGCAGGAAGGTCTCTGCTGACCTCCAGAACAAGCACTCAAGCAAGGAAGCACCCCAGCCTTGCAACTGTGATCGCAGACTGAACAGCTGCGCTCGCCCAGCCCTCTTCATGGTAACTGAAAAGCACGGGGTGACAACAGAGGTCGTAACGTGTTTGGAGAGCTTTTCTCAACCTCGTGCTCGCAGCCAGCAGTCAGCTGCATCCAAACCTTCCTTCTCAATGACTGAGGAAGGGACAAGAAGGCTGAATGGCCATTCACTTGAGGACATGAGAAACACGAGCTGGCTTCAGTCAGAAACAGACAGACTGCAGGTTATATCAACTTGTAGAAAATACCAGGTTGTGTTCATCTGTTTTCACACAACCGTGAGCAAATCCAGTAACCTACATTTATAATTCTACCCTTACAGACGAAACTCACACAGACTTACCAAACAATTGGCTTTGTACTTAAACAGATCTTCAGAGATGGATTCGTTGCCTTTTTATAGGTTTTGTACCAATAAAAGCGTAACCAGTACAAAAGCTACATGCCTACAGATTCATTGTATAGCTGAGCTAGGTAACAAATCAAACACTAAAACACATTAAGGTGCCAGAAGGAGGCAGTGCCAGGCTACAGCATCAGCAATGAAAACAGCAGTCACACAGCGTCAGTGCTCACCAACTTCTGACACTCAGCCCACCTGCAGGGTCCCTTTTCAATCTCTGAGGCCAGATTGATGTAACTTTCACCAAAATACACTCTGCTAAAGGTCAGCACCTCCTCATTCTCACACAGCAACCCTTACTGCAATTGTCAGTGGCCAAACTAATCTTGCAAGAAAACACCACCCGGAATAGCATCGCTTTGCTGTTGGGTTACTTGATGCTGAGTAGCACCACGGGCTTTCTGGTCTAGGTTTTTGCTGCTTCAAATATATCATGCATAATGTCCTATCTCCTAGAAGAATCACGCAGACTGGGATGTTAACACATGGTCCTTATGTTTAACTTTTTTCAGGTCTTCTTTACTAACCCCCACCGACCATTTTTATTGCTCAGTTTAGGTGCTGAAGCATTCCCCTGACACCGGAGGCCTACACAGCGAGCACTGTCACCCTGTGAACAGACCGCACCTGGGACAAGTGCAGACTCCACGGGGTTGATGATTAATACCGAAAACAAATCAGAACAGAGTGGCTGGTACTATCCACAAAAGAGTTAATCCTGTGGGCAGAAGATTAAAGCCTAGCAAGGAACCAGGACAGCTCGTTAAAAATGAAATACTCTGCCTAATGTCTGCCCTGTTACTCATTCCCTTCCAGAGCGACCAGGGTAAATCTGCTGGTGTTTCAGCTTGTAGATAACCCGACTAGTAAATCAACGAGCAAGAGCACATAATTAGGAACTCATCTGTTTCAGATTATGGAATATACAATCTGTTTTCACGCGTAAGAAGATAAACCCCATAATTCACTTGACATTTCACCACCACCTTGACATATCATCTTTCCGCTGGTGAAAATAAATTGCCTGGCAGCTGTGTTATATATTTTGCCTAAATGTATATTTAGATCTGTCACGTGTGCAGTCTGGGGGATTTGTGGCAGTTTTAAGGGGCAGAGACTGCTCCGACTCAGCTGCACGCAGGCAGCATGAGACAACATGGCAGTAAATGGCACAGGGGTGAACACAACAGCAGTACCAGTGAGCAGGACAACTCCTTAATACCAATCGATTAGCACCAGCTCACTGAACTTCAGCCTTCACCATGCTTGAATTCAGATTGCACGGCTGCAGCACCCCAGTGCTTGGGATCAAAACAGCATGAACAGGACAATTTTCAGAACTGACACCTACACGAGTCTGTTGGGAAGCCCTACACCCCCGGGCTTGGCAAGCACAAGGTTTTGTACTGCCCGGGATGCCAGCAGAAAAGCTGCCAGTCTGTGCTTCACGAGCACGTACATGCAATCACGTGCACTGCCAAAAGAAATCCCCCCTTCAACAGCCAGCCGCTGGCGGAGACGCATCATTAATCCATCTGCCTCGTGCTGTGTTCCCCTGGGAGTTCATTTCCCTGCTCCATCCATCCCACTTCGATGCTGCAAGGGTTGAAGGCCTGCTGAGGGCATTACCTTCATCACAGCTGCCTGCAGTACCCGTTTGCTGGTACTCCACGACTCATGGGACATCGATATTGCCACAAGCAGAGATGATCCTGTCCTTTTACCTGGGAGTGACACCGCTCTCACCTTTTGGCCCAAGAATCAGCACCTGCCCAGGTGGCTCCCTGCACACCCACGCAGCCAGGCGGGGCATGCACACGGGCAGGCACACGGCAGCCAGCTTCCCTTGCTGCTCTCTTTCTTCTACCAAGACAGATGACATCAAATTAATTACATTAATAACATGCAACTGCTTTTTATTAGTTCACTTGCAGCGTAGAAAGGAAAAACGTCTCCCAAGAGCTAGCCATCACAAGTAAGTGAAGAAAAAAAGCTCAACAACTAATTGGCTGAAGTGCATTTAATGCAGGAGGTCAGCTGGCTGTAAGAGATGTAAAGGCACTTTCGGAGGGATCAGAGTGCAAGCCCTGATAATCAGGGAAGCATCCTCTGGAACATTTTTATTACTCACAAGTTAAAGCAATGATGGGGACAGCCCCAGAAAATCCTTCATACATGGTTAACATACTCTGAGATAAGGGGAGGAACCCAACATGGTCCCTTTCTCTCTATTTTGACATGCATAGGCCAGCTTTTTTCCCTTGTAGTCTCAAGTGGCAGCACTCGTGTACCATCACATGCTGTAGTAGCACTGTCACCACCAACACAAGTATTTTTTCCATCCACGTGAGCACATCTGTAGCTCATTTTGAAAATCTACAGAAGGGCTTAACCACTTACAGAGATCTGAGCATCACATTTGGAGCCTGACTGATTCTCAGGGGAGCTGTTACCCTCAGGAGCACACAGCCGAAACTGTGGTGGCCACGGGGACTGTGCTGTGAGCAGTGTTCATCTTGCCCACCGAATGCTGCTGAAAGGAATGAGCATGTCAAATCCATCACGTTGTCTCCCTCCACAGTCCAGTAAGAATACATAAACTTTTACATAAACCTTGTCTGCCTTATAATATTTTCTTGTCTAAACAGATCATCTTTTCTGAAGAGGACCCTATAGAAGAGCACAGCCTAAGTCCTGCCTCCAGGAACACCACCACTCCTGCTGAGCCTTCTCTCTAGCCTTCCTCGCAGGAGTTTTAAGCCCAGACGGTGCCACCAGGGACCAGCATAACGCAGCAATTTCCCCTCCAATGCTAGAGATATCCCTGCAGGGCATCTTCCAGCTAGCACAGATACATGACTGCCTAACAAGCCTGACAAGGCAAAAGCTGAAGGCGGTGCCTTGCAGCAAGGGGCAGCACGGCTTCTTGTCTCGTCCCTCCCTTCACAGGCCCCAGGGAGCCGCTGCCACGTCCTGCAGAGGGAGAGCAGGCAAGCACTGCTCAGCACACCCTGTAGGCGCAGCCTTCCCCCACAGTGGAATCTTCCACCATGGGATTTGGCTGCTCTGGAGGGAAACCTACCCGTTTTTATCGCCCTTGCAGCAGTAGAGCTGCCATCTAGATTTCAGGTAGCTCTCCGGGTCACCACGCACAACAGCTATTTCCAGGAAATCAAAACCGACTGGAAAGCATGAATAAAACATGAATAAAAATGGTCCGTGCACAGCAGGAAAGAAAAGCTTTTATCACAAGCTAAAACAACACTGCGTGCAATTGATTCCTCAGGGCACACACCAAACCAACTCGCCAGCTTAAAGGGTAACTTTTTAATGGGATGTAGATCACGAAACATTTCAGGTACCCAAACCCATCCCGCGGGTGAGTCCCCTCACATGGGCTGGAGGCTTAGGGCGCCCCCACAGCTCTGCCAGCACGGCTGGGCAGAAGGCAGCAGCCCAGGCTGGTTCATAACCCTGTGGCCTGCATGAGAAGGCTTGGCACTGAAGGCACTGCCTCCAAGCCGCGTTACACGGCCACGCTCAGTGTAGAGCAGCCAGGCCACCAACCCGTGTGGGATCCGCAGGTGCCAGCAGAGGCCTGTACACCCGGCACAGCCCAGCTGTAGTTGCTGTGAGACAGAACCCAAGTTTCATTATTGAAGCCCTTCAAATGTGGCAAAAGCAACCAAACCCTTTCCAGGCACCACATCTAACTCATGGAAACACGAAGAAGACATCCTGGTCCTCTCTGGATCACCAACCCAGCTAAATCGAGGGGCTTCCTCCACCAGAAGGAACACCTCTCACCTGGGGGAACGGAACAACTTGTGCTGCTAGTCCCAGCACTAGGGAGTGACAGTAGTGTGCTGGTGAGGAAGAGCTCAGCATCTGCATCAATCCCCTCTTCCCGTAATACAGGTTAATACTGCAATCTATGCTGACAGCAGCCAGGAGCAATTGCAACGTGTCAACAAAGGAAGAAAACGCCTGCCAAGCCTGCAAGTGAGAGAAACAAAGCAGCGCCCTTGGCAGAGCACAGGTGGAGCCTTTAACCATCTTCTCCTCTAACCATCCTAATTGCTTCAGACCCTCAGGAGCAGGTAGCAGCTGGCTTAGAGCTGTCTGCTAGCAAGGCAGCTGAGTTCAAGTCAGTCAGCAGAAAGCTACACAACAATTAAACGATCACAGTTAAAGCAAGGCCCAGAAAAAGCCATCTACCCAGTGCTAGCGAGCGCAGAACCAGTGTTCTCCAGCCTCATGGGAAGCCATTCCTCACAGCATCCACGCAGAGCCAACTCCACCTGCCCTGGTTATCAGCAGTCCTGCCCACAACTTACCTCCCTCACAGTTCCTCAAGTTTTCAGAAAGCTTCAGGCCTGACCAGACCATTAGGTCATCATGCCTGACCTCCTGCAGATCAGACCCTGGCATTTCTCCGCTACCTCCAGGCTGAACTCAGTCAGCATTAGCTGACAAACACTTTCCAGCAAACCTGCCAGTCTGGATTTCAGCAAAGGAAAAAGTGGAAGTCTACCCTTTTCCTGCTTTTAGGACCTGCAGCCTTATTTTCTAGTTACAGTTGCATGTTTCTAACTCCTGCCCATTTGTTACTGCATTTCTCACCCTACTTTAGTAAACATCCTTTCCAGGGAAGAAAAAGTATTGTAACACAGAGACTCCAGGGACTGCTTTTGAAAAAACTCAACAGCAAAAGTTCCTCAGGTCCTCCCTAAAAGGCATTTCCTTATTTATTTAAACACAAAAAATAAATCCATCTGACTTGGCTGTGACGTGTTGCCCTAGTGCTTCAATATCCCCTTTAAAAGGGGCATCAAAATGTCAGGGTTATTTCTCTCCATGGCTTTGCCAGGGCTAACATGCCAGCTAAGCAGCAATGACACACTTGCATATCTGTGTCTAACTCTGCCCGCACACATTTCGAGGTCCTTTTTGCTTTAGTGACTCACCTGCAGCCAGCCCATCTTGCCCACCAGCACATCCTCACTGTAGTGCAGCATCCCCCGATTTATTCTGTTTACTTGCAGGCTGTGACACAGATGCTGAGCTGTGGCTGTTTCTGACAAAAGCGTGCAGCAGGTAACGATTCCTTAATCAACAGCAGGAATGAGATCCGTTCTCTCTTGGCCCACTGGCTGGTAACAGCTAACACTTGCAAATCACCAACTCCTGCGATGCTGAGTGCCTCTTTTTTTCCCAAACCTATTACACCTGCACAATTGTTTTTTTCCTGAGCTGAATGCTTCTACTGAAGAGACACAGTGTGGCTTCTTTGCCAGCAACTGCTTTCCTTTAAACCAGGCTGAATTACACTACCACATTCCCAGCCTCTAATTCTTTATTGAGCGAATCTTGTTTGTCTTCTCATCTCTCTTCCCTGGCATTACGGACAGGCTGGCAAGCCTACCGATGAGCTCCTGGTGCACTGAACAATGCTCCTCTCTCTTCTGGCTCACTGCACATCCCACTAGGCAGAGAAACACCACTTACCCCCCAAAGGTGCGTTTCAGCTAAAATTAGCACCTACAGAAATCACATCAAACATGGAGCAGGTAACTGGGGATTCCCGTGGCAGAAGCTGCAGCACCAGTTACTCAGATCAGCATGAGGCCTTCTGGTCCCATTGTGGGCGTCCAGCTGCCCCTGCAGTACAAACCTACTTTTCAGGCCACCTGCATGGCCATACACCAGCCCTATTGGCTGCAAATGCATCCTCAGTTCCCAGCCAGGGCCTCCAGGGACCTTCACACTCATCTTCCCTTCTGTGAATCTCTATCCTGCGTGACAGCAAAAAGGCTCTCAGATCAGAGAAGCTGCCCTGAGGCAAGAGCAGCAGTTACTGAGCTCCTTTAGCAAAACCCAATAGGTCAAAACCATTAGTCAGCAGCTCATAAAGGAGACTAACAAAGGCAGCTCTAGCTTTCCATCCCCATCTCTCAGTTCCTTCTGCTTGAAGCAGAAGGACAGGTGCAATGTCCAACTACGACTTCAGTGTTACGTGCAACTTCTATTCTTAATAACTTCATAAAAAAGCCTTCAGCAAAGAATTAGGTTTTGCAGTTGTTTAATCTATATCCACAACCTTTTATCTTCATTCATTCTTTGTACCAAACTGAACTTACGAACTACGATCAAGCCTGCCTACAGGTGTTTTTAGAGAATTTTAAACATTCTAGCACAGAAATAACCTGAAATTGAGCTCTCGATAACAGCTCAGTAAGCTTCTTTATAGAGAAGATTTTGAATTGTTCCAGCACCTGGCCTCCCACTATAATACAGTCTTGAATGTTGTTCCCTCCTCTTTTTCCTGTACTTGTATTCATTTACAGATTAAAATCCTATCACACCCTATCTATGTTTAAAGCCCCTGTAGTGCTGTAACACAGCTGAAAACAGCAACACAACACACCTGGGAACAGACAACCACCAACTTGTTCCATTTTTACTCTGCAATATTTCTAAATCTTAAGTCTCTGTGATTATTAAATGTACACGTGTAGTTTGCAAGAGGCCTGGCTACTCAGCTGGGGAGTGACAGGTCTCCTATCTTAGGGTGTCACTTACCTTCATAAAGCAGATGACAAGAAAACAAGTACTACAGGCTTAAAAGAAGTTCAGGCGATAACATTATTTTACAAAGACCATAGTTCTTCAAAACCAAAACATCTTCAGGAGCTCCTCTCTTTTTTGCCACTTTTCCAATCGTCTCTCTCCAGATTATGCATATGCTAATCCAAAGCACAAAAAGCAGTCATGCTGCTGCCCGTGCCACTAAAGGCAAGCACAACAGAATGCCATGCCCAGGAGTGACAAGATCAAGAGCAGGAACTGTAAGGAGTGATGATTTCCTGTACTTCAGAGCAGAGGATTACAGCTGACACTGAGTTATGAACCCATGAAATCCTTACAGAACAGTAACTGCAGCATACCACACCTTAACATTTCACTCAGATTTTATACCTGGGGCTAGAGCTTAGACTGTCTCTACAGAGCAGAGTCAAGCTACATTGAGTACGCAGGGTAATGCGGTCTTCTTGCTTACTGGCTTTTTAAGAGACTCAGTGGCAGTTTAATGGAGCTCAGGTATGTAACTGCATGGCTTACAAGCAAAGTCTCTGCAGCACTGCAGTGCTTGGCATCCAGAACTGATCGTATACTCAGGTATCACTCTCTGAAGTCTCCTACAAACAAAAATGGAAGTGTGTATGTGCCCTCAAGTGTGTAGAAGTTGAAATGATTGCAGCACCCAAGAGCCAACTAAAAGATAACCATGCCAAACCTCTTCTTGAGCTGGGTAGTTTCTGTAACATGCAATTTCTTCAATCATTCCCCCAAAACCTTCCACTCACACTGTGCTGTAAAAATACTTTGTCAATTCCTCCTTTTGGAGTACAGCAGCACACAAAAAGGAAATCAGGAATCACTTTTTGTTTAGCCATAATGAAAAAATGCTGGCAACCTGTTTCTGCCTGGACAGTGGGGGAACAGGAATTGTCGTGATGGTAACCTTTGCTTTACAGAGATTTGTCTTTCTTGTTAGAAAGCAGATGAGACTGTACACAGGTTTTGCGCTAATGAAACCAAAAAGTAGCAAATGCTAAAAACTTGAAAGGAGACAGCTTTCCCTACTACACACACTGCATTAAGGTTTTTTAACAGTGGAGTTTAGCAAAAACCACTAGGCTTGTAAGGCACATGGTGAGCTAGCCTGCTGCACAGCCAAATAATCTCATTAACAAAATGCACTTGAACCAACTCAGTATAGTCAATAAAATAAACTACTTCTTTAATTAAAAATAACGATAGCAGAATGTGTTGAAGACTTGAGACCTTCCCTTATTATGGACAAACACGTCCTCCAGATCAATGCTTACGAGTGGCATATTGTCAGTTCTCCCACAGATATATTGAGCACAGCAATAAGGATCAAAGTACCTACTAGTAAACCTAAAGCTGTTCAGCAGCTGACCAGCTAATGCTACCCACACAGTAAAATACTCTGGATTATGAAATTGCCTTCTCTTTTTACAACAAAAACAAAGCAAACAACCAAAAAAAGCCAAGGGCATAGTAAATATCTGCATATAATACCTGTCGAAAGTATTTGTTCCTAGAACTTTAGAAAAAAAATGACTAAATATCTATTGCATTAAAAAAGCTTAAAACAATAATGAAAGTAATAACAATTTAAAAAAAAGAAATAATTTCTAAGGCAGGAGAAAGAACAATATGCTAACGCAACCTAAGAATAGTCTACCTACCATACAAGCTTATCTAAACTTCAACTAATTTGGCTCAATCAAAGCACTGATTAGCATTGAGTTAGCAGGGGGGAACAATCACTAATAACAGATGGAGAAAAATGCAAATAACTTGTCTGAAATACGATTCTTTAGACTATGATTCAGTTTCTTGGGATTGGGAGAGGTAAGGGGTATTTTATTTTGTTTTAACCTCTAATAAAGGTTGAATAATGTCTTCACTTTTACAAGCCATAAAATACTGTTATGGTTGTTGTAACGTACTTAGCTATTCGTACTGAACAGGTAGTAAAAGTTGTTTTATTTTTTGTTATAAGTCGGGCATCTCATCAATAGTGACTTAATCTACACTAATACTTGCTAGGACATGAGAGGGAGGTGTACAAACATAAATGCAGTTTTATTAGCCTGAACTGCATAAAAGTACTGTCATACTATCTATTTGCATTTTTATTGCTGTTTTATCTGTTTGATATCTCAGGAAGCTAGAAGAGAAGTTAAATAAAATAATGGTTGGTGGTAAAACTTTAAGCTGTCTGAATGTGCTTACTTTTCCACTAAAAAAAAGTGGTGTTTTTTTTTTTTTTGTTTGTTTTGTTTTTGGTTTTTTTGCAAGCATGACAGCCATAGTTTTAGTTCCTATAACCATAGGAATTTTCAACGGTGAGCAGCACAGGGAGGGCTGTGATTAGTTTAGTTATCCAGATTGTTTTCTACAGTCTATTTACTAGTAAAGCTGGGTTCTAGAAGTGGCTTGATCCTATTTTTTTTTTCAAGATAAATGGTTATACTTTTAATTCTTTGCTGCTGCAATGAAATAGATGTTGTATGGTCATTAAGCATCAACTGAAGATGACTGACCATATCCCAGCCTAGACTTCTTAATCCAATAAATTTGTTTTTTTATTCCTCATATGAAATGCTTTATGCCATGAAAAAAATAATTAACTATAAAGAAAAGAGTCATTACATTGAAAAAATGTCTTGTGTTAGAAGAGATCTCTAAGCTTTCTTAGAGAGAAAAATCTGAGACCTCTAAGCTTCCTTTCATGTTTTTTTTTTTCATGGAAGAAGTTATGGGGGGGTGGGGGTGGGGGGGGAGGTTGTCTTCCCAATGGCACAGTTTGCACCATTTTGAAGGTTCTTAGAAGTTGTTTTTATCAGATCTCTATAATTAAAGGGAACTAAGCTTCTGCTGGAGAAAACCATAAAACCTCAATCTCAAGAACCGCTAGTTCAGTTACACAAACTACTTGTAAATAATGTTATGTGTTCCCTTTAATCAGCTTGCAAAACTCAGGGGGACTATTTGTTCCTTGATACTATACCCTGTCCTTGTGCCTTTTTCACCTATTGGAGAAAAAATTCACTCTGCTGTGCAATGATCCACCTGTGCATGCTGCATAATGCGATCTGAATACATGTAAAGGCTCAGAAATCTAAAAGGTTTGGAGGCTGGGGACCTCTTTCTTCTGTGATCACTAACAGTGAACTCAGTTTAATTGCAATACCCAAGCGGAAATGTGCTCGTTATCCAGAAGAGCCTCTGCAACAGCTGTGTGCTCAGCTCTCCATCTAGTGGGGAGCTGCTCATTTGGGCTGCATTAGGGTAGCTTATGGCTAAAACAAGAAAGATACACACATCTCAGCCAGGAGTGCGGTTCAGGCTCAGAGGGATTAGTGTTGCCCCCGTTCACATGCTGGTGCTGACCACCAAAGATCACTCCTGTTTTCAGCCTAAAGCTAACCACCTGGATCCCTGTTTCAAAAAGGTTTCAAGGCACCCATCTCTTGCTTCCCAGAAGTCACTCACTCTGGTCCACTGGGAGAGAAAATATTGCACAAACTAGCCTTGACCACATCCTGTTGTGTTGGTTGGTTTTTTTTTTTTTTAGAGCTGTCTTCTGAGGTAGCAAATGGCCTAAATTGGAATTCATTTGCATGGCATACCCACCTCCATGCTGCGGAAGACATACTCCCAAGAGAACAGTTGTGGGCAGAAGTCATTGTGACTTCCTTTGCACAAATGAAATTGTTTCATAAATAAAATATAAACCACCAACCCTGGCACCAGACTAACGGTGACTATATTTGTAGCTCTGTACCTAAGATAAAGTTCTCAGGCAGTATCACTTTCAACAATCAAAAATAATTGAAAATATCTGGTCAAAATACTCTCCCTTTCCTTGAAAATTGACGCTCATTGATGGTACTACCCATTTGCTTGTCTGTCTGAAGCAGCTGAACTAACAGCAATTGCATAGGAAATAATATAACTAAACTCAAATGATAGCTGATTATTGGATCATGGAGGCAAGGTACCTTAGTGTGCCACCTCTCCCTAATCATCTAGATGATGCAATCACAAGTTCAGCAGTCAGCATGCTTTCTGTGTTCTTTCCTGTATCAAATAACCCGATTCTGTAGCAGCTACTTGCTGCTGTGAAATTATTTGAAGTAGAGATGTGCTGTCTTGCAAACAGAACTGCCTGCGCTCATTCGTCTAAACACTGCATTTGGGGGCTGTCTTGACTTTTCCCCACCAAGGCTTTCCTGCACAGATGACATGACAGCAGCTGTTACAAGATTAAAATAATTGCCACAGGCTACACCTGCATCACTCAACACAGCACTAAGCTTAGGTTCGGTCTAGAAGTCTGAGCAACAAGACTGTGTGCAGCACAGATCCGAGCAGGGCAGTGGCAGCAGGGAGCACAGCCAGCCCTGACACAATCCCAGATGCAGCTGCTGCTGCTCCCAGTGCTGGGAGCCACTCACCAGGGACATGCTGGGGAATCTGAGGCAGCGCTCTTCTGGTCACCCAGCTCTCTGCTTCTGTAAACAGCAAATGATTTGGAAAGGATCCGAGGTATGAAGCTCGATAGGCGATTGACTGAATGCAAACCCCAGCAGCACAAAAAGAAGAAAGCTCAAAAGCCTCTGCAGAATCACTATTTGTCACATCTTTTATATCAACAGCAGAAAAAGATCAGAAAGTGTATTAACATTTTGCAAATATCACTATGACTGTTTGACTCATTTAAGAAAAGAGTTATATAAGATACTTACTATTAGCAAATAGAAAATTTTCCAGTCACTATCTTTTCTATGTCAGTTCCAGTGCCAAGCAAATCCTTTGTGGTTGTCTTTGTTTTGGAAATAGTGGCTCTGTACAACTGCTCCTTTCAAATTCAGATGGTTCTGAAATTGCTTTTTCTCCCAGATGGGAACAGTGAAATGAGGGAAGTCTTGGCAACAAATGTTATGTTGCAATAGGGCTAAATTATTGTTATTGAAAAAGCACAAATTCATTTCCTTGTAGAATTAAACAGACAATAGCTTGTTCATCTAACTCAACCCCAAATCTATAAGCAACGTATGTTGGATGGGTCACTGAAGTTCTGAAGGGCCAACAAGAACGTAAATGGAATCAAATACAAACATAAACAATACTTGGTGGATAAGCTATGCAAACAACAAATCACTTTAAAGCACCGAGGCAGTGATGACAGATCCTCCCCAGAATAGTTGTTAACCAAGGGTACACCTAAAATGTCAAGCTGTAATGGTGCGACTAGCTAGAGGAGTGAGTTTACCACACAACTCAGTTCACATCTGGGGTATGAAGTAACTCCCTGCACTTCATTGAACTGATCAAAAGCCTAATCACCAATTTGTAAGGATGTATTTTTCCTCTGCTCATACTCTGTGCATCAAATTGTCTTACTTTGCCTACATCAATGTGTGTGGGGTTTTTTTGCCCCACTGCAGTAGGCTTTAAAAAACGGGGAAAGATTTAAAGAACAACCTTAAAGGTCACCTGCAGATAAAATCATTTATCCCGTGATTAGGCAAGGCCAGCTTTAAGTTCTGATGATGCTGACTTGGAAAAAGGAGTGCAGCAAAGATGCATACAGTACAGTCAGGGTTTGTTCTTGGTCAGATGGGCTTCTACTGCCACCTAGTGAGGTACCCAGCATCCTACCTGTAGCTGATACATTAAATACATCCGCTGTGTTGGAGGGTAACGCTGGAAGCTATTTTATAAAAAGAACAAAGACCCTTATGGGTATTGCATGCAAGAAAATGAAGTACCCAAACACATCTGCAGTAGACTGAGACACTTCTACTGGATGAAGGCACCCCACAGTGAAGGGCAACAGCCATCCAAACACCATCTGTGAATGTGGAAAATCCCCCCCCTCTGCTCTCTTAAAGGAACTTTGTAAAGCGGGCAGCTTCTCCCTGTTCCCACATCATCTCTGCTAGATAAAAACTAGATAAACTAAACAAATAAACTAAAGGATGTTGTTATCATTCACCAGCTCCAAATTGTTCTAAAAAAAAAAAAAAAAAAATTCTAACTGCAATGAATCAATGAATAAATATGCCAAAGAAAGCAAAACAAAAAAATCCAAGGCATTCTACTTGTGGATTTGGTAAAACCTTTTGACTGGTACATCAAGAACCAACATCCTCTGGGTTTTGAGACAAAAGAGCGTGTGAATATTAACTGCTAACTCATAGAAAGTTATTACTGAAATATAAAAACAAGGTAAGAAAACTCACAAAAGCTGGAATTACAGTTAGAACACAATGATCTAAGACTGCAAATCTAACCTCTGGAGAGGAAATAGCTCTTGATGGAACTTGCTCCTGGCTCTCCATTATCAGAAAAGCTCTGTCAAAACCTTGCCAGCAGACTGCATGTTAAGACTTGCGTATCAGCAGACTGCGTGGACATGAATCGCACAACAAATATCACGAGAGCCAAAGAACAGCCGTGCTGCCTGGCTGGTACACATAGCAGCTCTAAGACAATGGCTGCGTAGTGCCAATAAAATTGACTCCCACACAGAGCTCATTGGTTACACAGAATATTACAGGGCTGTACATATGTGGAACGGACACCACTCTGTGTTGGTGAGCTCAGGCAGAGCAGAAAGGCTGAAAACTCAATTATTTTATACCATTAAGAACTCCGTGAGCTGGGCCACAGCGTCTTGCTTTTTATGATTCAGTAAGAAGCGTAAGAAACGTTGCTGCAGCAGTAAGTGCAAGCCAGTTACGACACAATTCATAGGCATGGCACTTGACACTTCTTTGCTCTGAGCCATTCATGTCAGCAGCATTGAGCACACAACGCTTCCTATGCTGGGTGTATCTCACTGTGTACAACTGACCTGCACCACCCTTCCCATTTCAGGTGTTTAGTGCTTCATGGTGCAGAATCCCTACCTGGCAGGCTCAGGCTACAGCTGCAGCTCCAAAAACACTAACAATACATTTGCTGATTTACCACCTCACGTTGACCTAGAGAAGAAAAGAGAGTGCTTGGCTTTCCATACTTGATTTTTTGTTCTCATCATTGGCCACGTCACTGCAACAAGCTCGATGTAGAACACTGGCCACTACCCCACCTTTTTTCCTACAGCCACCTGTAGCCCACAGGATGCCACAGAGTTCTGTGCCCTGCAGCACCAATGCAGCAGAAGGGCCATTATTTTCTTCAGTTAGGGTTGAAGACCTGCATTGCACAAACAAAGGAAAAACAGAACCGCTTGCTCAGTTTATATTTTCAGGGGCCAAAAGCAATGTTTCCAAATACCAGAGTTACTTCAAGTTACTGCTTCAGGGGAAAAAAAAGCCAGGTCCCTCCAACACTTAAACCAAGTGGCTCACTGCAGCCTTTATTAGAATAGTTACAACTAAAAGAAACATGGCACTTGCATTTTTCACAGTGGGATAAGCACCATAGGAAGAAATGGGCTACAAAGCTATAGCAATACAGTGGAAAACCAAACAACATTAAATAAACCAAAACCCCAGCTCGCTGCAGATGTGACAGTTTCTTCTACGTGGAAACCGCAGCTTTCAGGGCAGCAGAGTGCAATGCAGGGGCAGCAACAGCATCATCCTATGCTCAGAGAACAGGGGGACTCACGCCACACACAGTATCGCCTAATTGTGTCCTAAGCCGGAGCGAAAGCACGAGGCGTGGCCGTGAAGGCAGGCCCTTCACTCAGTTCTCAGCCCTGCTCAGCTCGCTTCCTCCAGCACAGCGGGTGACTGCCTCCCCTCAGGCCACGGCGGCACAGTCACTGAGCCATCTGAGCCTCCATCGCCTGCGCTGTCCACTCCGGGGCCGTCTGACTGATCTTCTCCAGCAGGTTGTTAACCTGGAAGCACAGTGACTGGATCTGCTTG
Source organism: Aythya marila (assembly GCF_965140915.1). NCBI lineage: Eukaryota > Metazoa > Chordata > Aves > Anseriformes > Anatidae > Aythya > Aythya marila. The sequence goes on along the minus strand of NC_139045.1, from coordinate 44,912,943 downwards.
TCCCAGGTTGGCAGAGCTTCGCGAGCTGCAAAAAGGAACCACACAAAACCAAGTCAGTCCTGGTAATTCCCTGTCTGCTCAACTGCAACCTCCTCCTGTGGCACCGCCCTCACCTACCTCACAGGCAAAGCCTTCCTCGCAGCTACATTGTGCTCACTTCTGCATCAAAAGCTACAATGATTTTGGTTGTCTGTTACAAGTCTAACTCCTGCCTTGCAAAGGAAAAGTGAGCAGAGAACTTCCTGCTGAACGTGTTCCTACAAGGAGGCTGACAATCAAGTCACACTTTCCTGGAGGTAAGAGAATGTGTAACTGTAACAGGGATGGGTGAAGTGCGGTCCCCTGCTAGGGCAAGCTCTGCCACCTCCTGGCCATAGCCAGACACAGCGAGCTCACTGACAACAGACTGTAACTGTCTTATATTGTCAGACAGCAACTTGAGAAAAGGTGATTCCAAATGATGCCAAAGAAAATCCTGTACTCCAACTTACTCTCAAAATGAACAATTCCATCAATCTGATCAATGAATCCATTCATGCGGCCCTCAGTTATCATCTGAGAAGCTATCTTCTCTGCCTGAAATGATGGAGAGAGAAATATGTTAGGTAGCTGCTCTGTTCTAGAAGGAATGAAAAATTCATTTGGTTCTGACAATTCTTACAGGTTTTTCCATCATCTCTATACATGGGGGAGGAGGAAACCCTACAGAAAATGTCCAATCACACAGATCACGCACTATAACCGACATCAAACTTGGCTATTGTCTTGCTTGGCTATTCCATATTCTGTACCTTTTCTCATAAAGTATGTTAAATATTTTTTTTCATGTCTAGTATTGCATATTTAATGATTTCTTCTTCCTTAGCTATTTATTCTATTATTTACTAGACTTTTTTTCTTTAATAAAAGAAAAAAGGCGTAGAAAAAATAATACCTTAGCTGCAGGGATCTCTAGTAATGCTCCAAGCTCTTCAAAAGTAATGTTGTTGTAAAGTTTGCTTGCAGATAGCAAATTGTGTTCTATAACAGCTCTGTCCAGGATACTGGAACCTTAAGGGTTGGATGGCACAACAGGTAAATTAGTATGAATCAAGTATTTGGTTTGTATTTTAAAACAGATGGGAAGTGTGTGTGTTTTTTTTAAAGGTTGCATGTGCAGAACATTCAAGTGTGTCTCTTTGCCTTACATCAGTGTATGCCACCAAAAAAAAGAAACTGATTCCATGTGGTTATTTTTTTTGAGACAGGCAGCTTTAACCCTTGTAGTTAATTTCCAGAATAATGAAATGAAGATATTCCTTTTGCTGCAAGACCCAGCATCTAAGCTGAGGGAATCAGGTCTTGCAGCAAGTTCCTAGTTTGTCCAATGGTAACAAAATTATTCCCCCCCCCCTTAGCAGCACTTAGGGGCTTCATCTAAGCCCCTGAGATGACAAACCCTCATCCTGTTTGTCTGCTCTTGATTCAATTGACTCATTTGTCCTGTAACATACAGCCAAAGAGAGTTGATAATGCAAAAGATGCCTAACCTGTATTCTTCAACTTAAAAGATAAACAGTGCAGTTCATGTACAAAGAACATATTGACTTAAGGAAGTCTGCATCTTACTCATAGGAAGTCCCTTTAAGTAGTTTTCACCTGTGATGTTACAACAGAACTGTTTTTCTGTCCTTTTTTTTACTTTCTGTAAATTTATATTTCTGTATTTTTTTTTGCATTGTTTACTAGGCAGGCTTGCCAGTTGAAGAGATATTTCACTTCAATGTTTTTATTTAGGTTGGATGTTAGGAAGAACTTCTTTACCGAAAGGGTTGTTAGACATTGGAACAGGCTGCCCAGGGAAGTGGTGGAGTCACCATCCCTGGAGGTCTTTAAAAGACGTTTAGATGTAGAGCTTAGGGATATGGCTTAGTGGGGACTGTTAGTGTTAGGTCAGAGGTTGGACTCGATGATCTTGAGGTCTCTTCCAACCTAGAAATTCTATGATTCTGTGAAACTGAGACCAGCCTATTAGGATTCCGCTGAAGTCATTACTTTGCACAGTTTATCACTGTTCAGAAGTTCCAGGAAGAATAGAGGTATTCAGGCGTCAGTGTGACAGATCAGAAAACAATTTGGAGACCACGTGAAGTCCCCATCATCCCACCACAGTCTGTCAACAGTCAGGAAGAAGCTCAAATGCAGACTTTTCATGACCTAGAACAATTTCCAGCAGTCCTAGCTCATGAAAGTCACATTTCTAAGCATCCTATCCACTCTCAGAACTGGAGAAACTCAAAAGGACAAACTCACGTAGAATGAGGCATGAATCAAGGCTAAAACTACTGGGAGAGTGCGTTAGTGAAAAGAACTTGAAATGGGCAGAAAGATTATCTCTTTAGAACTAAGTTTCTAGAAGAGAACTTCAAAATCTTAATAGCCAATGACAAAAGATGAGACTAAGAAGCTTTACTCTACAATTGTACTCATGAGGATAACAATCCAGGAAATAACGATCACAGACAATACTGTGTTCTTTTCTATCACACGTAGAGACTGCAGCAGGCAATGCTGGATGACCAAGCAGCATTAGGATGCTTCAGAGAAATGCTTACCATCGGCTGTCGTTGCCTTCTGGTGAGGCATTAGCATAGCTGCAAACTCCTGCAGTTGGTTTCCACGTATAATTCGGTCGAGATACATTTTCTCCAAGATCCCATAGGCTGCAAGCTGCTGGCATCTTTCATCCTTGAAAAGCGTAGCAAGCATGCGAGAACGCTGCTGTCCTAGGAGAATCAAGAAGAATGCTCATCAACTGCCACCACAGAATTCAGAATTTACAAGTTAACAAGAAGTTGACTTTTTCCAATACAGATAATTAACCATCAAAGCTCCAGCAGCGAGGACTCAGCTGCTTTCAGTTCCAGCATGCTGTTTGACACTGATTTATTTTTGCATCTTCAGGCAAGATGGCACCTTATCACTGGCAAAGGTGCAAGTACTCCAACTCCAAATTAAAAGAATACCAGGAGATTGTGGATGGTGTTCACAGTTCTGGATTCCTCCACCAGTCCCCACATATAATGCGCAAGCTGACTTGCTTCAGGAACACGCAACATGTGCATGCCATCTCCAGCACGAAAACAAAACATGCATTTTACCTGCTGATGCTAGAATAGTACAATGCAAAGCATGCTTCAGTGCCTCCAGTCGCTCGCTTTCATGGACTATGCTCTTATAGGACAGCTCGTTGTATCTTTGGGCAGCCTCAATAAACTTCCTTCTGTAATCAAGAACTCGAGCATAGCAAACCTAGGAAGAAAATACATCTGAGTAACAGAAGACTAACACGGGGCAGTTAAGTTTTACATAGCATAATTTGCATTTGCTGTAATTCCTGCATTATCAATTGTCAGCTCCCATAAACATTGCTTTAATGAATCACCAGCAAATCTGTGTCTTGAAATGATGAGCTTAGGTGAGGCCTTGACAAGCCAAGTAACACTGAAAAGGCCTTTTCCAGTGCTGTTTACATGCTGAACTCTACACATGTCTAAAAACAAAGCAAATCAAATACTGTACAGCTGATAGTGTACCTAAGCTTTTCCTTCACTAGTGACGTTAACAGCTAGCACTTAAATAGTCAATTCTGTTTTTCATGTGTTTGCTTTTTTCTCAGAAGCTGTATCAGCACCTGGTATTTCTTTACACTTTTCACTATTCTAATGCATTCTAATCATTGTATTCCCCATCCAATATGGGCTTTAAAAGGTAACATGAGGTTTTTGTAGGGGAAAAGTGAAAACCAAACTAAAATCTCATACTCTAAGTTGCAACTCTTGTCACATCTGCTGTGTTGAAGAATTTCACAAGGCCCCTTTTAAACCACTTGATTGGTACGGTTACATTAGACCAATCACTGTCAATCACAGTTACTAAAACTTCATTTTCATTTTATTCAATTTGATTTCATTTGGGAAATTAGTGTCCAAACTCTAAACGCAGTAAGTTGTTCAATAAGCAAAAAGGTAAATTAATTGACTGCTTTGGACTGAAAGCTATTTTCACAGATGGTACTTGCTATTTATTTACTGCTGGGGGAAAAAAAAACATCAACTGGTTCCAATATTGTATGTGATTTTGTTTCCCTAGACTTACAAAGGTAGGGGACAATATTATCAAGTAAAACTCAGTTATTCTGAGCCACTAGAGCTGGCACATAAGCAACCTTTATGGGTTTCTCTCGAAATTTTAAGGAATCGGCTACCTAACTATTGCTAAGATGGAGCTCTCCTGTCCCCAAGGTCATTTAGCAGCTTTTCCCTTTGTCTCCTTTTGTGAAAGTTTGTGTGGCGCTGTCTAATAACCATCTCCGTGTAGAATCATTTCCCTTTAGACAGAGAACTCAATAAAGTTATACAACCTTATAATGGATTTGCAGCTGCTCATTAGTTGATTCATTCTGAAGCAGGGAAGCTCGATTAATATAAGCTTCTGCTTGAACTGGGTCATCGTCTTCCAGATACAGCCTGGCAATTTTCAGGTAGGTCTCCAGTTTATAATCTACATTGTACTGTCTGCAACAAAACAGAAAGGAGTGCTCAGAGACGCTCCGCTACTACCTCTGCTCTTTCCTGTTCTAAAGACACATTATGCTTCTTAAGCACTTAGCAGCTTCTGCTTTACCCTGCTTTCATCTTCCCTAAATCCAAAATTAGTGCCCTCCATTCGGAGTACAGAAATTCGAGATGAAGGCTAACTTAAGTCTGGCTCCTACAAACACCAACAGAAATGGGTTTCTAACGGGGTGAAAACTTGCCATGAACAAGGAGCCACTTAGAGGTAGAAGGCAAATTTGCAGTTGAACAAATAGGAGCTGAATGGGTAAAACCTGCTGCAACTCCTTCTACATACAAATTGAGAAAGAGAACAGAAAGGACAGCCAAGAAAAATAACAGCAAGGGTTTTACACTTGAAAAAAAAAGCTAGTATCAAATTTCAAATTATGTCTTCATTTTGAACTGTAGAAGCCAACGTTTCTAAGAACTTGCACAGACAATGTCAACATCTATTAAATAATGAAACACTTCCAGGGCAGTGTTTTGACAGACAAGAGCGGTTACTGCAAGCAACAGCCATCAAGCTACACTTGCATTGTCTGGAAAGCACTTTGGCCTAAACTACAGAAACTCCAAGAGAATACGCAACCCCAAAATTCCCACTCACAGGTACAGCTCACTAAGCAGTGAGAACGTACACTATACAAGGCAGAACAATGTCTAGCATGGTACTTACTTTTGCCCCGTTTCCAAAGGGATCCCCACCAACACTTGTGCTGCATTCCTCCAGTCTTCTTCTTTCTCATAGATGGATGCGAGATGTTGCCTTATTGAAGCAACCTAGGCAATAACAACAGTCACTAGCAAATGCTATAAAAAGTTGAATGGTTTGGGGTTAACATCCACAGTCCTTTTCCTTGTTTGCACATGCCTCTCCACCTCTCAACTAATACCACAGCAACATGCGCAGATAGAACCCTTCTGACATGAAGGTTTTCAATTCCCCCATCAAGTCTTTAAGACTATACGGTTTAAATAGGAATGCTGATTTGAAGTATTTCCTAATGAGCCTGCAACTAGATAAAGAGAGTCAGTGTTCAGGGAATAGTAAGTAGTTATCTCTTACCAAACTTTAAAAGATGAAACATGGTTTTTGACAACTACAACACCAAGATTCACAAGGCATTTCTTGCAGTTACACCTCATATCAGGCTGGAGAGATACAAATGAGGTGAACTATGACTAGATCCTGGCTCTGAAGATTCAACTTTGTAGAGCAGCTGTCAGCAGGTAAACTCCAAGTGGTAGAATCAGGGTTTTATAAAAACATTAAAAAAAGACATCATCTGATGTTGAGGATGTAATATATGCATAATCATTGTAACATATGGAAAAGTATGGCAGTGCTAGGTTAAAGGATGGACTAGATGAGCTTAGAGGCCTTTTCCACCCTAAATGATTCTACAAAAGCGAGTTCAGTTAAGATATAGAGCAAAAGCTGCTTAACAAGAGTAAAGGCAAAAAGACCAATATAAATCATGACAAACTGCCTTTTCTCCTCTAATAGTGCATCGCACAGGCTTTTCACATCAGCATCTTCTATAAGAATTCTCAAACAATGGTGAATAATTGTGGAAGAAAATTAATAGAAAGGAAAAAGATGTGGCACATTCAGCGTGTAACTACAAAACGGGAATTTCAAGAATATTTTTTCCCCCAGTAAAGTGATTTTGGCTTAAATATAAGCATACGTATCTACAAATAGTTTTTGTTTGTTTTTTTAATTACTATTTAAACAAAAGCTGCTTGTCAAAACGATTTAGTCCTTCCATCACCGGCCTGTTCCCCAGTTGGGTACAATGCAATACAATGAGTACCAGTCAGTCTCAGGACAGTGCCTCCAGTTGCTCAAGCACTGTTTCACTGTAAGACATTTTCTGGCAACAGAAGAGTTATATGCCCAGCATCCTGATAAGACACAGTGTCGGTATTCTGTGCATGGTTCTAAATACTCTCTGCATTTATCTCCTTTCACATGTATAGGAATGAAAAACAGACTCAAAGTAGGGATGTCTGTTTTGACCAGTATTTTTAAAGACTTCAAAATTAGTCAGAAGTTGAGAGGAAAAAAGCCTGCAAACCAAAACCCACTGCCACTGGATTTCTCACCTGCTCTTCAAATGAAATAACTCTAGGTTGTATCTTCTCCAAGGTGAAGTGGTAGATGTCTTTGGCTGTGCTGTCGGGAAGACTCGGAAGATGGGTACAGAAATCTGTCAGCAGCTGACGTGAGATCACTAGACTGACATTTTCGTTCACCACTGGTTCAGAGACACATGGAAGAAAAACATAAGATAGATGCAATGCTTCTTAGTACCTTTACTGTAAGCAATCCCTAGCCTTTCAGTTATTTACTTTTTTATTAAAGTAACTCAAAATTTTACATCTGTGTACCAGTGAAGCAGTGTTGTTTGTTCTAAAGATGAATTTTATTCCTTCAGCAACACTAGAGGTCAGAGTTCTAACACCTAACAGATAACAAATAACCTGTTTCTCTCTGATTTATAGTTTTTATAAACATTTCATTCAGAATCATTGTTCTCAATAGGACATTAGAAATATCTTGGACAAAATAAATCCTTTGGCTAAATTTCACTACGTTTATTCACAATTAAAAAAAAAATACAACTGGTATAATTTAGAGGTAATCAATAGGCCAAGCGTCCAATACAACACAAAACCACCTAGCCATTTCTTCTGATTGCTTTCCAAGCTAATCTGAGACTGAAAAAGGAGTTTGTTAGTTAAAAGACTGCTAAACATCCAGTATCCATTTTAACATTCAGAGCTTACTTGGATTTTACCTTCAGACACTATCACACAGACAGGTTGGAAAGTTACATTAACTTAGAAATCTTACACCTTTCCTCAACTTTTGAGCATGGTGCTGATGGCTCCTTTCCTAATCATTTTTAATCCAATAGAACCAAAAAATAACGTCTTCATGTAACCTCTTGGAGACGTAATAAACGTGATCCCACGTATGCCTGGCTTTCACTCAGTTTGCAATTAATTATACCAAAAGCACTTACTTGCTTCCACAAAAGCTTTCAAAGCTTCAAGTTGTTCTACACCCACCAGCTGAATTGCTTTTTCCAATATTTGACGATATCTGTCCAGAGGAGGAAAAATAAGAAACATCTGAGATTACATTTTCACTCACCGTTTCCGGTGTTCTGCTTCTTTTCTACCTGAGCCTTCCTCCTGCTTTTATTCTCTCTGCCTGTGAGGTAGGTATTTTCCAAAGCACTGACATTCACGTGCCAGGCACATTCACCTGAAATTGGTATCTGACTCTTACCAAAACCCAGGCCAAAAGGGTCAATAATGTAGCCAATCATCTTCTTATCTCTTATTATTTGTGCAATTAAGGTGTTGGTTTTTTTTTGTTTGGTTGGTTGGTTGTTTTTTTAGTTTATTTATATATCCTTACAACAGCACAGTTTTCTTTTGCCAAAAAGAGGTGATACAGAATAAGTAAAGAAAATTGTAACCCTGGTGGAATAACATTACTTAAATTAGACAAAGGTTTAAACTGCCACATTCAGTGACAATGAGAAACTGGGGTGGAATTTGGAAGTTAGCAGCAGGTTCTGGTCCCCTGAGACAAATACGCACAGAAAACATGCATTTTTAAGTGTTAAGTTCAAAGGGGGGGGGTGGAACATTTTTAAATGTTATTTATTTTTTTTTAATTTTCATGGTTCAAAAGGCCAGTGCAACTCCGGGCTTTAACCTGAGGACAACTACTACTCAAGAGAGGCAAAACGTGTCCGAAATGTAAAAATGTTTGACGTGCTTTCCTCAAGAGAGAGCTTAGATATTAGCAGGTATTTCGAAGAAAACATTTTAATTTTAACGTGAAGCTCCCAAAGGGAGAGAAATCCTCCAGGAAAGAAAGAGGTAGTCGGGGAGCGAAAAATTTTACTGTAACCGAGCAGCTTCGCAGCCTACCCTCAGGGAAGAGAAAAGAAAAATCCGCGTGAGAAGTCACACAGCGAGCAGCGAGGTGCAGCACCCAAAACGCGCGTGCAAATTAAAGGAGAAAAAAGAAAAATAAGGAATAATGATGTAAAAGAGAACTAGGATAAATAAATAAGTAAAAATAAAAATAAAATAAAATAAAATAAAATAAAATAAAATAAAATAAAATAAAATAAAAGGTTTACCGGCGTCCCGAAGGACCCGGCCCTGGCCTCACCGCGCAGCCCCAACGGCTCCCCCACAGTCGGGCCGCACAGAGCCTCGCTCAAAACCGAAAAATACGCAGAAAACGGCCAAACCCTGAGGTAAAAAATCCTTTTTTCTGTATTTTTCCTCACAAACCACAGCCGCAGGGCCCCGGCCACCTCCACACCCCACTCCCGGAGCACCCCCTGCACAAAACCAGCCTCCCCCTCAGCACTCCTAATGCGGGAGGCAGCCCCCGGCACCCACTTTCCCGCCAGGTCCTTGTGGGAGCCGCTGGAGTTCATCAGCTGCGCCAGCTCCTGCCGCGCCGCCGCCGCCATCTTGTGGCCCCGCCGCTCTCCTCCTCCTCCTCCTCCCTCCCCGCGCCCATGGAGCCCCGCGGCCGGGGGCGGGAGCGGCGGCGGCGCCGGTTGCCAGGGCGGCGCGGCGGAGTATTATGGGATGCGGCGGGGGAACGGCGCGGGGCGCGTGATTTTGAACAAACGCGGCCGCGGCGGGCGGGCGGGCGCCGCCGGGCGCCGCGGCGGGGGGGGGGGGGAAGCGGGGCGGCGGAGCCTGAACGGAGCTGAGGCGACGACGAGGACGAGGAGGAGGAGGAGGACGACGACGACGAGGAAGGGCAGCGGCCGCCCGGTGAGCGCGGGGGGCGGGAAGGCAGAGCCGTGCGGCGGCGGCGGGGCGCTGACAGCCGGCGGCAGGGCGCAGGCTCGGCCCCGCGGGGTGCTCCGTGAGGGGCGGCGGGGAACGGGAGCCTCCCCCCGGGGCCGGGGCCGGGCTTGGGCTTGGGCTTGGGGTTGGGGCAGGTGCGGCGGGGCCGGGCGGAAAATGGCGGAGCTTTCGAAACGGGGCCGGCGGCTCCCGGCCACCCCCGCGCCGCTGAGGTGAGGCGCCGGGACGGGGGTGGGGGGCGGCCGTTGGGGGCCGTTGGGAGCCGTTAGGGGCTCGCGGCTCCTCAGGCGGCCCCGGGAGGCTGCAGGGCCCCGGCCCGGCCGGCGGGGAGGAGCCGGCGCCCGCCCGGTGCCTCCCGGGGCCCGGCCTTTGTCTGAGGGGGGCTCTGTGGGGCCAGGAGCCGCACGGCAGCGGGCAGGGGGGGCAAAACCCAGCGGGCAGGGGGCGACCCCAGGCGGCCGCTGGCCCCGGTGCCTCCTCCGCGGCGGGGGTCTTGCGAGGAGGGACCCACCAGCCCGGCCTGCCCCCAAACGCCCGCTCCGTGCACGCCCTGAGGGCGAAGCGCCCCTCAGGCTGCCGGAGACAGCGCCGGAGAGGGCAGCCCCGGCGGCTCGGTGGCTGGAAGCCGCCCTCCGTGCCTCCCGGAGCGCTGTGGGGTTCAGAAGTTGGTTATGCAAGGCGAAGTGTGGAGGTGACGTCTCGGGAGCTGTATCTGGCGTTGTTTGTTTTGCTCGCACTCGTGTGCGCGTCCCAGCCCTGACAGCCCGTTACTGAGCGCCCAGCCGTTCAGCTCAGCTTCTCAGGAAAAAGGTTAAGGGTCTGCGGACCGCAGGTCAGATTGAAGTGTGACGATGGAGAGTGCTGGAGGATCCCAACCTCAGGGATGCTGACGCCTCACATGTGGAGCTATCGCCTTCTTTTAGGCTTTGGAAAGCGCTCGGTCTAAGCTCCTTGGTTTCATTTCCTTTACGCTTGTTTCAAAAATATTTTATGGGAGACGTAGCGAGACTCTCTACAGAAGGTTGTTGAGCTCTGCTTCTGCAACAAACCATGTTTCTTCATGTCACTCTCTTCTGTTTGTGCTCTGTTCCCTTCCTATACTATAGAAGTGGCCCTTTCCTACTTAAGATGTGCTTAAAAATGCTTTCTGATGTCCTAAGGAATCTGTATGTGGCAGTGGTGGCATTCATTACAAATGCCTAGGAGAGAATCTCCTGGTTTTTTTCTTCTTAGCTGCAGGACCTCCCAGAGAGAAGCAGAAAAAGGTCTCTAAAAGGTCTGCTCCTAGGTCTTGTGTTTTATCAGGCCTTACTCTTTAGTAGCTTGGATTACTCTGCCACTTAGAAAACCTGCAAAGCAGCATGGGGTTCCCAGGGCAGCCTACAACCAGACTGGCTAGCTTTATAATGGTAGAAAACAGAAACATTTGTCTTACACGGGAAAAAAAGAAGACATCCAGAATGACCCCTCGACTGGCAGTGAGACGCATAGCTATGCAGCACAACAGGTTCACGTTTCAGATGTTCCAGACCCAGGTACAGACTGGCGGCTCCTCAGCTCCTCCGCGTGTGTCACTGCCCTTTGCAGGCTGTACTTCTGCTCTCAGAGGCGTTCCCGCCCTGGTCACAGCTCCATCCCTACTTCTGGGCCATGTTCTGAGCCAGGCTACGAGTTCCAGGTACAGACACAGCCCCACAGTCTGTTTATCCCCTGCTTGTTTCTGCTCTTCCTTGAGATAACTACAGTTTACTACAGACACACAAAGTCTTTCTGAAGAAGGTTTTACAAGCCTCTTTAGATGAATCTGATGTTCTTGAGATAAGTTGTCATCTGGTTTTCCTGGGTTCTCTTGTTTCAATATTAGCTTTACCAAAAAAAATCCCAGTGGTCTCACGACTACCCATATAATTTAATCTGCCCTTCTCACCCCCATCTCACTTTTATTTCTCTTAAATGAAATGAGACCGAATCTGCAAAGCAGTAAAAGCTTTCTGTTAGAAAACATAGTTCATTGTAAATATTGCAGTGTCTGGGCAGAGATTTCCTTGCCAGCTTTCATAGTTTTCCCTTTTCTTTTTTATTATTCTCCCATTTCTTTGGGAGGCTTGGAACACATGCCTATGCATGCTCACAGCCCTGCTTGCTGCTGATGGCTCAGCTTCTCCCTGTCGGTTCATTCCTCTTGCATGCTTTCCCTTTCTCTTATGCCGCGTAAGCATTTAGGCAGCTACACGTAGACCACGCACCGAAAGGCTGATCTGCGTGAATCTGACCTGGGCTTGGTTGGAAGCTGGAGCAAATGCGGGCCAGGCAGCCTGTCACAGCGTACGGCCCGCCACCACGGGAGGACCTGGTTGCACTGCCCTCTCCTGCTGCTCCTGCTTGCTTGGAACTGACTTCTTTGCTGCAAGCTGGTGCCGAGCTGAAGCATCCCCGTCTCCAGGCACAAGCTGTGCAGGGAGTAGCAATGCCAAGCTGGGAGGGGCAGGGAGGAAGGGAGATGGCCGGGCTTCCCTGGGACCCCAGCCCAGCTGCATCATGTGCTTGGGCGAAGTTTCCTGCAGTGGCTCTGGCACTCGCAGCTTCTGAGCTGACCTGTCCCATTCACCGACCTGGCCAGATCCATTCATGGCTCTGGGGTGTGGGGTCCTGCTGGGTTAGCACATGGCAACAGCTTTGCCAGAGGCCTCTTGGGCCCCAGCATCAGCAGCTGGAGGAAGGAGGGCTGCAACAGCCTCGGGTTGGGTTTGGAAGGCTGGATCTAACCCAGCTCCGTTCCTTGATCTGTTCCTTCCCTGCAGCTACGAGGGAGCGTGTTGGGGGGGAAATGGATGGGCCAAAGGAGGGCAGGAGAGCTTGAGTAGTAGTGATGGTGTTGGAACTTGGAATATAACCCCGTAGTGCTGATGATGACATACCACACAGCGGTCAAATTTGCAGATGATATTTTAAATACCCATGAGAAGATATTCCTCTGATGTTTTGCAGTATTAATGTAATAGAAATAGGAGCAGGTGCTTAGTAGCCAATTGCCAGTTTGTTGACAAATAAGGGTTTTTTTTGCTACTGGTGTTCCTCCTAAAATCATAATGGAAGCTGACATGACCCACAACTTGCCAAGGGAGGAAGGATCTCCTCGTGGCTGCTGAGTGGGCAAGTGGATTTAATTTTTTCCTCCGGCCCTTCTTAAGAAAACGGCTAGTGCCTCTTGTGAACATGGCAGAGGGACACAAGCCTAATCTTTCCCCATTAGAAGTGAATGAACCAGCACAGTTGAACTGTGAGGTGTAAAGCTGTCACATGCCCTGGGCTCGAGGTGGGTGACTCCCAAGGAGTACGGGGTGCCACGAGGTGCACCTTGTCCGCACTGGGACTGCACAGGGCACCGTGGCAGGCATGGCGCGCAGCACACCATGCAGCCTGGGAAGGGGCTGCTGCGCCACCAGTGAGTTACGGTTGCCTTGGGAACCTTTATTTTGAATTTTGTGCCTATAGCCGGATGAATTTATGGCGAAGAACATGAAATGTCTCCTTAGATATAACACCTGATTATTTTTTTTCTTGGTGTTCCTCGCAGCTGATGAAAAAAACGGCTGCTTACCCGCATTATGTAATAAGCATTTGGTAAGGAGCAAGGTGGGGTTTTGTACAATAATTCGCATTGGCATGGTATTTGATAAATCTAGAACTGTGTTCCTCTGGGAAGGGTGCAGACCAATTCCCGCTATCTTGTCTTCTGCAGACAACGGCAAAGAGAATGGAAATTATTTTATCTGTTCCACATAGGTACATTTTTTTTACAATGTCATCATGATTTGTTTTTGCTTTGCTGTTACGTATACAAACATACTGAGTTTGCAGGCTTAGATTAGTAATTTTCTCTCTTACCTTTGTTAATTGTAGCTTTCTTAGCAATGCCGTTTTTGAGACGTGTATTTTTAAGGCCATCTCCAGTCCAGTAAGCTGAAACAAAAGACCCTCTGTTGAAAAAAAAAAAAAATCAAAATGCAGTGCTGAGTGATTTTGTAGTTCCCTGCTTTACAACAAAACAAACCCTGCAATTTTGAAGACAAAACATGAAGCAGAAAAGGGAGTAAGGACACAAGGAATGCATAAAATGAATGACGCTCCTTTGCCCATTATTGAAACAGGAGCAGAACAGAGGGGTTGCAAATAATTGGGCAAATTGTGTAGTGGCCTGAGATTGCCTGCACGCAGTTGTGGTCTTAAATGTGATGATAAAGTACCGGACAAATCTTGGCTATGCATATGCTTCCATGAAAGCTTTGCTGGCAAATGAGAGGAAAGATTTTGACTGTCAAGAGTCTGTTTAGAAGTGCATTTTCCCTCTTTTTGCACCATTGAACTTGGTGAGTTTGGGTGACCTGGACCAGCTGATGTGCGCTGTAAGTAGTGGGCAAAAAGAGGGGCAAGAATACAGTAAGCAAGGAAGTGAGTTGGCACGTTCTTTGTCTTGTTTTGTTGTGTAAAATGACCCGATAAAATGGTTTCTCTTAGATTTTTTTTTTGCTATTGAAAGCATCTTACAGCAGCAAGTGACCTATTCGTCTCCTTCTGACCTGTGGCTTGTTTCTGCGTTGCACGGGCTGCTATTCCGTGTCCCTGGCGCTAGCCAGAGGGCGGCAATCTGTGGGAACTACAAGCCTTGTATTTTTATACTGTTAATTCCAGCTTCTCCTGAACTAAGGTTGTTCTGTTTGCTGGGCTGATGTCCGGAACTTTACACAAAGTAGCAGTGTTCTGTTTTTTTGTCTCCTGCACAGAATGGGTTGGTGCTGGTGCGATGGGATGCTGCGGGGTGTTGGCTTGTCCTGGGCACCTCGGGCATTGTTGTTGTGGACAGCAGTGCAGCACAGTAAGGCGAGCCCATGGGACGGTTTGTTGGTGCGGTGCTGAGCCACAGCACACAACCTGCCGTGGCCGGCTCCTTGTGCACAGCCGGCTCTGGGTCGTGCCCCATGTGCCAGTGCTCACCTCTGGCTGCAAAAGTAGGAGCCGGCAGCTTGCAAAAGCTTCTCTACGACCTGGGTTTTGTACAGGTACTTGAGAAAACTTAGCAGTTGGTGTTCGTGTTATGCATACAGAAGCTCTGGGACCTTCTGTGATGCCATCTTCAGGCACGTGAGAAGCTTGCATTGGAAGTGGCCCATGTAGTTCTGGAGGAGAAACCAAGATTTCAGTGAAATTCTCATTTCACCTATTGGGTTGGTATTTTGTCTCAAAATTGTGATGTGATTAAGACTGGCACAAAAGCCAGTCAGATACTGTATAATCCTGGTTATTCAAATAAGTTTCTTTCAAAAGCAATTTGGAGGTCTTTTATCTAGAGATGGAAGTGGGAGGGAGGGGTAATGGTGTTTTTGGCACCAAGAGCTAGTCGTGGTTTGCCTGCAGGCAAGCTATTTATCTTCAGCTCAGTCCTGTGAGCGAGTACACTTGTGGAGTTGTCATGCTTGGTACTGGGACAGCTGCCGAGATCTGCAGGTAGGTGTGTGGGTTTGGGGCAAATTATTGCAAGAAAAGACTCAAATGATTGCATAGGACACATAAGGAATAAAGTTTTAGTACAAAATGCTTCATTGTGCTGTGTTGTAGAGTATTTTTGGAAGTGAAATCAGGGTTGCACGTGGTTTAATTTGGGTTAGAATAAACTGTGTAGCGTACTGACTGGGCAAAGGTGCTCAAGTACATGTGTGATGTACTGCCTCATCATCGCTCTTCCCCATTCGCAAAGCCTCAGTCAAGTCGGTGGTTTCCAGTGCTGTTGTGATGAACGCTTTCACATAAGCACAGTGCTACCATGAACTCGTGCAGGAGCTGTTGGCAGCAGGCCTACCCTGCAAAGGTGCCCAGCGTGATAACACCTTAGGAGTCGGTGGGGAACTCGCTATCGAGCCTTGGCTGGCAGCTTCCATGCTCCTCGTTCTGCTGCGTGTTTGGGGCGATAGCGCTGTGGGGTCTGAAGTCTGCCATAGCCTGAACTTGGAAAGCAAGACAATTTCCAGCTATATTGAACAGACAGAAGAAGCACTTTTCTCAAATCTGTGTTTCTGGGGCCAATAGATTTCACGTCTCTGGTAGTTTTCCAGTCAAGGTAAGTTCACTATGGCCATAGTCATTTTGTTGTCAGATTGTTCATCCTTTACTTTCGGACTAAATACAAAACTCAAGCATGTTCATGTTAGTTTCAGGGTATTTCTTTTGGTCTCACCACAAAGTTTGCATGGAACCTAAGGTTAGAAATGCTTCATTAAATGCACAGACCCAGCATCAACAGACAGGAAACTCAGACTGTTCGTGGCAGCAACACCTTCGGAACATATTCAGTGATCATAAGAACACCAGTGAAGTTCTGTTGCTCTGAACTGGTGCTATTGTGTGTCGTGAAAATGATGGCAATGGTGTGCAAGCCAAGGGAAGGGTGAAGGGAAGTGTTCTGATTTTTGGTTTCCACTTTATTTTTAGTTTGCATTGAAGCTCTGCTTGGAAGTAGGATGTTGTTTCCCATTACAGAAAGCAAACTGAACCGCTTTGAAGTGTTGTGCTGCAATAAATGTTAGAAGTGCCCCATTCTTTCCTCCAGGGTTGCAATAAGCAGCTGGCTAAACAGGCAGGGTTGAGCCTTATCATGTCGAAGCAACCTACACAGTGGTTCCCTCCTAAGAGGAGAGGAGGGTGTACAGATCCATACGGAACCTACTTCAGTGGTCAATCCCATTCACACTTCTGTTTGTCAGTAATAGGAGCATAAAGAGCTGTCCTAATTATTTCATTCTCTGTTCGAACCTTAACACGGATGTGCCGCTCCACCCTGAGCCCTTCTTGAGGAGCAGTTTTCTCATCAGCTGGTCCACTGTCGTCCTCAGAACCAGGCAGGAGTGCATGTCTTACACGTGTGGTGAGCCACCAACAGCCAACGCGCAAAGTGTGGACTGCGGGGAGCAAACTGTTTGTGTATGCAAATGGAAAATGCAGATCTGGCACGAGATACAGGCTAGTGCTAGTAAAACAGCCTGGGTTTTGGCCACCTTCTTAATAGATGTGTGTCTAGTGTCTGGGCCATGCCTAGGACAGTAGTGTAACCTGTAAGTGGCTGGGTTTTCTGGTCAGGATTAACTCAGGAGAGTTAACTCAGGAGCATGGCTTTTTCAGTAATGCTGCGTAATACCTCTTTGTAATCAGCCCCGGCTAGTGCCTTCTGCTTTGCTCGTCTGGTTTCATATCTGAAGGAGCATTTGGGCCATACAGTGCTTTCTTCTTGTGGTGAAAAGGGGCTGCCCAATCCAGGGGAGATACCTGCGGTTCTTGAAGTGATGGTCTTTTAGAGAGCACATGCGTACATGCAATGTAAGTCAAGCGCTGACAACCTCTGTGACATACTGTTTTCATCAAAAACTTGGCTGTGGCTTTTTCCCCTTTCTTTCTAGCTTCTGTTTCACATGAAAGGGTTTCTGACTCATGGGGATTTTTGGTCATGTACTATGTCGAAGGTCTTTGTTAGTTTTGTTGTGAAAATTGCTTTTGTACTCTGTATGTGTGTAATCTAATTTCTGCGGTAGCTCGCTGTGATGCCTTGTGTGGGAGAACTCAGCCTGATGAGGAGAAAACAGCCACAGGTCGCAGGACAACTGAGCCCAGCAGCCTGTTTGCATCGGAGAGGCTGGGGAGAAGGAAAGGGGTGGTCACGTTGTGTGTGTCACTTCTGAAGCTGTGGGTACCTTCAGATCAAGGCTTTCTAGTAAAGGCAGCGCGTTTCATCTGTCTTGATAAAGCATTTCTGTTTCAAGGCAAACAGAAGATGGATTTTACTCAACTTCAAGCAAAGAGATTTGTGTTGTTGATTGTGCTTTTGTACTCTTTTTAAAGCAAGTCTGTGCAGAACAGTTTCTGTTCCTCGGTGTGATTTTTGGCTTGCTGGTCTTTATCTGTCCCTGTCACTCTTTTTATACATCAGCGACCACAGCATGGAAAGCTGACTTCCACAGCTGAAGTGCAAGGTGCTTGTTGTCTGCCTCCTTGCCACATGCTGGAAGTTGAGGAAGGGGAGTGGGAGCAGGTGGAGAAATGGCTTCTGCATTTTTCCCACTGAGGGGAACTTGGAAGCTGCCCCAAAAAAAGAAATCCAACCAGTCAATGCTGAGTAATTTTGCGTTGCTTAATCTCTAGGTATTAAGGCAAAAAAAAATACATTCAGCTCGGAACCTCGAGATTGCTGCTATTGAAAAGTGTGCATGAGCAAAAGCTGAACAACTGAGAAGCGTTTAAGCACCTCGATTTTAATTGCATGTGGCTGGAAGTATCTCACGTTTCCCAAGTGAATAACTTAAAAATTGTGAACCATAATCATCCAGGATTCATTCTGTATTTCCACTGCTTCCTCCTGCTCTTGCCTCTGTTCCATTAAGTCGATGTAGAAATAGATTAAGTTATTTCTTTTAACTCTTACTAGATCAGCATACTAGGAATATGCTGATTTTGGTATTGCAACTTTATACAAATATTGCAAGAGTTTGGAGTTGTAAAATCCTGAAATATGAGGTGCAGCCTGCAGACAGTTCCCCCATTGCACCTCTATTTGGCAGAGAAGCCTTGGTGTTGCCTCATTCCCTTGCAGAGGCCAAGCACTCAAAACGTTACCCCTTTGGTATCAGCCAGCCCTCAATAGGAAGGTAACAATCGTTTGTGAACTTTGCAGACCTTTGGAAAAGCTGTGGTGGAGCCAAGGGGATGCAGAGACACTTGTATCTCTGCCACTGCAAGGATTCAGAGCAGTTTATTTTCTGGTTCAGGACCTTCTGCTCGTGGTGAGTGATGCACAAGGTAGTTTTCCAGCAGCTAGTTGTGCAGGTGGCACACATCCCCATGCCATTTGTCCCTCAGATGCTTGTACCAGCAGTAACCTTGTCAGGGTAGGACTTCACTCCGGTGTTTCATCGTTCCTCCTCTTGGAAGGCTCTTGCTGTCCGTAGCTCAAGAATCCGAAGGTATTTGCCCTTGCTGGCTCCAAACAGCTCTGCTCCGCCTTCAGGTGCCCGCTGTGCCTGGCAGGGCTGCTTGCTTGCCATTTGGTTCGCTTCGTGGGGCAGCAGGTCTGGAGACCCCAGAGCCATCCCTGCCACCAGGGGCTGTGTCGGATGTGATGCCTTCATGAAGCTTTTGGGTTAGGGCTTCACTTTCCCCTTCCAGGCGGCTGCTTGTGCTCAGGGCATTACTACAAGCTGCACCCCGGACACCCTGGTCTGTCAGCCTTCCTGTCAGAGCATGTATTTTTCCCCTGGACAGTTCTCACAGTGCAGAGCCCTCGCTGCTGGCTGTGCAGACTGGGAGCTCAGCTGTTTTTACCCAGCTGGTGCTACTGCCTTTGTGCTCACTGCTTTCCACACTGCTGTTTTACTCTGCCTGTTGTTTTGATATGTTTTTTTCCTGTTTAATGTGATAGATCTGCATGTTTTCACAACAAAGGTGTAATAATAGCACTCAATACTTAACACGGTTACTTTCCTGAAGATTTCGTGTTGGCATACTGACAAAGAAAAGGGGAAAAGAGATCAAAGTTCACAGGTAGCTGTCAGAACCCTTATCTCCATTCTGCATTTTGCCAATGTCATCACGTGTTGATCCTCCGACTTAGAAATCTTTTAACCTTCGTGAAGCTATATTGATAGGAACGTGGTGATCTTTTTTTAATAAGACTTTTTAGAAACAAATACAGCATTCAGGAGTATTGGAGCATGAGGTCGGGCAACAGCAAGGTTCAAGTTGTTCTCTGTTTTCTTTCTTGTGAATATCAGGTGTGGGTCTGTGCCCTCAGACAGATGGGCAGAGGTGGGCCACTTGAGCTGGTCTTCACTCCCTGCTGCCCTCCTAACTGCTGTCTGCTCTCTCAGTAGGTGACAGAAAGTAATTCAATGAAGTGATTGCTGCCAAACCTTGCTGATGATGCACTTCAGTCCCTAATTTTTCTCTGTTTATTTACTTTACTATTTTTGATGCATATTTAGCTAATTTTATGTCCTGAGCAGTGCTGGGGTAGAGTCTTCTATTAAAGCAATCTTCTTTCCATAACTTTCTAGGAGAGCTTTTAATTTGTTGCATGACCATTGTTCTGTGGCATGAAATGATCTGTTTGTGAAACTGACCATACAGTCCTGGGGGAGTTCTTCAATCCCATGGTGTGCTTACCCACTTCTTTGGTGTAGGTTTTCTTTCGGTTGTCAGCTACAAACATCTAAAAGCTTACAGATGCGTCCTTCTTGGAGGTCTGGGTAAAGCTCTGGCAAGGCCAAGTGACTCCAGGTGTAGGTGGTGAAGCCAAAGAAACTTCGAAATCTGGTTAAAATAGCGGTGTATTTTCTCTGTGCTCGCTCGAAGGTCTCAAATCCGTTAGAATGTTAAGAGTTTGGTGACCTTTTATTATTGGAAAACATTTTAGTAGAGGAGCTGAAAAAATGGAAACAGTATGTTTGCTATAAAAACATTTGCAAAAGTAAACAGCTGAGTGGTTGAGAAATCCTGGGTAAATACCTAAAAATATGATGTGCTTGGATGTTGAAGTGGCTTTTGATGACAGCAGCAGGTAGGACAAGATTTTCATCATTTCATTTCGTGCATCTAGTTCAGCTCTATCCAATAAACAAAGAAATCAAACAAGTGAGGTACGTTTGTGTTTTCTTTTTCTTGCTGTTTTTGATGACATGAGCCTAAATACAGTAATGAAAGCCATCTGTAAAGCGGTAAGACCTCATACCTCAAGAATCTTGCAGTGTTGATGGCTGTATACTGTTATTCCAACCACATGTAATGTTTCTTTTCTTTTAACTTACAGGTTTTAATGCCTGACTTGAAGCAATGTATGTCTTTTCCCTCTGCATTTTGATATGCGGGAGGTTAGAACTCAGAGTTCTGTTTAAAATCCTGACTCTGTTGCATTTTTCATTTCATTTTTTTCAAAGAGAGAGAGGTATTTAGCAACCGTCTACTGGTTTGTAGCATAACCAAATGGTAAGAATAAAGAATATAAATAAGTTCCTTTTGCACTGTATAACTGTTTAGATACATATAAGCAGTGTGTTCTGCTTATGCTGCTGAAGTATACTAAGAATGGCCTTTCTTCTAGGGAATAGCACTTAGAAATGCAACTTAAAGCAGTATTGTTTGAAATAATTTAAGGGTGTGTGGAGTACGTATACCCGTGCTGTGTACTCACCCATGCAGCGCCTGAGTGTGCTGAGGGGTCAGCAAATGGAGGAAAAGCTTTGAGGTGCTGCGTGCAGCCTCTGGCAAGGATGCGGTTTGTGGCAATAGTGGGTGCAGCTGCTCCCAGCACCGTCCTTAAGGTTTCTCAAGTGGGAACTGACTGGGGCTCCGAAACTAACTGTGGATTTGCTATCTGAGATGGTCCTTTCAGTAACCCATGCAAAAAATCCTGTTAGCATTCAGACAGGGTAGTGATTGTTTGGCTTTTAGGAAGCACTTTGAGTTGGGGCTCTTGCAAGTAGAAAAAGAAAAATTGAGTTGCATTTCTCCGTGCCAGCAGAGAGGAATGGACGTTCACCGTGGAAGGGCAGGACTTTAGCTTGCTACTGCGGCTGGTTTCTGGGGTAAATACAGCCCCTTACCAGGCATCTGTTTGTTTGCCTGACAGTTCTGAAATGAGGATTTAGACAAGGATGAACCCCATTACTTCAGCTCTGGGAATCGAGTCGCTGATACCTTGCTAGTAGATGTTGACGTGTGTGACAAAAGTCATCACTGTCTATTGGATTTGCAAAGCTTTTTACCTCCTGCTTTATATCTCAGTAAGCTTAAATCTCTGAACAACATACTGTATCTTGGGGGGAATGCTTTCTCTAGGCATACAAAATTGCCAAGAGTGGACTGGTAATCAACAGGAAGTTGACACCTTTATTTCACTTTAATGGATCATGTTGAAGAGCTTTGGTGTAAATTCTTGTAACTAAATCCAGCTAAATGGGTTAGTTGTTAAGAATTTCTGCTACTACATTTTCTTTTTTTGGTGATGTCATTCATAAAGCTTTGCAAAATGTCTGTGTTCTGGAAACCACTCACTTCTCTTTGTTTTTTCTCCTATTATTGCAGTACCTGCTCTAGTCACCACTGCCAAAACTGCCACAATGGAGGTGGTTTCAGCAGAAGTGAACAGCTTGCTCCCTGAGGAAATAATGGACACCGGGATAACGCTGGTGGAAGATGACAGCATCGAGGCGGTTATTGTGTCATCACCGATGGGAGATTCTATTCCAATGGAAACAGAACTGGAAGAAATAGTGAACATAAGTTCCACCGGTGACTCTTCGACTACGACTACAGCCCCAGTCACCGCAGAAGCGGTTACTGCGCCCAGTAATCACTCAGGCGATGCGGCGGTGAACACCGCGACTGCCAAAACTGAGGGAAACTCGATAGTAAAGCCTGCCTTTCAAAGTGGCCTCCATAAACTCGGTGCTCAGACCCCGGTCACGATCTCAGCCAATCAGATATTTTTGAACAAGGCTGCCGACCTCAAAATAGGCAATCAGAGTATTAAACCAGACGGGCAAAAGCTCATCGTAACAACTTTGGGCAAGTCTGGCCAACCCATTGTTTTAGCGTTACCCCATAGCCAGCTCCCGCAGGCGCAGAAGGCTGCATCCCAAGGCCAAGCCGGAGACTCGAAGGTACAAGGCCAGCAGATCAAAGTTGTTATCGGAGGCCGGTCAGAAGTGAAACCTGTTGTTGGTGTCTCAGCTTTGACGCAAGGAAGTCAGCTGATAAATACTGCCGCCCAGCCTTCTGTTTTGCAGACCCAGCAATTAAAAACAGTACAGGTAAAGTGAGTTATGCTGATGAAACCTCTGTAAAACAATTCTGTTGGTGCAACTGTTGTCTGCTTCCTTCGCTGACTGCCACGCGGTTGCTTTCAGCCTTCGCATTCATTCCTTGTATAAAAGTACAGTGCTGCTCTTAGCCTGCTTTTTCATCTGTGTAGGCATTTACAGTCTTAATGTCTTCTACCTCTAGCTACTGTCTAGGAATTTAGGGTTTGCCTCAGAGAAAGTGAGCTATCAAAATTCATTGAAGAGAGTTTTCCCATTGTTTTCATTTGATAAAAATAAATTCTACATGCTTTCAGAAGACTGAATTGAACTCTTTATGCCTGGCATTTCTTTATTCAGAATGTGCACGGCTTTCCTCTTGTATGATCAAGTAGCTTCTGCCTCTTACATTGAGCTTGTTATAAATAAAGTCTCCAAAGAACCGTACGGTATTTGAGAAGTGACAGAAAGGTACATCTCATCTGCCTCAAATCTGCTTAAGCTTATCAATAGATATTGATCAACTAGGCAGAATTGTAAGTTGGATGTCTCTTAAGTGCTGTTTCCCAACTCAGGCATGGATCTGGAGGTAACTAAAAACAGAATCTGATGGGATCTGAAAAGGTGTTGTAAAACTCAAGTTATTAATGAAAGGGCCTGATTTTCATCTCATGTGTGGCAGAACTAAATGTGAACAACTTCTTTCTAGATGACGGTGAAGAAAAACTAGAACTCAGTGCACGTTATGGTGGAAAATGATAATTGAAATTAGTGAAATGAGAAAGGAAACTGAAAGTACACGAATGAAAACAAATTTCCCGCACTTGAAATTCTTCAAGTAACTTTTAGTGTTACTTTTAAGCATGCCATGAGCACTGCTAAGTTCCCCCGCTAGCATTTCATGGTAAGCACGCATAAGCAACTGTCCAGGTAGTTTGGTTTAAATCAGCAGATGATCCCTGCACCGGTATCTGCTTTCCCCTCCTTCGTTGCTGTGTCATATCTCCAGACAAAACTGTTTAATAGTTATGACTATTTTCAAGATGTCTATGCACTCCGTGTGTGGCTCCTGTTTTTGTGCCTTCTGATGTTCATGATACAGTTGTCATTACAGTTTTCAAAAAAGCGATATCACCACAGGGATCGATCACCAGTAGGATCGTTTCCTACTGGCTTCAGTTACTGCCAACTAGCACATAAATGAAAGAGTACGATATTAAGAAAATAACTGCGATGAGCTTTTGCTTCCATGAGGTTACCTGTGCCATCCGTGACCAAGAAACTGACTCAGTGATTGATATCTGTTTGTCGTGAGGAATTCTACAGGCTCCTTAATATAACCCATTGTAAATGGGCTTGCATCCCTTTGTTAATCCATTTAATTGCAGTTGGGTTGAATTTGTTTGTTATGGTCTTTCTATTAAATCTTTGCTTCCTTTTGCAAAATGGAATGAATTATTGATGCCTGATATTCCTTTTTTTTTTTTTTTTTTCCCCTGTAAGGAGATGAGGAAGTAGAAATGAAAAGCAAGAAGGCAGAGTTCAGTTTGTTAAAAGTGACCGATACTGCAGGAAAGACAACTACACGTGCAACTCCTAGACAGTACGTCTCCCTGCAGGAAATTACTTAATTATCAAAAGGATATAGGAGGCTAGGTGAGAGAGTAAGACCATGAATCTATCATAGATGACAAGGGAGGTAACCCACGCTTAGAAAATGATGTCATGCATTAACCCCATGATCCTGAGGAGCCTCTCAGCCTTTCAGTGCCTTCTTGGCACCTCCTGAGTGGAAAAGGAAGCAGTGAATGCTTCCCTGCTTCCCAAGGGTCTTGTGTAACTTAACGCATGTGAAGCGGTTTCGGATGCAAGGCAGCGCAGCAGCTTGACTTTGTGCTGAAAAAACGAATTGATAGGAGGTGATGCCTGGGTAGCTATCAGCTCTGTATAGTTCTCCTTACATTACCAATTTTGTAGGGGCTTTGCAGGTCAAAAATAAAATCCTTTTGTCTTACTGGAATCTAATTGTGACGCTTGAGATCTCAGCACTTGAGAAAAGGCAGAGTTGATAGAGTTCTGCAAAATGTGCCTTGGAATCCTCCGCTCCCTCTCTGACTGTGATGTTAGAGGTATGAAGCTATGGGGTGTAAAACAGCGGGACCTCGGGCTTCTTCTGGAGCAAGAGGTTTATTGCTCTCCCTTCTGTAGACCTTGTGTAGATCTGGTCGGTTTGTTGTGATATAGTAGAAACCACTGCCCTGCAGTGGACGAAACCATTTGGCCAGCACATAATTCCAGCCTGGGACTCTGCTTGCATGCAGGCTGAAAAAGCACGATGTGCTGGCATGCTACCTGGCGCTTGGGTGAGAAGCAGAGGCCCAGAGCCATCACCACTGCTGCGGCTGAGCTGCTCCAACCTGAACTTGTCTGGATGTGGTAGCCGGCTCCACATTTAGGTGGTTACATCCGCGTGTCTGTAGCTACTGTGACAAGACAACTGCCACACTGTCAGCGTGGCTTTGTCTCACTGTGGGAAAATAACCTCACACACTCCCTAAGCCCACAGCAAATCTCTGCGTCTGACTCAGGGCCCTTATTATCTTCTCTCAAGTAGGCTGTTGTCTTCTATTTCCAGACTCTGTGAGGTTTTTTTCCTGTTATGCCAAGTAAAAATTAGATAGGGTGTGGCTGCATGGAGGAGCTCCCATGAGGTCATCTAGGGAGTGGGTTTATGCTATGTTAGCTCCTTTGTGCTAAGTGGCTGTGGCTGTTCCTAGCCTGCAGTAAATTCAAGGTATGTGAGTGCCTTTTTCTGTAATAATACCACGTTGCTTGACAGTTGAAGGCAGGCTGGTCATGGAAGCACACTTGTTCATCTTGTTTAGTGGGAAGAGCTTAGGGAGACACCCTTGAAATAAAGATGCTTGCACGTTAAGCTTTTCCTTTCTGCAGGGGGAAGAAGGCTGCTGTGTGCTTCTTAAACTAATAATTTTCTTAGGGAAGAGCTCTTTGCTCTATGAAGTACTTCTGCACTCTAATTCGAAGTAACTTTCCGAGAGCGTGCTTAGCTTACACAGGCAAAAAGGAGCAATGGTCACCTCCTTGTGATCAGCACAGGCAGTGACAGAGGGCTCCAGAGAAGTTGCTCTTGCTGAAGCATCGGGAGGACGTTCTGTCACCTTGATTATTTCCTCTGGTGTCTCCAGTCTCTACTGAAATGGGTAATGAGCTTCCCACCTTAGCCTGGGAGGCTCTGGCAGACACTGGGGCTATCGATGCTTCAGAAAGGCTCACTGCCAAGGGGCAGCCAGTGGGGCATGCGGGTTTTTCGCCACATTTCTGAAAGCCTGAGGGAGTTCCGTCATTTCTTAGAAAATGTAGAGCTGCTGCTTCCCAGTCCATCAGTTTCCCAAAAAAAAAAATCTGAGGAGGGTATCGCAAGTTGAGCCCCCTAGAAGCAGGGCTGCTCGTGTTGACCAGCTCTTGTTCTGGGATTTTTACTTTTCCCTGAGATACTCGCTGGTAACAGTTGGCTGGTGTTTTACAAGTGTTTATGTGAGTAATTTAAGCATGGATAATGACTGTTCGTGAGAAACAACTGCTGCTGTTTGCGTGCTCACTGTTCCTGCTAGGTGTTGGCCATGTTCTGGGCCAGACTTTGCCCTTGCTTCGGAGACTAGAAGCGTCAGCAGGTAAATTGTGGTGATAACTTACAGCAGGATTAGGATGAATTTCAACAGCATGGCAATCTCCAATCTGGTGCTGCCCAGGGTCAGAGCTGCCTGGGGGCCCCTGGCCTCAGCCGGGTACAACTCGAGCACGCGGCGTGGGGTTTGCTGGCGGTGCGAGGCCAGGAGCTGTGGTGCCACCCTGGGGCTTCCCAGCTGTGCTGCCAGCACGCTGCGGGCAGCCCAAGCGGCCTCACGCACCCTCTCCGCAGGCAGCCCGCTGGATTTGTTGCACGCTGCCGACCACTTGCAATGCTTCGGCACCGCGCTCCTGTAAAGGAGGTGTTTGCAGACAGCAAACACTATAAATAGGGGTTTTGTGTAGGAAACCACAACATCCAGCCTACTTGATTGCTTCATTTAAGCAATTGCATCCTTCTCAGGCTGTTGAAAGTAGCTGTCATCTCTGTATTTGTCTCCATGTGTAAGGTTTCTCTGCTTGTTTATGTAAAAGGAACAGATGTGTTATCTCGATGTGGCTCCCCACGTTGGTGCCATCTCATGCTTCTGTGACCTTGCTGCAGGTTGTGGCCAGTGCCTGTGGGATGCACACAGGCATATGGGGCAGAGGAGAGGCAGGATAGGGCTCATCTGCGGGCCTGAGTACAGTATTACTTACGGGAGAAGATCCTAATGCTTGCCCTCATCTGCTGGCAGCCTCGAGAGTTGGTGGTTTAAAGCCGTCTTTGGAAGAAGTCACCTCTAGGCTGAATTTTCCACGCCTGCATGCCAGGGTATAGAAACGGTTGGGATAAATCCATCTGGTAGCTGCCCCTTCAGCGTGGAGAAGGGAGGAAGAAGTTCTGATTGTCCTTGTTACCAAACCCTGCTGAAAAAGCCTGTACGTTGGTGCAGTCCGTCTCATTGAACTGCACGTACCCTTTCCTGGTCCAGCTGCACTGCAGAGGGGAGATGTCACAGAAGGGACACACAGCCCTACTCTTGGGCCTGGATGTACTGATTTGCTTTTGGCTAGTCCATGTCCTAGAATTTCAGGGGCTGATGATCCACGTTCCCTTTTCCCTTTTGCAGGGTAGGAGTGTGCTGCTGTGTCAGAACAGCTGAGGAAATGTTTCCAAGCAGTGAAGAAACATTTCAGAGCTGTAGTGGTCTCATTTAAGTGACTCAAGGAGCAAGTTATGTCCTGGGTGGCTGAAAAAGTAACTTTTTTGTAACCTTGAAATTTTGAGACTTGGCTTTTAACTTGAATATTTTTTTTACATAGGCAGGCCACAATATTTTCAGGACAATAATAAGGTGCCTTGAAAATGAGGTGTGTTTGTTCAGGGATACCTTATGAGATAGCTGTGAGGGGTTTGGCTGTCCTGCTTTGCAGGCTGGCTCTCTCAAGAGGCATAGATGATAACCCAGTTCTCTCCAACATGAGAAATGGAGGTAAAGTGTGAGATGATGAATTATTCTGTCTGTGAATATTGCGCTCTATCTTGTATGATGTCATTAACATGATGATTTAGATCTAAAACACTCAAGTTATTTGAGAATTTTTTTATCCGTCTTTCAGATTGCGAAGAAGACCCGAACCCCAACTTCTGGCCCAGTGATCACCAAGCTGATCTTTGCAAAACCAATCAATAGCAAAGCCGTTACAGGGCAGACCACTCAAGTGTCACCAGTCATTGCAGGTTGTACTTACTTGACTTGTTTTGCTTTATGATTTTTTAAGGTTATTCAAAGAGATGGCAATTGTAGGGTTTTTTTCCTGTGTTGATTTTTATTATAGTTTCTGTTCTAACACCTCAAGCAATTGGGGGAAAAATCAGCAAAGATTTTGATGTAGGTAGAAGCAGATAAATGTATCACAGAATCATCTAGGTTGGAAGAGACCTCCAAGATCACAGAGTCCAACCTCTGACCCAACAAGTCCTCCAATAATCCGTATCCCTAAGCTCTACATCTAAACGTCTTTTAAAGACCTCCAGGGATGGTGACTCCACCACTTCCCTGGGCAGCCCATTCCAATGCCTCACAACCCTTTCAGTAAAGAAGCTCTTCCTAAGATCCAGCCTAAGCCGCCCCTGGCACAACTTTAGCCCATTCCCCCTCATCCTGTCACCAGGCACGTGGGAGAACAGACCAACCCCCACCTTGCTACAGCCTCCCTTGAGGTACCTGTAGAGAGCGATAAGGTCGCCCCTGAGCCTCCTCTTCTCCAGGCTGAA
This sequence comes from Aythya marila, assembly GCF_965140915.1. Taxonomy (NCBI): domain Eukaryota; kingdom Metazoa; phylum Chordata; class Aves; order Anseriformes; family Anatidae; genus Aythya; species Aythya marila. Next base: position 44,884,741 of record NC_139045.1, on the reverse strand, counting down.
CAAGCCCAGCTCCCTCAGCCGCTCCTCGTAGGACTTGTTCTCCAGGCCCCTCACCAGCTTCGTCGCCCTTCTCTGGACTCGCTCGAGCACCTCCATGTCCTTCTTGTAATGAGGGGCCCGGTAGTGGTCAGTAACCTTACACTTTGCTCGTTTAGGTGACTTAGACTTGAATCATTTGATTTTTGGTGGGGTTGTATGCAGGTAACATTTAAGGTACGCAAATTATTTCCAAAGGACGCACATAGAAAGCCAGTCACCTTCAGAGCTGTTTCTAGACTGCCCCCCCTCCGAGCAGACCTAAAATATTTTCCACATATGAATGTGTTAAGTCCTTACGGAACCAGGACTTGTGCTACTTGTAAAAAGTCACACATATGCATCTGAACTAAGGTTTTTTTGTGTTTCAAAAACCCGACAAGCCACTTCAAACTTTTCATTTGGCAGTACGTGAAAACTGACAAACAGTTAAAGAACCAGAACAGAAATAGTTTTTGCAAGTTTTTATTGTTCCATTAGATTTCTATAGCTTGCTGTCTCCAGAGAGAAAAGAAACATGCAGGTCACAACAGATCTGCATCATACTGACTAGCAAATGTGTTATTAAAGAAATAAGCTTCCAGCTTTTCAATCAATAAGCTGGAGGACAGCAAGTACTTTTCCCTGAGCTGGTGAGGTGAAGATGCTTCTCTAAGTGAAATCTTCCTAAACATCTTCCCTTCCCCTCACAACCCCAAACAGCCAGTACAGCTTACCAGCTGAGAGGTTGGTATCACTTTAGGGAAGGTGTAGCACACATGCGTTCTGTTTAGATTTTGTGTGTGTGTTTTTCCTCAATATGATAGACACTTTTAATTGCCTGAGCATTTCTGAAAACCAAGGTGCAAGTTGTAATTTCGCAAGGATTGTCAATATAAGCAGCCAGATTCTGTTTAGGAAGCTGATGCCAAGCAGTGCAGAGGGGATGCAGTGAGAAAGGGAAAGCTATCACCAGGAAAAAAAAAAACCAAAACTAGAAGCACTGAATACTGAAGATGGTAAAATTCCCACAGATAGTGACATTTTCAGGTTGCATGTGGTTTTAGCAACCAAGTGTGCTGTTATTTAGGCTGCACAGAAGTGAGGGTTATCTCAGAGCACGTAGATTTCAGAGGAGGGCAGCTTTCTACGCGGATGACGCTTGATCATGTTAGTTGCAGCTGACCCAATTTTCATGTCATCAGTTGGCTTTGGATGGCAAAGTGACACTGCTTTTTCTTATATTTTGATATATATAATATGAGAGAATTGCTGAGAGAGGCTGTGACAGAAACACACATCTGAGCCGAAGTGCAGCAGAGGAAGGCTCAGTGGTCAAACACTCTTTGGAAAGCAGCTTAAAAGTATGAAAAAAAAAATCTATTTTCTGCTCTTGCAGAGTTTGCAATATTCATGAGGCTGATTTTGTGATTCAGAGCTGCTGTTTTTGATGTTTAAGCTTCTTTGCTATTGCAAAAGCAGATGGTATAGGGAGTTGCACCTCCATGCGTATTTTCACAGGAGTATCGTGTATTGTGTTAGGCAGTGAAAAAGCCAACCACCAGCACAAATGGAATGAAAAAAAGTCACAGTTGGATGTAGAGAGACACCAAGCGCCTTTTTGGTGGTCGCTGTCATAGAGCTAGTTTCTGCTGGCAGAGTGTTAAAGGGAAGTGCCCCTCCACCCCTTCCCAATTCACAGTTTTTCTGTACGCTGGCAGTAGCCCAGGGACTTGGTAGCACGCTGCCAGCTGGCTGAGTGCTTGCGTGCAGCGCAGGTGTACTGGAGGGATGCGTGCCTGGGGACGCTGTGCTGGCTTTCGAGAATTACCAGCTGGATGCGTCAGAAAACTCAAAGTAAACGTCAGTTTTGTTAAGCCTGAGAAAACTGTTCCTTCATTTGTAGTAATGCGGATTGTTTTTGCTTTCTTTCTGAATTAAGTTAAAGAATTCCACTGTCCTTCCTGGTAGGTAAGGTACCCTCAGAAGCAAGGATCAACAGCGTGCTAACCAGGGAAAACTTGAGCTTTACGAGTTCCAAAAGGGGATGCTGAAGCTGACCGTGTCTTTGTTGATTATAGGCAGGGTTCTTTCGCAATCTGCTCCAGGAACACCACCAAAGACAATAACGATCTCTGAGACTGGAGTTATTGGATCCTCTTTGAGTACAACAACACAACAGACACCGAATAAAATAGCTATCTCACCACTCAAATCCCCCAATAAGGTAAGGACCCCACTCTGGCTGCAGCCCTCCCATCCCTGCTGCAAAGTGATCTGAATGGAGCTCTGTGTTTGAGTCTTGGCTACGAGCTGTCTGTGATCCTGCCACTCCAGAGCCTCCGTTGCGTGGCACTACGCTCTGCGTTAATGGCCCACGCTGGGTTTTTCAACCGCCTCCTTTAATGTGGTTTTAAGTAAATAGGCAGTACTGCGTTAATTTCCCATTCCTGTCACTTCTCGCCATTCCCTCAGCATCCGTTCCCAGAGCAGCTGTTCTCCCCTAGCCAAGCGCTCAAATAATCCCTTTTTTTGTCTTTAAATGCATTCATAAAAATTCAACAGGCTGTTTAAGAGGAGACCTTGGTTATGTTAATAGGTTAACATTTACTAACTGTCGCCTGGTGCTGCATAGATAATTTAGTCTTCTCTAATCTTGTCTGACAGAAATGAGATTGGCAATGATCCTTGAGAGAACTGGAGATTGGCACAGGCAGGCAATTGATAGGAAGATAACTCATGTGATACAGACAAGCATCACGGCGAGGCTGAGATTTTAGACCTGATTAAAATTGCCTTGAGAATAGGAATATTACTGGAGAAAGGATGATTGTCGGGGGGAACCAAGACGTATAATGCATGCAAACTAAGTAGCAGGTATAAAAACTAGCACAAGAATTAAGATTTTCTTATTTTGGGTGTGCTTTTAGCTACGGAGAGTTAGACAAACAGATTTGTGTTTCAGAAATATTGCTGGGAAAAGCATTGCAGGGAAGCTGTTAAGTCAATCTTATAATAAAAATTAATAGATGAGTGGGAGTGAGAAGACTTCGTGCTACCTCTTGAGTTTACTGTAGATAAATAATTCTAAGTATCTTTTAAAAACAAATGGTTTCAAAAGCTGGGTTTCTTTTTGTTAAAACTTGAAGTAGGAATTTTAAAAACGAGTTGAAAACTGACCTTGGAAGGGTTGTGGGTGTTTAGAACAGAGTATTGAAATGATGCGCTCTGCAGAAATTTCTGGTCAGAAAACTGGATCATTACAGGAGTCAGAAAGGAAAAAGTATCAGAAAGAAAAAAAAAAAAAAAAAACGAAATAAAAAAGTTGAAAAATACTTATGAAGCTCTTATGTTTTGGCTGAATTAATAGTATAAAGTGAGATTGTTTTTCCTTTCCACTACCCTCCTCTAAAGCTTCCATTTGTCATGAAATAGTCATGGTGCTGATTAGAAAGGTGTTACCCAGAAATCTGTCCTGACAATGCTCAGGCTGAGTGTGCGGAGTTTGGGGATGGGGGTGAAAGGAAAAGAGAAGCAGTGCTAGCTTTCTGCATGGGACTTTCAGTGCTGGAAACCAGCAATGCCTTGAAGTTTCTAACATATCTCCGTGCTGTGCTTGCACAGTCAGGCCGTGTGAGTTGTGACTGAATACAGCGCCCTTGTTCACAGGAAGAACTTGAGCTACTGTGGGAGAACTGTACCTCTCTCACGAGGAGGGGGACGTGTATGTACAGGGTCTTGCATGCTGCTCAGAGATTTAAACTGCTTCTTTGTTTTGCCAAGCAGCTAACAGTGGTGTCAGTGGCCTCCCAGCCTCCCAACTCCCCCCAGAAGACGGTGGGCGTCCCACTGAATGTAGCGTTAGGACAGCAGATCCTCACAGTGCAGCAGTCAGCACCCTCCTCCCCTGGGAAGGCCATAGTCAACCACACAACCGCGCAGGTACAGACTGACTTTCCTTTAATTTCTAGCGTGTCTGCGTCTCATCTCATGCTCGTGAGAATCTAGGGTGCTAAGCTGCAAACTGGCAGTCCCAAGGTGTTCTTGTAGCAGCATTTGCTGAAGAGTTGGCAGAAACATTGCTCGGAGGAGCAGGCACTCCTCCCATCGAGGGCTGCCAACTATTGGCAGCACTCTCAAGGGCACGCACGCTTAGAAAGCAGGTGCCCATGCTGGAGAAACCCCACTTGGGGCATGTTCTTGTCTCTGCGTATTAAATCTCCCCAGTCATCTGAGAGGCACCCTGTGCCAGTAGGAAGAATTCCTGAAGTGGCTGGGTCTTTTCCACCAACGAACACTGTATTCCACTGACTAGGGCTGCTTCCTGGGTGTTTCTGAGGCTTGCAGCAATGGAGTTCATATTCTTGTGGTAAATGTCTGCATAACCAAGATGCTGTGGTCTGAGACCTATGGAATTTAAGTCAATAGTTCCATCTGTCTCATTTCTAGAAAAAAATTAAGGTTCTCCCTATGAGGTTGGATAAGTTGCCTTGCATTAATGGAAGATGAGACAGAATTGAGCAGCCTATCAAACTACAGTTCTTATTTTATCCCTCCTTTTTTGTCTTAGGGGAATCTTTTTCTATCTGAATCTCTGTATTCCTGTTTTGGTAAATACACGGGAATGTGTATGAGTGTAAATGAGCAAAGTGGACATAGCTCAGGTAGTGGACACAGTAGCATGCGCTGCAAAAGACCAGAGGCTCAGAGATTTTACTAGTCTTGTCTTAGCATGGCATGTGATAATGGGACTGGTGATAAGGAGACATAGGCACCAGCATGATTTGATATTTCGGAGTACAGCTGGCAAGATTGTTTAAAATGTATTTTAAAATATGAAATCATTCTAATGCAAGCACTCAAAGTGACAGAACTGAGATTCCTGGGTGGTAGGCATCTTGAGATCTGATCGAAAGCTATCTGAAACAACACAAGGGTTTCCCTTGTCATCACAGGGCTCAAGAAGATACCCTTTGAAGAGCTGTCACTTACATTTTACAATTTTCCCAGTTGTCTTTGGACAACAGTCAGAAATTTATGTGCTAGAGGGAGCTTTGCCCAAGCTGGTTTCCCTGTGAGTGTGGCTGTGAGTGTGCTTGCAAACAGTGCTTGTTTCCAATGGGTCTGAGTTCCTGAGGTTTCAATATATTTATTTAGGAAAAAAAAAAAAAAAAAAAGGTTATCCCAGGGAAAAACTTACATAAGAGTGAGCTTATATTTCCAGTCAAGTTATGTGTGAAATGAGATCTCAGTCTCGCAGGTGTTCGAAGCTAGGAAGCTAGGAAAATGTTATATCAAGTCATATTGTTGTATCAATTAAATTTAAAGTTAGATCTTAGTTCAAATGTACGTGATAGATTTAATATCAGTTTTAAGAGATTCTGAGAATAAGAAGCTGAACTCCAAAAGAAGTCGGATAAAAGGAGAAAGAAGAGGAATGAACTCACATTTGAGGTCATCAGAAAGAATGGTAAAATGGCTGCTATCAAGCCCACACAGTCATGAATGTTTATAAGAATAATAGACATAGACTTGTTATCAGTGTGTTGTTTGAGAGGAATTGCAAAGCTGAAGTACTGTGAATGTGAGATGTACTGCTACCCTGGCTGTGCAGCAGCACAGGTCTGCTAAAATCCGCTTCTTTCTCCTTTTGGCATTTATTATTTAGTAAATCTGTTTTGCTGCCGTTCATTGTTCTTGCTTCTCTCATTTCACAGCCTGCCCACTTTGTCATCTCTTCAGCAATCAGTTTGTGGATTCTGTTCCGTTTGCACCTCAAGGGCTGCACAGTGACTTGTGTGTGTTCATCATAAGCTGTGTCCAACAGGACCTATCTGTACACACAGATTAATCGTGCTGCAGTCCAGCACAAACAGTTCTGCAAGGAGTTCTTACTGCGTGTTTTTATTAATAGAAATATTTTTAGTTTTGTCCTCTTCTTGAGTTTGAATATGAAGTGAGCAATGTTCTCCTTAGTCAGCTGAAGTCTAATTTGGCATACACTGTATCTTGGGAAGCAGACTGAGTCATCCTACTCTTTCAAATATTAGTTTACTTGGGAGTTTGCTGTAAAGAATTGAAAACAGAACAGAGTTTGCTTTGCACCAAGCTTTGGCTGGCATTGTATCTGTTTGCGTCTCTTTTTTTTTTTTTTTTTTTTTTTTTTTTACTCTGGAAAGCAAAATATGGGGATAACTGACTGACTTCTCATGGATGCTAATGGATCAAAGAGTTCCTCACTAACGCATGGAGGAACAGACGTGCTGCTGTTCTTTCTGCCTTTGTAAAAGTAACTTTATGCTCTCTGTATTGGCTTAATAGGCTGTGAAATCAGCAGTGCAGACCATTACTGTAGGAGGAGTGGGTACATCTCAATTTAAGACAATTATTCCCTTGGCAACTGCACCCAATGTTCAGCAGATTCAGGTACCTGGAAGCAAGTTCCATTACGTCAGACTCGTTACTGCCACGACAGCCAATAGTTCAACCCAGTCGGCCAGTCAAAATCCCAGTACAAATACACAGCCTCTCCAACAGGGTAAGTGCTGGTGCTGATGTGGTGTCTGAACTAAGTTTTTAATCCTTTGTTTGGTTTTTAAGGATTTAAATAGTTACGTAATAGAAATTTTCAAGACTGCCAGATGTATCCGAGTTTGTGGTAGGTTTTCAAAGGTTTTGAGTTCTCCTGCTACCTCAGGTTTGTATGTGGAAATGCTCCCCTGTGTCAAATGGTTTCATCGTTGGGCCTGAATCCCTGCAGCATTTTCTGTTGCTTTCACCTAGCTTATCAGCATGGGGGTGACTTGTGGCAAGTGCCAGTTTCTCGGTGTGAGAAGTAGGAAGCCATGAAAGCCCACGTACATCTTGGCAAAACTACTGCAATGTTAAGATCCTTCAACATAAAATGCATTAAAAGTGCCAGATGTTTCTGATGGTTCCTGTCCATGCTTTCTGGAGCTGTGATGGAATCAACGATCTGAAACCAAGCTGTAGTATTTTAGTGTCCTCTTGGCAAAAGGAAACTGAGTGTCCAGAGGGGCTGTGCACCCAAACTGATTTTTAGACCATAGCTGCTAAGCATATGCCCGCACTCTTGTGCGCATAACTGTTCATGTAGGTGGTATTTTGGCATAAGTGTTGCCTGCTATGAGTTTGGTCAGTTATTCTCAGCGTAGTTGCAGTATTCAGTGTCCTTGGATTCTCTGCATATGGAAGTCTTGACTCAGCTCTGCTGAGTGAATAACGTGTGTTAATGTAATGTCATGTCTTCATTGCAGCAAAGCCAGTGGTGGTGAATGCCACCCCAGTGCGGATGTCTGTTCCCATAGTGCCGGCCCAGACTGTGAAACAGGTAAGCTGAATGTAAAAGGCATATTACTGGCTTGTCAGCTGGATGAAAAAGTCCAATTTCAGCACCATCATGAAATGTTCTATTTATAGAAGTGCATTCTGAACAAAAAAAAAAAAAAAGTTGGGGCAAGATTTCATCAAGACTTTTCTTTCCAGGTGGTGCCCAAACCAATCAACCCAACTTCCCAGATCGTCACTACCAGTCAGCCCCAACAAAGACTTATTATGCCAGCCACTCCACTGCCACAGATACAGCCCAACCTCACCAACCTTCCCCCAGGCACTGTCCTGGCACCAGCACCTGGCACAGGAAACGTCGGCTATGCAGTCCTTCCAGCTCAGTATGTCACACAGGTACAGTCTTAACCCAGAGATAAGTAGGAAAGTAGTGCTGTTATGGAACATCTTGCCTTCCAGTTAGAAGTCCTTGCTGCCCAGCCAAGGGGTTAGGGGTTAGTTGTACGCTTTGTCAAAATCTATCCAATGCTGAGAATGAAAAGGAGAATAACTGAAACCCCCTGCTGAAAGCTGACTAGCCAGTCTGTTCAGACAAGAATTCAGTCAGCCTGTGGCATCACCAGTACCAACCTTTTTTTTTTGGATCCCTTTTGGTTTTGTTAAAGCTGCTATTTGTCCCTAAAAACAGTTGTATTGCACTTCTGTGCATTTGCCCAAATGTTATCTTAAAGTGAAGAATACCATTTTTTGGAAAACTACTCAGACATTTGGTGTTCTAGACACAACCTGTCTCCTTCAGGCTGTGCACCGCAGGTCCACATCTTAAGTGCCAGTCTGTCTTCAAAACCTATCATAGCAGGAGAAAAGAGCTGTGTGTAGGTAGACAAAAAAAAAAAAAAAAGTAGCCCAAAACAGTGTCACCTAGCAAGTTCTTAGGGGTGATTCCTTAATAAGATAAACAGTGTGTGGGTCCAGATACAAAGATAAGTCGGGATGTAAATAATTTTGTTTTAGTTAAGTAATAAGGAGCTTGTAGGTGAAAGGGGCTACTCAAGTCATTTGTGCAGAAAGTGATCCTGATCTGTTGGCAGTCAGGGATGCTTAAGAAAACAAGAGTGAGATTCCTATTTTCAGGAGCTGGAACTGTTTGTGGTCTGAACATTTGTTTGTAGTCTGCATTATCCATATGTCTGTAGACACTGTGTTAAAGAACAAAAATATCATCTGAAATACTGGGGTTTTGCTAAATATGAAGACTTGAGCTTGCTGCCTGGTCCATGTTCTGCAAATTTCTAAATCTGTGCTTGCAAGCATATTATTTTTTATAACAGTAGCTGGAAAGCTAAGTAAAATACTTAGTACAAGTCCTCTTGAGCATGCTTTAATTTATTTCATGTTACACATTACCTTTTTGTTTTGTTAGTTACAGCAGTCATCATATGTATCTATAGCAAGCAACACTGGCTTCACAGGGACATCTAGTATTCAGTCCCAAGCACGGCTACCGTTTAATGGGTGAGTGTTTTATAAAGGTTGCTGGAAAAAAAAATAAAAGACAGCAAACCTGCAGTATAGGCTGATGAATTTGCAGACTTTTTTTCAGTACCATTATAAATAAAGGCAGGGACTCAGATGTTGGGTTTTGTGGGATTTCGAAGGACATCAAGTATACCGTGTTGTGGGTAATAATTCTGACAAAAGGACATGCATCTAACTAAGAATTGAACTACCCTCCTGATCAAAGCTATTGCAGCCCCCTCCACCATCTTTGGGTTTGTTTTCTGTTCCTATGGCAGAAAGTTGACCTGAAAATTTGTTGATGTTTGTGCTTAATTTTGCATCAGAGCCTGAGAGCTACAGGCTTGAGCTATTTTTCCACGTTGCTGGAAGGAGGTACTGGTCAATACAGGAGCAAGATGCTTAGCACAAACAAATCCAACCAAACCTCAAAATGCATCTCAAGCCCAAAATGGTTCATAATAGGAGGCTTTGGTTTTGTTTGTTTGTTTTTTTTTCAATATTGTATTTTCACTTGAAAGATGAAAATAACAGCTAACGTGAGATATTTTCCCTGCATTGACCCAGCCAGCTTTCAGCTGTTCTGCGTTGTCCTTTTGCGTTATTATTTGTTGGAAATTGTGTATGCCAAGGTGCTTTTTGTTGCTGCAACCTAAACTGTGATGCAAACTAATCCTTAATCCAGATGCAGCTATCCAAATGAATGGGTTTGATTTAATCTCCCTGGTATTATGTGCAGAAATTGCTGGATAGGGATGGAATGAATCTCATCAAAAGCGATTAGTGACACAAAATCCTAGTTTTTAAGAGCAGTTAAAGCCTGTGTTTGATATAAAACTCATCTTTGAGCTGAATGCCATGTTTTGGCTTGCTTGCCCACTGTTCTAGGTGTAGTCAATTTTGTTGTTGTTTTTCAAAGGTAAAGGCACGATCTTAATCTATGAACCTTTTTTGGACCTAGTCCCCTTGCATGATGACAGGTGCTGGGGAAGTTTTTTCTGACTGCCATTTGCAGTTGTAGTGCATCCTCTAGCTTTAAGCTTCATTTCTACTTAAGACATGTAGGCAGATTTGCAACAAATAACCCAGCTTTTTCTGGGTTGGAAATACACTATATATAATAGTTACTTACATCAGCCAAGAACCTAATGGCAAGGGAACATAAAGACTTCTCAGAATTTTCATCATCAACCGTTTACTTGAATTTAAAATAGGAAGAAACTAAAACTAATAGAACTGTGTGTATAAATAGATGTGTTTTGTGTGTAAATAGATGCAATAGATGTTTAAATAGTGTATAAATAGATACATTTTTCCCCCCTCTACAGAATTATTCCTTCTGAATCTGCAAATCGTCCCCGGAAGCCTTGCAATTGTACAAAGTCTCTATGTTTGAAATTGTAAGTACATCTTGTTTGTTGCTAAGCCTTATCCTTGACACCATATTTATGCCAAGAATCAAAAGGTGGTGTTTTTAATTATGTCAGAAATGTTATGTCTAGATTGTCAAAGCTGCTGGTGACACTGGTGGGAGATGTCCCAGTGCATGTGCCTTCATGTAACTCATGAGCTGTATGGACCCTACCATTTCATAATGTTGGGGTTCATAATGTGCCCTTGTGTGTGGTAGAGCCAATTCCACTCAGCAGCTGGAGTTGCAGTATTGCTGGGAGTGACATGACATCCCACAGTATCATCAGTGGGCATCTACTATGCTTTTGCAAATCCCTTGAGTAACACCATGCTATATGAAGTACTTCAGCAAAATTGGGCTGTTATATGTGTGTTTTTTTTTATGGTTGGTTGCGTTGCAGGGATCCTTGGTTTGTTTGTTTCAAACATTTGAATGGGCAAGTGATTTTTAACTGCTAGGTCTAAGGCTCGATCATCTTCGTGAAATCTTTTGCTGTTTTATTGAGAGCATTTGTAACAATTTGATGTAAAAGCATTTTAAGCTGAGGATCTTTGACTGTATGAGAGCTCCTGAAGGCTAACTTGAACCAACAGGGTCAGGAACTGCCTGTGAGGATAACCACCCAAGGACTGCCATGGAGCCAAGCCCTATTAGCTTCTTGTGCTGCTTTGAGGACCTGAGCTGTCTGAACGTCAGCTCAGACAGACACCTTGTCCATGTGGAGCTCAGCGTAGGGTGACTCAGGCGTTCATCAGTGCATGTGCATGGTCACCAGACTAGAAATGTCTGGTACTGCCAACAGTAGTAACACCAAGGTAATGGTCGTGTTTACAAATGCCTTGTCTATCTTCCATTTCAGGTACTGCGATTGTTTTGCAAATGGTGAATTCTGCAATAACTGCAACTGTACAAACTGTTATAACAACCTGGACCATGAAAATGATAGGCAAAAAGCAATAAAGGTGAGGGATTTTTTTATTTTTTTTTTTTTTCCTCTTTCTGATGTCATGAAAGGAAAGAGCCTGTTCCTGTTCGTATAGATTTTGGTGTGTTGCTGAGTAGTGCCGTGATGGGACAGCAGGCATTTTAGTTTGCTTCATAGATAGCTGGAATGAAAGAAGTAGCTGGTGTATTCTGAAGCCACAGCATGGGGCCGGGTGGGTGTGTAACACGCTGATCTCCCACCTGTGCAAGATGTAAGCTGTTGTGTTGCATCTGTAATGTCTACTCCCTACATGCGTTGTCTGACCCTTTGGGTCTGCCTTGACAGGCCTGCCTTGACAGAAACCCTGAAGCCTTCAAGCCCAAAATAGGTAAAGGAAAGGAAGGAGAATCAGATCGGCGACACAGCAAAGGGTGTAACTGTAAACGCTCGGGATGTCTCAAAAACTACTGTGAATGTTACGAGGTAAGAAGTATTATCTTGTCTTAAAGATGCTGGCTTTTCCTCTCAGTGCTGCAATTTTGCTGCTGTGCTTTGTCTTTTGCTCTTTTTCAAGTTGCAGTAATAGTTTTAGGTCTATCTTTTCTTCCAGCAGTTTACACATAGAAAGCCATGTGTTTTGCAAGACTGATCACTTCTGCCATCTGAGTTTAATTTTAAACCATGTAATAACTCTGAACACAGGCTTGGAGCTCTCCTTTATTGAAGAGCAATATTTTTAAAAGAAACCTCCTGCACCGCATCCCTAGGAGCTCAAGTAGTTATTGCAGAGACACTCTGGGATGGAACATGTATGTGGAAGCCAAAGGCAAAAGTTGGTGTTGCATCAGATAACTGATCGCTCTACGGATGCAGATATGGTGGCAGACTGACCTGTCCCATAGTTTAGCCACTTAAATTCTGCTGAAAACAGCAGATTGGGAAAGAAAGGCATGGGTGGGATACTGTTCATCTGCACTGGATTCAAGCATAAATTCTGGGAAGGCATCTCACCTTGAATTTAAAGAGAGGACGACTACCTGAGGATTTCTGCTGGTGGCTAATTGCAAACAGGCTAAAACAGGATCACCTTTCCCCTGTGGGTGGTCACTAAGGGTGCCAAAGCTGTGACAGGCTTCTCACATTCTGTTTATTTCTTTCAGGCAAAAATCATGTGTTCTTCCATATGCAAATGCATTGGCTGCAAAAATTTTGAAGAAAGCCCAGAGCGCAAGACATTGATGCATTTAGCGGATGCTGCCGAAGTTCGGGTCCAGCAGCAGACGGCTGCGAAGACCAAGTTATCTTCCCAGATCTCAGATCTCCTAACAAGGCCAACACCAGCACTCAGCAGTGGTGGGGGGAAGTAAGTTAACGCAGCTCACGGTTTTGCCTGGTTCTAATATGCTTTTTTGGATACGCAGCAGGTACATCCCTGTCATCTTCAAATGTCACCTAAGCTGTAGGACCAGGAGCACTCAGGTGACTGGAGCATTTTATTAACACAGCTTTGTGTCCTGTAAATATAGTGCGTGCCACATTTGGCTATGTTCAAGCGTGTAACCAAGCATGGTTGCCCACATGCTGCTAGGAACCATGAAGTACGCATGTCGCATTTACTGAGTGGTTGTAAACCTTGAGCCACCCTTCTGCTGAAAGCTGGAGAATTGTTCTGTGCACCTGGGCAGGTCCAAATGGGCTTTGCCATGTTTCCCAGTGGAGACAGGCACTCAGCACAACGGCCTGTCTGTTCGTTTGACTGCTGCTGTGGCGTGTTCGCTGCCCGTTGGAGTGAGTGGGTTCTTTGTTTTTCTGTTTGTTTCAGGCTGCCCTTTACATTTGTAACCAAGGAGGTGGCCGATGCAACGTGTGAATGCCTTCTCGCGCAGGCTGAGCAAGCTGAGAAGTTGGGCAAGTCAAAAGCTGCGGCAGAGCGCATGATCCTGGAGGAGTTTGGACGCTGTTTGATGAGAGTGATTAACTCTGCGGGCAAGTCCAAAAGTGACCCTTGTGCCATGAACTGCTGACGCGTGCACAAGAGCCACAGTGAGGTGGACTGAACAGAACACTTAAGGCACAGGGACACTTTGGTTTGGCATAGAGGATTTAATAATACTTGTTAATTTGGTGCTTGTTTTAAATTGATTTGCGGAAGATGAAACAAGAGAATATTTTATATCAAGATTTAGAGCCTTTTAAATCTTAACTAAATCCTCTTCTATGTAAGATGATGCCTAAAGGTCAATTTTTCTTCCTGATGTACAGCTTTTAACTTGGGTTTCTTAAGGGAAAAAAAAAATAGCTGTTTTCTCCCCTTTCCCTCAAAGTAATTGCCTGAAGGGCATATATAAATGATTATAATATATATTATTTACAGTATATGGAGTTGCATTGCTTTGTGTGTACAGGAAAATGCAGATGATGGCAAGAATCAGGTGACGCTTTGGCAACAGGCTCATAGTGAAGAGGTATCTGTGTGTCGAAGTCAGTTCTAAAAGGCAAGGTGTGGAAAGGAGCATCTAAGTGGAAGGTGGTACCTGTACGTAGGGCGTAACACAGCGTGCTTCTTCAGTGCACAGAGCAGTATGAAATATGCAGGCGAGTACACGGGGATTGCTTGCAGGTCTAGTGTTGGACAAGTGGTTGAGAATCTCGCTTGAGCAGACCGCAAGGAATTTGGAGGCAAACTGCATAATTGGGAATTTTTTTATATGATCATGGATGAGGGCTCAGATGTATTTTAAGGTGGAACTCATAGGCTGACGGTGGCCTGCTCTTGAAAGTGAGGAAGAGCAGCTATGCCACAGTGCCAAGCTGTCTGCCCAGCGTGTGGTGTTGGATGACTGCAGCAGGTAGGTGCTGTTGCTTGGGTGAAGCTGTGAGTTCAGAGGCGTGCAGGAGCCTAATCCCTCGCTGCAGGGAGGGATGTGCAGTCCGTTGTGTTTTCCAGGGTGAAGCTGTTGCCCCGGAGAAGTGTTTAAGCCCGAGGAGCTGAGGTCACAGGAGACCATGGAGCCACACTTGAGACAATCTGGCTTTTAACTGGCCTGTGACCACAGGTGGAGGTTACATTCAGCCTGGTTTTGTGTTTCCATGCTGCTGCTTCTCAATATCGTGGTGGTTTATTTGGCTAAGGGTTTTTTAAGCGTTGTTTTGAATGACGGAGAGTGCTGTGACGGGGGAGGATGCTAGCGCAGAATCAAGGTTGCTGCCAAAATAATGTATGGATCCTTTGATCCAAAAGGAGGAAAATATACCAACATAACACACAAATCACCTTAGAGCTCTGTGTAGATTGGAGCAGGGGATTTTCTTCAGTATTTGTTACAGGCCATCTCAGATCACGTTTTTGATAGTAGAATATATTTGCAAAATCAACGTGGTAGGTTACTTACCTAATGTGAATGTCAATAACAATTGTAATAACTGTCTCATTGCTGCCTGAACAAGATGGCTTTTCTTTTTTTTTTTCCAAAAAGGATTTTGCATTCTTCATGTAAAGCTGTAAGCACAGAGATGTGGCAGAGCTCTTGCTCGAGGTCTTCTGGCGGGGGATAAGCTGGGAAAAGATAGGGGCCAGGCAAATGTGCAGCAGAGCCGAGCACCTACAGGTGTGTCTGATGGCAGTAGGACAGGAAGAGGCTTCTGCTCTCTGTCTTCACCCCCTGGCCCCGCGTGGTGAGCAAAAGGCCCTCTGTCCTCCATGCTTCCTTCTGCCCCCCTCCCCAGGGTGGCTCGGGAGCGTGAAGGCCCTGGGCGGCGGGCCAATTTGGTGTCCTGCTGGTCACCGTCTGAAGGGCTCTGCCTGGTAGAAGCATCTCCCTCAGCATAAACCACAAGTCTGATAGTGCAAATCTCTGAAAAAGGAATCCATCTCTCATGTAAGTAACTATCTGCTTTCCATAATTAAGACTTGGGTTTATTAAAAGTCAGTACGGTAACTTTACACGTAGGTAGGGCAGATACTCAGTTTACTTCTAGTGAGCTAACATAGTATGTCCAGTAAGATTTGTATAAATGTAAATTAGTGTAAGTGAATAAAGTAATAACTACGTACATTATTTTTTAAACAGATTGCAATATGCCTTCTTTTGTTTAGACTTCAATCCATGTTAATTTTGTATATATTCTGTGTCTTACTCTAAATTGCACCTTTTGTGATGTGTATTTATATACAGTGTGCAGAAACACTTGTGAAATTTAGATTACAGTTGTAATTATGTATGATGGCATTGCTTGAGAATATTTTACTTGTAAAGACTTTGAAGGTGCAATCAAATGCTCTTAGGTTTTTTGGTTTTACTTTGAACAAGCTTTCTCCAATATTAAGCTGGGATTCCTCTCTCCCCTCTCCCTGGTGTAATACGTATGGATTGGGTTTTGTACTTCCTTAGCCATTTGAATCAAACTGCTGGACAAGATTTACAGTCAAGCCCATCCAGTTACATGAAAATAATTGGGAACGGGGCAAGGGTTCATTTTCTAGTTCTGTTTACATCTGAAAGTAGAAAAAATAAATTTATATTTACTAGACCTATTCAAAGAATACACTTTTCTATATTGTAAAAATGAAACAGTCAGATAAATCGCAAAGAAAAATAAACATTTATACTATTCTGTAAACACTCTTTTTGCACTCCTTTCCTTCAGCACTGATGAATACTTCCTAAAGAATTGCACTGAAGTATCAAAATCAATACATCTGTTAGCACCAGGCTCTCTTGTGATGCCAGTACGGGCTTGGCTTCCCAATATGCGATCGAATCCTACCAGAAACTCTTGGTGGTTAGCGTATTTTGACGTCTTTTTTAATTAAAAAAATAATTTAAAGACTTTAATGAAAAATGTAGTGTTTGCAGGACAAGAGTTGAGCAAAGAAAAAGCTGCCAGGCTGGACCTCTGAGCCCGTCTGCCACATCCCTGGGGCGAGCTGGGTGCCATACGGATCTGGTTGCAGGACCCTGGGCCAGACTCGCAGGTAAATGCTTTTGGGGAGCCTTTGGCTGCACAAGGCAGTTTGGATGTGCAGTTTGGGTCAGCTTCGGCCTTTTTGGGGAGCACGCATGTGACCCAAGGTAGCAATAGTGCGTGACTGGGCTTGGTTGGGGACACAGTTAATCGCCTGTGGGGTTATCCAGCCGAGCAAGAGCTGCTCGTGGCTTGGTGCAGCCCCCTAACGGGGCAGCAGTGCTCGGGGGTCGCCCTTGGGCTGCTCCCCCTCCGGGCACAGCCGGGCCCAGCGCCACGCTGCTGGCGGAAGCGCTGCCCGCGCTCCCGCCCGTCCCTTCCTGCCCTGCTCGCGGTCGTCGGAGCCCATTGGCCGCCGCCGCGCACCCGCCCCCCGAGTCCCGCTTTGCTATTGGCTGACGGGCCTTCACTCAGCCGCCGCCGCTCGCCCGTTGGCGGAGGGAGGGAGGGCGGTGCGAAGCCAGCGCGGAGGCCAATCCGCGGGGCCGCTGGGCAACCAATGGCGAGCGCTGCTCGCGTCAGCCAATAGCGGCGCGGCCCCGTCCCCTATATATAGCGGGGCGGGAGCGCGGCGCTCCCTCTCCCGCCGCGCCGCGGCAGGGTGCGGGCGGCGTCATGGCTCCGAGCCGCGCCGTGCTGCGGGCTGCACCCAGGTTCCCAAACACCCCCCGCCCCAATAAACAGCCCCGCTCCCCGCAGCCGCTGTCCGGTGATGAGCCTCACTGCTGTTCACATCCCGACACGCCGTGACGACCGCTGTCGAGCTGAGGACGGCGGCTCCCCCCTCCCCGCCTTCCCTCCCCCTTTGCCCCCCTCACCCCACTATCGCCCCCCGCTGACGGCCCTGTCCCCTGTCCCTTTGTCCCCTGTCGCCAGGCGCGGGCCGCAGGAGGAGCCGGGTCCCCGCGGGAGCAGAGGCGGAGCCGCCCCGGTCAGCGCCCGGAAGGCGCCGGCAGCGCCCGGAAGCGGGAGGCGGCGCCGGGGCTGCCACGTTGGAGCGGGCCCGGGACGGGTGAGAGCCGCCGCGGCCCCATTTGCCCCTTTTTCCGCCCCAAATCCCCCTCCGAAATCACGCTGGGGGCGGCGGGGCCTCCCTCCCCGTCGCGCTCCTCTTTTGGGGGCGGCTTCGGGCTCTGCCCCTGTGTTTTTATCCCCCCATCTGCCGCAGCCGCCCCGTTTTGCCCTTTTTTTTGAGCATCGCCCTGCCCCAAACGCCCTTTTTCCCCCAAACCCTCACCTTTTCGTTTTTTTTTCTTCCAGCAAGATGAAGCTGAAGGAGGTTGACCGCACGGCCATGCAGGCATGGAGCCCTGCCGGGCAGCACCCCATCTACCTGGCCACGGGTGAGTTTTAGGAAGCGGGGGCGAGTTTTGGGGCTGCCCGTGGGTGACAAGGAGTCTCCTGTCCCCTGTGCCAGGGCAAGGTGACAGCAACCCTGGCTGCTGGGACGCTTCCCTCGTTGCTTATCTGCCCCTTGCCGTGGCTTTCTGCCCATCCTCAGGGGACGAGGAACCTTCTCCCAAAGCTTTTTGCATCCACACTGGACAGAAAACTCCCTGAAGGCAACCATAAAAAAGAAAATTATATCAAAATCTAACTCAGGCAGAAATCTGACCGCTTCTCAGAGTCCTTTTTGCAAGTGTGTTGTTTTTTTTATTGTTGCTATTCTGCATAGCATCTTCTTCTCACTGACGAGCCCACTCCTCTGCAGGTACGTCGGCCCAGCAGCTGGATGCAACCTTCAGCACGAGTGCTTCCCTGGAAATATTCGAGCTGGACTTATCGGACCCTTCGCTGGATATGAAGTCCTGTGCCACCTTCTCCTCCTCTCACAGGTGAGCCATGGGGTTGTTGTGTGTGCTTTGCGCTGCAGGGCTGGTGCATGGGATTTGGCCACGGTTGTTGAGGACAGACGCTTTGCTGAAGGACATCATTACAGCCACGTATATGGGGCTATGTTTTCAATTCTTGAGCAGTAACTTCAAGGCCTAAAGATCTAAGATTCTTTTGTGAGATTTTTACCAAATACAGTCTCCTGGGGCCTGAGAAGTTAGGTCTTGCCTTTAAGTAGATGTGGAGGGATTGGAATGAGGTCTTTGCTGCATTTGCACACAGTAAGATTGCTTATAACGATTGATTGGCCCTGTTTCAGGATGTTCTCTGGATTCGGGTAAGTAACAGTTACAGGGGCTTTTTCAGGAGGAAGCAGGAGGTGTAGGGCTGCTGTCGGTCCTGCAGCAACGCTTTGCTTGAGTGCTGCTGTGGCTCACAATCCCTGCCCTGCAGTTGTTTCTCTTCTGATATGCAGGGCTGGGGAGGAACAGCCATCAAGGGCCCAGACTGCTTTATGCCTGAGCCGTGGCAGAGCTGGTGCTGACACTCCTTGCAGATCTGCTGAGGGCAGAACGATGACATTGAGCCTCTAGGATTTTTTCTCCCTTGCTTTAAATGCGACTGAAATAAGTCAAAGCTTGCCAAGTGGCATTTGCTTTACTGACTTTCAGAACCTACCCACTATGGCCAGGAGGATGTAGAGCTCCTTTAAAAGTGCTTCTCTTGGTGAACAGCACAAGTGTTTGACTTTGCCCCCAGAAAACAAGTCACAACATTGCAAAGGAGTTTGTTTGTTTGTTTGTTTGTTTTTAAGATAACAACCCATGCCTTAGCTTATAAAAGTATACATCAGGTTATATTGTGGCGTACAGCAAATGAAGATGGCTGGGCAAACAAATCCAGAAAAGATGGATTCAGCAAGAAATTTTGTTAACTGCCCTCCTGTGGAAAATGTGACGCTGCTTCTGTAGAACCACTCTTTATCTTGGAAAGAGCAAAGGGCAAGAGGAAAGTAATGGCACAGTTAACTCTGTTTTTGTTTTGTTCCTCATCTTTTTCTGCTCTCTTTTAGGTTATTTACTCGTTGAATCTTGCTGGTGGTGTAATACTAGCGCCCTGATAGCCTGTTGCTCACCATGCTTGTTCTAACCTTGCATAGTTAGGTGCAGAACTACAAAAAGCAGCATACCATTTTGGTTTGCGGTGTGGATGAGCACACCGTTACCGTAATCTGGGTGCTGTGGCAGGACAGTGACCGCTGACACTGAGCTGCTGAGCACTTGGTGCTTACAGCGTTTGTCAGTCAGCATGTGCTCTTTGTCTGGCCTTCCCCAGCATGATGTGCTGTGAAGAAATCAGTCATGGGTAATCCAGAGAAAAACAAGAGTTCAGTAGTAACACAGTGAGGGCTCAAGCAACTGGTCACCACCTTCCAGACCTGTGGGTTTGCATTCTGCTCGGGTAACACCTGCCGTGTGGCAGCGCGGTGTTTCATGCGGAAGAATGCCATGCTTTGCATGGCTGAATACACAGGAATGCTGTCTTGATTATTTAGCAAGCTGGAGCTGAAGTAATTTCTTCTTTTTTTTTTTTTTTTTGTGGATGGACACAACGGTTTGAAAACATTTCCAGAAGTATATTTAGTTCCTCCAGTTCAGCCTGGAAGCTCAATTGCAGTCCAAGTGACACGTGTCTGATGTGAGAGAGCTGGCTGAGCATCCAGCACAACAGAGGAAAGTTTGCCCTTCCAGGAGCACCTACAAGGAAAAGGATTTGGAATTTTTGAATAGCTCCACTGATTTTTCTTTCCCTTGTACAAATAGTTGGCCACATGTAGCAGAGGTTTCCCGCCAGGCTGCAGCCTGCAGAGTAAAACGGGGTATGTGGAGCTGACAGTGGCTGGCTGTAGCCGGTGGGTGTCTGTCTTGCAGGTACCACAAGCTGATCTGGGGGCCGCACAGCATGACCGCAGGCGAGCGAGTCTCTGGGGTCCTGATCGCTGGGGGTGAGAACGGGAACGTCATTCTGTATGACCCAGCCAAAATCATAGCTGGAGACACCGAGGTCATCATCGCCCAGAAAGACAAGCACACGGGGCCCGTGAGAGCGCTTGATGTCAACATGTTCCAGGTAGGTTTACTGCTGTTTGACGTGTGCAGGTGTGGATGAGTGGCATGTCTTAACAAGCTATTACCTTATGCGTATCTGTACCTTTACCAGCCCTTGAGAAGGCTGACCTAAATCTGTTCTTTGCATCTTTGTTAGTAAAAACCTGTCCTGTTGCTGGCATCTCGGGAGAGGGAATAAAGACTTGTAGGTGTCCAGTTGATTCCTTCCCCTCATGATTTGACGTTGCCAATGTTGCAGGTGTTCTTAGCTCAGCCTCAGTGTAAAACAGAGGTGGTTTTCTGTGCTGCTTCAACCAGTCTTCCCTTTCAGTTCCCATAGGATGTGCTGATTTTGTCCTTGTGACATTTCCCTGGGCTGTCACTCTTTGTTCTGGTGACGTTCGATTTAAGGTGTCCCCTTTAGGGAGATGGCATTGGCATCTCTAAATCTCCTCACTGGAAAAGGGAGGCAGAACAAACACACTGTGACATGGTCTCTTAAGGCAGAACAGCTCTCAAAATCGGCAAGCTTGCTCCATCATTAATTAGAGTTCAGTTCCTTGTAGATACAGTGGCTTGGCTTTTCTTCAGCCCCCTCCAGCTGCAAGTCAATGGAGTTGATTTCCTTTCCTAAATAGCACTTTTGTCCCTGGACGCTTGCTTTCAGCAAGACCATCCTTTGTTCATTGTATCTTCTCGAATGGTTTCCTCTCCTCTCCTGGCCCTTATGAAGCTGGGACTTGCTGGTCAGCAGACATGGGATGCAATCAAAGGGCATCCAGTGGCCCCTGCATCTCAAACACTGCTTTTATTTCCTTAAGCTGCTCTGTGTGAACCAAAGGCTATATCCTGAGCTCATACGCGAAATTGGCACAGTCTTGTCCATCTGATGCTTCCCAGCAGCTAAGACTGTGAAAGCTGATGCTGAAAATACTCTTAGCGTCTGTTAATGTGTCTTACAGACTAATCTGGTGGCCTCTGGTGCTAATGAGTCTGAAATCTATATCTGGGACTTGAACAATTTTGCCACGCCAATGACTCCAGGAGTGAAGACGCAGGTACGAGATTGGTATTTGTTAAATACTGTAAACTAATGAAAAGCATGAAGGTCATTTATCTGGAGAGCTCATTAAAATCAACTTTAGAAGCTATATGGAAAAAAAAAGAGACTTAGGATAGAAAGCAATTAGTTGTAGTTAGTGATGAACTGCATTTCTGTCGATGGTTGTCAGAGTCCTTGTACAACAGTTGTTTCCTATTAATGTAAGTAAAAATATGTTACTTTACCGCATATTGTTCCCCAGTGGCTTCCTGAAAGGTCAAGAAAATTGGGCTTTTGGTGCTTGCAATGGGCTTTTTTTAGTCTGTGGGGTTTGAAAAGTGGGTATTTTTGTTCGTGTGATGTGCTTCTGCTATGGCAGGAGCCCATGTCCCTTCAGGAGAGCTCTGTAGGTGCAGCTGAAGCAGCTTTCAGTGAGCGCGTATGGTAGCACATTGGTTATGACAGCACTATGTTTTGGCTTCCATCATGTCTAACTATTATGTCCAACCACTGCTGCCTTTCTGGGAGCACAGCTTGAGTGCTGTGCCAGTCAGTACCATCCTGTGCAGCCCCTGCAAGGAACAGGCTGCTGTCGTTCCCCTGCAGCAACGTGGGGTGTGCAGAGCTCGTTATCCACACCAGAACTGCGGTTTTCACTGACTGCACAAGCATTTCTTGGTGTCTTCACGTGGCACAATTGTAAATAAAATATGTTTTAAAAGTTCCTTTTAGTCTTGGAATAATGTTGCGTTTTATCAAGCAGTAAGTACTAACAAGCAGAATCTGTCTGGTTACACCATTTTTTAAATATCCATAGCCACTGCACACAGGATGAATCTCTTCCAGTCTGCCTTTGTATGGTTCACTGCATGCTTATGTCCAAGGACCACAAAGGCAGAGACTGAGGGAAAACACAAGTAAGACTAGAAGCAGCTGCTGAAAAGGGAGAAGATGAGGCAGTAGGCTTGGCAGTCACATTTCTGTGTTTCAAGGAGTGTTCAGGTGACGGCATTTAGCCTCTCTTCAAAGATCTCTGGGGAAGAAAATAGCCTTTTGTCCTTTGTCTTTGATGGAGCTGGAAGAATGAGAGGAAGTTGTTTAAAAGCAGGTACTTTACACAGCTCTTGTTAGGAAATTAATTACCTTTGTAGTTACTGGAAAATCAGTGTACTACTGCAGGGTAAGTTGGAGGCAATGAAGTGAGGAAATAGAATGAGCAGAAATCTGGAGTTTAAAGATTTCTAGTTTAAAACTGTTAGTGTGGATACTTTGTTTGGGATGGGTACTTCATTATCACGTGGATATTGTGGGAACCTTGCTTTTGTTAAGGGTCTTGCATAGGATTTTCTACACTGACAGCTTTTTCAGGGGCTCTGCCCTGCAGCAGGTGTGTGTAGGAAAGCAGAATAATCACAGTACGTTGGGTGACTCTCCTTGCAAACACATTATATAGCGAGGCCCAAAAAGAAAGCATTTTGAGGCCTTTCTTTGCTAAGGGTGTGACAGGCTGTTCTGTGTGCCCGGCAGCCTCTCGAGGACATCAGCTGCATTGCCTGGAACAGGCAGGTCCAGCACATCCTGGCATCTGCCAGCCCCAGTGGCCGAGCCACCGTGTGGGATCTCAGGAAGAACGAGCCCATCATCAAAGTCAGTGACCACAACAACCGGGTGAGTTAGCTCTGGAGGAGATGCGCGGGGGCTCCTGAAATAGCTGCTTGGTCACTGTGCTCTGATTCTGATAAGCTTCCTAACTCGTGTTTCACATACCTGGTCCCTGACATAACAGCAGCACAATAGGCTGGCTTCATCGTGAGATTGCAGGTTGTGATGGGATGTTCCCACAATGGTAATCTCTGCCTGATGATGGCTTTTATTAAAATATCAACGAAAGTTAAAGTTAGCCAAAAAGCTCTGTGTGGATGCTTTTACAGCATTCTTAGATTAAAACGTAGTATTTTAACAAGACAGTACGAAGTCACCTTCTTGAGAGGGCCTTGGGGAACTAACTGCAGCTCTCCTTGCTAACAGAAACAA
Source organism: Aythya marila (assembly GCF_965140915.1). Classification (NCBI taxonomy): domain Eukaryota; kingdom Metazoa; phylum Chordata; class Aves; order Anseriformes; family Anatidae; genus Aythya; species Aythya marila. The sequence continues at coordinate 44,861,579 of NC_139045.1, read as the reverse complement.
GGAGAGCATCCCACACTGAGCGCAGTCAGAAACAATGCCCAGAAATACAGCCACAGAGTGGCACTTAGCTGAAGACCCTGTTCTCCTCACGCTTAGACCTGTTCAGGCTGGTTGTCTTCCGTTCTCTAGCGCTGTTTAGTTACCCTGTGCTTTGGCACAATGTTGTCCTTCAGATGCACTGCTCGGGCCTGGCATGGCACCCTGATGTTGCTACCCAGATGGTCCTGGCCTCGGAGGACGACAGATTGCCTGTGATTCAGATGTGGGACCTTAGATTTGCCTCCTCGCCACTGCGTGTTTTGGAAAGCCACACAAGGTATGAGAGAAGACAGAAAAGGTTCCTTTTATGGGGCCTGCTGGTTGGAAGGAACGAGGCCTCACATTAAAAACACCTTCCCCCCAGAAAAAAAATCGACATTCCTGATTTGTTTTATGCTGTACATGAGGAAGCTGGAGTTCAAAGAAGTAGCAGAAGCTTGCTTAAAAAAAAAAAAAAGCCTACAGGTTTGCACATGCTGTAGAGGCAAACACACCCTTCTGGTACACTGGTATCGACATTCTCCTACAGAGAGTGTTGAATTCAATTTTCCTATATGGTGGCTGGACCTTTAGAGCTACTCATGCAGAAAACAGCATCTATTTCAATATATCAAATGCTGATAACATTTAACAATTTCTTACAACAGAGGGAGGAGGGGGGAGGGTATTCTGAGGTGGAATGCTCCGATACAGTACCAACTCGCTTAAACACATGCTCTGTGTTACCATTTTTCATTTATGTTAATCTGTTACTTGGCTGTGACTTTTCACACAGGGGTATCTTGGCCATTGCTTGGAGTATGGCAGATTCAGAGCTGCTGCTTAGCTGTGGGAAGGATGCTAAAATTCTGTGCTCCAACCCTAACACGGGCGAGGTATTGTATTCACACAACTTAATAAAGTCTCAGTCTGTTTGGAGATTGCACAGTGGCATATGTAAAGGAGCATTTGTAAAAGCCGTTGATTTTTCCTGTATTGTTTTACCCATTCTCACAGTATTTGCTTCCCTGAATTTTCACTGGTTGAGAAGGGGAAGGAGAGGGGGGTGGATCTTTGTTCGCAGTCCTAGGAATTATGCTGCTGTGGGGTGTTTCTCCATGTTTACTTGTGGTTGATAGATGCGCTTCCTGAGCTTGTTTTGGTGCAGCAAGACCACTTCCTGTCATAGTTGATCTTACACGTGGGTCCCTACTGCTTTTCTGCACCTATTTAGTAGTGCAGAAAAATTATCTATCTCAATAGGGATAGATATGGATATCACTAAACTGAGTGGATCCTCTTTACAGACCACGTGAGTGTTTGCCCCCAGACCATGACACTGTTGGAGGGCTTCTTGCTTGCCAGTGTAGGCAAGACAATCCTGGCAGACGAGGAGATACGTGTTTCCAAAATTCAGGCAGGAGTGAAGTACAAAAGCTGAGTAAGACAAAAAGTGGGGGTGGTGATTGTGTGATCTAAGCTGGATGCTGTGCTGCCTAGAAGGCTTTACGTTTGGATGACTCACACCACATGTTTTTATTTAAAGGAAAAATGTTTCCTAGGAGACAGCAAGGCAGCTACCATTTTGTTTCTTCAGCACAAAATTGTTAAACAAGTGAAAAATAACTTCTTAGTTTGTGGTTCAATCCCTCCTGTAGCCGTAGGCTTTTCTGTTCCAGGGCAGGAGAGACCGTCTACTCAGAGTGCAGGTTTAACTTTCCCAGTTATCCCCCAAAAGTCAGTAGCTGCACAAGCAGCGCAGACATAGGCAGCCTGCCTACATGGTCACGTGTGCATTAAAGAGAAAATTTAATGGGAGGAGGAAATAAAGCAGCAGTGTGTGGTAATCTCTGATTGTCACATCCTGCCTGTTGTCAGTGTGTAGGGTAATGTGGAAGCTGCCGGGGAGCAAGAGGAGCAGCTTGAAAACAGAAAGATGCTGCTGCTGCTCATGGTGCTTGCTAAAAGCTCTGATCTGCTGGACTTGGTTTTGTTGCCCAGGTGCTGTATGAGTTGCCGACCAACACGCAGTGGTGCTTTGACATCCAGTGGTGTCCCAGAAACCCTGCCGTCCTGTCTGCCGCTTCGTTTGACGGGCGGATCAGCGTTTACTCCATCATGGGAGGCAGCACGGACGGGTTGAGGCAGAAGCAAGTGGACCAGGTATTGAGAAGCTGAGAAAAGTGGACGGGAAGAGGAAAAAGCACAGGCTTGGGGAAACCTTCGGGGGGTGTTGCAACTCCATGCAACAGGAGTACTAATCCAGTGCAAAAAAATGATGCTGCTTGGCTTATCGGAGATGGTGTCTTAGAATTTCCCCATCCTCTTTTATTTTTGTCAAAGCTTTCATCCTCGTTTGGGAACCTGGATCCGTTTGGTACAGGACAGCCCCTCCCACCCCTGCAGCTCCCCCAGCAGACTGCCCCACAGAGCGTCGTTCTGCCCCTAAAGAAACCACCCAAATGGATCCGGCGACCTGTGGGAGCATCGTTCTCGGTAAGCAGGAGCCAAGGCTGGCCGGGCAGGGAGTGAGACAGCGGTAGCACCTGCAAAGTACATCTGGAAGAGGGGCGTTGGTCATCATGCTCCACCTTGTGAGCATTTGCCCAGAGTGCTGTGGTGGCCGAGATGCTTGTGGGAACATCTGGAGTGAGCGCTTGGGACAGTCGGCAAAGCATGACAAAAAAATGCTTGGGAAAAAGCAACTGGGAAGCCCTGTGTTCCCACCAGGCACTTGTTTTTTTCTGTTTTGGGAACTAAGGCTTTGCTGCATTTCTGTGGTGTTTGCTTAGACTGAAAAAAAAAAAAATGCAAATTTGGGGGTGGGGGACAATAAGTTGGGCAAGTAGCTGAGACTCCAGAGCAGCTTGAAGGTATTGTCTCATTGCAGAGAAGAATAACTCAGCCCTAATGGAGGTAGCTGGGGTCTCTGCAGCAGCACGTAGGCCAAGGCTCCTCTGTGGATGTCAACCTGGCAAGGCCCTGCTTTTCATAAGAGCAGAGTCACCTCCTCTTCAGCTCCACTAAGGGCTTGTTTCTGTGACTCAGAGGCCATTTCCCAAGAGACCTCCTAAAGATTTTAGGCAGTTCACTTGAAATGGATTTTTGTGCCAAAATACTACCTGATTTTCAGCAGTGTGTGTCTGCTTATTCATTATCTCACCCATGTCTAAATCAGCTTGGAGCTGTAAACTGAAATAATATAAGCTCCTTCCATTTTTTTCCCTTTGGATTTCTTTCCATGTGATGAGGCCATTCACTGCCAATCTCTCAGTAGCCTTTCAAACAGTAAGCTAGCTGCCACGCGCAGGGTACGCATCGTGCCTGGGCGTGTATTTAATGATGGATAGGATCCTTTAGTGTGTTCTACGTTTACCCAGGTAGGCAGCCACGCTTCATGTAGCTGCTCACTGGTTGCCCTGCAGGTGGGATGGGCAAGAAGGTGAGAAGGATTAAAGTGAGAAAATTCATGGGCTGAGATAAAGACAGTTCAATAGGTAAAGGCAGAGCTGTGTGCAAGCAAGTTAAGATAAGGAAATCAATTCAGTCACGTCTGTCTTCATGCAGATTTTTAGCCATTCAAGGAAGTGGGGCTTCGACATGTGTCACGTTTTCTTGGGAAATGCCATAACTTGGAATGTCCCTGTTCCCACTACCACTTCCTCCTCCTTTACCCCAGCTTTTATTGCTGAGCATGACACCATGTGTTACAGGATACCCCTTTGGGCAGTCTGGGTCAGCTGTGTCCCCTGCCAGCTCCTTCTGCACCCGCAGCCTCCTCGCTGGCAGGGCAGCCTAAGAAACAAAGACCTCAGTGCTGTATAAGCACTGTCCAGCAACAGCTAAAACGTGGGTGCATTATCAATGCTGTTTTGGGTACAAATCCAAAACATAGCATCATATGGGTGGCTGTGAAGAGAATAATCTGTATCCCAACTGTAACCAGCACAATGTTGCAGTAACATGAGTTAATCTGTTTATGCTGGCCACTGTGCAGACAGATTTCTCAGGAGTTCCTAGACCAGGTCCTCAGCCTGAGGGGAAAAGAGGGATAGGAATAGTTGTGTTTATGAACTCACTTGAATGTGCACACGCTTACCAGCAAGCTGCTTCAGTGCATAGCATCGTGTGCTGGTGGAGGAACACCATGAGCTGATGCCAGGACCATTTGTCCATTGAATGATAAGCATACATGCCTTAAACAAAAGCACGCATACGTGTGTGCATAGTTTGTTTGCATATACTTGTATTTTCACGTGTCACATGTGTTCTCAATTCCAGTTTGGAGGCAAGCTGGTTACATTTGAGAACGCCAAGCCTCAGCAGCAACCAGGCATCGAGCAGCAGCAGCAGCGTCACCACGTCTACGTGAGCCAGGTTGTTACAGAGAAGGAGTTCCTGGCGCGCTCCAACCAGCTGCAGGAGGCTGTGCAGTCTGAAGGCTTCATCAGCTACTGCCAGAAGAAAATTGACATGGCCCAGGCTGACTTTGAGAAGAATGTGTGGGCTTTCTTAAAGGTAACAATGACAGCAGTCCGGGAGTTCCCCATGGACCTGGAAAGCCAGTGCAGGAATATTTTATTCTGCATGTTACAGTGTTCTGCCAGAGGAGGGCTTAGGAACAGAAAGTGCAGGCTGGGGGAATGGTGCTACTTAAGCTCTGTTGGTGTAGGGGTGGCTCAACAGAAGAATGAGGGTCCCAGGGTCAGGGCCCTTGGGACACCATAGGAGAAGCCACAGCTTGCCAAAGGTGTTCTGTGTTTTAGTCATCCCCTATCACTGCATCTTTGTGCCTGCTTTTCACTGTTTGCTGTGAATATTTAGAGGTTCCTGGGTGAAGCAGATTTGCAGGCAGTTAACCTCCATTAACCAAATTGAAGCCTTGCTTACCTGCTCAGCTGTCCAGCTCACTGAAACCTTTCTCATTTTTTTATGTCTTTTTTTTCCCTCTCAGTCACTGTCCCAGTCAAGTGAAAAGCCAGCTGGGTGAGGGTGTGGAATTGATGAATTGAAATGTATTCTTTATAACTTTTATTTAAGGTGAATTTTGAAGAAGATTCACGTGCTAAATACCTTGAGCTGTTGGGATACAGGAAAGACGATCTGAGGAATAAGGTAAATGTGCCTGGAAGCTGGGCTTAAACGCTTTGCTGTTGATGGCTGTATCTGCCAAGTACAATCGATGTAATCATTTACATGTGGGACTGCAGGAGCCTCTGCCAGTAATCCACAAGCTGTTCCATACGTGAAACTTTTTTATACAAGGCTGTTTTCAGTGTGTTTCTCATCAGACAGTGTTTGTCAGCGCTGCAGCTTTCCAAATAGCTGTAAGACCAGTGGTGCTCGGTCCTCTGTGTAAACAAGGCGGACGTGAATATTTGTGTTATTTGAGGAATTCCTTTGTTCCAGGGGGTACTAGAAACCTTGAGTAATTCTGGTATTTTTACAGCACTTGCGGTTTCCTTTGGGTTTTATTAGCTATGTCATCTTGCAATATGGTTGTACAATAAGAATTTCAAAGCACCCGACATACTTCTGAGGCCTGTTTACATCTGAGTGTCCCTTGCTGATGGGAAATTTTCACCCATCCAAAGCTTTGATATTTGTTGTTACAGTTTGTGTGATTTTGTTGATATGTGACATCTTGATTTTGCAGTATCACTGAATCTCATCTGGTTTTAGGCTTTCTGGTTGAAGAACATGCAAGCACTCTTCAGTGTTTCATTAACTACTTTGCTAACCTTGGATAGTCCCTTTTTGTGGGGGGTGACTTTTGGTTTTAGGAAAAAAGAAAACAAAGATCACACATGACTACATTTGGAACGGCAAACTGGGTTTCAGGAAGCAGTTTGTACATCTTAGGAGTTACCTTGGTTATCTTAGTGGTACAGAGGGATACTTGCTGTGAGTTTTGGCTCCTAGCTGCTGGCAGTGCTGTACCTAGGAACTGTCTAATGCTTTATCAGTTCTGATTCAGTAGATATTTAAGTGTGTGACTCATTTCTGTTGTATCAATCTAATGTTTGTTTTGAAAGAGTGGCTCTGAAAATGGCATCATGTTTATGAATTAAATGGCTTCCGGGCCAAACTCATTATGATTAGCAAAAACATTACGTTATCTGTCACAGTTTGTCCTCAGCATCTAGATTTTTGTAGCGTGACTCAAAGACAAGCACAAGACAAATCCTGTCTTCTGAAAGCAGCTTGCAGTTAAAATGCTCAGGTGCAACTTGGTCCTGCTCCCGCAGAGGGAGCAGTGGTGGTACTGTGGGGGCAGACGGGAGTCCCCCACCACTGCTGCTCTTGGGTTGATGGGCATTGCCCATGGGGAAGAGCTGGACGTGACTGAATCGAGCGGCCTGAGATGTTGGACTTAGCCTATCGTTTTCCTGAATCACAACTTGCTTTTCATCTTACTGATAGAGCAGGAAAAGCTTAAAAAAATAAAATACAGCCAGTGACTTTGGCTTCTTGGAATCAGTTAGTAAGAACATGGTGTTGTGTTTTATTATTTTGAAAGGCTGGGATTGTTATATGTGAGCCAAAAACTGGTTTTCTCCTTCCGATTGTATACTAATGATTAAAAATGAAAATTATCCCTAGCTATTTGACCTTTTTTTTTTTTTTTTTTTTTTTTTTTTGTGAAAACCAGCCTGTGGGGGTAAAACACAACTTGCTAAATTCAAGGCGATAGATGATAATAAGCAGCATTACTAAATCCAGGCTTCTAGACGCCCAACTAATGTGGGGGTTTTTGCGTGTGTTTTAAATTCTGCACATGAAATTGGCATTTTGAGGGCCTCAAAATTAATCTGGAGTCTTGATTTGCCTTTAAAAGCAGTAAAAGCTGGGGATTTAACTCCTCTATACCTTAGAAAGTTCTACCCCGAGGCCATACGCCTGCTGTGCTTGAAACCACAGCTTCCTGACCAGTTCCCTGTTCCAGCAAGGTTGTCACCGTTTCCTTTTCCCTAATCAGTGCAGACAGAGGGTTTTTTCTTGTATGTTCTGACAGTGTTTTTATTACTGTGGTTTCCAGCAGCTCTAGTGAGGTTTGAGGCCCTCGAGTTAACAATTAAACCTTTAAAGGCATAGAGAAGTTGTTGTTTCCACCAGAGCTTGGGGTACGCAGGGCTTAGCAGTAAATCCATCGCCAGGCTGGGGAAGGAAATGGCTCTAGCTTCGTGCTAACTGTTGTGCAAGCAGCAGAGTAGCCACGTTTGCCAGTTGGAGAGATTGGTGGGAAGTCTGTCCCTAGAATAAACGTGCACTTACTTAATAAATCTTGGTTGTTCTTTTTAGATTACGTCAGCTCTGAATAAAGAGGGTCGTGCAGATGGTGAATTGGGAGAGGTAAGCAAAGACGTACGTGTTAACTCCTCGTGTAGTTTTATAACGCCATCGTAATGTGCAAAGGAAGAATAACTTTCCTTTCTGCTTGGTGACTGTCCCAGACAGAGCAAGTCAGAAATAAGTCAGCACAGGACAATTCCCTACATTCAGTAGGATGAAGGTACCTGTGGAGAACGCAGGACTGCTTTCCTCCACTCAAACCTCCTCCTGTTTACTAACGATGGGCTGTCAGTCACAGGTTTTGGTGAAAGGTCTCAGTCATGTCCCCATACTTTCTCCTTTTGCTGCCCACATCCCACCCACCGTTGCACTTTGCTGTCCCTGAGGTAGGACAGAGCCTTACTGCTTGGCAGCTGGTGTCAAGAACAGCACCTTCCCCGGGCTTAAAAAAATAAATAAATAAAAACAGGACCAAGAGTTGGCTCTGTAACGCTGCACTGCCTGGCAGATGCTCATCGTGCAGGCACTGCCTGTAGTAACAGCCTGAGTCCACCGTGGGGAGTGCTTATTCTTGTGCCCTACGCATCCTGGATGTCATCTGTTGTGGCCTAAGGGGGAAAAAAAGATTTGCTGCACGTTCTCAGAGTGTTTAAGATTGAAAGATACTGTGCAGTAGTAAAGAGCAAGGAAATAGAGGCCTCTGCCACGTTTGTCATATTTGTGTGTGTGCTGCCAATGTGTTTTGCTGCTTTGCAGACTGGCTCTGACTATCGGTTGGAAGGTGGCTGTGCTCTGCAGCGCAGAGTATTTCTTTCTCTTCTGCTGGCTCTTTTTATTTTATGGCATCTTCTCTCTGCTGAAGGCTCCCACAGAATCTGATGCATCTGTACCGAACGAGAGGGATGAAGGCCAGGCTGCAGAGGAGCCGTTCTTGGGAGAGGTATCTGTCGTCCTCTAGACTAACCCTGGTGGCCTACTGCATATTTACTTCACCACTGTGAAGAGCATTTCATCTTGTTGCCTTTTTCTGCTGCCGAGTATTTCTGGAAATACAAGAAGTTACTGAGAATGAGGAAAATGCGGGCTCTTGTTAAGTTCCACGGGGTTTTCTCATCAGTTGCAGCTGTCACGCAGACAGGTTTTGGTCGCAGTGAAGAATGTGTTCATTACCTAACAGTGCAGTTAGCACCAGACCCAAGGACCATCATCTGCCATAATTTTTACTCTGACACTCAGCTAACACATACTAAATGATCTGCCACAACTCTCATGCATTCCTCTTTTTTTTTTTTTTTTTTTTTTGTCTTTGATCACTGCTTTCTTCTTTTCCTCTGGCTGATAAGTTACTGAGCAGTCAACTTATTACTGCTCTGCTTCTAGACAGAGCCCTTTACAGAGATGTAGCTGTGATACTGGGGGAAAAGGGGAAATACTAGTTGCTTCCACTGGGTGCCAGCCCATTTGCACCTGAACAGGGAGTATCAGTCTTCAGTAGTTAGCTCTTAACTCTGTTGCAACAGTTTGGTCAGTTTTTTTGTGGGCATTTTGTCCTCCACAACAGTGCTTCCTGCAGCTTTTTGTTTGCTTCTGCCTGTCTGAACAGCGCTGTTTCCATGTACAGGTCTGTGATTTGAATGAAGGACCCAGCCTGTGTTGCATGTGGTTAACAGCAGTGAAAATACCCACCTCCCTCGTAGGGTAGAATTTGAGCTGTTAGCCCAGCAGTGTTGATTTGCAGCGTTGCATCAGCTTCCCAGTGGAGTTAAACTTGTCTGGGGCCTGTCTGTAGTTGTCTGTGATGATGAGGATGGTGGTGAAGGGCTCACGTGTTGGAGCAGTGCAGCTGTCAACTCCACGTAACAGCGTGTTAAGGACCCCAGAATGGAGCTGCCTTTAGCTCTGGTGTGCTTGGTTGTTAGTTTATAGGTCTGTAGCGGTGAATACACACACACATTTTCACTGTATGTGATTTACAAGATACCTCACAACCAATCTCTTCTAAGAGAAACTTCCTGGCCAAACCCACCCGTAGCCTGACGGCATGGCTGGTAAATATTTGTGAGGTTGGCCTGGAGCCACGGGTGCTGCACGAGGGAGGGCTGTCACATCCATGAAGTGAATGGGCCCAGCCACAACACGCTCTCAGCTGATATCAACCATGCGTCACGCAACATCTGACAGCAAATTAATTTTGCAGACTGCCTGTCTCATGAGCCAAACATAGCACTTGTTGCAGTTTTGCCTCCCTGCTCCAAATGCTCTGTCAGCTGTGTGCCTGTTGTTCATCCTCTCCAGTACTGTTCCTCAAATCAGCGTGTAAGCAGGGCGTTCTTACCGGGCCTTTCCTCTTCAGCTTCCACTGCATCTACTGGCACGCTGACTTATGGCAGAGACCATTTTTTGCACAATTTATGGTGGAGAGAGACTTGGTTTTGGTATTGTAAATTGAGGAGAGGTGTTGAAAATCCCCAGATTGAAAAGTTTGCCAATAATGACCTCCCTCTTAATTCCTGGGGGAGCCTTACACAAGCTTCCATCTGCTGAGCACTCTTGTGCTCACTGATCCAGCAGAGTCCTTAAGCCTGTGCAGAGCACTCTGAACTTCCATGTTCAAAGTGAAGCACGCGTTCATGTGCTTGTTAAACTGGGGGGTGTGCCTAATGCAGGTGTTTGGAGGATGAGCTGAAACCCTACATGGAGCAAAATGAAACCTGTGCAGTGTTAGGGGAGGCTCTTCTTGGTTAGGACTGGAGGTGGAGTAGGAAGGAAAGGAGAATATCTGATTTTGTGGTTGTTTTGCTTTGAGAGGGCTGTGTGTGTGTGGGCAGGGTGCACCTGTGCAGAGCAGTACCCAGGATCCAGGTGTCTGCCTGGTGGTTTTTGTGGTCGCCAGGTAGGCATACTTAGGCTTGTCTAAGCCTTCAGTGGTGGTAAATCTGGGGGTTTCGCTGCTTTTTTCCCCTTTGCATCTGTTGTAAAAATAAATGGTGTGGTCAGAGAGATTGGAGCTTTTGTAATGCTGCATTTACATACACTAGAGATCTTTTGATAAGCACACTGTGAGAAGTCTTGACTTAGGAGCTGATTTGGTGCAGGCACTGGGAGAAGTTGATTCCATGTGCTGAAGCAGTTTTATAACAAATGACAGGTAATAACGTTCTCTCCTTCAAAACTAATGACTTCTTAGGGAACTGGCAGGTGAAGTTACCTTAACTTCTAGTGCAAGAGCCATGTTGTTTAAAGATGCGTGTATGCATTCCAAATGTGTGCATAATCTCAAAAACCTTGCTTTTTCTTTCTCTTAGAGGGTTAAAGACAATAAGCAAGAAACTGAAGATTTGGGATCTGCGAAGAAGACATTCAACATCTCTGTCAGTGGAGGTAAAAAAAAAAAAAAAAAAAGTGGAGGTATCAATTCCATTGTGTGTGCTGATGTTTATAAATAATAATGTTGCTACTGGTGTTCCAGTGAGAAGGAAACTTCTGCACAGATTAGGAAGGATTATCATGACTGGCCTCTGTTACTCCATTCATTGTACAGCAGTCTCGAGACTCCTGCAAATACCGCTTTAATGCGGGGAAGGAAGTGTAAAGCACTCCTGTACCCCACTGCTGTAATGTGGCTACTGTGAGAGGGATTACAGTTACCATAAAAGCATGCGCCTGGTCAGGCATGAAGCGTGTTAACCTCCCTGTTTGTAAAGAAACTTAGAGGAGATCCTGAGTAACACAGAAGCCATCCAAACCCTGTCAAGGTTTGACTTTGTTTCCAGTAATGCATGCATGGGAGTTGTTTCAGAGGTTGTTTAGAAAAGTGCTGCCTATGAGGTACGAGCATATTGCTCTGCAGCAAGGTAAGTGATGCTTGGCAGTGTCCCACCTGGTCATCCTGTGACCACAGTGTGACTGGAGATGAACCTGGAGCATCCCTCTGAGTGCCTGCAGGCTGCTTTGCAGAGGAAGTTGTGCAGCGTTGTAGAGCGGGACTGAATCACCAGCTGTTGCATTTCTAGGTGACTCTTCTGCCGTGGTCTGACCAGGCACTGCTCTCTTGCAGATGTGGATGGCTTGATTACCCAAGCTTTGCTGACTGGTAACTTTGAGAGCGCAGTAGATCTCTGCTTGCACGATAACCGCATGGCTGATGCCATTATCCTGGCCATCGCAGGCGGACAAGAGCTGCTTTCTAGGACACAGGAAAAGTACTTTGTGAAGATGCAGAGCAAAATCACCAGGGTATGTATTTTCAGCTAAGAAACAACCTGCATCTAGACTCTTGACAACCCCCTTTTCACCTTAGAAGTTTTCTTGCTATCTCACAGGTTTGTTGCTGTGGGAAGCTAACATGTATTCCAGTTTTCCACAATGTCTTGGAGCAAAAAGATTTTCTTTAATATTTGATTGATAAGGAGGGAAGAGGCACAGTGCATGGATATCACTAAAGTGTTCTTTGCCTTGTTTCCAGTGTCTCTGAGATACATGTACAGTAGTAGATTCACACTGATAAATATTTTAAACAGTGTACTCTTCAGTCTCTGACATGTTTTCAGGTGCTGTGCAGGATCTGTGCTCAGTGCCAGTAGCTTTAAGTAATGCTTGGGATCAATCTGAACAGATTTTGCTGATGCTTTGTTTCGCTGTGTGCACAGAAGGTAGCTAAGTCGATACGAGGTAATCTCGGCACGCTGCTGCTGTGTGCAGGAGACAGCATGTTAGGGCCAGCCAGGTATTGATTCTTGTCAGCTTTCTGCCATGCTGGGGACTGCTGACACTGCTCTTCTAAATCTTCATTTGTGAGTACTGACACGACTAGCAAAAGAAGGATGAGATGGGAGAAGTGACCTTAGAAGAGCACAGGACGGTGTCTAGCAAGGATGGCTGCTTTTACAGGAGGAGAGAAGGTTCCTGTTAATCTTCAGCAGTCCAGTGGCAAAGAAAGATATTTGATGCAGTAGCGGGAGGCGGCCTCTAACCGGGCAGCTGCTGAAGTAGTTTCCTGGAGCAGAACTGACTGCCATGCAGCACAGCACGGTCATTTGGGGAGTTAGAGCACCCAGCCTCACGAGCTGCAGCCAGCCCGCAGGTGGAATTTTGTTGGTCACCATCTGTGAGCCAGTTTGAGGTGGCAATGGTTTGCATTTCTAGTATGACAGGAGGAGAATCTCAAGTATTAGCACTTGGCAGGGTTTCTTCCCCAAGCTTCTTTGCTGCATTTGGTCTAAACAAAAGAAAACTTGGTACCTGGATTGGGAAATGTGTGCTTTACTGAGTTGATCCTTTAGAGAAAGGTGTTTTTATGGAGAGCTGACCAGTTATCTCTGCCTGTGCTAACAAGTGGGCCATGACCTTGTCGTTACAACCTTGTAGTTGTTGTTCAGGTGGTGGTGTTTCTTTTCTGGCCCGAGCTGCGCCCTTAGTGCTTGTTCAGCTGTTTCCAAGCTTGAACTCTTGGCATGACAAGGGCATTGTTCACTAGACTGAAGCGCAGCTGCCAAGCCTGTCTTTTGTTTGAAGCAGAATAACTGGAGACGGAGTTTGAGACAGAAGAAACTGGAATTTCACTTTCAGGGGTTGTGGGCAGACAGCCTGTGTGCATGAGGGAAGGCTCAGGTTACCACAGCCAGCTCAGGTGCAGTGGGAATAAGTCAATCAGTAGACAGAAATTACACTGTACTGGGGGGAAAAAAAAAAAAAGGAAATCCTACCAAGATCTTAACTGTGGTCTCTCTCCTTTGGCCCCAGCTCATCACTGCAGTTGTAACAAAGAACTGGAAGGAGATCGTGCAGTCTTGTGATCTGCAGAATTGGAGAGAGGCTTTGGCTGCTGTGCTCACTTACGCCAGGCCGGATGAGTTTGCAGCCCTTTGTGGTAAGGATGCTTTACAGACCAATGACACTTATCCCACTTGCTGCAGAAACTACGCTTTGCCACTGTTTTTTCCCTTCAGGTAAATTATTGTAATGCCTCACTAGCTGCTTTGATGGGTCATGCAGTTCTTCAGTACCATTGCAGAGGAGGAGAGGAACCTCTGGGGTTCTGTATTTATTGTATGTTCCCTGTTTTTCTGGGCCCAGAGTGGACACCTCCTAGCAGCTGTGTGTGTGCACTGTACAATCCATGAGGAAGTTTTATTGCCAATACTTACATGTCCGATGCTTGTGTGCCTCTCAGATGTCAGCCACGGTGTCTGCTGAGCTGTGCAGATGTGTTTCAGCACACACATAAGCCCTGAGTATTTTGACAGCTTTGCTCGCAGTCCCTTGGCAGTCATGTACTCACTGTTCTGAGTGAGGATCTGCAAAAAGCAGGTGATAGAGAGGATGGTGATGCCCCAGCCTCTTGTCCTCTGTCATGTCAGCTAGTGGACTGTCCTCTCTGATGTGTTTCTGGTTTGTAGGCGCTTGGCAAGTCCTTGCTGCCACAACATGAGCTTCCCTCTGAGGTGACCTGTGCTGAACGCTGGAGTACATGTACATGTATGTCCTCACAGATGGAGCCCAGAGGCAATATTTCTTCTCATGGTGCTAAGGAGATGCACAACAGGTGTTGACAGCTTCCTGTGCCCCAGTAGCAATGGGGAGATCTGTGAGGTGGTTAACAGGCATCGTCTTTGCTCCTGTTTTCCTTAGATCTCCTGGGCAACAGGCTGGAGAGCGAGGGGGACAGCCTTCTGCAGACGCAGGCCTGTCTCTGTTACATCTGTGCCGGCAATGTGGAAAAGCTTGTTGCCTGCTGGACCAAAGCTCAGGATGGAAACAGCCCCTTGTCCCTTCAGGTTGGTATTGCTGTGAAGAAAGAGGTTGGAAGTAACAGATGGGGATTCTATGGTGTTCAAATCAAATGACCTGTGTGGAGTTTTGATGAAGAGAGCTGCTTATCTATCAAGATGCAAAACTTTTGCTTCTGGAATGGGTGGTTTTAGTAGAAACGACAAGTATATGTGGTATCAGAAATTACTTGGTGAAACACAAAGGCCGTGGGGTCTGTTCTGTTCTTTGTGGGGTCGGGCTAACATGCCTTCTGTATAAGAGGCCCGTGGGAAGTCTGAGGGCCTAGAGTGTGTTTGTAAAGAAGTGGCTTGGAATGGTCACATCTTCTGCAATCGGTGTGTACTTCTACATTTTTGCTTCTGGAATATATGGCTTAAATATTAAGGGGGAGAAATCTAATAAATATGATTTAAATGTAGAGAAAAACCGTGGGAGGGTTCTCATGAACGTTGTCTCTGGGGGTTTGCATATACGAGGTTTGGTTTCCAGCAGAGAAATGCATCGCATACAGCAAATATCTTGGGGGAATAGGAGGATTGATGACAGTGAAATGAAGCAATTATTGAGTAATTTATTTTATAGTGTAATCTTAGTTTCTTTCATCTGTTCAGGGCCTTTGAAGGACAAGTTTTAGAAAGTACTCAAAGTAATGCTACCTGTTCATGCTGAAATTCTCTATCTTTAGAAAATTGAAGGGACTGGAGTAATTTGGATATTACTTTATTTTTTTCTCCCCACTTGCAAAATGAAAAGTTCTTACCCATCTCTTCAGTGTGGTGGCTTTGTTAGACTTCTGTGTGAATTTACATTTTGATTCCATTGTTTTGTTCTCAGTAATATTGAAAAATAGCAGTCATAATTGGTGTGCTTGTTGTTAACTGTGGTAAGAAATGGCTAAAAAACCTAGAAGCTGGTGGGTTTTGTGATCGTTTTTTTACTTGCATTTTTCCTAATGAATCAGTACTTCAAAAAAGGCAAGTCTATTACTGCATAGTCAGTCAACACTCCAAATTAGTGAAGTATTGTTGAAATCCTTTGTGGTGCACTCTTTTAAATCCGTCATTAGATTTGAATGATGGCAAATGAATATTTGCAGTACCTTGCAATATAACATAGTTAGAGGAAGAAAATAGGAGAAGACGAGAAAACTACCAGGAACATGTTTCTGTAACTTAGCACTAGGTAGAAACCCCATCCCTGTGGTAGTTGGGGATGTACAAGGAAGGCAGGACAGGGAGCATTCCTCATGAATACTGGAAAAACTGTCCTCACAGTAACAGCCGGAAAGCCATAGACAAGTCTCCCAGTGCAAGTGTTGGTTGCTTTAGATTCAGGTGGTTAAGAACTGACTTAGTCAAATGCTGCAAACAGGTAAAAACAGGAACAGGTTGGCTCATGTTCTCATTTCTTGTTTCCTTTGTCCTGACCTCCTAGGATTTAATAGAGAAAGTCGTGATCCTGCGCAAGGCTGTGCAGCTCACCCAGGCCGTGGACCCGAATGCTGTGGGGGCCCTCCTGGCTGAGAAGATGAGCCAGTACGCCAACCTCCTGGCTGCCCAGGGCAGCATTGCTGCAGCTCTGACCTTCCTGCCCGCCAGCACCAACCAGGTATGTGGCCTCTGGGCTTCTTTGCTTTCTTTCGGTTTCCCCCCTTCCATCAGCTGGTATTAACAGGCAGGCTGGCTTGGGAGCGATGCAGCCTTGAGGTGGGAAGCAGGTGCAGGTTTCCCAGTGGCAGCAAGGCTGGCCCAGTAGCTGCCTTTCTCCTGCAGGAACGATGGATTGCAGTCCCGTAAAACAGAGCAGGCTTCTTGGAGGGAGCTCAGTGGGATGCACTGGGTGGTGGGCAGTGCACTTAACCTTCTTTCCTTGTCCTCTGTCCGCAGCCAAACATCGTGCTGCTACGGGACAGGCTTTGCAGAGCCCAAGGGGAGCTGCCAGCAAGACAGGAGGCCGTCAAGGCGCCGTACGACAGACAGCCCATGCCCAAAGGACGAGCTGGCGCTGTGGCAGGGCAGATGCAAGGGCCTCAGGCCCCAGCACAGCAGTATTACCAACAGGTAATTGGTTTTGGCAGTTGCTGCAAGACATCGTGCTTGGGTTCCGGAGCATGATGCAGAGGGCACTTTGTTTTCTGTTCTCTTGGGGCCACTCTGGGGCTCTAAGATGCACCTTCCAAGCAACCTGGGGGGCAAATGATAGGTGCTGCTCTTCAATCAGTGCGGATGCCTTGTTTATTCCTCATCTGAAAATACCCCTCACGCCTTGTCAAGCGGTCTGGGTTTGAGGATGAGTTTGAAAAGCCGTCCTGACCATGCTTAAGGGGAGTGTAGGTAGCATGGGCAGCAGGTGGGACGGTAGCAGGCCTGGGCTGAGCATCGGCTGTGCCAGAAGACAGAGCAGGTGAGTGTGGGACTCTGGGGCTGGGAGCTGTGCCGGGATGAAGAGGAGGACTGGGGAGGCAGGTGCCCTGGTTTTACCGGCAGGCTGAGGATGGTGCTCACCGGACTAGGAGGTGGGATTTCGGCCACAGCTTTTTGCAGAGCGGGGCTGCACTCACGGCGTGGCTCTTGGCCATGTGCAGAGGAGAGGGGTGCAGGCGCAGGCGTGTTGCCCAGTGCTGCGCTTGGAGCACAGAAAAATGGGGGCAGGATGGGAGAACGGCTGGGACGAGGTGGGGAGCTGGGCTTTGTTCTCTCCCTCTTAACAACTGGGGGTGCCTTCGCCTTCCCTTGCGGGCGTTAACAAGGCCGCCTTCTGAAGGGACAAAGCCTTCATCCCGTTTGTACAGCGGTACCTTGCTAACATAATTGTGTCTGATGTTAAACGTGTTGCTGCTAATGATGAACTCAGCTGTTCTGTGCTGCCTGTCTGACCTCCCTTCTGTAACCAATGAGCTGCACTGAGAAGCGATGCTACGCGTCCCTTGTGGCTGTGGAAAACAGCACCTTGCCTCTAGATGGCATGAGCTTAGCCATGCTTTTCACAGCACAGTCTCCTATTTCTCCTCCTGTCTCCCAAATGCCTCAAGCTATTATTTAAGAAGGCTGAGCACATGATTAAAAGCTTGCAAATATTGCAGGCCCTGGAGCACACTGTGAGAGGGATTTGCCCTCTGTGCTCTTGGCTTTGTGCTCAGCAGGAGCTACAGGAAGGGCTTGCAGCAGACAGGGCCGGCTCCAAAAGGTGCCCAGTGATCTGTTGGTGAACCAGAATGGAAACAAATTGCACACTTAAGCCTTATCTTCTGGTTGATTTTTTTTTTTTTCCCTTTTAAGCAAGTGGGTATATTTGACTTATGGAAAACGGACTCCACAATCAGTAAGACTGTACAGTAGGTGTGTTTATTCAGCTCTGGGCAGCACAGGGGTAGTCCTACCAAAGTCGTGCACACCTGATGCAGCAATTTGCCATGATTATATGCAGCAAAGAGCTACATGTGCTTGAAGTTTCACGGTGAGCCTGTACATATTCATAACCTGTCCTCACTTTGTATCAAAACTAGTTCCAAGGAGTCATTTCCATGAACTCCTCCCATCTGTGCTTACACAGTGTATCCTGGTGGTGGTCGTCGGGGGTCATAGGGATGAAGATTGATGACTCTTCCTCATCGCTGCCAGTTGACCTCTTGTCCTTGCTCCTTGGCTCTTGTCCATCCGCAGGGCCAATTTCCACCAGTTTAAGACAGGTTCACACTCTTATTAGGAGACTGACCTTGGTAAGGGGCTCGAGGCTTCCTGCTTCAGTCAGTTTGCACGATGCACCACAGTTAGCAAAGACTAAGCAGCATCCTAGTTTAATGCCATCAGCACTCTGTCTCTACTTGGTAAGATTCTCCTACCTCCCTCTCTCACAGTGGCTTGTTCCAGCTTGAGGCGGCATTTCTGTAGTTGTTGTCCCTAACAGGAACATATCGTTAAACTTCCACTTCCTTCTGGCATAGGATTTCACACCGTTTTTCACCTTTTTTCAAATAAAAATGCACAAGTGATGGAGGGTGGACAAATCTTTTAGATAACTCCAGGGTTCAAAGCCTTACACAGACATTCACAGCAGTTGTTGTACAGCTGACGGCAGCGTTGGCCTTGGCACTGCGCAGTGTTGGGGAAAGACACACCAAAGTTGTTTGGGCTTTCCTTCTGCCTGCACTCAGGGAGAAGCAGTTAGCATTAAGATGTTTGTCTGTGCCTATGCAAGAGCTTAGCTTCAGATTTTAACTTCTTTAATGCATCAGAAGCTCAATTTAAATGCTTTGTGTGAAGCAGTAGGTTTGAATTTAACAAAGGATTTGTGATTTCCAGCTGTGGTTAGCGATGCTCCGTGCCATGCAGTAGCCTGACGGGAGCTTCTGCAATAGGAGTGTGTAATAAAAAGGGCTTAGCAGTAGTCGTGTTGTGGGCAAACCCAGCTTCGTTGGCACATGTAACACTGCACTCGCTCCACGGCCCTTTGTAGCTTCCTCTTCACTGTGCTTCATCTTCACTCTGTGATTCACTTTGGCTCCAGTGCACGGTGATTTTAGCAGCCTCGAATGCACTTTTTCTCCTCCCTGTGTGATTTTTTTGGCTGTGTTGGAAGTGCCAGCATGCAAACCTTTCTCTGTTCATTTCTTTGCATCTCGGTTTGTGAAACCCTTTAGACTTTCTTAATGTTTTGTTTTCCATGATTGCTATTTCTTTGTTCGATTCAGGTTAGAATTGCCCCTACTGTCACTACCTGGAGTAACAAAACTCCCACTGCCCTTCCCAGCCATCCTCCTGCAGGATGTCCCTCTGACACACAGGTATAACCTTCATTATTCCTCTCTGAGCCCCTGCTCCACCCCGTAAGTCCCCCATGTGCAGGCTGTGCGCTTGACACAGTCTGGCTCGGATAGGCGGAAGGAGCAGCAGCTTTTGCTGTACTCAGGTTTTGCTCCTCTGCATCCTCCATTATACATTTGTGTTTTTAACAAAAAAAAAAAAAAAAAATTTTCACCTTCAATCAGATGAGTGGCTTTGGCAAGCCTCACATGGTAGCTCAGGGTGATCTGAGTCCAGTCCTTGCCCCACACTGGGATGTTTCAAGTGTGAAATGTTTTTTTCTCCCTCCTCTCTCTTGCGACGCATCAGAGTTAAGGTGAAAGTCACTGAGTTGAATGCTGTGGATGGCAGGGCTCTGTCAGACTCGCTGAGCGGCACGCAGTGTTGTTGAGGAGCTCTGCCCTCAGCAGGAAGCTGCGTGCTCCTCTGCTGCTGCTGCTGAAGTCGCGCTGCACCTGCAGGCTGTGCTTCCAGCCCCACGCAAGTGTTTGCCCCCGTGCCCGTGGCTTTTCAGGGCAGGTGGCTTCATGCCTATGAACTGGGAACTGATGATTTCGTTACGGTTCTGCCTCGGTGCTGCTGACCATCACTAAACCCTACCTCCCCCCACCCTTTTTACTCATTTCACAGGGAGACAACCCGCCTCCTCCGGGATTTATCATGCCGGGAGCCGTGAACCCCAGCGCGCCGCAGCCAGCCATGTACTCGCAAGCAGGGGCCCGGCCCGCCTACCCGCAGAGTGAGTAGCTGCAGCTCCCCGCTCCCTCCTGCCCAGCTGGACTGGCCAGGTGATAACTGGGGTTACTGGGGACAGCCAGCCCCCTCCTTGGCGTTGGGAGGGTTTAGACCAAGCCAGCCCGATGCTTTTTGTCAAGAATCTGCTGGGATGACCTCGAGAGATGGGTGGAGGAGAAGTGGTGAAGTTGAAGAGCCCCAGAGTCCCTGGTGAAAGGCTGTGAGCTTGGACTGGCTCCCCGAGGATGTGGTTCACCTCCCGGGCACAGGCTTCCTGTTGATGCAAACCCTTCCAAGAGGCACCGTGGGGACTGCAGTGGGTCTCAGCCGGCTGGCAGTGCCGAGAGCACCAGGCTTTGGTCTGAGGGGGGGGGAAGGAGCAGGAAGCAGAGAAAACGCACCCCTTTGTCCTGATTTACTGACTGAATCTCTTCTTTTCTCCGTTTGTAGCGTATCAGGCCACACAGCAGTACTCTTTCGGAACGGGGGGACCAGCTCTCTATCAGCCTCAGCAGCCTCTCTCTGCCCCTGCTTCAGCCCCTTACCCCAACCCAGCCACTAACACCACCCCTCCCTACCTGCCCTCTGCCCCTGCCCACCCTGCGCCCGCCCCCCTGTACCCGGGGCAGCCTCAGCCCTCCCCCACTGGCCCCAACCCTGCCTCTTCCTTCCCCCTCCCTCCTTCTGGTGCATCCTTTCAGCATGGCAGGCCAGGACTTCCAGCAACTTCTGTGGCTTATGCATTGCCTACTGGACCAACAGGTACTCTGCCTGCAGCCAGTGACCTTCCTGCATCCCAGAGAACAGGTCTGCGCTTGGACGGGGGGCAGGCGGGGAGGGGGCTGGTTTATGAGCTCGGTAACTCTCCTACCCGTGTGCACGTTGCCTTGTGAATGCTCTCTACCAAGTTGGCTTGTGCCAGTTGAAAGCATTTCTAAACCACATCATCATCCCTGTGCATCTGGTGATGCTATGGTTGTGTCGCTGCAGCCAGTGCTCCCTTGTGTCTGGCCCGGGACGTGGTGCTCTGCACCATCTCCTTAGGAGGCTGTCGTATCCAGCAGATGGGTGGTGGCGCAGCGTTAACCTGCTGAGGCTGGCACCCAAACCTGCCACCTGCTGAGCGAAAGAGAAAAATGAGCTTGTCCCTGTGTGGTGAGCAGCAGGTCAAGCCCAGGACTGGCAGCATGTTTAATTCACACGGCATTCCCTGTGGCATCAGCTCACTTGTTTTTTCCCTAGCCACTTAGCACGATGGGGTTTACTGTAGCCATCAATGCCTTAAAAGATAATCAGAAGTGATTTAGAAATGCTTTCACATGGCCTCTTTCCTAAATGTGAATCAGAGGCAGGTGCACGTGGCTGGCCCTGAGAGCATGTTTGAGCACACAGCAAGGTGAGGAGCGAGGGCTCCTGGCGGCCCTCGGGACTGCCAGCATGTGTTTGTGCTTGCTGTGGGACACCGACCTCGCTGAGTTTAACCCACCTGTCTTGCATCAGGCCTTGCAGGAAATGTGCTTCACATCCAGGGGTCCAGCTGGAGAGGCAAGGACCAGAGTTGGGAGCAGAGGGGCTGTCAGGCAGGATCCGAGGGATGTCTCAGGGACGCTGACGGGATGGCCTGAAGGATCCCACTGTGACCCCCTGTCGTTGGGGTGGCGCAGTGCACAGGAGGCATCTTGCCTTGGTGTTGGCAGCAGAGCTGTGAGGAGGTGCTGCAGGAGGCTGGGAGCACGCCATGAGCACTCTGCCTTCGCTCACGGGCATGTGGTTTTGGCAGAAATGGCCCTGTGCTCCAGTGAGAAACACAAAGGAGCACAGTGAGGCAGGGAAGAGGCTTTTTCCCTCCATCCTGCAGCCACGCCTGGTGTCCTCTCTGTTACCCTTGCAGATACCCTACTGGGACCTCCCTTGGCCCTTCGTTACAGGACGAAGCACACTCTGCTTCTCAATTATACATAATTTTCAAAAAACACATAAATAGGAAGGAGGAAAAAACCTTGCCGTGTACATGCTGCAATTAGTGTGCCTAGGCTTTATACGCTGCGCTAGCAACATGTATTCCAGAAAAGCAACGCTGCTTGGGGCAGGGTGCCTTGGTATGAGATCCACCAAAACTGCAGCAGTAAATCTTAGCTGTAACTGTTGTGATGCAAAGCATGGAGCTGTGCTGATCAAGGCTTTGGGGTGCTGTGTTTCTGGGTTTTGTGGTGGTCTGCTACAGGAACATCAGGTTTCACTTTGCAAATGTGATTCGTTAAGGGTGGCTGGGAGAATGATCTGAAATTCAGTCTTGAATAGCACCCAGCCTGTGAACTGGGTTGGGTTTAGAGATGCACTTAAAAATAAACAGCTCTGTTAAGACCTCAGATTTTTTGTAAGTGTGTGCAACCTTAGTGTGTCAAGCCATACTTAGAGCTCCAGTCAGCAGCTAAGCCCATCTTCATGCTCATTTTCAGCATCTCTCTGTGAACCTGCTTTGAAGAGAGTTGTAGTTTTCAGAGTCTTGAGTCTTGTCTCATATTGTGAGCTAAGGGATGTGTTTGCAGCAGAGCTGCGAGCACATCAGGCCGACATCAGGGGAGAATTGTTAAACCGTGGTGTTTCTCTTCTCTTTGAAATGGAGAACAATGTGTTGGCTCTGTGGTGCCATCTGGATTTGCTGCTTGGCCAGCAGGCAGAGCATCTTTTTGCACAGGTGTAAGGCTCCTGCGTCTCCACGGTACAGATAAGAGCCTTGACTCAGGAAAATAGGTGACATCCACCCTAAAGTCAAACCCTCAAAACATCTCCTGAAAAACTTTGTGTAATGGTAAAATGATGGAGAGAAGATGGTTGCTCAGAGCAATGGTCTGCCAGTTGTGCTGGAATGGCCTGCAGGAATAGGAAATGAGAACACAGGGAGAGGCAAAGAAGTGGGCCAGGACTCCGGAACTTCTCTTAGAAGTGACTAGAAACAATTTTACTGCATGGCGAGAGGAAGGGATTTGTTTTTGGGGTAGACAGACAAAAAGCAATTTCACAGGGTGAGTTGGTCAAAGGATTCCTGTCTCAGTTGGCATTATAATTAAGTTAGGCATTTTTCTCCTGACTTCTCCTGCTTATTGAAACTAAATTGCTAATTTAAAATTACAGGCAGATTGTCTTATCAGTTTTGAAGAAAAACTTTTTTTTTTTTTGTTCTCTTTGCGTTTTATCTGCAGAAAACCTACCAGCTCCAGACCAGGCCTCTCCCCTGGCAGGTGAACTAGGTACCTCTTAGGCTGGAAATGATTACAGCCCCTACGTGAAATTAATTGAACAAACATCAATAATGCATACGTTTCTCAGAGAACATTAAGTGCAATGCTGTTTGCCAATTACAATTTAATCAAATCAAACTTTAATTCCTTAATTAAAACCAATAACAACATGTCTGGAGTTTTTAACCACAGAATCAAATGCTGTTTTGCCTTTTTTTTTTTTTTTTTTTAAGCAAATTATTCCAGGAAATTAATATCAGACGGGGAGGTTTTCTTAATGTGCTAGCACTATCAGCACTGCAGAAGTTAGACTTGCTGTATCAGAAACACTCTGGGAAGGGATTTTGGCGATAGGGAGGAGCAGAGCCCTGGGGACGCTGGTGTTGACTTTGGTTCACAAGAAACCAGATGTGAAAGGGGGGTTAATTTGCTTTTCATTTACCCCGCCAACGTGCTCTGGATGTGAAACTCGTTCAACAAAAGCCCAGGAGAAAATGAAATTCCAGATCACTTGAACGAATTCTGCAGTGGTGTTGTGTTCTTCTGTCCGAGGCGAATTGATCGTTTGCTAAGTGAAAAATGCTGTGGTGAAAAAATCCACTGGGCAAGGGCTTGGGTTGGGCTTTCTGTGGCTTTGTGCAATAAATCCTGATGGCTTGTCGAGCCCACGGCTGACAGATAATACTGTGGTCCCCACAGCACATGCTCTGTGCTGAGACGGGACCCATGCCTAACACGCTGATGCTGTGCTTGAGGAGCAAAAGGGCTGGCACAGAGCACTGCCCTGGCCTGGGAGTGGGTCTGCTCAGCCATCCTCTGTTGTTCTTCAGCTCACAACAAATTGTCTGTGTTGGACCAGGCTACATTTGGTCGCCTTGATCCAGCAGCTCTGCTCTGCCTGCAGGGCACAAAGCGCCCGTAAACCTGCTATCGCTGGCAGGGGAAGCCTGGCTTTATGGCTCCGTGTGTTTCCACAGTGGCTGGGTGATCTGGGCTGGAAATGCTTAAGGCTCCCCTTGCCTCTTTTATGCCTGTAATTACCGTGTTGTGTTGCTGGGGAACACGTATGAAAAAAAAAAAAGACTGACTAATGTCATATGGGGAGGAGAAAACTTCACAGATAACCGTCAAGTTGCCTTAACACAGGCGGTCTGCGTAGCAGAGCTGTGTTTGGGCCACGGTGTAGGCAACTGCCTGCCTTTTCGTGGGGTCCATCTGTTGAAAGCAGCTATCTGGCAAGAGATGTGCTGTTTAAAAAAGAGGCTGTGCTGGTGGAGCTGTGACAGGGAGCCAGCCGGGCTGGGCTCAGAGGCAGCACCGTCCCTGAGGTACTTACCGTCTCTGTTTTCTTTCTGTCCCAGGGCCTCAGAACGGCTGGAACGACCCTCCTGCCCTCAACAGGGCTGCCAAGAAGAAAAAGGTATTCAGTCTGGGGAGCCCTGCCTCGAAACAACCGAGTGCTGACCATTTCAAAAGCAGTAATTTAACCTGCTCTGGGGAAGCTTGTTGGCAGGAGAAGGCAAAAGAAGGGCTAGCTGCAAACAAAAGCCACGCCGTGTGAACAGAGCGCGGCCTTCCTGCGTTTGCACTATGCAGTATCTCTCTCAGAACGGTTAGGCCTCTAGAGAAGGTGATTTTGTGCCAGAGTTGTTGTTAATAACAGCATTGATTCTGGTTTGAATGAAGAGAATACCTTGGACCATGTTCGTTGCAGCAAAGCAGATGAGGTTTTCCAGAGATGATACTTAAGCGAAACGATGAGGCTGTGCAAATTGTTATAGATTAATGGTGGTGCTGGAGCTGAGAGAAATTTATCCTGATTAAGGGGTGGACCTTGAGAGATCTGCCAAAAGTAAGATAATTTTTGTGGTACAGACAATGTAGTTCTGTAAAAAGAACGTAGATTGTAGCAGGACAAAATAACTGGGGGTGGTTGGCACAGAGCAGAGCGAGCCTTTTCATCCCCTGGTGCTGCTTTTATCTTGCCCATCTCCCCAGCAGTCAGCATCACTTACAGGTGCTGCTGGGAAGCAAGACAGTCTGGAGTATGTGGAGTGTTCATTGCAAGAAGAAAAAGCTGGAGCAGGCAAGATAAGGCCTGTGCCAAGGTGAGGGCAGACGTCTCCTGTGAGCCTGGGGTTTTGGTCTCTGCAGCTGGTTTTGAAGCTGTTGGAGGACAGACCAGGGGTGTTTTGAGTGCTCCTGGCTGCCCCAGTGCTGGGACGTGTCCTACAGGCAGCACGCTGCCTTTCAGGCCTCCAGGTCCTTGGGTAGGAGGGGAAGAGTTGTCAGAGCAGCTGCCAGACCTGAGGGCTTGAGGAAAAATCCTCCTGCGAACAGAACAGGGCCTTTGCTGTCTTGCATTTCATCCCGCAGAATAATTTGCAGCCATTTTCTCCATAACTAAGGATTTACTATTTTGGTCTCAGTCTCCCGTTGTGATTCGCTGTATGCATAAGCATACAAACACTAGCAGCTCATTTTATTGTCTCTTCTCCCTACCATATGTTTCTGAAATACCCACAAGTAGAGACTGGGATCCCATGTTGCCATCGTGGGGTATTGCCCTGTGCCCCAGCTGCTGGGGTGGATTAGTTGGTGGGAGCTGGATGCCTTGCTGTGCCACCAGCCGTGTTGACGCTGTTCCTTCTCCCCCAGGTCCCCGATAACTTCATGCCCCCGGTGCCCATCACGTCGCCCATCATGGCCCCGCTGGCAGACCCGCAGTCCCAGATGCAGCAGGCCCCGGCGCCGCCCACGGGCGCTCCCAGCTTCCAGGCTCCACAGCTCCCCACGGGGCAGCCGGCGCTGCAGGGCCCATACCCGCCCGCCCCACAGCCCCTGGGGCCGTGCATCGTTCCTCCTGCTGCCTCCAAACCCAGCACCGAGGGGGCTCCGGGGGCCCCGATTGGCAACGCCATCCAGGTAAAGCAACCCCGCTGTTTGGTGGGGGGGGTGGACGCCAGCAGAGCCCCATGGGGTGGGAGATTTGCTGTACTTCAGAGGTGCTCTGCAGAGTTCTTAGCGGTGGTTTCTTAGCACTGGTTTTGTGCGGCTGTGTTTAGGTGAAAAGGATGGGTGGTGGCAGAGTGACCTGGGAAGCCTGACTTGCTCTGTTTCTCAGCACGTGCAGGCACTGCCAACAGAGAAGATAACCAAGAAGCCCATCCCTGAGGAGCACCTTATTCTGAAGACCACGTTTGAAGCTCTTATCCAGCGGTGCCTGCTGTCTGCCTCCGATCCAGTAAGTCCCTGCGGTGTTCCCAGAGCCTCCCTGTGTTGAGGAGCGTGCACTGGTAGCTTCAGCCAGGCTGGCCATCACAGCCCATCAGAAGGCTGCTTTGAGCAGCCACGAGCAATGTGTAGAAAAGCCACGCCATCCCCGAGCTTCCCGTTTATCTCTGTGGTCAGTGAAGAGTACACTGCCCCACAGCCCAGATGCTGACGGTTCACCTCACGCCTGCTGCGTGCTGAAAGGTGGATGGTGAAGGCTGGGGGCGTCAGGAGGGATTTCCACGTGCTCGGTCAGCAGCCCAGACACTCTTCTGTGCTACCAGGAGCTAAGCTGTCGGAGAGCTCTGTGGCTGTATATTGGGCACTCGACGCCACTAGCGTGAGGTCTGCTGTACCATTTCAGCTGGCTCTGTAGTTTTGACTTGATGTTGCAGGTACTTCTTTCCCCCTTGGGTCTCAGCGCAGCATTTTCATAGTGGACTCACCTGACCCCTCCTTCACAGAACTTTTTAGAGGCCATAAACCCTGCTTTGGGGGCAGCCCATAAGGCTCAACAGCATTCAACAGCTCAAAATCCTGTTTTTAAAGGTTACCCTGTAGAACAGAGGGATAGAAGCCAGATACAGCACAGGGCCCTCTGACCTTTTATTCCTTGAATGAGTCTTCCCTTTTCTCCTAGACACACAACAAAGGCAGAAGCATTCAGTTCACATCTGTACCCAGGGATTGCTTCTCTGCTCTGCCAACACAAATTGCGTCCTTGCTTTTTGTACAGTCTCTATTCTTAGGCAGAGCAAGCGTTCCTGGTATGTGACACTGAGAAACACTGCCCTGACTGTTTCCAGCAGTTGTTGTCGGCACACACGCAGGCACTGCTCGGTCACTGTTATACCAGGGGGGAAAAGGGGTGGATGAAGAGCATCACTGCTTAGGGCTGGAATGGGAAGCAGGGAGTCAGGAGAACAAACAACTTCAACTTGTGCCTGATTTCCTGTGGCTGGAGAGATGTATTGCTGCATGTGGGGCACAATTTATTTTTCTTTTCCTTAGCCATTTGTAAAATCAAGTAAACTTGTGGGTCTTTTAACAGGTTTTGAAAGAAATGTAGGAAGGTCATGTGTCCGAGGGCATTACCAAGTCCAAAAGACGATTCCTTAGCTGTTCCTAGCATGCTCTTTCTGTATGTGCCTCAGTCCCTTGACAACATAACCACTGCTGAGGGTACTTACAAGTGGCATGAGAGACCTGTGGCCTGTGTTCTCCTCTCTGCCCTTTGCCATCCAAGCAGCTTCCCCTAATTTCTGGCACAGCAGGCAGCCACCCGCCTGTCTTTATACCTGAGCTGGAGCATTCCCTGACGTTTGTTTTCTCTCTGCAATTACTTAACCCAGGGAAAATTTCCCAGTAGCCAGGCAAGATGGCACTAGCCTAAATGAAAATGTATTGATGTGTGTGCTGATGGAGGAGAAAGTTCTAGTACTTAAGTGCACTGATACCATTTCTACCGCTATTGACCTTCTACTTCTTTTTGCTTTTGTAATTGTAACCTAGATGATTTATTTCTGCAGTTTCTCGTTATTTTGGACTAAAATCTTTTTTTTTTCCGTAGCTGTTTGTAAAAACAAGTGGATAAAAATGCATTTCCGTTGCAGTGGTGCTCCATGTGAAATTTAATGGGATTATTTTAATAGTCTTTTGTGGTAAAGTCATCCCAGAGACACCAGTGGGTGGTTCACTCTATCACGGAAGCAGAAAGGATCTTTAAGAAGTTAGGGTTAGGCTATTAGTTTTTCTGTTGACAGTGAAGACTTATAAACAAGCTTTTGGTTTTATGAGTCATATAATGAAAATTACAGCTAGGATTTGCTGTAAATGATAATGGAATTGTGCACACTCAGGCTTCAGTGACTGCATGTGCCCTTAAGCTCTCCATGACATCATCAGATTAGATTCCAGTAATATTTTTTCCAACTGTTACAGTGATTTGCCAGTGACCCATAAAACAATGCTCCTGCTGCAACTCGTGCTTTTGTCTCTTGGCACACCAGCTATAGCTGCAGGTTTTGCAAGTGTCCCTTTGGATGTACCTGTAAAGCTTACTGTACCTGAGAGGTCACGAGAACAGTTGCAGGTGGAGAGCTACAGTCATATCATCTGGTCTTTCCTAGCAAAACCAAGGGAGAAAAGTACAGAAAAGAGTTAAAATTGTGCATTAAAATGTTTTCAACCAAGGAATTTGATGGGTTATGTGGACTTCTTTGCACTGGAATCAGCTCAGAACGGTGTCCTTACTGTTGCTAGTTCTTAATGTGTTTTTCTTTTTGCAGCAAACCAAAAGAAAACTAGATGATGCGAATAAACGCCTTGAATGTCTATACGATAAACTTAGGGAACAGACAGTAAGTTTGTGTTTTGTTTTGTTTTTTAACACTTCACCCTCCATCAGATACTGCAGGTTATGGCTAAGAATTGGCCTGGCCCCCTCTGCAGTATGTAGCCACCGACTGTCCATTTCTGGAAGTGTGCTTCAGATGTGCCTATGC
The DNA here is from genome assembly GCF_965140915.1 of Aythya marila. Lineage (NCBI taxonomy): Eukaryota > Metazoa > Chordata > Aves > Anseriformes > Anatidae > Aythya > Aythya marila. The sequence goes on along the minus strand of NC_139045.1, from coordinate 44,832,941 downwards.
AGGCTTGGCAGTGCTGTGGGGTCACTCTGCTTACGGGGGCCCTGCACAGGGACTGAGGGCAGAGCCTCTTGCAGTGGGCGCTGGGTGAATGCATCAGGAGGGTCCCAGTCCCCAGCTGGCAGAATCAGACAACAGAGTTTCCTCACTCCCAGTAGGGAATGTGAGATGCATGCAACCTGGAGTCAAAAATAAATAAATAAAATAAAGTTGCAGGCATTTGAGGCTCACAAACTTGGTTGGAAGTCAGAAGTTTGAAGATCTGGTAGCTTTTCCAAAGGCTTCCAGAAGGTCTGTGGTAGAATAACAGACTGGCTTTATCTCTCTTAGCACCTCTGTAGTGCTATCTTCTGCTTGAAGGCTGCTGTCGCACTTGCCAGCAGCTGTGCTCAGGGTGGAGCACCTCCAAAGATTGCCGTCCTTAAACCAAGGACCTAATTCCTGCACCTTCTCGAGGGCCAGAGATGGCACTCAGGACTAACAAGCACTGTTACTATTTCAGGACTTAAGTTGTTGTAGCATTGTTACTTTTTCTCCGTGCTGAGCTGCGTTGTCTGGCTTCCTTACAGCTCTCTCCAACCATCATCAGCGGTTTGCACAACATGGTGAAGAGCATCGAAACCCGCAACTACGTGGAAGGACTGAACATCCACACGCACATCGTCAGCACCAGCAACTTCAGCGAGACCTCGGCTTTCATGCCGGTTCTGAAAGTTGTCCTCACCCAGGCCAATAAGTTGGGTGTCTGAAGAAACCCTGTGCTTGCAAAGCCTGCAATGGAGGCTTATCCAAAGAAGTGCATTTCTACAGCAACCATGCAGGAAGCGGACCAAACGCTAGTCCTCAACGCATGTTGCAGTAGAGCGCTGACAAATGGCATTACACTCTCCCTGCAGAATATTTTAGGCGGGCCTTGGAGCCCTGGTGCTTTTCTTTTTATTTTAATCGTTCCCTCATCCCTAATGATCGGTCCACAAATAGTGTATTTAATGGATGATAGCCCATACTGTCGGTTTTTAGATGCATGTTATACTGCTAAACAGCGGCTTTTAATAACAGATGTATGTGTGAAAACAAAAAGATAGGTTGTGTATCAGACCCTAAAACAGATTCTTCCCCTGCACCCCACTGTTCCTTATCCACCAGATTAAAGAGTCTGATCCTATTATCAGTGTATTTGGTCTTTCATTTTATGAAGCTGCTTGCAGATCTGTTATAACAATTTACATGTTAAATAGCTTAATTTTGCACAGGGGCAAAAAATAGAGGCTACTGTGATATTTTCAATAAACATTAATTTATTAAAATGTGTCTTGATGAAGTGCAACTTGGAGAGTTTGAACCTGGATTACAGTGGGGAAGCTTTATCTTGCTTCGGAGATGCAAGGAGATGTTGATCTCCCATTGATCATGTAAAAGCTCTGCTTAACGTTTACACTGAGGTGTTTACATTTCAAGGATTCTGAATGCATCTCCATGCATTTTTCAAAAGCTAAGAGCAGAAATCATGCAGAGTGGCTTAGGCCATCTGTACGGTGAGGTAGATATTCCCTGTGTAAACAAGATGCCAATTGCTTCTTGCAGTCCCCTGCAAGTTTGCCCTGCAAGTACGTGCTGTGCTGGGAAACTGCAGCCCAAGCTTCTGCTGGCCAGTAACAAGAGCAGTGGGGTGGGTGTTGCAGCTCAGATGGAGCTGGATTTACATTTTAAACATTTCCAGCAAGTGTGCCATGTCTAGAAAGAACAGTTGGAAGAAGGAATTGTCCAGTTTGGAAGAAAAAAAAAAATAACAGGACTTGGCCTGTGTGAAACTGCTTCTCATGAAAAATAGCTGGAGTCTGTGCCTGTGGAAATCAGGTTTGGCAGTGAAGATCGCAAGAAATGTTACAAATAATGCAATCACAGACAATATCTGTGACTTTAAACTGATAATGAGTTATAGATTTGTCAGGGACAACAGTTTGTTTCTCTCATGAAATTGGGCTTAATCTTATTTCCTTTCCAGTATTTTCTGACCTTGTAAGCTTTTATAATTGGGGAACATAAAGCAGTGAACTGGAGTTCCTTTGTTTCAGGAGTTTAAAAAGCCATAGGACTGATTTTCTTCCCATTAATCTGGGTTATAGGTTTCTCAGCAGCGTTACAAGTAGTTTGTGTTCCGCTCTTGGCATTCAGAAGGGCTTGAAGGTACCCTGCTTAATTTAACCACGCACTTAATAAATCTGGCCGCAGCAGGCTCCTGCATTGGCTGAATCAAAAAGGTGAGGATTGGTAATGGTGCTGGAAACCAGTAACGGGGAAACAGAACAGCTTCCCTCACCTCAGTGGGAAAAATGTCCCGATCACCGGTCCTGCTTCTGATGGCTGGGACCGTGCTATCCAGGGAGTGTCCTGCAGGGAGTTCAGTTTGAGGTCTAAAAGGACCAGGCTCCTCCCAGACCTGTTAGGCTGTTCCGTTTGGTTGATAGGTTAAACTGAGGAGCAAATTTTTAAAAAGAATAAATCCGAAGGGAGGTGGGAATAAAAAAACCTCAGTATGGTGCAAAGCAGCTGTGCTGGGCAGCGCCGATGCTTCTGTGACAAACTGTTGTGTAGGGACAGGAGTGGATGCAAAGATCTGCTGCTTCTCTTCCGAGAGCAGCTGAGATGAAGAGTAATTGTCCATCAGCTACACTGCCGTCTGCTTTACCTTCAGGGAATGCCAAGCAATTTGCCACCCATCTGATATCACAAATGCAAATGGCCAGCTTGGTTTACAGAAGGCAATGAAGCTCTGCCAATTTACACTGGTAGCAGAATTTGGCCCCAGACAGCCCAATTTTCGTTTCACCAAGTGAGAATAGACTCATACTGTGGCATTAACGCCAATCAGGCTACTTGTGGTTGCTGCGAGTAAAAATAAGAGGAAATAAGGAAAACCTAAGCATGTACTCTGCAGGGGTATTGCCTGGCGGCCTCCGACAGCGGGCAGTACCTCACTGCCACAGCTATCGCCATCCCCACAAAGCCCCTGGCAGGAGATGGTGCAGTAAGGGCAGCGTTAGCAGAGTTTTCTCCCACTGCCGAGGCCACTGGACTGGGAGCTCAGTGGGGTGGTACCAGGGTTCGTGCTGGCCCTAGGCAGAACACACAAGTAAGGGAGCAAAACCTTTTTTCTGCCTGTGGAACTCTGTAATGGATTTACCTTGTTTTGGCTGGCAGGAGCCCAAAGTCAGCATTAGGTGTGAATGCTGGGGATTGTCTTTTAATCTCTGCAGCACTTGCAGCCCGTGCAGTGTTTACATCAGATTTGTTCTGTGTTGTGCCTCTCAGATCACATCGTTCCCCAACATGCAGATTGGGAATGTGGATTTGCAGAAGGGAGCATGTGCCAGGCTGCCTGGGCTACTGAGAGAGAAGGAAAGGGGCGTCCTGCTGCCCTAGCTGTTTCCCCCAGCACCCAGGAGGTGTGGGAGCACCTTTTGGAGGACAGCTTGTCTGCAGCCAGGGCCAAACAGGCTGCTGCCTCCCTCCCCTGCAGGAGCTGCTGGGGCAGAGCTGAGTTGCTCAGCCTTGAATGAGAGCCGAGGGCACCTGGCGAGTGCTCTGAGGCACCTACACCGATAGTAGGAAGAGCAGGGCAGGCAGGAGACAGGAATATGTTTAACGCGAGCCCCACTCAGCAGAGGCAAACCTGATTACAATTCCCATGAGCTTCAGAGACGGAAGCGTGTCTCATTCCAAGCATTTCCCCAGGAGTGCCCCAGGACAGCAGTGACGGATGACCTTGCCCCTAGGTCTGCAACTGCCCTGTACTGTATGAAGGAGGCTTCTCAGGAACCTGCTGCCCTGTGGCACTGGAAGCATTTCAACATGTACATAGCGAACATATATTTCTCATCCCTCCAATGTCCTAGGCTTTGTTTCCTACTCTACCACTTAAGCCCTTAATTTGAAAAATGCTTTGTGGACACTGCTTAATTTTTCACAAGAGAAAATGAAAAAAAAAAATGAGGTCAATCTTGTCAATGTTTTAAATAGCAGAAATGTGCTGGTAGCAGGCAGCAGTAGCATTAACATGACACTCACGGTGTCCCCACAAATCATCTGCCAACTTTCATTGTTGCTGTCCTCTTTCTTCTTTCCAGGCGGAGAATTCTAGAAGAATGTTTAAAATATATCAGAAACAATCTGGGGCTTAATTATATGCTCTCTGCTGATTCAGTTGCCTCAGGAGGTGTAGTTAGTAATTAATTAGCACAGCATGCTCATGTGCTTCATACCAGTATCGCTCACCAGGGTCCGTGTCCCTAGCCTTCACCCCACAGGAGCCCATGGCTCAGGAAAGCCACTTTCACTGGCTTTCTGTGGGGACCCACAGTGACCCCATCAGCAGGACAGGCACCCACATGCTGCCGTGGGGCCCAACATGACACACAGGGGTTTCTTTTGCCTGGGAGGTTGGAGGAGGATGTGTGCACAGGGCAGGAGGTGCCGGTGCTAACAGAGAGGAGCCAGCGTCTTGCTCAGGTCAGCAGGGCACCATCCAGCAGAAAATCTGGCTGGGTTGCCAGCAAGTGCAATATGCCCAAAGGAGGGGAGCGCTCTGACATGTCCCTCCGAACGCTGGCCTCCGTTCTCATTTCCAGCCCGTGTGCAGCCACCACATATTTTCCACCAGGTGCAGCTGATAAAACCAGGCAATTCATATCACAGATTTCTGAATCACACTCAGGCTACTTTGTTTTGTTTTGTGTTTTGTATTTCCTTTGCTTTTGAGAATATGAACCCTGGGGCATTTACAAAGAAAATCCCATTTTGTGTGTGCTGCTTTGCTTGCAGCTATTTGGTTTTCTTCTTTAGGCGCTCCTGGCTCACAGAAACAACAGTCAGATTTGCAAAGTCTTTTATTTGCATCTCCTGCTCTGAGCTACAGCTTAGCCTGGCAGTGCAGGTCTCTGTCTGCTCCATATGGCCCTAATGTCATGATCAAAGCAGCCTGGTAACTTTTTAAAAGCCAGGGGCTCCCAAATTGTACTGCCACTCACAGTCAGCACAGTGATCAGGGGCTGACACCAAAGCTCTGCTGCTCGAGTGGTGATTCCTGGGGTCAGGGGAGCAGTGACGTGCCCCACTCACACATCACAAGGAGTTTCCCGGCATGTTTGCCTCTTGGCTTTCACCTGGGCTCTTAGAGCTGTGCTCCCTGCATGCTGTACGTACTCCCTTGCTGCCTGGTAGCGCTCCCGTTGTGCTCGCCCTGAGCCTGACCTTCCTCCGTTAAACACGGATGGCACTGTCCCCAGCATATGGCACGATGGCACTGTCCCCATGTGGCACGGGCAGGACGAGTGGTGCTGTTTACCCTTGGAAGCCTGAGGATCTCCTCTCCAACTCACTCCTCACAGCCCAATAAATGTCACCACCCTGCGGGCTTGTGCCCCCTCATGACACCCTGCCCCTCCTGGGGCTGTGAGCTACACCCGTGGCTGTTGGGACCCTGAGGGGCAGCCATTGGGGCCACTGTGAGGGGCAACCAGTGGGACCCTGAGGGGACCCGTTGGGACCACTGTGAGGGCTGGCTGCTGGGACCTCAAGGGGCAGTTATTGGGACCACTGTGAGGGGTGACTGCTGAACCCTCAGGGGCAGCTGTTGGCACCCTGAGGGGACCTGTTGGGACACTGTGAGGGACAGCCATTGGGACCCCAAGGGGCAGCTGCTGGAGCTCCATGTGGGGGCTGTTGGGACCTTCATGGGTGACCGCTGGCACCACCCTGAGGGGCTCCCCCTGGGACCCTCGGGGGCGGCTGCGGGCGCCCTGAGGGGAGCCGCGCGGGGTCTGTCCCCTCAGCGCGGCGCGGGGCGGCGGCCATTGGCTGTCGCTATGCGGGGCCGGCTGCCGGCTCCTCCCGCCGCCCGCCCGCCCCCCGCCGCGCGGTGCGGGAGAGCGGCGGAGCCGGGGCAGGAGGAGGAGGAGGAAGAGAAGAAGGAGGAGGAAGAGAAGGAGGAGGAGGAGGAGGAGGAGGAGGAGGAGGAGGAGGAGGAGGAGGCGGCCGCCCCGAGGCGCCCCCCGGCCGCGCTGCGCGGTCTCCCCCCCCCGTGCGGCTGCGAGATGGCGGCGGGCGGCGGGCAGGCCATCGTGTGGCGCAACGTGGTGCTGATGGGGCTGCTGCACCTGGGCGCCGTCTACGCGCTCAGCCTGGTGCCGAGGGCGCAGCTCCTCACCCTGCTCTGGGGTGAGTGCGGGGGCCGGGGGCAGCGCGGCGGGGCCCCTTTCGCCGTCCCCCACCCTCCTTCCCTCCCCTCCTTCCCCTCCCGGCCCCTTTTTGTGCCGCCTTTGTCGGCCGAAAGCCGCCGAGGGGGGCGGCGGCGGCGGCGGCGGGGGGCGTGAGGGGCCGGGGGAGCCGAGCCGGGGGGGGCGGAGAGGAGAGGAGAGGAGAGGGGCTCTGCGGGGCACCGGGGATGGGCTGCCCGCTCGAAGGATTCCCCATTTATTGCATTTATTTATTTATTTATCCGTTTATTTATCCATTTATTTATTTATTTGTTTCCCGTGGGTCCGGCTCCATGCTGGTTTCAACCCCCCCCAGCCCAGCCCCGTGTGTGGCAGGTGGGCTTTTCGCTTATCCCTGTCGCCTTCCTGAGGAGGAGAAAACGCCTCGAAATCTCCTCTGCTTCTGCTCCATGGAGCTCCTAAAGGCAGGGGCCGAAGGATGGAGCGACCAGCCTCAGCCCTCCATCCATCCATCCGTCAAGGTATTTTTCCTTCTGGTTGACTTTGCAGAGATGCTGAGCAATAAACAGAGCTCGACGACTTTGCGACTGAATCCCTTTCTCTCTCCCCGTTCCCCGACACTGTTACTGGAAAGTTTTCACTGGAGCTGGCTGGGCACTTGCACAGGGGCTCTCCAGCAGGCAGCGAGCAGGCTGGGTCCAGCCACCCGGAGCAGCGGGCGAAGTAAAACACAGCACCTCCTGCAGCATAGCTACGGCTGAAGCGTGTGCCATCATGCTGGAGGCAGGGGTAGACAACAGCGGCGTTGTTGTTGCTCAGGTTAATGAACTTGGCCTCGGTGGTGCGTGGCAGGATGCGGGCAGCGGTCGGTGGCTCACCAGCGCCTGCCTGGCTTCTGATTTATCCTCCCCAGGGACGCCTGTAGCTCAGGAAGCACTCGGCTGGGCGGGGTGGGTGCTGCCTGCACAAGGCAGGGCACGCTTTTCCCTTAGTGAACCCACCTGGTTGTCCCTGATGCAGCAGCACCTCTGTGCCGCCTCACAAACAGCTGTCCTCACCCGAAGTGCACGCTCAGCAGGACCCATTTCCACTGGTAATTTATTGACACTCGTCCAGCCACACGTAATAGACAACGGAAAAAAGCTGGCAGGAGAAGGCTTGGCTGGGTGTTTGCTCTGGATTATCTGTGCTCCTCTGTTCCCGTTGCTTCCTGCACGAGCACGTGGAGGCAGGCGTTGCAGCTCATCAAACCCCACACACCGCTGGGGCTGTGGATGGGACCCACACCAGTTCTGTGTGACACCACCAGGCTGCCTAGAGAGCACTGGGAATCGGGTTCTCTCTCCAAGGATGCATGCTTACACCACTTAAAACGCCGGCTTTTGGGTTTCCTGCTGCTTCCCTGGAACTTGTGCCGCACCTTGGATACAGCCCCTGCTCTGCCAGCCCCTTCCTGTCCTTGGCTGCAGTTCCTGGGCCCCCCAGGAGTGTGTTCAGCCATCGGTGAGGTTTCAGCAGCACTTGCTGGGCACTGTCGTGTGTGTTCATGGATGTGAACTTGTGCGGAGGGGTCCACAGCGCGTGTGGCAGGTCGCAGCCCTTCCATGAGACAGGTTAAGTGACCAGCCGGTGCTTGGGCTAGTTAACACAAAAATCCCTTTGGCATCCTACAACGGAGGAAGTTACAGCCTCGTGCCCATGTGCGAGGAGAGGTTTGCCACTGCTTTTCGTCTTGTTCGGGACATCCCATCGCTCAGGGGCTGCAAGCCAGTGGACCCCGGGGCTCAGTGTGGTGCCTGCAGGGCTCTGCCATCATCGCCTCCTCCTCCTCCTCAGTCCTTCTGGCAGGCGATGGGCACGAGGAGGCACATGTTGCTGCTGTGCACTGCAGATGCAAGTTTGATTGGGCTTTCAGGATCCAGAAGCCGTGTGTGTTCTTGAATGCCATCTGCTGGCGTGTCGGGTGTGGACCAGCTTTGGTTGGCAGCACCTCTGCGCGGTGTGCTCACCTCGAGAAGCTCCCGCTGTGCTAGAAGCACCACACGGATGGTTGGAAATAGAAATGCTGGCTCCGGAGGGGTTGCTCTCTGTACCCCTGAGACCTCCCTGGAAGCAGGACGTGGGGATGCTCCCTGTGTTTCAGGTGTGGAGTGGAGGTGCTGGATTTAAACTCCTGCTGTCTCTCCTGCTGCCGCTCTGCTGGGAGCACCCTGGGGGCTCTGCGGTGGTTATACTCGGGTAACTGCTTGCAGGCAAGATTTTGGATCAGGAAGCAGATAGTGACTGCTTTCCTCTTAAAATTCTGCGAGGAGGTATCCAAGGCTGCCTTGGCAGGAGGGATTTACTGAGCAAAATCAATGCTAGTTCTTCGTCAGTGTTTCTAGAGTACTTGCAAGCCAGCGGAGCCCTCGCCAGCCTGCGGATTGAGGACAGCAGTGAGGTCACTGGGGGAGAAGTGAAATCTGCCGATGGTTTTGTGACGGCGCGGGATCCAGCTGAGCCGAGAGAGGCTGCACAGAAGCATCACAGATTTCAGAGAAATCAGAAATCAAAGCATCTCCCAGCCTTCTCTTTTGATCTAAAAATACACGGGAACCGCTCGGCATCTTGAGGCAATCTTCAGTTGCTGGCGAGCTCAGGGGATGTGTGTGTGCTTCCGAGGGGAATTACAGCGTCCTCTGGAATACTTGCTGCCATCCCGCTGCTCTCCTGGCTTTATTTATGTCGCTTTGGCCGCAGTTGTCAATGCGAGCGTTTCTGCTATTCCAACCGGAATAAAGCCTTTTGTGTGCTCAGCCAAAAGGGCTGGCTCTGGGGAGCCTTCCTGAAAATGTGTAGGCAGGCGTGTGCACCCAGACAGAGGCAAGCTGGGTGTCTTGGGCCACGAGGGCGTGACAGACAGCTTCTGGAGCTCCTCCGCCCTGCCACTGCCAAACTCACCTGCTTCGCAGCTCCAAACTGCCTCCCCTCTTCCTTGCGATGCGTTTCATCTTCTCTTTTTCTCTCTCGGTTCGATTTAGAGCGGCTGAGAGAATGTGCACATCTAATTTTAGATGAACCCGCTCCTGGCCTGAGATTTCACACCTTGGCTCTTCACACGAACGCGTGGCTCCCCCGAGAGCTGCCGGGCGCTTCCCAGCGGGCGGCTCGGGGAATCGCTGCCTTTTAATTCTTGGCTGCTGCTGCTTCGAGTCCAGCCCCCGGTGCTTTTGATGCCAGCCTGTGACAGCTGGCAGGGCTCAGCAAACAGCCGGCGGCTCCGGGTGAATGCTGAAGTGGACGGCAGCGGGAGCTGGGTGACCCCGGTGTGAGCTAGGGGCGTCCGTGTGCTTCCCCTCATTTGGGCAGTACTCGTGCATTGGTCCTAAACCCGCCCGCCAACAACAGCAGAAACCCACAGGGGAGGAGCAGGAGGCGGGTGGGGGATATGCAGATGTGATGTAATTCTTAGAAAGGGAAAAAATCCTAACGGCAAGGTGTGGAACTGTTACATATTTATAGCGACCCGCCAGCTTTGCAGCGCTCGCCCTGTGCTGGAGCAGCTTGCCGTTTGTGTTTCTCACCCAGTTCTCGGAGCCTGATGGAAGACCTTGACTTCTATGCAGCTGATTATTAAAATTCCCTTGTGAGCAGTGTTGCTCGGGCTCCGCAAGCTGAGGTAAATGCCAGCGTGTAAATTCCCAAGGGCTGCGTGCCCGTCCCTCGTGGTTTTAACCCTCACGTTGCTGCTGATGCTACCAAGTCAGGCTGCGGGACCCCACGGGAGCCGTCGCCGAGCCACGTCCCGTGTGCTGCAGCCCATTTCTGCAGCACCGCGGTGGACACACTATTGATTTTTGTCTCCCAGCTACTATTTTTGTATCTGCTGCTCTGCCCCTCGGAGATGAGTGCAGTTTGCTCCATGTAACTGGGTGATGTTGGACATCGGCGCGTGTGGATGGCTGCTCTCCGGTGCTCTGCCTCCTTGAGAGCTGTGTCTGAGGACGGCCAGCCATTGCCCCTCTTTCAGAGTTCAGCCAGTGCCCCTTGCATTCCTTGTTTAGGTTCATTTTATTTATTTATTCATTTATTTTTAACCAGGTGAGTGTCCAAAGCCCTCATTAATCCTCTGGATTTGCTACCTGTAGATACATATCCCACCTCCAGTGTGCTTTGGGAAAGAAAACAAGTTCAAGTAGTGACGTTAAACACACAACGGACATGGAATTCTCAGGGGGAGAGATTTGCTCTGATTTAAGCCACCACGCAGAGCAGAGGGTGGTTTTCTGATGCCTCCGGGGGTGCCACAAACCATTGAGATGTTCCCAGTCCTCCTGGAGGTTGGGCAACATCCCTCTGGTGTCTTGCTGCCCTATCTGTGGCAAGCTCAGAATATTTTACATGCTGCTGGTGATCATCCTTGCAGGTGCCTGCTTCCCCAAGCATCTCATCCTCGCTGCAGATCCCTGTCTGTGCTCGTGGCCCCAGCGCTGCATCGCGTTGCTTTTTCCTACCCAGGCAGATTCTCTCTCTCGAGCCTTTTCTGCGTGGATCCTTTTGTGTTTCTTTGCTCTCTCACTACTGCGCCGAATTTAGCACCCTCTGCAGTTGTAATTAATATGCTGTTTGCCTTTGTTTCAGGTCATTAATAAGCATGTTGAATAAAAATCTGCTGCCTATTGATTCTGGCGCGTTCCCAGAAATAGCATCTGTGCAGAGGCACCGCGTGCGTGGAGCCTAGCAACCTGCCGGCTCCCTGTGCTCGAACCTCTGCTCCCTCTTCATCTCCTGTCCTCTCCTTGCTCTCTGTGCCGGCCACTTCTTGGCGCTGGCACAGCAGGGATTGGTGGCCAAGTGACATTGCCAGGCACCCGAATTCCTGCCAGAACCGTGGCGATCCAGTCTCACTGTTCGGTGTGTTTGTCCAACAGGATTTGTGTCTGCTCCGGTCACTGAGGTCCTGAGGTGGATTTCTTGTTATTTTTTCCCTGGGGATGCTTCAGCCCGTGGGATCTATTTTAGGAAACTTCCTGCTGTTGCGATTCCTCCCCTGCAAAGCCAAAGAAGAGGCGTGCTGCGTGGGTACAAAGCCCAGCCACTCCAGCTCCCCTTTGTGCTGCGGAAGGGCCAGCAAGCTATTCTTTTTGGCAATACCTCTGTCTCCATCAGAAAATGGGATTCACAAGGAGGATGCTCTTGAAATACCAAATCCCCTGAAAAGAAGAGATGGGTGAAGACAGGGGATTTCAGTCCCTAGGCCCAGCATGAGGTTAACAAGTGAAAAACCCACAGACAATATGTTCTTCTGATGATTCAGGACTCCAGCCTTAATATTTCTGTGTTGCCTGGATAATGTCAGTGCTCGGTGTGTCACAGACCTCTTCCCACCATTGCAGTCATCTGAGCAGTGTGAGAGGCTCTATTTTGTGACGTCCCTGACACATCGTGGCTTCGCCAGCCCGGCGCGGCTCGGTGTCACGTACAGAAAATGACAGGATGGGTTTCCCTGCATTGTGCCAGACAAGGCTGTGTCCTCGCCGTGACAGGGCACGTGTCAGAGCAGCGAGAGGAAACCGTTGTGCCTTTGGGTCCCTCCCTTCGGGAAGCAGGCACGAGCCTGGGTTTGGCAACAGGCTTCAGCGCTGCACTGGCCTACGCAGCTGAACCTTTTCTGGGGGTAGTGTGAACGGGTCCCAGGGTGAGAAATCAGTGCTGCTTTTGGAAGGAGGCAGAAGAGGCTACTATCCTGGCAGCTGGGCGGCCTAACTGGGAGCAGCTGATGTGCTCCAGACTCCGCCGAGCATCACACCAGAGAAGCAGGAAGGGGTGGGAGGAGAAGTGCCGCATCCCAGGGCTGGGCTGAGAGCCTCCCCTCCTCTCCTGAGTGTCCCTGCAGGCAGGGCAAGGAGCAGCTTTACAGCCAAGAATGCAATGCTAAGGCCGGCCGGCCCCTGGCTCACCTTTCCTTTTCTTTTTGTCTTTCAGCCTATTTCTGTTTCCTGGTGACAGCCCTGGGTGTGACGGCTGGGGCGCATCGCTTGTGGAGCCACCGTTCCTACAAGGCCAAGCTGCCTCTGCGCATCTTCCTGGCTGCAGCTAACTCCATGGCTTTCCAGGTGGGATCGTGGTTGCCTGTCCCGGTTCTTGGCCTCCTGGCAGCTTTACCTCCCGTGCAGGGATCCCTCCAGCTTAGAGACATCAGAAGCACTGTATGTGTACACAGCAGCACAAAGATGTTTGCTGCTGACGCATGGTGTTGGCTTAGGGGACGTGCAGCCCCTCACACTGCCCACACAACACGTAACAGACAGTCCAGGAGCAACAGCTATTGAAGGACCAAGTCGAATGTGCCCAGATCAGGGTCTCAGCAGCTTCTCTTACCCAGGCCAGGCCCCTTGCTTCAGAGGACAATGTAGAAACTTGCGTAAGGGACGGCCTCATGCAAATACGTCTGCATCATCAGGTCTCTTTGTCCAGCCAGGCAGTTGGAGTTCTCCACATGCCCAGAAAGGAGAGCGGGCATCCTTTCACGCGGTCTGAATTTATCTCTGTTTGATGCCGCTTTTTTTTGGCAGTAGAATTTAAATGCATTTGTAAAGAAGTGTGTTACTAGCTTTGTGCTTCCTGATAGGCAATATCAGACTTCAAAATCTTCTTGTAACATTCAGCTGGTGGTAGGAGGTAGCCCAGAACCAGGATTTCCGTGGTGTGAACGTAGTTGTTCCTTTGGCTGTTCAAAGCAGCTACATGCATCTGTGATAGCATTACACTGTGGCACTGCACACCACGTTTTTACCTTTTTCTCTCCAATATGTGTGCATGATTTCATGTGCCTCAACAGAGGATGAAGGGAGTCCCTTCATCCGCTTCTGTACTGCTCATTTATCATTGATTTATCTTCTTCCTAGGGTCCCATTTGACTCTAACCCCCTGCTTAGAGCCGTATTCCAGCCGCTTCGTGCTGCTCTGTGCCTTGCAGAGCTTTGCAAACCCTTTGCTCAGTGCTGTTTCAGAGGGGGTTTCACTCCTGAGTTTACCTGAAGCTTCACCAAGAGCGCCAGCTTCCTGAACACTGGTTGCTATTAATGCGCTCGCAGGGACACGCGTGGCGCTCCCGCTGTCGGTGCATTTATTGCCAACGGTTCTGGCCCCTGGCCTTTATTTGCTCTTAGCCTTTGTGGTTTTAATTACTTGTGATTCGGTTGTTTCACAGCTTCCTTGCACTTTCATCTGGGGAATCCTGTTTTTGCCAGCCCTGCAGGTGTTTGCTGTGGTGTGAGAAGCCAAGTTAATTTCCTACAGTATCAGTGCTTTGACCTGGTTACCTGCTGTGCCACAAGTAATTTTATCAAGTGCTCTTACGACAAGCTGATCAATAGTCTCACTGGAAATACCATTTCTGGTTAAGAAAGAGGACCTTTCCTAGGTGTGTGCTTCTCGCATGAGTCTAGTTGGTTTTAAATGCCTTGATCTTAGCATCTCCTAGTCCTCTGGATGCCCCCTCTAAAGTGTACATCTGCCCCTTGAAGCCACGCAGTGCCTTTCATCCCCTTTCATTTCTCTGCAAGGGAAAAAATGAAATGGCAGCAAGGTGAAGATCTGCCCTTGCTCTCATTGAGGAGCTTGGTGGCTTCCTTCGGGTCGTTTTGCTCAGCTCACTTTGCTTTCTTGGGCAGTGGGTTTTTGTTCCCCACCTGTCTCTTGCAGACACCACCGTTGCAATGCTGCCATCAAACTGATGCATTTGAGCTGGACTATTTGGTTATTTTTAGTTGTTCTGGAGTTGTTCAGCAGCTCGGGTACCCCTGGTGCTTTCTCTCAATGCTGGCAGCTGAGAGAACGAGCAGCGATTTCCATTATGCTCTCAGCATAGGGCTTGGGTCTCCCAAAACACAGACAGGCAGGGCTGTTGTTAGCCTGGGTTTGCCGTGTCCTGCAGCGTCCCCTGCCTCGATGGCTGCCGCTCTGCGGTTCCTCGCAGACACCACAAAGGGTTTCCTCTGCTCTGGGAGTGAAGCTGCTGTGGTTGGTGGTTGTGGGTGCTGCTGCTGTTCCAACCCAAAGCCTTCTTTCTTTGGGTATCGCTGTGTGGGTCCCTCCCTGCCTGTGCAAAGGTGGAAAAAAAAACACAGAAAAGGGCACTCCACCAAGCATTCTGTGGTTGAAGTTCACAGTGCTGTAGATCCAGGTATTAAATAGCTTTTTTTTATTTTTATTTTGTTTGATGCAATTGAGTTCACGTCTCAGTCTCGTGCTCTCGTCCACACCCCGGCAGACAGAGCAGTCATTTAAGTGGAAGTTTTCCTGTGAAAGACTCATCCCTCCGAACTGGGTGCTGTTCCCATGCATGCGAGGAGCTGGGGCCTCTCTCCCCTCACCCGCTGTGCTCTCTCTGCAGAATGACATCTACGAGTGGAGCCGAGACCACCGCGTGCACCACAAGTACTCGGAGACGGACGCAGACCCGCACAACGCCCGCCGTGGCTTCTTCTTCTCCCACATCGGCTGGCTGTTCGTGCGCAAGCACCGGGACGTCATCGAGAAGGGGAGAAAACTGGATTTCACTGACCTGCTGGACGACCCCGTCGTCAGGTTCCAGAGAAAGTAAGTGGGAGCGCACGGCCATCGCGTGGCACGGGGTGGGGGGGTCCTGATCACCTCATTGTGGCTTCTTCCTCATTGCTGTCTGTCCTCTTTCTCCCCCAGACCGAGTGCTTCCTCTCGCAGGACTGTCATCCTGCATCCTGCACAGCATTAGTTATTTCCCCTGAGAATTAGCGCAGAGTGGATTCAGCTTGAAAGAAGCTAAAAAGCTTCTTTCAAAAGCAAAATTTTTTTTTCAAAAGCAAAAAATTTTGAAGAAAAATTCAGATTCCTCCTTTTAGGAGGCCAAAGTGGTCTTTTTGACAGCACGGAGCAAACAGCGGGTGGTGTGTTGGCAGCTGCAGGCTCTGAGGTGTGCCTGGGTGCCGGGTTTGCAGCCAGCGCTGAGCTCCCCTGGGACTTCAGGTGCTGGTCTTGAGGTTTTTGCTCCGGGACTGGGCCTCAGCTGTGGAGCCCCAGCGTTGCCTGCTGCTGCAGGGTTTGTGGCTCTCTTTGCGTTCTGAATGGTGAACTGATGTCATGCAACAGCAGGGAGTCGAAAATCTCCCTGCTGCTGTGTGGCTCCTTCCCCTGCAGTACCAAGCTCATCCTCTGGCAGCCCAGGCAAGAGCTGGCAGAGCTGGGGCATGCTCTGTGGCATGCACAACAGGGACCACTAGCAATTTTTTTCCCCAACACTGCTCCTGACACATTAACATAGTTTCTCTCATAAAACAAACAAATAAAACAAACACCTCAAGCTCCAAAGATTTGGATACAGCTACGATCTGCTGAGACATCATTTCAGTTAGACATGCAAGAATGTTCTTGTGGGTTGAGCTTTTTCCTCCATTTTTGGAGTGGGTCCTGAATTAGCAGCAATTCTTTTTCTGCCATCTTTCCATAACATCCTAATAGCCATAGCTGTTCCTTACCTGGCACTTTTTCCTTTCACATCTCCTGGTGCTTTTCAGTGCAGGTGGGTACTTGTGTCACTGCTTTAGAGAGGACAAGAGTGGCAGCAGAGTGGTGGTTCCGCTCGAGTGGGCAGCTGAGCCCCACCACAGCCACTCTCTCACTCCCCCTCCTCAAAGAGGAACAGGGAGAAAATATGTGAAAAGGGCTCAAAGGTTGAGATAAGGACGAGCAGATCACACAGTAATTATTGTAACGGGCGAAACAGACTCGGCATAGGGAGACAGTAAGATTTATTGCTTATTACTAACAAGCTAGAGAAGTGAGAAACAAAGGAAAGAAACCAAAAGCACCTTCCCCTCATCCACCCTCTTCCACCTCCTCCCCCCTGAGTGGCGCAGGGGAACGGGGAAATGGGGGTTATGGCACTTCTTCTCTGCCGCTCCTTCTCGGTCACTCTCGTCCCCTGTGCTGTGGGGTCCCACCCACGGGATACAGCCCTTGATGAACTGAGCCGGTGTGGGCTTCCCACAGGCTTGGGGGAATGGATGCCTGCCCTAAGGACATACCACTCTGTAGACGTGGATGTCTTGGGTTCAGACTCTTCCAGGGTTCCTTGGCTCTGTTCAAGTTCTTCTGCAAGTTCTCCTCGCTCCCCTGCCATCGTCCCCACCACGGTAACAGTGTCCTTTGGTTTCCCCGCAGGTATTACAAGAGCTCGGTGGTGCTGATGTGCTTTGTGATCCCCACCTTTGTGCCGTGGTACCTCTGGGGCGAGAGCCTGTGGAACGCCTACTTCCTTGCCTCCATCCTCCGGTACACCATCTCCCTCAACGTCACCTGGCTGGTCAACAGCGCCGCGCACATGTACGGCAACCGCCCCTATGACAAGTACATCAACCCCAGGCAGAACACCTTTGTCACTCTGGGAGCCATCGGTAGGTGCTGTAGCCCCTCCAAAGAGATTTGCAAACTCTGAGCTCTAAAGTGGAGGCAGTCAGGGGTCAGGGCTTTGAAAATGGGGTTGGGATGCCCCACCCCAGCACGGTCCTGAATTCATTCCTGTAACTCCCTCTCTGTTTCCCAGGTGAGGGCTTCCACAACTACCACCACACCTTCCCCTTCGACTACTCCGCCAGCGAGCTGGGCCTGAAGTTCAACCCCACCACCTGGTTCATTGACTTCATGTTCTGGTTGGGGTTGGTCACCGACCGAAAGCAGGCTCCGAAGGAGATGATCCAGGCGCGCAAGGAAAGGACTGGGGATGGCAGCGCTTGACGAGCGGCGCTTCTCCCTGCGGCAGCGCTGGGGTGCGCGTGTGGGCACCCCCTGCTTGCTGGAGGTTCTTCTCCTCTGGTTAAATATTAGTTCCTTCAGTTGAGCCGAATTTGTTCCACGGGTTCGGCTGCAGCTTTTTTGTCTTTATTAGTTGTTTTATGTCCAAACTTCAGACTATTAAGTGTAAAAATGTTCTATATTATTTAATATTAGAGTTAAAAGAGGAGAGAGATTTGATTTTAGTCACTGTAGTTCATGTCTGAAATACATTGTAATTTGCTCGTTCATGGTAAATGTGGCAGGTTGGAGGGACTAACTATCCTTTTAAAGTGCAGTGAGGGGAGAATTTGTTTCTACTCTTAATCAAATATTCTTTTGAGACACAATGCTTGGAGAGGCCGGGGCAGGGCCCAGTGTGCTGTGTCAGCTACAAACTGACGGCACCATGGAAAACAGGATGTCCGAGGCGAGCAATGGGCCGAAGATCAGTTTGATGTTAGTTTGAAAATCTGCTTTCTTCTTTTTGTTAGCCCTGTTAGCCAGACCAACGCGCTGCTGTCTTTGCTAAGTACGAAAACCATTTATTGCTGAGCAGGCTTTTGTGTTGAAGATTAGTCTCTATACAGGCCAAAATACAACCTGATGCTATGTTGAGATGATTCCTTTCTTGTCGCATATACATTGTAATTTGTAAGGGTACAGAGCTCAACAATGTCTTAAGCCAAATAAAGCTTTGGTTTCGATGTTCGGAGACCTGAGTTATATTCTAATCAGTCATGGCCATTGATGCATGCATATTTTAGCTCCTTTTGCACAAGAGGCCTCTTAATTTCTTTTGCTGCCTTTGACTAGCAGGTCTTTGAAAACCGACCTTGATAGAAGTCAGTTTCTACTCATGTTTCAGCTGCATGCAACATCCATTGGTTTCTGAGCAAAATATAAAGACAGTTATGTAGCTTCTGAATTTAACATTTAACAGTTGCCTTGATTAAAAAGGAAAAAAAAATAAAAAAGGAAAAAAAAGGAAAAAAAAAAAAAAGCATGTGGAATGGGACATAGAGCCCTTTGTGTTAGATGTTAGCCAGTGCAGGAGAGAGGCTTTGTACCATCAGCACTGGAGCACTTTCGAAGATAGAGGGCATGATTTTCATTTATAAAGCAGGTCACCGCCTTGTCCCTCGCAGAGGGGTGCTCACTTCTGGGCCGCTCGGCCCCACGCCCCGGGCAAGGCAGTGATCTCGAGCTAAGTGAGACTCGGGCCCGGATATTTTCAGGAAAGATGTAGAATTAAAAAACAAAGCCACGCAATTTAAAATCAATTCTTTTTTTCTCGTTTCTTGTTTTCCAAATGATGCCATATAATATTAAAGAGTTGTCTTTATTCTGTATTTCATCCAGCAGGTGTTTTAACAGTGTTACTTTGCCATTAATGTTGTGTAAACTCTTGAGTGATTTACAATAAACAGTTATGATTAGACGGGCTGCTGTGCTTTGTTCGGAAATGTCTCCAGAAGCGAAGGGCTTTGTGCAGCATACGTCAGAAGCACAGCAGTGTTTTTCACTTGGCATTTCCAGGTATTCTCTCGGTGCAGCATTTCCAGAGTACCTGCCCCCTCCATGTTTGTGCATTCCTTCGCAGGGCTGTTAGCACACAGAAGGGCCCCATGAGACTGGATTGCTTCTGGCTTCGTTGCCAAGCTGATAAGGAGGGGAACAGAAATTTAAAGCTGACTTAAGCTTGAAAGGGGACCACGGCAAGTTCTCACGTGTGAAAATCCCAGTGCAGTTGGGCCGTTTGGTGGAATTACA
Source organism: Aythya marila (assembly GCF_965140915.1). Classification (NCBI taxonomy): domain Eukaryota; kingdom Metazoa; phylum Chordata; class Aves; order Anseriformes; family Anatidae; genus Aythya; species Aythya marila. The sequence continues at coordinate 44,814,165 of NC_139045.1, read as the reverse complement.
CAGCGTGGGGGGAAGCTTCTCCCCACCACCCATTACAGTGCCTACTTATGGATCTGGTGGAGAGCAGCATAAAGCCTTCAGACCGATGCCAGAGATGGGCTTGGACATGATGTGTGAGTGTAGGAGCGAAGTGGGGAAGAGGCAAATGCCTCACCTTAATGGTTCTTCCATCGTGTGGTTTGTGCAGCTTCCTGGCTGGAGAACCGCAGTGAATGCTCTTCATGGCAGCTTACATACACATCTTCCTGTTGATCCTTATCACATTTTAGATGTTTTTTTAATGTTGTGCTGCTATTGCTTGGACTTCCCTAAGCTGATTCTTGTCAAGTACGTGCTGTAAGAAGAGTAACTGGCCCTGCAAAGAGACACAGGCTGTTTTCAGTCTGACTACCTGAAATTATACCAAGGTAATACACGTTTTTCTTGGAAGTGTAAGAGTGCAGTGGCAACACCAGTTCCAGGGGGATTCAGGGATCTGAGACTTTGAAACCATTTGCAAGTTAACCATGATTTTGAAACAAAACAAAAACTGGAAGTATGCAAAGAAACATCTTTCAGAAACTGAAAGGGTCCTCTATCAAATGCCTGAGGGCTGGGATCTGGGGATATTTCACATGTAAGAGGGGGCGTTTTGCAGGCAACAGCCCCTCTGGCAAATCTCAGGCACGCCTGTTGCCACCGTGCAGAGGGGACACATGCTCAGACGGTGTATGTTTAGCGGCGGGGCATGTGCAGAAATGAAGTCTATCAAAATATTTTAAAAGCTGGATGAAGGAACAGATGGCTGTGATGAGAGATGATCTGGCTAATGAAACGCGGGTTATCACTGAAACTGAGGAACAGTTGCTCGGGCGCTGTATTTAGCCCGTGTCACAGCTCTGCGCGCTCCCCGGCCCCTGCCTGCCGCCCCCAGTGCCGAGTGGGCGACGTTTCTCGCCAGGCCCGGCGCCAGCTTCGGCACGGAGCGGAGCAGGACAGGACAACCAGTTGGTACGTCTATTTTCAGAGCACACGCGTTTTCCAGGAAGGAAAACAAACGCCGAGCAATTCCTGTTTCTTCCTTCCCTCCGCTCACCCTGCAGAAACAGCCCACCAAAACCATGGCGAGCTCGCCAGGGCTGAATCGCCCCTGAGAGGACTGTGGTGAGAGGGGTTCCCCTCACTTCTTGCCGAGCTGCCAGGACGCATTCCCCCTGTGTAAATCCTGTTTCACACGGAAAGCATCTCCCCTCTGCCGTGGGAAGAAGGTGGACGTGCAGTTTGGTCCCCAGTGGGTTTGGTCCCCAGTGGGAGCACTGATGTGGCTGAGCGTGGACAGGGAACGCCCATACACCGCAAGGCATCGGGAGGAGGAAATATTAATTAAGGACAAAGCACAGCTGTAATTTTCAACATCTGTGTGCGTAGGAGCTGGTTGTGGGCTCGCTGCTGGTGCCTTCAGCCCCGCTCCCCACTGGGGTGCTGTGGCTGCCGCCTGAGGGCTGCGGGGCTGCGGCCGCGCCTCATGGCGGGGCCCTGCCTGGCCGGGGCGGGGACGGCACCAGCCCGGCCCCCTCCTTCCCTCCCTGCTTCCCTCCCTGCTTCCCTCCCTGCCTCCTTCCCTGCCTCCTTCCCAGCCTGGGCCGGGGACGGAGCCGCCGCCGCCCTCTCCCCAGGTAGGAGCCCGAGGGGACAGCGCTGAGGGGTCGGGGGGTGCCGGGTGTCCGCCCCTCTGCCCGCCGCGGGCACCGGCGCTCGGCCGGCCCCCAGGCCCCCGCTGCATGGGGTCGGCAGCTCGTGAAATGGGCGAGAAAGTGGCAGGGCTGCTTCCCATCGCGACAGTGTCGCGACAGAGAGCCGCCGCTCTGCCTGGCAGGGGTGCGGGGTGCGGGCGGCTGCCGCCTTCATCCCCCTGCTTTTGACTGCGCCGCCGCTCTCCGAAATGCGCCGTGGCCTGGTGCCGGGGCATGCAGGCAACTGCTGCGGCTTGTCATCATCATCATCATCACCACCATCATCACCACCACCATCATCATCATCATCATCACCATCATCACCATTATCATCATCATCATATCCCTGTGCCACTTGTGGACGGGCCCTCGAAACGCACCGGCTCCATAGAGCCGAACCGTGCTGCTGCCACGGTGGCCGCGCCTGCCTCGTCCTCCATCCGTGGTTGTGGGCACAAGCAGCCTGAGGACGGGCGAGGTGTGTGTCAGGGGATGCCCTGAGCACGGCTGTGGTGCCAGCACGAGGCTGTGGCAGCCCTGGGAGGGAGTCCGTGGCACCACGGGGTCTGTTGGTTGCCGGAGGCTTTCCTTCTCTGCAGGCTTCAAAAAGCAGAAGAGCAGCGGGGTGTGTGCGGTTCGCAGACACCTCCCAAATGTGTTTATTTGGGAAAATACAGGCCTGCAGAGATGGCTGGAGTGATGCTTGGGTTTGGGGTGCACGGATTTGGCACCCCTAGGTGGGGTTGGTGCGGGCCAGCCTCGGGAAGGAGGTGAGGTGGTGTGTAGGGTGTGTAGGCATTTCTGCACCCCGATAACGCGGTGGGGAGCCGAGGAGCCGTGTCCAGGTGCAGAGTGCTGGGTTTAAACCATCCTCCGTGCATGCGGGAACGGCTGAACTTCGGGCACGTGTGGGACATGAGGATGGAGGGCATCAGAAGGTGTCTGCTCCACCCACTGCCTGCGAGCGCTCCCTTGGTGGGTGCAGCAGAGGGTATGCGTGCCCCTGCCTCGACACGGAGCCTGTCTGGAGGGCTTGGATGGCAGCGATGTCCTCCCCCGGTCGTGAAGCGCAGTCTCCCTGCCACCCAGCCTCCCAGCCCCGTGCCACCTCCCTCTCCCCGCAGCGGACAATGCTGGAGTAGCTCAGGAAGGCTGTGATGCCGTGGCAGGGAGGCATGCTGGCACGTGAGGAGCTGTGGTAACCCGTTAATGAAGACAAGTGCTCTTTCTGGTGTTTGCTTTTATTGTGAACACGAATCCTTTGTACCTTCCTGAGGGGGAAGAGTAACAAGACCTGCTGTCTCCGAGCTGAAAGAGCTGTATTACCTCGCTGTAGTCCAACCGCCGCAGTAGAAAGCGGATAGCAGCAATTACCTCAGAATAAATGAGGGCTGTGATGGGAGCTAACATCTGCCTGCCTGCTCCCCTGCGGCCAGGACGGGATCAAGGAGCTCAGCTGCACCTACGGGGCACCAGCATTTCAGAACCGTGCTGCCAGGCTGTGGCAGGGACGCTGCCACCTGCCTCAGGATGCCGCTGCGGATTTATGGGCTGCAGGAGAACAAGGCAAGGGCACCGCTCGCAGAGCAGCCACGGCTGCTGCAGCAGGGGCCGGGGGGAAGCCGCCCTGCCCAGAGCTTTGTGCAACCTTCAGGGGGGGCGAGGAGCAGAGATGGGGTGGGTGGGGGAACCCAGCCCACCCACACAGCCAATTCCTTCTGGGCTGCTGCACCGTGACCGGGATCTGTGCGTGCACCGGGGCTGCCTGCCTTTTATACTGACGTACGAAGTGCTTGCGTGGCTTTGTGCTCTCTGCGTGCAGTTCTTCCTGCTCCCGGGCTGGGGGGGAACTCGTTGGATAGCTTTCCTGCCATCTACGTGGTGTGTGGTTTATCCATGCTTGAGGCTCGGGGTGCAGCGAGCCCCCCGGTGCAGCTCTGTGCCCCCAGCAGGCGATGTGCAGGGTGCAGGGAAGGCGGCACCGCTGACATGCTGCTGCTGCTGCTGCTCTAGGGGAGGGAAAGCAGGCGCCGGAGCAGGGAGCCTCGTGTCCTTCACTTTCGGTTTGTGTCCCTGGTGCATGGAGGAGCGCTGGCAGAGGACGGTGGAGCACGAGGAGGTATCGGGCTGGGTGTCGGAGGGCACCACGGCGTTCCTGGATCGCGTGTGCTGCAGGGACAGCCCCATGGTCTCAGATCCTCATCCAGCGGGATCTTGCCTGCGGGATGAGTGCTTCCTCCCAGGCGGTGTGCACGGCATCTGCCCCGCACAGCACCGACACACCAGGACCTGGTCCCGTTTCTTGTGCCTCCTCCCGGCAGCGCTGTGGTGCCGGTGTTTGTGCTTGGCTGCCGGAGTGACCTTGTGCGAGCTGCCAAAGGAAAACACCTGGAAAACCACCATAGGCGCGTCCAAAAGTCTCCCCACCACGCTCCAGGCTCAACCTAAGGAGGTTGATCTCGGGGTGCTTCGGCACCTGTGGTGCCTTCAGCTGGGTGCTCTTGCTGCTTTCAGCACGGGGGGGGTGGAGGAGCAGGGTGCCTCTGCCCTCTTCCCTTTGTTTTTACTTTGTGCTTTGTTTCTAGCAGGTATGGACGGGAAGAAATGCAGCGTGTGGATGTTTTTGCCTCTTGTGTTCACCCTGTTTACATCGGCCGGATTATGGATAGTGTAAGTTACCTCCCTGGTTATTTGAGATAGCGAGGTAGCCCAGGGCAGCCTGAAGTGCTGCTGCAGTGTGGGCTGCGTCCCAGTAGGAAGTCTTTTGAGGTTTCTTTGTCCTCGAGTTGCTGGGGGGCAGGAAAGACGCGCAGTAGGGGCAGGGGCCAGTGTGTGGAGGAGCACATGTGTTTCTTTGAGGTTTTGTGCTCCCTGAGCCAAGCTCCTGACCTTGCCTTCCTCTTGGCATGTGCTGCTGGGAGCCGCCTGAAAACCAAGAGGCACAAACAGAGCTGTTCCCCTTCCCTTTCCAGTAAATGACTCAGCAGGGCTCTGGGAGGGGCGCTCGGGCCCCACTTTGGGGCGCAGAGTCCAAATGTGGCCCCATATGGATGGCCCATCGGCAGCTTCGTGCTGATGCCTTGCTTTCTCGCCAGCCCTTCTTAACAAAAGGCACGAGGCGTGCGTCCCCCTGAGCTGGGTGCTCCCCGGGCACGCAGGCAGACAAGTGCAGCATCAATCCGGGGGCAGTGTGGGATCAGCAGTGGTGCTCAGCCCGAGGGGGCTGTATCGTAGGTGATGGCTTCAGCCACACGTTGGTGGACGTTGTTTTTCAGCAGCAGGGGCAGCTTAAGCTGCTCATCTGAGCCCTACTGCTGGTAAAACAGCTTTTGTGTGGGAGCAGAGTGAACGTGATGAATCCAAGGCTTCAGATTAAAAATGAAAACGTTTCCCTGATCTTTAATCCAGCTCAGTTCAGTGACCCTCATTCTCCACCCGGCCATGCAAAACAGGTGTAGCACAAAGACAGGCACACAGTGGGGCTGGGAAAAGAGAGAGCAAAACTGCCTGCTTAAGCAGAGGGAAGGATTTGCCTCTGGCAGCTCCTGATTTTGCCTGACCTGGTGCCAGTGTGCTCTGAGGCACTCTCTGGGTGATTGGGGTGGTATTGGGAATAGAAACCAGAATGAGGTTTTCATCTTCTTTGTTTTTGACAGGTACTTTATAGCAGTGGAAGATAACAAAATTATTGCACTAAATGTACCGGAGAGGTAAGAGGTGGCTGTGGGTTTTACTCTCAATTAGTTGTTTCTACATGATAATTAAACGATAAAAGCTAAATGGGAAAGAAAATCTTGAATCTTGGTTCCTGTGCACTTCTGTCTCGTAGGCAGCCTGGTTCCAAAAGACCACCTTACATAAGGTGAGTGTGTGATTTCCTCCCAATTCCTGCTCTGATTAACAGTTGTTATTTGTGCGTCTCTGCCACCCCGGAGTTACAACAATGTGCTTTGTGTTTTCAAAGTATTGCAGGTGACGCTCCTCCTGCGAGCTGCGTGTTTAGCCAAGTCATGAACATGGCAGCATTTCTAGGTAGGAACCGCAAGGAGAATGCTTCTTTCTCTCTCAAAATGGGTTGTGAGAAGTCACTGGGACATAAGTAGTATCCGAGATGTATTGTTCTTGGGTAGGCTGATGTGAAATCTTTTAAGCTGTGATTGCTACTGATTAAGCCAGGATTGTTTTGTCTTCTGCTGTAGAAAGACAGCATGAGGCTGGATGCTTTGAGATGTATTGGTTTCTGATTTATCCTCATATTTTTAATTATCTCAGCCTTGAATCAATTGTGACTGTTTTTCACTGTGTGTTGGATTTCTGGTATTTGCTGCACATGTGAGATAATGGCATGGGGATGCTGGGAAGTGCAGAAACTGACTGTGCAAAATATTGCCTGTGCCAGACTCTTCCCCCCCCACCTCTTCCCAAAATCCATCACTGAAACAATCCAAGCTGACTGGCTTTTTCCAGCAGCAGATGTCAGAGTGAAGCATCACGAACAGAAGGAGTACCTGAAATGTACAAACGCTGGCAAAAGATAACTGCATTAGGCCCTTAAAACTGTTTATTACCTACACTTTGACTTATTTTGAAGAAATGATCCCAAACTTAAACGGGCCAATAAGTCATTATTTTAACTTGGAATTGCTGTTCTTCAGTAGCACTTGCACTTATCTTTTCCCTATATGGGACACTTCTTTGGTTTTCCCTGTATGGGACAGATGTTGGTGGCACCTCCTGCTCAGTGCAGGGAGGCCACACCGAGCGAGCCACCTCGCCTCCTCTCTTCCTTCCTCAGCGCTTGTCGTCGCTGTCCTGCGCTTCATCCAGCTGAAGCCGAAGGTGCTGAACCCGTGGCTGAACGTCAGCGGCCTGGTGGCACTGTGCTTGGCCTCGTTTGGGATGACCTTACTGGGCAACTTTCAGGTATGGGTCTGTGCCGTGAGCTCCTGCAGGCTGAGAGGATTTGCCCGGCTCCTTGAATTACACATGCCTGGCTGCACCCCAGCGCTCCTGGTACCCGCTCTGCCCCCTCTGCCTGCCCCTAAAGGGGCTCCGGCGATGCGTGGAGATGAAGGGACACGATTTTTCATGTATTTCACACATGCTTGACCTGCTGAAAGCCGGTGCAAGGAGCCTCCTGAACCTCCTGAGCCCTGGGGTTTGGTGCAGATGGCCGCGGGTAATCAGACTGAGCTGGAAGTTTGCAGCTGCATCTGTGCTAGCAGATGCACAGCTGCCCGCGCAGAGCTGGCAGGCAGCTTAATGTCCTTCACCCCAAGCTATGTTGGTGAAATCCATCTCCTGCTTCTCCTCAGACTGGCCACAAGAGGGATGTGGCAGAGAAACTCTGCCTGTCCCCCTGGTGTGATGGGGGCCTGGCTGAGGTCCCTGTAATTCCCCATCCGTTCTGCAACACAATCATTACAAACAATGGAGCTGTCAGCTCCACAGCCTGCTCAGAGGGGCATCCACAGGCATCACCAGGCTGTGTCTGTCAGGGCTGCAGTGAAAATCAAGGCGGTACAGCCAGTGGGATGCGTGGGTGTCCCTGTCCTGCCGCTGTCCTGATGCCCTGCCTCTTCCCGGGAGGCAGGTACAGGGCCCCAGCTGCCGGGAACTGGGAATGGTCAGGGCTGCAGATTCTCAACTGCCTCTGTAGGAAGGGAGCTGGCTTTCCTGCTGATAGAGGGAAAAATGCCCATCCTGTGAGGGGTGAGCAGCTGTTTGGGTTGCGGAGCAATTGCTGGAACGTTGTGTCATCCACACAGTTTTCTCTTTTTTGTCTTTGTTTTTGAATGAGGTGTGAGCTCACTTGGTGATTCTGGACCTCTTTCTAACTCCACGTCCCAAGCCAAAAACTTATGGGTTTGCTTTTTTTGTGAGAGATCCCCAGGCAGGAGCTGCGAGGCCTTCGTAAGAACCACATCTAGGTGTGAGAAGGACATCTTTATTGTGGGGACTAGGCACAAGGAAGCAGTTCCAACATCTTGTTCCTTTTTTCTCCCCCTCAGAGCAAATGCTCGTTCTTGAAGAGTGGATATTTTGAGTCAGTCATGATTATAAATTTTTGGACTAATAATCCACTCCTTGTTAGCTGTGTTCTTTCTTAGATCTTGTGCCAACCCATGAAAGCATATGGTAATGAGATTTTAGTCTGTGTTTTTCCCTGCCTGACTGCAGAGCTGAATGTGGCGTTAAGTCACATTGCTAGACAATTACAGATGGGATGTTTTGGAGGGAGGTGAAGGCTACAAGCCCCGTGTGGTGCAGGCTGCCTTGGGACAAACAGCTCTATCCTATTTTTGCATCTACCATCATTTGAACCTGCCCTTTCTGGAGGGAAAAAAACAAACAGGGTAGGGAGGAGAGGTTGGTTATCCCACACTGTCTGAAACCCCGGTGGTTCTCAATCTCCTCTGTCCCACCCCGGCAGCAACCCAGGGTAGCTAGCAGATGGCTCCTGTTTGGTCCAGGCAGTCACTGTTCTGTTTCCTCCCAGCTTTCCAACGATGAGGAGATCCACAACGTGGGTACATCGCTGACCTTTGGCTTTGGGACTCTGGCGTGCTGGATCCAGTCTGCCCTCACCCTCAAGATCAACCTGAAGAACGAGGGACGGAAAGTGGGGATCCCGCGCGTCGCCCTGTCGGCCAGCATCACCCTCTGCGTGGTGCTCTGTATCCTTTGGGCCTGCTCTGTGGCAAGCTGGGTATGGGGGTGTCTGACTCTCCTTGTTGGTTTTGCCACCTCTGTTTTACAGGGATGCACTGCTTCTCTGATGGGCTGCTTCTCAGCTGTCAGCCTGGTGGCTCTGATGGTCAACATTTTATTATCTTCCTGTTGGCTTTCTCCCATCCTGGCTGGTATCTCTGCTCCCACAGGCTTTCCCAGGATGTTTTCCTTGACTTGCCTCTTCCAGATTTCATCCTGATGGCTCAGGGCATCCACATGCACGCTGCCAGGATCCAGTGGGGCCTGGTGATGTGTTTCCTGTGCTACTTCGGCACGTTTGCGGTGGAGTTCAGGCACTACAGATTCGAGATCGTTTGCTCCGAGTACCAGGAAAACTTTCTGAGCTTTTCTGAGAGCTTGTCGGAAGCCTCCGAGTACCAGACAGATCAGGTGTAGCCCGTCCTCTGGCAGGGGGGAGGGAGGCAGGCGCGGTCCCATGGTTCGACATGACCTCATTTACACTTGTTTTGATGAGTTTGTTTTCCACGTGCAATCATGATCGTATTGCCAAAGGGCTCGGAGAGTGGCTGCCTCATGAAGAGCCACACAAAAGCAGCTGCCTGCTGGAAAGAGGGTTCTCTCTGAGCCGCAGTGCCAGAGAGCACGAGGTGTTTGATCCGTGCTGCCAGGGACTTTGCCAGCAGCTCTGTCGTGCTCTTGATGCTGAAGATGTTCAAGGCCAGTCCTCGCAATGCCCTTCCGAGGTGGGCACGGCTCCTGCAAAGGAGATGAAGGAAACAAACCTCTCTGGGCACAGGGGCTTCAGATGTGGCTGCACTTTTCATGTCTTACTGCGTTGTTTTCTCGGCTGCTGAGCTGACAGGCGCGACCTGGGAGCGTAAGAACAGTGGCTGTTTCTTCTGGACTGGAAATCCAACCCAAAGGGACTGGCGCTGCTGGCGAGCAGGTGGGGCCTTTCCTCCATCCTGGGAAGGAGCTGAGGGCACGGCGGGGCTGGGTGACACCACGCTGCCATCAGGCGTGCCCAGGCCCGAGGGCGCTGTGCAAGGTGCGGTGTGTGGACACCACGGTGGGGACCGATGGAAGCAAGGTGCTGAAGTACAACGGGAATGGCTGTACGCGCTGAAGATGACCCAGAAGAGGCTGCTCTTTTAAGTGTTTAGTGTATCCACTACATATCGTGTCATGTTTTAAAAGCTTTTTTTTTTTGGGGTTCTTCGCAAAGGGGGAAAAACCTTGTGTTCAAGACTGAGCTTGCCTGCAGTGCAAAGGGAATCACTGCAGGTGGATTTTATGGGGCAGAGGGTGGCTGGTTGTTTGCTTTTTTTCGGTCCTTATGCACTTAGAAGTCAAACTTCAGACACACTTCAGCCCTGCGTGGGATCCAGACCTCTCCACGTGGCCAGTTTTCCTGAGAGGACTTGCAAGGTGCTTGGAGGCAGTGCTGTCCTGGGGGCTGGGGGCCTCGGCCTGAGGATGGCAGGTGCTAGATGGAACCCGCACAACCACGCGAGCCTCTCCCTCCCTGGGGACATGGAGCTAACTGGACCTTTTCTCAGAGCTGAGTCACCGAAAGCAAGAGCAGCTTTGCTGTGCCCTCCAGGTGGAGCTTGAATTCAAAGGCTGAGGGAAATATAACAACAAGAAACTTCCTACAACCAAGATGGTCTGTGGGCAAAGAGAAAGCAGGAACCCAAAGCCTGTATCCGAAAACCCCTGAGCCTGGGAAGGCTGCTGGGTTGGCCAAGCAGGGGATGGATGGGAGATGTTTTCCATTTCCCTCAGTCTCTCCTGTCTGAGCTGACACAGGGCATCTCATCGCCCCTGCAGGAAAAGATGGTGACGAGAGGCATCTGAAGGTGAGCTCTGACCATCCCATGGCGTTTCGGGCAGAAACGGGAAGGGCACGAGGCCATAGAGTGCTCTGCAGAGGTCAGGGCCCGATACGGCACAGAGAAATGGCCAAAAAAACCTTGTGTCTAAACCAGCATAAAGGGAAGAGATCAGCCAGCCCCCTCCTTGATCTTCCTTGGGCCAAAAGCCACGCTCAGGGAGGGAGGCGCTGAGGCTGCGTGTCGTCCCCCGCCACACGGGATGCAGAGGGAGCACAGAGCAGTGCTTTAAGTGTGTTTTACTGTAAATAGTCCACTGTAGGGGTTTTTTCCTAAACCAATTACTACTTTCAGTTTATCATTTTATATTTTGTAATAATTTTAACAAGGAAAACATGAGATGATGTTTGTGATTTGTTTTTCCTTTTCCTATATGCAATCCAAGCTGAACTTCAGGTTTTTGGTGATAACTCTGTACATTTCTTACCGTATTTCTAAAAGCACATTTCAGTACGACTCGATGACAAGCGATATACACCGAAACACAACCACTAAATAAAGTGCTTTTATGGAGAAAGTGAGTTTTATTTTTGTCCCCTATCCCATGCATAGCTTTATGAGGGCAAAGGCAAAACAGAACGTGTTCACACCATCACGATGCAGATTAACACTCCACAAAGCCAGGGACTATTCAGCCATGCAGGCACGCTGATTGTAAGGCTGCTAATTAGCAGGCTCTCTCTACGAGGAAGATCCCGCAGCCCAGAGAGGCAGTCAGACTCAGAGCTGCCACCACGAGCGTCAGAAGGGCAGTGCTGGGATGAGGTGGTTTCCTCCCCCAGCGCTTTTCTTGCTTGTTCTCCACGCTGCAGCCTCAGCAGGGACAGCTGTGGATGTGCAGCAGGGCTCGGGGAGGCGGCACGCACTTATTTGCTAGTCTGCCCTGGCCATTTTGTTGCCAGAGCCACGAGGGCAACCTCCGGCGCAGCCGCAGAGTAAGCAGCAAGTGCCTCTGCCACTGCACGGCTTAACCTTGTCGCGGCTCTCACCAAGTCCCTGCTGAAATCAACAGACCAGGGGTGGCGAAAGCAGAAGAAAAAAACAAAGTATTTAAAAAAATAAAGCACTAAAACAATTGCCTGTAGGTGCTGGGCTCACTGATGATAGATAGCAAGGCTAAACACTGGAACAGTAAACACAGAAAGCAAAGATGTGTTTTTATTGGCTACGTGAGGAAAAGCTCCATGACCACTGCTATAAATTGGCATGATTTTAGGTAGGGTGGGTGAAAAGATCTGGGGGTTGATTCTCCTTAAATACAGCAGGATATGGCCCTCGACAGCAGCTGTTTGCCAAGGGCCGCTCACAGCTGAGCCATGCTATGCCGCGTGGTGCCACCTCTGAGGAGGAGCCCCCCAGTTAGCACCAAGGGAGAGGCTTCAGAACCGCAGCCAAGCGTCTGTCTGGGCTCAGCTGGTGAGATCCTGCAGCCCAGCACCACACAGCAGCAGCGTGGGGTGGCTCCAGGATTTAGTTTTTAAGGAATGTGATTTTTACTATTTGCTCTGCTTTGGTCCCCGGGCTGGCTGTTTGAGCAGCACCCCGACGCCAGGCATGCTGTTCTGTACCTAGGACCTGCTGTGGGTGGCTGCAGCCAAGATTTAAGTCGCTCCTGGTCTAAAGAGCTTGCCTGCGCCAAGGGCTGGCTTCCTGCGTGGCAGCCAAAACGTCCTGCACAAGGAACCCCACACCGTACTTCCCATCCATACCTGCACTAGCCGTGGGTCCGATACATGACGTGGGTTTGATAGTAAATTCTGATTAAGGACAGTTATCACCTAAAGTTACACGAGGACAATTCAGCTGGAGCACAGCCTTTTCTTTTCTGCGCGTGCTGCTCTCCCTAAGTGGAGGAAGGCAGGAAAAGTTCAGTGAAGGACGAGATGAGGCTGTAATAGGATTTCTCATCGTCCGTCAGTCCTGCGTTGCCAGGCCTGATCACCACAGCCACGTGCGTGTCCGCCTCCTCGGCCGCGTTGGCTTCTGAAACAGAGAGTGGGAGCGTGGAGATGTGCTCAGGGCCTTCTCCACACGAGGGCCCTTAAGGCATGGAGAGCCCCTAAAATGTATTCTCAGAGGCTGAGCCTGACAGAGCCGCGTTTGCACGTGGCGCTGCAGGGCTCTGGAGACTGAGCGGCTCCTGGCTGACCTCCTGTGGGCGACTGCAGCTGTGGCGTAAGGCGAGGGGATGGAGCTGGGATCTACATTTTCCTGCTGCTGTGCGCAACGTGAGCGGCAGACAGCACCCAGCACTGGGCACGCCACGTGGCAGCAGACATTGTCTGTTCCCAGGGGAAGCCAAGCAGGGCCAAGAGAACTACTGACCCCGTTGGTAAATGGGGCACGCCAACAGCTTCAGCAAAGGCTCTGCTGTAAGATTCTCTCCTTGCTTCCTGGGGCAAGGGCAGGTTTCCTACCTGACCTATTTTCTCTCAGTGCTATCCTGCTGCTGTTTGAGCTGAAGGAAGGAGCCTGGCAGCGGCCAGGTGGATGCCCCAGACGTGAGGTGGTCTGCAGGGTTTATGGGTCGCTCGTGACAGGGTGGCAGCGTGTGCCCAGCCGGTGCCCCCCTCCCGTGAGAGCCAGAGGGGCTGGCAGGCCACCTACCTCGAGGGACGTCGGTCAGGAAGAGGATGTTGTTAGTGGCGCATCCGATACTCGCGGCGATCCTCCGGTAGCTCTCGCTTTCTACCTTGGGGCCTATTTTGGTATCAAAGTGGCCATCGAAGAGCTGGAAGACGAGAGGAAAACCGAGGCAGTTGCTGGACGCTGCAAAGAGCAGAGCTACAGCTCGCTGCTGAGCGGTGATTCCTCTCCTTCCTGCTGCAGTGACGGCAGATTCAGCCTCACTGCTCAGCCTGTTTTTTGTTGTTTTTTTTTCCTGCAGGACTTGTCCCAGCAGGGACTGCCCCAGGCAGAGGGGATTTGTATGGCACAGGTTTCAGATTTTTTCCATCCGAAACTTGGCTGACAAAGCGTTACAGCAAGAGCAGTCCTGGGAGGGGGCTGCTCTGCAGGCAGAGAAGCTGCAGGGAAGACAATAAGGTTATCTACCTCTAGGATATCACCTTCTGTAGAGTATCCAAACAGAAGCTTCTGGGCTTCGACGCTGCCCGAGGAGTAGATGTAGACCTTCATGCCGGCTTCCCTCCACTTCCTGATGGCTGGCACCACGTCCTCAAAGACTCTGAAGCAGAACAGGGCGGGAGGTGAGGACAAAGCCAGAGACACCTGGGGACACACCTTGAGCACTGTTCCCAAAAGGGACTTTGTTTTAAAGGGCCTGAGGAGTTGGGACTCCCAACAGATGCACAAGGAGGTGCGGGATGGAGAGCTGTGCAGCCTTGTGGCAACCAGCTGGCCCCTTCCTCTCCAATTTCTCAGCCATATGGTCACTGCCTTGCTGTGTTGTCTATTCAAGAAATAAAATAAAAAACCCCAACTTGTTCACTTTTTTTATGGCTACTTATTAGGGCTGTCTGGTACCAGATGAAAATATTGCGAGGCTGCTGTACAGCACCTGCAAACCTCACTCCTTGGATGCTGCCAGGCAGCAAAGCTAAACCCACAGATTTTGGGCCACTTTGAGATAATTCTCCCTGTTTATAAAAGAAACCTCAGGATGGCTGTGCCTCTTGACTCACTGTTCTGTTTTGTGCTGCTTTCTCTGGTGGACGTTTACATTTTTGGTTGAGCTACTCTTCCTCATTCTCGCCTTGAGAAAACACTTCATGAACATAAGGGTTTATTTTGCTTCCTGAAGAACTTGAAATGTGTAGTTTTAATGTGTAGTATCTCTGGGCATAAACAAGGAGATTGGCCTTAACTCCAGTGGTCCCTACTTCTGCACCCTGGTGTTGTGGCTGAGCCGTAAAGAAGAGCCCGAAGTCAGTAAGATGTGGAAAGGCAGAAAATGCCCAGGGAAGTGGCAACGCAGGAAGGGAACAGCTGGAGGGACCTCACCCCCAGGCAGCCAAGGTCGCTGCCATCCCGCCTCGTTGTGGGCTTGCTCCAAGACACAATCGCAACTCAGGGCTCAGATTAAGCCCAGCAGGGCTGCGTTTCACCGCCCACAGGCACCCAGCACCTGCAGAGCTGTTCCTCGGGGCTACTCACTCTCCTTTCACCTGCCCCGTGGTGTAGGCCGCCCGCCAGATGTGCCCCTGCAGCTGCTTGAGCGCCGTGCTCTTCCTGTCCAGGGCCATCTGCCACAGCACGTTGTCCACCACAGCCTGGATCACCCTCTCCAGCTCCTCGTCCCCGTTCCCGCTCTCCACCGGGATCGGCACGGCCCCCTCCAGCCCGGCGTCCTCCTGGGCCTGCGGGGAGGCGAAGCAGAAGGGTGGGGGGCGGACGGGTTTTTGGGGTGGGGGGGGACCCGTGGCCTCGTGCCACGTGTGGCGGGGGCACGGCGCGGCGTGTGGCGGCCCCACCTGCTTCCTCAGCAGCCCCACGTCCCGCTGGCACTCCTCCTCCTCCCAGTGGGCACGCAGGTAGGCCCCCACGTTGTCCCTCACGTAGGGGAACAAGGTCTCCTGCCGGCACACCGCGCCCTCAGCCCGCAAATACACCCGGGCAGACACAAAGCTAAGATCCCCCCAAACGCACCCACGCTGCTGAAACCCTCCAAAATCTCTCAAAACCTCCCAAACCCACCCAAACCAATAAGACCTACACTTAAACCCCCCCCCAAACCACCCCGAGCACCAAAATCTGCCCAAACTGCTAAAGCCCACAACCGCTGAGCCGCTCCAAATGGCCAAAAAGCTCCCGTATCACCAACCCCCCCATCAACCAAACCCCCCTCAAATTGCTAAAACCCACCCAAACCACTAAAAACCCCAAACCCACCCACATCCCTAAAACCCACCCAAATCACTTCAAATCCCCCAAACCCACCCACATCGCTAAAACCCACCAAAAGCACCCAACCCCCCCCCACATTGCTAAAACCCACCGAAATCACTTAAACCCCCCAAAACCCCCCAAACCTCCCCATATCGCTAAAACTCCCCAAAATCACTTAAACCCCCCCAAACCCACCCAAACCACTAAAAACCACCAAAATCACTTAAAACCCACCCAAATCACTTAAAACCCCCAAAGCCCCCAAAGCCCCCCAAACCCACCCTAATCACTTAAAACCCCTAAAACCTCCCAAACCCACCAAAACCACTTAAAACCCCCAAGCCCCAAAAACCCATCCACATTGCTAAAACCCACCAAAATCACACAAACCCACCAAAACCACCCAAAACCCCCCAAACCCACCCACATTGCTAAAACCCGCCCAAACCACTAAAACCCACCGAAATCACTTAACGCCCCTCGAAACCCACCCATATTGCTAAAACCTACCAAATCCTCTTAAAACCCCCAAAATCCACAACCCCCCCAAACCTCTGCAAACCGCTAAAACCCACCAAAATCACTTAACCCCCCAAATCCCCCAAACCTCCCCATATCGCTGAAACCCCCCAAAACCACTTAACCCCCCAAAACCCACAAACCCCCCCAAACCGCTAAAACACCCCAAAACCACTTAAACCCCCCAAACCCACACACATTGCTAAAACCCACCCAAACCACTAAAACCCCCAAAACCCCCAAACCCACCCAAATCACTAAAAACCAGCAAAATCACTTAAAACCCCCCAAACCCACTCACATCGCTAAAACCCACCAAAATCACTTAAAGCCCCCAAAACCCCCAAACCGTTCCCACATTGCTAAAACCCCCCAAATCCACCCCAACCACTAAAACCCCCAAACCCCCCAACATTGCTAAAACCCAGCCAAACCCCTAAAACCCCCCAAACCCCCAAACCCACCAAAATCACTTAAAATCCCCAAAACCCCCCAAACCGCTAAAACCCCCAAAACCGCCCAAAACCCCCAAACGCACCCAAATCGCTAAAACCCCCAAAACCACTTAACCCCCCAAAACCCCCAAAACCCCCCAAACCCCCCTAAATCACTAAACCCCCCCAAAACCCCCTAAATCACTAAAACCCCCCTAAAACCCCCTAAATCACACAAATCCCCCAAAACCCCCCAAAAACCCCAACCCCCCCCAAACCCCCCAACCCCCCCCCATCCCCCTGCACCCCCCCAATCCTCTCCACCCTTCCCATTCCCCTGGGAGCCCGCAGCCCCGTGGTGCACCTTGACGAAGGCGATGGGGGTGGTGGTGCCCTCCACGTCCAGCAGGATGGCGCGCACCCCGGCCGGCACCGCCAGCACGCCCATGGCGGCGGCGGGGAGCGGGGCGCGGGGAGCGGGGCGCGGGGGGTGCGATGCGGGCGGCCGCCGCCGGGGGGCGCTGTTGGGCGGCGGGCGGCGGGCGGCGCTGATTGGCTGGCGCCGCGGGTATATAAGGGCGGGGCGGGCGGCGCCCGACTCTCTTCCGCCGCCATTTTGCGCGCCGAGCGGGTCTCCGCCGAGCCTCTCCCCCCTCGCTGCAGCCCCCCCGCCATGGAGGACGCCCCCGAGATGAGCGGCGGCCCCGAGGAGTTCGCCGAGGGCTCCAAGATCAACGCCAGCAAGAACCAGCAGGACGACGGGTACGGGCGGGGGGACGGCGGCCGCCGGTAGCAGCGCCCCCCCCCCTCCTCCCCTCACGGCCCTCCCGCCTCACGCGGGGGGGGGGGCGTTGTGGGGACGGGGGCGGGGCCTGGCGGGGAGGGGCGGGGCTATATCGGAGGGGGCGGAGCGGCGGGTGTCAATCAGGCGGAGCGACGTCTGGGATAACCAATGGGAGCGCGGGGTGCCCGCATTAAGCCCGCCCCCTCGGTTCTCGCAGGAAGATGTTCATTGGCGGGCTGAGCTGGGACACCAGCAAGAAGGACCTGACCGAGTACCTGTCGCGCTTCGGAGAGGTCGTGGACTGCACCATCAAGACCGACCCAGTGACCGGGCGCTCCCGCGGCTTCGGCTTTGTGCTCTTCAAGGACGCAGCCAGTGTGGAGAAGGTGTGTGGGGCAGGCACGGCGCCCAGGCTGCTCATCTGCCCCGTACCCAGCGGGATGGGGCGCAGCGGCTGCCACCCCACTGAGATCTTCTTCCCTTAGGTGCTGGAGCTGAAGGAGCACAAGCTGGACGGGAAGCTGATAGACCCTAAGAGAGCAAAAGCCCTCAAGGGGAAGGAGCCGCCCAAAAAGGTGTTTGTTGGCGGGCTGAGCCCGGATACGTCGGAAGAACAGATCAAGGAATACTTCGGTGCTTTTGGCGAGGTACGGGGGAGCAGTGTGCTGACGAAAAGCTTTCAAGTGAGCGCTGTCCCTGTCTTAAGAGTGAACAGGGTCTCTCCTTAAAATAAGAAAGCATCCCTCTGCAGTTGTGTAAAGTTTGCATCCATCAACAGCTCCCACTGGTGTGATAGGCTAGCTGCAGCTGTCAGTAGCTGTTACAGCTGTAGCTGTGGTAGTTCCCCTGATGCAACCTTCTGATGCTGCAGCTGAATGTCTGTAGCAGGTGGTCCTGACCATGGTCAGATAATCTCACCATTATGAGTGCAACTAGTTATCACTGCTAAAACTAGTGAGATAACCTCTGAAAGCTCTTTTTAAGCATGGGTGTTGGACTGATAAATAGTTCTGGTAGCACAAAAAGTTGGTTGCAGGTGGCCCGTAATTGACACGTACTTGTAATTTCAGATTGAGAACATTGAGCTTCCCATGGACACCAAGACGAACGAAAGGAGGGGTTTCTGCTTTATTACATACACGGATGAAGAGCCAGTCAAGAAGCTACTAGAAAGCAGATACCATCAAATTGGTTCAGGCAAGGTAGGGATGCTGTCTTTGCAAGCTTGTGACACAGGCACTCTGTTGGCTTCCCTGAAAGCAGCTGACAGAAGAGTCTTGATATCCTTTCTGAGCATAAGGATTTCTGTCTTAACAGTGTGAGATCAAAGTAGCACAGCCCAAAGAGGTGTACAGGCAACAGCAGCAGCAACAGAAAGGAGGAAAAAGCAATGCTTCTGGTGGACGAGGTGGTGGAAGGGGGCGTGGACGGGGTGAGTAGTTTGGATACTGGAATTCTTGTACGTGTATTGAAGATCAAGGTGTTCGCAGCTATGTACAGTTTTGGGGTTGTATGTGGAACTTGTGTTTAAGAAGAAATCTCTTAGTAAATCTGGTAGATTCAATTTTGGTGGTTGTAATAGTTTTTGGAAGCTAGCAAATCTTGGCTTGCATTGAAGCAGTCAAAGAGCAAGTGAGATGCAGGATATTTTTTAGACCTACTTTCCATGGTCTAGCTCAATGCAATGTGCAGTTGTCTTTTTGTGTGAAGAGATGCACTGTTGGTCTTCTCCTGGGTGAGAAATCATGCTGGTTAAAGGGGCAGTCATTTGCTATCCCTTGGAAAGAGGAGACAAGCCAGCAGTTGTTGTGGGTTGTTGCATGGCAGGTTTCAAAAGTCAAGCAGCCCCAAGTAATGCATTAAAGTCTTTCGTGTGTTAAAACTTGGTTCATTTAATTGTTGTAAAAAGAGAAGGATTATGGTATGCGCTGCTGTTGTACATGCCTTGGCTTTGTTTTGTTTTCTTTGTTTTCTGCTGGATTGTTTATGAGCAGGGCTTGTGTGCTCTTTCTCCTAACGTTTTCATGGCTGATGGTGTCTTAAAACACATCTCTGGTAGCCATCTGAAAGCAATCAATTTTTTTTTTTTTTTTTAGGAAATGATTTTTCCTGTGTTGGTAGGCAAGAGGGTTCTTGGAAGTAAGAGTTTTGGCACTGAAAAATTGCAAGTAAAAGTGCCCTACAAGAGGAGTGAGAAGTTAGCCAACTTAACAAATTGTATGCTTGTTTTCAGGTCAGGGACAAAACTGGAATCAAGGATTTAATAACTATTATGATCAAGGATATGGAAACTACAATAGTGCTTACAGTGATCAAAGCTACAGTGGCTATGGAGGATATGACTACTCCGGGTACAACTATCCCAATTATGGATATGGGCCGGGATACACAGATTACAGTGGTAAATAATTTAAATCTCCTTCAAGATAACAATTGCATGGATCTTGAAATGGATCTTACTCCAAAGGCAGCATGGCTTGAGAAAGAGTAGACCTCTCTGGGGTGGTGGCCTGTACGGGAGGACGAGAGATGGATGAGGAGGATATTAATTTTCATGGCATTTCCCCCTTTGTTTTCATGTTCAGGTCAGCAAAGCACGTATGGAAAAGCATCCCGTGGTGGCGGCAATCACCAAAACAACTACCAGCCATACTAAAGCAGTACCTAGTCCTTGAGGAAACAGGTGTGTACATGAGTGCGAGGTCCACTCTAAGTATGCCTAATCTAATTTAAAGATCAATAGACAAATGAAGAGTAAAATCTTGCGTAGCGTGACTTTTTCTTTAATTAAACTTTTTTGTTAACTTAAAATACTTTTTTTTAAAACCAGCTTTGCCTACCGTGTCTATAGATCTTTAACTTTGTAAAAATGTGACTTTATCTTCTTTAGTACTTCAGAAAAACATAAGAGTTTTTCTGTTTTGTGTTGTGTACCAGGTGGTCTAGAGGAATAATTAAACTTATTAGAAGTATTAACAGGTAAAGTACTGAAATGGGTACAACTTAAGGAAAACAAGAATGTTGTCTTCTAACTCTGACATTATACCTTGTTTGTACCCGCCAGCGGGAACTTCATTGCAGGCCGTGTGTCACCCTGACCACGTCTATCTCTGGGGTCGCACGTTGCAGGCAGAGCGCAAGGCATACACCAGAAAACGCTGTCCTGTGGTATGGTCTCTTCCAACTTCATGTACCAGCGTAAAGATTAAAGTGGAAAACTTCAGACTTTGGCTTCTTTTTTTAATCTTTTTGGAGATTTAAGTGTCTTAACTTAAATGGTTTTTTACAGGAGTTAAAGTACATAAATGCCTTTACAGCTTAATCATTTGGTCTTCTGTTTAGTGTTGTATTTCAATTGTGGAACCTCATTTTAAGTGTGCATTGTTTAAGATTTAATGCTTGCTTTTTTCTTTTTATAGCTAATAGTGAAATCTGCAAACCAAAACGAACTTTTAAATCTGGAAAGACATTAAAGATCATATGCACGTGGACTGTTGGAAGTAAAATGAGATCTGATTTGCCTTTGCGCAGCTGCTGCTGAGGCGGATAAACGTGTGATTGGGAAACCCCTTCTTGGTGGTGTTTCCACTGGAAAACCTGATTCAGAGCCTGATTGACCATAAAATTGGGATATGTGTAGTTCTGGAACAGCTTCCTGAATAGGCCAAGTGGCTAGATTTGGGAAGACAAATTTTTGACGGGTAACAAAACCTTGTGTTACCTTAGGAAATATGCATATGATCTTTAACAGTGACGAAAGGAATATATAGAAGACTTAAAGCAGTTCATGAAAATGGACCTTTTAACGATTCTTGTAGTACCTTGCGGAGTTCTGACATGCATTTTGTCTTGGTTTTTTAGGTGGAGATGCTGCAGCAAAGCCATCTTGCAGAGCATTGTGTGCGAGCGGAAGGTGGTCTTCGTGAGAGGAAATGACTATTTTGTAAAAGACTTTTAGTGTACGACACAACTGTGTCCAACTGTATATAGCGGCCGGCTAGTTTTCTTTTATGGTTTTTACTTTCTTTTTGCCATTCATGTTATGACACAACGTGGACGTGTGTTTATACAAACTTTTATTTGTATAATTTCATGTTAGAGGATTCTCTAATAAACGCTTCCCCAAGTGAACGTGGTCCTGATGTTGGCTGTGGAGTGAGGTGCGTGTGGTTATGTATAACCTGATTTTTTTTTTTTCCTTCTGTGGAGGGGCAGGAGCAGTGCTGGACAGGTGGATAAAGGTGGGTGTGCACACAAGTGCACTGCAGCTGCTGTTTTAAGAAAAAGTAAGGATGGAGAGTTGTTGACCTAATTAGTGTTTAGAGGAGGGGAGTAGTACCCATCTCACATGTTTAAAAGGAGGAGGCTGCTTCTGGGCTGTTGTGGCACTGGAGGAGGCTTTGTCTTTAGCAGATGGCAGGAGCTGAAGCTCCAACTGTTCCCCTTCAGAAAACTTCTCCTGTTTGGGACTGAGGGCTGAAGGCGGTGCTTCCCTGCCCTCGCAGGGCACCGTATCGCCTAAAACCCAGCCTCCACCCGCCGTGAGCGTTTTTCCAGCCGTCCTCCTCTCCCCGTTCCCCTCAGGGCTCCCTGAGGCGGGCCGGGCGCCGCCGCCATGGCGTCACGTGGCGCGGCGCCGCGCGGGGCTCCTTCCGCCCGCCATTTTAGGCTGGGTCGGCGGCGGCGCCATTAAGACGAGAGGGCGGCGGGCGGACGGCTCGGGCCGGGGGCCGCCAGCGGGGCGGGCGCCATGTCGGAGCAGCAGTTCGCCCTGGACGCGGCCGGCGGCGGGGGCGGCCCGGCCGAGCAGGCGGAGCAGCCCGAGGGGCTGGCGGGGGCCGGCGCGGGGGGCGCCGACGGGGCTGGAGGCGGCGGCGGGGGCGAGTCGGAGGGAGCCAAGATCGACGCCAGCAAGAACGAGGAGGACGAGGGGTGAGCGGGGCGGGAGCGGCGCCGGGGGGGCGCCAGGCTGCGAGCCAGCCTCGGCCATCGCCTGGAAAAAGAGGGGCAGGGGCTGTGGGGCTGGGGGCTGTGGGTTTGGGGGCTGCACCGCGTGTGGCGCTCCTGGCGCAATCTGAGGCGGGAGCTCGCGAGGCAAGAGTGATTTTTCAAGGCAGAAAATACGAAAAAAACTGGCTAAAGGAGCAGTAGCTGCGTGTGTCCTGTCAGGACTTGCCTTTTGTAATAAACCCGGGTGCTGCTGACAGCGCGGGGACGCGGTGTGTGTTGAGCGCCTTCCCGGTGCTCGAGGGAGCCTGGATGTTACCCTCACTGCTTCCTACCCTAAGTGCCTCACTTTAATTCTGTCACCGTTTTCGTATTTGTTCTGCCTTTGCCTATCCAAGGGTTGCATGAGGACGTGTGCTTGTTTTTGAGTCAGCGCAGCCCCGGAGTTGTCCCTGTGGGGATGCGGGGCACTGAGCACGCTGTGGGGTGCCTCAGCCTGTAGGTGAGTTCAGCCTAACAGCCCGAGAGAGAGCAGTGCCTGACCTGCCACTTGTTGGTAATGCTGTGTGGGAAACTGTTCTTGACAGCTCTGGGAGGCAGAGGGAGGACAGCGTGCCCTCAGCAGGTGCTGGGTGGAGGTATGATCCCTTTATTTTATGATTCCTTTACGTTAGGAATTGGAGACGGGATTTCCAGCAACAGAGTGCACCCTCAAGTTTTCCCAGGTGCAGTCCTTGTACTTCAGCTATCCCAGAGTTGGCAGCTGCTGGGAAACATCCCGATCAGGCAGCTGGAGAAGGGCCACAGCCAGCCACCGCTTCAGTGTATGCTCAGTTTAGCTACGTCCGAAGCTTGGAAGCCTGGCCAGTGCCCTTCTGTTTTGGGAAAACATGCGCTGATGTGACTTGGACCAGCCAAGCCGTGGTTTGGGAAGGACGCGTGTTTTGCTAGCTTTTGGCAGTACGGTGGCACGGCTCGTAATCGTCATTTGTGGTCCTGTGGGTGTCGTAGCCTGGCTTTGGCCTCAGTTTTGCAGTGGAGCTGAAAAACTTTTGCTGTAGCAGAAACCTGAAGCAGTTAGGTTTTGCTGCTCCGTGACTGCAGTCACATATTCAGTTTTTGCACGGTGCTGGGGAAATCCTTCAGAAGGGCGTGAGTTTCAAACTCCTGGTTTGGGTCTCGCAGGGTGTTGTAGTTTGTGTGAATTGCTCTGCTGACAGCTGTAAGAGGGATGTTTCCTATGGCACGTAGCCCGTGTACGTTCTGCAGGAACTGCTCCAGTGTCAGTGTCTCCCATGTGTCAGAAACACGATGCTGCACCCTCGGCGTGTGTTGTGCTTTGCTGCTTAGAAAAAACACACGACAACAAACAGGACGACTGGTAATGATGCCAGGCTTTCTTTGGGTGACCGGACCCTGCAGGTCGGAGGCTGCTGTTTTACCAGCACGGTTCGTTTGTTCATGTCACTCCCCAAAACAGGAAGAGGTCACCGAGGTGGGGCAGCCAGTGCTTTTTGGAGAAAGGGAGCTGGAGTTAACGGGAGAGGTGAATAAAGGTAGGGGAGTGGGTGCTCCTGTTGATAGACGGAAAAACTTTACGTGGAAACAGATGAAGCTTCAGAAGCCTGCTGCGTCTGGAGGTTCGAGACGATTGTCAGAGGCTGAGCCTTCCTGTTTGTTTCATAAGAGCACAGCCGGTTAACGAGGCTTGGGGTGAGTTCAGACGAGCAGCCTGGGTTTGGGAGGGCTGGACCTGTGGGAGCAGGGATGGCCGCGTGCGTGCGGCACGTGCAGGAGATGGAAGCGTGCCTGGGTGCTCATGCAGGTCGGCCGAAAACGGTGCATGGCGTTGTGAAATACGTTGGCAGAGCTGTGGAGAAAACGTTTTGACACATCTCAGTGGATAGTACCTTTTGATTCTGAGCCTGTCACGAAATCTTCTTTATCAGCATTAGAAGAGATCATTGCAGAACGAATCCTCCCCGAATGAGAGCATCAGCCTCGTGCCTGATGGCTGGGGCATTGCGTTCCTGCGCTCGTTGGCTTGATTTTCAGTTGATGCAAGTCATCAAGCATTTCCTTCAGCGGTGCCTGAGCTTTTTGTGCCACACGGCTGTTTCCAGACGGTCATGGTTTGGATCCAAGCTTCCAGCGTGCTTGTATAATCACAAGTCATGACTAAAGCTACCTTTCACACCCGTTTGCCCAGCAGCGCTGCTCCTGTAAACAGTCTGCAGTGAAGTTGTTGTGGTGATTGGTTTGGATTATGCCAGCTGTTTATATCCCATTTTGGGGAGGAAAAGTTAGCTTTGAGCATCCAATGCTTAGCTTTTTTTACACCTTTCTGGGGGAGCGGACTCGATTACACTTTTTTATTTGTTTTCTGGTGTACTCGTGCTGGCATGTGTGCATTCCAGGCGAGTGTGTCAGTGCTCCTGGGTACCCATGCTGCCTTACACACGTATCGGTCCTGCATCTGCTTCACAAACAGCTGTGGGGGGCTTCGCAGAGACCCCTGTGGGTTAAGCCTGTGGGCCAGTAGCGATGGGGTTGCAAGGAGGTAGCAGTACAGCTTCGCATCGCTCCTTGTGGCTTCTTGGGGCAGCGACATAAACAACTGCAGCGGAAGGTTGCGCAGAGCTGCTGCAAGCCTGCAAGCCTCTATCTGTTCTGGCCAGGATCGTTCCAGCAGCGTGTCGAAAAGTGCAGGGCCGCCTGGGGTGTCACTGATAAAGCCCTGCTACTCCTCACGTGAGGTAGCCGAGCTCGTAAAGCTTGATGGCCTGGGATCTTAGGTGAAGTGTCTTAACGGGCTGACCTTCTTGTCTCTGCAGGAAGATGTTCATTGGCGGCCTCAGCTGGGACACTACAAAGAAAGACCTGAAGGACTACTTCTCTAAATTCGGCGAAGTGGTAGACTGCACTCTGAAGTTAGACCCCATCACTGGGCGATCGAGAGGCTTCGGCTTTGTGCTCTTCAAAGAATCGGAGAGCGTCGATAAGGTAGAGTTAATGTAATCAAACGGCACCTTAAATTGGAGTCTGCAAAGGTGCAGCACTCAGGTGACTGCACACACAGCTGTTTGCACGTGATCTGCTATGGGTGATTTTGGGATGCAGCCTATTTAAGATGCTGTTTATGGAGATGTTCTTTTCCCACACCGTCTTAGTTGTGCCGCAGTGGCCGGGAGCAGCAGATGAAACCCTTCTTTCCTTTATGAGGCGTGAGGAGGGGAGGAGGGGATTGTGCAGTGCTTTCTAGGAAGTGTTACATCCGTATTTCCTTGGGCGATAAGTGGCTGCAGGTTATTCCTTAAAGGCTTTAGCAGAACCGTCTGTGTCAGCAGACAGTGATCAAAATCAAGGAACTGTTTGGGTTTGTGGAACAGATAATCATTGGAATAAAAATATTGCAACTGAAGTGCTAGCATTACCAAAGCTCAAGTATGAATTAGCTGAGCCTTGCTCAAAACCACAGTGAAACGTTTAGCTTGAACTGTGAATAAGGTCTTGTTTGAATTTTCCCCAGGTCATGGACCAGAAAGAACACAAGCTGAATGGGAAGGTCATTGATCCTAAAAGAGCTAAAGCCATGAAAACAAAAGAACCCGTCAAAAAGATTTTTGTTGGGGGCTTATCTCCAGACACACCCGAAGAGAAAATAAGGGAATACTTCGGAGGTTTTGGTGAGGTACGTGGCAAAATAAATTGCTCTGTCTTCATAAATTCAGTAATTAAGGACAGCCCCCAAACGCAGTCTCGTTTGAAGCTACAGTGAGCTTAATGGCCAGTGTAATTCCACGTGCTTTGCTTCTCAGAATCTTAACGATACGGGTGTCACATGGAGGCTGGGATGTGCAGGGGCTGGTCATGTGAACGGGGTTATTGGAAGGAGGAGCTGGGGCACGTCAGAGACTTGGGACCTGATCTGCGGGATGCCTGAATGGCTCGAGTGGGGCAGGCGTGGGAGGCCTGGTTTCGGAGCATGCTGCGTGGGTTAGCTGCCTGAGATGCTCATCTGCTGCGGCAGGGGTTCAGGCAGTTCTCTGAAATTCTCTGCAACTCTATATTCTGTTTCTCTCTCTGTCCCCTGTTTTGGTGGTGCAGGCTGACTGTCACAAAATACCACTTTGGAGCTTAAAAGCTGCCCTGGAGGAGTTTGGTCAGGGTGAAGGGAGTTGGCAGCAGCTTCTCTGCTGATTGTAAGAGGTTGCCAGCATCAGGTTGTGACAGTTCAGCTGTCGGGGAGCTGGGTTTTCCAATACCTGCCTGGTAGTCTGTACCACAGGCTGCAACAACTAATTCCTTAGGCCAAATCCTCTTGTGTCACTTGCAAGGGGAACTTTGTGTTTGCAGTTAGGCGTTGAAATAACAGCATCGTCTGTCCTGGTCACCAAACAATTTTAGTAGCATGATGAAGGAGCAGAACTATGGTCTTTTGCAAAGGTGGATGTTTTTCATACAAAGCTAGAAGATTTAGGTCTGCTCAAGGGTTGAAACACCTAGTTTAACCCAGTCCTAACTGACATAACTAAATCAGATCGAGAGTACTTATCCAGCACGAGTAAAATTTATGCTTTCATGCAGTTAGGAACATCATTTCTGGTGATGATGATGGTGTTTGCAATGTCAGCGATGATGGATATAGGGATGCTGATTTGCATTGACTAACGTAAAGCCCTGCGATGGAGGCAGACTATTATATTCTATTTGAAACAATTTTATTTGTTGAATACAAGCTATTAGAAATGTTTTCAAGTCGTGCAAATGTCAGGATAAAATGTAACACAACTGTTCTCTACCAGGTTGAGTCTATAGAGCTCCCCATGGACAACAAAACTAACAAGAGGCGTGGATTTTGCTTCATTACTTTCAAGGAGGAGGAACCAGTGAAGAAAATCATGGAAAAGAAATACCACAACGTCGGGCTTAGTAAAGTAGGTGACTTTTTTCCTAGAGAAACTGAACACTGACAGTAGAGTGAATTACATGATCATTTCTGCCTGGTTTTGAAGAATAGCCTGAAAATACCTCTAAGCTTTATTTCTCTCATGCTGTGCTAAACCTATGAAGCAGTTCTAGAGGTGCTAGTAATTGGTTACAGTAAGCCTCTGAGCTGAGGGGTCTTCCCGTGACATTTTGTTCCGCACACCCTGTGGGGAGAGGGCTGGCAGCAGCGTGCTTGTTGGCTCTGATGCTCCCAGGTTGTCTGGCGGCGTGCCCTGTGTGCTGCCTCGCTCGTCTGCTCTGGGAGGCTTTACCACGCTTTCCAAGTCACTGGATCTTGGAGTGTTTAATTTGGAAGTACTCTGTTGTTTAGGCAAAATGTCAATTTATCTTAAGAGTGCTTCCGAAACTGAACTGAAATGGGAGTCTAGGCTTTCCTGTTGGAAGTTACCTTCCTTTCAGAAATGTGTTTAAAATTAAACCTTGTAACCCAAACTCAAGTTGTAGCTGGCCTCTTCCTCATTGGATGAAGTGGAAGCTTTGAGAACTGAGCAAAATGCAGTGGTACTGCTGTAGCTCAGAGCTGAGTTTGCTTTTCCTAAATAAATACCTCAGAGGTCTGTTCTAAAGTTAAAACAGAAAGAAATACAATGAAACAAGTGTTGTTTTTCAGAATTGGTTCTGACAGGAAGGTGGGGAGCTTGAAAAGTCTTTCCAGTGTCAGTGCCTTTCAGCAATGCTCAAGTAGAAGAGTGTAAGCTCCGCATTTTGTTCCCAGGAAGAGCACCAGGGTGACCAAATTTTATTTTCCGCTTAACGTTCTGTAAGCTTAGGAATTCTTGGCGAGGATTGTCGCTGCGAATCGGCTCTGATGTCAACTTTCCTTTTCCAGTGCGAAATCAAAGTAGCCATGTCAAAGGAACAGTACCAGCAGCAGCAGCAGTGGGGGAGCAGAGGAGGATTTGTCGGGAGAGCTCGAGGGAGAGGCGGCGGTAAGTGTGCACTGGTGTGGTACAAGGTGTCGAGGGGCTTGCTTGAGCAGAAACAAGTCTCCTGCAGCTCTGAGATCTGGCACGCTGTGTTGCAGGCCCCAGTCAGAACTGGAACCAGGGATACA